>NC_141003.1:57025405-58440848 GCF_052327205.1 Somniosus microcephalus
CTGAGGGGAGCGAACTGTTAACAATGTCAGCTAATATGGGAGCCAGAAAGGAAGTTGGGTGGTCAGCAGTTTAGTGGGAATAAACTACAACTTGGCTATTTTTACAAAACACTGGAAGCAGAAACCTCCTGTTCAGTGCTATGTGAGGTGGGCATCCTGTCACAAAATTGCACTTTTTTGCTAATTAAAATGCGAATTTGCCCTACTGTTCCAAAGTGCTGGCTACGCCTTACTTAGATTTGCACTGAATTTACCTGTATGATTTAGAAATTATCGACCAATACTGCGCAGAGCCTATCCCCCTCCCCCGCGCCCCCCCCCCCCCCTCAAAAACTACAGAATTCAAACAGGTGAAACAAGAAGTAAAGAGTAGCCGAGATCTAGGAACAGTTGCAGATCTGGGCTCCAGCAACATCATTGGAAAACAGCAGAAATTTCAGCCAGATGCCTGTGAAAAAAATGATCTTCAGCTAGGAGTCAGTGAGAGAGCAAGCTTCACTCATGGAGATGGAGCTTCAGACAGCAGCCAGTGAAATGGGGAGCCTCGTTGAGCAAGAAAATTTCAGCCTGCAACCAGCAAAAGAGGAATCTTTATCTAGTGGCTAGTGGGAGGGAGGTAAGTGTGCCGAGTGAGGGAGAAAGATGAATACAGCCAGCAAGGGGGGAGAGGAGTAAATTGGGCAGGTGAGAAGGAGAGAGGTAAATGTGGCCAGTAGGAGAAAAGGAGCAAAATCAGCCAGCTCCAAATGAGACAGGTAGTGAGTTTACTCAGTAGAAAAGAATATGTTATGGGCTGAATTGTTGCCACCTCCTTCCTCTTTGCTAGAACTGATTGCAAATCTGTCTTTTGAAACAGCATATAAATTAGGAAAACCCTGATGCTCTTCTGTCCTGGACTTTTTGTGGTTTATACCATGACTTTCTATTAAAAAGACACTCATAAGGGGAGAGGGGAAGAATTGGAGAGTGAGGGAGAATTGAGACAGGGAAGTTTAAACATACAGGATAAAGAGAGAGAAAAGTTTGGAAGATAGAGAAGTTTGGACACACAGGCACATAGGGAGAGAGAAAAATTGGCAGTCAGAGAAACAGAAAGAAGTTTAGACACACGGGGCGATTTTCTGACGTCTTTGGAGGTGGGAAAGGCGGGAAAATCAGAAACAATGAGGGCGGGTTCAAAACCCGCCTCCATGGGATTTTGCCGGTGCCGGTTTTGGAGGGCGGGAAACGATCCCGCCTCCAGCTGGCCATAGCGCTAGTTAACATCATTAAATGCTCGTTAAGGGCCTCTCTAAGCCTATTTTGAGAGGCCCTCGTGATTTTTCGAGCATTTCGGCGTGTTCCACAACCCTCCTAAACCACGCCAGCTAAACCTGGCGGGTTGACTAGTGGGTGGTCTCCTCACAGCTGCAGGTCCAACTATACATCATTTATTTCATCAAGGATTAGTTGCAGGTGCCAGAACTTTGCTTTAAAAGGTCTTTGAGCACTTTTAGAAGGCCTTCCAAAGTCAGAGATGCTGCAGCTTGAATCTATCAACTGTGGGACCTCCTTGGAAGACCCTCTCCCCGCTTGCAATGAGCGCTTCCCTAACGGAGGCATCTGCAAGCAGCATGGGAACCATTCGTTTTCTTTCTCCATGGACCTCAGGTGAGGATGAGGAGCATCCACGGCAACAGCAGAACCAGGCAGTTCAGGAGCAACAACAGCAGGGGCCCCAACCTCCTGCTCAGGCAGCTCAGCAGCAACAGCAGCAGGAACCCCAATCTCCTGCTCAGCCACCTGATGCTGCACAGGGCAGAAGGTGCCAGCGCATCGAGGCACCTCGCCGCAGGAGATACCCCCGACAGAGGGTTTACAGACAGAGGATAAGCTACCTCAACATGAGTGAGCAGCAGCGCCAAAGGAGGCTGCGACTTTCGCAAGAGGTTGTCCGAGAGATCTGCGGACTGCTGCAGCAAGACCTGGTGCCCAGAGGAACGGGTGGACACCCTATACCAGTGGCTGTCAAAGTCACCACCGCACTCAACTTCTTTGCCTCAGGCTCCTTCCACGGATCATCAGCAGACATCTCCCAGTCGGCCACCCATAGTTGCATCACGCAGGTTACCGATGCCCTTTTTGCTAAGGCCCACAATTACATCCAGTTCTCAAGGGATCAAGCAGGTATAACTGCCCGTTCGGTTGGCTTTGCAAATATGGCAGGCATGCCTATGGTGCAGGGCATCATAGACTGCACACATGTGGCCCTTAGGGCACCCCATCGCAACCCAGCTATCTTTGTCAACCGAAAGGGCTTCCACTCCCTCAACGTACAGCTGGTGTGTGACCACAACAAGGAGTTTTTGCATGTTTGCGCCAGGTTCTGTGGTAGTTGCCATGACTCTTTCATCCTGCGGCACTCTAGTGTTCCTCCGCTTTTCAATTCGCCAAACCAGCTTAACAGATGGCTCCTTGGTGACAAAGGCTATCCCCTGAAGAAGTGGCTAATGATGCCGATCAGGAGGTCAGATAACAAGGCTGAAGAGCGCTACAACGCCAGCCACACTTTGACCAGGTCCATCATTGAGCAAACCATTGGGTTGTTGAAGATACGCTTCCGTTGCCTTGACCGATCAGGTGGAGCCCTGCAGTATACACCATACAGGGTCTCCAAAATGGTCGTGGTCTGCTGTGCACTGCACAACCGCACAGCGTCATGGCTTGCAGCTTCCTGATGAGCAAGTGGCTCAGTTCCAGCCCTCCTCAGATGAGGCTCTGGAGGAGGAGGAGCAGGAGGAGGTCAGAGTGCCAGTGTATCAACCAGCAGCAGCGGCAGCACGCGAGCACATGGCTACCCGGGATGCAAGGGATGAACTTATCCTGGCCAGATTTGCATAGGTTGCCCAAGTTAGCACATGTCCTTGGCTCCATCCTAAGACATCATTGACAACGGACATGACTCTCTGGCCTCCTTTCACTCAGGCCACCAACCTGACAACGCAAGTGTGACGGAGCCCGCAATGTAGAGCTGCCCAAGGCCATAATGCCAACATTTTGGCATCAAATCATTTTAATGTTTTCCAACAGGGATGGTATTTCATCAATACACAGAAACAGTCTCCCAATCTGCACACACATCTGGAGGCTATACCCCTTGCCAACTGGACCCGCCCAGCCTTGGTTTCTTTGGGAGGCCTCTTCCTCCCAGATGAGAGAAAGAGCACCTCCCTGCTAGCTGTCACCCCATCAAACAACATTTGCAGCGCCTCATCTGAGAGCCTTGGGGAGGCCCTTGCCTTGGAATTGGACATAGTAGTTTCTCAGAATATGTTGCAGGTGGCGCAGCATAGGCAGAAATCCTGTGGAATTAGCCAAGGCAGCAAGAAGCCATAAAATCAGACTGGAAAAGTGATGTCAGCAGAGGCGATTTTCAGTCCCAAAACACTAATTGACCAAGTGGCCAATCAGGGGAAAATCGCAAATTTTTGAAAACTATCAGTGGAGGCAGGTTTCAAACCCACCCAAACTGAAACCCGCCTCCAGTGAGAAAATCACCCCACAGAGAGAGAACCACAGATATACACAGAATATATTATATATAATAGAGAGAGAGAGAGAGAACAACAGGTGCACATAGGGCAGAGATTGATTTTGATCATTTATTTCTCATGTGAGTGAACCACAGATTCAGGATTTTGCTCCAGCAAAATTAGGGTATCCCCACCCTACTATGTCACCTGTTAAGGTGCTATAGGGCTTACCTGGTCTTCTAGATTGCAGATGGGCTGCATGTATTTTGCAAGCCCCAGCATTACTATTCAGCTGGATCTAAACCAAAACTGACTATAGTTTGACCTTTAAAGGCTAGTTTTGATCCTGCCAGGGAAGATGGAGAAAGGAATAATTGCAGTAAAAAGTTAGGATTGCCTAACTGTTGGTATAGTGCCCGCATGGAGATCAACTATTACCAGGATGGAATAATGCAGATCTGTGATTCTTTTTTAGTGACTTATTATCTTGGAAGAGTTGAATTAATGCAATAATCATCTGTACAGTCATTCTATTGCTATATACCCAAATGATAAGTTCAGTTACAGTAGTTATTTCTAACTTAGAAATTTCTGATCGCACCACCCCTTTAAATTAATTCAGATTTGGTATACTGTGTTAAAGTGAAGCATGATTTTACATTTGCACTGGCACTAAACTGCTTATGGCATTGATAGTGGTGACCAAACAACACTTGGTTACAGACAGGATATTATGCTTAGTCTTTTGAGGAGGGCAGGGTTATTTATACTGAATGTCAATTGTCACTCCTGGTGCTATCAATCAATTCTACATATTATTAAACATTTTAAAAATTGTATAATTGATGGCACCAGGAGTGACAATTAATGTGTCTTCTAACTGTATAAATAAGACAACACTGCACCAAAAAAAAGTCAACAACGTGCTCCAGCCTTTTAAGAAGCAAGCCCTATTCAAAAAGCAAAACCTTTAGGGAATGGTCATTCGAGCTGCCAACACTCAGTTTTTCCCCCCCGTGCTGCTGAATAAAATGTCAGCTGTATGCTGCAAAGTTCCTGAAACCACATTATCTCGGAATTTAAATATTTAAAAGACAGCACTGACTGATATGGTTTGTACTGATATAAAATCATAATTTTTTACTATCACATAGAGATAGGCTTTTATCAGTCATTGAGCATAGGGCCTGTTCCTGCATATAACTTGTAGCCCAGTCTCATTATTTGGAATTCCTTTTCCTCAGGATATTTTAATATATTTCTTATTGGAAAACTCCAACACATTAAAATATATGTACAGTGAGAAACCATGTAAGCTCTTTCTAGATTGTTAACCTGTTGAATGACTTGTATATAATTATATGTATTCTACAGTACAACCATTACTAAATTTAAATTTATGGCATGTTTAGCATAAAACTATTGCATTGAATGGTAAAGAGAAAATATTTCAGAGATTTTATTTTGTCAGAAGATGTATTTGCATTTTCTGTTCACAGCAAATGGTACAGTGGGCCGTAAATATGCACATGAATGCCCATTGACAATCCCTAACTTTTACATATGGGACTGTATTCTTCACAAGATCAATCAAGTGTCAGGCATGTAGCCTTGGTGCAAAGAAAACAAAATTACTTGTTTATATCAAAAATCAGAAAGATGCTTCTTCCAAGTGACTACGTAGCTTCAGAGGCACAGTGCCAGTTTATTTACTTTTAAGCTTCAACAAGTAGTTGGAGCCAGCTTTTTGAATGTTCACACAATGCGACTGTCATTTGGAGATGTCCTGCAAAGGTCAGACACATCTCCACAGGGAGGGAGGGAGAGAAGGGAAAGGAATCAGGTTTAGTGTCACCCTGGGCTTTGACTGCCCTATAACACTGCCATTGACAGAGGCCCAGAAAGCAGCTTTCCCAAATGCTTTAGACTTGGGAATCAGAAGTACAATATTAAAATTTGCGGATGACACCAAATTGGGGGGTATAGTTAATACTAAGGAAGACTGTGACAAAATACAAGAAGATGTTAACAAATTTGCAGAATGGGTATGTAAATAGCAAATTAATTTCAATATAGATAAGTGTGAGGTGTTGCATTTTGGTAGAAGGAATAAGGAGGCCACCTACTCATTGGAAAATAAGAGCCTAAATGGGGTCGAGTCGCAAAGGGATCTGGGGTATAGATTCCGAAATCATTAAAAGTAGCAAGGCAGGTTAACAAAGCCATAAAAAGTGCAAACAAACCACTAGGGTTCATTTCTAGAGGAATAAAATTCAAAAGCAGAGAAGTTATGTTAAACTTATATAGAATCTTGGTTTAAACCACACTTGGAGTGCTGTACACAGTTCTGGTCTCCATATTCTAAAAAGAATATAGAAGCACTGGAGAAAGTGCAAAAAAGATTTACAACTATCAGGAAAGACTGAACCAGCTGGGGCTCTTTTATCTAGAAAAGAGCAGACTGAGAGGTGACCTGATAGAGGTCTTTAAAATTATGATGGGTTTGATTGGGTAGACGTAGAGAAGATGTTTCCACTTGTGGGGGAGTCTAAAACTAGGGGCAGTAAACACAAGATAGTCACTGATGAATCCAATAAGGAATTTAGGG
The DNA here is from genome assembly GCF_052327205.1 of Somniosus microcephalus. Lineage (NCBI taxonomy): Eukaryota > Metazoa > Chordata > Chondrichthyes > Squaliformes > Somniosidae > Somniosus > Somniosus microcephalus. Next base: position 57,031,526 of record NC_141003.1, read on the forward strand.
GAAACTTCTTTACTCAGAGGGTGGTGAGAATGTGGAACTCACTACCACGTGGAGTGGTTCAGCCGAATAGCATAGATGCATTTAAGAGGAAGCTAGATAATTACATGAGGGAGATAGAAAGAACGATACGTTGATAGGGTGAGATGAAGTAAATGTGGAGCATAAACACCGGCAAAGACCTGTTGGGCCAAATGGCCTGTTTCTGTGCTGTAAAATTCTATGTAAATGACATAACTTGAACGAGGAGACAGCGGATGCCTGGCACCATCGAACCATGTATCGGCAGGTGTCCATATCCAGTTTGGGAGAAAATAGGCAAAAAGCAGTGTAAACATCAGCTGCAATATTTTTTTAACACATTTATGTTTGTTTGTTTCAGACTTTAGATAGATGGGAGAATCAGGGCAGCCCTCATACAAACTTCCCGGCACCACCCCTACCACAGACTCTCCCCTTCCCACCTAATGTCCACAGGGCTTCTTTCCCTGACTCTTCTGATGGATTTGATCAAAGAAAACCTGATCCGTATGAAGTATATGAGAAGTCGAGAGCTATCTATGAGAGTAGGCGTAAGTAAAGTCCTTGCCTTTTTTTTTACTGCAGGAAAATAGCTATTAATAACTGACTGCCAGCTGTTTGACCATCTCCTGATAACATTTTCTGTTGTCACATCTTCTTTAAATGGAGTAGACATACAATAACCTTTTAAGAGTTCAATTGATGTGCAGTCTGACACACAACATATTTATGCATCACAGCCATGTGGTTAATTTTACTTGTTTAAAAATTCAGTTTTAAAAGATCTTGGTTTATTTAAATATCCAGATGTTTACTAATATATTTCTTGAATAACTGCCAAAAAATGCACCCTCTTCCTTTGAAAACAGTAAGGTAAAAGGTAAGGTATTTGTTTTGAATATATAACATTACCTTTATTACAAACGACAGTAACATCAGAATCTTTTTATCAGCCATCTGTATAGATTTATTGAAACATTTTCATAATCTCTGTTTGAGTAGAGTGTGGAATAATTTTCTTACAAGCAGTGCATTGATACATTTAGTAACACTTCCTGAACAATTTCTAACTAGGCCTCTGATGGTTAAAACTAATACAGAAGGACGCTCGAGTAACTATTGGCAACATGAAATATGTCTCTACATGAATGCATAGTTTTGTTTAATTCCACATTTTCCTGTACAGAGCAAATGCCACCAAGGACTGCATATCGGGCTGATTCTTCTGGCAAGTACTTTAGCATTCATCATTCTGTGGCTTAAATGTAGTTCCCCATTCGTCTGGATATTGTGATTGTCTAATCAGTCGTCTGGTTGCAGCCAACTATTTCTGCACGATCATTTACTTTCTCCTGTTGTCCTTTATTCTAACAATGACTGGTCTGAAGCATTGTAAATAACAACAGCTACAAACAGAGAAGCCTTAACTAATCATTTTGTCCATTGGTGCAAATTTCATACCCATTTGATGAAAAGCTTCAGTTTTCCACAATGACTTAATGAGGCAGTAGTAAAATTGCACTCTATGCACACAATTTATTAGAGTCGCAAATCTGATGTCTGGCAGAGACCGTGCTCAAACTGTAGTGAAATGTGTGGGAATTCTGCCAGTTCTCAACCGGTTATTTAATGAGACAGCCCAAAGCATTCCTCTAGGCTAAAGGTCTGGCACACCAAGAACAATGTTATACTTACTGGAAACACTGTACAACACTACAGAATGTCTTGGAGTGTCTAAATTTATCAGGTTATCATGGACCTGTGAAATTTTTGCAGTGAGGTAAATGAAAATGCCAAACTTCAATGATCCTGGAATTCAGAAGATTGACTCCGACGCTATCAATGCACAATGAATGTGGTGCTGAATTGAGCACTAGATTCATAGTAATGAAAATTGACATAGCTATATGCTTTGAGACCCACCAAATAAATGGCTTGACTTGGAGCATTCATGCATTGAACAGCTCAGTGCAACATCCCAGAAACCAGTGCATGTATTGTGAGATCATAACACCTGTAAAACGGTCCTTTATATTTACCAGCTCGCTCCTAAACACGATTCCTCCTCCCATTTTCCGAGCCAGTCTGAGTGAGTAGTTTCAAATGAGTGAATTGGACCTCATGTACTGCATGCTCCAAAAATCCACACCACCGTTCTGTACGCAGTGTTACGTGTCGCACATTTGTGCCTGCACAGTGCAATGGCAGTCAGTTGTTGGAGGAAATTATAGTGTTTTTAATTTAGGTAAGTATATAACTGCCAGCACATGTGTGAGGCAGTGCTTTAAAACACATTTACTATAATAGAAGCATAGTAGTGTCATGTATAGGAAAGGGTTCAATTGACATCATAATCTGTGGTCACAAAAAAATTCATGGGCACCTTCTGCTGCCTGCATTATTTATTATCTGTCTACAACTTGGATTTAACCTGTCTTCACAGACAACTGGAGAACCACCATGCTAATCCTTGGGTTTGTGAAATTATTTGAGGTATCACCTAAGGCACCCAATTTGAAATAAAAATCCCATTTTTAGCACAAATGGTGACTTGTACGTTCAAATAATTAAGGAACAAGTGGAAGGTTTTCACTGTAGATAAACCAAAGTGACTAGAAAAGGCTCCTTTGTGGAACAACCTAATTTCAGTACTATGTGTCCTACAAGCTGATTGGTTAATCACACATGTCAACCACCTCAATCACAAATCATCAACTTACCAAACCGCATCCTGCTTGCTGATTGCTGTTTTCTGACAAAGCAACAGGGAGGTCCTAGAAAAAAACTATTGTTTATTTTTAGCAGGTTAAATAACTGACTACCTGCCAAATGCAAGTTATAAAGCTCAAACCTTGCATTGAATTAAAATGTTGTAGGAGATGCATGGACAGATTTGATGCATCATCCCTCATAAGATGTTCAGGTCATAAACTTGACCTTTTTATTCATGCTGCTTGAATTATACATCTATAAATACATGCTTAAAATGCCAACTCTGGTGTGCTCAAAATTGTACGCTGCCTTTGTGCAAATAGATGTGATAAATATTAAATCCTGGAATCAGGACATGGATTCTATCTGGAGAAGTTGCTGATTATGTTTAGATGGAATAAAGGGGGGTTCAGATGAGCTGATCATTTTTGTTGAAGTCATGACGAAGTTTCACTAAGCCTTAGAGACTAAGCTTCCATTTGTTGCCAGCTGCTGTGAATTCAGAAAGATCAAAGCCAGTGACAGAACCCAAGAAGTTCCATCACCGTTCAATACTCAGAATATTTGAATTTTTTGAAGCACTTCTACTCTTAACACAAGAGTAAAAGCTATAGCCTACAGCGAGCAGGATCCTTGTTTGGTTCTTCCAGTTTTTCTAACCCTACAATCTTTCATCTTTGGAACTTTCACTTGTTTCACCTGTATAAACATTGTTGGTGTAACATACTCTGTGCAGTAGGTGCTTGTGTAAAGCACATTTCCTTCTATCATGTTGTAATCACCTCAAGAGGACTAACAGGTAGAGGCTCGCATTTTGCCCATATTAATTGTATTCTAACCATGTTCTCTTCTGAATTAGGTCCAGACTACCGTGAGTTAGATGTCTATTTACGCAGACAAGAGTCTGGGTTTGGCTTCAGAATCCTGGGTGGAGATGAACCTGGTCAACCAGTGAGTAAGCTGTAATACTCCATTATATATCTAGGTGCTTTAGACTTCAAAATTACCAAAATATAAACCAAAGAACAAACTACAAGAAACTTTGTGTTATCCGGAGGCTAAATGTCCGGCAAGCTCGAACCACCGGCAAAAATCAGGAGCCGTTTTGTTAGGTTTTTTTTCTTCTCGTGACTTTTTTTTCCAACAGTCAGGCTCTGCAAAGTCTCTGTAGCTTAGCAACAGCTTCAGAGAGACGCTTCCAAGGTACGGGCCGACTGTTTAGAAGCTGTTGCTAAGCAACAGTGTTTGTTGTCAGATACGGAGATGAAAAGCTCCGTATGCTTCAACATTAACGCTGGTGTGTCCGGCAGTTTTGAGGAAATGGCAACAGCTCGGTCCCGTCGGTGCCGGATAGCACAAAGTTTCCTGTATAATGAAAAAAGAAAATCCTGGAATTACATTGCAGATCAGTCAACAATTTTTCAGAAGTTGGCTGACTACTGTGCAGTCCCAACATTTCCATTTCATTTCAAACTTCCAGCCTTTAAAACTTTTTTTTTAAGCTTTACATTGTTAAAATCTTACTTGATGGCTTTTCATTGTAGGGAAAATACTTTTGTTTTCACAAATTCTGGATTATATTCAGTTATATAAGTGGTTGAGTCTGAAATGTGGAATGATATTCTTGAAAAGAATGTCATGAAGCTAGACTTATCAAACATTGTATGTGATGTTTTGCCCATAGAGATACATTGCTGTCCTCCATAGGATTCCCCATTGATTAACAAAACCTTTGTCAGACATTTGGGGCAGAATTTTATTCCTGTCTGTTGCTGCCAGATACCATTTTCACTATTGGGGTTGAAATTACACTGAGCCCACAGGTTAACACACTTGTGTGAAATTCCTAAATGCATTATTTGAAATAAATTACTAACAGCAGCTTGCATTTGTATAGCGTCTTTAATGTAGAAAAATATTTCAAGGTGTTTTCCAGAAGAGAAAAGGAGTAGGTGCTGAGTCCTTGTGGGAGGTTGAGGAGTGGCAACCAAAAGCATGGTCGAAGATTTGATATGTGTGGAGGGAGGTAGTGGGGCAGAGGAGTTTGGGAAGGGAGTTCAAAAAAAGGAAGGCCAAAACTGGATTGGCCGGGGAAGCTGAAAATAATCGGTATTATAATTTTGTTAAAATAGCATACATTAGTGTACTAAAATAATGCTTAGTGAATATTTCAATTCACAGGCGTGTGACTAACACTATCAAATGATATACAACTAGAACACTGTATGTTACTCCTCCTGCATTAGTGCAGCAAAGATTTTTATATCATTGTAAAGGGGTGAGGGCAGTAGGATTGTTAAGTCGTTCGAAAAAAATACTACAGCAATACATGGACCTCAGCCACCACCAGAGTGTTAAAACAGTAGCTTGACAGTGTTGTAGTGATGGAGTTAAGCACTATAAACAACAAATCACAGCAAAATAACTTTTTTCCCCCTAACTGTCTTAGGGTTTCAAATGGTGCCTTTATTCTCACCAATTGTATTTCTGGTGTGAGTGTCTTTTTAATCCTTGACGTATTGGCATTTTTTCCTAGTGCTCCAGACAACAATGAAAGCATGAAAGCATACAGAAGAATTGAAACTCGGATTTAAATATTCATCCAGCTGTGCATAATTACAAGTCATGCCATAAAATATATTTGTTCTGGCATAGTGATAAAAGCTAACACTGGAAGTAAAATTACAGCTTTGGTCTTTAATAATTTACTAGTTTGAGTGCAAGTAAAATCCCCTCTTTTGAACATACTTTCACCCCTTTCCCTTTTGGAAATCTCCAGTGTTCACAGATGAGAGGGTAGGCAGCTGACCTGCTTGCTGACCTCCGCCAGTGCCACTCTGAATCTGGTCACTGGAGGTATATCAGATCCTACGGGGGATGGCCATCCTTTCAATTGTTTCTTTTGGGAGATCAGACACCTAGCCTGTGGGGAATTGCAGCCACAAAACCATCTCCCATTCTCTGGCAGAGTGTATTGGTGCTCCACTGCACTACATCTCTACAAATGTTTTATTTCCTTGACTGAGAGCAAGGTCTTAGATAAATACAATTTTAATTAAAACCAGCGTCACTAAACAGTTATCATAGGGAAAAGTAGCCCAAAGATTACTGAAATGTTATACTTCAGTACATCAATGCAATTTTTCAAAGATAAGAAACCCTTCCTATAGAATATTATTAATTAATCTTCAAGATGTAGTAACTATAGAAAATTTGATTGGTTATTGTGTGCATATAGGATTTCTTGGCTACGTCTTTCAGCCAGTCCGGGAAGGACGCAAACAAGAGGAATGGGTAATGTGAATGTGTCTTACTTGACATATTCAAATTATTCAACTGCCTCAAGGAAGAATACTACTTTGACAGTCTCAGTTTGTGTTGCTATTTTCAATTGTTATCATGCAAAAGATTTTTTTTTAAACTGCTCACACAGAAACTTTCGCTAGAAATTTTTCATTGCTAGGCAACAGCTTCAGTGGCAAACTGATTTCAGAGTTAAATAGCATATTCATGAACTCATCAATGTCTGATCCACGTCAGACAAAGCTATCTTCAGGATGTGATTTGTCTCCGGTAGAGAAGATGTGAGATTTAGTCTTAATTTGCAACATAGCAACGGAAATGCAAGTTATTTAACACCCTTACATCTGCACAAGATGAAACCAACCACCTTGCTGTACATTGCTGAAAATTTCAAATTCAATTTCATGTCAACAATGCCTTTTTAAATGCATTTTGTCAGGATATTAAGATTGAGGAAAATTTGAGATATTCATTGAAACAGTCATGGATTTATAAAATAGGACGGTTTGAGTAAAGAAATGTACAATCAATTCAATTTTAAAATGCGATCTGACCATTAGTCTTCCCGTTAGAAAGAATTATGATTAACTTTAACATTATTATTCTTTCTTTATTTCTGTTGTTTATTTTGTTTAAACATATTATGTATCAATCACATCACAGGATTGGCTGAGGGAAATAATAGTGCATGTTAATTAGTTAGCATTCACACTGTTACATTCTGTAATCCTTACAACTTAGTATCCTCGGCATCTACTGTGAAACAAAAAAAGGGTCAACAGAAATAAGCACAACAAAACAGATATTAAAGGAATAGACCAGACCGAAAATTTAAATAAAATAGGACTGATTGCTAGAGCAGAGGTTACGTACCATGTTGCCCTGTATTATGATAAATACTGTCTTACATTATGAGGTTCACACATATAGATCATGTATGCACTGATACTGCCATTAACCCCATCACATCCATATTGTCTCTCTCATGGTGATTAGCTAAAAATAACTGCCAGTAAGTTATTGCTGCTAATTCATTCAGGCAAGAAAGACTTACTGGCAGTGCCCACTTTAGGTACATGGCCACAGTGAAACAGGCAAGAGGATGAAGTTTTTTAATGTAAAGATACAGTTCAAGCCTTCCTTTGTGCTTAATCACAATTATTTGTAATGGTTTGAGTCCTAAAAGGAGTATTGAGGGTGAAACTTCTTTAAAAGAAATGGAGAAATTGAGCTTTGCTTTATCAAAACTCCATTATGCAGGTAAATGCGCAATGATGCACACTCTTTTTGATTGTCTAAACCCGATAGTCATGTTTCTGGAATGTAAAATGAATAGGTACAAATTTTTGAGTTGAACATTCTCAATCAGTTGCAGATCTGAAAGCTAAAGGTCTCACAAACTTGTGCCTTGCCTTTGACTGTAAAGTGGTGGTTCAGAGAAATCTGCACCACAAAGTGTGCAATTAGCATCAACTGGAGGTATCAACTGTTTTCAGAAACTTGCAGAGCTGCAGTGAAAGACCTGATGGTAAATATAGCAATGGTTAATCTGATACATAATGGCCCGGAATTTGCGGTCAGCAGCAAAGTGAAGACTGCTGGCCCCGAAGTACTCTCCGCACAAGGATCTCGCAATCCCGTGTTGAGAACTTCGGGTTTTCCAACCTTGAATTCAGTTCAACGGAACTTAATGTGGACCCCCTTGTTCAAACTGCTGTGCTGTCAACAGGCTGGCTAAGCAGCTAATCAAACGGCAGAATTCTCACAGCCACTGAACAAGGAAGTGAGTAAGCCCTTAAAATTCTAAGGGGGAAAAATTCAGTTGGTTTGCGCCTCCCGTTAGTGCCTTGAGAGGGCGCTAATGGGGCGCAAAGCAACTAGCGCCCTAGCATGGCAATGTTTGCGCTGCTCGCGAAATTGACCAGACATTTTGCGGCGGCGCTAAACACTACCGCCACGATCTGCTGCGCCCGCAGATCGTGATGTCAGTCGAGCGTGTAGCGCCCCGGACCGGATATTGAGTGGCACCCCCTGCCTTACCACCTGCCGCTAGCAACAACAGGTTGAGATGAGCGTTTTGCAGTTGGGAAGGGACTGGGGGAGCGCTATTTAAAGGTGACCGTTTCCTACCTTTTTTTTCAGCGACATTTTTGCACCATGCATTCTGAGTGAGAGAGAGAGAGACTTCTGGAGATATTTAATGCTGTGTTGAGGAGTTTTGGGTACTGAGCAGCATTTTGCAGGTTCATTTTGATTTGATCTTCCTTGCATCAATTTAGAAGAGACTATGGGGGCTGCACTCTGACATCTTTCCCTGGACCTCTCCATTGTTCTTTCCAGCAGATTTGATGTACAGGTCTCTCCAGGCCGAGATTCAAGGCTGCAAAGAGCAGGGTGTGGATGGAGAGCAAGATCGACCCTCCCCTTTAAGAACTGGCCAGCGCCAGTGTGTCTGTGTTCCATTGCTGACTGACAACACATGAGCTTCACCGGCACTCATGAGGTAGCACCTCGCTCCTCGGTGTTAGCGCCTGATTTAGCGCTCCAATCACCTCCAGGGGCGATAGAAGCCAAATTTGCAGTCGGAGGCGATAATTAGCGCCAGGCGCTAAACTTTGCACCCGGCCGATAATTGCACCCCAAACTGGGCGATACTGAATTTCTCCCCCTAACTTTTTAAAATAGTTAGAGAGAGCAAAAGAAAGATCGGGATTTCACACGAGGGGAAAAGGCAAACCTAAAATAAAGGTGCATAAACTTTTTTTTTTGAAGTTTCTTATTTTAATTTTTATTAAAATGGACAAATTTCACACTTCACAAAATTAAACTTAGTTTTCGAGGCCCATAACATTTGTTTAGCAGTCAATATGCTGTTAAAACCCCAGTTACATCTAATCCCTTTGGGTCAAACTTTTAGTAGGGAATTTAACAGCGAACTTATTGAATCATAGAAATTTACAGCACAGAAGGAGGCCATTCACCCATCGTGTCTGTGCCGGCCGAAAAAGAGCACACAGCCTAATCCCACTTTCCAGCTCTTAGTCCGTAGTCTTGTAGGTTACGAGCGTGGATTCTTTAGCGCAGTCAAGACCACCTATGGCCCAAGCACCCAAGGTCCTACCCCACTGTGGGCCAAGAACGGAGAGTTACTCATCAAGGACAGAGAGGCAGTCAGTGCCCGCTGGAAGGAGCACTTCGAAGATCTCCTTAACCAAGACTCTGTCTTCGACATGAGTGTCCTCAATTCCATCCCGCGGCATGCTACCCGCCACCACCTCAGCACAACCCCAGCCCGGCATGAGGTTGAAAAGGCCATCCAACAACTGAAGTACAACAAGGCCTCAGGAGCAGATGGAATCCCCACCGAGGCGCTAAAACATGGCGGAGAAGCACTATTGGCGTGAATACATGAACTAATTTCTCTTATTTGGAAGGAGGAGAGCATGTCAGGGGATCTCAGAGACACCATAATCATGACCATCGTCAAGAAAGGTGACAAGTCCGATTGTGGTAATTAAAGAGGAGTCTCCCTGCTGTCTGCCACAGGGAAGGTCATCGCAAGAATCCTCCTCAGTCGCCTTCTCCCAGTGGCTGAAGAGCTCCTCCCAGAATCGCAATGCGGATTCCACCCATTGAGGGGCACAATGGACATGATCTTCACCGTGCGTCAACTACAAGAGAAATGCAGGAAACAGCACCAACCGCTGTACATGGCTTTCAACACCATCAACCGTGAGGGATTATGGAGTGTCATCCTCAAATTCGGCTGCCCTCAAAAGTTTGTCACCATCCTCTGCCTGCTTCACAACGACATGCAAGCCGTGATCCTGACCAGCGGATCCACCACAGACCCAATTCACGTACGGACCAGGGTCAAGCAAGGTTGTGTCATCGCACCAACGCTGTTCTCAATCTTCCTGGCTGCAGTGCGCCATCTCACCCTCAGTAAGCTCCCCACTGGAGTGGAGCTAATCTACAGAACAGACAGGAAACTGTTCAACCTCCGTCGCCTCCAGTCCAGATCCAAGGTAGTCCCGTCCTCTGTCATCGCATTACAGTGTGTAGACGTCGCTTGCGTCTGTGCACACTCGGAGGTCAAACTCCAAACCATCATCAACACCTTCACCGAAGCGTACGAGAGCATGGGCCTTACACTAAACATCTGTAAGACAAAGGTCCTCTACCAACCTGCCCCCGCCACACAGTACTGCTCCCCGATTATCAAAATCCATGACGAGGCCTTGGACAACATGGACCACTTTCCATACCTCGGGACCCTACTGTCAACAAGGGCAGATGTCGATGACTAAGTCCAACACCACCTCCAGTGTGCCAGTGCAGCCCCCGGTCGCCTGAGGAAGAGAGTGTTTGAAGACCAGGACCTCAAACCTGGCACTAAGCTCATGGTCTACAGGGCAGCAGTGATACCTGCCCTGGTGTATGCTTCAGAGACATGGACCACGTACAGCAGGCACCCGAAAGCGCTGGAGAGGTACCACCAACGCTGCTTCCGTAATACCCTGCAAATCCATTGGCAGGATAGGCGCACCAACGTCGGTGTTCTCGCTCAGGCCAATACCCCCAGCATCAACGCTTTGACCACGCTCGATCAGCTCTGATGAACGGGCCACAACGTCCGCATGCCCGATACGAGACTCCCAAAACAAGCACTCTACTCGGAGCTCCGACACGGCTAGAGAGCCCCAGGTGGGTAGAGGAAATGTTTCAAGGACACCCTCAAAGCCTCCTTGAAAAAGTGCAACATCCCCACCGACACCTGGGAATCCCTGGCCCAAGACTGCACAAAGTGGAGGAGAAGCATCCGGGAAGGCGCCGAACACCTCGATTCTCTTTGCCGGGAGCAAACGGAAACAGCGGAAGGAGCGCACGTCAACCCAAGCACCCCACCCACCCGCCCCTTCAACCACCATCTGCCCCACCTGTGACGGAGACTGTAGGTCCCGCATTGGACTCATCAGTCACCTGAGAACTCATTTTTAGTATGGAAGCAAGTCATCCTCGGCTCCGAGGGTCTGCCTAAGAAGAAGAGTAGGTTACAGCACTTCAAGTGCATATCCAAGTACTTTTTAAATGTGATGAGGGGTTTCTGCCTCTACCACCCTTTCAGGCAGTGAGTTCCAGACCTCCACCACCTTCTGGGTGAAAAATGTTCCCCTCCACTCCCCTCTATATCTTCTACTAATTACTTTAAATCTATGCCACCTGGTTATTGACCTCTCTGCTAAGGGAAATAGGTATTTCCTATCCATTCTATCTAGGCCCCTCATAATTTTATACACCTCAATTAAGTCTCCCCTCAGCCTCCTCTGTTCCAAAGAAAACAACTCCAGCCTATCCGATCTTTCCTCATAGCTAAAATTCTTCAGTCCTGGCAACAACCTCATAAATCTCCTCTGTACCTTCTCTAGTGCAATCTTATCTTTCCTGCAATGTGGTGACCAGAACTGTACACAGTACTCTTAACTGTGGCCTAACTAGTGTTTTATACAGTTCAGGCATAACCACCCTGCTCTTATATTCTCTGCCTTGGTTAATAAAGGAAAGTATCCTGTATGCCTTCTAAACCACCTTATCTACCTGTCCTGCTACCTTCAGGGATCTGTGGACATGCACTCCAAGGTCTCTCTGTTCCTCTACACTTCCGTATCCTGCCATTTATTGTATATTCCCTTGCCTTGTTAGCCCTCCCCAAATGCATTACCTCACACTTCTCAACATTGAATTCCATTTGCCATTTTACTGCCCACCTCACCAATACTCATTTAGCACCTCAGCCATACCCTCTGCCTCCATACATAGGTCTCCTTTTTGGTCCCTAATCAGCCCCACCCCTCCTCTTACTACCCATTTACTATTTATATGCCGATAGAAGACTTTTGGATTACCTTTTATGTTAGCTGCCATTCTATTCTCATACCCTCTCTTTACCCCTCTTAATTTCTTTTTCACTTCTCCTCTAAACCTATATTTAGCCTGATTCCCAGATGTCTTCTCAACCTGACATCTATCATACGCGCTCTTCTTCTGCTTCATCTTACTCTCTCTCTCTTTCGTCATCCAGGGAGCCTTTAGTTGCCCTACCTTTCCCCCTAGTGAGAATGTACCTCGACTGTACCCGAACTATTTCCTCTTTAAAGGCAGCCCATTGTTCCATTACAGTTTTGCCTGCAAATCTTTGATTCCAATTTACCCAGGCCAGATCTGTTCTCATCCCACTGAAATTGGCCTTCCTCCAATTAATTATTTTTACTCTAGATTCACAATCACAGAATCACAGAAACCCCACAGTGCAGATAGAGGCCATTTCGGCCCATCGAGCCTGCACCGACACATATCCCACCCGATCCCCGTAACCCCTACACCAACACACATCCCACCCTATCCCCGTAACCCCACGTATTTAATCCCCCTAACACTAAGGGTCAATTTATCATAGCCAATCAACCTAACCCGCACATCTTTGGACTGTGGGAGGAAACCGGAGCACCCGGAGAAAACCCACGCAAACACGGGGAGAATGTGCAAACTCCACACAGACAGTCACCCGAGGCCGGATTCGAACCCGGGTCCCTGGCGCTGTGAGGCAACCACTATGCCACCGTGCTCCCTGTCCTTTTCCATAGCTAATCTAAACCTTATGATACTATGATCACTGTTCCCTAAATGTTCACCTACTGACACTTGCTCCACTGTGACCTACTTCATTCCCCAGATCCAGCAATGCCTCCTTCCTCGTTGGGCCAGAAACATACTGATCAAGAAAGTTCTCCTGAACACATTTCAGAAATTTTTCCCCCTCTCTGCCCTTTACATTATTTCTATCCCAGTCTATATTAGGATAGTTGAAGTCCCCCATTATCACTACTCTATAGTTCTCCTGTGCTGTATTTGTGCTTTTCCATAACTACACTAAATCTAACTGAATTATGATCACTTACTGCGGCAGAGCCGAAGTTTTCGTCAGTTTAAATGATTTACGAGATTTCACTGATTGCCGGCTCTGGGGGTGGGGGGGAGAGAGGAGGAGGAGGGTTGCACAATGCAGCCTGTTTTGGAGCTGTCATTGACACACCGCAACTTTGAGATTTCCATGCGCCAAATTCCGAAGTTGCGATCAGTTTCAAAGGTGAATGGCGGTGAATGCTACCAGTTCTCCATCATCCCAACTGCAAATTCCAGGCCAATGTATCTTACAAGCTTAATGGTCAGCTTGCATTGGGGCCAACGTGATGCAGTGCACTTACTGTCTGAAGGAACGCCAAGAAAATTAAAAAAAATTATCAAGTGCTGTACACACAGTAAATAGCTATGGTGTTAACATTGATAAAAGTGAAAAGTTGTAATCCATGTTTATAACTTCAATAAATGTTCATTAGTGATCATTTTTGTCCAGCTGTGATACTATGTAGCAAAATTTATTTCTCCTACTAATTGATATTCTTTATTTTGTTCTTGAAGATTCTTATCGGAGCAATAATTACAATGGGTGCTGCTGACAGAGATGGTCGTCTTCGCCCAGGAGATGAGTTAGTTTACGTGGATGGAATCTTAGTTACTGGAAAATCTCACCGTTATGTGATAGATCTGATGCATAACGCAGCCCGAAATGGCCATGTCAGTTTGACTGTACGAAGGAAGGTTCTGTGCTTGGGTATGTACTGGATACAAATTTTAAAAGATAGGAGGTCCAGAAGTGCTGGGAGTAGTACATGAGCTTCCCAAACCAGGGCTTTAGGGATTAAATCCCAGTTTTAATAACTTTCAAGTTCACTCACCATCATCAGCATATTTTGCTATTTCATAGAATCTTACAGCACAGGAGGTCATTCGGCCCATTGTACCTTTGCCAGCTCTTTGAAAGAGCTACGCAATTAGTCGCACTCCCTTACTCTTGCCCCATAGACATGCAAATGTTTCCTTTTCAAGTATATCTCCAATTCCTTTTTGAAAGTTACTATTGAATCTGCTTCCACCATCCTTTCAGGCAGTGCATTCCAGGTCATAACTTGATGCATTAAAAAAACAATCTCCTCTTCCCTCTGGTTCTTTTGCCAGGATTCTGGTGCAGCTTGCTATATAAAGCAGTGTGGCAACATGAGAAAAATCTTTTTTTATATAGAGACCTAAGTGAAGGACCTTGCCAATTGTGCAGGGCCAAGGTTGAAAAGAAGTTTGAGAAAAGAATAGGTAAATTAAGAAGTACTAATTAGAGGGCACCAAACTTGGATTTTAAAGGCCTGAGGGCAGAAATTCCACAGTGTTGTTGCACCTGCAGAAGTGTCCCAGAATAAAACTCCCCCGTGCCACTTCGACCTGCCACTGACCCCATTCCATATCCCAGGGTTGGGGCCATTTGAATAATGATCTAACCACCAGCACCCACAAATCCCCCTCCTGTGCTGTGTTCTCTAGAATAATACCATTTAGCTTATATTGCCACTGTTTATTGGCCTCTTCCTGTCCCATGGCTTTGTATTGGTCCACATTATAAACACATACCGCTCATCAGGCAACCTCCCCAATTCATCCAGATCCTGTATATTTGTTTAGCCTATTCCCTGTTGTTTGCAATCTCTCCCAGTTTGGCATCATCTACAAGCTCAGAGTATTGTTTCTGTCACCACTTCCAAGTCTATACGTAAATTATAAACTGCAACAGTCCCAGCACTGATTTCTGTGCATATTTTGTGGCTGCTGGGCCACAAGGCATCATAGAATTGAAGTATTAGTGGAACATATGTTAGTTTTTTGCAAGGAGCAGGAGAACCAGGTGTTCAAAAAGACCATCACTGCATTTTCTGTTTTTTTAACACAATGAACAAAATGGCCTTAGCATTTATGCTGCGCCGTGAGAGGCCATTTTATCCCCACCATCACCCCCCCCCCCCACCCCCCGTAGAATTTTGTTGTGCTGGTACAACAATACACACAAAGTGGATAGAAATTAAAAGGGGGAAAATAGAGTATGAGAGTAAGCTTTAAAGGAACATAAAAACTGACTGTAAAAGCTACAATAGATATGTGAAGAGAAAAAGATTGGTGAAGTCAAGCGTAGGTCCCTTGCAGTCAGAATCAGGGGAATTTATAATGGGGAACAAAGAAATGGCAGGCCAATTAAATACATACTTTGGTTCTGTCTTCACAAAGGAGGACACAAATAACCTCCCAAAGATGTCAGGAAACATAGGGTCTAATGACAGGGAGGAACTGATAGAAATCAGTATTTGTAGGGAAATGGCGTTAGGGAAATTGATGGGATTGAGGGCTGATAAATCCCCAGGGCCTGATAATCTACATCCTAGGGTACTTAAGGAAGTGGCCCTAGAAATAGTAGATGCATTGCGGGTCATCTTCCAAAATTCGATAGACTCTGGAACAGTACCCATGGATTGGTGGGTGGCTAATGTTACCCCACTGTTCAAAAAGGGTGGTAGAGAGAAAACGGGGAATTACAGACCGGTAAGCCTGACATCGGTAGTGAGGGAAATGCTAGAGTCCATTATAAAGGATGTAATAGCAGAACACTTGGGAAAAAAGTGACCGGATCGGACAGTCAACACGGATTTACAAAAGGTAAATCGTGCTTGACTAATCTACTGGAATTTTTTGAGGATGTAACTGGTAAAATAGATAAGGGAGAACCAGTGGATGTGGTGTATTTGGATTTTCAAAAGGCTTTCGATAAGGTCCCGCATAAGAGATTAGCGTGTAAAATTAAGGCACATGGGATTGGGGGCAAGGTATTGACTTGGATAGAGAACTGGTTGGCAGACAGAAAGCAGAGAGTTGGAATAAACGGGTCTTTTTCCGACTGGCAGGCAGTGACTAGTGGGGTACCGCAGGGCTCGGTCCTTGGACCCCAGCTATTCACAATATATATTAATGATCTGGATGAGGGAACTAGATGTAATATCTCCAAGTTTGCAGACGACACAAAGCTGGGTGGGCGTGTGTGCTGTGAGGAGGATACCGAGAAACTCCAGTATGATTTGGACAGGTTGGGTGATTGGGCAGAAGCATGGCAGATGCAATATAACGTGGGTAAATGCGAGGTTATCCACTTTGGTGTCAAAAACAGGAAGGCAGATTATTATCTGAATGGCAATAGATTGGGAGAAGGGGAAGTGCAACGAGACCTGGGCGTCCTTGTGCACCAGTCGCTGAAAGTAAGCATGCAGGTGCAGCAGGCGGTTAAGAAGGCAAATGGTATGTTGGCCTTCGTAGCCAGAGGGTTTGAGTACAGGACCAAGGATGTCTTGCTGCAGTTGTACAGGGCCTTGGTGAGACCACATCTGGAGTATTGTGTGCAGTTTTGGTCGCCTTATCTGAGGAAGGATATGCTTGCCGTGGAAGGAGTGCAGCGAAGATTCACCAGGCTGATACCTGGGATGGCAGGAATGACGTATGAGGAGAGATTGGGTCGATTGGGCTTGTACTCGCTGGAGTTTAGAAGAATGAGAGGGGATCTCATCGAAACTTATAAAATTCTAACAGGACTAGACAGACTAGACGCTGGAAGGATGTTCCCGATGGTCGGGGAGTCCAGAACCAGGGGTCACAGTCTAAGGATAAGGGGTAAGCCATTTAGGACAGAGATGAGGAAGAATTTCTTCACCCAGAGAGTGGTGAACCTGTGGAATTCTCTACCAAAGAAGGCAGTAGAGGCCAATTCATTAAATATATTCAAGAAGCAGTTGGATATATTTCTTAAGGCTAGGGGGATCAAGGGATATGGAGAGAAGGCAGGGACAGGGTACTGAATTTGGACGATCAGCCATGATCTCATTGAATGGCGGAGCAAGCTCGAGGGGCCGAATGGCATACTCCTGCTCCTATCTTCTATGTTTCTATGAAATTGTCTTTTCAACATGAATTTAGTGGCATAAAGTGGTGCTTTAAAATAGAAATAGAATTGAGACCCAATGCATTGGCTTGCATGTTAGAACATCCAAAACCTGAAATTACAGTTCATTATAATCAGAATGTGTTATTATTGGTCTAAGGAGCAGAGTGCTTGCCTGCCCTGTCAGTCAGAAAATGGTGCAAGATGTCTGAACAAAGGAAAGGAGAGAAAATACAAAATAACTTTTGCAAAAGAACAGCTTAAGGAGACTAATAATGAGATTCAGTCTGCAAGCGTGAACCTGAGCTTGCCACTTCAATTCTCCATCCCACTCCCACTCTGACCTCTCTGTCCTCTGTCTTCTACATGGTTCCAATGAAGTTCAATGCAAGCTTGAGGAACTGCACCTCATCTTTCTAGTAGGCACTTTACAGCCTTCTGATCTTAACAGTGAGTTTGACAACTTCAGATCTTAATCACTACTCCCATTTTCTCTTGGCAGCGGATTGGCAGCCCGCACCCCCGTCCCTCCTGAGTGAAAGGTGAAAGTGGGCGGGCTGGGGTCGAGTTTTACATTTGTACAACTTTCACTTGCCTCCAACGCACCCGTTCTTACCTCTGAAAATTCCAGCCATTAACTCTGTTTGTCAGCACAGTTTCTGCCTGACCTGCTGAGTGTTTCCAGCATTTTGTGTTTTTATTTCAGATTTCCAGCATCCGCAGAATTTTGTTTTTGTAAGTAATGAGATGGTTCACTTGTAATGGTGCCTACATTCCGCAGTTTGTGTAGAGTCTACAGATGAAGCACTTGATTTCTAATGAAATCCAATCTGATTACACTAGTGGTTCAGACCAATTTGACCTATCATCAGTATTGATGTGTTGGTTCATGGATTTAGTACCGTCAGTCTCTAGCAGTTTTAAGTGAAACCTATTGAGCAAACCCACATCTCTAGTGTTAGAAGACTGGACTTCCAACTCGGCGAGTCATTAATTTTAATCACAGTAAACCATAAAATGGAGTTAGAAATTTAGCAATGAAAAGAATCAAATCTCAATTTATTTTCAAATTCTCTTATTTTTGAGCTCTCCACAATCTATATGCACCATGCACCATCCCCCAGCTGAAGAGACAGGCTCCTACACTGGGTAAATTTCCTTCGGATTTATCTTCCTTTGATAGCATGTATTTTACAGTAAACAAAATTTATTTACAAAGTCTATTCAAAAAGAGTCTCTATGAACTTCTGCAAACAGAACTCATGCATGACCGAAACTAGCAATTTCTCTCGACAAAAGCATAGTGATTTCTCCAGCAAAATGCAGTGAGTAGAGGATAGTTACATATTACAAATGGATTATTTCTCCAGCAAATTGTAATGAATGGAGGATAGTTATATACAAACTATGTGCGTAAAATCAATCTCTGTCACAGTCTCCAGGCGTGATTGACGAGGGAATTACCCAATCATCTCCATTCTGGCCAGGAATAGTGGTGTCACTATATGCAGCTTCACAATATAGACACTGGGGGAAAAATTCAGTTGGTTGTGCCTCCCGTTAGCGCCTTAAGAGGGCACTAACGGGACGCAACGCAACTAGCGCCCGGGCGCGGCACTGCCCACGTCTCCCGCAAAATTCAGCGGGAGGTTAGTGGTGGTGCTAACCGGTAGCGCCCTGCGCCGCTGGCGATGACGTCATTGGTGTGCGCAACGCCCCGCTGACGCCCCGGCCACGATCTTCGGGAGCGCCCCCTGACTTACCACCGGACGCTATGTCCGACAGGGTCAGGGGGGTGTACCTGCGGCCGGGGAGGCGCAATTTAAAGGCGAAGTGCGGGGCGGCCATTTTTGTTGCTGGCTACCTGCCTGCGCTCCCGTCCCAGACCTCCTGAAATGCCCCGCCCCCCGCGGAGTGCTGGCTGCGCTCCAAGAGCCCGGCACTTCTCTTGAGCTGGGCCCCAGGTCGCGCTGCACAAGGCCCCTCCCCTTTAAGAAGGGGAGGAAGGCCTGCAATACCGCGGCGCGACGTGCCGCAGCATGTGGCACTGCGGCACATAACGGCGCAATATTGACTCACAGCGCCCCAAGAGGGATGCGGGGCACTTCCAGTAGCGCCCCGCTTCCCTCTTGGGGCGCAACCACTCAATTCCCAGCGCGGGGACGCTAATTTTTCCGGGGTGCTACTTTTAGCGCCCCGACGAAGTTGGCGCTATTCAATTTTTAGCCCACCGTGCCTGGTCGAGTCCAAGGGAGGGGCTAAGCATCTTATGGGTTTTATCCCTTCAAGTGTGGCTTCCCCACGGGGATCATTGTGGACTTAACCCCGAGTGCTCCATCTGTATATAGTTTACATTTTATTAAATTCTGCTTTTCTTTTCAGTCATTGAAGATTTGAATGTACAGTGTGTATTTTGTTTTTCAGGTGGGCCATGTTCTGAAAATGGACGAAGTCCAGGATCAGTATCTACGCAACATAGTTCTCCTAGAAGTGATTTTGCTGGTTACCCTAATAGCACACAGGCTCCTCCCAGCGGTTCCTCGCCTGCAGAGAGTTTGGTCAGTCATAGTATGCAGGCAAATGACGTTGTTATACATCGCAAAGAAAGCGAGGGCTTTGGCTTTGTGATCATTAGTTCATTAAATAGGCCAGAAACAGGTGCACCAATGGGTAAGTAAAAACAGTTTTAAGAAAAATTCCTGTGTGATGTTTTCCTCTTTCCTTCTTAATGCTGTATTAATGACTTTCACCTACATTGAGATAGCCATAACCTCCTCTTGCACACGTGCACTCACACCAGAGAGCAAGAGAAAAAGCCCCTTCACGCCAGAGAGCAAGAGAAAAAAAAAGCCCCTGACTACACCTGAGAGTTATAGTCACTGTCATACAAGTTGGCCAAATAGAGCTTTTTTCACCACTAGAATCTCGTCGTCCCAGAAGTATAGCAATAGAATAATCTTTATGTTCTAGTTTAATCAGCAAAAGTATGGATACATTTCTACCAATAGTTAAATCAGGCATTGTTTGGATTAAACACAAAAACAAACCAACTTAGTAAGATTAACGGTAATAATCATAAAAGTAATCATTTATACTCAACAAAGTCAGCTTTATTGATTTTAATTAGTCAATAATAAACAAGAAGGCATGTATTAATCAGAAGTTTTATTACACTAGTGACTTTTGTCACTACAGTGAAGCACACCTTCAGTTTCCTTATTATCATTAGATTCTGTTTTATAATGTTTTTGAATAGGAATGATTAGAAATTGCATACAGTGTTCTCAGTCAGTATACATGTGATATTAAAGTACTGTTACTTTTGATAGAAATCCCATTGTGATGTAATGAATTTCTAGCATTTGACAAACTTTGTTTCCTTTTTAATATTTTTAAAAATAAAGCCCCTCTATTTTTCTCCCATTGTTTTTCTTCCTTGGTTTCTTTTTGGGCTATGCAACATGGCCAAGTGGACAACTTGCTCCCAGGACTCCATCAATGTTGCTCTGGAGCAGCCATTACAATGTGAGCAAGAGTATCCAAGGGATAACGTCCTCTGATTTTTCCCTCAAAAGGAACCGTCCAGCTACTCCATCCCACCACTGTCAGTCAGCATTCCAGCACTGCCTTGCCACCACCAACACATTGCATCACCAGGCCACCTCTTATGAAGAGCAAGCTAATTAGTTTGGCCTAGGATGTTATTAAGCAGCAACTTTATTTGGTGCAATGGGGGATCCTTCATCTTTCTTGCTCCTAACTGGGAAGAGATATGTGAAATATACTTGAGAGTAGAAGGGGGTATACAAAAACAAGTGCATAAGTAGCTAGTTTGAGAGCAACACAGAACTGCAGTGAACTTGAAAGCCCAAACCCAACCTGTAAACCATGCTGATTAAGAGAGAGTACTCTGTACTTCAGTGACTAAACCAGGACTGGCAGTGCTACCTCACTGAGGCAAAAGTAGTTAAGGGACACTTATCCTCTGATTTTTCTCTCTTGGGAAAGAACCCAGCCACCGTAGCCCACCACCACTAACCTACTGCCATCCCCTGTGGTGAGTAAGCTAATTAGTTTGTACTAAGATATCAGTTAGTTGAGTAACTTTCTTTGGTGTTGTTGAAGAATCTGAATATATATATTAATGATCTGGACAAGGGAATTGGATGTAATATCTCCAAATTTGCAGATGACACAAAGCTGGGTGGGAGGGTAAGCTGTGAGGAGGATGTCGTGAAACTCCAGTACGATTTGGACAGGTTGGGTGATTGGGCAGAAAAATGGCCTTCAGAGGTAATCAACGCCTTGCTTCTGCGAAAGGCCTTTTTACATTCCTCACTCCACTTCCATGGTACTTCTTTCCGCAACAGAGCATTCAGCGGATGCAACACCGTGGATAGATTCGGCAGAAACTTGTGATAATAATTAATCAACCCCAAGAATGATCTTAACTGTGATACGTTTTCCGGAGCGGGGGCCTTCACGACAGCTTCTATCTTGTCAGGTGACTTGTGCAGCCCCTCTCGGTCAATGACATGACCGCAGTACGAGATCCGTTTTTGGAAGAACTCACATTTCTTGCGATTAACTCGAAGGCCATATTCCTTCAACCTAGTGAGCACCAGTTTCAAATTTGTGAGGTGTTCTTCCTCGTCTTCTCCCGTAATCAGGATATCATCTAAGTAACACTGCGTGCTTGGAATTCCTTGTAATACCTGCTCCATGGCCCTCTGCCAAATTGCTGGAGCCGAAGCTACCCCAAAAACCAGTCTATTATAACGATACAAGCCTCTGTGTGTGTTGATGGTGAGGTACTGACGCGACTCTTCCTCGACTTCCATTTGTAAGTATGCCTGTGCCAGGTCTATCTTGGTGAAGTGTTTCCCTCCAGCCAACGAAGCAAAGATATCTTCAATCCACGGAAGCGGGTATTGTACCGTGTGAAGCACCGGATTCACTGTGATCTTGAAGTCTCCGCAGATGCGGACCTTCCCCAGTCCCCCTGGCTTGTTACTTGGTGAAGACTTCATGACGGGAACAATGGGCGTGGCCCACTCACTCCAGTCCACTTTTGACAGTACCCCTGATCGTTCAAGTTCTTCCAGTTCTGCCTCCACAGCAGGTCGTATCGCGTAAGGTACCGATCTGGCTTTGAAAAATTTTGGGCTTGCATGTTCTGCAATCTTAACCTTTGCTTTAATTCCTCGCAGTGTTCCCAGTCCTTGCTGGAATACCTCTTTAGCTTCGTCCAATATTCTGGACAACCGTTCAGGTTTGACATCTTCCTTTCCGGAATCTACCGTCATGGTGTTTAGTGAATGCCAGTCTATCTTTATTTTCCTGATCCACTCCCGTCCCAGAAGTGGTGGACCTCCCTCCGGCAACACATACAGGTCCATCCTTTGGTGATCTTTGTCCTTGTATCTCACCTTGACTTCTATCTTTCCGATGGGGTATACTTTGTGCCCCGTGTATGTCTGCAATACTAGTTCCGTATCCCGTAGGGGAATATGCTTGAATAACTTTTTATAATCATGCTTATTCATGACCGTCAACGCCGATCCGGTGTCCACTTCCATTTTCACTTGGACTTTTGCAATCTGTAGTGTGATCCAGATAGCTTGTCGGTCAGCTTCATTACTCACATTGTGAATTCTCAGACTATCCAGCTCCTGGCCGTTTGGGTCTGAGTCCGAATTCTGTTCGTCTGAACTCTTCTCAGCCACCTTGTGTATCTTGTTGTACTTTTCCTGTGATGGCTTCCTTTGGTTGTTGGTCTTCTTCCCTGACCGGCATACCTTAGCTATGTGACCCAGTTTGCCACATTTCCTACATTCCTGGTTCTTAAACCAGCATTGGTTCTGGTCATGTCGTGTGTTGTCTTCCCACAACGATAGCATTTTGTTGTACTCGAGGTAATTTGATCCACACTGAGTGCCGCTGCCTTTAGCTGCATTTCCGCAGTTCCTTTCGCTGCGGCTTCGTTCGATGCAGCAATAAGGACAGCCTTCTCAAGTGTAAGATCGTTCTCTTCGAGCAGTCGTTTTTGTGTTTCTTCTTTCGACATTCCACACACGAATTTGTCTCACAATGCCTCTGTCAGATTCCCTCCAAACTGGCAGTGTTTCGCTAGTCTACGCAGTTCGACCAAGTATTCTGCGTTGCTTTCGTCTTTCCTTTGCGTTCTCGCATAGAATTTGAATCGTTCCGCCAACATCAACGGTGTGGGGTTCAAGTGATCCTTCAGAACAGTCACAATATCATCGAAAGTCTGATCCGCCGGTTTAGCTGGTGCTAGTAGATGCTTCAAGAGCCCGTATGTCTTCGCGCCCATCGAGTTTAGCAAGGTTATAGCTTTGTCATCTTCTTCTATTTTATTGGCCTCACAATAGATCTCAATGCGTTCCACATACGTGGCCCAGTCTTCTACCTCGGAATTAAAATCGTTGATGTTACCACGCTTAGGCATCTTCCTCTCTTCCTGATAACACCACGAATTATTTCTTTAAATTTTCTTTTATTTTTTTTTCCCAAGATGGCGGTTCCCACGAAAATGGCGGTTTCCCGCGCTTATCTTCTCTCCCCGCCCACTTCAATGGCGGTTTCCCGCTTCTGTCTTCTTCCCCGCCTAATGGCGGCTTCCCGCGTTTCTTCCCTAGCGGGAGGGGTACACTTTCCCCACGGGCGACGGCCGCTGGCTTTCAGGTTCACAGCCTGCGCGTCGGCTTCAGTGCTTTCCCTTTTCTCGGCAGGGCAACCGGCGCTGGGTACACCCCATTGACGGCGAACAGTTTCAGCCGCTGGGCTGGCTCTCGCTCAGTTCCCCTTGCTCGGGCTCTGTCTCTCTCCCGCTCGCTCGGCTCTACCGGCGCTGGGTACCCCCCGTTGACGGCGAACAGTTTCAGCCGCTGGACTGGCTCTCGCTCAGTCTCCCTTGGTCGGCTCTGCCTCTCCCGCTCGCTCGGCTCCCAATCGCGCCTCCCAGCCCTCTCGCAGTCCAGAGCTTCCCTCCCCGGCTGCGGCTGAGTTTTTATATCTTCCCGCGCCTACGCTCCCGGTCGCAGCGCTTCGTGGCTTCGGTCGCTGCCCGGCCTTTTTCGCCGGTCGCGGTCTAGCTGTCTCACGACGCCGTTGCGTCCCCAGCCTGTCTGTACCGCGGCTTCCTTGCTCCATACTGCCCCAGTCTCAGCGCCTCTGGGCCCGACTTCTGTCCGGCTCCTTTCCCCCTCGACCGTGGTCAAGTGCACCGCCCTTATCCTCCGGTTATTCTTTTTACTTTTCCCTTACTCACAGTCACCGTGGCCGGCTTGCTTCTCGTGCTGATCGGCTCACTCCTCACCGTGGCAGAAGGGACAGTCAGTGCCTGTTGCTGATGGAAGTCTTTGTCTCTGAATTCTTCCTCCTTTCCAGCTCTGCAGACTCGAGTTTTCTCCCAGCAGAATGACGAGGGCGGTTGCCTCTTCTCGACGCTCGTTAACTGCTTCGGAAGTATTGTTGCCGCAGGGTACGATCGGACTCGTCGCCACTGTAAAGTCTGTGGGTTGTTTAGTTAACTAATACACAGACTACCAGAGTAACTTAAAACAGGACTTTACTATTCGAAGGTCAGGGCGAATCTGCCCAATAAATCCTGCCACAGCACTTATATACCGGTGTGGTCACCGTCGGTATTACAGTATACAGAAGCCAACAAAGTAGTGCAACACCTAAGTAGTTCTCTTAAAGGTGGACGGTTACATACAATAGTTCTCTTAAAGGTAGACGGGTACATACACTACAACCTGGGTGTTCTTGTGCACCAGTCACTGAAGGTAAGCATGCAGGTGCAGCAGGCGGTTAAGAAGGCAAATGGTATGTTGGCCTTCGTAGCAAGAGGGTTCGAGTACAGGAACAAGGATGTCTTGCTACAGTTGTACAGGGCCTTGGTGAGACCGCACCTTGAGTATTGTGTGCAGTTTTGGTTGCCTTACCTGACGAAGGACGTTCTTGCCATGGAAGGAGTGCAGCGAAGATTCACCAGGCTGATACCTAGGATGGCAGGAATGACGTATGAGGAGAGATTGTGTCGATTGGGCTTATACTCACTGGAGTTTAGAAGATTGAGAGGGGATCTGATCGAAACCTATAAAATTCTGTCAGGCCTGGACAGACTAGATGCAGGAAGGATGTTTCTGATGGCCGGGGAGTCCAGAACCAGGGGTCATAGTCTAAGGATAAGGGGTAAGCCATTTAGGACTGAAATGAGGAGGAATTTCTTCACCCAGAGAGTGGTGAACCTGTGGAATTCTCTGCCACAGAGGGCGGTGGAGGCCAGTTCATTAAATATATTTAAGAAAGAATTGGATATATTTCTTAAGGCTAAAGGCATCAAGGGATATGGGGAGAAGGCAAGGACAGGGTACTGAACTTGGATGATCAGCCATGATCTCATTGAATGGCAGAGCAGGCTCGAAGGGCCGAATGGCCTACTCCTGCTCCTATCTTCTATGTTTCTATGAATCTTGTCCTATTTGGGGAAAGTTGTGTGAAAACATCTCTGAGTAGAATGAGAAGGTGTTGGAAAATAAGTGACAAGTAACTAAAGAGCAACACAGACATACTGTTAACCTACAAACCCACTCCCAACCTGTAAGCTCTGGGGATAGGTTATCGACCAATATTCACTACAAGCCCACTGACTCCCACAGCTACCTGGACTACACTTCCTCCCACCCCGCCTCCTGTAAGGACTCTATTCCATTCTCCCAGTTTCTCTGTCTCCGCCGTATCTGCTCCGACGATGCCACCTTCCCACACCAGTGCTTCAGACATGTCTTCCTTTTTCCACAACCGAGGATTCCCCTCTACCGTGGTTGACACTGCCCTCGACCGTGTCAGTTCTATCTCCTGCACTTCTGCCCTCACCCCTGCCCCTCCTTCCCGGAACCACGATAGGGTTCCCCTTGTCCTCACCTTTCACCCCACCAGCCTCCACATTCAACCGATCATCCTCCGGCATTTCCGCTACCTCCAAAGTGATCCCACCACCAAACGTATCTTCCCCTCCCCTCCCCTTTCAGCATTCCGTAGGGACCGCTCCCTCTGAGACACCCTAGTCCACTCCTCTATCACCCCAAACAGCCCTTCCCCTTCGCCTGGCACCTTCCCGTGCAAGCGGAGGAGATGTAACACCTGCCCCTATACCTCCCCCCTTCCCACTGTCCAGGGCCCCAAACACCCCTTCCAGGTGAAACAGTGATTTACTTGTACTTCTCGCAATCTAGTATACTGTATTCGCTGCTCACGATGCGGTCTCCTCTACATTGGGGAGACCAAACGCAGATTGGGTGACCGCTTTGCGGAACACTTCCGTTCAGTCCGTAAGGGTGCCCCCGAGCTTCCGGTCGCCTGTCATTTTAATTCACCGCTCCATTCCCACTCAGACCTCACCGTCCTTGGCCTCTTGTATTGTTCCACGGAAGCTCAACGTAAACTCGAGGAACAGCACCTCATCTTCCGACTAGGCACTTTGCAGTCTTCCGGACCCAATATCGAGTTCAACAATTTCAGATCATAACCTCGGCCCCTATTACTTTTTTACTTGTAATTTTTCCACTCCTTTCCCCCCCCCACCTTTCCTTTTGTTTCACTCTCCCACCTGGCAGCTATCTCTTGCCCTGCCAGTACACTTCACACCTAATCTCAGCCTATTACCATCTCGTCTGGCTTCGAATACCTTTTATTGTCTCTTCTACTTCTTTTGTCTCTTTCACTTCTTTTGTCCGATCGCAGCGCTGCCTTCGATCTATTTTCTTTCCAGTTTTGAAGAAGGGTTCGACCCGAAACGTCAACTCAAATTTCTCTCCACGGATGTTGCCTGACCTCCTGAGTTTTTCCAGCATTTTCTGTTGTTATTTTAAATGAGAGATTACTCTGTCGTGGTTCATGAATTCAAGACTGACGATTGTACTTCCCTGGACACCCCAAGCAACAAGCTGAAAGGAGAACTTACATGCACATCTCACACATGACTACAGATTGAACCTCACCTTTGCTTGAAGTCAAACCAAATCTATTAAAGTATAAACCAAGGACTCTACCCTTGTGACAGCAAAACATGTTTGAACACCTTGCTGCTATTTTTCCAAGAGGTCTTAATGCTGATTTGTTGTATGAATAATTTATTCCTGCTCATATATAGTAGTTAATGAGATTTTCTCTTGTCATGGATGAAGGTATTTGGATTAATGCCATTTAATTCTGTAGTTTTACATTTTTAAATGTCATTATTTTTATCTCTCTTCCTCTGCTCCATTTTCTCCAATCTCTGACCTCCACATTGCTTCCGTCGGTCAGGAGCACAAGCTGCCCCGTGCAGGTGCTTCACTACAACCACTATCAGTTAGTAGAAGACACACTTATTCAGTGACCCCCGCAGTCATTATTAGTGTTCTCTGCTACAGGGCATTGGAATATTCTGCTTTCGTAAGAGATTGTTCCTTTGCATACTGATGCAATCTAACTATAGATGATGTTTCTGGCACTTAAAACATGATTAGCTGGTTTGCAATCATGCTGTGCAGGCTAAATTGTATTTACTTTTTACATAGTCTAATTCGTGTTAGTATCAGGGTGTGTGGTGTGAGGCTGTTGCACAGCATGCACACCCAGGGGAAAGATTCCTGCTGTTCATTATTTGTAATGAAATTGTACATACGTTCTCTATATTCATGTTTATGATTTTACTACAGATATAGAATTCCCCTCCCCCTCCCCCCTCCCTCCCCTCCCCTCTACCCCCTCCTCCCCTCCCCCCCCCCGCCTTCCCCCCTCTCCCCCCTCCTCCCCTCCCCCTCCCCCCCCCCCCTTTAGGGAGTACCTTCACCACACGGACTGCAGCGGTTCAAAAAGGCGGCTCACCACCACCTTCTCAAAGGCAATTAGGGATGGGCAATAAATGCTGGCCTTGCAAGTGACGCCCACATCCCAGGAATGAATAAAAAAAGGAGAGAATTGTGAGCAGCACTTTGAGGGGTGAGAGAGAGGGGAAAGGACAGAAGCTGTGCTTTGGGGGCAGGGGAAGAAGGGGAGAAACCAGGCACAGTGCTTTGAGGGAAGGGGGACTGGTTGGAATGCCAGGACAAGTGGAGGGCAGAAGACTAGAACAGTGTTATGGAGGGAGGTGAGGGAAGGGGGAAAACTGGAAGCAGCACTTGAGAGGAGGAGAAAACACATAGAAGCTGGACGTAGTGCTTTGAGGGGAGAAGCCAGGAGTAGTTTTTTGGGGGGTAGAGAGAGAAGAGAAATTGGGAGCAGCACTTAGGGGGAGGAGAGCACCAGTAATACTGGCAGAAGGAAAAGAAAGAGGAAAGGAAGCAGAGTGCAAATATTAATTTGGGGTGACAGGAAGGGCAATGCAGCATAAACTGGGATGGAAGAAGTGTCGGCTTGAAGTTGGGTGAGAAGATGAATAACTGCTTGAACTGGGGTGGGGATGTTGGAGGGAATCGAGCAAGCCAGCTTGAATTGAGGAGTGGGAGAAGAGTGATACCAGCTTGAGGTAGACAGAGGGGGAGAAGTAGAATTGAGGGGACAGAGAAAGAAAAGTGTCAGCATTAACTTAAAGGGTTGGAGAGAGAGAGAGAATGCACTGTATTTTCCTTTGACTCTCCACCTGTTTTCAGGCAATTTGGGGGCGCTAAAAAGAGCAAAATGGGGCAGTGAGGGCTGCTGCTTCATCTGCCACTAAACAACTGCATACAATCTTTCCTCTGAAAAAAGCACCATTCTCCATTAATTAGGAAGGCAAATGGAATTTTGGCCTTTATTGCAAAGGGAATGGAGTATAAAAGTAGGGAAGTCTTGTTACAACTGTCCAGGGCGTTGGTGAGACCACACCTGGAGTACTCCGCATAGTTTTGGTCTCCTTATTTAAGGAAGGATATACTTGCATTGGAGGCAGTTCAGAGAAGGTTCACGAGGTTGATTCCGGAGATGAAGGGGTTGTCTTATGAAGAAAGGTTGAGGAGGTTGGGCCTATACTCATTGGAGTTTAGAAGAATGAGAGGGGATCTTATTGAAACAGATAAGTTTCTGAAGGGGCTTGACAGGGTAGATGCAGAGAGGATGTTTCCCCTCGTGGGGGAATCTAGAACTGGGGGCATAATTTCAGAATAAGGGGGCACCCTTTTAAAACAGAAATTAGGTGGAATTTCTTCTCTCAGAGGCTCGTGAATCTTTGAAATTCTCTTCCCCAGAGAGCTGTGGAGGCTGGGTCATTGAATATATTTAAGGTGGAGATAGACAGATTTTTGAACGATAAGGGAGTCAAGGGTTATGGGGAGCGGGCAGGGAAGTGGAGTTGAGGCCAAGATCAGTTCAGCCATAATCTTATTGAATGGCGAAGCAGGCTCGAGGGACCAAATGACCTACTCCTGCTCCTACGTCTTATGTTCTTATTAACACCGGCCTGGAGCACACTCCAGTGCATTTAAATGCAGATGCGTGAGAGTGGCCAGCATTCCTGCTCCATTTCTCCCACCTTCTGCCTCAGACTGACCCAAATTAAAACTGCCATAATTTTAAGTGGAGATATGAGCAACATAGCGGTATCCCTGAGACAGGTACCCCATTGAGGAGACTGTTTTGTTTGCTGGAGTTGAAGGTTTCTAATTACTTTGTTTGCATATCGGTGTTAACTGTTTGATGCTCCAGAGGTTATGTCAACACTTTACCTGACTGATTTAGTCAGCTCTGCAGAAAGTACAGTTTTGAACTATGCTCATGGATTTCCCAATAGGAACACCTCTATTCCTTTGTTTTGAAGAGGAGGAGGAGGAGGATATATAAGAGGCTACATTAGAGGCACTCAGAGCGAGGTATCACAGAGCCGTTTTTTTCCTAGACATAGAGTTCACAGTTGCTCAGATTTCTCTGCATGTCACTGGCACAGAAGGCTACTGGGGAGATATGTCAACTGCTGACTGAAGAGCTCCAGCCCACTTCCACCAGGAGAACAACATTGTTTGCAGCATTTAAAGTAACTACTCCCTTGAATTTCTTTGTAATTGGATTCTTCCAGGCAGCACTCTTTGTCAGGCCACAGCACATCTCTCTCTCTGTCTCTCTCTCCCCCAGTCTCCCTCTCTCCCCCCCCCCCCCAGTCTCTCTGTCTCTCTCTCTCTCTCCCCCAGTCTCTCTCTTTCTCTCTCTCTCTCTCCCCCAGTCTCTCTCTCTATCTCCCCCCAGTCTCTCTCTCTCTCTCCCCCCCCCAGTCTCTCTCTCTCTCTCTCTCTCTCGCTCTCTCCCCCCCCGTCTCTCTCTCTCTCTCTCCCCCCAGTCTCTCTCTCTCTCTCTCTTTCCCCCCCAGTCTCTCTCTCTCTCCCCCCCAGTCTCTCTCTCTCTCCCCCCAGTCTCTCTCTCTCTCTCCCCCCCAGTCTCTCTCTCTCTCTCCCCCCCCGTCTCTCTCTCTCTCTCTCTCCCCCCAGTCTCTCTCTCTCTCTCTCTCTCCCCCCAGTCTCTCTCTCTCTCTCCCCCCCAGTCTCTCTCTCTCTCTCTCTCCTTCCCTCTCTCTCTCTCTCTCTCCTTCTCTCTCTCTCCTTCCCTCTCTCTCTCTCTCTTCCCCCCAGTCGCTCCCTCTCTCTCTTCCAACAACAACATGCCCTCGAAAAAGCCTCGGCAACGCCGGGCTCACCCCAGCTAGTCATTGTATAAAGAAGGTAACTGGTGTTCCATTCAGGCAGGCAGTTCATACCTTTCGTAATGAAACAAGCTGAACAAAGGGAGAGACTGGCAGGATTCCCACAGGTGCAAGGAGCAATTGACAGAAAGCATGTGGCACTCAAAACCCCATATGAGAACCCCCTTGGTTTCATGAATAGGTAAGGCTTTCATTCATTAATGGCCAGCTACTATGAAATGGCAGTCACCTATAACATGCATTATGGGTAACACTTAGTTCATGTGATCTGGAATGGTTTTGATCGCCTGAGGGGGGTCAGAGAGGAATTTTACAGAGTATTTTTTTCCCTTATTGGTCCTGGGTTTTTTTTCCTGTTCTTTTTGCCTCTCCCAGGAGATTACATGGCTGTAAGGTGGGTATGAAGGGGGGTTGGGGGAGGGAAGGAGTGTTTACCCATGATGGTCGAGCCATTGTACTGTGGGATAGGCTTGATGGACCAGCTGGTCTTTTTCTGCCCGACATTTTTGTTTGTTCGTATTAATGCCTGCTACTGAGGGGACTTTCACCACGTGACAATCTACCATACCAACCCTGCTTACTCAACGCCATGTAGCCGTATGGTTGATTGGTGATCAAGGCGACCCTGCAGTCATGACTTATGACTCCAGTAAGGCTTCCGCAGCCATACAACAACAACAATAGCAACTTGTATTTATATAGTGCCTTTAACGTAGTAAAACGTCCCAAGGTGCTTCACAGGGGTATTAAAAGACAAAACATTTGACACCGAGCCACATAAGGATAATTTAGGGCAGATGACCAAAAGCTTGGTCAAAGAGGTAGGTTTTAAGGAGCGTCTTAAAGGAGGAAAGAGGTAGCGAGGCGGAGAGGTTTAGGCAGGGAATTCCAGAGCTTAGGGCCTAGGCAACAGAAGGCACAGCCACCAATGGTTGAGCGATTATAATCAGGGATGTTCAAGAGGGCAGAATTAAAGGAGCGCAGATATCTTGGGGGAGTTGTGGGGCTGAAGGAGATTACAGAGATAGGGAGGTGCAAGGCCATGGAAAGGTTTGAAAACAAGAATGAGAATTTTGAAATCGAGGCGTTGCGTAATCGGGAGCCAATGTAGGTCAGCAAGCACAGGGGTGATGGGTGAACGGGACTTGGTGCAAGTTAGGATACGGACAGCCGAGTTTTGGATCACCTCAAGTTTACGTAGGGTAGAATGTGGGAGGCCAGCCAGGAGTACGTTGGAATAGTCAAGTCTAGAGGTAACAAAGGCATGGATGAGGGTCAGCAGCGGATGAGCTGAGGCAAGGGCAGAGACGGGTGATGTTACGGAGGTGGAAATAGGTGTTCTTAGTCATGTTGCGGATATGTGGTCGGAAGCTCATTTCAGGGTCAAATATGACATCAGTGTGGTTCAGCCTCAGACAGATGTTGGGGAGAGGAATGGAGTCAGTGGCGAGGGAACGGAGTTTGTGGCAGGGACCGAAAACAATGGCTTCGGTCTTCCCAATATTTAATTGGAGAAAATTTCTGCTCATCCAGAACTGGACGTCGGACAAGCAGTGTGACAAGTTAGAGACTGTGGAGGGGTTGAGAGAAGTGGTAGTGAGGTAGAGTTGGATGTCGTCAGTGAACATGTGGAAACTGACGGTGTGTTTTCGGATGATGTTACCAAGGGGCAACATGTAGATGAGAAATAGGAAGGGGCAAGGATAGATCCTTGGGGGACACCAGAGGTAACAATGTGGGAGCGGGAAGAGAAGCCGTTGCAGGTGATTCTTTGGCTGAGATTAGATAGATAAGAATGGAACCAGACGAGTGCAGTCCCACCCAGCTGGACAACAGTGGAGAGGCGTTGGAGAAGGATGGAGTGGTCAACCATGTCAAAGGCTGCAGACAAGTCAAGAAGGGCGAGGAGGGATAGTTTACTTTTGTCACAATCACAAAGGATGTCATTTGTGACTTTGATGAGAGCCATTTCGGTACTGTGGCAAGGGAGGAAACCTGATTGGAGGGATTCAAACATGGAGTTGCGGGAAAGATGGGCACGGATTTGGAAGGCGACAACACGTTCAAGGACTTTGGAGAGGAAAGGGAGGTTGGAGATGGGGTGATAGTTTGCAAGGATGGGGGGGGTCAAGGGTTGTTCTTTTGAGGAGGGGGTGATGATGGCAGATTTGAAGGGGAGGGGGCCAGTACCTGAGGAGAGAGAACCGTTAACAATGTCAGCTAACATGGGAGCCAGAAAAGGAGGTTGAGTGAAGAGTAAAACATAAAGAGTAAGAAGATGTAATGGGACCTGTGGGACTATTAGAAGTGTTCAAGCAGACTATAGCATTCTAACATGTCGATAAACCTAGTAGAGCCTAGCAATACTAAACAGCCAGAGACTCCAGAATTATTGTAGCTGCTACGTACTACATAATAATACTGTGAAAAGGGACTTGATGTTTCTGGAAGCTGATGGGAATGATGATGAAGGTGTTAGGAAAGGAGCTTGCTCCCCACAGAGTAATGATGTTGCACAGGAAGAAGGGGACGTGTGTAAGATTTGGATCACAGGTCACACACAGATTACCCAAAGGGCCTTAGGAGTTGTAAGGCTTTTTATTAAAGAGCTGCAGTTTAAAGAATAATCAGATATTACTACATGCGATTTAAATAGATACAGTAGACATACAACCCGTGACAGATGAGGGCGATCTACGGCCCTGGAACGGAACGAAACAACCGGATGGAAGGTTGTTGGAGGTGTTAGACTGTCAACCACCTCAGAGGCTAAACCTGACCGAGGTGTTAGGCCGTAGCCACCTCGGGGAAGCCTTTGCCCCTAACTGCCTGATTTCCCCCCTTGGTCGTCTATATATAGTTATTTCGGTAGGCTGGTGATTACCTGGTGTCAATCATTTGTTCCCCATCCTGTTGTCCAATTACAAAGGAGAGGCTACCTACAACAGCTCCCTCCCAGCCTCATGAGGTCATTTTCCTCCTTATCTCTGTTCTAAAGCTCTTGTTGCCCTCTTGTAGACAGCTGGTTTATCCTACAGCTTCTTGCTGCGTCCCTTATCAGACCTAGCTATGTCCACTCGAAGGCCTGTTTTTGTGTTCTGACCTCGTAATTCAGCTCTCTGTACAGCTATTTTTCTGACATGACTGGACTCTTTCTGTGTCATCAACTTAGGCAAACTGCTGATCTAGGGAACCCTTAAAAGACACTTATTTCTTTCAATCCATGATTTCTTACATGTGGAACAGAAGAGCTAGCAGCTAGAGACAACTTACAGCCCATTGCTTTCAATGAATAAAAGTTGACAAGCCAAATACTTGCCTGGTCTTACTCGTTCCACTCACAAAGTCTTTCACTGTCAAAGACTTCTGCCTATTTCCTTCATAAGACAGAAGGCTAAATTGTACATGCCTTCATCAACTCCCCTCCTTGTGTCTGTTTCCTAGTTTCACTTCTTACTCCCCCCAATAAATTTGCAATACTGTTTGAATATCTCCTTCATAGTCTATTAACAGATAATTAAGCAAGAAAAGACCCTTTTCTTTAAGCAAACCTATTTACATTATTTTTATCATTCCTGATCCCCATCATCTGTTTCCATTCAGAGCTAGTTTATCATTCTAGCCTTTCCTGGGCATTCCATCTTTCAATACAGTCCGAGAGTCCAGAGGAACAAAGAATACGTTTAGCAGGTTATGGGTCATTATACCTATTTCACAGCTACTTCCTATGCATCTCTCAATCAGGTTCCAATTGACAGCATATGCACGGTTCCACATGAAGCAATCCTCATACTTTGTGGTGTTATGCCTCCTCCAAATGAGCCTTTCACTCCTAAATCTGTACTAACTTGGTTCCCTCCTATAGTGTGTGGAGGATGAGGAATGAAGAAAAATAGATTACTTCAGGTAGGGTCATCGTCAATTTTCAAATGATACGCATCCTCACATATCAGGTTCCCACCCATATATTCCCACACGAATTGAAGGAGTATTGTTTTTTGATAGGGGGGGTTAGTGTTATAATGTGAATTAGTTTCAACTTACCTTCAGGTGGAAACAAACTGGGGCAATGGTGCAGGTGGTAGAGCTTTGTATGATGTGGGAATAGAGCATGTGTAGCACTGCTATTTGCAATGTCATAATGACGTTTTCATGTGTATGCTCAGCACACAGTTTTTCCTATCAGCTAAAATAAAATTCCACAGTATGTAGAGGATGTATATCATTCAAAGAATGGAGAAGACCTACCCAGCAGGTAATCTAGCCTGGGGCATCACAAGTGTCCCACAATAACATTGGAATGTCATATTCGGCATGCATGAGACTGGTTTTTATTTTTATTTGAGCATATTCTCACTAGTGGCTAGAACTATATCAGTAGGAAAGCAAAATATTGCGAACTCTGGCAATCTGAAATAAGAACAGAAAATGCAGGAAATACTCAGCAGGTCAGGCAGCATCTGTGGAGAGAGAAACTGAGTTGATGTTTCAGGTCAATGACCTTTTGTTAGAACTGGAAAAGGTTAGAGATATAACAGGTTTTAAGCAAGTACAGAGGCAGGGAAAGGGGGGAGGGGAGGAAAGAACAAAAGGGAAGGTCTGTGATAGGGTGGAAGGCAGGAGATGCAACACCTGCCCTTTTACCCCCTCCCTTCCCACCATCCAGGACCCCAAACACTCCTTTCAGGTGAAATAGCAATTTATTTGTACTTTCAATTTAATATACTGTATTCGCTGCTCACGATGCAGTCTCCTCTATATTGGGAAGACCAAACGCAGATTGGGTGACCGCTTTGCGGAATATTTCTACTCATTCTGCAAGCATGAACCCGAGCTTCTGGTCGCCTGTCATTTTAATTCTCCGCTCCACTCCCACTCTGACCTCTCTGTCCTCGGCCTCCTACACTGTTCCAATGAAGCTCAACGTAAGCTGGAGGAACAGCACCTCATCTTCCTGTTGGTAACTTTACAGCCTTCCGGACTAAACATTGAGTTCAACAATTTCAGATCATAATCTCTGCCGCCATGGTTCAGACCTGTCAATGCGCGGGCAGAGTGCTCCCAAACCAAGAGGCCTGAGGTTCAATGGAAATGGCTTCTCGAACCTCATCAACATACTCGAGGCGAGCTGCCAACGTTGATCTCGCCTCCAAAGTTAGCTGGCCCAAGGGAAGATGTCAATTTCGGGCTGTCTGCCTCGCCTGGATGCATACCAATTTCTACCCCAATGTTTTGTGAGGGTGACAAATCTTTATATGACCTCTGTAAAATCTGCTGAGTTATTGCTACTTATATTTTTAAAATGATGATTAGTAACAATTTCCAATGATTTAAGTTATTTGTCTTTATGAAATAGCGGTTGTGACGTTGCCCCAATTTGCCCAGGATGCCTCATGAGAGGCCTGCGCAGTTAACTATGTTTGCATAGTAATGGTTGCTGCAATACAACATGGTTGACATGTATCTGTGGAAGTTGAGCTCCTCAACTCATTAAACTGCATCCTTTCATGCCATCACTCTCCGGCTACATTGTACAAGTGACTGGAAAGCTGAACAGCAAAGCTGAAAAATACCACAAACGTTTTGCTGTCAGCTAAGATTAGGCTTGAGTCTTGACCAGATATATAGAAGCTGAAGATGGCTTGGAGCATGCATTGAAAAAAACCATCAAATGGACTACTGTTAAAACTATATTGGTTAAAAACTCAAAAAATTAAATCAGACTTTTTACCAATTTTAATATGTGAGTTGGCGTTTACAGTGAAAAAATTGTTATATTCCAGATCATTTTTTTCCAATGGCTGCTTACCCAATAAGTGAATATTTTTTTTTAAATCACTGCACTCTTCAGGTTGTTTATGTAGTTGGATAGTTATATAAATCTCAGTATGTTCAGTGAAAGATGACATATAGTTGAAGTGAAAAGGATGGTATTTGGAAATATTCTCAGGTCACATCTTATACTATTTCCACATAGAATTATGTTCTTATTTCATTCTAATTGAGGCTCTATTGAATTTATCCATTAGAGTTCCACGTTATACGCAGTGTTTACAGTGTTGTGATTTGTTGGCTATTAGTAATGAATAAATATTAATCAGCCCACAACAATCTAGCAAGTCATTTTAATGGCTTTCATTCCCTAAGTTACTGGTTTCCAAGAGTAGCTTCATGTTCCCCCAGCACAAATATCTCCTGTTGTTGACCGTTCTGTGGCACAAGGGTTTATTGCATGCGCTTTGAGCTGACGTATGTCTGACAATGTACTCAAGTGAAAGATTAGTCAATAGTGTATACTCCAAGCTCAACTCCAGCTGTTTCCCCGGCTGGGGAGTCTAGAACTAGGGGT
The DNA here is from genome assembly GCF_052327205.1 of Somniosus microcephalus. Lineage (NCBI taxonomy): Eukaryota > Metazoa > Chordata > Chondrichthyes > Squaliformes > Somniosidae > Somniosus > Somniosus microcephalus. Next base: position 57,068,450 of record NC_141003.1, read on the forward strand.
CACAGTCTCAGAATAAGGGGTTGGCCATTTAGGACTGAGATGTGGAGCAATTTCTTCATTCAAAGGGTTGTGAATCTTTGGAATTCTCTACCCCACATGTCTGTGGATGCTCAGTCATTGAGTATATTCAAGACGGAGATCGCTAGATTTTTGGACGCTAAGGGAATCAAGGGATATGGAAATAGGGCGAGAAAGTGGAGTTGGAGTAGAAGATCAGCCATGATATTAATGAACGACAGAGCAGACTCGAAGGGCCATATGGACGACTCCTGCTTCTGTTTCTTATGTTCTTTATAAAGTCCAGCATTAACTTCTGAAATAAGTAAGCTGAATTTCTGTAGAGATATGTGGTGCCACCCATCAGCATTGACACTGTCAGCAATTTGGGGGCTCAGTCAGTGCATCAGCATTTTCTGACTAAATCCACTGCAGACAGGACCCCTCCCACCCTCCCCCTCAGTCTTGCTCCTATCTGAGTCCAGCAGTTACTGTACCAGAGCAGATCCGTCTCTCCCCTCAATGCTGCTGCAGGAACTAATTGCAGGGTTTACTGCCTCTCTGTATGGGAGGAGGGAGCTCTCGCAAGAACAGGAGTTCCTGCTGAAAGTATGGAGAGGCCACAGTGCCTGCCATTAGAGTGGCACTGAGAGGACAGAAGATCCCAGTCCAGTGTATTAGCTGCTGGGCTCAGATAGCAGCAGGACTGAATGGTCAGGGGTTATGAAAGATGGTAATGAAAGGGGACAGTGGATGGCAATGAAAGAGGTCCATGGATAACTGGATTTCGAGGAGTGGGGTAATGAAGAAATGGATGGCAATGAAAGGAGGGAAATAGATGGCAATTGAAGTGGGAAATGGATGCAATGAAGGGGAGAGAGATTGAGGAAGTAGTTGGCAATGAAGAAGACAGAAATGGATGGCAACAGAAGGAAGGGGAACATGGACTGGAAAACAGTGACAGGATCGGACAAAGTCAACATGTATTTACAAAAGGTAAATCATGCTTGACTAATCTACTGGAATTTTTTGAGGATGTAACTGGTAGAATAGATAAGGGAGAACCAGTGGATGTGGTGTATTTGGACTTTCAGAAGGCTTTCGATAAGGTCCCGCATAAGAGACTAGCGTGCAAAGTTAAAGCACAAGGGATTGGGGGTAAGGTACTGACTTGGACAGAGAACTGGTTGGCAGACAGGAAGCAAAGAGTTGGAATAAACGGGTCTTTTTCCGAGTGGCAGGCAGTGACTAGTGGGGTACCGCAGGGATCGGTGCTAGGACCCCAGCTATTCACAATATATATTAATAATCTAGACGAGGGAACTAGATGTAATATCTCCAAGTTTGCAGACGACACAAAGCTGGGTGGGCGTGTGTGCTGTGAGGAGGATGCCAAGAAACTCCAGTATGATTTGGACAGGTTGGGTGATTGGGCAGAAGCATGGCAGATGCAGTATAATGTGGATAAATGCGAGGTTATCCACTTTGGTGGCAAAAACAGGAAGACAGGTTATTATCTGAACGGCAATAGAGTGGGAAAAGGGGATGTGCAACGAGACCTGGGTCTGAAGGTAAGCATGCAGGGTGCAGCAGGCGGTTAAGAAGGCAAATGGTATGTTGGCCTTCATAGCGAGAGGATTCAAGTACAGGAGCAAGGATGTCTTGCTGCAGTTGTACAGGGCCTTGGTGAGACCACACCTTGAGTATTGTGTGCAGTTTTGGTCACCTTATCTGAGGAAGGATGTTCTTGCCATGGAGGGAGTGCAGCGAAGGTTCACCAGACTGATACCTGGGATGGCAGGAATGACGTATGAGGAGAGATTGAGTCGATTGGGCTTATACTCGCTGGAGTTTAGAAGAATGAGAGGGGATCTCATTGAAACTTATAAAATTCTAACAGGACTAGACAGACTAGATGCAGGAAGGATGTTCCTGATGGCGGGGGAGTCCAGAACCAGGGGTCACAGTCTAAGGATAAGGGCTAAGCCATTTAGGACTGAGATGAGGAGGAATTTCTTCACCCAGAGAGTGGTGAACCTGTGGAATTCTCTACCACAGAAGGCAGTTGAGGCCAATTCATTAGATTTATTCAAGAAGGAGTTAGATATATTTCTTAAGGCTAAAGGGCTCAAGGGATATGGGGAGAAAGCAGGGACAGGGTATTAAATTTGGATGATCAGCCATGATCTCATTAAATGGCGGAACAGGTTCGAGATGCCGAATGGCCTACTCCTGCTCCTATCTTCTATGTTTCTATGAATGAAGGGGCAGAAGTTGGGAGCAGTGCTTTGGTGGGGAAGAATAGAGTAGCTGGGAGCAGCATAGAGGTGGGTAGGAAGAAAAGTGCCACTGAAAGAGATTGAGAAGTGAGAGTGCCAGCATGAACTGGGGTTGGAAGAGTGCCAGCTGAATTAGGGGAGAAGTGCCAGATGGAATTAAAGTGTGCTCAGTGAACTGGCTCCAAACGGGAACAGTGGCGGCTTGGATCTAGGAGAATGACTGACTGCTGAATTACCTGTTGGATAAGTGTTGGTCTGCTGAAAATCCAAATGTCACTTTGTTTTTTTAAGATTAATAATCTACTTATGAAGCAAAATAGTGCATAACATTAACGAGAATGCATTCTCTTTAATGCAAAAATTCTAAATTTTCTACAGCGCATGCCCTTGGAAACTCCCCTTGAATTGTACCACCAATTTTGTGTCTTCATTAGATTTCCCCTTCAGACATTCATGTACTTAATTTTTTTTGCATCCAAAAGTACAAGTAAAGGAATTTTTGTATACTTACAGCTTAAATTACAAAGCCTGTGTAACTATTTGTTTTCACATGTCAGGCTGTTCTTGAGTTGTCAGCTTTCTGGGGGCTGTGTCAGTAATTTTGAAGCTATATTTCCCGATTGGCATGTACGGTGTTACAAGAAATAGTTATGGTTCTTGAGCAGTATTCGGAACTTCTGAAATGCAGTGACAAATGCTGTCAAATAATAAAGGATTGTAATTCCAGCCACTGAATTCAGAAACTGATAGCCCAGCATCATCACAAAGTTATTCATTACCTGCTGATTCAGCATCGCTGCAGTACTGTGCCAAAAGTATTATATTCTATTAAACCTAATGAGAAGTCTATACATTGAAACCCACTTGTATGTATCTCTGACGTATGCCTAGGCCGTAATAACAACAGAAAATGCTGGAAAAACTCAGCAGGTCAGGCAACATCCGTGGAGAGAAATTTGAGTTGACGTTTCGGGTCGAACTCCTTCTTCAAAACTGGAAAGAAAATAGATCGAAGGCAAGGCTGCGATCGAACAAAAGAGACAATAAAAGGTATTCGAAGCTAGACGAGATGGTAATCGGCCCATGGAGACAAAAGGCAGCTGAGATTAGGTGTGAAGTGTACTGGCAGATAAGAGACAGCTGCCAGGTGAGAGAGAGAAACAAAAGGAAAGGAGGCGGGGGGGGGGTGGAAAGGAGGACCCAAAACAAAGGGGTGGAAAAAATTATAAGTAAAAAAGTAATAGGGGCCGAGGTTATGATCTGAAATTGTTGAACTCGATATTGAGTCCGGAAGGCTGCAAAGTGCCTAGTCGGAAGATGAGTTGCTGTTCCTCGAGTTTACATTGAGCTTCTGTAGAACAATACAAGAGGCCAAGGACGGTGAGGTCCGAGTGGGAATGGAGCGGTGAATTAAAATGTGTTTGGGGCCCTGGACAGTGGGAAGCGGGGAGGTATAGGGGCAGGTGTTACATCTCCTGCGCTTGCACGGGTTTTGGGTCCTCCTTTTCCCCCCCCCACCCCCCCTCCTTTCCTTTTGTTTCTCTGTCTCACCTGGCAGCTGTCTCTTACCTGCCAGTACACTTCACACCTAATCTCAGCTGCCTTTTGTCTCCACGGGCATATTACCATCTCGTCTGGCTTCGAATACCTTTTATTGTCTCTTTTGTTCGATCGCAGCCTTGCCTTCAATCTATTTTCTTTTCTTTCCAGTTTTGAAGAAGGAGTTCGACCCGAAACGTCAACTCAAATTTCTCTCCACGGATGTTGCCTGACCTGCTGAGTTTTTCCAGCATTTTCTGTTGTTATTTCGGATTTCCAGCATCCGCAGTATTTTGCTATCATATGCCTAGGCTGTAACGGCCACTGAAGAATCCTCAGCAGAGTAGGCCCAAACCCTGCCCCAGTCATTGCAGACCAATTTCAGCCAGGTGTTCGGCCTTTCATTTACATATGCCTGTTTTAGGTGACCCCAGGACATTGGCTCCCAAAACCAGGCCTTTTTATACAAAACAGGCACAACACGTTTCAATTTCTACCCTGTGAAGTGCATCCTTTTGGCAAAAACATTACTAATACCAAACGGAGCACTACCACCCTGGGTGTGATTTTTTTATGAAAAGCACTGGAAGTGTTCTTTGAGCATGGAATCAGTATTTCTTGTCTGCCTTTTTGCATATTTTGTACTTTGAGTAGGCTATTTGCATCACACTAATGTTTGTCTTCCATCTCTCTCGCTCGCCCCTGTGACTTCCTTCAACATTTCTGTCAAACGCTGCTTTTATGGAAATTCCAAATAGTGGCAGTGCCTCACAAAATTGGACGTATTATTGAAGGTAGCCCAGCAGATCGCTGTGGAAAACTCAAGGTGGGCGACCGCATCCTAGCTGTGAATGGGCAATCCATCATTAACATGCCTCATGCAGAAATTGTGAAACTAATCAAAGACGCAGGCCTTAGTGTTACTCTACGCATCGTTCCTCAAGAGGGTAAGTCACTGCTTCACAAGTCTGGTTATACCAAGGAGGTTTTTTACAAAGCAGAAGTTTGATCTGAAACCTTTTTGATTTTTGCACCTGTCGCAGATATAAGTAGTCCTGCTTCTGCACCAGGCTCAGAGAAACAAAGTCCTATGGCACAGCAACACAGTCCTATGGCACAACAGAGTCCTACAGCACAGCAAAGCCCTTTAGCACAACACAGCCCTGCAGCACAACACAGCCCTGCAGCACAACCACCTCCTCTTCAGTCACAAGGACATAATGGCAGGTAAGGAGAACTGTCCCACTTATTTTAATGAGTGATTATGTGTCAGAGGTATTTTCCTTTCCTTCTCCTAAGTTTATTCTCAGACAGCATGTTGTCAAATTGAAATATTAATGTCACAAACAGGAAGGGTTTTTATTAAAATATATATAATAATTAAAGCACAGCAAAATATGTAAGGCTAGTAATGAGATGTCTGAAATTTCCAATTTACTATGTATTGCTTAACCCTTTTAGCACAGAATGAACTTTAAATCTTCACAGATGTATGATTAAAAAAAGACTGAAGGGTTACATGTTGAAAGATCAATGTATGCATCATGTTTATACTTCTTCTCCCACTCTCCCCATACCCTACCCACTGGGATACTGTCTCAGCAATAAAAAGGGGATTGCCATCAACAGGCTGCTATTGTGTCCCTCTTGCAGTTAGCTAAAGAGCACCATCAGAGACCAAGGAGCAAGTCAGCCTTAAAAAGAGTAGGTTAGAATTCCCTCCAACACCAGAGCATATGCCATAAGTGCGGAGGAAGGTTCTACAGAGGACAGTTTGCAATGTGTTAGCTACCTTGACCTTCTAGACTCAGTATCAACCCCTGCACCACCAACGCTCTGTGGCTGCAGTATGTACTACCAGAGGATGCACTTCAGCAGTTCACCAAGTTTACTTTGAGTCCTGCGACCTCTACCACTGAAAAAGACAAGAGCAGCAATGACACGAGACCGAACACAATGGCTTCGATCTTCCCAATATTTAATTGGAGAAAATTACTGCTTATGTCGGACAAGCAGTCTTAACAATTTAGAGACCATGGAGGGGTCGAGAGAAGTGGTGGTTAGGTAGATCTGGGTGTCATCAGCATACATATTGAAACTGACACTGTGTTTTCAGATGATGTCGCCAAAGGGCAGCATGTAGATGAGAAATAGGAGGGGGCCAAGGATAGTTTCTTGGGGGACACCAGAGGTAACGATGCAGGAGCGGGAAGAGAAGCCGTTGCAGGTGATTCTCTGGCTACGATTAGATAGATAAGAATGGAACCAGACGAGTGCAGTCCCACCCAGCTGGACGATGGTGGAGAGGCGTTTTTAGAAGAATGGAGTGGTCAACCGTGTCAAAGGCTGCAGACAAGTCAAGAAGGACGAGGAGGGATAGTTTACCTTTGTCACAGTCACAAAGGATGTCATTTGTGACTTTGATGAGAGCCGTTTCAGTACTGTGGCGGGGCGGAAACCTGATTGGAGGGATTCAAACATGGAGTTGCGGGAAAGATGGGCACGGATTTGGGAGGCAACACCACGTTCAAGGACTTTGGAGAGGAAAGGGAGGTTGGAGATGGGGCGGTAGTTTGCAAGGACGGAGGGGTCAAGGGTTGGTTTTTTGAAGAGAGGGATGATGATGGCAGATTTGAGGGAGAGGGGGAGAGTACCTGAGGAGAGAGAACCGTTAACAATGTCAGCTAACATGGGAGCCAGAAAAGGAGGTTGGGTGGTCAGGAGTTTGTTGGGAATAGGGTTGAGGGAGCAGGAAGTGGGTCTCATGGACAAGATGAGCATTGAGAGGGCATGGTTAAGGAAGGAAAGTGGCAGAGGCAGCTGAATGGGTGGTCTTAATCTTAGAGACAAAGAAGTTCATGAGCTCCTCACACTTGTTGTCGGGGGTAAGGGTGGAGGAGACAGGGGAGAGGGGTTTAAAAAGACGGTTAGCAGTGGAGAATGGAAGCCGGGGTTTATCTTTGCATTCCAGTATGATTTTGAAATAGTGAGCAATTTTGGCATACCAGAGCAGGACCCGATAATGCTTTATGTGGTCCAGCCAGATCTGGCGGTGAACGGCTAAACCAGTTGTCCGCCATATCCGTTCAAGTCTGCGCCCCTTGAACTTAAGGGAGCGAAGATGAGGGCTGTACCAGCGGGAACGGCCAGGGTGAGAGAGAGTAATTGTTTTAATAGGGACTAGGGCATCAAATGTGGTGGTGAGGGTGTGGTTGAGCAGATTGGTAGCTGCAGAAATGTGGAGAATGGAGGGCCAAAGGCTGGACGGTTGGGATTTCATAAGTGCAGTTGTAGGAGAGTTGGGAGAGAGTTTTTTTTCCAGAGGCGGACACAGAAGGAAGTCGGGTTGGGGAGGGGGTGGTAGAAGGGGGATGTGGGTGGAGAGCGATACGAGGAAGTGGTCAGAGATGGCCTGATCTGCGATTGACATAATGGGAGTAGCGAGGCCACGAGAGATGGCAAGATCGAGGGGGTGGCCGTGAATATGGGTTGCGGAGTTTACAAGGAGTGAGAAAATAAGGAAGGATAGGTGACTAGTGAACTCAGAGGAGAGAGAGCATGATGAATTGAGATGGAGGTTGAAATCACCAAGGATGAGAAGTCGTTCGGTGCAGTGAAGATATCTCGATAATAAAATTTTTATGGTACTTGGGTGGGCGATAGAGAACGAGAATTTTAAATGAGAGGTGAGAGGGGTGGAATAAGGTGAGATGCTCAAAGGAGGAGAAAGTGCCGGAGGAGTAGGGGGCCAGACCAAGGTGTGATTTGGTGATGAGAGCTACACCGCCACCACGGCGGTCTGAGCGGGGCAAGTGGTGGAAGGTATAGCCAGGTGGGGAGGCTTCATTTAAGGGTAAGGTGTCATCACCCCTCAACCAAGTTTCCATCAGGGCCATGATGTCGATGCAATCATCCACGATAAGCTCATGGATGGCAAGGGCCTTGTTCGCAAGTGAACAGACATTCTGGAGGGAGATGCGGAGAGGGTCGATGATGGCTGATGCACTGCCAGCGTCCACAGGTTCAGCGCTGGGAGGATGAGTTGGACGGGGAGGAGATTGGCAAGATTAGCCCTCAGTGGGCGTGCTAGACGGGAAGGTCGGCGAGAGAGTAGGATTGGATAGTTGGGGTTGCTGCTGATGAGGCAGCAACGAGTGCCTCGATGGGCCCTTCATAGGATGCCGAGAGAGGCACAGAGGAAAGCTGTAGGTTTATCAAATAGTGCCATACCATCTTTCATATCCACCTGAGCAGGCAGGGGCATCAGATTAAAGGCATTTGCAATACCACTGCAAATAGCAAACAGGAAATCTTCCCCAGTGTTATATCAGGCTTTGCAAGGAACAGCCCTCAAAATGACAAAAAATGTGTAGCTTCCGTACTGGCTGTACTATAAGTGTTTGATGAAGGAGACTGCCATCTAGCAGAAAAGCTGGGTACAACATCCAGGTAGGAGCAACAGAGCAGGAAAGTTAATACTAGAATAGAGTTTATGCTGCTGCATTTTTAGTGTTCAGTGAAGTTAAGATTTTTTTTAACTGTTGCATGGAGTACTTTAGTAAATAAAGAAATGTCTAAATAACATTTTCATATCTGAATTAAGAATATGTTTATAATATGTGTGGTATTCCTTTTATTATTAGAATTAATAGAAAAAAATGACATCTAGCAAATTGCCGTAGCACCAACTAACACAGTCTCCGAATTCCATGCACTATTCCCCAGCTAGCCAAGGAGGCAGATGGGTGACTTGCTTGCAAGCCTCCATTAATGGTGCTCTGCAATTTACTCTGGCTCAGTTGGTAGCACCCTCGCCTCTGAGTCAGAAGGTTGTGGGTTCAAGTCCCACTCCAAAGACTTGAGCACGAAAATCTAGGCTGACCACTCCAGTGCAGTACTGAGGGAATGCTGCACTGTTGGAGGTGTCATCTTTCGGATGAAACATTAAACCGAGGCTCCGTTTGCTCTCTTAGGTGGACGTAAAAGATCCCATTCTAACCGACTCATTATTACATTGCTGTTTGTGGGAGCTTGCTATGCGCAAATTGACTGCCGCGTTTCTTGCATGACAACAGTGACTACACTTCAGAAAGTACTTAATTGGCTGTAAAGCGCTTTGGGACGACCGGTGGTCATGAAAGGCGCTATATAGATGCAAGTCTTCTTCCTATTTTTTCATTTGTTTTTATTTTCAGGCTTAATTATTAATGTAACTATTTGAATCTAATTTTCTTTTAAAAGTCTTTCAAGATAGATTGTGTTAATGATCATATTTAGAGTATTTTTATCTAGTTACAGGTCAGAAGTGAAAGCAAGACAAGATGTTAAACCAGACATCAGACAACCACCATTTTCAGACTACAGACAACCTCCGGCATCAGATTACCGGCAGCCACCATCTCTGGACTACAGACAGCCGCCTCTAATAGATTACAGGCAACAGCCTCCTGACAATAGGCAGTATGCAGTGTCTGATTACAGACAACCGCAGGTATGAAACTTCAAACATCCCGACCTGTAGGCCATGTTTTTCCATCAGTGGACACCTCAACTATGTTCAAGAGCACATTAGGAATGTAGATACCACAGTACAGCGTAACTTGTTATTGTAGATGATATATATTAATGACCTGGACCTGGGTATAGGAGGCATAATTTTAAAGTGTGTAGAAACTTGGAAATGTAGAATAATGAGGAGGATACTAGCAGACTTCAGGAGGGCATTGACAGACTGGTGAAATGGGCAGACACATGGCAGAAGGAACTTAATGCAGAGAAGGGTGAAGTGATGCATTTTGGAAGGAAGATAATAAGCTAAATGGTACAACTTTAAGGGTGGTGCAGGAACAGAGATACCTGGAGGTTCATATACACAAATCTTTGAAGGTGGCAGGACAAGTTGATTTGGTTGTTTAAAAAGCATATGAATCCTTGGCTTTATCAATACAGGAATAGAGTATAAAAGCAATGAAGTTATGCTAAACATTTATAAATCACTGGTTAGACCTCAGCTGGAGTATTACCTGATTACCCAATACATGAATAAATGCACCCAGCAGGTGAAACTCGCATATGTAAAATCAAGTATATAAAAGCCTTGGCAGTCATTTTAGCTTTTGGAGACGATGTAAAATGGCCAAAATAGAATTGGCCGCCAGTTATACATCCTGCCTGATTTTCGTTTCAATCGACTTCAATGGAAAGGAAAATCAGGCAGAGTGAATAATGGGCGGCTAATTTGATATCATCCATTTTGCACTATTGCCCAAAGTTAAAATTACCTCCCTTGTGTTTTCTTAAAGGCTAAAAAAAAACCACACTGGTTTGTAATGTGTGTTCAGTTAAAAATAAAAACATAAAATGCTGTAAATACACAGCAGGTGCATCAATTTCTGAAACACGAAAAGATGGGATAACTTTTAGATTTTGTGTACCCCCTTTTACAGTTCTGATGATCTACAATCAAAAAGTTATCTCACCTTAACTCATTTCAGATGCTGGCAATCCTCTGTGTCTTTGCATCAATTTGTATTTTAATTTCAAATTTGCAGCATTTGTGATTTTGTCTTTTTATACCTTCAGTTGAATTTGATAATAACTGTCTATCACCAATGTGGTAATTTTCTGCAAACAACCCTTGAGATACAGCATTACTTAAAGGGGAGGTAAAATTTGGGGAAATAATTTTTGTTCAAAATATCACTACTTATAGGGAAAAATGCTACACTTACAAAATTATGTTTGACTTCAATTTAACAAACATAATTTTCTGAGCTAATAGGACACTTGGTATCATTGTTGAAGGGGACCTTCCCATGCGTCTCAGAGTGGATACAGTGGAAACAACAAGTGTGCAGCTTCAGATCAGCCAAAGAGCTGATCTGGAGCCCAGAAAACGACACCACCACCTGGATATATAGGTTTACCACACTACACAGAAAACAGATTCCAGCACGTGTATGTCAATGTGCTAATGGACTAACCTTCAGCCCTTTTGCAAATATTAGAAACACATGCCCACTGCAAAACCATGGGATAGGAAGCAAGCTTTGACGAGACACTTTGGGCAGGATTTTCATTGGGCCGTGGAGTCGGGATTGGAGGCGTGCGGGGGGTTAAAATCCCAAAATCAGGGGTCCCGCACCCAAACCCGCTTCCATGCCAGTTTCAAAGGAGGCGGGTACCCGCCCCGCACTGGGACCCGCCTACCCGAGGCGGGAAAGGATTAGTGCCAATTAACTGCCTGTTAACAGGTAGTTAACAGGCAGTTTTTAGCCTAATCCCTATTTTTAAGGTTGAAGTGTGGGATTCCCGACGGCGCCAAACCATGCCAAGTTAGAGGAGGCGGGCCGTCGGGTTGAAGGACTTGGAGGGGTCGAGATGTCGGTGTTCAGGTGAGTGATGTGTGCATGAGTGCAAAGGTAAGTGTGTTTGGTGTGTCTAAAGTGTTTAAATAAGTTTTACATACCTTTTCTTACCTTTTCAGCCTTCCTTCCTTTAGGTCTCGGGAGTCCCTCATCTCACCGGCACAGAAAGCAGAATGGCTGCGAACTGTCAAAAGGGGCAGCTTCAGCTTTCTGTGCAGGAGAGATTTCTAACTGAGTCTGTGGAGAAGGACTCATGTTAGAAGTAAGACTGTCAGTGTTTGACAACTTCAAACAGCTGTGAAACACTGATATTTCATCTGTCAAAACCTCTTGACAGATGAAATTTCAGTCTGTGACGTCACCTGTTGCCGGGTGGCCCTTAATTGGCCCGGGCTCAACAAGGTCAATCAAGTTAAAATCACGTGGATTGGCCGCATCTCAATGGAAGCGGGACTACAACCCCGAAAGTTGTAGTCCCGCCTCCAACCCGACTCCTGAATGAAAATCCTGCCCTTTTTATCTGCTAGCTCTGGTCATTATTTCTCAACTCACCTAATGAGACCAACAGTGTCTTAGCAGGCAAGTGCCATACAGTAGTATGAGTCAGGTTTACATCCGAGTTCCTGACTCATGAGACATCACAAGAGAATGCAGATTCACTTCACTTTTTCTTCCCCAGTAACTTGATTTTGTTCTGTTATCTCTTCGTGGAGTCTCCCCATACCACATAGCTTTCTGGTCAAGAGGAAGGCTGCAGACCTGTGCCTAAGCATCCATAGTGCAGCAATATAGTTGGTCATGTGAGAGTAGCTCAGGTGACTGGCATTCAGATTTTCCCTCCCTCCCAGTGGGGGGAGCCCCTACTGGATACCATAGCAGCTTAGCAAATTAATGTTTGCTAAATCAAAGGTCAAATATAATGTTGTATTTAATATAATATTTTCCCTATAAAGTGGGGGGAAATTTTGAACAAAAATTACTTTCCCCAGACGTTACCACCTCTTTAATGAATGCTGTATCTCGAGGGTTATTTTCATAAAATTGTCACATTGGTGGTATGCAGAGTATACACCAGTCTTTGTTCCACGCCTCCATGGTACAGTTCATGGAAGCTGCAGTATGCGGACTTGAATCACGTCAGTCTTGCATATGCCTTGCCTAGTGGTTGCTCATTGTCAAGATCTGCCAGTAGGTTGCTGCTCTTTCTCTTTGTTGGAAGTGAGGGGAAAGGGAGATTGTACACAGGATAAAACACTTAAAAGAAAAGTTGCAGTATAAAGCATTGAAGATGATTTGAAGGATGGAGAAAACCAGAGATTATTACTGACTATTTCTACAATTATTAATGTGGCACCTACACCAACTGATCCAAATCTTCATAATCATCTGCCTCTTCAGTGCAGTAGAAATGTCAATCATTCTATTGTTTCCCATTTATTTAGTGTAGGATTCACTAATACCATTAAGTAAAAACAGGTTTCATGGAAATAAGGAGATTGTGGAATTAAGTAACCACACTTAATATGTTGATGTGCAGTGTCATTATGTAACACTGGAGTAAGGATATTTAGTAAAGGCTGCTGGATATCGCACTGCTTAGAAAAGAAATTGAATTACTAATAATTCCGTACAGTGCTGTAATACCACATGAATTGCTACTTTAAATTAATGCTGATTATTACAAGTTTATGTAGGTGAATTAAGAGGTATTGAGCAGAACTAACTGACAAAATATTCCATCTGAAGATCAGAACATTGTACAAGTAAACAAATGCATGTGAAAAGATAGTCAATTAAGCAATAGGAAATAACAGTAGCAAAATTAGGTCTTTTATGCAATAAGCACTTTATGCAATTATGGGGAGATACTATATTTGATGTCTAATTGAATAATACCTTTTTAAAAGATTTTAAGTCCATATTTTCACCCCTTTTAAGAAAATGAGGTCCGGTACAGCAGAATTATTACTGACAGTGAAACAGCACTGAACTGTAAACGTTTCCCAGTGTTACCTCTCCCTGCTAAGCTTCCCCAGACCTATCACAAAGTCTATTCTAGTGCGGGTTACAGGTACTCTAGACCTAGCTGATACCCCAAAATCATTGATCATATAAAATGGGTTGAGCACAACCAACATTTCATTAGATACTATTTCTGGTTCTATTGATTTGGGGGAGAAAACATTGCAGTTAATTTAAAATTAAGCTGAAAGTTTTATATATAAATTCTAAAAAAGAATTAATCTATTACTTTAATATGTGATTGAAAAATTTTGCTTTTGTGGAATGCTTCCAAGATGATCAGGCAAATGTTTAACATTAATTGTTTAATGTTTAGCATTTGGTTTGTCACATTGATTTCGGAGTTCTACTGCACTTGTTATGCTGTACTACTTGCATGATTAACCAATGGAAAATATTAAAAGTCAAGGGCTGTTCATCATCCACATTTCAGAGTCAAGTAGGAAATACGGCTAGAATATTTTAAATTGTAATAATGATGTGTAAGTGACCTGTAACTATACCTGCCATACATTTACTTCATGAATTATCAGCCCACCGAGCACCGCACACAGTTGGCAGTTCTGCTTTAATTCATCATGTAACCTTTACATCCTGGCAGTTGTTGAGGAAAAGAGATATAATTTTTGTTCAGCATTATTATGTCCTTGCATGGGATGGCAACATACTGATCAGATAGATTGATTAAAGCAAATGTGCATTGGCACATTAAAGACCTGATTAAGGGTTGGTACACAGAAGGATTCTCACAACATTCATATTGAGTTGTCCTGTTGTTGCCCTAAACATTATCCCTGCACTGCTGCTTTTTCAAAATGTCAGGAATTAAATCTTTTGTTTTTTGAGTTTCAATGTAGGCTAAATACTGTTAATGTGTGTGTTGGGTTAGTAAAATCTGCAAACAATGGGTTTTGTGTATATTTTGTTCTTCCATTGTATTTACATACAGGATTTTGATTACTTTACGGTTGACCTGGAGAAAGGTGCCAAAGGATTTGGATTTAGTATTCGTGGAGGACGAGAGTATAAAATGGATCTATATGTACTGCGCTTGGCAGAGGATGGGCCAGCGATCAGAAATGGGAGAATGAGGGTAAGCCGATAATTTCTTTTTGATTCAGTGTCCCAGAGTCAGCTTCTGCTGCAGCAATCAAAACATCTAGGCTTGTGGTTTCACTGTGGTGTGGATTTTATGCAAGAGGCTTTCAGAAAATATAAAATCAACCAAGACTCTGCCATCGCTACTAGACATAATTTTTGAGTGGCACTCCTGACATGGAATCTGCTCTATGTACTGAAAGTTGTAAATAAAAAGCACAGCATTTCTTACTTTACATAAGAACATAAGAATTAGGATCAGGAGTAGGCCACACAGCCCCTTGAGCCTGCTCCACCATTCAATAAGATCATGGCTGATCTTCGACCTCAACTCCACTTTTCCGCCCAATCTCCATATCCCTTGATTCCTCTAGAGTCCAAATATCTAATCTAATTACAATGCATGAGCTGCTGTTTTGAACACATCATCACTGGTGCAGCAGTCTGCATGATGTCAAAGCTGACGATGTTAGCAGTACTCTGTAGGTAACCTGATTTCTCCACTCTCTTCCTTGTGAATACTGAGGGAAATAGTAAGAAACTTTATGCTGCCCCAATTAAGACCAGCTAATTCACACAGACCATCGATCAGTCCATAGTCATTATAGTTTAGTATCGACTGAGCCATCGGGGTTTACCTTTAACTATGTTTTACCTTTAACTGAAGTGTCAATCATCATTCAGGGACCTTTATGGAGACGATGCATAACTAATGCTGTGGAGCTGCAGACGACTTACTTTATCAGACAGTAGTATTGTGAACTGTTCCTCTATAATTTAAATCAGTATCTGCACCATAATGAAGTATCTGTGAAGTGGCTGTGCAAACTTGCAGCACGGTGGCATAGTGGTTAGCACTGTTGCCTCACAGCGCCAGGGACCCGGGTTCGAATCCGGCCTCGGGTGACTGTCTGTGTGGAGTTTGCACATTCTCCCCGTGTTTGCGTGGGTTTCCTCCGGGTGCTCCGGTTTCCTCCCACAGTCCAAAGATGTGCAGGTTAGGTTGATTGGCTATGATAAATTGACCCATAGTGTTAGGGTGATTAAAATGTGTGGGGTTACGGGGATAGGGTGGGATATGTGTTGGTGTAGGGGTTATGGGGATCGGGTGGGATATGTGTCGGTGCAGGCTCGATGGGCCGAAATGGCCTCTATCTGCACTGTGGGGTTTCTGTGATTTCTGTGAAACATTGCAAAGTATTGTAGCATGTTCAACAGGATTAAAGCACCTAGGAACATCTCAATACAAAGTCTGTCCAAGAGCTGATGTGAACAAGATTTGTGAAGCCTGATGAAGTCACCACATGAATTTTAGGAATCTTATTATCTTCCTCCCAATGCCACAAGGCCCCAGGTTCAATTCTGAGTTTGTGCTGTCAATCACTGTTTTGCTGTCTATGCTTACACGTGAATAATGGCCAGGTGGGCGAGCAATGCCCAGGGAAATGTACTGCAGCAAGAGTCAGTGTCATGTTTGCCATTATAAGCACTTTATTTATTTGCAGGAAAAGTCCTCAATTGTTACAAGGGAAACAAGCACCACATATCATTTGTTCCAGTGGAAAACTCCCAATTCCCATCTAGGGCCTGATGAATACACTATAGTCAGTATCATCGAGAGAGAGATGGGGAGAAAGTTGGTGTGATATTATTTTCAACCATTGTTCTTATCCATTTAATAGAGCTTTGAATTATTAATCATCTAGGGTTTCTGTAGTATTTTACAGAGGGGAAAAAATACATATCTGTTGCATTTCAGTTTACATGCATTGGATCCATTTTCATTTTGTGTGGCAGTGAGGTGACTTATAGATCAATATTTAGACAAAAAATAATTTAACAAAATTAATGTAATGTCATTTCCAGAGGAAAAAAGTTCAGATTTCTCAATTTTTAATTAACCTTGAGATAATTAAATTGACATTAGAACAATTGTAATAAATAATATTCATATTGGTGAAAAATGTGACCTCATTTTATGGTTCACTCCTTTGCATTAGTAATCATATTTTAATCAAAGTTTTACTGAAATGTGGTAATTATGCAAACTTCCTCAAAGTTGTCAGTAGAAGATGTTAATGATAAGAATGCTCTGGTAAGTAATGAATAATTATCAGAAAAAGTCAGAAAGGACTCTAGATAGTGCCATTGATTAGAATATTGCCTTTCAGTTCCAGTCCCAACAGATAGAATAAAAAGACAATTAAAAGAAAATGATTCTGGATCATTTAAACCCAGCTACTGATGGATGATAATCTATAACATAAAACTGCCCTCAAATTCAACACAATAGGTAGTAATTTGGCAGTATTTTTCTTGTGCCTGAATTATGGCTAGGCCACATAGAAAATAGATAAAGCCACACTGCTATATGAGGGGTGCTTTTTTGAAGAATAGTTTTAGAGCACACGATAGAGGCAGTACAGGAGAGTTCTGCATAGCCTGTGACAATGAGTAAATCTTAGCTGGGAACATGTGGTTTTGACACTGAATGCAAGATAGAAAAGTGTTTCATTTTCCCTATTCTTTTATTCCTCAATTAATACATGCAAAAAGGAGATCTAGAAAAAGACTTAAGAACATAAGAAATAGGAGCTGGAGTAGGTCATTCAGCTCTTCGAGCCTGCTCCGCCATTCAATAAGGTCATGGCTGATCTTCTACCTCAACTCCACTTTCCTGCACTAGCCCCATATCCCTTCATTCCCTTAATATCCAAAAATCTATCGATCTCTGCCTTGAATATACTCAACGACTGAGCATCCACAGCCCTCTGGGGTAGAGAATTCCAAAGATTCACTACCCTTTGGGTGAAGAAATTTCTCCTCATCTCAGTCCTAAATGGCCGACCCCTTATTCTGAGACTGTGACCCCGTGTTCTAGATTCCCCAGCCAGGGGAAACATCCAAACATCCTCCCTGCATCTACTCTGTCAAGCCCTGTAAGAATTTTGTATGTTTCAATGAAATCACCTCTCATTCTTCTAAACTCTAGAGAATATAGGCCTAGTCTACTCAATCTCTCCTCATAGGACAATCCCCCCCATCTCAGGAATCAGTCTGGTGAACCTTCGTTGCACTCCCTCTATGGCAAGAATATCCTTTCTTAGGTAAGGAGACAAAAACTGTACACAATACTCCAGGTGTGGTCTCACCAGGGCCCTATATAATTGTAGTAAGATGTCTTTACTCTTGCACTCAAATCCTTTTGTAATAAAGGCCAACATACCATTTGCTTTCCTAATTGCTTGCTGTACCTGCATATTAACTTTCAGCGATTTGTGTACAAGGACACCCAGGTCCCTCTGAACACCAACATTTCCCAATCTCTCACCATTTAAAAATACTCTGCTTTTCTATTTTTCCTACCAAAGTGGATAACTTCACATTTCTCCACATTATATTCCATTTGCCATGTTCTTGCCCACTCACTTAGCTTGTCTATATCCCCTTGAAGCCTGTTTGCATCCTCCTCACAACTTACATTCCCACCTAGCTTTGTATCATCAGCAAACTTGGATATATTACATTTGGTCCCCTCATCCAAATCATTGATATAGATTGTAAATAGCTGAGGCCCAAGCACTGATCTTTGTGATACCCCACTAGTTACAGCCTGCCAATCTGAAAATGACCTGTTTATTCCTGCTCTGTTTTCTGTCCGTTAACCAATCCTCAGTCCATGCTAATATATTACCCCCAATCCCATGAGCCCTAATTTTGTTTAATAACCTCTTGTGTGCCACCTTATTGAATGCCTTCTGAAAATCCAAATACACTACATCCACTGGTTCCCCCTCATCTATCCTGCTAGTTACAACCTCAAAAAACTCCAACAGATTTGTCAAACACGATTTCCCTTTCATAAATCTGTGTTGACTCTGCCCAATCCTATTATTACTTTCTAAGTGCCCTGTTACCACGTCCTTAATAATAGATTCTAGCATTTTCCCTACTACTGATGTCAGGCTAACTGGTCTATAGTTCCTCGTTTTCTCTCTCCCTACTTTCGTAAATAGTGGGGTTACATTTGCTACCTTCCAATCTGCGGGAACCATTCCAGAACCTGGAAATTTTGGAAGTGACAACCGATCCATCCACATTCTCTGTAGCCACCTCTTTTAAAACCCTAGGATGTAAGCCATCAGGTCCAGGGGATTTATCGGCTTTCAGTCCCACTAATTTCTCCAGTACTATTTCCTTACTACAGGTTGACTATCCCTTATCCGAAAACCTTGGGACCAGCTGTGTTTCGGTTTTCGGAAATTTTTGGATTTCAGAAGGTATTATTTCAGACTGGGAAACTCTGAACATTAAATTAATTTGGTAATTAGTATTTGTATTTAATATAAATTTTAAAAGTTCAGGCTACCTCTTGCGACTGTTCCGTGTCTCATTCCCCTTCCTGCTTCTCTGAATTCCTTGACTTAGCGGGGGTCTGGGGCTCGACTGCCGCCGCCAGTTGTGGGAAAGCCGGATATCGGCTGACTCCTACGCTAAGCTGGCCTGCAAATAAGGTCGGTGGGGGAGAAAAGAATATCGGACGGGCCGCTGTATTGTTGGGTTCACTCTCCCGGTACCTCCTTCACACTGCCCGGCTCGGCCTGCAATCTCCTACCCAGGAGGGAACTCTGTGACCCTCTGCCCTGCTCACAGGGAAAGGCAGAGCTCCCTCAGTCACACTTGACATCGAGAGCGAAGGCCGGCGTGTCGACAATCTGCAGGAATTCTTGTTCTGGGCCCCGGAGGACCACTCCTGCCATGTTTTGCGCCACTCGGGTCATGTCGTGCGCACGACTTACGCTGAACGAAAAAACTTTCAGTTTTCAGAGGTTTTTGGTTTTCGGAAGTTCGGATAAAGGATAGTCTACCTGTAATACTAAGTTTTTTCAGTTCCTCATTCTCACTAGACCATTGGTTCTCCACTATTTCCAGAATGTTTTTTGCATCTTCTTCCGTGAAGACAGACACAAGGGGGTCGATTTTCCTGGAGCTGTCAGGCGGGGTTTCAGGCATGTGGGGGGGGGGGGGGGAATCCCGAATTCGGGGGTCCCGACACCATCCCGCCCAAAACCCCGCTCCACGCAAGTTTCAGAGGCGGCGGGTACCCGCCCCACACTGGGACCCGCCAACCCCAGGCGGGAAGGGATTAGTGCCAATTAACTGCCTGTTAACAGGTAGTTAACAGGCAGTTTTTAGCCTAATCCCTATTTTGAGGGGTGCCGTATGGGATTCCCGATGGCCCGCCTGCTCTAACCTGGCGTGGTTTGGAGGGGTCGCGATGTCGGTGTTCAGGTGAGTGATGGGTGCATGAGTGCAAAGGTAAGTGTGTTTGGTGTGTCTAAAGTGTGTAAAGAACTTTTACTTACCTGTACTTACCTTAACAGCCTTTCTTCCTGTAGACGTCGGGAGCGCATCACTCAGCCGGCACGTAAAGCTGAATGGCTGCGATCTGTGAAAAGTGACAGCCTTCAGCTTTGAGTGCTGCTGAGAGTTCTAACTGAGTCTGTGCAGAAGGACTCGTGTTAGAACTCAGACTGTCAGTGTTTGGCAGCTTCAAATAGCTGTGAAACACTGATATTTCATCTGTCAAGAACTCTTGACAGATGAAATTGCAGTCTGTGACGTCACCTGTTGCCGTATGGCCCTTAATTGGCCTGCTGAGCCCGCTGGGCGGGCTCAACAAGGTCAACCAAGGGAAAATCACGCGGATTGGCCGGACGTCGATGTAGTCGGGTCTAAAACACGAAAGTTGTAGTCCCACCTTCTTCCCGACAGCTTCGGGAAAATCGACCCCAAAGTATTTGTTTAATTTCTCTGCCATTTCCTTATTCCCCATTGTAATTTCTCCTTTGCTGAATTCTAAAATCCTCCCAATCCTCAGGCTTACTACTCTTTTTGGCAACATTATAGACCTCTTTAATCTAATACTACCTTTAATTTCTCTTGTTAGCCATGGGAGGACCATTTTTCCCATGGTGTTTTTATTCCTTAAGGGAATGTATATTCGTTGCGAATTATGAATTATTTCTTTATATGTTTGCCATTCTACTGTCATATCTTTTAATCTAGTTTCCCAAACTACCTTAGCCAACTCGCCTCTCATACCTACGTAGTTTGCTTTGTTCAGATTTAGGACCCTAGTTTCAGTCTTAACTAAATCACTCTCAAACGCAACATAAAATTCTACATAGAGGCTCCTTTACTACAAGGTTATTAATTAACCCTGCCTCATTGCACAATACTAGATCAAAAATAACCAATTCCCTCGTAGGTTCCTCGACATACTGATCAGAAAACTATCTTGAATGCATTCGTAAACTCTTCCTCTGCACTATTACTGCAAATTTGGTTTACCCAGTCTGTATGAGAGTTAAAGTCCCCCATGATTACTGTATTACCCCTGTTACATGCATCTCTAATTTCCTGATTTATACTCTGCCCAACGCTACAACTACCTTGTTTCTTAGCTCCACCCAAACTGATTCTACATTTTGTTTTTCCGCGCCAAGATCCTTTCTCCCTACTGTCTTTATCCCCTCCTTTATTATCAGGGCCACTCTCTCCTTTTCCATTCTGCCTGTCTCTTCTAAAAATCAAATATCCTGGAATATTTAGTTCCCAACCTTGGTCACTCTGCAACCATGGGGTCGATTTTCAGTGTGCAGTGAGGCGGGCTTTTAGGCGTGTGGGGGGCAAAAATCCCAAATTCAGGGGTCCCGACACCATCCCGCCCAAAACCCGCCTCCACGTAAGTTTCAAAGGAGGCGGGTACCCGACCCGCCGACCCGAGGCGGGAAGGGATTAGTGCCAATTAACTGCCTGTTAACAGGTAGTTAACAGGCAGTTTTTAGCCTAATCCCTATTTTGAGGGGTGTCGTGTGGGATTCCCGACCGCTCCAAACCACGCCATGTTAGAACAGGCGGGCCGTCGGGTTGAAGGACTTGGAGGGCTCGCGATGTTGGTGTTCAGGTGAGTGATGGGTGCATGAGTGCAAAGGTAAGTGTGTTTGGTATGTCTAAAGTGTGTAAAGAAGTTTAAATTACCTGTACGGTACTTACCTTAACAGCCTTTCTTCCTCTAGGTTTCGGGAGTCCATCACTCAGCCGGCACTGAAAGCAAAATGGCTGCGAGCTGTCAAAAGTGACAGCCTTCAGCTTTCATTGCCGGTGAGAGTTCTAACTGAGTCTGTGTAGAAGGACTCAGGTTAGAAGTCAGACTGTCAGTGTTTGACAGCTTCAAACAGCTGTGAAACACTGATATTTCATCTGTCAAGAGCTCTTGACAGATGAAATTTCAGTCTTTGACATCACCTGTTGCCGGGTGGCCCTTAATTGGCCTGCTGAGCCCGCTGAGCGGGCTCAACAAGGTCAATCAAGGGAAAATCGCGTGGATTGGCCGGACGTCGATGTAGGCGGGACTAAAACCCGAAAGTTGTAGTCCCGCCTCCTTCCCAACTGCTGAATGAAAATTGACCCCCATGTCTCTGTAATGGCTATTAAATCAAACCCATTTATTTCTATCTGTGCTATTAATTCATTTATTTTGTTGCGAATGCTTTGTACATTCAGATATACAGTAGTACCTTTAGCTTTAACTTTTTTCTATTTTTCCCTGATGTCACATTAGTCACTGGTGCCCTATTATCTTTATTAATCTCTCTGTCCCATCCTGACCCACTCTGCTTATCTTTACCCAGATCACTACTCTGCTCTACAGCCTTGACATTTCTCTTACTGCTTTTGAATTTATCCTTTCCTGAATCCTCCCACCTCCCCTTCATTAGTTTAAAGCCCTATCTACCGCCCTAGTTATTCGATTCGCCAGGACACTGGTCCCAGCCTGTCCCAACGGAACAACTCCCTCTTTCCCCAGTACTGATGCCAGTGTCCTATGAAGTGGAACCCCTGCCTCCCACACCACTCTTTGAGCCACGCATTCAACACTCTGATCTGTCTGTCCCTATGCCAATTTGCACGTGGCTCAGGTAACAATCCAGAGATTAGTACCTTTGAGGTTCTGCGTTTTAATTTGGACCCTAGCTGCTCAAACTCCCTCAGCAGAGCCTCATTCCCAGTTCTACCTATGTCGTTGGTTCCTACGTGGACCACGACAACTGGATCCTCCCCCTCCCACTCCAAGTTCCTCTCCAGCCGCGACGAGATATCCTTAACCCTGGCACCGGGCAGGCAACTCGACCTTCGGAGCTTCCGGTCACAGCAGCAGAGAACAGTATCTATTCCCCTGACTACACTGTCCCCTACCACAACTACATTCCTTTTCACTCCCCCACTTGAATGGCCTCCTGCACCACGGTGCCATGGTCAGTTTGCCCATCCACCCTGCAGTCCTTGTGCTCATCCACACAGGTAGCAAGTATCTCATACCTGTTGGTCAAAGATGAGGGCTCCTCCATCACTACATCCTGGGTCCCCATACCTTCCTGACTCGCAGTCACACCCTCCTGTCCCTGACCATTGACAAACTCTAAAGTACTACTTAACCTAAGGGGTGTGACTGCCTCCTGGAACGAAGCGTCCAGGTAACTCTCCCCCTCCCTGATGCCCATCAATGTCTGCACCTCGTACTCCAGCTCAACAACTCTGAGCCGAAGTTGCTCGAGCTGCAGGCACTTACCGCAGATGTGGCTGCTCGGGATTTCGCTGGTCTCCACAAACTCCCATATGCTGCAGTTACAGCACACCACTTGCCCTGCCATCTTTATCTAACCTTCTTTATTCATTTGATTAGTTAATTAATTTTGTAAATCATTTATTTTAGTTTTATTATTTAATTGATTTATCTAGTTTTAGTTACTAATTTAATAAAGTAAAGTTATAGCAATTTACAGTTTTTCAGCTAGCTTAGAGACAAAAAAACTTCTAATACTCACCAACCGATTACCGACCTGCTACCCTGTGATGTCACTCCTTGATTTTTTTTTTGCTCTCTCGCCTTGGTGAGTTTGGGCCTCTCTCCTCCACTCCTTATATCCTGGTTTCCGCTCAGTCCCCGACCAGGTCTGCTCTCGCCACTGCTCTCGGTCTATGACGTAATCAGGAGTGTTATCCTTTACTTTTCTTAGACTTTTCTCTCATTGTATATGAACCATACATTTTGTCATATGGTGAGAATTATAATTTTAAAAGTTTATAAGCAAGAGTTTATAGGTTAATGTTAAAACGAAGATCACCTTTTGTTAATGATGTGTGGCATAAAAGTAGCTAGACACATACAGTATGCAGAACTCTGAAAGAAAGAAAGACTTGCATTTATATAGAGCCTTTCACGACCACTGGACGTCTCAAAGCGCTTTACAGCCAATGAAGCATTTTTGAAGTGTAGTCGCTGTTTTAATGTAGGAAATATAGCAGCCAATTTGCGCACAGCAAGCTCCCACAAACAGCAATGTGAAAATGACCAGATAATTTGTTTTTGTTACATTAATTGAGGGATAAATATTGGCCAGGACACCGGGGATAACGCCCCTGCCCTTCTTTGAAATAGTGCTGTGGGATCTTTTATGTCCACCTGAGAGCAGATGGGGCCTCGGTTTAATGTCTCATCCGAAAGACAGCACCTCCGACAGTGCAGCACTCCCTCAGCACTGCACTGGAGTGTCAGCCTATATGTGCTCAAGTCCCTGGAGCAGGACTTGAACTCACAACCTCAGAATGTGCGTGTGCTCCCTACTGAGCCACAGCTGACACTAGGAAGGAAAAAGATAAAGCTTAATTTAAAGCTTTAGCAACTTATGTGTTATGGGATACTGTGGCGTACCGATCACAGAAAGGACACAATCCGCTTTTCGGTCCGTAGACTATAAATCAGGCGTCATGCCTTTAAGAAGGATCACACCTTTAAGAAACTCGATCTGCAACATAGTTAAGCCCAGAGCGGGGGAGGAGCAGTCGAAGCTGTGGACTGATGAAAGGCAGTCGGACTTGGTGTAGGCTCTGACGCCATTTTGTGTTCAACATGCAGTCTCAACAATTAAACCTTTTCTGTTGAACCTCTCCGAGTTCAGAATTTTTTGCTAGGAGTACGTGGACTCCTACATTGGTGACCCCGACGCTCAGGACGACTCCTAAGCGTAACCATGGCTGACACAAACGCAGTTTCTGTGAAGCTGCCGGAGTTCTGGGAGAACCTAGCCACCGCCTGGTTCCTTCAAGCCGAATCGCAATTCCGACTCCGCGGCATCACCGCTGACGCAACGATGTACGACTACCTCCTCGCCTCCCTCGGCAGCTCCACGATCACGAAAGTCTGGACAACACTACAAAACCCTTCGGAGGAAGGCAAGTACGCACATCTCAAGGCCGCGCTCCTTAAAAAATTCACAGCCTCCCAATTTTTGCGCAACTGCCACCTCCTCGACCTCCCGGGCCTCGGTGACTCCACGCCGTCAGACTTGCTCTCACACATGCTTGCTCTGAACAACGAGAAACCGCCCGGCTCCCTCTTCCGCACGCTCTTTATCCGCCAACTTCCTCCCAGCATCCGCCCGGCGATCGTGGCGTCCAGCCTCACGGACCTCGAGGCCCTGGCCGACGAAGCCGATAAGCTCCTGTCCGCCGGCTCCAATCACGCCGTCACCCCCGACCTGGCCTCCGCAGCGTCAGCGCGCGCTCCACCCTCTATCGCGCGGCCACACAGCTCGGCCACGAGGCCCCCCAGGCCCCCACGTCCCCCAAGCCCTCCGACCCAGGGCTACTGCTACTTCCATACCCGGTTCAGCGCATGGGCATGCCGCTGCAGCCATCCCTGCACGTTTCCAACCGCCCCCACACCGGCCTACACGATGGCCGTGGGGCAAGCAGGCGCGCTGCTGTACGTTACGGACAGCGCCTCCGGACGCCGTTTCCTATGCGACACGGGCGCGCAGCGCAGCATCATCCCTGCGTCCGCCCTCGAGATCCAGCGAGGCGGCCGCGGCCCTCCGCTGGCTGCCGCCAACGGCACCGACATCCGGACGTACGGCACCCGCACCGTCACCATTGACCTCGCAGGCCGCCGCTACCACTGGGAGTTTATCACCGCCAAGGTGCTCTCCCCGCTCCTCGGTGCGGATTTCCTGTGTGCCCACGGCCTGTTGGTCGACATGCCTCGGCGCCGCCTCGTGGACAGGACATGAACACCATGTCACCTATCCCGGGCACCATGGCCCCCACCCCCAACCCGCCGAAATGGCGTGGCAGTGCCGCGCCCGCTCAACGGACGACTACTCAGCACTCCTGGCTGAGTTCCCAGCCCTCACCAACCCGACCTTCTCCGCAAAAGTTGCTAAGCATGAGGTAGAACACTTCATCCCCACCACAGGCCCACCGGTGTATGCCCACGCCCGCAGGCTGGACCCGGCCAAGCTGGAGACCGCGCGGGCCGAGTTCGCCACAATGGAACAGCTCGGCATCATCCGCCGCTCCAACAGCCCCTGGGCCTCCCCACTCCACATCGTCACCAAACCCGACGGGGGATGGCGCCCCTGCGGGGACTACCGGCGCCTAAACAACGCCACCACGCCGGATCGGTACCCCATACCGCACATTCAAGACTTCTCGGCTAGACTGGCCGGCCGCTCAGTCTTCTCCAAAGTCGACCTGGTGCGCGGTTACCATCAGGTGCCAGTCCACCCCACGGACGTTCCCAAGACGGCCATAATCACCCCTTTTGGGCTATTCGAGTTCCTCCGAATGCCCTTCGGCCTCAAAAACGCGGCCCAGGCCTTCCAGCGGCTCATGGACTCGGTCCTCCGGGACCTGAAGTTCCTCTTTGTCTACCTGGATGACATCCTGGTAGCTAGTTCCTCCAAGCAGGAACACATCGAGTACCTCCGCACCCTGTTCCAGCGGCTCAGTGAGCACGGGCTCATCATCAGCCCGGCCAAGTGCCAATTCGGCCTCAGCAGGATCGAATTCCTCGGCCACCACATCACACAGGACGGAGCCATTCCCCTGCCCGCCAAGGTGCAAGCCGTCCAGCAGTTCCCCCGGCCTACCACCATCAAAGGCCTCCAGGAGTTCTTGGGGATGATCAACTTTTACAACCGCTTCATTCCCGGAGCGGCCTCCCTCATGCGGCCCCTATACGAAGCCCTCCGGGGTAAGAAAGACAGAATGGCGATCGAGTGGTCGGCGGACATGTTGACCGCTTTCGACTCGACCAGAAAGGCGCTCGCCGATGCCACCATGCTCGCTCACCCACAGCCCAACGCCAGGGTGGCCCTCACCATGGACGCCTCCGACCACGCGGTCGGCGCCGTGTACGAACAGTGGGTCGACGGGGCCTGGCAACCGCTGGCCTTTTTCAGCCGCCAACTGCGCCCCCCGGAGGCCAAATACAGCGCCTTTGACCGCGAGCTCCTCGCACTGTACCTGGCAGTCCGCCATTTTAGATTTCTTCTGGAGGGCCGCCCCTTCACCGCGTTTGTCGACCACAAACCCCTGACATTCGCGATGGCGAAATCTGCGGACCCGTGGTCAGCCAGGCAACAACGCCAGCTCGCCGCGGTGTCCGAATTCACCACGGACATCCGGCACGTCTCCGGTCGAGACAACGTGGTGGCCGACTGCCTATCCCGCCCCGCCGTCCACAGCGCCCACCTGGCAGTGGACTATGCTCAACTGGCAGCGGAGCAACGCACCGACCCCGATCTGCTCTCCGCGCCCACAACCCTCCCAGGGCTGCGACTGACCGACGTCGCCTGCGGCCCGTCCGCCGTCACAGTCAAATGCGACACCTCCTTGGCGCAACCCTGCCCCGTAGTCCCGGCGTCCTGGCGAAAACGGGTGTTCGACATCGTCCACGGCCTCTCACACCCCGGCACCCGTGCGTCCATTAGACTGGTGGCCAACCGATTTGTCTGGCGCGGCCTGCGCAAAGATGTGCGCGTCTGGTCCAGATCCTGCATAGCTTGCCAGCGTGCCAAAATCCACCAGCACGTCAAAGCCCCACTCGAGGAGTTCACCGTGCCAGAAAGAAGGTTTGACCACGTCCACATCGACCTCGTCGGCCCCCTGCCACCATCACAAGGTCACACGCACCTGCTGACAATCGTGGACCGTACCACCCGCTGGCCCGAGGCCATTCCACTGACGTCCACCACCACCGCCGACATCGCGAGGGCGTTCATCGGTACCTGGGTCGCTCGGTTCGGCATCCCCTCCGACATGACGTCGGATAGAGGCCCGCAGTTCACCTCTGATCTGTGGGCCGCCATCACCCGAAACCTCGGGGTGGCCGTTCACCGCACCACGGCTTACCACCCCCAAGCCAACGGACTGTGCGAGCGATTCCACAGGTCCATGAAGGCGTCCCTCCGCGCCAGCCTCGAGGACGAGGCTTGGATCGACCGCCTCCCGTGGGTGCTACTTGGCCTACGCTCCGCGGTCAAGGAAGACCTGCAAGCCTCGGCGGCGGAACTCGTGTACGGCCAGCCGCTGCGCGTACCCGGAGAGTTCCTGCCCACCGCCACGACCCCGTGGTCGGCTGACCAGCAACGCCGCGCTTTCGCCAACCGAGCAGAACAGTTCGCTCCGGTACCCACCGGCCGGCACGGCGAACCAGCAACCCGCGTACCACCTAGCCTGCACATGGCCAAATTTGTTTTTGTGCGCCATGACGCCCACCGAGGATCTCTACGGCCCCCATACGACGGACCCTACAAGGTACTCCAGACGGGGAACAAGTTCTTCCTCCTCGAAGTGGGCGGCAGAACTGACAAGGTGTCGGTCGACTGGCTCAAGCTGGCGCACCTAGAGCCCGACGAACCCGTTCAAGTGGGCCAACCCCCACCGCGGGGCAGACCGCCTAAGAGCCCGACGCGTCCGACCACCCCGCTCCCGACACCAACCGCCAAGAGCCGTTCCGGCCGTGCCATCAAGCCGCCACGCCGGTTCGTACACTCCCTACTAGCGGATTCTGGGGGGAGCTGTGTGGCGTACCGATCACAGAAAGGACACAATCCGCTTTTCGGTCCGTAGACTATAAATCAGGCGTCATGCCTTTAAGAAGGATCGCACCTTTAAGAAACTCGATCTGCAACATAGTTAAGCCCAGAGCGGGGGAGGAGCAGTCGAAGCTGTGGACTGATGAAAGGCAGTCGGACTTGGTGTAGGCTCTGACGCCATTTTGTGTTCAACATGCAGTCTCAACAATTAAACCTTTTCTGTTGAACCTCTCCGAGTTCAGTATTTTTTGCTAGGAGTACGTAGACTCCTACAATACGACAGTTATTTTAGCTTCAATAATAAAAACAGAAAATGCTGGAGACACTCAGCAGGTCAAGCAGCATCTGTGAAGAGAGAAACAGAGTTAACATTTCAGGTCGACCTTTCGTCAGCTTCTTGTGCAAGCATCAAGAAAACTTTAAGTAACAGCAATTTCAAATTATAACACAAGTGTTGATGCTTTATCAAGGAAATCTAGTTTGTTTTATCACTGTCCACATCGTGTCACATATGATATGGTGAATGCAGTCACAATAACCATTCAGATACCATACTAATTTTCTTCTAGCCAATATTAGTTAACTGCTGTTAGTCTTTAAAATACCAAATGTTAATGGGCCGGATTTTGCGGTAGCAATAACGGTGTGGCTCTCAGAGCTCACCGTTATTTATATGGAAATCGGAGAGCAACCTCCAGCGCTCGCACAGGCACAGTTAAACATGGAAATTTGCAACCATCTTCAGCCAGAAGTGCCAAGTGGATGACCCATATCGGCCTACTCCTGAGGTCCCCACCACCACAGAAGCCAGTCTTCAGCCAATTCGATTCACTCCACATGATATCAAGAAACAGCTGAGCACACTGAATACAGCTAAGGCTATGGGACCCGACAACATCCCAGCTGTCATGCTGAAGACTTGTGCTCCAGTACTAGCCGCGTCTCTAGCCAAGCTGTTCCAGTACAGCTACAGCACTGGCATCTATCCGACAATGTGGAAAACTGCCCAGGTATGTCCTAGTAAAATTGAAGTCAATGGGAATCAAGGGGAAAACTCTCCACTGGCTGGAATCATACCTAGCACAAAGGAAGATGGTTGTGGTGGTTGGAGGTCAATCATCACAGCTCCAGGACATCGCTGAAGGAGTTCCTCAGGGCAGTGTCCTGGGCTCAACCATCTTCAGCTGCTTCATCAATGACCTTCCCTCCATCATAAGGTCAGAAGTGGGGATATTCGCTGATGACTGCACAGTGTTCAGTGCCATTCGCAACTCCTCAGATAATGAAGCAGCCCATGCCCAAATGCAGCAAGACCTGGATGACATTCAGGCTTGGGCTGATAAGTGGCAGGTAACATTCACACCACACAAGTGCCAGGCAATGACTATTTCCAACAAGTGAGCATCTAACCACCGCCCCTTGACATTCAATGGTATTACCATCACAAAATCCCCCACCATCAATACCATGGGGGTCACCATTGACCAGAAACTTAACTGGACCAGCCACATAAATACTGTGGCAACAAGAGCAGGTCAGAGGCTGGGTATTCTGTGGCGAGTGTCTCACCTCCTGACTCCCCAAAGCCTTTCCACCATCTACAAGGCACAAGTCAGGAATGTACTGGCATACTCTCCACTTGCCTGGATGAGTGCAGTTCCAACAACACTCAAGAAGCTCGACACCATCCAAGACAAAGTAGTCCACTTGATTGGCACCCCATCCACTACCTTCAACATCCACTCCCTCCACCACCGGCGTACCATGGCTGCAGTGTGTACCATCTACAAGATGCACTGCAGCAACTCGCCAAGGCTTCTTCGGCAGCACCTCCCAAACCCACGCTCTCTACCACCTAGAAGGACAAGGGCAGCATATGCATGGGAACACCATCCCCTCCAAGTCACACACCATCCTGACTTAGAAGTATATTGCCAATCCTTCATCGTCGCTGGGTCAAAATCCTGGAACTCCCTCCCTAACAGCACTGTGGGAGTACCTTCACCACACGGACTGCAGCAGTTCAAGAAGGCAGCACAGCACCACCTTCTCGAGGGCAACTAGGGACGGGCAATAAATGCTGGCCTTGCCAGCAACGCCCACATTCCATGAACGAATAAAAAAAAAAATCGTGAAGCTGCTGTCCGAGAGGCGAGGCTTCTCCAAAAGCTGCGCAATAACGGCATCTTGCGGAGAGACACACCATTCAAATACATTGAACAGCGTGAAGTTGCTGTACTTACCTGATGCGAATTAAACTTGCCAGAAAAAATTAGGGCTTGTCCATTCCATTGTAAGTACCCTTTTAACGGCATGATAAGCCTTAATTACTGCCAAACAGTCACTCTGCCACTGAAAATTATCTTTTACAAGTGTGGACTCGGTAATTCCTTCAGATTTTAATTATTGTTGGAGATTTAAAAAAATAAAAAAAGTAATTTTTTTTACTTTTTCTATCTCCCTCTTTTATCTCTCTCTTAATCCCATCTTTCTTTCCCTCTTTCCGTACATGATTTGGCATTGAATTTAAAATTTTAGCTTGCACTTCCTGGTTCAGACTCTGCACACCTCATTAAGAATTCTTCAATCTGATTGGTTAAGGAGATGCACTGTTGTTTGTCCTGTTCACACAGGTCCCAGATCCCCTGTAGAGGGCACCGCACTGTTTTGGATTTCCAATCACCGCAAGTTCCAGTGCAAGACTCTATTGAAAATCTGTGGACCAGTGTAAGTGTAATGAACGGCTAGTGCCGTTCGTTCACCACTGACTGCAAAATCCAGGCCAATGGCCCAGAAATTTGGGTCCCCATGGGTGTGTACGCGCTGTGTACTCACCCGTAGGGCCAACAGAAGTGCTGGTTTCGCGCATGCACTGCGCACGCGCTGGAAACCGGAACTTCCGTTCTCTTGAAGGAAGGGGTTCGAAGGTCAAACGCGTGCGCCGGAGAGGCAGCGCATAGACCTGGAACTTCTGCTTTTTTCTCAGTTTTTTCGGTGCGGCTAAGCCCCTAGGAGCTGCGCGTGGAAAAAGCTAACAAGGTAAGAGGTGAAGTAAGTAAAATTAAAACATTTTTTCCACAGGTTTATCATTTTGAAATACTTTAAAGAAAGCTAAGTTTATTTTTAGCCCCGTTAAAAATTTAATTAATTTTTTCAAAACTTTAATTAATTTTTTCAAAAATTTAATTTTTTGTTTAAAATAGTTAATTTATGTAATTTATAGTTATTTTTAAAATGTGATTTAAAAAAAATGTATTTGAAGTTTTACTTATGTTTTGGGGCCAATCTCTATTCATAGATTTGACAGGTCTTCCTGTCAAATCTATGAATGGAGATTCCCTGCTCCGATTGGCTCCCCATGGCCCACCTGATCCCAGGGACGCTGCGAACTAGTTGCGCTGCTGGGATACGCAAGCACTGCACACCGGCAGCTGGAGCAGGCCCAGGATCGGAATTCCACGCGGGCCCACAGCACAACGGCAGGTGCACTATGTAAGTGCAGGTTGGGGGCTTGCGTCCGCGGGAAGCCTCCGACCTGAATTTCTGGGCCACCAATATTTGTTTTAAAAAAACAAATCTTTAAATTGAATTGTTACACCCTTGTATAACTAGTGGATCTCCCATGTCATTGTTCACAATAAGTCATGTCATACACCGCTTTATAAAGCAGAGAAGAAGTGTTATACCTCTGCTGATGTGAAGCTTTATCTCTGCTGCCACAAAGTCTAATTGTTGATATTTAAGCAGTATTGGAAATTAAGCAATCAAAATATATTACTTGGTTGTGATTCTTAATTACAAAGGACACCACCTGGTATGCTTTAGAAAAAGATAATAATTGATTCACCATTAGTAGCAGTACTTAGAGACCAGAGTGTAGCTAGCCTGGGGACTGACCAGGTCACAGAAGTTGTGCTCCAAAAGTCCTAGGTCGAACCCCACTATGCAAAGTTTGCATTATCTTTTATACCTTTTTATTGGAGCAGTGTGTCCTCTTCCCACACACTGTACAGCTGTAGGTGATTACATGTAAAAAAAAGAGGTCTTTTCTTTCTTTATTACATGTTTGCTTCAAAGCCACTCACACATTGCCATTTCCACGCTATATAGTTTACAGTTTATGTCTGAAAACTACATTCTTCTCCTCCTACACATGTGTTCAACCATCTTGCAGGCAGAGATAAGCTTTGACGTACCTCAGCTATGCCAGACATTGTCACCTTGCTGCCACCTCGTGCTGACTGTTACTTCCTTTTGTCTTGTATTAGCTTCTGATCAAAGTCCCAGTCCATTTGGTTCTTCTTTATTCTAGAAGTACTCTTTAATCCCTTTGAAACCACAACATACATTGTCTGTTTCCAACAAATGGGGGAACATTCCACATTGGAATGTGCCTGTGAATTTCAGATCAGAAAAATCCCAGCATAAATAACTGACTTTCTTTCTCAATCTTTCTTTAAGATAATTTTGCATCAATAACAAAATGTGACTGTTTGAAATATGTGTTACATGCAAGACTTTTTTTATATATGCTATTGGATCTTCAGTGAAGTTGCTTTTGACTAGTCTCAGGGCTGAAGTGCAGTTATGGTGTTTAGTTAAGAAGCTGGACTGTGCCTTTTAAGGTGACTGTACTCTGTACTACATAGGTAATTGTAGCTACTTACAAACTGCTGGGCCAGTCAGAGGCAGCTTTTTAAAATTTCTTCTCCTATGCTTTTTTTTTTAGAATCCCTCGCCTGTGCATTTTTAGAATCCCTTTTGCCTGCTTTTTAAAAGAGAATAAAAGTGAGGGAGAAAGACATGACAGGGAGGGAGGAGCTAGAAAGAAAGCAAACCATTGAAAGATGAGAGAGGGAAAACAGGATAGAATGTGAGGAGGAAAGAGAGAGAGAGCAAAACATTGAAGGCATAAAGAGGGGACAAAACCAGAAGTGAAGGTGAAGAATGGAAACATAAGGCTTTAGATAGAAAGGCACCAAATGTTGTCTTTTGTTGTGGTCCAGCCCAAAAAGATTAAAAACCACTGAATTGGTTAGATTTTTTGTCAAGAATGATTAGCTTGAGCAAGCTTTGAGCGAAGGCATTGGGCAAGGCATGTGTATGAGCAATCTAACATAATTTTGTCAATGGTTTTGCCTATGTCAAGATTATAACATTAATGTCTGTCATCTCATACATTGCTATCATCATCTTATTCAAGGAATTTGTAGCAGGCCTCTAATGTTAACCCTGTCCTCTGCCTGCTTTTATACTCAATTCTTTTTATTGTATCTTCCCCTGGGATATCAAATCTGCTTTAATTTCCAAATTTGTCTGAACATGCACTATCCCTCCTTTTTTTCGTTTCTCCTTCCTGGACATTCGGTCCCCCTGCATAACCCAGAAATTCGAGTCTCCACGGGTGAGTGCGCACGGGGTACTCACCCGTAGGCCCAATGGAAGTGCCGGTTTCCTGCATGCACTGCACATGCGCGGGAAACCGGCACTTCCGTTCCCCTGAAAGAAGGGGTTCAGAGGTCGAACGCGTGAGCAGGAGAGGCTGCGCGGGCGCATCGAACTTCGTTTTTTTTTACAGGTTTTCCCGGGAGGGTAAGGCTGCAGAAGTTAGACATGTAAAAAGCAGTCGTAAGGCCTGCTTTTTACAAGGTAAGTGGTGAATTAATTAAAATTAAAACATTTTTTCCACAGGTTTATTATTTTTAAATACTTTAAAGAAAGGTAAGTTTATTTTTAGCCCCGTTAGAAAATAAAATTATTTTTTTCAAAAATGTAAATTATTGTTTAAAATAGTTATTTCATGTCATTTATAGTTTATTTAAAAATGTGATGTTTTTTTTAAATTTATTTGAAGATTTAGTGATGTTATGGGGCCCGTAGTATTTATAAGTTTTGACAGGTCTTACTGTCAGAGTTATGAATGGAGCATTTATTGCCATCCCTAATTGCCCTTGAGAAGGTGGTGGTGAGCTGCCTTCTTGAACCGCTGCAGTCCGTGTGGTGAAGGTACTCCCACAGTGCTGTTAGGGAGGGAGTTCCAGGATTTTGACCCAGCGACGATGAAGGATTGACGATATACTTCTAAGTCAGGATGGTGTGTGACTTGGAGGGGAACTTGGAGGTGGTGGTGTTCCCATGCATATGCTGCCCTTGTCCTTCTAGGTAGAAGAGGTCGTGGGTTTGGATGTGCTGCCAAAGAAGCCTTGGCGAGTTGCTGCAGTGCATCTTGTAGATGGTACACACTGCAGCCACGGTGCGCCGGTGGTGGAGGGAGTGAATGTTTAAGGTGGTGGATGGGGTGCCAATCAAGCAGGCTGCTTTGTCCTGGATGGAGGCAAGTTTCTTGAGTGTTGTTGGAGCTGCACTCATCCAGGCGAGTGGAGAGTATTCTATCACACTCCTGACTTGTGCCTTGGAGATGGTGGAAAGGCTTTGGGGAGCCAGGAAGTGAGACACTCGCCGCAGAATATCTAGCCTCTGACCTACTCTTGTTGCCACAGTATTTATGTGGCTGTTCCAGTTAAGTTTCTGGTCAATGGTGACCCCCAGGATGTTGATGGTGGGGGATTCGGCGATGGTAATGCCGTTGAATGTCATGGGCAGGTGGTTAGACTGTCGCTTGACCACTGTTCAAGTTTTGTTTATCTTCAGTTACTTAAGTTTTTTTCCCACTCTTTTCACTGTGAGTGATTATGATGGTGATAGCGGAAAAAAATGCTGTTTATAAATTTGAGAAAATCTGTTTGAAAAGGAACTAAATTTTGTGCACTTGGTTGTGCGGCGGGTTAGGACTGATGGGATGTAAATCTTCTTCCACAGGCTCTCTTGATGACTCAGTGAATTTATCCAGTAAGTAGCTGAGCCATACAGACCAGCAATGTTCAATTTTCAGTCAATAGTTTATGCGGAGTTACCTTATCTCAGATAGGCTAGCAGTAGGTGCACTACAGTTGGAACTGCTGAGAATTGGAGAACAAAAGCAGCCAGGCTTGCCACTCCTGGTGGAAGTCCACTTGGAATTTGCCTGGAGTGGGCTGAGGATAGGATTAGAGTGAGGAGAGCATTGAGATTGCTGTAATACCCCCAACAGTTGAATATACTGCCAACATGCAGTGTCAAGGGTCACATGTGAGTAATAGCCACTGGATGAGGAACCAGAGGGCAACCGGTGCCTGTGGAACCATAACCCAGCAAGGAATGCAATACCTTCAGGAGAGGAAAAGGGAAAAATTGGCAATAAAAAAGAAACTCTTTTCCTACTGTCTGTGTAAGCGTGCTATGTCTCAATCTAGCTCCCAGCGGGCATGATCTCACACTGGCCACAGTTTGACAAAAATTTTAACTAAATTAGCAATTCCATTCAGAGGACACAAGAATTGCTAGTGCGGAAAATTGAAAATTCACTAAGGGCTATTAGCTTATTGTGGATGATTGCATCGATATCATGGCCCTGACGGAAACTTGGTTGAGGGGTGATGACACCTTACCCTTAAATGAAACCTCCCCGCCTGGCTATACCTTCCACCACTTGCCCCACTCAGACCGCCGTGGTGGCGGCGTGGTTCTCATCACCAAATCACATCTTGGTCTGTCCCCCTACTCCTGCGGCACTTTCTCCTCCTTTGAGAATTTCACCTTATTCCACCCCTCTCACCTCTCATTTAAAATTCTCGTTCTCTACCGCCCACCCAAGTACCATAAAAATGTTATTACTGAGATATCTTCACTGCTTTCCTCCATCAGCCTCTGCACTGAACAACTTCTCATCCTCAGTGATTTCAACCTCCATCTCAATTCATCTTGAGTTCACTAGCCTCCTATCCTCCCTTAATCTCTCCCTCCATGTAAACTCCCCAACCCATATTCACGGCCACCCCCTCAACCTTGCCATCTCTTGTGGCCTCGCTACTCCCATCGTGTCAATCGCAGATAAGGCCATCTCTGACCACTTCCTCATATCACTCTCCACCCACATCCCCCTTCCACAGCATCCCCCCCACCGCCCACCCCCCCCCAACCGTACTTCCTTCTGTGTCCGCCCCTGGAAAGAACTCTCTCCCAACTCTCTTAGAACTGCACTTATGAGATCCCAACTGTCCAGCCTTTGGCCCTCCATTCACCATGACATTTCTGCAGTTACCGATCTGCTCAACCACACCCTCACCACCACCTTTGATGCCCTAGTCCCTACTAAAACAATTACTCTCTCTCACCCTGGTACGGTCCTCATCTTCGCTCCCTTAAGTCCAAGGGACGCAGACTTGAACGGATATGGCAGACAACTGGTTTAGCCATTCACTGCCAGATCTGGCTGGACCACATAAAGCATTATCGGGTCCTGCTCTCGTCTGCCAAAATTGTTCACTATTCCAGGATCATTCTGGAATGCAAAGATAAACCCCAGCTCCTATTCCCTACTGCTAACCGTCTTCTTAAACTCCTCTCCCCTGTCTCCTCCAAGCTCACCTCCGACAACAAGTGTGAGGAGCTCATGGACTTCTTTGTCTCTAAGATTGAACCCATCCATTCAGCTTCCTCTGCCACTTCCCTTCCTTCCCCTAGCTCACCAGGCCAAATTTCCTTTAAAGTTCCCCCCTTTCCTCGCCCTGAACTCACATCTTCCTCCAGTTTCTCTCCGATTTCCCCTCATGACCTCTCCGCGCTCATCTTGTCCATGAGACCCACCTCCCGCTCCCTCGACCCTATTTCCAGCAAACTGCTGACCACCCATCTTCCTTTTCTGGCTCCCACGTTAGCTGACATTGTTAACAGTTCTCCTCAGGTACTGTCCCCCTCTCCCTCAAATTTGTTGTCATCACCCCTCTCCTAAAAAAAAAAACGCTTGACGCCTCCGTCCTTGCAAACTACCGCCCCATCTCCAACCTACCTTTCCCCGCCAAAGTCCTTGAATATGATGTCGCCTCCCAAATCCATGCACATCTTTCTCGCAATTCCATGTTTGAATCCCTCCAATCAGGTTTCCGCCCCTGCCACAGTACCGAAACGGCTCTCATCAAAGTCACAAATGACATCCTTTGTGACTGTGACGAAGGTAAACTATCCCTCCTCATCCTTTTTGACTTGTCTGCAGCTTTTGACACAGTTGTCTACTCCATCCTTCTCCAACGCCTCTCCACCGTCGTCCAGCTGGGCGGGACTGCACTCGCCTGGTTCCATTCTTATCTATCTAATCGTAGCCAGAGAATCACCTGCAACAGCTTCTCTTCCCACTCCCACATTGTTACCTCTGGTGTCCCCCAAGGATCTATCCTTGGCCCCTTCCTATTTCTCATCTACATGTTGCCCCTTGGTGACATCATCCAAAAACACAGCATCAGTTTCCACATGTACGCTGACGACACGCAGCTCTACCTCAATGCTTGTCCAACATACAGTTCTGGATGAGCAGAAATGTTTTCCAATTAAATATTGGGAAGACCGAAGCTATTGTTTTCGGTCCCCACCACAAACTCTGTCCCTAGCCACTGACTCCATCCCTCTCCCTAACATCTGTCTGAGGCTGAACCACACTGTTCACAACCTTAGTGTCATATTTGACCCTGAAATGAGCTTCCGACCACATATCTGCAGCATTAAAAAGACCACCTATTTCCACCTCCGTAACATCACCTGTCTCCGCCCTTGTCTCAGCTCATCCGCTTCTGAAACCCTTATCCATGCCTTTGTTACCTCTGGACTTGTCTATTCCAAAGCGCTCCTGGCTGGCCTCCCACATTCTACCCTGCGTAAACTTGAGGTCATCCAAAACTCGGCTGCCCGTGTCCTAATTCGCACCAAGTCCAGTTCACCCATCACCCCTGTGCTCACTGACCTACATTGGCTCCCGGTTAAGCAGCGCCTCGATTTCAAAATTCTCATCCTTGTTTTCAAATCCCTCCATGGCCTCGCCCCTCCCTATCTCTGTAATCTCCTTCAGCCCCACAACCCCCCGAGATATGTGCGCTCCTCTAATCCTGCCCTCCTGAGCATTCCTGATTATAATCGCTCAACAATTGGTGGCCGTGCCTTCTGTTGACTAGGCCCTAAGCTCTGGAATTCCCTGCCTAAACCTCTCCGCCTCGCTACCTCTCTTTCCTCCTTTAAGACGCTCCTTAAAACCTACTTCTTGGACCAACTTTTGGTCACCTGCCCTAATTTCTCCTTATGTGGCTCGGTGTCAAATTTTTTGTCTTATAATACCCCTGTGAAACGCCTTGGGAAGTTTTACTATGTTAAAGGCACTATATAAATACAAGTTGTTGTTGTTGAAGCTGGGTGCAATGGCAAAGATGGCATCAGTACATGACCTGGGAGTGTTTGATGATACACTGAGTAATTTTATTAATCTGACTAGTTTTATGACACTGGATATTGAAAGTCTCCATTCCCCAGCCTTGAAATCCCTTATATCAGGGAGTCAATAAAAATCTCCTCTTCCTCATCAACAAAAAAATTAAAAAGAATCAAGTTGCTTTTAAATAGTGTCTACAAAAATGCGAAAATGTTTCAAAAACAGATGTTTTGGGCAGATTAAAATTTGTCTTGTTTTCATATCTTCACACTCTTCCCTTGGAGAATAGTGTGAAGTACTGGGAGAATTTGTAAGCTGATGAACAGTCGTGACATGAATGATTCATCCACGACCATTACCATCTTTATACCATCCTACAGGGCGGTTAGTCCTATCCGGCAGGAGTGCTCCCTCAACCCATATGATGGTGGGAGGGTGGTGGCACCCACACCCACCACATGCATCCCACTGGTTGTCAACCCAGATTCCACTCACTGTTTGAAGTGGGGTTTGAACTCTGCTCATTCTGACTCAGAGTCAGCAATGGTACCATTAAACCAAAGTCTCACTCTTGCAAAAGAAGGTGTACCAAGGTAACAGATTTAATTCTGCCATTTACATCATGTTAATTTTACATTGATTGAAACAAGAACTGTCTGCTGTTTGATGCAACTTTCATGGGAGGAGATTCAGAGTCTCCAAATAGTAGGGAAGTCATGGAATTGTGCTTATTAATCTGTCTAGCTCAATCAGCCACATGAAAATTTGAAAGGGAAAGTGAAAAGTACTGTTGCTAGCTTAATTTAATTACTTTTAATAGTTCTACTGTAATACATCAAATCCCTGTCTCTTTTTTAATTATTTATTCAGTCTGCCATGAAGAAACCTTTATATGCAATTTGGTGTTGATGAATATAGGTGGTTATTACAATTGCTCAATATAAAGAATGCATTTGTATACATTCAGCTTGTTCTTTTATACTAAAATGTATTTTAAATTGTATTCTGCATTGTAGCAATTGTAACCATTTATACTTGAAGAGGCACGAACACAACAGTCTATCCAATTAAAGGCTATAATGGGGCCCTCAGCACCACACACAATTCTCTTAGGGCTAAGTTTAGATGGATTGCAGGACATGAAACAGTTCATTGAGACACAGAAAGTAGCTTTTCAGTCAGTACAGCCAGGCCATGTACCATGCTGGAGAGTCATACTGGACAGTATATATAATTAGGTCTCAAGATATATATAAATTAGGTCTGGATCAGCATGCTCCACCCCGAAGACAGTTCAGCAAGACAACGTGAATCAAATAAGTTATCCCTGGTACCATCTTAACTTTACTGGCAGATATTCCTCTTTGCTGCAGAGTTATTACTTTAGTGAACCTGGTAATAACACTGCTCTTTTAATGCTTGCTACAGCTTAATAGCCATAGAGAAAATTTAGGCTGACACTCCAGTGCAGTACTGAGGGAGTACTGCACTGTCACAGGTGCTGTCTTTCAGATGAGACTTTAAACTGAGGCCCTGTCTTTCCTCTCGGGTGGATGTAAAAGATCCCATGGCATTATTTCTAGGAAGAGCAGGGGAGCTCTCCCTGGTGTCCCGGCCAATATTTATCCCTCTACCAACATCATTAAAACAGATTATCTGATCAGTATCACATAATTGTTTGTGGGTCCTTGCTGTATACAAATTGGCTGCCGTGTTTCCTATAGTACAACAGTGACTGCACTTCAAAAATGCTTTATTGGCTGTAAAAGCGCTTTGAGATGTCCTGAGGTTGTGAAAGGCGCTATATAAATGTAAGTCTTTCTTTCTATGGAAGGAGCATTCATGTCACGGCCTGTCAGACTGTTAATTAGCCTACAAATCCTTCCAGTACTTCACTTTATTCTCCATGGGAAGAGTGTGAAGATTATGAAAATAACAATGACCCGATCATAACCATATCTGGCAATCTACATATATTAGATTTCATATAAGCCTGTCTCAGGCTTCAAAGTAACTTTAATTTAATTAGTTTCTGAACACAGGCATTTGTCTCTTTCTCATTGACAGACTGCTATCCTCCATTTTCTACATGTGTGATGCAGGGCAGCCAGCACTGCCTTCCATAGTTGGACATATTCCTGCAGGTTTCATTAAATGGCCTGTCGCATCCAGCCACCACCCCCCCCCCCCCCATTCAAACAGCCTTTTTTCCCC
This sequence comes from Somniosus microcephalus, assembly GCF_052327205.1. Classification (NCBI taxonomy): domain Eukaryota; kingdom Metazoa; phylum Chordata; class Chondrichthyes; order Squaliformes; family Somniosidae; genus Somniosus; species Somniosus microcephalus. The sequence goes on from NC_141003.1 coordinate 57,109,203, forward strand.
ATCTCCAATATTTTTATAACTAATAATTTAAAATGTTTGAGGAAAATGAAAAGAAACACCCAATTTTTTTTTAATGCCCTAAAGATTTTTATCCTTGGTTGCTCACAGCAGTGTCTAGGAGATTAATCTGTAATTCCTGGAGACTTCAGGAGGAGGGTTAGCAACCCCAATGACTCCAGCTATTTGAAAAAAAACTTCATAAAATAAAAATAGAAATTTGCATTTCAGTGGCAAGAATCTTAGTAACAGTTTACTGATAGCTATGGATTAGCTCTCTTCAATGCTTCATTGTGTCCTCATCCGATTTTTATTTTTGTTCTCAACAGGTTGGGGATCAAATCATTGAAATTAATGGAGAAAACACAAGAGAAATGACCCATGCCAGAGCGATAGAGCTGATCAAATCTGGAGGGAGAAGAGTGCGTCTCCTTCTTAAACGGGGGACAGGTCAAGTGCCTGAGTATGGTGGGTTTTATATTCTAGACCAGCTCACTTTCCATGTAGCTAATAAAGAATAAAGCAGTATCTTAACAGCCTGTTTAGGTACTAGTACAGTGTGTTAGATTGGCAACTAGCTACTAATCAAGTTATGACAAAGGTATAGCTTATAAGCCTGCAGTTGTACACTTAAACATATGCTGTGCACCTGGTTGAATTTTGGCATAAAAACTTAATTACAGACTCCATTAATTTCTGTTAACCTAGCATCACTGCAATGCCTTCTGTTTCCGTCAAATGAAAGTTTGCTAATCAAACCACCTTTTCTCTTCCTCTAGCAAGGCATGAATCGACGTGCTTCAAAACATTGGCACAAGAAACAGTAGATAATTAAATTATTAAAAATGTCATTAAAATGTTAAAGGTTAATGATAGCTGGTTGCCAATTATGATTTATTAGGAGTACTACAGATTACAACTACGTAGCTAAAAAAAAAATTACAACTAGTAACTAGGACTAAATAATCTACGTTTTAACTTCTAACTAATAATTTAACTTTCTGCATGTCTTACTATCTTGCAGTTTGTTTTAACTTAATTCTTTCCTGTTTTAAATTTTCTACTTTACTGTGCTAAACAGCTTACTAGATATCTTTGTGCTAACAGTAGTGTTAATATCTATGTCACTGGTTCTGTTAATTCTAATGATTGGTCCTAGGCTGTTCCTCCCCTTCCTTTAGGAATGGTACCTTCCAGTCTCTCCATGTGCATGAAAAGTGACAAGCATGGGTCCCCATATTTCTTCCTATTGGGCCACCCTAAAGACACGGTTTGTAAATCTGCATGCGTATTACCATTCTTAAAACCTTAGACTTCATTTCACATAATTGCATTTTAACATGGTTTATGGTTGAGCTAATTATGGTAAACTCGGTGAAACATTTTACTAACAGAAGTAGTTGCCATCAAAAAATAACTGACTATAGTTCAAAAGTCAATAACTGTAGAATTAAATAGTATCTGCTAATTTACACAATATATTATGTACATTTAATCTCCTATAGTTGTTGGATTTTTTAACTTTTCTACACATTACCCAAGGCCCCGTGGCTCTGACAAAATATTATACTTTTTTGATTTGTCCTTCTTAAATATCTTGACAGTAATTTGAAATTAAAATTACATTTTATGAATTAGTATTGACGCTACAAGATATGCTTTAAAACAAAGTTCAGAACTAGAATAAGGTAGTCTCATTCTGTTTCAGATTGATACATCAACCTAACCGTATATCTTTACATTTTGAGAGTTAACAGACCTTTTCATAAATACATGTTCAGGCATACAAATAGCAGCTGTCATTAGGTGTCTGGACTCATACATGAACACTGACCACTTAGCAAGCTACTGGAGAGTGTCTGGCTTTCTTGGAAATGTAGCCCTGCAAACTAAACACCTTCAGAAGAGAAAATAGAAAATTGAGGGGCATGATTTAAAAATACAACTTGAACTTCAAATTTTATCACCATTAGGTTTAGAATAGTTAATGGAAAAGAACAAGGGAAAATTATATGTGAAAATATTCAACTGGAGGAGGGCTAATTTCAGTGAGATCTGGCCCAGGTGGATTGGAATCAAAGATTGGCAGGTAAAAACAGTGAATGAGCAATGGTAGGGCTTCAAAGAGGAGATAGTTTGGATACAGACTAGACACATTCCCACGAGGGGAAAAGGAAGGGCATCCAAAGATAGAGCCCCCTGGATGACTAAAGATACAGAGAATAAAATTAAACAAAAAAAGGAAGATTATGATAAATGTCAGGTTCATAATACAGTAGAGAACAAAACTGAATACAGAAAGTACAGAGGAGAACTGAAAAAGGAAATAAGAGGGGCAAAGAGAGTGTACAAGAAGAGATTAGCAGGTAACATAAAAGGGAATCGAAAAGTCTTTTATAAACATATAAATAGTAAAAAGGTAGCCAAAGGAAGGGTGGGGCTGATTAGGGACCAAAAAGGACATCTTCTTGTGGAGGCAGAGGGTTTAGCTCAGGTACTAAATGAGTACTTTGCATCTGTCTTTACTAAAGAAGAGGATGCTGCCAATATCACAGTAAAGGAGATAGTAGAAAAATTGGATAGGATAAAAATAGATAAAGAGGAGGTACTTAAGAGGTTGGCAGCACTCAAAGTAGAAAAGTCACCCAGTCCAGATGGGATGCTGCCTAGGTTACTGAGGGAAGTAAGGGTGGAACTTACAGAGGCTCTGGCCACAATCTTCCAATCCTGCTTAGATATGGGAGTGGTGCCAGGGAACAGGAGGATTGCAAATGTTCAAAAAAATGGGAGAGTAATAAACCCAGCGACTATAGGCCAGTCAGCCTGACGGCAGTGGTGGAAAAACCTTTAGGGATAATAATCTGGGACAAAATTAATTGTCACTTGGAAAAACATGGATTATTAAATGAAACCCAGCACAGATTTGTTAAAGGCAAATTGTGTTTGACAAACTCGATTGTGTTCTTTGACTTAACGGAAAGGGTTGATGAGGGTAGTGCGATTGTGTATATGAACTTTTAAAAAGTTTTTGATAAAGTACCACATAATAAACTTGTTAGCAAAAGCTAAAGGGGCTGCGTGGATATGAATTTGGCTAAGGGACATAAAGCAGGTGTAGTGGTGAATGGTTGGGGGAAAAATTCAGTTGTTTGCGCCTCCCGTTAGCGCCCTAAGAGGGCGCTAATGGGTCGCAAAGCAACTAGCGCCCGGGCACGGCGATGTTTGCGCCACTCGCAAAATTGACCAGACATTTTGCGGCGGCGCTAAACACTACTGGCACGTCCTCCTGCGTCTGCAGATCGTGACGTCAGTCGAGCTTGTAGCGCCCCGGACCGGATATTGAGTGGCGCCCCCTGTCTTTCCGCCTGCCGCTAGCAACGACAGGTAGAGGGGAGCGTTTTGCAGTCGGGAAGGGACTGGGGGAGCGCTGTTTAAAGACGACCGCTTCCTGCCTTTTTTTGTCGGTGACATTTTTGCACCATGAATTCTGAGAGAGAGAGAGACTTCTGAGGAGATTCAACGCTGTGTGAAGGAGTTTTGGGTACTGAGCAGTACTTTGCAGGTTCATTTTGATTTGACCTTCCTTGCATCGATTTAGAAGAGACTCTGAGCTCTTTCCCTGGGCCTCTCCTTTGTTCTTTCCAGCAGATTTGATGTACAGGTCTCTCCTGGCCGAGATTCAAGGCTGCAAATCTTTGAAGGTGGCAGGGCAAGTTAAGAAGGCTGTTAAAAAGGCATACGGGATCCTGGGCTTTATAAACAGAGGCATAGGGTACAAAAGCAAGGAAGCTATGCTAAACGTTTATAAAACACTGGTTAGGCCCCAGCTGGAGTATTGTGGCCAGTTCTAGACACCACTTTAGGAAGGATGTCAAGGCCTTGGAGAGAGTGCAGAGGAGATTTACTAAAATGGTACCATTATGATACTTCTATTATGTGGAGAGACTAGAGAAGTTAGGATTGTTCTCCTTAGAGCAGAGAAGGTTCAGGGCAGATTTGATAGAGGTGTTCAAAATCATGAAGGGCTTTGCTAGAGTAAATAAGGAGAAACTGTTTCCAGTGATAGAAGAGTCAGTAAGAGGACACAGATTTAAGGTAATTGGCAAAAGAACCAGAGGTGACATGAGGGGAAAAAAATGTATGCAGCAAGTTGTTAAGATCTGGAATGCACTACCTGAAAGGGTGGTAGAAGCAGATTCTATAGTAACTTTCAAAATTGAATTGAATAAATATTTAAATGGGAAATTTGCAGGGCTATGGGGAAAGAGCAGGGCTGTGGGACTATTTGTATAGCTCTTTTAAAGAGCCAGTACAGCCACAATGGGCTGAATGGCCTCCTGTGCTATATAATTCTATGAAAATAATGATAATCCTTTCATGTCATGTCAAGCATATATTCAAGATTTAAAAATTTCAGCATTTAAAAAATATATATACAATGTTTTTATTGCGAATTTTATATATATATTTTTAAGTAATCGGTTGATCGACTAAAACCAGTCAGCCTGAATTCTTGCATCATGTCTTCGTATCAGCTGGAAGGGCAATGAAACAGTGAGCCTCTGACATTTGTCTCTATACAAGTTCTCATCTAGACAGTGAATGGAGATGAATTTCCGCAGAGCATCTCCTGCTCGTCCACCTTAATTTTGGCACAAGAGCGACAGAAACCTGGGGAAAACAGTGTAAGCGCTGATTATGCCATTTTTCCAGAGCTTTCATGGCTCTTCAATTGGAGTTAAGATAGACAAGTGGAAGAACCTCTGTGGAAACTCACCCCCAATGTTAGAAGTCTACTCAAACCACAGACAAAATCACAGCCAAGCCCCTAATGTCCACACTTCCCAGCAGAGATCACTGGATAATGATCAGGAATGGGATTTTTCTCCTCCTTACCCATGGAACGCTGTCTAATGTAGTGCCTAAACTGCTATCCCTGCTAAGATCAGCAAATCTATCATTTTCATCATTTTTTTTCAAAATTCCATGAATATTTCCAGGCAATTGAATGAATTAAATATAAAAAAAGATATATTATCTTATGTCAAATATAATTCACCATCCAAAACAGCTCAAAGTTCTGTGAGGCCCCATCTCTAACCCGATATCCCATGTTGTCCCAATTCACCAACCTAATACTCTGTGATTACCTTGTCATTTTGCTTGACTAACACAATGACATTTTGTGAAGTCCCGTGACATTTTGTGTCACTAATTCAATATTTTCTGAGATTCTGTGTCACTTTGCATCACTGTCTAGAGATTTTGTAATATCGCATGTCACTTTGTAATACTAACCCAATATTCTGCAATGTCCCATGCCACTTTGCATCTCTAACACAATCATCTGTGGGACTCTCTGTCATTTTTCATGATTGACACAGTTTTCTGTGAAGCCTCCATCACTTTGCACCATTAACACAATATTCTGTGAGTTATTATTTTGCATCACTAACAGGTTCGTCATTTTCTGGCACACAAGCAGAATCTTCAAGATCTGCAACACAGCAGATCCCTCTGGAATACTCCACACCTGCTCCTTCCAGTGACACACATGTAGGAGTAGTGAAGTAGAAATATTGTGGTTCACTTATAGCAAAAAGCGGTAGCACAACAGCACATCATGTTAAGCACACAGTACTTTATAATTGTAATTTTTAAAGAAGACACAAAATTTATGTTTTCCAAATAATAGTATTAATAAATGGCAGATTTGGGGAAAAACAGGAAAGAACAATTGCTGAACCATAAAAGCCTAGCCTCAAGAAAATAACTGCTCAGTTATAGCCTTGTGAATCAATACTGCTTCATCCAGTGACTGCTCAGCTTCTGCTAGTTCTTCATTGTCCTCTCCTTCCTTTGCCATGGTTTATTGCCTGTCTTCATCCACTAACTGGCTTATGCAACTTTCTACGGCTATGTTCTACAGCATTCAATACAATACAACCATGCTGCCAAATATCTCCAGAACATATTGTAATAGGTTTGCTAACTCTCGTTTGACATATTCCTAGAGATTTGATGATCTAACCTTTGATCACATGGCATTCAATCACGTGACACCGCTCGTGATGCCTTAATCACATGACATTGGATCACGTGATGTTTGTCCACTGTTGCAAATGTTATTGCATTTACCTTATTTGAGTGCCCCAAATAAAATATTCCACTTTTTGTTTTATAGTGAGATGAATAACACAATTTATCAATCAAAGAAAGATCGCAAAAGAATAGAAAGATTTAAGGATAGGTAAATGTTACGTGGGGTGTGGAATTCTGGCGGCTTGAACACAGAGCTGAACGGGAAACTTTGTCCTTTGGGGGTGGGAGGCAAGTGCGGTGCGAGGCAGTGGGCCAATAGTTATTTGTGGGGCCTAAAGTAGCTTTCATGCTCCTCCTTGCCCAACAATTTTTTTTTTAAAACAAACCTACCTTTTCAGAAGTGGTCTGTATCAACCCCTTTTAATAAGCTAAGATCCAGTGAGCAGGTGAGAAAGGAGCAGCAGGGAATGATCCCAGAACAATAGGAGGCAGGCAGCAGCTCACCGTCTGGTCCCTTGTGTCAGGGACAATACACAACACCTCAACTCCAGACCAGGTTAGGCTGCTCAATGCCAGGTACCAATGGGCAGGGCATGTGCCACGCACGTCCCAGCCATTGGTACCTCAACATTGCATCCAGGTCCCATGGATGTCACACAACAACAATTAGCATGTTACAAATAGGCAGAAGCCTGATGTAACCATTTGGAGGCCCCAAGCAAAATGGCAGTGAGTGGGAACGAAGCATTAAGTGAATCATTGCTATCTTGGGAGCGCTACCACCCTGTTCCCGCCAGGCATAGAGTTTAAAATCACTCCCATGATATTTTAGATAACCTTTTGTATTTAAGTTCAAATTACCTTCCATGAAATGTTTAAGAACAATGTGATGACATCATAATAATCAGAAGTGTTGCTATTACCTATATATCAGACTTCAGTTCGCTTCTGATCATTTGCTAAGGTGTGGTAAATGAATAATTTAGTAACACTTTCAGAAGACAATTAAACGTGAGAGCTTATTACTATGCTTATTAATTTTCTTCTGTGTCTCGTTATTCATGCCACTATTAAGTTGTTTTATGAAGTGTTTCTTGGGATCCATCATTGCATTTATGCTTCACCTAACACCCAGTCTTGTAGCCGTTTGCCCTGTAATCCTTACTGGGGTTATGTCAGAAAACTAAATTTAAATCCAGAAACAGATCCTCTACCGGTCATTTTAGTGAGCCATATCAACACACATGCACAGCAACTTACAAATTGAAATGATGTTGACTGATAAGTAACAAAGTATTTCTCAATCCTTCTAATTTTAATCCTGGGAGTTTCCATTATTTTTACTGAAAATTGGTTACCCAGTTTTGTCCTGTTCAGCTGCCTCTGCTGATTTCCCCTTCCTCTTGATCACCAAGGCAAACCTATCCAGAATCCCTCTTGCCCTAGCCCTGAGCCCACATATTTCTCTAGTTTCTCTCCTATCTCCCCTCATTCCCTCTCCAAGCTCGCCTTGTCCATGAGACCCACCTCGTGCTCGCTTGACCCCATTCCCGCCAAACCACTGACCACCCAACTTCCCATCCTTGCCTCCATACTAGCTGACATAGTCGTCGTCGTACGTGTCTTCACACTGTTCCCTTTGGGGAACTGTATGAAGTGGTGGAAGGATTTCTGGCCACGATTAACGCTCCTTCCGTGACTGTAACCATCTTCGTACCAGCCATTAGGGTGGTTAGTCCTATGGCGGGAGGGTTTTACGGGCTCCCACAACCCATACGAGGGGGGGGGGGGCCACCCACACCCACGGACGCAAGTATCCCGCTGGATGTCAACCCAGAATTTAGAGCCGGAGCTCCGACTCCACTTGCCAGGACTGTCTGGAGTGGGGTTTGAAACCCTACGCCTTCTGGCCCAGCGGCGGGGATGCTGCCGTACACCAAAGGCCCACTCCGCTGACATAGTCAAAGGATTCCTCTCCTCGGGTACTCTTCCCCTAGCTTTCAAAACCATTATTATCACTCTGCTTCCTCAAAAACTCGAAGCTCAACCCCTCTGTCTCTACAAATGAATGCCCTATCCCCAACCTCCCTTTCCTCTCCAAAGTCCTTGAACAACTGGTCGCCTCCCAAATCTGTGTCCACCTGTTCGCAACTCCATGTTTGAATTTTGGGTTTCTGACCCGCCACAGCACTGAAACAGCCCAAATTAAAGTCACAAATTACATCGTCTGTGAGTGAGAATGTGGTGCATTATCCCTCTTCATCCTGCTTGCCCCCTCTGCAGCCTTTGACGCAGTCGATCACACCATTCTTCTCCAATGCCTCTCCTTTGTTGTCCAGCTCAGTTGGACTGCTATTGCCTGGTTTCACTCTTGCATATCCAAACATAGCTAAAGCATCTCCAGCAATGACTTATCTTTCTGCCCGTGCCGCTACCTCTACAGTCTCCCAAAGGATCTATTTTTGGAACTTTGCTGCCTCTTGAAGACATCATCAGAAGATATGGGGTCAGGTTCTACAGGCACCATAAATGCCAGGTCCACATGTTACACTGGAGTTTCCAGTGGTCTTGTCTGGGAACAGAGCATCCACCTGCCCCAAACAAGGCCACTAATAATAAGGAATCAGGACCAAGAATGGGTGCTCCCTACTCTGGGTCTCCTCAACATGTCTGCCTCAGAGGGACCCAGTTTAAATTTGGATGACAGTGTGCCGAGTGAGATGATGCAGATGAATCTCACTGGGGAGGAGAGGGGGTGTCCAGGCTGTGGTTGAGGCCAGGACTCCTGACAATCTTGAAGACTTTTTTTAAATCTTTGGAGTAGTCCCCTGATATAAGGGGCTAATGGGCTATGACCTATTTCTTTCTGGGGGGGCAGTAAAACCCAGCAACCCCCCTTCAAAACAGAAGTTCTGGGCCTGTGAGATATGCCCCTAATGGCATGGGTGCCTGCCAGCTCCATGCAGATTAGATGCACCCCCTACTCTGCACACACTGGCAGGGTCAGCACTGCAGGTTGCCAGTGAGCTGAGATCTTGGCATAAGTGCTAGAATCGCTGCCCATGCAATTTCAAGGCACAACGTGCAAATACAAGAGTTGATATACACATATAAATACTGGCCAAACGGCAATAGAGCAGAATGAAAATTACAATTTTTAGTTTTCTTTTAAGAATGTAATATTTTGCTTTGTAACAAAGAAATGCCTTACTTTATGAAACAAAATATTGTATCATGTTAGAAAGCAGCACTCCAGAGGGTGAGCAGTCAGGTCACATTTATATCGTACTCAGTATGTCCTGTAGGCACAGGAAGGAAAATAATTTATCAGGTGCAATGTTGCAATCTTGATTTGTCCATAACACAGTACTTTTCAGGACACTTGGGAGAGGATAATGCTAATAAGTAAACTATTAAAAAGCACTATTTTTTAAGTAAGCTGGAGTTCTTTTTTTAAAGATTTATCACAAGCATCTGTTTCCAACATTATTGTTGCTTTAAAATAAGATAGCAAAGTAGAGTAACAGCATCACTATATCTATCATGCGCTCCATGTCTGAAAGCATATTCTGTGGAGCATGAGACTGCAAATATTGATGGTGCTGGGTACAAGATTGCTATGAAATACTGTGCTTAAAACACAAGTTGTAAGCATAATTAAGAATAGATCATTGCCCTGAAAAAGTTTGGTAGCCATGTTTCACTAACTAAAGTTATTTATTCCTCATTTAAGAATTAAAAAATACTTAAACCTGCTGGACTTATGCTGAGTGGAACAGGTCTGAAGAGTTTATACTCCCTGTTTGGAGCCTTTCAATCATTTGCTGCTCCTGTTTCCCTGTAACTCTACTCTCTTTGTTTTCAGGTTATGTTTTAGGGATATTACAACTTGACTGTAACCTGACTGTATGGTAAAAGCTTACAGGAACAAACACAAAAAGCCTCAAAACAAACTAACAGACTTGTAGAAAACAGTGAGCTACTGCAAGCAAGCCGTTTGAATTTTAACATGTAGATATGTGTCTAAATATTCATTCGATTTATGCTGCTGTTGCTAGGCTTGTAATGTTTCTTTATCTTATTTTTACTATAGTAGATCGGACATAAATTGATAGCACTGTAGAGAGGTAATTATCCGACTTCGTGCTGCCAGCAAGGGTTTTCCGGCAGGGAGGGCATTACACACGGATTTAAAATAATGGTCAGGACATCATGAGCAGCACACATCCAAATTTCTGATATGTTCTACCATCTGGCATGGCTCCCCACCAGTAGCACAGAGTCAGAAAATTAACCCTTAAATGTACAATACAGTTTTCACCAGACCCTGAGCTAGTTATTCTGTACTCTTCTGTTATTCACACTTATATTGATAAATTCACCAACGCTCTTCTCGATCTTCCTTGCTGCAATGCTCCATCTCACCCTCAGTAAGCTCCCCACTGGAGTGGAGCTAATTTACAGAACAAACGGGAAACTGTTCAACCTCCGTCGTCTCCAGTCCAGATTCAAGGTCGTCCCATCCTCTGTCGTCGAAATACAGCATGCAGACGACGCTTGCGTCTGCGCTCACTCGGAGGTCGAACTCCAAACCATCGTCAGCACCTTCACCGAAACATAAGAGAGCATAGGCCTTACACTAAACATCCGTAAGACAAAGGTCCTCTACCAACCTGCCCCCGCCACACAGTACTGCTCCCCGATTATCAAAATCTATGACGAGGCCTTGGACAACGTGGACCACTTTCCATACCTCGGGAGCCTATTGTCAACAAGGGCAGATGTCAACGACGAAGTCCAACACCGCCTTCAGTGTGCCAGTGCAGCCTTCGGTCGCCTGAGGAAGAGAGTTTTTGAAGACCAGGACCTCAAACCCGGCACTAAGCTCATGGTCTACAGAGCAGTAGTGATACCCGCCCTGCTGTATGCCTCAGAGACATGGACCATGTAGAGCAGGCACCTCAAAGCACTGGAGAGGTACCACCAACGCTGCCTCCGCAAGATCCTGCAAATCCATTGGCAGGATAGGCGCACCAACGTCAGTGTTCTCGCTCAGGCCAACATCCCCAGCATCGAAGCTTTGACCACGCTCAATCAGCTCCGATGGACGGGTCACATTGTCCACATGCCCAATACAAGACTCCCAAAACAAGCGCTCCACTCGGAGCTCCAGTGTGGCAAGAGAGCCCCAGGTGGGCAGAGGAAACGCTTCACGAACACCCTCAAAGCCTCCTTGAAAAAGTGTAACATCCCCACCGACACCTGGGAATCCCTGGCCCAAGACCGCACAAAATGGAGGAGAAGCATCCGGGAAGGCGCCGAACACCTCGAGTCTCTTCGCCGGGAGCAAGCGGAAGCCAAGCGCAAGGAGCGCACGTCAACCCAAGCACCCCGCCCACCCGCCCCTTCAACCACCGTCTGCCCCACCTGTGACAGAGACTGTAGGTCCCGCATTGGACTCATCAGTCACCTGCGAACTCATTTTTAATGTGGAAGCAAGTCATCCTCGGTTCCGAGGGACTGCCTAAGAAGAAGAAGTTATTCACACTAATATTGATAAATTCCTGTTAAATGCAGAGGTTTAATCTGACCATGTCTTTGAAACTAAATTTCTTCCCAATTATATGCTTAAGAGAAATCAGTTGTGTAGCCATCAAATTGAAAGGACATGAACGGCTTCAGGGTTCCACAGTGATTACCTGCCGGCAATTTCCTCACAGCTGCTTCCTCTCCGCTGCTGTAACTTCATCAGAAGTGCAGCAGGTTCCCCGTTTATATACATATAATAAATAGGGTTTCCGCCCTACCTCTGGAGGGGGAGCAACGCTGAGGAAATTCCCAACTGCTGCATTTGAAAGTAGTCATTCGATTTCGACAAAATATCACATCACTTAGTACGCTTACGCATCCAGGTACACTTCAGCTCTGTAGATCACAGATGAGTATACCTGTTCATTCACAGTCCTTCTTCCTTTAATATGTTTGACACATCATAGATTGACCTTCTCAGGTTGATGATGTGGCCAGGTCCATTTTCACTCTTGATTTAAGATTGGTGAAAAACTGGTTCTGAATTTGTTTTTATAGCCAATCAAAATCTATTTTTGCAAGTTCCTCCCACCTCCAAAAAGGCTGGTGGGAGCCAGGAAAAATAGAAAGAGGGTGAGGAAAACATTTTGTTAATTTTTAAAAGAATTAAGATATTTTAAAAAATCAACAATGTAAAAAAAAATAAGGTGGCGAGAAATAGGGAAAAATAAGGTGAGCAGAATTAAAGTATTTACAGTTTTCAAATTAAAATTGTGTTTTTAAACCTTTTTTGTAGATTAAGGTTAATATTACAGTATTAAACTGCAGATGATAGTTGAAATGATAGTGTTTGTTTAAGAACATAAGAAATAGGAGCAAGAGTAGACCATTTGGCCCTTCGAGCCTACTCTGCCATTCAGTAAGATCATGGCTGATCTTCTACCTCATCGTCACTTTCCTGCACTATCCCCATATCCCGTGATTCCCATAATATTCAAAAATCCATCGATCTCTGTCTTGAATATACTCGATGACTCCGCCTCCACAGCCCTCTGGGGTAGAGAATTCCAAAGATTCACCACCCTTTGAGTGAAGAGATTTCTCCTCATCTCAGTCCTAAATGACTGACCCCTTATTCTGAGACTGTGACCCCTGGTTCTAGACTCCCCAGCCAGGGGAAACATCCTCCCTGCATCTACCCTGTCAAGCCCTGTAAGAATTTTGTATGTTTCAATGAGATCACCGCTCATTCTTCTAAACTCTAGAGAATATAGGCCTAGCCTACTCAATCTCTCCTCATAGGACAATCCCCCATCCCAGGAACCAGTCTGGTGAACCTTTGTTGCATTCCCTCTATGGCAAGTATATCCTTAGGTAAGGAGACCAAAATTGTACACAATACTCCAGGTGTGGTCTCACCAGGGCCCTATATAATTGCAGTAAGACGTCTTTACTCTTATACTCAAATCCTCTTTTATTAAAGGCCAACATACCATTTGCTTTCCTAATTGCTTGCTGTACCTGCATGTTAACTTTCAGTGATTCGTGTACAAGGACACCCAGGTCCCTCTGAACACCAACATTTCCCAATCTCTCACCATTTAAAAAATATTCTGCTTCTCTATTTTTCCTACCAAAGTGGGTAACTTCGCATTTCTCCACATTATATTCCATTTGCCATGTTCTTGCCCACTCACTTAGCCTGTCTATATCCCCTAGAAGCCTCTTTGCATCCTCTTCACAACTTACGTTCCCACCCAGCTTTGTATCATAATTTTAGCATTACAATGTGTGAACTGAAAATGCACACATAAAACAGATGACCCAGGGAAACTGTTATCTCCCTGGATCTGGTGCAAGTCTAAGGACTAAAATAATTTTTGTAAATCTTACTTGTATGGTGTGCACTTTTTGCTGCCTGGATTTTCCTCCCATTAGTGTTGGACTTAAAATTCTGACCCTTAGATTAGTTCTAAAGTTCAACAAGGCTGCAGCTGGTATTTTAAATGAATATTTTTTTTAAATTTAAGAGTGAAGGACACTGACTATAGCACTGATTTCCAGTGCACAGCATCACCATGCTAGCTGAAGGAATGTACCTTTGAATACAAAAGCTATTTGAAAAAAATAAGACAAATTTATGTTCTGTATATTGGGAGTGGGTGCATTTTTTAAAAGATTTTGTCAAATTATACAGCTAAAAGGAAAGATGCTACATTATTATTTTGTTTTAAAATGTGCAAAATTGGAACAAAGGACAACCAACGATCCTTGGAATATTGTACACAAGTGTAACTTATATAGGAAATTAGAACTTTCAAATTGCTATGGCATTTTCACCTATTTTGTCTAGCATTAAATATTTCATAAAAATGGTGGAAATTCATGCAATTCTTCTCATTGCTATATTTGAGTTTTTACATGTCATCTACTAATATCACATTGTAAGGATTATCTCAAACTCAGGATGATCTGTACTAAATACTAAAAGAAGAATTAGTTGCAAGTAGCCATTAATCATATATTTATTTGAAATGTTATTTAATTACATGCTTTTTACATATATTTATCTTCAGTTACTAGAAATTTATTTTATGTGTATAAATTAAGGCAGTTTAAAGTTAAGAGAATTACAAATGGATTGTAAATTAAATGCACAATACAGAAAAATAGAACTAAAGTAATGATGTCTACATTGACATTTGGGCATGTTTAGCTCCATAGCAAAGTCATTTATTGAATAAAATCCTAGACTGACCCTTTTAAATTGTTTCAGCAGACAACCACAGCTCCTGGAATGCTTCCTCTGCAGGCTCCCCAAGCCTGTCGGAAATAACCACAATCCCCGATGATCTGATATCGCCATCATCATCATCGCATTCTGCCCCAACCTGTGATTCCATTCACCAGCTAGCCCCAGAGACATTGTGGGACACCAAGAAAGAACGTGACATCGTGAGAAGGGAGCACTCTGCAGATCACCATGAGAGGAGAAGGAGAGACAGATCAAAGAGCCCAGGAAAAGTGGATACGTTGAAGCAGCATCAAACTGCTAAAAAGAACCTTCCAAGGCTCTCTAAGGAAAATAGCAAAAAGACAGATGGTGGCCGGACCACCTCTGAGAACAGGGCAACTGGGAGGAAATGTTTTACAGAGACTAAATCAGGGGAGGACAAGTTTGATGAGACAAACAATGAGAAGCATAAACGTGGTAGGTCCATGTCCCCAGCTTCCAGGAGAGGAAGGTCTCCTGGCATAAAAAGGGATCATAAAGTTGCAGATACCACTGAGAGAAAATTGCTGGAAACACATAAACACAAGGTGAAATCAGCAGATTCTGGCTTACGGACTGATACTGGTGACGTTGGTAACTTCCACGAAAATGCCTTAGAACAGGTCAACAAAGACCTTCATGGAGAACCAAAAAAGATCTCCAGTGAGGAGCATACACGTTCAAATCTTGTTATTCACAGTAATAACACTGTATCTCGGAAGTCAACTGTCTCGCCTGGGCCATGGAAAATCCCTGGTTCCGATAAGTATCCCAGTACACTGAAATCCGGTGCTGCCACCATGAGCAGATAAAGTACTAATATGTTATTCTCCCCATTGTAGGATAGATGCAGAACATTCTCCCGGCATTTTCTCTTATCACGTTATTTATCTTGTATTTTAACTTAATTTGAACAGTCACCCAGCCTTATAAACTGGAAGCATTTGCATTAACAATATAATGGGAATAATACTCAATGGGGCAATGACATGTTTGGGCATGAAAGACTTTAAAAAAAAAAGCAACCAGCAGTATTTTGAACCTTCAATAAACTGAAGTTTTACAGCTATAACACTTGCTGTGGGGCCAGTGGCAGCATCTATGAGCCAAACCTGTGACTATATGGACCAGTGCAGTGTGATTATGTTGGTAAACTTAACATCAGAGAGCAAGAACAATATTGGTGCTTTAGTTACAAAAATGTCTAATGTATGAAGGATTTGCTTCATCTGTATGCTGCAGTCATATGCGTTGTATCAGTAATCTTTGTACTAGTGGGGACATCAGTTGTTAGAGTCTGGCCTTAAGTAAAACTGCACTGAGGAATGAGGCACTGAAGAAAAATGGAAGTCTACATGAAGCTGAATTATTGTAAATATTCAACTTAAAAAAAAATGCCTAGCCCAGGGGTTAAAGTTGTTTTAAATAATGCCAGGGCCTTGTCACTAAGAGTAACACAAGCTAACATATTTAATTTAAATTGCATCTTGTATCAAAGCAGCCCAACCCTTATATTCATATCAGTGAACCAAGCACAAAAATAGTGTAATAGTAATAAAATAATGGAGTTGATTTTCACATTGAAGAAGTTTACTTATGGTGAGCTTGAGCAAGGTTTTGCCTACTTTATCCTCTGGCCCAGTCATAATCTGATTTCTGCCATTAAAGGTACAGTATTATCAGGTTTTGGACAATGCTTCTGTATTGTAGTGCACGTACCTGTATTACTCTCTGATTTTAGATTTATGGAAAAACTGGGATTACGATTGCATAAGCAAACTATATTTTGCACAGTTCACAGCATTTACTTGTGCAGTAATTGCTGTATGCCGTCTGTAATCAAAATGATCTGTGAACATGGCACGTCACTTACCCTTTGGATCAATATTGCTGTGTAGTGTTAGCTGTGAATTTACCTTGTACAGTATCTCTATAAATATGATTCCATGTATTATTAGTCACAAAGACTGTAAGTGAGCAACTATTTTTATGAAATGCACCACTATGGATAAATTAACTTTTACAGAAATCTTGTTTATGATATTCTATCTGAAACACCTGTCAAATAAAATGCATACTCTGAAATGAGTGTTTTCCTGGGTACGTCAACACTTTCCACCTCAGGAAAAGATTTACTGACCTTTTAGATTTATACTTGAAGCTATCAAAAGTTCATTTTATGCAAGTTCTTTATTTGTATTATGAAAGCCATTTTTTTATGTGTGTCTGTGAAACTAACCTTGTTATATTCTATCGACACCTTTTATTCAAAAGACTGTGCTGTTGGTGTTTTATATTTGGCTGCAGATACCAGAACACTGCCACTGTCAAAAATCTCTCTACTCTCTTTGGAAAGAGACTTTATGAATGTTTTACAAAGGGGTGCAACTCCATTCATTGGCATAAAAGATTTTATCAGGACAGAACAAAGTTCTTTGAAAATTTTATTTCAGCCTTTAAGGTAAAAAAAAAATGCATCTTTCAAAACTGCCACGATAGAATCTCTCATATTATCCTACAAATTGGATAGGGTAGTTAATAAGCTACTTGCCTGCTGTTGAGACTGACCATACTGTCATTCTGTGATACTGAACAGTGGTCTAAAAAGAGAATACATAAAGTAACTAAAGTAGCGTGGCTTTTTAAAAACTTTGTATGTTTTTATTTTTTTTAATTACATATTACATAGTAACAAAATAAAAGTTTCAGTCTTGGGCCTAGTAATCTTAATATATGAATTGGAAGCAATGCATCAAAGAAGTCCTTTTGCTCAAATAATTATTAGAGAAAGATCTACCCCAAGCCATTTGCTCATCCTTGAACTTGTAGCCTCACACCCTATGAACCAAATGAACCAGAGTAACAACATTGCAGAGCACCAACACAAAGCACTATGGAGCATTGCAATACCGTTTCAATCAGCAGCTCGACTTGAGTTCCCAATCACAGACTTATTGTAGGAGGTGCCAAGTGGAGGCCAGGCACCTCCCCACAGGGAGAGGGGAGTTTAGTAGGTGAGTCATAACTGGGCCGCCACACCACCTGGAAGAATGGCCAATACTGATATTGCTGGATGCCTAGAATTATGTTACTCACCTTGTCCCTCAGCCTCCAGACACATGTAACCGAGGAGACCACAAAGGGAGAAAATTTATTTTAAAAAAGGATAATAAAAATAAAACAAATCAAAAGAATCAAGTGAAATTACTAGAAGAAATGTGGAAGTTATTTTCAGAGTTGCAGGTAGAGAACATTTTTGACCAGTAGTCGTAAAGAAATGCACTCAACATTCTCTGCTGAATCAGTCAGCATGATAACAGGCTTGAGGAACTGAATGGCCTACTCCTGTTCCTATGTAACACAAATTTTCTGCTGACATAACGATACTATCACAAATGATCACAGTTTCAGTATCACAACGAGCCTGGAAGTGAGTCTCTTGATGCATATAAAATATATACAGACATTCTCTGTCAGCATCATCAGAAAATTGTGAGGAGAATGTCATAAGCAATGAAGAAACCATAACTGTCAGAAAGCGCAGCAATGTTTGGCACCAACAAAGAACCACCGAATCCCATAGGAGCCAATTACCTAACTATTAAATTCAATAAAGCCAGCATAAAAATATCAGCAAGATGATTGATAAGCAGAAAGTGTCCTTCAACAAAATAATTCAAAATCAACTAATGCAGGAGCACAAGAACCAAAAAACATCAATATCGACAGAGGAGAAAGTCCTGAAGCTCTTCTGCACTGAAACTGCTTGGTGCTGGAAATATCGAGGTGGTAATTATCTTCACAGACTATGGTAAGTGTATCATTTATCATTTCTGTATGTTGCAGAATGACGAATTGCAACCAAATTTGTTGAAATCATTGAATTTCAGAAATTAATACAAGCTTATACTACAAACCGTCTCTTTTTATTGATGGATACAATTGTGGATGGTTGTGAGAATATGAAGATCCTTCTCTCCCCCGATATACCGGGATCATTTGGCTCAGCCACCAGTTACAGGTCAGGCTGACTTGAGGATCTCCACACAGCTCAGAAAATTAACTTATAAAATATTTTATAAGTATAGTATTTTTTCTAAAAAGGGGGAGTACTTTGAACAACAAGCATGCCCCATAGGCTTAGCTTCCCACTTAAGCACAAACATTTTATTTATTGCCTATGGGCGAAGATATTTATCTTCCTTTTTAATTTTAAAATTGATGCCTTCTGTACCCCAAAGTGGCTAACCTACTTTTATCACATATTGAAGCTTCAGTCAAGCACATTTATAGTATCTGCTTCTGTTCACCTTAGATGTTGTTTTGATCCTATTTGTGCTGGTTGATTTATCCCTTTGGTACTGAGTTAAGGTGCAAATACAAAAGTGACTTTTCACAGTAGATAATGTTAAAGCTACCAGCAAGTGAACCCATATATAGAATGAGTTTTTGTCTGTAACCCTGTACGTTCCTCATCCTCAAGTACCTGTCCAACTCCCTTTTAAAATTATTCATGGAATCAGCTTCCACCACCTTTTCAGGTAAGAGTGTTCCAGATCCCAACAACTCTGAGTGAAAACATTTCTCCTCATCTCCCCTCTAGATCTTTTGCCAATGATTTTGAATCTATGACCTCTGGTTGTTGATCCACTCGCCAGAAGGAATAGTTTTTCACTATCTACTTTATCGAAACCTCTCATCATCTTGAAAACCTCGATTAGGTCACCTCTAACCTTCCCTGTTCCTTCTCTGTTCTAAGGAGAACAGTCCCAACTTTTCCAACCTCTCCTCACAACTGAAGTCCCTCACCCCTAGGGAATAATCAATGTCTATGCAATTTATTAATTTATGGAAAGCAAGTTTCTGTGGCATATGATGTATTTTTATCAATACAATCTGATTCTGTTGGTGCAACTTTTATACCTGAATGATTAATTTGTCTTCTGTTGATTTGCTAGGTCAGCACTAATTTACTGTTAATAATGTATTATTTTTATTAATTAAAAATAGTTCATGCACAATTTAGAAATATTTATCTTTGCTTTCAGTGATCAAAGTCGAATATGCTTTCTGGACAATGATAAACCCAAGTTCCACAACATTACCTTTGCAGTGTACTGCTATTAGAGATCCTGCTAACATAGGGTTTATGTGGTTACATATGTCACCTTGGTTATGATAATTGGCTATTTGTGCAGTTTCATTTAACATGAGGTGAAAATGTGTTATCCCTTACAGGATACTGAAGGATACAAGCCTCACATATAATATTTATAATATTATTTACCTACCACTTTACAAAACATTCTTAAGCAACTTGTTTGTTCTTCCCTCTCCAAAAACTCTTATTCCTGGTTATTTATAAAATATTTTTGCTTTACCTCCCTAGGAAGCTAGATAAACATATGCGGGAGGAAAGAATAGAAGGCTATGCTGATGGGGTTAGATGAAGTGGGGCAGGAGGAGGCTCGTGTGGAGCAGAAACACCGGCATGAACCAGTTGGCCTGTTTCTGTGCTGTACATTCTATGTAATTCTTTGTGTGCCTCAATAGACGCAAGAATTTGTCGAGAGGCACTTGGCCTGATCTTTTCCCCAGATGAACTGTGAATCCTGTATGTAATCTGCGAAAGTCATTGTGAGGTAATATACAAGACTATTCACGACACTGAGCATATACTTACTGTAAATTACTAATACAAACTGTTGAGATGGCAATAACAACTTGCATTTATATAGCACTATTAATGTAGAAAAACATCTTGATGCACCTTAAGACGTTATAAATAAGCAGTGTTTGTTTCAACTTCTTGTGCTACACCCTCATTACTAAGCTCACATTTTACAAGGCACAACCAAAAACATGTATTAAAATATAATCAATTGGACTTTATAGGTTTTGGTTGCACACTATCACGGGCAGACATGTTGCATAAACAAGCTGTGTACAAAGGCGAACTTAAACATATGAAAATATCGTTTTGCTCTAGAACTTAAGGAATTTCCTCCCAACAAAATGATAATCCTGCAGGGCGTGAGGGAATGGATGTGTGAAGATTGTATTATCATTGAAAGAATGAAGATAACCCAACAAGGATAGGTAATCTATCTTTCTTATCATGTTAAGGGAATATCTAATTCCTAATATCCCAGTTTTTCACTAAAAGGATGCAGTGCTATTCATACTTGGTACTGAAAATAATTGACACGTTATCTTTTAATTGGCTGGAGTTTCTAAGTTAAGTCACTTAGACTCTGTACTTTGATGATTTAGCATTTCAAGTTGAACATGGTCCACATGTGTGCAACATGAGGTTATATTCCTTTCCTATATAATGAGTTTTGCTACTTAACTATAAATAATATGAAATCAAAGCATTACATAAAAAGGACAGAATGTATTAGTTTAAAATGGGGACTGAAATTGTCTGTAGGCCCAGGTCTAATAATTTAATCCCCAACCTTTCTTCAGCTGAAGAGTACACATGGTCTTCTCATGTGCAACGCCAGTCACTCGATCAGTATATTATTAAAAATATGGTGAATAGCTTGTACTTCATCCACAAGCAGTTCTTCCTTTACTGAGCATGTGCATAATTTCCCAGGATTCGTCAGTAGCGATTGAGTTAACCAAATGCTAGAATACTTCTCTCTTGGGGATTTAAAATGGGCCGTGTAGCACCCGCTTTTCAGATACTACACGACCACCTAAGGTTTTAAAATGGCGTCCAAGATGCACGCACACACTTCCAACGGGAAGTGCGCAGGACGCCATCTTGATAAAGGGGTTTGTGTGTATGCCTAACGACCTGGCAGTATGCAGAGCAGCAAGATCATGACGCAAATCAGTGTGCAACCCTAGTTCGAAGCCACACCTTGCACAGCTCAACACAATAAACAGCATAAAGGACCTCCCCATCAGCGCTATTTAAGGAGATCATGAAGTAGTTACAGGTTAGTTGCTGGATTATTTCTTCTGGTTGCTGGTGCAATTATACGCGTATTTGGAGGTTTCCTATACTTGGCTAAAGTTTGAGTACTCTAGAGGGAGTGGTCTGGCTGGTTTTGCAGTACTTTGGTAAGCAACGGTCCCTCTTTTTTTTCGGTTCGCGGGCCCTTTAACTGGTTGCGTGGCTCATTCAAATTTTTGCACATGCGCAGTTTTTCCCATATAAGAGCCGGTGAGTGGCCTACGCGGGACTTCCAGACCGCTGCACAGTCGTACAGCTTAACAGGAACATTGCTGGCAAGGCTTCCTCTGGAAATTGAACATGACTGGGAGAATGAAGGGAGACCACACACAGTGGGACAAGCTGCGAGAAGAGGGAGGGGGAGAAGAGCACTCAGCAGGAGGCCATATCCGCCGAGAGTCTTAAGGGAGCAATTCTCTTACCTTAACTTCAGTGATAACCAGTGCTTGAGACGTCTTTGGTTCACAGAAGAGGTCGTGAGTGAAATCTGTCAACTACTGCAGTCACAACTACAGCCTCAAAGAAGAGCAAGGATAGTATTGCCTGTGGCTGTCAAGGTGACCGTGGCTCTTACTTATTGTGCATCTGGCTCCAGTCAGGCTGCTGCATAAGATATAAGCAACATCTCGCAGTTTGCAGTGCACTGCTATATAAGGGAGGTCATTGAGGCTCTCTGTACAATGAGAAACACACTCATTTCATTCCATCTTGTCAAAAACAAGCAGGAGCAGTACGAGGTTTTACACGGATTTCAGGCTTCCCCATGGTGTATGGTGCCATTGACAGCACGCACTTTGCCTTACGTGCTCCTCATCTGAACTCAGCCATATTAATTAATAGGGATTCCACTCCCTCACTGTGCAGCTGGTGTGCGACCACAGGCAGCGCATCAAGCAGGTCAATGCCTGGTATTTTTTTTTATACATTCATGGGATGTGGGCATCGCTGGCAAAGCCAGCATTTATTGCCCATCCCTAGTTGCCCTCGAGAAGGTGGTGGTGAGCTGCCTTCTTGAACCGCTGCAGTCCGTGTGGTGAAGGTACTCCCACAGTGCTGTTACAGAGGGAGTTCCAGGATTTTGACCCAGCAACGATGAAGGAACGGCAGGATGGTGTGTGACTTGGAAGGGAACTTGGAGGTGGTGGTGCTCCCATGCAACCGCTGCCCTTGTCCTTCTAGGTGGTAGAGGTCGCGGGTTTGGGAGGTGCTGCCAAAGAAGCCTTGGCAAGTTGCTGCAGTGCACCTTGTAGATGGTACACACTGCAGCCATGGTACGCCGGTGGTGGAGGGAGTTAATGTTTAAGGTGGTCGATGGGGTGCTAATCAAGTGGGCTGCTTTGTCCTGGATGGTGTCGAGCTTCTTGAATGTTGTTGGAGCTGCACTAATCCAGACAAGTGGAGAGTATTCCATCACACTCCTTACTTGTGCCTTGTAAATAGTGGAAAGGCTTTGGGGAGTCAGGAGGTGAGACACTCACCGCAGAATACCGAGCTTCTGACCTGCTCTTGTTGCCAGTTAAGTTTCTGGTCAATGGTGACCCCCAGGATGTTGATGGTGGAGGATTCGGCAATGGTAATGCCATTGAATGTCAAGGGGCGGTGGTTAGACTCTTGCTTGTTGGAGATAGTCATTGCCCGGTACTTGTGTAGCGCGAATGTTACCTACCACTTATCAGCCCAAGCCTGAATGTCATCCAGGTCTTTTTGCATGCGGGCATAGACTGCTTCATTATCTGAGGAGTTGTGAATGGCACTGAACACTCTGCAGTCGTCAGCAAACATCCCCATTTCTGACCTTCTGTTGGAGGGAAGGTCATTGATGAAGCACCTGAAGATGGTTGGGTCTAGGACACTGCCCTGAGAAACTCCTGCAGTGATGTCCTGGGGCTGAGATGATTGACCTCCAACCACCACAACCATCTTCCTTTGTGCTAGGTATGACTCCAGCCAGTGGAGCGTTTTCCCCCTGATTCCCATTGACTTCAGTTTTACTAAGGCTGCTTGATGCGACACTCTGTCAAATGCTGCCTTGATGTCAAGGGCAGTCACTCTCACCTCACCTCTGGAATTCAGCTCCTTTGTCCATGTTTGGACCAAGGCTGTAATGAGGTCTGGAGCCACGTGGTCCTGGCAGAACCCAAACTGGGTATCAGTCAGCAGGTTATTGATGAGTAAGTGCCGCTTGATAGCACAGTCGATGACACCTTCCATCCTGGTAGCAGTCACGATTTGTTCATTCTGCAGCAGTCCTCTGTTCCACCTGTATTTGATTCAACACGGCAAGTCAAAGGCTGGCTTCTGAGCGACAAGGCTCATGACTCCGGTGAGGAACCCATGCACACGTGCACAGCAGACCTACAATGAGAGCCGTTCTGCCACAAGGAACATTATAGAGCACACCATCGGAATCCTCAAGCAACGCTTACACTGCCTGGACCGCTCTGGAGGAGCCCCGCAGTACTCTGCTGAGCGGGTATCAAGATTTGTGGTAGTATGCTAAACAATGCCCATTATGAAGGAACAGCCCTTCACACCACCTATCAGGCAAGAAACTGAGGAGCAGAAGCACAAGGAAGAGGAGGAGGAAGAGAGGCTACAACATAACCCCATTCTGCCAGGGTTCTACATGATCAGATTATTCATGATCGATACCAGTAACCTCAACTACACCTACTCACTTACCAACAGTCGCACACTCCTTAACTTTCCTCAATCACTGACCATATCATCCTCTGTCTGCTAACTCATATTGGTTCCTCCCTCAGTTCAGCGCAGAAGTAAAAACCACCAACAAATGCCAATTCAAATCCAAATTTATCAATTCACTCATTAAATAATGCATACAAAATGAAATGAATAACCCTTGTACATTCCCTTAGGGCTTCTTCTGCGTGCCTTTCCCTTAGTGCTCCTACGAGGTGCTTCCCCAGTGGCTGCAGCATGGGAGGTAGAAGGCTGCTGGCCTTCAATTGAGGAGACTGCAGATGGCCTTGGAGGGCGACCTCAAGTAGCTCTGGGCCTAAAGGGCCTGGCTTCAGACTGCACCATCTTGGCCTGGGCTGCAGCAGTCTGAGCTGACGGGCAGCAGCAAGGGCACTGGAGGAGTGGCGGTGTGGGAGCAGGAATGCTGTCATCCTGAGAGCAGGTTCCTGTTCCATGGAGCTACTGTCACACTCCCAGGACAGCGCCTCAGCAATCCTGGTGATCTGTTGGAGAACAGATTGCTGAACTGCTGTGACCCCTTGAAAACCCTTTCGATAGTGGTACCCAGAGCCACAATGGCAGCAGGCTGAGCTTCCAAGGCAGCAATCATACCTTTGATGGAAGCTATTTGTGCTGCAATGAAAGCTGTATCAGTCATCGGACGCTGCATCATGGTGCGTTCTACAGATGTGCTGATGGAGGTGATCACCCATATCCTGTTTAATAGGATGGGCTCCAAGCTCTGCGCAAAGCCTGTGCCAAGTTGGAGCTGGGCTTCTCCATGCACTGACATCGGCACAGGTTTTCTGGCAGGCTTTCCAGGGCACCAAGTATTTGGTTGTGTACACCCGTCAGCCGCCTTCTGTAGCCTGGCCTAGCAAAGTCCTCATCGGAGTCCTCTGCAGCACAACTAGTGTGTGACCTCACCCTCCAGTGCGCTGGTATCTGTGCTATCCTTTACCCCGGCCTTGGCTCCTGCACACTTGTGCCCGGTGTCTCACTACGTGCAGATCCCTTCTCTATCCTAACCTCTAAACTACACGCTGTGTCAGTCTCTGAGCTGATGGCTGTGAGTGTAAGATCAAGTGACAGTGTCTCTTCATTAACACTGTCTTCTTCCTCTTCCTCCTCTGAGTGGGAAGGTTCCAGTTTTTGGCTATCTGAAATGAAAAGGGACAAGGGTTGGGTTGTGGTGCGGGGAGAGGAAAAAGTAAGAAGTATGTGCTTACACCACCTGCAGCTTGTGAGTCAGAAGAGATTGTGGGAAGCAAGGAGGAGGATTAGATATGCAGAGAGCTTAATCATCGATCCCTCCAGCCCCACCAGTGGCCACGGCACTGTCACCTCCATGGGGGTTAAAACATGCAGACGCACTTGTCCTCCTCCCAGTTTTTTGTTGCTGCCTCCTGTTATGCGCCACCTTAGCCTGCAAGAAAGAGGGAAGTGTGTCAGTGAGTGTTCTGCATTATGTTTGGGTGATGAAGCTGTCATGGTTGAATAGCTTCCAGTTGTTGTGAGCCTTGCAACAGTGCTAAGTCTGTGAGGGTGAGCTAAACCATATGAATTGAACGGTTGAGTACTGATTGATAGAGATTGTTAATAGGTAGGCGATAGGGTTGTAGTGAATTGAGCAGCAGATGAGGCTGGTGGTGCAGTTGCTGGGATATCCCATTTGAAGATTTAACTCACTCACCTTGACAACTCGTCTCAGATCATTAAACTTCTTCCTGCACTGCATCCATGTTCTTGGAACAACACTCCTGGCATTGACCTCCACTGCTACTTCTTCCCACTGCCTCCTGAACTTAAGTCTCAAGGGCCTCCTGCAGCTCCGCAGATACAGGATGTCTCTCCTTCTCTCCACCTCTTGCACCAAGATCTCCAGTGAATTATCAGAAAATCTTGATGGATGCTGTCACGCAGGTTAAGCCATATTGACACTTCCTGACATCACTTCCAGCAACCACAATGCACCTCCCCTTTAAGAGGTGCAGGCTACCTATAAGTAGCTCTAGCCACTCGCGATATCGGGCAGCCTGCTGATGCATGCAGCCAATGAACAGCGCAGGTAGTGCTGGCTGCATGCAGCAGTAATGAAAAGCAGCAGGCAGCACGAATTTAAATAATTCCTATTGGAGATTTTTTTTTTTAATGTAATTAAAATGTGACGGCATGAGACTCCACACTTGTTAAAGTTAATTTTCAGTGCCAGAGAAGTTGTTTGGCAGTAATTAAGACTTACCATGCCGTTAAAAGGGTCCTTACCCTTAAATGGACAAGCACTAAATTTTTCTGGCGCGTTTAGTGCGTATATATCACGCAAGTACAGCAACGTCATGACGTTCCATCTGTTTCAATGCCAAGTCTCTCGACGAGATAATGGTATAGCGCGGCTTTTGGAGGAGCAGGGTAACTCTGGCAGCAACTTCTGGATTTCTGCGTTTAACTGCACAGGTGCGGTCACCGGAAGTTGCTGTCCAACTTACACTTTAATAATGGTGAGCGCTATTAGCCTCACTATTATTTCTACCACAAAATCCTGCCCATTATCACCAACTGTCAGCCCACAGGTGCAACTTTTGACTGGATCAGCAACCTTAACAAACACTAAAGCACTCCACAAATAAAGGCTTATAAATCCAACAGAAGTTGTCCTTTGTTTTACGGAGTCTCCCTCTGCAGGTTTCATTCAGGTGAATCTGCACTGCACTCCCACCAAGGCCAATATATCTTTCCTGAGGTGCGGTCCCCAAAATTGAATGCAATATGCCAGTTAGGATATGACTAAGGCTCTGTACACTGATGTACAACTTCCTCACTTTTGTATTCCAACTGCCTCGAGACAATGATCAGAGCTCATTATAAAGAATGCTGTCGTTGCAATGGAAAGCTTACAGCCACACTAACAGCCAGGAATAGCTTGTTCCAAAAAATATTTTCAAAACCATGTTGACTGCCACAGTTAATCCCTGCAGAAGGGAAACTTTTGTAATAAATCCCCCTCCACCCCCCCCCCCCCACCTTCCTGGTTTTGAATTTTAGCCAGGAGTTGTCCTCTGCCTTTTGCCTCCCTTTCTGAGAAAGTACCTCCACCCATTGACAGCAAAAAATAACTAAAAGATTGATTAAGAAAGGGAAGATAGATTATGAAAGTAAATTAGCAAAAAATATAAAAACAGATAGCAAAAGTTTCTATAGTTATATAAAAATAAAAAGGGTGGCTAAAGTAAATGTTGGTCCCTTAGAGGATGAGACCGGGAAATTAATGGTGGGAAACATGGAGATGGCAAAAACGTTGAACAAATATTTTGTATCAGTCTTTACGGTAGAGGACACTAAGAATATCCCAACACTGGACAAACAGGGGGCTCGGGGGGAGGAGCTAAATACGATTAAAATCACTAAGGAAGTGGTACTTGGTAAAATAATGGGACTCAAAGCGGATAAATCCCCTGGACCTGATGGCTTACATCCTAGGGTCTTGAGGGAAGTGGCGTTGGGGATTGTGGATGCATTGGTAATCATTTTCCAAAACTCCCTGGACTCAGCAAAGGCCCTGGCAGATTGGAAAACTGCTAATGTAACACCCTTATTTAAAAAGGGTAGTAGGCAGAAGGCTGGAAACTATAGACCTGTTAGCCTAACATCTGTGGTTGGTAAAATGTTAGAGTCCATTATTAAGGAGACAGTAATGGGACATTTGGATAAACATAATAGGACAAACTCAGCATGGTTTCATGAAGGGGAAGTCATGTTTGACAAATTTGCTTGAGTTCTTTGAGGAAGTAACATACAGGGTGGATAAAGGGGAACCAGTGGACGTAGTGTATTTAGACTTCCAAAAGGCATTTGACAAGGTGCCACACAAAAGATTATTGCTCAAGATAAAAAATCACGGGATTGGGGGTAATATTCTGGCATGGGTGGAGGATTGGCTCTCTAACAGAAAGCAGAGAGTTGGGATAAATGGTTCATTCTCAGACTGGCAATCAGTAACTAGTGGTGTTCCCCAGGGGTCAGTGCTGGGTCCCCAACTCTTTACAATCTATAGTAACGATTTGGAGGAGGGGACCGAGTGTAACATATCAAAGTTTGCAGATGATACAAAGATGGGAGGGAAAGTAGTGAGTGAGGAGGACATAAAAAACCTGCAAAGGGACATAGACAGGCTAAGTAAGTGGGCAGAGATTTGGCAGATGGAATACAATACTGGAAAGTGTGAGGTTATGCACTTTGGCAGGAAATATCATAGAGCAAGTTATTATCTTAATGGCAAGAAACTGGAAAGTACTGTAGTACAAAGGGATCTGGGGGTCCTGGTGCATGAAAAAGTTAGTATGCAGGTGCAGCAAGTGATCAAGAAGGCCAATGGAATGTTGGCTTTTATTGCTAGGGGGATAGAATATAAAAACAGGGAGGTATTGCTGCAGTTGTACAAGGTATTGGTGAGACCGCATCTGGAATACTGCATACAGTTTTGGTGTCCATACTTAAGAAAAGACATACTTGCTCTCGAGTCAGTACAAAGAAGGTTCACTCGGTTAATCCCGGGGATGAGGGGGTGGTCATATGAGGAGAGGTTGAGTAGATTGGGACTCTACTCATTGGAGTTCAGAAGAATGAGAGGCGATCTTATTGAAACATATAACATTGTGAAGGGGCTTGATCGGGCGGATGCGGTGAGGATGTTCCCAATGATGGGTGAAACTAGAACTAGGGGGCATAATCTTAGAATAAGGGGCTGCTCTTTCAAAACTGAGATGAGAAACTTCTTCACTCAGAGGGTGGTAGGTTTGTGGAATTTGCTGCCCCAGAAAGCTGTGGAAGCTACATCATTAAATACATTTAAAACAGAAATAGAGTTTCCTAGAAGGGGAGCGGGCAGGAAATTGGACATGAGTCTAGGTTCGGAATGGTCATGGCCCTGTGGGTAGTGGAGTGGGCCCAGGGGCCGTGTAGCCTGGTTCTGCTCCTACTTCTTGTGTTCTAATTCTGTGTTAGATTTCAGGAGATGGTTTTATTCCTGTTCCTGGCTGGGGTGGAGATCGTCTTTACAGAAGGTAAGTACTGTAGAAAATATAGGGACAGAGTGATCTCCTGGACGAGTTTCAATCGCCTAGATGGGTCGGAGAGGAATTTCCCAGATTTTTTCTCCCAAATTGGCAATTGGGTTTTTTATCTGGTTTTTTGCTTCTCCCGGGAGATCACATGGGTTCGGGTGGATGGAGAGTGATAGAAGATTTGAGGTTAGGGTCAGCTCAGCCATGATCTTATTGAATGGTGGAGCAGGCTCGAGGGGCCGATTGGCCTACTCCTGCTCCTTATGTTCATTGTTGGCTTTCCTTACTGCTTGAATTGAAATCAGAACCCTTCCAACTGGGGATGCAATCACACATGTTGTAGCTTAAGATTTTGGCATTGTTCCAGTGTATTACTGAGCAAAAAGTGGAATTGAGATTTTTCAAAACTTATTTTTATGATTTTTTTTAAAGAAAACAATATGAAACCAAACATATTCCTCTAATTTTAAACTGTCCATGTTTGTAAGCTGAATTTGGCAAGTCACCACATTGGCAACTGGGAGTTATTATCCAGAGAAGCAGCACTGAGTGACCAGACTGCGCACCGCATCATGTTCAGAATATGTAGACAGAGCTGGAATTTATTTGGCACTGATTCAAATTTTAATAATTTAATACTGTGACAATCATTAAGAAACACAGGATCATCAATCACAGTAAGCTTAATAAAGTGGAGGACCTATGGCAGGAATTTGGAAATGTTATTGAGATTGATTTTTGTTTAAACTGGAAGAGACATTTAAAAGCAGCAGGAGACACCAGATGTCTGACACATATTCCATGCGTAAGAGACCCCCAAGACAAACTATTGAGAAATTCACATACATTTCTGTTCACCTAATATGGAGTGTATGCTCTCTCTTACTGACACTGGTAAGCTTCACATTGCCTGTCCAGCTAGAACACCCATGGCCCTTGGACCTTTACCATGCAACTTTATCTGGAGCAATGTGGAAAGAATCCCAGCTTCCATTGATTGGTCGATTCCTTCAGGATCCATCATGAGCCAGGCTGGCTGGTCAATTAGCAAAAGGGCCCATAAGTTTTATGGATCTGCTCGGCTTAGTTACCAGCTTACAGAAACTGCCGTAAAGGATTGACAGTCTAATCTGTCATCGTTAGGTAGGTCATATTAAAGCCAATTCAACCTCCAAGAGACCCCATATAATAGTCACTGTTTTGTCATTAGATTGACAAGTGCAAGTTTGAGTCCTTGATAGGCAAACTACAGGTAGCATGAACTCTTCCCAAGTGGCACGGTAAACAGCTTTCACCACAAAATGTGTCAATGCATTGCCACCTTCCTCTCTAACAATGACCGACTGCAATGGAGGAAATCCTTGAACTTATCTGGTGTACAACTGGTTTACCATATCTTCCTGGACCGCATCAAACTCCCACTACTCTGGGATGATCCTGGAGAGCAAAGATAAGCAAGTTCTTTTCTCCACTACCAACCATATCCTCAAACTCCTCCACCATCACCTCCAGAGATTGATGGGTTTCACTGGCAAGGATGGCATTTGTTGCCCATCCTCAGTTGCTGAGAAGGTGCTGATGGGCCGCCTTCTAAGGTTTGATACAACCGAGTGGTTTGCTAGGGCACTTCATTGGCCAGTTAAGAGTTAACTACATCAGTGTGGGACAGTCACATTTAGGCCAGGTTAAAGAAGGACGACAACTTTCCTTCCCTAAGCAGCTTCTCTTCCACCCCCCACCCCACCTTCATCTTGCGCACTAAAACAAACCTTCCCCTAGGCTCCCCCTTCCCTAGCCCTGACCCCATCTCTATCCAGTTTCTCTCCCGTCTCCCCACATGCCCGGAGATCCTCTTGTCAATGAGACTCACTTCTTGCTCCCTTGACCCCCATTCACACTAAATTATTGACCATCCAACTTCAATTCCTGGCCTCATGCTAGCTGACATTGTCAGTGGTTCCCTCTCCTCGGGTACTGTTTCCCTCCCTTTCAAAACCACCATGCCACCCTCAAAAAACCTACCCTTGACACCACTGTCCCTTGTAAACTACCTCCCCATCGCTAACCTCCCTTGAACATGTTGTCACCTCCCAAATACATACTCATAAGAACGTAAGAAATAGGAGCAGGAGTAGGCCATTTTGCTCCTCAAGCCTGCTCCGCCATTCAATAAGATCATGGCTGATCTAGTCTTGGCCTCAACTCCACTTTCCTGCCTGCTCCCCATAATCCTCAACTCCCTTATTGTTCAAAAATCTGTCTCTCTCCACCTTAAATATATTCAATGACTCAGCCTCCACAGCTCTCTGGGGTAGAGAATTCCAAAGATTCACACCCTCTGAGAAGAAATTCCTCATCTCCGTTTTAAATGGGCGACCCCTTTATTCTGAAATTATGTCCCCTAGTTCTAGATTCCCCCACGAGGGGAAACATCCTCTGCATCTACCCAGTCAAGTCTGAACTGCCTCCAATACAAGTATATCCTTCCTTAAATACAGAGACCAAAACTGTATGCAGTACTCCAGGTGTGGTCTTACCAACGCCCTGTACAGTTGTAGCAAGACTTCCCTACTTTTACACTCCATCCCCCTTGCAATAAAGGCCAACATTCCATTTGTCATCTTAATTACTTGCCGTAACTGCAAGCTAACTTTTTATGATTCGCGTACAAAGACCTCCGGATCCCTCTATACCGCAGCATTTTGTAGTCTCCATTTAAATAATGATGTTTTTTTATTTTTCCTACCAAAGTGGATAACCTCACATTTTCCCACATTATACTCCATCTGCCAAATTTTTGCCCACTCACTATATCCCTTTGCAGATTCTTTGTGTCCTCTTCACAACTTGCTTTCCCACAACTACATGTTTGAATCTTTCCAATCAGGTTTCTGACCACCCTCCCCCGCTCTGCCTTGTGCTACTGCAAATGTTAGGTTATTAAGTTTCCGTTGTTTACTAGTATCACATAAAATGTATTACTTTACACCACTTTCCTATGTTGCCCATTCTTGGTTGATTGGCAACTCACCATTTCAGGTACACGTCGATGAACAAAAGCTTGGTCAAAGAAGTAGGTGTTAAGGAGTGTCTTAAAGAAGGCGGAGAGGTTTATGGAGGGAATTCCAGAGCTTGGGGCCCAGGCAGCTGAATGCACAGCCACCAATGTTGAAGTGATTAAAATTGGGGATGCGCAAGAGGCCAGAGAATTGGGGGTCCAAAGAGGTCGGGAAGCTTGGACTGCCACAGAATGAAAGCATTGCGATTGCTTCCAGGGAATCTGGCACATACCTGCATGAACATTTTCTTGTGGTTGCACACCAGCTTTACATTGAACAAATGGAATCTCTTGTGGTTGATGAATACTCGTTGATCTGGAAGTGCTCTGATTGCCACGTGTGCAATCGATGGCGCCCTCTACTTGTGGGAAGCTAGCCAGAGATGAAAACCCATGCTGAGCCTGTCTGTACACCGTTGCGTGGGTTATGCCTTCTGTGACCTTGACCCCTCTGTTGCTCCCCTCTCTGACAACCACCTGCAGGTCAATCCACAGCAGGCTATTGCTGATGGTCATTTTCTTCCTTATCTGAAGTCCAATTGAAGGCAGCCATAGTGCTGCCCATCCTGATGTTCTCAGTCTCAACATCTTCAAATTGGACAAATTAGCCTCTCGCCTAGTTGGAGCCATCTTCTGGTTGCACTTCCATTTTGATTAAATTTAACTCATGTCCCAAATCCCAACCCACATGTTCCTGCCTGTTAAAATTCCTCCCATGAGGTCACCTTCCACATGTTTGCTGATGAGACGCAGCTGTACCTTTCCATCACCTCTGTTCGTCTGACCTCCAGTTTTGGATGAGCCACAATTTCCTCCAGGTAAACATTGGGAAGACTTAAGTCAATGTCCCTTGGTCCCTGCTACAAACTCCATACTCTTACCATTGATTCTATCCCCAGCCACTGTCTCAGCTGTTCACAACATCAGCATTCTATTCAACTGCAAGCTAAGCTTCAGACTCCATATCCGCTCTTTTGTAAAGAACACCTACCTCCGCCTCATAGCCATGCCTTAGTCACCTCCAGACTCAAATATTCCAATGCTCTCCTGGCTAGCCTCCCATTCTCCACGCTTCATTAACTTCAACTCATCCAAAATTCTGCTGTTCCTATCCTGCCCCACATCAAGTCCCACTCACCCATCACTTGTGTTGTTGCTGCCCTATATCAGCTCCCG
The DNA here is from genome assembly GCF_052327205.1 of Somniosus microcephalus. Classification (NCBI taxonomy): domain Eukaryota; kingdom Metazoa; phylum Chordata; class Chondrichthyes; order Squaliformes; family Somniosidae; genus Somniosus; species Somniosus microcephalus. The sequence goes on from NC_141003.1 coordinate 57,142,511, forward strand.
GTCCCCCAATATCTCAAATTTTAAAATGTTATCCAAACGTTTAAATCTCTTTGTGGTTTTGCTGTTCCCTATCTCTAACTTCCTTCAGCCCTATAATTCTCTCCATTCCTGCCACCCTGCTGCCAAGTACTCTACATGCCTCTAGCCTCCTGGGATTTCCCTACTCCTTTCACCCCATCAATGGCAGCCATTGCCTTCAGCTGCCTTGACCCCTGCTCTGGAATTCCCTCCCTAAACTCCGCTGCTCCTTCAAAATCATCCCTTTAACCAAGCTGTTGGTCACCCTCCTCCTTTGACTTGGTGTCTGCTATTTTAATTACACTTCTGGGAAGCTGCTTGGAACATTTTTCTACATTAAAAACAGTATATAAATACAAGTTCTTATCCTCCTGCCCAGCAATGTGAACATACACCATGACCCCATCCAACCGCAGTTATGTTATGCCTCCAGTTTAAAAGGTTGCAATTAATATAATTTAAGTTTAAAAAAGTGACAAGCAGTGAATGTAATTTAAGCACTGCATTTTAAGGTTTACTGTAATTGGGGAAAATAATCTTTTTTTTAATGTGACTATTCTAGAAGTATTTCAAAATGGTAGGATTCCAGTGAGAAAGGATGATAACTGCACGTTTAATGCAAGGGAGAAGTGATGGGTGTGAATCATTCTTTGCTCTCGAAGTGTGTGAATTTTGCCTATGAACACTTCTGCTACTGTCTATAAAAAAACAAAATGGATGTAGAAATCTGACTTACATTATTTAAAGTACAGTAATTGTGAGGGCAAATTTTCTGATCTTCCCCTCTTTGTAGTCTCAGCACTACACATACCCAACTCCAAAGGAGATGATGGACAGGCAACCTGCTGTAAGATACTTGCACTAGGTGGTGTGCAAGTCCCCAAAGATACCTGTCCTCCACACAATAGACCAGCGGAAGTGGGGGGGGGGGGGGGGTGAACCGTGCTCTGGAATTTGTGTTTATTCCATAATTAGCAAAAATGTAGAAATGTTCTTTGGTTCAGTACATCTCAATTTTTCTTTGTAAAAATGATTCTTATACTTATAAAGACAAGTCAGTTTTGAATGAAAAGATATTTGGGTGCTTCGGTGTTCGGTTCCAATACATGCATTGACTTGCATCAAATATAAAATATTGATTACACTCAACTTGAGTCATTAACCAGTTCCTATTTAAACTTCCTGCCGTAAAAGTAGCAGCATAAAAGAAATGGAAAATGCTAAATTTCAGAAACGATTCAGGAGAACTTTGCACATTCTTCAGTCATAGTATGTTTATTCCTTCAAAAGCAAATGCCAGTTATACCTCCTGTTGGTAAGAAACCCTGATGTCAATTGTAAGTACCAACCATAATCAGTGTGGAATTGTTTACCAGACAAAATGTTCACTTTGAAATTGCTGCAATTACTTTATCTACCTGTATAATCTATCCATTTCTTTACTGCACTGAAAATATAAGGTTTTAATGTATCCAAAGGCATACAATGAAAGAAGTACCACAGATCAAATATGTCCTTCCATCAAAATGCACTTCAATCATTAATAAACATACAACTCGATCTAAATTTAAAAAAACCAAACGATTACTAGTGATCTCATAGCTAGGTTTCACTTCCATACTAAAAAAAAAGTTACATTAGAAAGTGCAGATGCAGAGTCAGGAGCTGTGAATACAGCCCATTGTTTGAATAAATACATTACTTGCTAGTTTTAAACTTGCTTCTATCAAAACACCTTCCACAATGGCAGGCATAAAGCTTTATTGCTGTAAATAGAATATATCAAAAGGCTTTGTTCTTTTTTTCTTTGACCTGCTACATACATTTCCTTAATAAAAACTGACCACAGAGTAATACTTGTAAATCAAAATAGTTTGATAACTAAAACAAGTGCAAAAAAGTGAAACACGTAACAGATAAAATAAAATATAAATTGCACAAATGATGCAGATGTAAGCACTTCAATATGTCAGAAGTGGAATAATCAGCTGTGGAGTCAGATGCCTGCATTAAGAGATTGTCCTGGGTGGAGGCGATACCCAATCCAAGCGGATCTATTTCAGTCGCATTTAGAGATGATCAGGACTTTATCTTCCAGAGCTATAATTTAAAAGAAGAATAAATGTGTTTTTAAATTTACTTTGCACCATAACTGTCTTCTTACGTGGCCCAGCTTCTCTTGGAGATAATAGTTCCTCCCTGGTGTGTTATTTTGTTAAATTTGTACAGGGGTAACAATGCCTCAAAGTTCCAATTTTTCTGCAGTATCTTGTAGCCTATTTAGAATATTTAACCTCTTCTACTTCTGTGTAGTTCTTAGAGTTTGGGTTATTTTGCATTGTGGGGTGGAATTCAAAGCAGTGAATAAAACCACCTCAAGGTGATATTCTGTACCCCCACATTCATATATTTCATTGAATTTATACTATGGAAATTCATCTATTAGAGTCATAGAGTTATACAGCACAGAAAGAGGCCCTTCGACCCATTGCGTCCGCACCGGCCATCAGGCCCTGTCTAATCTAATCCCATTTTCCAGCATTTGGTCCGTAGCCTTGTATGCTATGGCATTTCAAGTGCTCATCCAAATGCTTCTTGAATGTTGAGGGTTCCTGCCTCTACCACCCTTTCAGGCAGTGAGTTCCAGATTCCAACCACCCTCTGGGTGAAAAAGTTCTTCCTCAAATCCCCTCTAAACCTCCTGCCCCTTACCTTGAATCTATGCCCCCTTGTTATTGACCCCTCTACTAAGGGAAAAAGTTCCTTTCTATCTACCCTATCTATGCCCCTCATAATTTTGTACACCTCAATCAGGTCCCCCCTCAGCCTTCTCTGCTCCGAGGAAAACAACCCCAGCCTGTCCAGTCTTTCTTCATAGCTGAAGCACTCCAGCCCAGGTAACATCCTGGTGAATTTCCTCTGCACCCTCTCCAAAGCAATCACATCCTTCCTGTAGTGTGGCGACCAGAACTGCACACAGTATTCCAGCTGTGGCCTAACCAGCGTTTTGTACAGCTCAATCATAACCTCCCTGCTCTTATATTCTATGTCTCGGCTAATGAAGGCAAGTATCCCATATGCCTTTTTAACCACCTTATCCACCTGTTCTGCTGCCTTCAGGGATCTATGTACATGCACATCAAGGTCCCTCTGATCCTCTGTCTTTCCTAGGGTCTTACCATTCATTGTGTATTCCCTTGCCTTGTTAGTCTCTCCAAAATGCATCACCTCACACTTTTCAGGGTTAAATTCCATTTGCCACTGTTCCGCCCATCTGACCAACCCATCTATATCGTCCTGCAGACTGAGGCTACCCTCCTCGCTATTTACCACCCCACCAATTTTCGTGTCATTTGCGAACTTACTGATCATACCTTTTACATTCACATCCAAATCATTAATGTAGACCACAAACAGCAAGGGACCCAGCACTGATCCCTGCTTTGACATTGGAGGCACTCGTGGTATCAATGGGATATTACTGTGGCATCAGGTTTACATCACATGCAAATCCCGTAAAATGGACTGATGCATATTGCAGATGATTACGGTGAATGCAGTTTCATTTCCTCCGTAGCTATTTTATAATGCAGTTGTAAATTCATACTCATCAATTTATGGTTGTTTCATATAAAATTCTTAAGTAGAAAGAAACTTATTCTAATCCTAGTAAAGAGCAAAAACAACCAACATCAGATACCAATTCAAAAGTGGCTGAAATATATTTGCATTTGAATTAGCCACTTTTGAATAAAACGCTCCTTGGATTCCAGTATTGCCTTCTGCTCAAAGGAAACGGCCCTATGTTTCACACCATCTGTTAATATACTAGATACTGTCCAGTAATTGAACTGATTCAGACTACAGGTAAATGTAAATGTCACTTACTGTAATGACTCAGGATCTACTGGATCGGAACCCAAGAGACTGCCTTAGATATGTGCTGTTTAAATAGAAGCTGACAGTCAAAACTGAGCTAGGGGTGGTCTTTAGCACAAATGAAAGATTATCTAGAGCTCAAGGCAACCCAATACTTGTGTGAGAATGATCTCTACAATTATAGACAATCTTTAAATTAACACTATGCCAACTGTGAAAGGATTAAAAATTATGCCTATATATGAATTGTGTTTCGCTGTTGGCTATTCCACGCCAGCCAGTAAGATTACGATTCCATTGACTATTACTGTTGTATTTCAGGCTAACTGTCTCATCCTGAAGCAAAGATGTATTTCATTACTTGGATATAAACCGAATCCTAATGAGAACATAAATTGTCAGTTTAAAATTTAATTTGACAGGAAAATTTTACATGACTGGTGGCATTACAAAAATTCATTTGATAAACTATCTAAAATCTACATTTTAAAAACAATGGCAAGATATAGAATTTTTGTCTCACTATGACCACATACATGCTTTCCAGTTAATTAATTTGTTTCTCAGCACCATTGTCTGACCAAGGGGTGGACAGGTAACCAGCCCTGGGCATCTGTCAAAGAATCAGCCATATATTTCACACCATGGCCCTGAATTTACTCAGCCTTTCTGCTGCTGCACCGCCATAACTTCTTTAGAGGAAACCGCCATACTTCTGACAAAGTAACAGTGGTGCAGCAGCAGAAAGTCGGGGCCCATATGTTAATACACCGGTGCGCTGCATATATTATTCTGCACTCATTATTCTACACTCTATACTCATTATATTTCAGCAAACTATACCAAATCAATTTTTAAATTATAGATGGATTGCAAAATAGATATTGTTAAAATATATACATTCAGAAAAATGTCATGTAATAAGCCACATAATTAAACCCAGGGCTTATACTCACTAATTTATTACACCGCTAAAAATTATGACATTAAGATAGTTGCACTGCTCCTCTGTCTTGGTCTGATGCACGAAACTCACCTTTAGATTAAAACCCAGCAGGTCACTAATAACGCCAGACACAGCCGAAAGGATCACAACCTGGGTGATGTTGTACAGCAGCGGATTCATGGTCAGTCCATATAATCTAAAAGGGGTATCCAACTCCTAAAGATAAAATGCATTTTTGTAGCATTACAAAAAAGGGTTTTGAGAGACACCAGCAATGCCATAAAATATCTAAAGCACTGACAGAGAAGTTCATTAAGAAATCTCACCAGACAGTGAGAGTATCATTTTAGGCATTTTCTGTCTACCACACATATATAAATATTGTAAATCTTACTTTTATATGCACTTCTTGTCTATCAAACCTTACTACCTGCTGTCATGTTTTTGTCACACTTTCCTGCCAACTTTTTAAATTATAAATTCCTGTAATGGAAACTGCCTATATAAATTTGTAATGATGTAATTACACCATCCCGTTGTTGGTGGCACTACAACACCTCAGATTTATATTGCCAAGCATTTCAGTCTGTACTGGAGAAAAACTTTTCAGCTCTAATGAACTCTACTTCGCTGCTTCCCAAATTACCTCATGTTTAGCTATTTAACTATGAATAACAATATAAAATCAAAGTAATGGGCCGGATATTCCGACCCTCACGGGTGCGTACCCATAGGGGCCTCGCAAGTGCTGGTTTCAGGCATGGGAAGCACATGCACTAAAACCCGGCACTTCCACTCTTGACAGATCATCCGCCTGCCCGGGAGATGGGCCTCCGCGGGCAGAAAGTTCCGCTTTCTGCACAACCTCCACCTGCTGAAAACCTTTAAAAATCTTACGCCTGGTAAAAGCAGCGTAAGGCCTGCTTTTACCAGCATAAGAGTTAAAAAAAAAAAATTCCCCCCACTCATTTATAATTTAAAAATACTTTTAAAAAAGGTAAGTTTATTTTTTAGCCCCGTAAAAAACTTTAATTATTTTCTTCAAAAAATTAAAGTTGTTTAAAATGTTTAATTTAATGTAATTTTAAATACGTGATTTTAAAAAAATTATTTAATGTTTAACTGTTTAAGTGATCCCCATTCATACTTTTGACAGATCTGTGCGTAGACACCTGTCAAAAGTGTGCAGGGGGATTCCCTTCTTTGATTGGTTCCCCATGGCCCATGTGATCCCAGGGACACTTGCGAACTGCCTGGGATACCTGGGCCTCTGCGCGCGTGGACCAGGAGACGCCCAGGATCGCAAGTCTTGGGACTTACGGAGCCAGCAGGTAAGTGCATAGATTTTTCCCGATCGGACGCATCCGCACGCAGGAAGCCTCCAATCGGAAAATCCGGCTCATTATATAAAATTAAAAACAGAAAGTGTGACTTTAAAATAGGGTGAGAATTACATCTGCATGCCTATCCTCTAACCCCACTTTCACTTGAAGACTACACTTATAAGACTTGCACTTATATAGTGCCTTTCATGACCACCGGACGTCCCAAAGCGCTTTACAGCCAATGAAGTACTTTTTAAAGTGTAGTCACTGTTGTAATGTAGGAAATGCGGCAGCCAATTTACGCACAACAAGCTCCCACAAACAGCAATGTGATAATGACCTGATCATTTTTATGTTATGTTGACTGAGGGATAAATATTGGCCAGGACACCTAGGATAACTCCCCTGCTCTTCTTCAAAATAATGTCATGGGATCTTTTACATCCACCTGAGAGAGCAGACAGGGCCTCGGTTTAACGTCTCATCCGAAAGGTGGCACCTCCAATAGTGCAGCACTCTCTCAGCACTACACTCGAGTGTCAGCCTAGATTTCTGTGCTCAAGTCTCTGGAGTGGGACTTGGAACCCACAACCTTCTGACTCAGAGGCGAGGGTGCTACCCACTAAGCCACGGCTGACATTATTGGTCTAAACTCCCATGTGCAACGTCACAGGAGATTGATTAGTATATATAAAATTAATAAACCAAAAGCAAATCTCAAACACCAGGGATTAAATTATTTTTCATTCATCCAGTGCAGAAATTAACTTTAACCTTTCAAACCAAGTATTCCTAACTATGTTCATAGTCATATGTTTTTTCAACATTATTATAGTTTTAAAGTTGTGCATTTTTGCCAGACATTCTATAGGTGACTATGTTTCATGTAAAACAGCATCCAAGAACCTCTTAATGTTCTAGTCTCTGTATAAACAGGGTATAGGTTTTGCTATGCAACAACACTCATTAATTACTGAATAGCAACTCCTTTCATTTTTATATGAAAAATCTTTAGATGTTGTAAAAGTCTATGGGGCAATTTTCATTATAATGTTAATTACACATATCTATATGATCAAACTAAAGCTATGATAAATGTCAATGCCTAGAAAACTAAAGATGGACCATTTGTAAATGATAGTAAGTTAACTGCTAAAGTGTCAGAAACTAAATTCTGTATTGCAAGGCGAATGCTCTGTTACCTTAATTGTGTGCCTAAAAACGTTGAGGTTTGGTACCATTTGGTCAAAAGCATGTAGTGCGCCAACTGCTGGGGAGTAGAGCAAGAGATCCAGGGAGTCAGCTCATGCACGATCATTACTCAGCACTTGAAGTATTGAATCTAGAGTTGGGGGTATTAGTTCTGCTGCATGAGGTGGAATTTGTCGATTAGTTGGTCAAAGTGTATAATCTGACCCTTGAAACAATTGGCCTTGCCTAGTGATCCTTTTTTCATGCAAGACTGTGAGTTCACTAGAGGCAAGTGCTTCTGGGAGTTCACTATTGCCCCAGATTGGGGGAAGGGAGCTAATATGCCAGAAGGGATCTTCAGGTAGGTGCAAATCTCTCCAAGTTGAAAAGGTCAGAGACACAATTGGGTGCTTCTGAGCTGCTGCCTGTCTTTTCTGCTGTGTAGGGTGGTCACTAAGGAGGCCATGGTCTCCCTTCTTAGGCATGCCTTTTGCTAAGCCACAGACCATGCTCGCAGTATCATGAGGAGGAATTTTCCGCTCCACTGGTCTTAACCATTTTTAGCATTTAAGGGGAATAGCGACAGCAGTGCTAGTGCTACTGCAATGGTGAACCCACACTAAATAACCACCTGGTATTATCCCTCGAGAGGTGGTGACATATGAAGCCCACGGTCTGGGGATACGGGTCTCTATGGCAATGCATTGGTGGGGTCTTCACCTTTTTTTGTGTATTAGTATAATTTTGGCTGCCTTGAGGATTTCTGGGAAAGCGTTTGTCTCCAGTACATAGTAGGAGTTTCAACATGAGGAAGAGATCGCGGGAAGCAGGTCTGGTAAAATGTGGCAGGATGCCATCAGGTTCTGGAGCCTTCCAGATTGGAGGTCTGAAGGCAGACCCTTAGCACTGCCACCTGCAGCAAAACTCATGGAGGCCGGATCAAGATCAAATACGGTATCAAAGCATCTGAAAACAAATCTGAATTGGTCCAGCTCAATTTGATTTGCACTTTAAATATGGTTCAGAGTACATTCCTAATAGGCGAGGTGAAAATAAACATCAGTAATACAGTTTGGTCGTAACAAATATACACTAAAGGTCAAGTTTAATGGAGTTTCAGTGTTTTCTCCATTTAAAAAAAATTCATTCTTGGGATGTGGGCAACACTGGCAAGGCCAGGCTTTATTGCTTATCCCTAATTGCCTCGAGACAGTGATGATGAGCCATCTACCTGAACCACTGCAGTTTGTGTGGTGAAGGTACTCCCACAATGTTGGTAGGTAGGGAGTTCCAGGATATATCAAATCTATACTATATTTCATGATGTAAATTATCCACAATCAGTTTACACTGCAAAAATAAAATTAGCATGCTTCAAGGTATAGTCACAAGAAACATTCCCCCTAAGCTGCGCAGGCGCGTGACCGCGCATTGATCGGGCGGTCCCGCGCAGGCCGCTCACCAGCTATTCCATTGGAAAAGATACCGCGCAGCAACTTTAAAGGGATTGCGCACAGAAAAAGAAATTAGAGGGAACATTGGTCACAAGACACGCAGGCCTTGTAATCTTTTTACTGTCTACCTTCAGCAACTTGGTTGCAAGCTTCAAAACATTGTTCACTAAATTCAGCTCCTCTTTTTTGTTGGGTTTCTTTTCCATCTTCAAGTATAAATTAATCTAGTAAAAGAGCAGAGGCATGCACAGCTAGTAAATGCTCATCTTAACTTTAAAAGTTAGTTTCTTATGTTGCTCGTCAATGTACACCATTAAAACAGAAGACTGCAGAACATATTTCAAAATGATTTGCATAGAGGAAACCAGTGCAAACAATTACTGTGCTTTTACCACTGGAAATACCAATGGAAATTTAGATTAGTGTTAAAATAGTTTGTCTTTAATTAATCCCAATTCCCATCACACATGAAACTGTATTTCATTAGGATAGCCTGAAATAGTACTCAACACAAATGTGCCACTGTACTAACAGAGGTTACTATAGAACACAGTAAAACCTTTCAATTAATTTTGGCTACAATATCCCAAAACCTTTGTCACAGGGCTAGCTAATTTTAGTCAATTAATACTAGTCTGATAATTGCTAATGGTGAATCAAATTTAGTTTTTGTTTTCACTCAAATTCAAAAAGTAAAAGGTGTCGAGAAGCAGGTAATAAAGAATATAGCACCCAGTATAAAAACCTGTGGCAAACATATGGGACACTCAAATGTAATTGCATAGTACACAGGGACATGGCTTGATGGGCTAAATGGCATTTCTTCACCCTTGACCTTTCTTATTAAGTACTTTGACACAATATTTGGTTTTTTTCCCCCAAGCACAAAAGCTTCTTAGTGCTTCTAGAATCTCAATCTCTTTGTTTAAATACAGGTTGATGGTCTTTACACTCAAACGGGGAGATTTGCCATTATCCAGCCTTATTAATTTGCCACTAAAACTCAAAGCTAAACTAGATTACCCAGCACCTTTCTTCTATATTGTATGTATAAATGTTATACTCGGAGCTATGTAGCACACAGGAACAATAGAAAAGGATTCAGGTTTTCTCTTTTTTAAGCAACAGAAGAACATTCAGTTTATTACCTGCTCTGTCAGTAAGATCGAGGTATTGCTGTACTTGTTATTTGTCTCAGATCCTAGCATGACAAATCTCAGTAGATACAGTGTTAATGAGATACACCAGATCATTAGCTCCCAATTATAGTGAAAATCAAGGAAAGTCTCATGGATATGAAGCAGCTACAAAAAAGAAAAAAAAACATTAAAATCGAGAAGGGATGGCACTGTTGAACTTCATGACTCACCAGGAGGTCCAGTCCAGTGTAAATCTAGATTTAAAATTGTTTAGGCAATCTATTCTATCTCCTAGGCACTTCATTGAATCTTTCTTGTATTATTCTCTCCTATTAAAAAATAGCAGCCGAGAAAGCAGATCTCTCAGAATATATGTACAATGCATTCTCTATATTACTCTGCTGGTGACCAGAATGTGAGTTGCCGCTTACAGCAAGTCTTGTCAGCTGCACTTCACACTCTTTAGCTATTGGTCTCAGCCATATTTATACCAAATGGACCATACAAGATCATTATTAAAGATTAGAGGATAGATTTCCTTATTAGTGGATTTACCAATGGACTAGAATTGAATTTCCACCTGCCAACATTCTCCTGCCAAGAACCAGCCTAACTTCCCTCAATGCAGCTTTATTACATACTAGCTGGGGGGAGCCCGGCTTTGCCAGGGCTGTTTTGGGCAGGGCGGTTTAAATCGAGTGCCAGGCTTTGGGGCCTCTCTGTGTCCCTCTGTGAATCTGCTGCCGGGCAACATTTCTACCTTTTTAATACCTTGAAAGATGAAAGTGAAAGTACTTATAAAACGTTTTTGGTAAATCTTATGTTATTTTTAAAAGAGATACTAACTTTTTCAAAGCTGGATGATCAAAGTAGTTTGAGCTGGAAGCTGAAGTAATGGCAGTGAAAAATTGGCTGCCAGATCCCTGAGATGAAAACGATTAGTCCCGCCCACACACACACACACCGATTGGCCAACCATCAGGGGACTGTACTGTAGGATTGGTCAATCGTGACGGCACAGGATTGGTCGAACCTTGACGTCAGTCAATCAATGCTAAGTAGCAGATAATGAGTTTAATTTTGAAGGTTTTTTGCATAAGGCGCGAACAATTTTCGTCCGACCGAAAAGTAAATACGCTTACGAGCGTCCCGGAAGCGTAAGCTTTCTTCGGAGGTAACGCGCGCGTAGGTACGCTCTAACTTTCGAGCGCATAGCCGGACAGATGCGAGGACAGACAGAAGGACAGACAGAAAGAAGTATCCGTTTATATATATAGATTCACAGCACTAGTAGCACCCTCTGGGGAATCTGCCTTGGTGGGGGAGGGGGTCCAGCAGCCATTTTGTGTTTGTAACAATGTTGCTCAATGCATTGTTTCAGGCAACAAGCCCACAAACTTAAAAACTCTTCAGGTGAGGTGTTGCTGTCTGTAGTTCAGCAAAGGTGAATCCAGCTTTTTGTTACCATGAAGGCAGCCCATAAAAGGTCTGATCGAGGCCCATGGAAGGAGATGGCTTTGGCAGCGAGTGCCATCTCCAGCAACCCACATGGCTATTCAAGAAGTTCAATTGGCCTCTCCAGGGCAAACAGGGTACCAGAAGACAGCCACACCTTGCAACAGTGCACTTTAATAAGCATGTTAACTTTCTGTGATTCGCGGGCCTTTCTGGGCCTCAGCTATTTACAATCAATCAAGGGGACCAAGTGTAATGTATCCAAGTTTGCTGACGATACAAAGCTAGGTGGGAAAGTAAGTTGTGAGGAGGACGCATAACAGCTGCAAAGGGTTATAGACAGGTTAAGTGAGTAGGCAAGAACATGGCAGATGGAATATAATGTGGAGAAATATGAAGTTATCCACTTTGGTAGGAAAAATAGACAAGCAGAATATTTTTTAAATGGCGAGAGATTGGGAAATGTTGGTATTCAGAGGGACCTAGGTGTCCTTGTACATGAATCACAAAGATTAACATGCAGATACAGCAAGCAATTAGGAAAGCAAATGGTATGTTAGCCTTTATTACAAAAGGATTGGAGTATAACAGTAAAGAAGTCTTACTGCAATTATATAGGGCCTTGGTGAGAGCACACTGGAGTACTGTGTACAGTTTTGGTCTCCTTACCCAAGGAAGGATATACTTGCCTTGGTGGGAGTGCAACGAAGGTTCACCAGACTGGTTCCTGGGATGGGAGGGCGGGGTTGGGGGAGACTGTCCTATGAGGAGAGATTGAGTAGACTAGGCCTATATTAGAGTTTAGAAGAATGAGAGGTCATCTCATTGAAACATATAAAATTCTTACAGGACTTGACAGGGTAGATGAAGGGAGGATGTTTCCCCTGGCTGGGGAGTCTAGAACCAGGGGTCAAAGTCTCAGAATAAGGGGTCAACCATTTAGGGCTTAGATGAGGAGGAATGTATTCACTCAGCTTGTGAATCTTTAGAATTCTCTACCCCAGAGGGCTGTGGATGCTCAGTCATTGAGTATATTCAAGACAGAGATCGACATATTTTTGATATAGGGAAAGTGCGGCAAGGTGGAGTTGAGGTAGAAGATCAGACATAATCTTATTGAATGGCGGAGTAGGCCTGAAGGGTCGAATGGACTACTCCTGCTCCTATTTAATGGCCCAGAAATTCGGATCTCCACGGGTGAGTACGCACGAGGTACTCACCCGTAGGCCCAATGGAAGTGCCGGTTTCGTGCATGCACTGCGTATGCGCGGGAAACCGGAACTTCCGTTCCCTTAAAGGAAAGGGTTCCGAGGTCGAACGTGTATGCCAAAGAGAGGCAGCACGTGCGCCTGGAACTTACGTTGTTTTTGCAAGTTTCTCCGGGAGGGTAAGTCTCCAGGAGTTACACATATAAAAAGCAGGCGCAAGGCCTGCTTTGAACAGGGTAAGTGGTGAATTAATTAAAAATTTTTCCACAGGTTTATTATTTTTAAATACTTTAAAGTTAAGTTTATTTTTAGCCCTGTTAGAAAATGTAATTAATTTTTTCAAAAAATAACTATTTTAAACACTAATTTAAATTTATGTAATTTATAGTTATTTTAAAAATGTGATTTAAAAAAAAAAAAATTATTTGAAGTTTTAGTGATGTTTTGGGGCTTATAGTATTTATAGTTTTGACAGCTCTTCCTGTCAATTTTATGAATGGGCATTTCCCTGCTACCATTGGCTCTCCATGGCCCACGTGATCCCAGGGGACGCATCGAACTAACTGCACCCCTGGGATACGCAAGCACTGCGCGGCGGCAGTTGGAGGAGGCCCAGGATCGGAATCCCACGCGGGCCCACAGCTCAACGGCCGGCGCACTAGGTAAGTGCAGGTCGGAGGCTTGCACCCGCGGGAAGCCTCCGACCCGAATTTCTGGGCCATTATCTTATGTTTCTCAACTGCAGCCACCTTGTCCTCATTGCATCACACACCATCTGCAATCTGCCACCTTTCTGCAATCTGCCACCTTTGTGCAGAAGGTACCACAGTAGCCTTCACATGCCCTTCCTTCTGCAAGTGAACAGGATATGGAAAGATAAGAGGTCAGGAAAAACTCAAAAAACATCAAAAGGAACAAAAAGTATTTTTCAAATATATCAGCAAAGTGAAAAATGCTAAAAGCAAGGTGGTAGCCCTGAGAGGAATTTGTTGATGATGATCAAAAAATGGCAGAGCTATTTAATAACCATTTTGCATCAGTCTTTACTAAAAAAGGATATCAGAGAGGAGGTGGATCCTGAAATGATTCAGAGCAAGACGAGCAATATTTTATGATGTATAAAAGGAAAATCTTAGTCAAGTTTATTAGGTTAAAGGAAGACAAAGTGCCAGGGCCCAATAGGATACATCCTAGAATCCTGAGGGAGATAAAGGAGGAAATTGCTGAGGCCCTAGAAAATATATTTCATGGCTTTACTGAGTGTGGATGTGTGCTGGGGGACCAAAGGGTGGCTGTAGTGTATGTACTTTGCAGAAGGAACTATATTCTGCAGCCCCTGTATACTGCAGTACCAGTAGTGACCACCCCTGTATATAAGCCTGTGTAGTAACTTTGCATAGTTAGTTCCAGTTTGTCTCCACTCAGTAAAGACCTGTTATAACCAACTCCTGCAGTCCGTGTCTCAATTACACACGGACATAATACTGGCGACGAGCAGATCCGAACTTACCTACAGTCTGCACCACCTCATGGGGATCCATCCCTGAAGCGAAGTTGTCAGAGGTCGAGGCCAGAAGGAAGAAAGAAAAAAAAAACAATCAGAAGAAACGGGCGTCGACCGTGGGCAACCGCCTCTGATTCATCGGAGTGAAAGATTTGCAGGGGAGGCTGTCGAGAGCGGGGCTTGGTTATCCTGTCGGTGTTCCAGCTAATCGGGCTGGTGGCAGGTAGTACACTGATCCTTCCTGGGCTGCGGCGGGCTAGAGCTCGATCGGGTGACTTTTCAACGGGGCCGAGCAGCGTTGTCGGGAAGAGGAGAGAGAGGGTGGAGCACACAGGGCGCGGCCGGTGCTACGAAGCCGGGCAGCGTACAGACCCGAGAAGAGGGAGGAAAGTGTCCCGCAGGGTTGCTCCGACGACGGGGCAATAAAAGAAATTAGAAGCGCAGAAAGCCGCGAGGAGCTGCAGTTTGCCACGGGAACCGCGGAGAGCGGCGTTAGCAGCAGCGCGGGGGGAAAGTGCGTGAAGACCATGGGGCATAAAACGCCAGCAACAGCGCTAGCAGCAGCGGAGAAGACGGAAAGCGCGGGAGGCGCCATTTTGTTAAATCGGGGAAGAAGGCAAAGCGCGGGAGGCGCCATCTTAGATTTCCAAGATGCCGAAGACTGGCAATATCACTGCCTTCGATAATGCAATAGAAGACTGGACCACGTATGTGGAAAGAGTCGAAGTATATTGCGAGGCAAACGAAGTAGCCAATGAGAAACAGGCATCGGTACAGGTAGACTACCCTTTATCCGGACTTCCGAAAACCGAAACCCTCTAAAAACCGAAGGTTTTTTCGTTCAGCGTAAGTCGTGCGTACGAACGAAAAAACCTTCGGTTTTTAGAGGGTTCCGGTTTCGGAAGTTCGGCTAAAGGGTAAGTTGTGCGCACGACCCCCCGCCGACACCGCCGACCCCCCCCCCCGCCGGCCCCGACAACCGCCGACCCCCCCGCTTCAGAAAGAGCATGAAAATAACACAGGAGCCACAATATCCTAACGTCTCAGTGGACTTACCGATTCATATTTAGAGGAAGAAAGCCAGTGTTGTGACCTTAAGGCTGATGAGCAATTGAACTCACCCAATGGACCCCCGCCGACCCCGACTGACTTACGCTGAGCGTCAGCGTAAGTCGTGCGCACGACCCCCGCCGACCCACCTTCCGAAATCCGAAATTCTCCTTTATCCGAAACTCGGCTGGTCCCGAGGTTTTCGGATAAAGGATAGTCTACCTGTACTACTAAACTTAATGGGCGCAAGAACGTACGGCCTATTGCGGAACCTGATTACTCCAGCCAAACCGATGGCGAAGAGTTTTAACGAAATTGTTGATATCCTACAGGAACACCTAAATCCTACACCGCTGCTGATAGCAGAAAGATTTAAATTCCACAGGAGAAATCAGCATAAAAGATGAGAGCAATGCTGATTACCTTATGGAACTACGCAAGCTATCAAAGCACTGCCAGTTCGGAGCAGGACTGGCAGATACCCTACGGGACAAATTTGTCTGTGGACTCCTGAGTGAAGGAACCCAGAAGAGGTTATTCTCAGAGAAAGAGCTGACGCTAGATAAGGCTTTCAGCGTGGCAGTATCGTACGAAGCAGCAGCAAGGGGAGCTGCGGAAATACAGCAAAAGCCACAAGAATATAGCACCCACGAAATGACACGGGGATTTGAAAAATGTTATCGCTGCGGCAGAACAACCCATGACCAGAAGGACTGCTGGTCCAAGGACAAAATATGCAGGCAATGCGGAAAGATAGGACACATTGCACGAGTTTGCAGGTCTGGGAAGAAGACCAACGACAACAAAAAGGCTACTAAGGAACAGTACAGGAAAGTACAAAAGATGACGGACAGTAGTTCCGAAGACCGGATGAGCGATAGTGAATCCGGGAACAAGAGACTAAGCTGTCTCAAACTTCACAACGTAATCGCAAGAGAGGATCACCGAACCATTTGGGTCACCCTCACGATAGCAGGGTCCCAAGTCAAAATGGAATTGGATACAGGATCAACCCTGACCGTCATGAATCGACGAGACTACGAGCGGCTATTCTCACACATACCCTTGAAAGAGACATCCATTGTCTTGAAGACGTATACAGGGCAAAAAGTATACCCCAGAGGGAAAATAAGGGTGCCTGTCGAATACAACGGCAAGGAAATACAGAAATTGTATCTGTATATACTGCAAGATGGTGGACCACCGTTATTGGGACGTGAATGGATCAGAAAGATAAGTTTAGACTGGCACTCCATTCAGGCACTGGGGGTGGCTGGTAAAAAGGATGATGACGTCACACCTGGACGATTGTCAAAAATCTTAGCTAACGCCACAGAGGTATTTCAACAAGAACTGGGAATTCTTAAAGGCATAACCGCCTCGATAAAAATAGAAGAGAATGCAATTCCCAAGTTTTTCAAAGCAAGACCGGTACCATATGCAATTCGCCCAGCCGTCGAGGCAGAGCTGGAGAATCTGGAGAATGCAGGCGTGTTATTGAAGGTAGACTGGAGCGAGTGGGCGACACCCATCGTTCCTGTCATGAAGAAAACGTTAAACAATAAGTCTGAGGAGCCAAGGAAGGTTCGCATCTGTAGGGACTTCAAGGTGACGGTGAACCCAGTCCTTCACACAGTACAATATCCCGAGGATAGAAGATATTTTCGCCTCACTATCTGGAGGGAAGCGTTTTACAAAAATTGACCTAGCACAAGCATATTTGCAGATGGAGGTTGAAGAATCCTCTAGGAAGTATCTCACGATAAACACTCACAAAGGTCTTTACCAGTATAATCGACTGGTATTCGGAGTAGCATCAGCTCCGGCGATATGGCAAAGAGCGATGAAACAACTCCTGCAAGGGATTCCGGGGACCCAGTGTTAGAGCAGGTGCTCACTAGACTAAGAGAACACAGGCTACGAGCCAAGTGCGAGTTTTTTAAGAAACAGATATCGTATTGTGGCCACGTGATTGATGAAGAGGGGTTGCATAAGTCCCCTGACAAAATTGAAGCGGTAGTTAAGGCTCCAGCGCCTGAAAATGTGTCGCAACTGAGGTCATTCCTCGGATTGGTGAATTACTACCATAAGTTTTTGCCGAATTTGTCCACAATTCTGCACCCACTGAACGCCCTTCTACAAACTGGAGTAGCATGGAAATGGAGCGATGAATGTAAGCGGGCCTTTCAGAAGAGTAAAGACCTAATCACTTCAAGAGAAGTATTGGCTCACTTCAACCCATCACTACCGATAAGACTGGCGTGTGATGCGTCTCCCTATGGCATTGAAGCGGTACTGTCACATAAATTCCTTGATGGTTCAGAGAGGCCGATAGCTTTTGCGTCACGCTCGTTAACTTCAGCAGAGCGTAACTACGCCCAGATTGACAGAGAGGCCCTCAGCCTGGTGTGGGGGGTGAAGAAGTTCAATCACTACCTGCATGGTCAGAAATTTACTCTACTAACTGATCATCAACCTCTTGTCTCCATTTTCAACCCTCAGAAGGGCGTCCCGATAATGACAGCACAATGGCTACAGCGGTGGTCCCTTTTCCTAGGGGCACACCAATATGACATCTAGTACAAAGGAACTAAACAGCATGGGAATGCTGATGGATTGTCGCGCCTACCGTTGCCGACGGTGGAAGAAGCACCTGCAGTGGATCCAGTGGAGATATTCCACTCGACCATAGTCGAATGTCTCCCTGTGACAAATGCAAACATAGAAAAGGAAACACAAAATGACCCGACACTCTCCTGGGTCTATGATTTAACGGTGAAGGGGTGGCCAGCACATGGCGAACCACTGCTGCCAGCATTCTCGCTGAGAAGAGAACAGCTGTCAGTGTGCAGAGGAACCTTGATGTGTGGATCCAGAGTAGTAATTCCACCCAAATTGAAGGATAGAGTGCTCAATGAGCTTCATGAGGGTCATCTGGGAGGGGTAAAAATGAAGAACTTAGCCAGAGCGTTTGTGTGGTGGCCGTGAATCGATAGAGAAATCGAAGAGATGACCAAGAGCTGTACAGGATGCCAGAAGGTCCAAAACGCCCCACCACATCTATGGGAGTGGCCCTCATCTCTATGGCAAAGGGTGTGCATTGATTTTGCTGGTCCATTTATGGACTCTATGTTTTTAATTGCGGTGGATGCACATTCAAAGGGGCCAGAGGTAATAAAAATGTCCTCAACCACCACACAGTCTTACGAACCATATTCACCAGAAATGGGCTGCCTGAACAGATTTGCTCCGACAATGGACCACAGTTTGTGTCTGAAGAGTTCCGGAGGTTCTTAAAGAACAATGGTGTTAAGCATTACACATCCGCCCCATATCATCCAGCCACCAATGGATTGGCCGAGAGGTTCGTTCAAACATTCAAGAAGGCTATCAAGGCAATGTGTAATGAAGAAATACCCCTACAACACAAGGTGGATAACCTCTTGTTTGCCTACCGGAATGCGACACATGCGGTTACCAACCAAACTCCAGCCATGATGTTCTTCAATCGAAGACTACGATGCCGCTTGGATTTGGTTAAGCCAAACGTCAGAAGAGATGTGGAGAACAGGCAGTTTCAGAATATGAATGAAAGGCCGACCAGGAGTTTTAAGATAGGTCAACCAGTTTTGGCCCGGGACTACCGCACAGAGAAATGGCAGCCAGGAACGATCTGTACACGGCAAGGACCTCTAATGTATACCGTGGACGTTGGAGAGAGCATTGTAAGACGCCATGCTGACCAGATTCTAGAGTCACTGGAAAACGTCAATTCCACACCACGATCCGATACACCTGGTGATGAAACCGAAGTACCAATTGCATCTACCTCAGAATCGGGAATATTGGAAGCGGACGAACCCAACGACGTTGATTCCGAATCAACTCTGCCAGAAGAACCTGATACCCCAAAGAGGCGTTATCCAGACAGAATCAGGAAGCCTCCTCAAAGACTGAACTTATAATTGCTTAACTTCAGCCAATGTATATGACAACTGTAATTGTAAATATGTTATTTAATTATTAATTGAATGTTATGTACTGTTTAGCTAAAAGGGGAGGAATTGTAGTGTATGTACTTTGCAGAAGGAACTATATTCTGCAGCCCCTGTATACTGCAGTACCAGTAGTGACCACCCCTGTATATAAGCCTGTGTAGTAACTTTGCATAGTTAGTTCCAGTTTGTCTCCACTCAGTAAAGACCTGTTATAACCAACTCCTGCAGTCCATGTCTCAATTACACATGGACATAATAGTGGCTAATGTAGAATTCATTACAGGCCAGTTACCTTAACATCTGTGGCAGGGAAAATGTTAAAAGAGAAAGTGGTTAGAAGCAGCCAGCAGAGATTTCAAAAGTGACAATTGTGCTGGACAAATGGGTGCAGCATCTGGAAAAAGTCCTTCAGGGATGGATGGAAATTCAGTGAAACTCCTCCCTGCCCGATTTTCCTTGATTCTCTGCCCTAGGGCTGCCCATTTTTGGCAATCGGAGGAAAAATCCCACTCACTTCATTGAATAGGTTGGCTGTTCAACAGACCAAGTATAGTAAGCAATCCTGCCCCCTCCTCTCGAAATATCCTCTGCTGTTTTCCTAGTCTGGATAATTGAAATTCTGACCTTTTTAACAAGTTCCCTGATCCTCTCCTCCAGTTCAGGACGTAAATACAGTAGCAACAACCAGTAATTACCATCCTTTACCTGAATTAAAACAGTCTCGGCTATGGACTACTCTACAACAAATAGCTTGTGTTATTGAGAAGCAGGAGAACAATGGGTGAGACAATGAAAATAGGTAGAAATTGGACAATTAAATGTTTTAATTAGTGCAATGTTACTGAAAGTCCTAAAATAAAACATTAAGTAGTCAAACACACCCTTACCTGTGCGCAGCAAATAAATACTACAGATAGAGTCAACAGGAATGCAGATGAAACAATTACATCTACTGACCGCTGTGGACCTCGTCTCTGTTGGGAGAGATTAATAACTGAATTAGTACTTTAGATATACATGCACAAAAATGATGTAAATGTTACGCAGTTTACATGCAAGGAAAAAAGTTTGTGATTCTTTAAATAAAATACATGCAACAAACAGTAATGATATGCAGAAACTGGAAGAAGGCTTACATTAAAAATATTTATAAATTATTAGCTGAAAATATGCATCAGTCGTCCTTATTTATTGATACAGCACTTTCTATTAAAGACTGTCTGGACTTGTTTACAATTAAAAAATTTAATAAAAAGCCTAGAAAGCAGATACAAGGAGATGAAAAAGTGAAAATGGACACCGCAACAAGATAACAGTAAAGTTAACCAAAGCAATTCTTTAAATAAAAAGTTTGTAACAGAAGTGTATCATGTGCATCACAATTCAGAATGAAGAGGTAAACTACCAAGAATGCCAGAAAAAATGTAGTGCTTCAAGAACTTTAAAAACGACAACAACAACTTGTATTTATATAGCGCTTTTAATGTAGTAAAACATCCCACAGCACTTCAAGCATTATAACTACACAATATTCTCAAATATTGTAGTGGTTGTACAAATGTTACTAATTTTCTCATTTTGCAACAGCTATTTGTTGCTTCTATAGCAAGAGCTTTCCCAAAGTTCCAAACAAAAGAGAACCCATTGAATCACAGTGATGACACAGGTGCACTGCATGTAGACTTTTGGGAGAGTTTATCTTGTCTGAGAACAAACAGTATTAACTTCCCTCTGGTCAGGACTATTTTAATTTCATTATGTTGGAAGTTGACACTTTAAGAGAGACCTCAATATTGCTTTATGATGTACAGGTCACAGCTTTATTTGCTTTTCCTCATAACACATACAACTTTAAGAAGCTGCTGTATTGCAATATGTGTACACTACTGTACTGTTAAAGAAGTATATATATTACCAGTGTAATTAATGTCCTTGTTTACACTTGTTTTTGTGAATTATCTGTTTACAGGGTAGTTTACTCTAGTTAAGCAGTAAATAAGAGTTTATTGAAAGACATTTGTATTTAAATATGTTTGTGTTTATAGAGTATGCTAAGCAGCACAATGCATTTCTGCATTTACAACATACTTTAATTTTATAGAATGTATTTATTATTGGATTCACAGTTTTCTTCACTAGAAAAATACTGTACTTGAAGCCAATATCCTCAAGTTGTTTTACTATTACTTACTTGTACTCAAACGACACTGCAACATTTATAGACTACTTCATTCTTTCTAGGTTACTTAGTGTAAAGTCCCTAGTGTGTATGTATTAACTGCCTCATTGTATTGGTATGTGCATTTTAAATGAAGACATTTCTGCACGTTTTGTTGCAAGACACTTATGCACTGATATACTGTGAGTCACTCCAGTATTTAAAGGCTTTTATGCTAATATATCACTTTATACTGTGATTCTGTACAGTGCACATACACAGACAGACTCTTCTGTTGAAAAGCATTAGTGCATTTTCATGCTGCATTTTGTTATGCATTTGTATATTTACAAATAAGAACATAAAAGGAGTCAAGAATGAGCAACGGTCAATTTGGGCCATCGACATTTATCCTTCTACTACCCTAATTCTCGCAATGTACTATCTAACTGCATTAACAACCTATAGTATAGTTTCCTAGGGTCAGGCATTACCAGTGTGCTCAATAAAGAGGGAACCCCAATTCAAGTATTTCCATACTTGTAAGAGATAACATTTTTTTTAATGAAATGTCAACTCTATTATTTCCTTTCATAAAGTGGGAGTCATTTAAACCAAAAACACGCTCCTTAGACTTTCATATCTCTAACATAAAAGCTACAGCCTTTTAATTGAGACACCTGTAAAATGTTAATTTTTTCCTCGAGTTGTTTTAAGTGCTCTTGATCATTTTTTTATGGTGACTCACATCTTTGGACGTTGATTATCTCGTCAATTACAAAGCACCACTGTATTCAGACAACCTACTGTAAAGCAGGAACAGATTTGTTTGTAGTTACAGTAAAATAATCTTTCCAATATTTTTACTGTAAATAAAACTACATACAGTACTGCAGTGAAGTAAACTGATGTGTATATGCACCAACCTTTTAGTAAAAGAGCCCTTAAATACAGCACATCAGTGTTTGACATTGATGCCATCTGTTGCATCACTGGTACTTTGTGGTCTATCAGGTAATATATGGAACAGCACTTTACTGCTTTTCAGACTACAAATACAAAAACAGCTGACAGTGTCAGGTGAATCCTAATTATGAATCGCAAAAGTGACAATTTGCAAATGTACTTAAATGTAATTTTTAAGACTTACATATATATCAGTTACATTTTTAATTAAAAGTAAATTACTTAATTCCTAATTTAACACTTTGCAGGTAGGATACATTATTAATTTTACAATAAAATTGTCTGTAAATAGAGGTAATTGTGTGTGTTCTCAGGAGAACTGAATTAAAGTAATAAAATTGGAAGCTGCATAAAACAAATTTAACAAGTTTAATTTGAAGTATCGAGCAAGTGATGAAAATGATAAAATTCTTGTGTAGGAGAAGGATAGTAGTGTTTAGTTTGAAATAGGATAAACTTCACAAATTATCAGTAAAGACAGAATACAGGAGATTTGATCTTCACTCCCTGATTATGGTGCACTCAAACTCTTAGTACATACAGGACGTTGTGGGTGAATCAGGACTTTATCCAATTACATGGGCAATTCTGCACAAGTATCTACTAGTTAATTGGCAATTTAGTTATTTAATCAATTTAAAACAGCATGATCACAGGTGTATCCTGATTGGCTGGTTTCCGATTGTTTCTGCCAATGAAATCTAGTTTCATGAAATTGTCCACAGGAAAACCCTGTTTTCAACTCACTTTGGTGGCCATTAAATCCCATCAAGAATAGGGTTATTATTTTCTTTGCAAAGGTAAAAAGTTACACCCTAGTGTGTTTTATAGCTATGCAAAATAGGAATCTATTAAACAATATTTTTTCTAGTGTTATCCTTTTTCTTAATCATTTCCAGTGTTGTACATTCTTCATCGCAAAACTATGTGGTGTGAATTTTAATTTAGGCTTATGAATTGAGAATATCAGTCCTTATTAATAGCATTATGGGTATAAAATAAAAATGGCTTGCCAGTTCCTGGAATCTAGCCAGTAAGCAAGTGCTGCTTCCACTTTCTGTTCCAATAAATATTTCCATTCGATTTCATTTGGGTTCAGGGCAGCCAAAAGCACAATTAAATGCAGATCAAAAATAATGACACCATCTATTATGTACACTTAGCAGGACTGTTTACTTAAAAGTCTAAATTAAAATGAATCACATTGGCAGGAAGTCTTACATCAGACATCATGTAGTTTTCAATCTCAGACAGAGATTGCAGCTACTGTAAATAAGAAATTTAAAATGAAACCACTTGACATGCTGTACACACCAATGCATGGGTGTGGAGTATATATACTGATGTATATGTACAAAAATACTGCAAAAATCCAATACTTATACAACTGATACCAGGGGGAAAATCCACCCCAACATCAAATGACAGTATGGCTACCTCCTCGTCATTTCTCCAATGATATCAACATTTGTCTTTTTACCCCAAAGGAGAAAAAAAGAAAGTGGCCCAGATTTTGCGGTGATAATGACGGCTAAACTGTCAGTGCTTGCCGTCATTATCCCTCTGAAACTGACCGTAACTTCAGGATTTAGCGCAAGCAGAGATAAACACGGTAATCAGTCATTCCCTGCTCCGCCACAGGCTGCGCTGTGGAACTCCCCATAGCCAGCAATCAGTGAAATCACTTGAACTGATGAAAACTTCCCCTTTTCTGCTCTAATTTCGCTGTTAAACACCCCATAAAAGTTAAGCCTTGTTGAAAGATGTGTAACTGGGGTTTTAATGGTGTATTTTTTTTAGTTTATTTATGATATTTCAGCTTCTACCTTAACCCCACTCTTTATTTTGCTCTCTGTAAAAATGTTTTAAAAAGTGAATGATAAAAGCTGCTTTTTATTTCCTGGTTTGCTGCCTGTGAGAATTCTTCAATGTGATTGGCTGCTTCGACAGCTTGATGACATCTCTGCTGTTGTACGCTGGAGATCCCCTATAGACAGCGCTACAATCAAAAATTAAGGTCGAGAAAGCTAAAGTTTTTGCCACAGAGATGGCGAGATCTTTGTGGGCCGCTTTCTTCGAGGTCAGTGGCAATCGTCGTTGCTTTGTCGCTGACTGCAAATTCCAGGCTATTATTTAATGCTCAAGGCATTGAATAACCCAAGGTCACAGAATCACTTCTGGAATAAATAACACCAAAGAGGGTATCTATCTACATTAAAAATCTTATGTCTCCTTGTACTTCCTGTTGTTACATTTGTGTTACACTTTTTGCGTCAACTTTGTCCATTATAAGATCCTATGTCCACATTTATAATGACACATGCCTATGTAAATTCGTCACTCTGATTGCGCAATCTGGCCACCGGGTTCCTGCAGTTTTCTCAAAATTCTTAAAATTATTTTTCATTTACCATTTTTCCCTCAGAAACTGAAATTTCCACTGTCCAAAATAAGAGTTATTCCAAAATAAAAAATGCATATTCCATAATATTAAGTTTATCCATCAAATGTCTTTTGTGTCTTTGTTAAAGTGTTTTTTTTTACTTGAAAACCTGAGTGGTCTTGTTAAGCCTGCCCACCAATTAACAGGAATCAGGTCTGATGACGTCATTTGATGATCCGTCATCTGCTGGTTTCCTTAAAAGGACCATGCACAATCTGTCAGTGTTTGACAGCATTGAGGTGCTGCAAACACTGACAATCTGTGCACAAAGGTGAACACTTGCACCCAGGCTCTCCAGTGACTCCATCCATATGCTTATGGAGGGAGTCACAGTATGCAGGGAGGTTCTCTTCCCTTCCAAGGGCGGAAGAGACCTCCCCAGGACACCAACTTACCTTGAACCTCCACCCAACCCTCTCTATCCACTTTATCACTTCCCCATCTCACTAGCCACCCCTCACACTCATCCTACTGCAAGCATACCAACTAACAACACACAAGGTAGGCACTTGAGAGGTTTAGCCAATGTCCATGTGAAGTTTCTGGTAATGTGTTGTCATACAGTGTAATATCTTTTTACAAAGTGTCCCTTATTGGGCAGATCTGAGTGCACATTGAGAAATGTCTTACCGAGTTCCAGTGATTGTTCAGTCATAACTCTCCGCCGCCCCCCCCCCCCTATATAGTAATGTGTGTGCATGGAATGGCTTGGACATTAAAGGGATGCTTCACGGTGCTGGTGTGGGATGGTGTGAACCTGGCGCATCATGTGGCAGCCAGGGTTTACAGCATCAAGTGAAGAAAATCTGGCCGTGGTGATGCCATCGCTGGCCTCCTGGCCAGCAATTTTGTCAGGGGCTGATGCCCTGTGTCCAGTGCAGCATCAGGTGGGTGAGGAGGAGGTTGGCGCTCCTGGTGCTGGTGCTGCTGTTGTGGCTGGTTATGGAGCTGCGCAGCTGCTCGTCCTTTGAATCTGACGACCAGGATGAGAGGATGTAAATGGTTCCCATCCCGTTGCTATAGATTTCAGTTGAGACAAGAAGCTTGCAAGCGCACACTCAAAGTGGCTTGAAATTATTCCAATCAGGTCACACTGCAGATGGGTGTCAGCTTGAACAGTCACAAGGTCAGTAGATTTGCAAAATCTTATCCCAAACCTCCAACAACAAAGTTGTTGCATTTGAATGTCAGCCATGTTACAGGAGCGCTTTTAAAGTGCTGCACCAATGACTACAAATCATGTCCTTGAGAAACTCGTCTCCTTGCAGCTGGTGTGTTTCTGACAAGATGGGAAACAGGAGCCAGAAGCACGAAAATGGGAAATCACTATAAAAATAGGATTAGCAAGGCAGTTAACAGGCTCTTAACTGCCTTCACTACCTGTCCCACCGGTTCCAGTCGGGTCAGTTTGGGAACGGCTGACCCACCTCCAAACCCGCCTCCTCAGGGCTATTAAAAGCGAGCCCTATTTTCTCGCATAGAGGGAAATTTGTATACATGATGACTTAATCTTTCTGGGTAAATTACTAGGCATGCAATGGGAATCATGTACATAATGGCAGATATATCTAGCAGGTAAGGATTCACATTTATGTTGTACCTTTCAGAAACATTTCTCTCCTCACTGAAAAATTTGGATCAGTGTCTGTGTTTCTGTCTTTCTGCAAAATATCATAGCAAATCTTTTTTCTAGTATTGCATACACAAGAGGACTATCTGGCCCCGGAAATGAGCTGGACATTGTCCCAGCAGTTATGCCGGATCTGGTCCACCAGAGTTTGCAGCCAGTGGGAGAGCACCTCACTTGCCTGGGGTCAACAGGTGCTCATGGCATCATGGATGCAACTCACCCGTTTGGCCAGTGCTGCCCTGGTGTCTGGCTACCTAGGCCACCACCCCCCCCCCCAGAAAACACACCCCTTGGCCACCTGTGTAAAGGGACCAATTGTAACCTTTTTTTAAAAAATAAACGGTCCTTATCTTTGGAGGTTCAAGGTGCATCCCTGGTCTGAACATCTTGGTGGAGCAGACTGCCACCTCTCTGAACCCCACTTTTCACTTACCATATCAGCCTCCAGTGTAATGCTAAGCCTTATGTGCCGGGGAAGTGGTAATTCCCAGCATAGGGTGTCCCTGACACAGGCCCGGCACTTATGACATGGCTGGCCCTATAAGCAACAGGCAAAAGGTCTAACTCTTAAAAGCCCAACCAAGATTTGAACCTGGCATATCTGGGTCCTGGCTTTTTCTCAAGCATTCCATGGGACTCCTGCTGGAGTTAGGGGGAGTCTGGTGGAATGGCCAAGAGCATTTGGCCCCATAATTACAATAAATTGGATTTACCTTGAGATATGAACGTAACGAGAGCCATATTTTAATATTTTGCACCTTCTTGAGACGGAAATGAGGAACTTCAGATTTTCTGGCTCGTCTTGCTGAGGTTAAATGGCCAAAAAGTTTGGCAAATAGTAATCTCTATGAAACAAAACATATTTTCTTTAATTATTCTTTAAAAGGTTATTTTTCCAACAAAAACAGCTGTAACAAGGAATGGAAAAGGATATTAATGTTCAATTATTTCTGAAACAGCAGAAATCCATAGAATTTCACCTGGATTTTAGTGTACGTAATAGAAATCGGCTTACGCTATGGGACTAAAACAGAATTGCACGGGATTTCCTGAAACGGTGTAACAGGCAGGTTACGCCAACATTTCCTGAGTATATACTGAAAGATGAAAACTGGCTTAAAACAAGTGGAAATTAGCGTAAACAAAAAAAGCATGTGGCATCTTAGTTTTTAAATAGGGTCATAAAGGCAATGACCTGTACAAATCATTGGTTAGAAAAATGTGTCCAGTTCTGGCCATTCAACTTTAGGAAGGATATCAAGGCTATAGAAAGAGTATAGAAGTGAATTACTATATTGATAACCAAGGGATGAGGCTTAAATTATGAGGATAGACTAGAGAAACTAGGACTCTTCATTAGAGCAGAGAAGGTTAAGAGGAGATCTGATAGAGGTGCTCAAATTATATGGGACTTTCATAAGCTAAATAGGGTAAACCAATTTCCATTGGTCGATGAGTTAGTACAGTAACTAGAGAGCGTAAACTTAATTAAGATCATTATCAAAAAAAAGTTTAAAGAATTTTTTTCTACCAGACGGTTGTTAGGATATGGAGCCCTACCAGAAACACTGATGAAACAGAATCCATAAAAGCTTTTACATGTTAAGTGAGAAAGAAAATTTTAAATGGGTATGGGAAATGGGACTAAGTAAACAGCTCCTTCAGAGAGTCCCCGTGCAGGCACAATAAGCCAAATGACCTCCTTATGTGCTATAAATTCTATGATTTCCCTTTTATAATAGTCTTGTAACTTCTCTCTGGCCTCATATTCCTGGTCAGGTTTTTGTACCAAATTCAGTTTCCTTTTCCCTTCTTCCTCTCCCTGCCCCAGTAAAACCTGATCAAAATAATTTCTTCAAAATTGATGCTCCAGTAGATTTGGCTAGATAAGATATATAACATGAGTTGGTTCAAGCAAGATTAGTAATGACAGTCGAGATAATATTTGAACTTGAACTGCTTACCTGTTTATATGTTCGCTCAGCTACACACAGCATGAAGAAAAAAATCCACATGAGGCACACACGCACCACAAAGCTTAATGCGACCATAATAATTGTTTGATTTGCATTTGAGCCAAATGCAATAAAAAAGAGTTCTGCAGCAGACAGTGACACTAGCTGCTCTACATCTTTTTGCTGAAAGAGTCTGAACAAAACTGGAGTAATGCCAAGAATCAGAGAAACCATGTTCCCAAAAAGCTGGTAACCAATACCTTGCTTGTAGCTGTTAACCTGCAGATGTTCAAAGAATATCAAAGTTATAAAATTGCCAATCAAATCTATAAATGCATAAAAAGACATTCTGAATTGTGCAATAATTAGCTGTGAATCATTTAAATTCAATAACTTGTATTTATATAGCATCTTTAACGTGGTAAAACTTCCCAAGACGCTTCACAGGAGTGTTATAAGACAAAATATTTGACACTGAGCCACATAAGGAGAAATTAGAGCAGATCAAAGAGGTAGGTTTTAAGGAGTGTCTTAAAGGAGGAAAGAGAAGTTTAGGGAGGGAATTTCAGAGCTTAAGGCCTAGGCAACAGAAGGCACGGCCGCCAATGGTTGAGTGATTATAATCAGGGATGCTCAAGAGGGCAAAATTAGAGGAGCGCAGATATCTCGGGGGGAGGGGGCGGTGGGTTGTGGGGCTGGAGGAGATTACAGAGATAGGGAGGGGCGAGGCCATGGAGGGATTTGAATACAAGGATGAGAATTTTGAAATCGAGGCGTCCCTTAACCAAATTCAGGACAAAACAGAGTAGCTAGATTTTAAATCCACTTTAGCGTCAGTGCCCCTTCCCCATAAAACAATTGGAAAGTTAATATTTGTATTGCTCAGAAATTATTACATGCAGGTTATTTGGAGGAGCTATATCAATTAAAAGATAGGCATTTCAATGTTTGTAGTCACCATTAGGAGCAATGTGGAGAAGGAACAATATTGGGTTTCAAATAATAGTTACCAAATTCTTTTCAGTATAAAAGGACACATCTTTGTAACCTTCTGAACTCAACCTTGTCATCTTATATCATTGTAAAACACAAATATTAAGGACAAAAGAAAAATACTGCGGATGCTGGTAATCCAAAATAAAAACTGAAAATGTTGGAAATACTCAGCAGGTCAGGTAGCATCTGTGGAGAGAGAAAAGGTCAATGACCTTTCATCAGAATTGGAAAAAGTTACAGATGTAACAGGTTTTAAGCAAGCACAAGGCTGTCGTGCTGAAGACTTGTGTTCCAGAACTAGCCGTGCTTCTAGCCAAGCTGTTCCAGTACAGCTACAACACTGGCATATACCCGACAATGTGGAAAACTGCCCAGGTATGTCCCGTCCACAAAAAGCAGGACAAATCCAATCCGGCCAATTACCGCCCCATCAGCCTACTCTCAATCATAAGAAAAGTGATGGAAGGTGTCGTCGACAGTGCTATCAAGCAGCACTTACTCACCAATATATAACCTGCTCACCGATGCTCAGTTTGGGTTCTGCCAGGACCACTCGGCTCCAGACCTCATTACAGCCTTGGTTCAAACTGGGACAAAAGAGCTGAATTCCAGAGATGAGGTGAGAGTGACTGCCCTTGACATCAAGACAGCATTTGACCGAGTGTAGCACCATGGAGCCATAGTAAAACTGAAGTCAATGGGAATTAGGGGGAAAACTCTCCACTAGCTGCAGCCATACCTAGCACAAAGGAAGATGGTTGTGGTTGTTGGAGGCCAATCATCTCAGCTCCAGTACATCACTGCAGGAGTTCCTCAGGGCAGTGTCCTAGGCCCAACCATCTTCAGTTGCTTCATCAATGTCCTTGCCTCCACCATAAGGTCAGAAGTGGGGATGTTCACTGATAACTGCAGTGTTCCGTTCCATTTGCGGCTCCTCAGATAATGAAGCAGTCCATGCCTGCATGCAGCAAGACCTGGACAACATTTAGGCTTGGGCTGATAAGTGGCAGGTAACATTAGCGCCACACAAGTGCCAGGCAATGAATATCTCCAGCAAGCAAGAGTTTAACCACCACCCCTTGGCATTCAACGGCATTACTATCGCCGAATCCCCCACCATCAACATCCTGGGAGTCACCATTGACCAGAAACAGCCACATAAACACTGTGGCTACAAGAGCAGGTCAGAGGCTGGGGATTCTGCGGTGAGTGTCTCACCTCCTGACTCCCCAAAGCCTTTCCATCATCTACAAGGCACAAGTCAGAAGTGTGATCAAATACTCTCTACTTGCCTGGATGAGTGCAGCTCCAACAACACTCAAGAAGCTCGACACCATCCAGGACAAAGCAGCTCGCTTGATTGGCATCTCATCCACCAGCTTAAACATTCACTCCCTCCACCACCGGCATACTGTGGCTGCAGTGTGTACCATCTACAAGATGCACTGCAGCAACTCACCAAGGCTTCTTCGACAGCATCTCCCAAACCCACGACCTCTACCACCAAGAAGGACAAGGGCAGCAGGCGCATGGGAACACCACCATTTCCAAGTTACACTCAACAACAACTTGCATTTATATAGCACCTTTAACATAGTAAAACGACCCAAGGCACTTCACAGGAGTATTACAAGACAAAAAATGTGACACCAAACCACATAAGGAGAAATAAGGGCAGATGACCAAAAGCTTGGTCAAAGAGGTAGGTTTTAAGGAGTGTCTTAAAGGAGGAGAGAGAGGTAGCGAGGCGGAGAGGCTGAGGCAGGGAATTCCAGAGCTCAGGGCCTAGGCAACAGAAGGCACGGCCACCAACAGTTGAGCGATTGTAATGAGGAATGCTCAAGAGGGCAGAATTAGAGGAGTGCAGATATCTCGGGGGGGTTGTGGGGCTGGAGGAGGTTACAGAGATAGGGAGGGGTGAGGTCATGGAGGGATTTGAAAACAAGGATGAGAATTTTGAAATTGAGGCGTTGCTTAACAGGAGCCAATGTAGGTTAGCGTCACCATCCTGACTTGGAAATATATCGCCGTTCCTCCATCAACGCTCGGTCAAAATCCTGGAACTGCCTCCCTCACAGCACTATGGGAGTACGTAGCCCACACGGACTGCAGTGGTTCAAGAAGGCAGCTCACCACCAGCTTCTCAAGGGCTATTAGGGTGGGCAATAAATGCTGGTCTTGCCAGCGACGCCCACATCCCAGGAACAAATAAAAAAGAGGCAGGGAATGGAGGGGGGGGTGAGGGGAAGGGGGAAAAGAACAAAAGGTAAGGTCTGTGATA
This sequence comes from Somniosus microcephalus, assembly GCF_052327205.1. Classification (NCBI taxonomy): domain Eukaryota; kingdom Metazoa; phylum Chordata; class Chondrichthyes; order Squaliformes; family Somniosidae; genus Somniosus; species Somniosus microcephalus. The sequence goes on from NC_141003.1 coordinate 57,174,107, forward strand.
GGGTGGAAGGCAGGAGCGATTAAATGACAAAAGGGATAACGATACAAGGTAAAAGGGGGTGGTAATGGGACAAGAAACAAAAATGCAAAAGCAAAATACTGCGGGTCACCCTTTTCTCTGCCTCTGTACTTGCTTAATACCTGTTACATCTCTAACTTTTTCCAGTTCTGATGAAAGGTCATCAACCTGAAATGTTAACTCTGTTTCTCTCTCCACAGATGCTGCCTGACCTGCTGAGTGTTTCCAGCATTTTCTGACAAAGTAGTTACTCTTTTGTGATCCCAAGACTACGAAGGTTTGTCATTTCCAGTATGCAAATTACAGTAACAAGGGCGTTCTGTTCAACCCTGTGCAATAATAATATTGGATATTACGTGTATAAAGGTCACTTCAGTTCAAAAGGGCTCGTTTATGGGAATGCTGCTTTGCATTCTGGTGGGCAGCCAATAATTATAGCACTCATCCCAAGATAACTTAGCTTACAATCAATACCACATAACTTTAATGAATATTTTGTACAAACTATAGTATTGCTGCAACTTTGTATCTTTATATCTACAGATATCAGATAAGGGAAGTTCTACCAAACCATTATCATTGCCAGCAAACTATGACATTTCCCACATAACCCCCTGACCTTCTTGGAGACTGGAATGGAAAGAAGGACCAGAAAGAGAGAAAGGAGTAAAATAAAACTGAATGTAAAACAAATGGAAGGCTAAAAGGAATGAATAAAAAAGAATAAAAAGAAAGATGCTTAGCAATACAATTGCTATAAACACATACCTGTTAAAAGTACATCACTTTTATGGAGGCTATTGCAGAAGGCTGGCTCTGCATTTCCCTATTACTCTCATTGGGGCAGTAATTCCTCCCCAAATGCGTGAGTACGGAAGGGGTACTCACGCGTCTGGCCGGAGGAAATGCCGGTTTTCAGCATGCACAGCGCATGCGCTGAAAACCGGCATTTCCTCTCCGCCAACCCAAGAGGTGAAGAGGCTAGCGCGTGCGCTGTAGGGGGCAGCGCGTGCGTCTTGGATTTCCTCTGTTTTGGGGGATTTGCGCATGTGTAAAGGCCTCCGGTCTTTACGCTTGTAAAAAGCACACGTATTTATTTTTACAGGTAAGTGGTGTTTTAGTGCAATTTAGAATTTTTTTTCCCCACAGGTTTATTATTTTAAAGAATGTACAATAAGGTAAGTTTAGTTTTAGACCCTTTATATTAAAAATTTATTTTTTTCAAAAATAAAATTGTTTAAATTATTTTTTTTAACTTATTTATACTTAATTTAATGATTGGGATGTTTTTTAAAATTTTATTTAAAGTTTAAATAGTGTTTTGGGGTACAGTACTTTTCATGAGTTTGACAGTTCTTACTCTCAAACTTATGAATGAAGTTTCCCCTCCCCTGATTGGCTGAACAGTGCTCACCTGATCCCAGCCGACACATCGCACTAACTACGCCGCTGGGTCAGGTTAGCACAGCGCGCCGACATCAGAACCGGGCCACTGACAGGAAATCCACTGCGAGCCAGGTTTCAGATGTCGGCGTGCCGGGTAAGTGCACATCGGGGGCTTGCACGCGCGGCAAGCCCCCGACACCAAGTTCTGGGCCATTAACACTCAATAAAGGTACTGTAGGAACGGAGGTTCCTAACGAAAAGACTGAGTTCGACTCAGGTAATCAAAACAACGAATTTTAATGGAACAAAACAGGTTTAAACTAGAAACTGCTGGAATACATCGAATACAGGTCTGCTCTCTTTGAAGGCTCCACGAGGACTGCCTCTCTGGTCCGAAGGCTGGCGTCATGACGTCATCACGTTCTTCCCGCCATTGGGGAATCACGTGACGGACAGCATGACGTCATCACGTTGAAACAGCGCTGTAAAGGTAACTAGACATAGTACAGTTAAACAGTGTAAAGGTACAGACACAGGCTGTAACTACATTGCTGTTAAAGGAATTATGTACAACCGCTCTGAGTCCTTTGGTGGCTCCGCCACAGTACTGTACTTTTAATAAGTGCATATTTGTAACAGTTACGCTGTCAACTAAGGGGAGGCGGAGAATACTCTTGCCAGAATTGAAGTGGATGGGGAGGGGAGGCCAATGAATTTCATGCTTTCTTTTGTTTCCACATTTCTTTCACCTTTCCTGCTAAAACAATCTGAATCATTTATAGCATAAAACACATTGATATTATATTCAGTTTCTAACCATTATGTTATATGGAGAATAAAGTTAAATGAATTTTCTCCCCTGTTTAAAGTGGTATACTCACTCTTTTCATGATCATTCCACTGATTTCCATCACAGACATATCAGCTTTCTTACACTCGTTGCATTCCCAGACGATTGCACTTACTCTTTCAAAACTAATACTGGAACTGTGAAGCCATGGTATATGACTCTGAAAAAGGGTAGATGTTAGTAAAGCAACACACAAATTATTTTTTAAAGCTCTAACTTGTAGCTGAATGGCCCTCGTCATGTATTCCTTTTGCTAACCAGCAAACACCATCTCAATTCCTCCATTAATGCTAGTGTAGATTTTTACCCTTCTCTTAACTCAAATAATAATATTCATAGTTACAAAACTATTCTTAGCAAAACACATGGATGTTGTATTATTGAAACTATATAAATCCACTGGTTGTATTTGCAAAGTTGCAATCCAAATTTACCGTAGAAATGTAATGCTGTTGCTTCTAAAGTTTTTTGCATCTCCCTGGTAACTATAATTTCTGGCATGGCCTATACAGTGGAAAATGTGAGTTCATTTATCCACAATTTCAGGAAAAGTTCCTTTTTACTATTGCCATGGAATTCAGATTCCCACATTAATCCACAGCAGGACCTGGATAACCAGGCTTGAACTGATAAGTGGCAGGTAATATTGGTGTCACACAAGTGAGGGGTAATGAATGATCTTCTTGAACAATACAGCCATCTTCCCTTGATCTTTGATGGCACCATGATTTCCAAGTCCCCCACTATCGACATCCTGGAGGTCACCACTGATCAGAGGGTTAACTGGATCGGCCATATCAACAATGTGGCTACAAGAGCAGGGCAGAGGCTGGATACTCTGCGACAAGTGTCTTTCTACTGTCTACAAAACTCAAGTTAGAAGTATAATGGAATAGACACGACTGCTGCCAACAAACTGGAAGCAGACTGCGCATGTGCGCTGCTGGTTCGTCACGGGAGCAGGATCGTTAAAAATATTTTTTAAATGCCGGGAAGGAGCGGGCTGTGAGGAAATATGCCGGGAGAGAGTGGGCTGAGAGGAAAAATGCCAGGAGAGGGCGGGCTGAGGGGAAAAATGCCGGGAGAGAGTGGGCTGAGGGGAAAAATGCCAGGAGGGAGCGGGCTGTGAGGAAAAATGCTAGGAGGGAGAGGGCTGTGAGGAAAAATGCCGGGAGAGAGCAGACTGTGTGGAAAACTGCCGGGAGAGAGCGGACTGAGAGGAAAAATGCCGGGAGGGAGCAGGCTGAGAGGAAAAATGCTGGGAGGGAGTGGGATGCGAGGAAAAAGGCTCTGTGGGGAAAAAAAGCTTCTGATTCCAGATTAATGTGCAATACGTTTCTGCGCAGCTTCCGGTCGTTGGCAGAAGTCACTCCGTAATGGAATACATAAGCACATAAGAAATAGGAGCAGGAGTAGGCCATTTGGCCCCTCGAGCCCGCTCCGCCATTCAATATGACCACAGCTGATCTACCTCATCTCCACTTTCCTGCCCTATCTTCATATTCCTTGATTCCCTTAATATCCAAAAATCTATCGATCTCGGTCTTGAGTATACGCCTGAGCCCCCACAGCTCTCTGGGGTAGAGAATTCCAAAAGACTAACCACCCTCTGGAGTGAAGCAATTTCTCCTCATCTCAGTCCTAAATGACCGACCACTTATTCTGAGACTGTGACCCCAGTTCTAGACTCCCCAGCCAGGGGAAACATCCTCCCTGCATCTACCCTGTCAAGCCCTGTAAGAATTTTGTATGTTTCAATGAGATCACCTCTCATTCTTCTAAACTCTAGAGAATATAGGCCTAGTCTACTCAATCTCTCCTCATAGGACAATCCCCCCCATCCCAGGAATCAGTCTGGTGAACCTTCGTTGCACTCCCTCTATGGCAAGTATACCCTTCCTTAGGTAAGGAGACCAAGACTGTACACAATACTCCAGGTGTGGTCTCACCAGGGCCCTATATAATTGCAGTAATACACACCACTCGGCTAGATGGGTGTAGCAGCAATAACACTCAAGAAGCTTGATACCATCTAGGACATAACAGTTTGAGCGGCATCCCTACCACTGAACTCAGTATCATTCTCCTCAATCATGGGCACATTGTAGCTGCAGTACGCATGTATTTACAGGATTCATTGCAGTAAATCACCAAGGTCACTTTGACAGTACCTTACTCCCCTGCAACCTACACCACCACGAAGGACAAGAGAAGAAATGTTGTGCCTCTCCAATCCACACGCCATCCTAACTTGGACATATACCACTGTGCTTCATCATCACTGGGTCAATATCCTGGAATTTCCTATCAAACACCATTGTGAGAGCATCATCGCTGCAAGATTACAACAGTTCAACAAGAAGGCCCACCAGCACCTACTCAGGACAACTAAGGCTGGGCAATAAATGCAGTTGTGCCAGTGTTGCCCACATCCCAAGAACAAAAAAAAATCAACTAAGTTTTATAACAAGAACTGGCATTTATATACCACCTTTAATGTTGAAAGTCATCCCAAGGCACAGCATAATCAGACAAAAATGGATACTGAGCTAGAGGTGGATATGTTAGGAAGGGTGACACAAATGTTTGGTCTTAAAGGAGAGGGAGGTGGAGAGGCAAAGAGGTTAAGGGAGGAAATTCCAGAGCATAGGGCCTAGACGACTGAAGGCATTGATGAGGGTTTCAGCAGCAAACAGGCTGAGGCAGAGGTGGGCTTTGTGATGGAGAGGATCCGGCCCGGAATTTGTGGTCAGCGGCAAAACAAAGGCCTTTAGCTGTTAAAACCCCAGTTACACCTAATCCAACGAGACCTAACATTTAATAGGGTATTTAACAGCGATATTACCGTTGAAGATCCTAAGTTTGTCAGTTTCACTGATTACTCTGATTGCCGACACAGCGCAGCCAGTGTCGGAGCAGTGAATGACTGACCACACTTTAGGATTTCTGCATTTAGATGCGCATGCACTACATCCTGAAGTTGCGGCCAGTTTCAAAAGGGTAATAACAGCAAACGCGGTTTGTTCGCAGTTATTACCCACCGCAAATTCCAGCCCGATATGTGATTGAAAGCTCAGCTCGGGTTGAAATAGAGCAGAGGCTGTGAACAGTCTGGTTCAACCCAAGACAGTGCTGGGGAGGGGGATGGAATTGGTGGTGAGGGGAATGGAATTGGTGGGGAGGGTACGGAGTTTTTGTTGGGGACCGAAGACAATGGCTTCAGTCGTCCACGTTTAAAAAAAAAAATTCAAATGGTCTTTGATTGCATCTTGCACTTTTAAAGTAATCCCACTGACTCAATGAAAATAGCTGAATACACCTACACTGCCACATTATTCAAAATGGCAGGCTAACTTGTCTGCAAACTGCAAACCTGAATAAAAGTTATGACAATATACAGAGCAGGCAGGTCCCAGATTGTATCCTTGATCTGTGCGGAGTTAGTTGATCTCAGCCAGGACAGCAATAGAGGTTTACAATTGCCATTAGTACCACTGGACTAGAGAAAATTAGCTCCTGATCAGCATCCAGTGATCACGTGAGAAAAAAAAAACAAAGGGGGGAATTTTTCGGGGGGGTCAGCGGTCACGTTTGGTGGCGGGTCGGGTGGAAAAAAAAAATTTGACAGCAGGTCCCAACCCGCTGCCAATCAACTTTCCCAGATGTCGGGTTTGTCAGGGCTGAATAGCCCTGACACGCAGCGGCGGGGGAGGCAATTTAGATCTTGTTAAGAGCCACTTAAAAAGTATTTTGATTAAAATTTTTTTTAAACAAAGTCACCCACGGGGTCCACGCTGCTCGGGGATCAGGTCGGGAGTTGTTTTACCATGAAATCATCTCATTACTTGACAGCTGCAAATGTGCTATAAAAGCTCCCATCACACATCTGTTCACATTCCAAGCTCAGAAGCGGTTGCTTACTGCATTTGGAAGACAGATTAAGCTTTATGCAGGTTGCAAGTGTTTGGAGTAAACTCTGTATCCAGTGTCACCTCATTGGAACATAAGAACAGGAGTAGACCATTTAGCCCCTCGAGCCTGTTCCGCCATTCGATGAGATCATGCGATCTAACTCCATAACCCTTAATACCTTTGGCCCATATCCCTTAATACCTTTGGTTAACAAAAAGCTATCAATCTCTGATTTCAAATTAACAATTGATCTAACATCAATTGCTATTTGCGGAAGAGAGTTCCAAACTTATACCACCCTTTGTGTGCAGAGGTGTTTCCTAATTTCACTCCTGAACGGTCTGGCTCTAATTTTTAGACTATGCCCCCTAGTCCTAGATAATCCACAACCACCGAAAATAGTTTCTCTCTATCTCCCCTATCTATTCCCCTTAATATCCTGAAAACTTCGATCAGATCACCCCTTAACCTTCTAAATTCTAAGGAATACAACCCTAATTTGTGTAATCTCTCCTCGTAACTTAACCCTTGAAGTCCGGGTATCATTCTGGTAAACCTATGCTGCACTCCCTCCAAGGCCAATATATCCTTCCTAAGCTGTGGTGCCCAGAACTGCTCACAGTACTCCAGGTGTGGTCTAACCAGGGTTTTGCATAGCTGCAGCATAACTTTTGCCTCCTTGTACTCCTCTCTCACCATTGGAACAAGCTCTCTCACCACTGACAGATCGCTTCTGTCATCTCAAGTTCACCTGCCATCTATTACATCAGCACTGGTGCTCTTGAAACGATCACACCTTGATCCTCAGAATCCCACCACGATCAGCCCCAACAACACCACCAACCTTCTCCGCAATCAGCTGATGCTGCACAGGACACAGGGCATCAGCACCCGACCACATTGCTGCCCGGGAGGCCAGGCATGGCCTCACGATGGCCAGATTTACTTCACTTGACGCTGTACACCCTGGCTGCCACATGATGTGCCAGGTTGGCACCTCTCCACACCAACACCATAAAGCATCCCTACAATGCCCAAGCCATTCCCTTCACACTCTTCACCATTGTGGGGGGTACCGTTATGTCTCACCATTCACTGCATATCACTATGCCACTTCCAAAGGTGCATACAGATCTGTCCAAGAACGCAAAGTGTTGAAAATAAAGATTTCAATGCTTGACAGCACATTAACAGAAACTCCACATAAACATTGGCTAAAACACACAAGTGCTTATCCTTGTGTGTTGTTAGTTGGTATGATTGGACTAGGATGAGGGCAAGTGTGAGGGGTGGCTAGTGAGATGGGGACGTGATAATGTAGATAGAGAGAGGGAGGTGCAAGGTAAGCTGGTGTGAGTAAGGAGGTGCAGGAATAGGGTAGGGAAGGCAGAGTGATGGGGATGTGATGAGTGGCACAGCAGGATGAGGTTGAGGTTGAGTGTGGCTTTGCAGTAACGTTTCGTGATCTGAGATCATTGAAAGGTTTGCGCCACTGCAGCCAGGTCCTCCTGACAACATCCTTGCTTGTGTCCTCCTCTGCAATGTGCAACCAGGATGCATTGATCTCCTGGGGAGGTGTCTTCCGCCCATTGGAAGGGAAGAGGACCTCCCTGCATGCTGTGACTCCCTCCATAAGCATAAGGAGAGAGACATGGGAGAACTTGGGTGCAGCCGTGAACCTCTGTGCAGTGCTTGTCAGTGTTTGCAGCACCTCAATGCTGTAGAACACAGACAGCTCAACTATCAAAATAAATTTGCACATGGTCCCTTTAAGGAAACCGGCTGATGATGAGTCAAGTGATGTCATCAGACCCGCTTCCTTCAATTGGCGGCAAACGCGCTGGGCGGGCTTAACAAGCCCAATCAGGGGAAAATCACTTTGGACAGCGGGCTGGAGCCAGCAGCGAGGCCAGGACCCGCCACCGACTCCAGCCGCATCAGACCCGCCGAGGTAGGGGAAATTACGGCCAAATGGTTTGATTAGGAAAGATTTAGCAGGTTAGGGATCTCATTCAGTCTAGTCTCAACCAAATCAATGACAGAATTTCGATAATGCAGAATGTCCATAACTTGTTAAGTCAACAATCATGTTTAATGTTGACTTAAAACATATACTGGAAAATATTCCAACACTGCATAAACAAAGGTTATCATATGTTATTTTCTGATTGGCATTAATGAAACATCATCTAATAATCTAAAATCTAGGTTCATGAGATCCCTATAACCCAAAAGTCTGAAGTGCATTGACCAGGATATCTAACAGTGAGCTGTCCAATGTTTAATTCATTTGATAATGTGACAAAAATGGGGTAGATCTGCATATCATATTTCTTAAATTAAAATACGCTATTTTCATTACTTTTCGTGAACTGGATCAAGCCTGCTGATCCTTGGAGTAACTTCAACAACCTTTTACTGTTTTCTTTAAATAACACAGTAAATAAACCTGTTTGGTGGCCTGTTATGGAAGTATTTGGCATTACTGATATTAATTGTCCTCTGAATTCACGTGGATGTGCAGTAAACGTCCTGTGTGTAATCTAAAGAACTATTAGCTAGATCAGCGGTTCCCAACCAGGGGTCCGCGCAGGTACTGCAGGTGGTCCGTGGAAAAAAAAATTATGATAATGTAATAATAATATAATCACGTGTACCTCTTATGTATCATATTCAATACACGTTGTGGTCCGCATAAAGGAAAAGGTTGGGAACTGCTGGTCTAGATTACTGTCCCAGATTACTTTGTGCATAAGGTTTTTGCTTCAATGCATAAGAAGTGCAGAATAGCCTATGGGAGCTGGCGTTTATGCCGAGCATGAGAAACTTGAATCATGATAGATGCCACCAGTCTGAAACTACTGCCAAAATGTAATTGCATAACTGAAATAATTTAAATACTGCCTTTGGTTAACTTAAAGGATTCACTCATCAAAAATATGCAAAGTTAAATATTACTAAAAGGAGTATTATTTAACAGCGATCGTTCTAAGAAACGAATGTTGAAACAAACCGGGTGAAATGGATCATCTCGGTATTCCTTTTTTCCAGAGGAATTCAAGTGGGTATTTTCTCCCTCAGTCTCACTAGTGCAGGAAGTACGGCATTCAGCACAGTGCAGAAGGTCCTCCCATAATACATCTTCAGTTTCTGATTCATGGCGTGTGCTCTCTGAATCTTGTCTAGAACTTCGTGAACTACAACTAGTAGCAGATTTTGTAGTCTCCTGCAAAATAATGACATGAAATGTTCTTCCAAATGACATGAAATGTTCTTTCAAATGTACTCAACTCATTAGTTAAAAAACATTTAAATAGGTAGCATCTACAAGTGAAAAATAATTTAAAACTTTAAAATGTCCACCTGCCTAGCATTCATTTTGACCTCCATTTTAGTAGTCTGATCATTTCATTGTAATAGCAATTCTAATAGCTTTCAGATTTAACTAGGTTTTGTTCTCAGTTATTGTTGTCCGTTATATTGTACAGGAAACTTTCTGATATCCGGCACTGACGGGACCGAGCTGGTGCCGTACCATCAAAACTGCCGTAGAAACCAGCACTAATGTTAAAACATACGGAGCTTTTGAGCTCCTTTTGAATCAACAAACCCTGTCTTCAAAACAGTCGGCCGCAGCTTAAAAGCGTCTCTGTAACTAAGCAACAGCTGCAGCTAGACCTTGCAGAGCCTGACTGGAAAAAAAAAGCAACGAGAAGTAAAAAAACTTAGAGGAAACGGCTCCTGAATTTTGCCGGTAGATAGAGCTTTCCGGACATTTAACCTCCGGTTAAACGAAAGTTTCCTGTACCATTATTTTGTACCATGATAAGAGTACAACGTAACAGGTTCTAACACATAACTAATTATTGGTTATGGTACTGAAGAAGAAACTAGTCTTTAACCTCAGCAGGGTAGTGTCTTTTGTACTGGTGAGATTTCCTATTCCGTAATACACTGTCACTTGAAGTTCGTTCCCCACTGCGACGTTGTGTGAATGCTTGTGATCCAGCCTCGCCATCTTCATCACTTGAAACATCATCCGATACATTTATGGCTGGTCTAGGTCCTTCCTGTTTAAAAGTGCAAACATGAGCAAAGCCAAATCAATAAAAGTACGATATTTTACCTGCATTCAACTTCCTCCATAAAAGGGATCCTGAAATGTGACAACGTGTTGTGCATGGAGTTTCTCAGATTTGAATATTCCCTCATTTGCAGAGAAGCAGTTTGTTGAATGCAGATGGTGGAGCACAAGGAGTCATCTTTCAAGTGAAAGATTAGCTATGAGAAAAGGCCTGGTGCTGACAGTGTTTATGCATAACTGAGTCACTTATCACAGGATGAATAGAAACAGCACTAGCTCTGTTATCCATCACAAGTGACATCCAGACCTCTGACAGAACAGTCTCGGATCACCACCCCATCTCCCTAAGTACCTCCATGCTTGCTCCAAGCACCACCACCATCACCTTGCACCTTGAGCCAACTTTCCCTGACTCTGGCCTACCACCTGCCTCAGTCGATCTCCTCTGCTGCCCTATACCCGATTAAATCAGTTACTCTTCCACCCCTAGTGCTTCCCTGGTGCTACGGTCACCTCCGTGGCCTACACGTCTGCAGGCTGATCTCACCGTCCAGCACCAGAATGGAACAAACACCTCAAGCTCTTCTGCTCCAATTCTACAGCCCATTTCTCATACTAGTCCAAAATTATCCTTAGCGGGAACAACTCCAAACTCTGCTTCTCTGCAGCAGACCGCCTACTCAGATCTCTCCACACTACACCATTCATTCTCATTTGGGACACCAATGGGGAAATTTTCCTTTGCTATCCTGCCGAAATCGAGTGGAATCGTGGCGAAGAATGTTGAAAAGTTCAGGTGATGGGGCCTAGTGCCACCTCACTGCCCTTGGAGATCCACCACTGATTACTGGCTGATTAAGAATCTGGTATAAGTGAGTCATATCTCCTTCAAGCTTTCTCTTCGCAAGAATAAACAATCCCAGGCTCTTCAGCCTTTCCTGATACCTCCTATGCCTTAAACTAGGGTATCAATTCGGTTGCCCTGTTCTGTACTGCCTCCAGTGCTTGGAGATCTTTACTGTAGTGCAGCAATCAGAATTGAACACAGTAGTCCAAGTGTGGCAGTAGTAGTGCCTTGTATAGACTTAGCAACAACAAGCCAACAAATTCTAATTCTAGTGTACTTACTTTATGGTTTACAGGACTATGTGCATTTCTTCCTGTTCCTGTAATCAAGTTGTACTCTTCAGGCCCCACTACTTCACAGTGGGCATCATGAAACAGCTTTCCATCTTCATGGCTTTTGTTGCTCACTCTTCCATCAAGAGAAACATAGCCATTATCTGTCTCTGTTGATTTGTCAATTGATCGTTTGATTTTCTTTGACCTTAAAGATAAAAGTAATGAGAGTTAACCAGCTGTGCCTTTTATAAACACAAAAGGTTTGGTTAGCTGTGACATTCAATATAAGGAAAAAAGGGATTTCTTTGTTGTTGGGTCAAAATAAAGCCATTGAAACGGCAAAGATTATAAGGCGTTTTCTTTAGTCAGCTAGGTGTCAGACAGGCGTGGAAACCGATCGCCATTCTTAAGTGTCCAAACCAAACTGCCGAAAAATCCACACGGGTAGAGTTTTGGTTTGGCCTACGCTCTCTCCCCTTAGGAACACTGCCCATTTACCCAAGTCCAAGAGCTTAGGTGAAAGTAGGCAAGTAATGTTTCACTAATGGAACAACTATTTTTCTTTTTTATATCAAATCTATATCCATCTTTCTCCTGCTGAATTAACTAATCACATAACTTTAATTTTGAATACTCCAACTCTCATTAACTACACTAGGTGGCAATCTATTCCACAAGTCAATTGTATGAAGTTATTTCTGAAATTCGGTTTTTATGTGATCTCTTAGCTTATAATCATCTCCTCAGATTCTCTTATAATTTTGTATAAAATATTTTTCTATATCCACCATATCAATTCTCTTCATTATTTTAAAACCTTGGAAATCTATAACCTTCTCTCCTGTATGATTTAACTTCTCTAGCCTCATTTCATAATTCAATGATCCAAACCTGGAATTGGCTTCATTGCCATTCTCCAACTTCTTTCCACTTGTTTTATAGAATCATGGACTCTTGACACACCCCAGCACCCCTGTCCCAACAACACCCTTATCCAAAGATAACAGTCCCAAACCTCAGGCCCCAAGTGCCAGACCCTCTCCCGGAACACCCAGAATACTCATCTCTTCCAACTTCCTCACAAAATTCTACAACCCACTGTGATTCTCCCAAATCTTGGGAACACCCTTCTCAGTGTTCCTCACAACAGGAGCTCCTTGTTAGTACCATCACATCCAAACAACCACACGTCAAGACCACCCTCTTCTACCACCCTATAGTGCCCCTTCAGAACTCTGCTCCTCGTGCTCCCATTCCCTGCCAACCACCGCTGCTACCACATCCTAACACTCTTCTGCACCTCTCCATACTGCCAAATCCCAGATTAAACTAAAACTTTCTTGCATGATGCCCTATCAAATTGCTTCTGATTACTATAAATACAGGAAACTCTCGATTTACCGGCACCTAAATAACCGGAAATCTCTGTTAACCGGCAAAATTCAGGAGTAGGTTCAGCTAAGTTTTACTTCATATCAGTGGCCGTTCCTGGATCTGTGGCTGTGTAACCTGGGTTCCTGCACTTGTTGCTAAGCAACAGGGACGTTTGGTCTGTGGCCGGGCTTCTTGCACCTGTTGCTAAGCAACAGGGAAGCCTGGATTTGTTGCTGTGTACAGAGCTCTCGTACCTTTTAACTATACCTCTCTGTAATCCGGGCTTTTTGATAAACCGGCACCATGCCGGTCCCGTCGGTGCCGGATAAAAAAGAGTTTCCTGTATGGTAGATAGTTAATCAATTTAGTAACACTGTAAAAAAATATATTGCAAACTCATATTGGCATGAGATCAGCATTGTTTCATCAAATACAGTTAACTGCTTTGTTTATAATAGCTTTTTTTTTTACATCCTATAAATATTAAGCTAACAGGTTATTTCTTTGGATCAAGCTTTCAAACCTTTTTATTAAAGTGAAATATTTGGGTCAGTTTTGGAGAGGGGAACTACAGAGGGTAAAGAAAATCCATATGTTAAATTCAAAAATATGCATAGTACTAAAAGCATAGAGATAACTAAGAATATTGAGCTCAGAAGTAAAATGTTACTTTTGAAACAAGTGTAGTATATATGGAGCCGTTTATAACAGGACAAATATATACAAAGAAAGTGCTCTAAAATTCTGACTGGCTATTGCTAGCATCTATTTCAAATTGCACAAAGGCTCTAGTTACCAAATACAACACATCATATATGTATGGTAAAAGTAAATATAAATCGCAAGTGCATAAAACTGAATTAGATTCATATTTACAATGAGTTTTTAAGATAATCCAATGTGTGATTTTGTGACTATTTTAGCTGAGAGAATAATATTTCATAGGGCACTGCCTGGTGAAGCTACATGCTATACAGAGCAGGAAAGTGTCACATTCAATTTGCTGGTCTGTGCTGGGTTAACTATCTAGGAAAGTATTTGGCAGTCCTGGGCTAGGGAGGAAAACAAAACAAGCTTCCCACTCCTGATCAGTGAACAGAGACCAATGTTGAAAAGTCCGCATGTGGACCTTGGTGAGATGAAGATCAGGCTCCACAGTCAAACAGCCTGCTGTCACTAACTCCCTACATTCACACATCAAGAATACTGGAAGCGTGCTGGCATCTCTAGCTCAACAAGGGTTAGAGCCAAATGAGATGGGGAGAAAAGGGAAGCAAGGTAGGAAAAAGATTGCGTCAAAGTTTCAGAGCACTAAAACATTTAACTGAACACAAGTATAACAAAAGAGACTACGCAGACGCAGACTAGTAGAATTACAATACACACCCTGGAAAATAAAAAGCATGCCAGATCTCTCTGAAGATTGCACCAACACTGTAACTGGTGCCAGTACCAGACTGGTGGTACACCTCCTGTGTATTATCTGTGGTACTAGAGCCATCTCCTTCCCTATGTACTTCCAGATGAGCTGCTTTCCGCAATTTCCTTTGTAAGAAAGATTAAAAATGCAGTTTTATTGTTAAATCAGTATCACCATTCAACTGCTGCTGTGCCCATAGGTCTTGTCAAAAATCAATGGAATGGGTTATTTATAAATCAGCACTTCTATTTTCATAGGATCCACAATTTATTTTTAGTTCACATTTTTCATTTTCCAGCTACAATGAATCAGTCAGATGCAATATGACACAAAATGCAATTAGCAGGCTTTATGTAGTACTATTTTTTAAACTCGATCTACTTTAATGATAGTGTACATTAAAAGTTCCTGAAATGCACAAAATCAGTTGCTTTGCAAAACAGTTAAATATTTACCACATAGTAACAGATTTTGTGTGCAACTGAGGATAGAATAGGAAATTGAGCATTATTGGTACTTTGGATTCAGGCAGCTCTTAATGCAGTGCCGTGCAAATCAAATTTGACCTGTTTTACATCTAAAGATGGAAATTACCCCCCTGGTCTCAAGTCCCTACTGATGGTGTTTGATAACTTGCTGCTAGGAGGCACACAGAGGAAGCATGCTCATTTTCTCTCCCTGTAGGAAAAATGGCACCTGTTCTCCACCTGTGTGTGGCAGCACAGCGCACCAGCGAACATTTATAATTGTACGCACAGACCATATTGTGCTAGTTATTACATCAGTATAATGGAGTTGTAACATCCTATGCCACCTCTTATTTAGCGCCACTTATGTGGCCGTCTTCAAGGAAAATCACAATAGGAAATAATTTGTCCAGTTCAATAAAAAAACACAATAAAATGTAAAGTTATTAAAATAACCGTACAAGGACAGATTGCTGACAGATGCAAAATAAACATATTTAGTTTAAAAATATACTCAGTGTAAACTTGGCTTTTATTTAATTAAGCAATGACTGGAGTTCTATTTAATTAAAGGATATCACTACCCACTAAATACTCGTCTATATTTATCATACTACGTATCAAATAGATTTATTTAAATGCAGTTATATGACGTGGGTTTTCTATTTTGCCCACAGACTCACTGGAGAGACTACTAGAAGTGATATCACCAAACAGTTTCTCTAATTTAGTGGCCCGTGTTATTCCTGTGCAGCCTAGGGGAGCACTCCTGCTCCTCCTGGCCTCACAGAAATAATTCCTTACTTGCCGTTTTGGTTGCTCTTCCTCTTCACGGCCTAGTACAATTTGCACCTTAATTTTGCGGTCAGGGTCCTACAACTGACGCATGACTATAACTTTGCAGATTTAAGCAGCCTTATTACACCTGTTTCGGGTGGGTAGGCTGCTTGCCTATTTACAGGCCTGCCTGAGTACTGCATTAGGCAGGCCTTGAGCGTCAATGGGCGGTGCCCCCACCCCAATTTTCAACTGCCGTCTGCCAGTTTTCCAGCAAAAAACGGGTGCCATGAGTTGAATTTCTCCACCACTGACTTTTCAATTACTACCACTCCAAATTCAATGACTACCTCTCCTTGGGTCAAGCTTGGTGTCAATCTACCCAGAAAAACCGAGGCTGGTTCACTCATCGCAACAATCAGCAAATGACAATAAAAGGGTCCTATTACACAATTATAACAATTTTACGTTCTTAAATGCCATGATATAATGTCTGAAATTTGAGGAAAAATACTCAAGAGTAGCCATACTGGAGTACCTTCACCGCATAGACTGCAGCGGTTCAAGGCGGTGGCTCACCACCACCTTCTCAAGGACAATTAGGGATGGGCAATAAATGTTGGCTTTGCTAGCAACGCCCACATTCCATGAACAAATAAAAAAAAGCCGTTCACTTTGGGTGCTGTAACACACAGTCCACTTGTTCTGGCTCATCTCAATCCTAATAACCTACACATTTTTTTTTGAAGCAAAATGTTATGGAAGTTCTGCTTCCAATGTAAGCCAAACTCTTTCTGTTCTGCCAACATTCATGTGCATTTGGTTCATAAGCCAAAAATATTTCTTTTTTTTTACAAATTAATACACTATACTATAACACATAGCCTAAGTATGGTATACGTGTTGACACTTACTAAGGTAAAACATACATTCATTCAAAAGTCATTAACGCAAGCAGCAAATGTTTCCAAAATTAGAGAATACCTTCTTCGTCTGCCCCCACTACTTGTTGCAGGTTTGGGTGTATGTGTTGATACAATCTGGCAATGAACAGTCCCAAGCAGTAACATCAGCCAAATAGGCCCAAATACTTCAGTGTATGGTACACTATGTGTAACTTCAGCTGTGCAAAACAACGCTATTGCTGTAACTGTAAACAGAAGAGTCAATTAGACGGTTTCTTTGGAAAATTTTAATTCTGATGTACTGGTCTCCAACAGCCACTCATTTTATTCTAACAAATGTATCAAAATAAACTTATTGTTTACACAAATGTTTTGACTTATTGTGGGTGTGGCTTCAGTGCCACTGTATACAGTTAGAGAGACTGGATTTTTTTAATTTACTTTTTTGCATAATATTCAGCATCTCCCTCAATATTGCATAGGAACAGGAGTAGACCATTCAGCCCATTTAGCCTGTTTACTTCCCCATTCAATTAGATCATGGCAGATTGGTACCTCAACCCCATTTACTCACCTTGATATACAGTCTATTGATAAAGGAAAGGCAGTGGATGTTACATACATGGATTTTTAAAGGGCGTTTGATAAGGTATTGCATAGATTTGTTGATAAAATTAAGGCACATAGTATTAAAGGGAATGTGACAGCCTGGATAGGAAGTTAGTTGAAGGACAGAAAACAGGAGTGGTTAATGTATGTTTTTCCAGACAGGAGGCATGGAAACCAGGTTCTTTCACTAAAACAGGAGCTTCGACAGAAGTGTTCAAAATTGTAAGAGGTCTTGATCAGATATATCGGAAAAAACTTTTTCACTAGTTAGTGAGTCAGTAACTGGAGGACACAGGCACAATGGGCCAAATGGCCTCCTTCTGTGATGTATCATTCTTTGATTCTATGACATAAATTTAAGATCACTGCCAAAATGAACAAAGGAAGATATTACATAAGAAATAGGAGCAGGAGTGGGCCATTTGGTCCTGCTCCGCCATTCAATAAGATCATGGCTGATCTTCGACCTCATCTCCACTTTCCTGCACTATCCCCATATCCCTTGATTTCCTTAATATTCACAAATCTACCGATCTCTGACTTGAATATATATATAGCTATAGAGTGGTGATATTGGGGGACTTTAATTACTCAAATATCGATTGGGATAATGCGAGGGTAAAGGGAGAGGGGAGGAATTTCTGAAATGTATTCAGGAGAATTTCCTTGACCAGTATGTTCTTGGCCCAACTAGGAAGGAGGCATTGCTGGATCTGGTGCTGGGGAATGAGCTGGGCCAGGTCGACCAAGTGTCTGTGATTAGGTGATTTTTTTCCGACTACGGTATGTTTGGGCATGGAATGCCCTACCAGAGGGCAGAATCTGCAATACCTTTCAAAAAGAAGTGAATAAACATTTGAAAAAGAAAAATGAAAAACATGGGTGGGGGAAAGAGCAGAGAAATTGAACTAAATGGATTGTTCTTTCAGAGAGCTGGCACAGGCACAATGGGAAAATGGCTTCCTTCTGTGCTGTAACATTCTATAAATTCTCCAAAATATTCAGATATAAGATCATATTTCCGTGTTCTCAAATTGGGACTGCTGTGCTGAAAGGCTATGCTCCACTGGCAGAACAGCACAGGTGAGGTTTCTGCTTTGGAAAATTGATTTTCAGTACGGACAGGAGCAAACTGTGACAAGGGCACTGAAGCAACACCCCTGTTGCTGCAATACAAGGAATCTAGTGCTGTCACTATGCAGAGAAAACAGGCTGATTAAGACAGCAGAAAGCTAGCTGTCTTAGCAAGTTCTTAGTCAGACCTTGTTGGATTTACACTATTGGAGGACAGCAAGATTCACAAGAACATTCTACTTTTGTATTCCTTACATAATAGTATGCATCAACATCCAAAATTTCACTGAATTATGTTAAGCGTAGCAAATAATGACCAGTTAAATCTTTGCATCTAATTGTGTAGATTTGAAATGCTTTAGTATCAGAAAAAATAAATATGTTTCAACCCCAGTGTGAACACCAAGCTTTGTGTTTGTGCTGGGAATACTGAAAGCCCTACTGCATCACCAAAATGTTCCCACATGTTGACTGGTCAGAGAGAGAGTGCAAGTTATATCTCACCTTGAAGGAGGTATAAAATAAGTAGCCATGAAAAGATGCACTTTGAGGTCACTTGTATCCACCATTTGAAGAAGAATGGGAAAAACACAACTCTCACAATTCCTTTTCTAGTTAATGAGGTCCATGGACTTTCAGGTTTTGCTTTAGCAAAAGCAGATCCTATGGGTTCAAAAGAGAAATGGGTGTCTTTGCAAACAAGTAGGCAAAAGAAAAACCTTTTATGTAAAGTCTTCAAAATTGTTCATGTAAATTTATGACAATTAACTGCATTATCTTTGAAAACATGGCAAGCCATGAAAAGTCTCTTGCATTTAGCAATGGGTTGTCATCCATCTCCTCTTTGTTTCTGTTGCTGCTCCTCTTGATGATCCACCTGCTGCTGTGGGGGCCTTCCACCTCCAGGACCTCTACAACAATGCCTCTTTGTAAGGAAAGGTTGTACAGCATGCAGCACACAACCATAAATGTAGGACATCCCCAGATCGATCCATGCACCTGAAGTGCACGTTCAATGTGCCAGTGGTGTGCTCTATTGCTCTGGTGCATGAATGGATCTTATTATACAGGTGCTCACACTGTGTCCTGGGATAACACACAGGTGTCATGAGCCACATTGCAGAGGACAGACCTGACCTCCCAGGAACCACCCCAAAACTTGCCTTTCTGGGTCAAAGAGTGCTGGCACAGTGGATTGCCTTAAAGTGAAGGCACTGTAGCAGCCCCCAGGAAAGTGGGCATTCATTTGCATAATGGGGTGCTGCTGGTCATGAATAAGCTATATGTAGAGTGTGGTCCTTTGCTCTCGAGGTAGATAGTGGCATTGAGCAAGAGAGCGTATAGGGCCACGTGGATGCAACCTATAACTCCTTGACTCATTTGAGGATCTTGCCACTCTAAAATTGCAATGGTGGCCATGCTGCTGCTAGTTGTCCATGGGGAATGAGATTAGATTGCTTGCTGTAACCAACAATGCATTTATCACACTTGATGCATCTGTGCACAACTGATTGGAAAATGAGTGATGTAGGTCCACTTCCAGCATGTGACATAACTCAGTGACAGCTTCCTTGGTAAAACAAAACCTCTGCAGGTACTGCTCTTCTGACAAATGCAAGCATGGACACGTCTGCCTGTATATTCTGGTATGGAGATATCAGTGGATGGGCGCCTTGCACATTTGGTGCTGATGGACATTGCTTTTTGGAAAAGAAGGTTAAGCAAAGATACAAGAGAATTCCCAATAGGAAATCCAGTGTTTTCTGTGTGAAATGGTGGAAAATTGGCAGCTCCACAGCAAATGACTCAAAGCCAGATGTCAAAGCAGTTGACAACAGCAACGAAAACCTCTAAAAATGATCAGAAGTAAGTTTTAAACTGATCCTATTAATGTAAACGCTGGGGTCTTTAAATCCTCTTCTGTCTTTGTCCTGGACACCCATTTAATACAGGCTAAGAGGCACCAGCACAAATGAGGCAGAATGATGGAAAATGGAGCACATGATATCACAATGAAATTTTTCACCTTATTTGCAAGGAACAGTCCTAAAATGGGCAGCAAAGTTTTGCAGCAACCAGAAATAATGGCTAAAAATGAGGTGGGTGAAAAATTGGATGGAGATTCAGAGTGAAAAAAGCTCAACTCAAATTACTGATCAAGTCCAGCCAACCAACATCTGTAAATGGGGCAGAGCTGATCGAAAACTCCAGACTAGATTTGTTTAAATACTGAAGGTATAATTTAACTCTTTGACCTCATTAATATTTCCTCTACATGTATCAAAATATACATTAAAAGAATTTTTGAAGTTATTAAAGACTAAGGCCTTATTAAATTTTCAATGCTAAGTATTCATTTCTGAGAATGAAAAGAAAATTCTTACATCTCAAGTCTTCCAGTGCATTCGTTTAATAATAAAAAGAGAGTTCTAACTGACGAGTCTGCTTATGGATAACTTATTAATGCTGAAATGATAGTAGCTAGTGCCAAAAGCTTGACCTAGAAATGAAGCTCCCACATGGTCAGTGAATTTTTTTCCATTTTAGTCCACAGTTTTAGCAGCTTTGCCAGCAACAAGTGGCCAATTTCTGGGAAAAGGGAAGTTAGACACAAATAGTAGTTACTTTGTGTTGAAGACAACAGTTTTTAAGATATAAACCAGGGCCTGGAGTTTCCTCCGCATTTGGGCCCTGATACACCTGTAATCTGGCTGCAAACCAGTTACGTGGCTTAAAAGATCGGAGAATTAGGAACGTAAGCAAGTTACCTGCATAACTAGAATACACCCAAATCTCCTTGATCTATAATGTCCGTCCATCAAATTCTCCATCCGAAAGAATTCCCATCCAAAAAACTGGCCACGCCTCCGACTCTCAAATGAGAGTATCCTCCAATTGCGCTTGTTTGGGGAGGGGGTCTCAACATTACCTCCAGATTTTCAGGCGGAGGAAGAACCAAAATCAATTTCTGGTCTTTTAAATGCAATTTTTTTTGAGTTTTTTAAAATTATCCTCACTAAGACCTGCTCTGTATTTTCTGTTTCTTTGTATGCATTTTGATGGCACATTAAATAATTGAAAGGCTTCTCCAATTGCAGGTTCTTAAACTTGCTGTGCCTGATGTGCATGAATGAGTTGAAACATAAATTTTAAGACTCAATGAAGAAATATACTATTAAGTTCAGCGTTTCCTTGGGCACCGATTATTTCTGTTGATTTATGCCCATATCCGCCCATTTTAAGTTCGGACATATTTTAATGAGTTTGGGAGGATACTTGGGTGTAACGTGACATTGGCAAAATGAGGGCAACATTGGGTGCTTCCAGGTTGCACCCAAGATATCTTATGAACTAGCACATTTCCTTAAACAAAAATGGTATATTTACCCCTTACAAGATCAACATCTATGAGGTCTGGCTTTACATGGCCAGTTTTCTTTGGTTTGTTTTTCATGCCCTATGGGAAAGAAACACAAGTCTTGTAAACAAAGAACATTTCTAGTTTTAACCTGCAATAATTTAAGAAAGAAAACAAAAAAAATTGCAGAACTAGACTTACTGTTGTCATCTCAACTGTCCAAGGCTGAGCCATGCATGCACATACAATTGATTCTCATCCATGTGTGTAAGTCATACAGGATTAACAGTGTTTACATTATTTTTGCGCCATATTACAAGCACTGCATGTGGCAAGTGTCAATCGCCTAACTGTTACTTGATGACATGGGTTAGTGGTGGGGGGGCGGATTATTTGTTCAATAGCTGAGGTGATATCATCATCCCTTTGTATGGCAGCTTCATGCATACACACTTGTCAGACATTAAACCCTCAACCTAGAATCTGATGGGAGTTTGGTTGCTGCTTATCTTGATAAATAGAAATCTACTCATTTGTGCATATCTAGTTCTTTTTCAAAATAACACTTCCATCCCCACCAGCTTCAGTCTTACTTCAATTCCATGTAAAATAATAGAAATCAGATGTAAACTTGAATTTTATCTGTAAAATAAGTACTTAAATAACATCAGTCAACATAGCTCCTTGCTGACCAACCTTCTTGGCTTCTTTGAGAAATTGGCAACCCATGTAGACTCTGATAAACCATCTAACATGTTATAGACATCCAGAAGAAATTTAACAAAAAGTTTCACATGAACTCAAAGCTATGGGGATTTGGGGTAAATATTGAGGTTATGGCTAAGATAATTGGTTGAAGGGGTAGAAAACAACATGTTAGAGAAGTTACATTGGGCTGGGGGAATGAAGTAGGGTGTCCCAGGTATTGGTGCTGGAACACCCGACTGCAACTGACTACTTCTAATTTATCAGTGACGTGGACTCAGAAATCCAACGCAAGCTGATCAAATTTGCAGATGATACTAACCTACGAGAGAAGTAGAATCAAAGGAGGCAGCTCAGAAATTTCAAAATGAGCAGGACAAAATTTGCAAGTGGGCAGAGCAAAAATGGCAAATGAAAATTAATACAAACAAATGTAAAATACTACACATAGGAAGTAAAAATAGGCAACACATGCAGTTCGTGATTGGTGTTGAAATAGCCATGGATGCCATTAGAAGAAATCCAAGTCTTGGTAGACTTGACACAAAGGCCTAGAAATTCCCTTGGGTTTGCGCCCATTTAGGGGCACAAGAGTGGGTTGCGCCGGAAGTTGCGTCGCTGCTGAAATTAGGTGGGCCTTTAAATCGGCGTAAGCCGGTAGCGCTGCGCCGGCACCGATGACGTCATCGGTGTGCGCAGCGCCCCGGTACCGCCCGAAACCACGCCGATCCCCATCTTCAGTAGCGGCCGCCTCTTCCCTGGCGGCCGCTAACAACGTTTTGAAAACCTGGCCGTGCTGCAGCCTTAGAGGCGCTATTTAAAGCGGAGGTGCGGCCGGCCGCTTTTTCGGCGGCCGCCTGCCCGCACCTCCTTCCCCGGCCTCCTCCACCACCCCCCCCCCCCCCCCCCGCGGCATTGCCGGCTGGTTTCCGTGGAGCCCGGCACTTCGCCGTTGTGCCAGGCTCTTTTGCCGGCACTTTCAACGGGGCTCCGGCCGTTGCAGGCACCTCCCCCTTAAGAGAAGGGGGAGGCCTGCAGTACAGCAGCCTGCCGCTCCGCATCGGGTGGCGCAGCGGGACCGGCAGCGCTGAAATTCACTTTCAGCGCCCCAAGCGGGGCGGGCACACCCTGTACCAGCGCCCGCTTCCGCTTTGGGGCGCTGAAAGTGAATTTGGGGCGGGCACAACTGGCTCGGCGGCGGGCGCTAAATTTCCGGCGCAAACGTGCTGGCGGGGCGTCACCGAATTTATAGGCCAAAATGTCCAACCAATGTAGAACAGCCATCAGTAAAGTTAATAGAATGTTAAACTACTGTATACAGTACAATACAATTCAGATGTAGTCATGATCAAACGGCACAGTGCTCTGATCAGACTACACCTCAAGTACAATTTCTAATTCTTGTCACCAAGGCACAAGGGAGGGATAGAAGCCCTGGTAGCAGTGCAAAGAAGAGTACGGGGATGAACCCGTCTCCGACATCTCAATTATGAAGACTGGAAAAACCTGAGCTCTTCAACCTTGAAAAACCAGGTATCTGAGAAGTTCTAGACATAAACAAAATTGCAAACAGTATGGCAAATCTGGAAAATTACTTTAAATTAAATTGAAAGATTAGGAAAGGAGATCGTAACTTTAATACAAAGAATGAACAATACATGGAATGGGCTCCTGTTAAGAGCAGGAGTAATAAACCCTAAATTATTTCAGAACTAATTAGTTGCTACAATGAGGGACTTTAGGGTCATTCTGGATGGATGAGTTAAATTCTGGAGGTCTTCCTTATTTGTAACTATCTTGTGCTAAGTCACTAAGGTTAGTGACAATAGAAGAGGCTGTATCCGCACTTCAGTCAACATGTTTTGTGCCCACAACTGAGTGGTTGCAAATGCTTTTTGATCTGTGATGATTTCTTCTGAAAAATACAAAAAGTTCCATTTATGCTGGAAAGGGCTGGCGAGCTCCATGCAGAGAATCTGGTCCTTGCACTTCAGACAAGTTATCCTGGGGTGCAATAGACAACGAAGTTTGGCAATGCCAATTGTTTCAGGTCCATCATTTGTGCTTCCCAGGAAACATACATGTAAAAGACAACACAAGATTGCAGTAAATAAAGAAAGGGTGGCCAGTGCCACGGTTATTTCCACCATTGTGATCCAATGCTGCATTCAACCTCCTCAATTCAAGCAGCAATTCGTACAACATCCACCAACCCAGAAGGGCAGTGCTGTAAAAATGCTGCATATTTATCAGTAATTAAATGTGATGGATAATAAGAATCTCAATGTTTTGCGAATGATTACCCAAATATCGATTGGGATAATGCTAGGGTAAAGGGAAAGGAGGGGGAGAAATTTCTGAAATGTGTTCAGGTGAATTTCCTTGACCAATATGTTCTTGGCCCAACTGGTGCTGGGGAATGAAGTGGGCCAGGTCGACCAGGTGTCTATGGGAGAACACTTGGGTATGAGTGATCATCGTATCATAAGATTTAGATTAGCAATGGAGAGGGACAAGGAACAATCTAGAGTGGAACTTCTAAACTGGAATAGGGCTAACTTCAATGGGATGTGAAAGGATCTAGCCAGGGTAAAATGGAACCAAAGACTGACAGGAAAAACTGTAACGGAACAATGGGTGATCTTTAAGACGGAGATGTTCCAAGTACAGGCTAGGTACATTCCAACAAGAGGGAATGGTAAGGGAACCAAAGCAAGGGCTCCTTGTATGACGAGGGAGATAGAGAAGATGATGAAACAAAAAAAGAGGGTGTATGATGCATGTCAGGTGAATTCTTCAAGGGAGAACCAGACCAAATACAATAAGTTGAGAGGGGATGTGAAGATGAAAATAAGATTGGCAAACAGAGAATATGAGAGTAGAATGGCAGTTAACATAAAAGGGAACCCAAAAATCTTCTACCGGCATGTAAACAGTAAGCGGGTAGTAAGAAGCGGGGTGGGGCCTATTAGAGACAAAGAAGGTGATATATGCTTAGAGGCGCAGGGCAAGGCTAGAATACTCAATGAGTACTTTGTATCAGTGTTTACTAAGGAGGTGGATGCTGACAAAATATTGGTAGAAGTAGAAAAGGTAGAAACAGTGGAAGGGGTGAAAATTGATAGACAGGATATACTAGAAAGGCTGGGTATGCTTAGAGTGGACAAGTCGCCTGGTCCAGATGGCTTGCATCCCAGGTTGCTAAGGGAATTGGGGGAGGAGATAGTGGAAGGGCTTGCCATAATTTTCCAATCTTCCCTAGATGCGGGGGAGGTGCATGAGGATTGGAAAGTGGCAAATGTGACACCATTGTACAAGAAAGGGTGTAAGGACAATCCTAGTAACTACAGGCCGGTCAGTTTAACATCAGTGGTGGGTAAAATTTTAGAAACAATAATAAAGGAAAATATTAACGGACTCTTGGAGAAGTTATCCACTTTGGTGGCTGATGCACTATCAACAACACCAAAGACTACGAGTTGAACTTATACGAAGTAGGCTTTTATTGACTAAGAACTGGAGCATGCCTCTGCTAGTGGATCCATCCTAAGAGCTCCCGGGGGAAGGGTGGTGAGTCACCTTTATACCCGGGCTTAGGGGTGGAGCCAGGGGCGGAGACATGCCCGGACCTGTACAGAGTTAACAGTGGTTTACCACACAGACATGTACAGAGTTAGCAGTGGTTTACCACAGTGGCAAAAACAGGAAGACAGATTATCTGAACGGCAATAGATTGGGAAAAGGGGAAGTGCAACGAGACCTGGGTGTCCTTGTGCACCAGTCACTGAAGGTAAGCATGCAGGTGCAGCAGGCGGTTAAGAAGGCAAATGGTATGTTGGCCTTCATAGCGAGAGGATTCGAGTACAGGAGCAAGGATGTCTTGCTGCAGTTGTACAGGGCCTTGGTGAGACCACACCTTGAGTATTGTGTGCAGTTTTGGTCGCCTTATCTGAGGAAGGATGTTCTTGCCATGGAGGAAATGCAGCGAAGATTCACCAAACTGATACCTGGGATGGCAGGAATGACGTATGAAGAGAGATTGGGTCAATTAGACTTATATTCGCTAGAGTTTAGAAGAATGAGAGGAGATCTCATTGAAATTTATAACATTCTATCAGGACTAGACAGGCTAGATGCAGGATGTTCCCGATGGCGGGGGAGTCCAGAACCAGGGGTCACAGTCTAAGGATAAGGGGTAAGCCATTTAGGACTGAGATGAGGAGGAATTTCTTCACCCAGAGAGTGGTGAACCTGTGGAATTCTCTACCACAGAAGGCAGTTGAGGCTAACTTATTAAACATATTCAAGAAGGAGTTAGATATATTTCTTAAGGCTAAAAGGATCAAGGGATATGGGGAGAAAGCAGGGACAGGGTACTGAATTTGGATGATCAGCCATGATCTCATTAAATGGCGGAACAGGCTCGAGGGGCCAAATGGCCTACTCCTGCTCCTATCTTCTATGTTTCTATGTTTCTGCTAATTAAGGAGAGCCAACACGGATTTGTAAAAGGCAGATCGTGTTTGACTAATCTAATTAAATTTTTTGATGAAGTAACAGAGAGGATTGATGAAGGGAATGCAATGGATGTTGTCTACATGGATTTTCGGAAGGCGTTTGACAAAGTACCACATAGAAGGCTGGTTAATAAAATTGAGACTCATGGAATATGTGGGTCAGTGGCAGCTTGGATAAGGAATTGGCTTAAGGACAGAAAACAGCGAGTTGTGGTAAATGCCTGTTTTTCCAGACTGGAGGATGGTAGACAGTGGTGTTCCCCAAGGGTCAGTGCTGGGGCCACTGCTTTTTTTGATAGAGATATATAAAAAAAATGACCTGCATTTTGGAATAGAGAGTAGAATTTCTAAATTTGCCGATTACACCAAACTTGGGGATATGGTGCTGATGATACCCATCAACTGCAACAGGACATAGAAAGACTAGTAGAATGGGCAGACAAGTGGCAGATGTAATTTAATACAGAGAAGTGTGAGGTGATGCATTTTGGCAGAAGGAACAGGGAGAGGCAATATACACTTAATGGCACAGTTTTAAAGAGTGTGCAGGGACAGCGGGACCTGGGAGTTAATGTGCATAGGTCCCTGAAGGTGGCAGGACATATTGAGAGAGTGGTTAACAAAGCATATGGGATCTTGGGCTTCATAAATAGAGGCACTGAGTACAAAAGTACAGAAGTTATGCTGAACCTCTATTAAGTGCTGGTTAGGCCACAACTGGAGTATTGCATCCAGTTCTGGTCACCACACTTTAGGAAGGATGTGAAGGCACTCGAGAGGGTGCAGAGGAGATTTACCAGAATGGCTCCGGGGATGGGGGATCTTGGCTATAAGGACAGGGTGGAGAAGCTGGATTTGTTTTCATTAGAGCAAAGGAGGTTGAGGGGTGATTTGATAGAGGTGTACAAGATTATGACGGGTTGGGATAGGCTAGACGGGGAAAGGCTGTTTCCACTAGTTGATGGTACAAGGACTAGGGGACACAGATTTAAGGTTTTGGGCAAGAGATACAGGGGGGATGTGAGAAAAAACTTTTTTATGCAGCGAGTGGTGATGACCTGGAATTCGCTGCCGACGGAAGCGTTGGAAGCGGAGACACTCAATGTTTTCAAGGGGAGACTGGATAGGCACTTGAGGGAAATAAACTTGCAGGGCTACGGGGATAGAGCGGGGAATGGGACTGACTGGATTGCTCTACAGAGAGCCGGCAAAGACTCAATGGGCCGAATAGCCTCCTTCTGTGCCGTTGTGACTGAGTCAGGAGATGCAAAATAATCCAAAGTTCAGGTACCGATTATGAACTGTTAAATGCTGCAAATAATTATTAAGGGTAGGGATTTATTTTTTAGTTCTAGCAAGGAAATATTCAGGGATGGGATGCAAAATATGGCAAGGAACTGGAGTCTTTATGTTGTCAATCGAATATTATGTATATTGGGGTACCATATGCCAGAAGCTTTGATAGCAAAATACTTGGGATTGAGAATTTGGAGAAGTGTCCAGAGAGGGCTACCAGTCCTACTGATTGCCACTGAAAGTGTACGGAGCACTTTAGAGACTGGCTTTGCCAAAAAAGGAAGCCAGAGCACTATAAATCCTACCTTTCAAAAATTAATTGCCTGTGCTTTTAATTTAGAGGACACGGAGAGATAGTAGCCAACACCAGAGGGCTTCAAAACACTCTGCAGCACTCAGCATCTTATTAGCCTAAATAAAAAAGTGCACACGCTTCAAAAATAATTTATATTTTATTAATATCACACAGACATTAGTTGTGTACTTGTGGTACAGTACGTGCTGTAGTGCAAAAAAATCCTGCGATTAAATTCATAAGCATGCCTTTAGTAGGTATCTGGGAAAGATTTCCTGTGTGTACTCTGCATAGCAAAATAGTAAAGACATTGGCCTAGAAATTCAGTTGGTAGCGCCAGCCGCTAGCGCCTTAAGGCGGCGATAAGTGGGGCGCGAAGCGGCTAGCGCCCAGGCGCGGCACAATCTGCGCCTCTCGCGAACTTGAGTGAAGATTTCTCGGTGGCGCAAAACCGCAACGCCCGCTCAGCTGCGCGCGCAGATCCTGACGTAATTTCATAGTGCAACAACACCCTTGGTGCGCCCCGAACCGGCACTTCAGTGGCGCCCCCCTTTCCGCCTGGCGCTCCCAGCGACTGGTTGAGTGGAACGGTTCCCAGTCGCTGTGGGGCTGGGGGGGGGCGCTATTTAAAGGGAGCTCTTCCTGCATTCTTTGTGGTAGCCATTTTTGGACCACTCCTGTGTGAGAGAGACAAAGGGAGAGAGCTTTCTGCTTTGACTCAGCGCTCACACAGGTACTTCTGGCTTCAGCCCAGAGCTTTGCAGTTGGATTGATTTTTCAGTGCCATAGCCTTGAGTGGCCACATATAATGGGGGCTGCAATGGGTGGAAATGTTGGGTTTCTCCATTGCATTGAGAGGGCTCAGAGACGCCAAGCGAGAGTGCCAATCATGGCCAAACGGAGGAGGGCCAACAGGCGTCGGCACAGGAGGCCTTACCCTCCCAGGGTATACCGCCAGCACTTCTCCTACCTCAACATGTCTGAGGAGCAGTGCATTCAGAGGCTTCGATTCAGAAGGGAGGTGGTCACTGAGATCTGCCACCTGCTTCAGAGAGATCTGCAGCCTCAGCTGAGGAGCAGGACGTCTCTGTCGGTGGCAGTGAAGGTGACAGTGGCTCTCAACTTCTATGCCACCGGCTCCTTCCAATCCACTACTGGGGACATTGCCAATGTCTCCCAGTTCGCGGTGCATTGCTGCATCTGCCAGGTCACGAATGCCCTCTTCAAAAGGAGACGTCAGTACATTTCCTTCCCCATGACCCTGGACAAGCAGCAAGAGCGTGCAATGGGATTTGCAAGAATAGCGGGCTTCCCCATGGTCCAGGGCACCATTGACTGCACGCATGTGGCTTTGCGGGCACTTCTAGAGAATGCCGAGGATTACCGCAACCGGAAGGGGTTCCATTCGTTGAACGTGCAGTTGGTGTGTGACCACAGACAGCTGATACTAGCTGTCAATGCCTGCTTTCCAGGCAGCAGCCACGACCTCTCCTGGTCCCTCAATACCTCCTCTCTGGTGAAGAAGGCCCAGCAGCGCCTATATTTCCTAAGGAAGCTGAAGGGATGTAACCTGTCACCCCTGATCCTCTCTAACTTTTACCGCTGCACAATAGAGAGCATCCTGACAAACTGTATCACAGTATGGTATGGCAGCTGTAGCTCCTATGACCAGAAAGCCTGCAGCGGGTAGTCAAAACTGCCCAACGCATTACCGGCACCCGGCTACCGACCATAGAGCACATATACCAGAAACGCTGTTTACGGAGGTCACTGACCATCATCAAAGACCCTACCCACCCCAGCCACAGTCTGTTCGCCCCCCTGCCATCTGGGAGACGCTACAGATGCATTCGCACCCGAACGACCAGATTTAGGAACAGCTTCTTTCCCAGGGCTGTCATCCTACTGAACTCCACAAATAAACTCTAAAGCCTGCACATCTGCCAATGTACTTTATTATGTTTATGTTAATGTATTACAAGCCAAATGAATGTTGAATGTTTAAATGTCTTAATCTAAATGTACACTCTCGGGAGCTGCAAGCCTACATTTCGTTGTACTGCACTTGTGCACTAACAATGACAATAAAGTTGATTATTATTATTATCCTGCACCAGACTTCTGTGGCAGACATTTTCGAAGCCCCGGCTCACCCAGGGGACAGGGGCTATCCTTTGTGCACCTGGCTGATGACCCCGCTCCGTGCGCCCAGCACCCCTGCTGAAGAGCGATACAATGACAGCCATCAAGCGACCAGGAACATCATTGAGCACACAATCGGCGTGCTAAAGCAATGGTTCCGCTGTCTGGACCATTCCGGGGGAGCCCTTCAGTACTCGCCTGAGCGAGTCTCCCATTTCGTTGTAGTGTGCTGCATGCTGCACAACCTAGCTATCCTCAGGACTCAGCCACTGCCAGCAGACATTGGAGGACCACCAGAGGAGGAGGAGGAGGAGGAGGAAGAGGAGCACCAAGACGGGAGGGAGGCACAAAGTGCAAGGGCTGTCCGTCAGCGGCTTATTACAAGTCGGTTCTAGGCCCCCTCTCAAGGAATGGCTTGTGCCATTGAAACAACATGAATGGACCCGCTCCGCAAAACCTGAGCCGGTCAAGGCAACAAATAGTTCAAAGTGCAAACATGCACAATCTGAATAAAGACAATTATTTATTTAACAAACTCTGTGCCCTTCCCGCATGACAAACAAATACAGAGAAACCCCCAAAAAACAGTCAGACACATAACTAGCTCTCACAACCTGGAGACAATGAACAAAAGAGTTAAACAAAAATGACCATGATCTTCGGGCTTCACAAAAAATAAACACAACATTTTGCCACACCTCCTACTTTTTGGCCTGTGAGGGTGATCTGTCTCGCTCGCGAGATTGGTCCCTTCCCGCCCTGCAGCTGCTCCGCAATGGGACTCCAGTGGCTGCAGCAAGGCTGGGGGAAGGCTGCTGAGGGTCAGATAGTGAGTCGGCAGATGCCCTTGGGGGATGGCCTGAACCAGCTCTGGACCTGGAGGGCCCGGCTGCTGACTGCTCCAACTCTGCTTGGGCGGCAGCAGTCTGTCCTACGGGTGGTGGCAGCTGCAGTGGAGGAGTGACAGTGTTGGCAGCAGGAATGCTGCCAACCTGACAGAGCACAGGCACTCCCTGGTCAGATGAGACACTGGCACTCGCATGGGGCAGCACTGAAGCATACGCAGCAATCTGCTGAAGCAGAAACTGCTGGCCTGCTGCGGCGCGGCAAGGGCCCCGGCGAATCCTGCCCGATCCAGCGAGGGTGGCAGCAGTTAGTGCTCGTGTGGCCCTGATCTGTGTCTGCATCAGACCAGCCAGTGACTGCATGGCACGACTAAGCACTTGGCTGGAAGCCGCATGTGCTGCATCGAAGTCCTGCTGACTCCTTGCCTGTGCTGCCCCGAAGTCCTGCAGACTCCTTGCCTATGCTGCCCCGAATTCCTGTACACTCCTTGCCAGTGACTCTATGGAGTCAGGCATCCTTGCCACTGCAGCCATGAGCTCAGTGTGCCTATGCTCCGCCTGGGCGCCCATTTCAGCAAGAAGCCGCACCTCCTCTGCGCTCACTGTAGCAGGGCTGGAGGCCACACTCTCCCTCCGGGGAGAAGGCTGCCAAGCTTCCCTACCCCCCCCCCCCCAAAACGTTGCTGCAGCCTGCTGGGCCCCGGAGCTTCACCCTCCTCAGACCCTTCCCCCTTGCTCCCCTCCAGGGAAGACGTGTCCCCATCATGAGCATGGGCTGCCTTGGCTGAGGGTGGCACTGATGTTCCGGCTTCCTCTTCCTCGCCTTCCGATTCACTCCCAGTGGCAGCTTGAGGGCCTGCCTCCTCACCTAGCGAATCAGTATCTGAAAGCAGGGAGGTACAAGAGTTGCTTTAGCGTGAGGACAGGGCGGCAGCGAGGGAAGCATCAGTGCTGCAATGCACTGCATTGGTTTGATAGTGGCAAAGGATGCTGGTGTGAGGCACAAGTGGAAAGAGAGAGGTCAAAAAGGTGATGACCTTACCATTGCTGTCCAGAACGGGGTCGGCATCTCCAGTGGCGACGGGGCCAATCAGCCGGCCTGCCATTATCCGTTCCACGCGCTGCTCCAGATCGCTGAGGTCTTTAAGTTCAGGACGGCCTCCCCCGGTCCGTTGCTGCTGCCTCCTATTGTGGGCCAGCTTGCCCTGCAAGAGAAAGGACGGGCTCCGAGTATAATGTGAAGCCCTGATCTTGGCTGCACTGCCTCCCATGGTGGAATAGCCCCAACAGTGTCAAGCCCTGATCTTGGCTGCACTGCCTCCCATGGTAGAATAGCCCTTACATTGTGTAAAGTGGTGAATGTGCATGTGAGTTTCATGAGAGGCCCATAGGTGTTGGATGAGGGCTGGGCATTGGGGCTTTCAGGACCCTTTGGCCATAAAGTGAGATGCACATGCAGGGATGAAGAGGATACTGGAAAGGGTACTCACCCTGACAACCCGAGTGAGGTCGTTGAACTTCTTCCTGCATTGCGTTGGGGTCCTAGGTACCATGCTGCTAGAGTGCGAGTCATCAAAGAGTGCTGTGAGTTAGGGTAAGTGGGGTGTTAGGTGCTCTTTTCAAACTTTAACTCTGTGGGTTGTAGTTAATAAGGCCTTTCTGGTGCAGAGTGACTGTTGGTAAACCATTTAACTGGTGTAACTAGAGGGATTGATTTAATTTAAATCCAATTAATTAAAGGGGATACTAGCATCTAAAATCGGGCAGAGGGTGTCCATAACTAACAATAAAAATTTTAATTAATTACATAGAATGGAGCAGGTGATGTGCTACTGTTGCGAGATGTGGGAGCCGGTGAACCCCATTGAGGCTCACGATGATTACGTCTGTGACAAGTGTCTGCTGCTACAGGAACTCCAGCTCCGTTTTGATGAGCTGGAGTCTGAGCTTCAGACACTGCGACACATCAGGGAGGGGGAGAAGTACCTGGACTCTGTGTATCAGGAGGTGGTCACACCTATGAAGTTAAGTAATTCAAATGTAGCCCATGGTCAGGGACAGGACGGTGTGACTATGAGTGAGGCAGGTACGGGGATCCAGGACGTAGAGCTGGAGGAGCCGCAGCCCTTGCTCTTGACCAACAGGTTCGAGGTTCTTACTCCCTGTGGGGACAGGAGCAGGGACTGCAGGGAGGATGAGCAACCTGGCCACAGCACCGTGGAACGGGGGGCCATTCAAGAGGGGGGAGTAAATAGAAATGTTGTAGTGGTGGGGGATAGATAGAGTTCTCTGCAGTCGAGAGCGAGAGTCCCGAAGGCTGTGTTGCCTACCCGGTGCCAGGGTTAAGGACATCTCCTCTGGGCTGGAAAGAAACTTGCAGTGGGAGGGGGTGGATCCAGTTGTCGTGGTCCATGTTGGTACAAACGACGTAGATAGGACTAGGAAGCCGGTTCTGTTAAAGGAGTATGAGCAGCTAGGGGTCAAATTAAAAAACAGAACCTCAAGGGTAATAATCTTACCTGAGCCACGAGCGAATTTGGCTAGGACAAATAAAATTAGAGAGTTAAATGTGTGCCTCAAAGACTGGTGTGGGAGAAATGGGTTTTGCTTCCTGGGACACTGGCACCAGTACTGGGGCAGGAGGGAACTGTTCCGTTGGGACGGGCTTCACTTGGCCAGTGCTGGGACTAGAGTCCTGGCGGATCATATAACTAGGGCCGTAGAGAGGGCTTTAAACTAACTAGTTGGGGGGAGGTTCCTAGAGAGCAAATAATAAAAATGACAACAGAGAAGGTCATAGACTTAGGTAGCAGTGGGGAAATTAAAAATCAGAGCGTGTCAGGAAGGGGCAGAAGGTATGGAGTAAAAGGTAAAGTAATAAAAAGGGCAAAAGCAGGAACTAAGTGTCACAAAACATATTTGAAAGTTCTCTATCTGAATGCACGTAGCATTCGTAACAAAATAGATGAGTTAATGGCACAAATAACTACATATGGGTATGATCTTGTGGCCATTACAGAAACATGGCTGCAGGGTGACAATGCCTGGGAATTAAACATACCAGGTTATTTAACGATCAGGAAGGACAGGCAGGAAGGAAGGGGAGGTGGGGAGGCTATGTTAATAAAGGAAGGAATCACTGTAATACAGAGAAATGATATTGGGTCAAAAGATCAGGATAATGAAACAGTTTGGGTGGAGGTAAGGAATAATAAGGGGAAAAAAACAGTAGTGGGTGTAGTCTATAGGCCTCCGAACAGTTGCAACTCTGTTGGACGGAGTATCAATCAGGAAATAGTTGAGGCTTGTAATAAGGGAGCATCTATAATTATGGGGGATTTTAACTATCATATTAATTGGACAAATCAAATTGGGCAGGGCTGCCTTGAGGATGAGTTCGTTGAGTGTTTTAGGGGTGGGTTTCTTGAGCAGTATGTAACTGAACCGACCAGGGGGCAAGCAACCTTAGATCTGGTCCTGTGTAACGAGACAGGATTAATTAAAAATGTCTTAGTAAAGGATCCCCTTGGAATGAGTGACCATAACATGGTTGAATTCCATATTCAATTAGAGGGTGAGAAGGTTGGATCTCAAACAAGCGTGCTAAGCTTGAATAAAGGAGACTATGAAGGTATGAGAGCGGTATTGAGTAGAGTGGATTGGGAAAATAGATTAAAGGGTAAGACGATACAAGATCAGTGGTGTACATTTAAGGAGTTATTTCACAACTTCCAAAAAATATATATTCCACTGAGAAGAAAAGGGTGTAAAAGAAAAGACAGCCACCCGTGGCTAAGTAAAGAAATTAAGGATAGTATTCGACTAAAAACAAGGGCATATAAGGTAGCCAAATCTAGTGGGAGGATAGAGGATTGGGCAAACTTTAAAAGACAGCAAAAAATAACAAAAAGATTGATTAAGAAAGGGAAGATAGATTATGAAAGTAAATTAGCAAAAAATATAAAAACAGATAGTAAGAGTTTTTATAGTTATATAAAAAGAAAAAGGGTGGCTAAAGTAAATGTTGGTCCCTTAGAGGATGAGACCGGGAAATTAATGGTGGGAAACATGGAGATGGCAAAAACACTGAATGAATATTTTGTATCAGTCTTTACAGTAGAAGACACTAAGAATATCCCAACACTGGACAAACAGGGGGCTATAGGGGGGGGGGGGGGGGGGGAGGAGCTAAACACGATCAAAATCACTAAGGAAGTGGTACTCGGTAAAATAATGGGACTCAAGGTGGATAAATCACCTGGACCTGATGGCTTACATCCTAGGGTCTTGAGGGAAGTGGCGGTAGGGATTGTGGATGCATTGGTAATAATTTTCCAAAACTCCCTGGACTCAGCAAAGGTCCCGGCAGACTGGAAAACTGCTAATGTAACGCCCTTATTTAAAAAGGGCAGTAGACAGAAGGCTGGAAACTATAGACCGGTTAGCCTAACATCTGTGGTAGGTAAAATATTGGAGTCCATTATTAAGGAGACAGTAACAGGACATTTGGATAATCATAATTTAATAGGACAAAGTCAGCATAGTTTTATGAAGGGGAAGTCATGTTTGACAAATTTGCTGCAGTTCTTTGAGGAAGTAACATATAGGGTGGATAAAGGGGAACCAGTGGACGTAGTGTATTTAGACTTCCAAAAGGCATTTAACAAGGTGCCACACAAAAGATTATTGCTTAAGATAAAAAATCACGGGATTGGGGGTAATATTCTGGCATGGATAGAGGATTGGCTATCTAACAGAAGGCAGAGAGTTGGGATAAATGGTTCATTCTCAGACTGGCAATCAGTAACTAGTGGTGTTCCGCAGGGGTCAGTGCCGGGTCCCCAACTCTTTACAATCTATATTAACGATTTGGAGGAGGGGACAGAGTGTAACATATCAAAGTTTGCAGATGATACTAAGATGGGAGGGAAAGTAGTGAGCGAGGAGGACATAAAAAACCTGCAAGGGGACATAGACAGGCTAAGTAAGTGGGCAGAGATTTGGCAGATGGAATACAATACTGGAAAGTGTGAGGTTATGCACTTTGGCAGGAAAAATCGTAGAGCAAGTTATTATCTTAATGGCAAGAAACTGGAAAGTACTGAAGTACAAAGGGATCTGGGGGGTCCTGGTGCACGAAACTCAAAAGGTTAGTATGCAGGTGCAGCAAGTGATTAAGAAGGCCAATGGAACGTTGGCTTTCATTGCTAGGGGGATAGAATATAAAAATAGGGAGGTATTGCTTCAGTTGTACAAGGTATTGGTGAGACCGCACCTGGAATACTGCATACAGTTTTGGTGTCCATACTTAAGAAAAGACATACTTGCTCTCGAGTCAGTACAAAGAAGGTTCACTCGGTTAATCCCGGGGATGAGGGGATGGACATATGAGGAGAGGTTGAGTAGATTGGGACTCTACTCATTGGAGTTCAGAAGAATGAGAGGCGATCTTATTGAAACATATAAGATTGTGAAGGGGTTGGATCGGGTGGATGCGGGGAGGATGTTCCCGATGATGGGTGAAACTAGAACTAGGGGGCATAGTCTTAGAATAAGGGGCTGCTCTTTCAAAACTGAGATGAGGAGGAACTACTTCACTCAGAGGGTGGTAGGTCCATGGAATATGCTGCCCCAAAAAGCTGTAGGAGCTACATCATTACATAAATTTAAAACAGAAATAGACAGTTTCCTAGAAGTAAAGGGAATTAAGGATTACGGGGAGCGGGCAGGAATTTGGACATGAGTCTAGGTTCGGATCGGTCATGGCCCTATGGGTAGCGGAGCGGGCCCAGGGGCCGTGTAGCCCGATCCTGCTCCTATTTTGTGTGTCTAATTCTGTTAGATTCAGGAGATGGTTCTGTGATAGGAGATTGACGGTTAGGATCAGATCAGCCATGATCTTATTGAATGGCGGAGCAGGCTCGAGGGGCCGATTGGCCTACTCCTGCTCCTATTTCTTACGTTCTTATGTTGGTCACTCTGTGTGCCACCTCCCTCCAAGCTTTTCTATATTTGTTGAGCAGCGTCCTCCTGCCACTGTCAGGAAAGAGGATAGGTCGCCTGCGCTCCACTGCGCCAACCAGAACCTTCAGGGCCCCCTCACTGAAGCGTTGCGCTCGCTCCCTGACCCTCTCCATGGTCGTAGGCGTAACGATGTCGCAGCAGGTCTGTCCAGGCCTAGAATCAGGGCTCCAATGTGCAGGGCGTGGCTGCAAGACAAATTGCCCCTCCCCCTTTAAGAGGTGACCGGCGCCAGCGTGTCTGCCTGCATTCGCTAACTGGCCGCACCTGCGCTGCGCCCGCCCTCGGTGGTAGCGCCTTGGCTCGCCGGCTTAGCGCCTTAGGATAGTCATGCACCGCCTGCTTTAGCGCAGCAACAACCTCTTGGGGCAATGCAACTCAATTTCGCTGAAGATGGCGCCAAGTTGCACCGGGCGCTAAATTTAGCGCACGCTCAACTGTAGCGCCCCAAACGTGGCGATACTGAATTTCTAGGCCATTTACTTTACAAATGCATTCATGATTTTGGTACAAGTAGCACACAGGAGGAAATCTTGCATTAAACCCTTTGAATCACACAGTACATATCCAAAAACGGAGTTAAAAACAACCAGGCCAGAATCCATTAGCACAACTGACCACAGCAGTATACAAGCACAAAATCATTTCCTGGGGTACTTACCAATTTAATAAACTGCAAAGAGTACAAATAACATCAGGAAGGAGGAAAAGCAAAACTGAAAGTATAAGGTGACTACTTGGTAATTAATACACTGACAAACAGTATGACATATATTTTGTTACCTTTGTTTCAATTCTAAGGATAGTACTTGGACAGTGAAATCATTAGCATAATTAGGTGCCTGGTAGTAACTAGAGAACACTGGACTAATGGAAGTACCCTTACTTGAATCTAATTTTTGATTGAATATAATAGTTAATTCTCTCGGCTCTTGCCTGAAACACTGGGCAGCTGAACACTCCATCAGCTGGTTACCATGAATCATCATTATAAATGTTCACTGCCCCACCCTCTTAAATCAGCAGAAAAACCTGTAGGATAAGTTCCATTCCAGAAAAATGAAAAGAATCGCTAAGCAGTTGATTGCACCGCAGCCCTGAATGCAACTAGAGTTAAAGGTCCAGAGCATTTAACACTTACAAATAGAATGCATTATAACCAAAAATAAATGGGAATCGTTTAGAAAGATTACAAACTTATAATTTTAAATGAGTGAAAGGGAAAAAAGTATACAGTAAAGTAAATATTTCAAAATAAAATAGAATTGTTTATATTATTGGGCTGGGAAATATGGAAATACTTTTCACCCTGCACTTATGTGACTATGAAAATGAGAAATATTAAAATATGCCACAGTCACCATCAGTAATGACATATGACAAATACCTAATTTGTGAAGTTGACCACAACACTTGCTTATTAATCAAAATAGAAACCAAATTTGCATACAGCTCTGCCAGCCCAACATCTATGAGGCACTAAATGTTCCATATCACGTCAGTATTTAAAACTGGCTGACACCATCTCGGTGATCTTGGTCTGAGACCTGAACCAATTTGTAATTCAGATCATTAAACAGGAACAGAAAGGCGGCTCTGCTGAATCCTGTATGTTTGAAAAAAGGGCATTGTTGTCCACAATTGCTGCTCTGGAGTGGGTTTTTTTCTACTTATCGGCCCTGAATTTGCGGTCGGCAGCGTAGCTAAGGAGTACGCCACCGACATCACAAGGAAATCAGCACTTACCTTGTGCAAACACCCCTTCGAGAACTTGCTTTCAAACGCTGCAGAGTTGTGTGCAGCATAGTGCCCCACAGAGCGCAGGAGCGCACCGCTGTGGCGTATGCGAACCTGGGATGACATGGGGCAGTGCTCCTTTCACTTCCTGACTCTTAGCCAATCAGGAAACAGAGGAGATTGCTGATTTGTATGATTTAGGGGACAAGGCAGTATCAAGCAATCAGTAAAAATCACAGACCTAAGCTTCATGGAGGAACAAACTATAAGATGACAGGAGTACATCACATTTACATTATCAGCTGCAGTAAACTGCATAAACGTGGCAGCAACTGAAATCTTTAAAACAACAAATGGGGCAATATTTATTTGAACATTCTGAGAATCTTCTTAAGTTGTGTAAGTCAAAGCATTTATCTTTGTGCTGGGAACCAGACAGACACCTGATTTACTTAATACTCCCGAAGTGAAATTCTGGGTAAACGCAAAGGGAATACCAGGGACTTTTCTTTGTCTCTCCTTTATACAGATACTAGCTGGGGAGCCCCGCGTTGCGAGGGCAATTTTGGGGCGCTTGGTCTCCCTGCCCCTGTGTGTCCCCCCTCTCCCTGTCATGTCCTCTCCCTGTCCTATCCCTCCCTCCCCTCCCCTCTCTCCCACCCCTCCTCTCCCTCCCACCCCTCCTCTCCCTCCCTCCCTCCCCCCACCCCCTCCCCTCGCCCACCCCCACCCCTCCCCTCGCCCAGCCCCACCCCTCCCCTCCCCCACTCCCCTCTGTCCCTCTCTCCGGCCTCTCCCCCTGCCTAGCGCCTGAGGTCCGGTGCCGTTGCGATAGCGGCCGTGCGGGGCCTAGCGCTTAAGGCGCGGTCGGGTTCTGAGGCCGGGACGGACCGGAGCCGAGGTCCCCCGCGTATCGCGCGGCTGATGGACGGCCGCTGCGGGCGGGCGGCGCATGCGCGGTCAGTGCGGGCGGCGCGAGGCGGCCCGCGGGGAGCAGGCAAGGGCGGCTTGGCGGCCGTTAGCAAGCGGGAAACTTCGGGCGGCCCGCCCGCGCTCCGTCCGCGACACCGTGAAACCTGAGAGGGGGAAGTAGAGAGAGACAGAGAGGGAAGAGGAGAAGGAGAGAGAGGGAAGAGGAGAGAGGGAAGAGGAGAAGGAGAGAGAGGGAAGAGGAGAAGGAGAGAGAGAGAGAGGGAAGAAAGAGAGAGAGAGAGAGAGAGACATTTTTTGAGCTTCAGGCCCCGAGTCCCCCCTGCGCGAGGGTGAGGAGGAGGGGGGGGGGGTTGCTAAACACAATATAAAACTCAAATAAATTGTTAATTAATTCCCTAACACATAATTCAAATATTTACCGTACTTCCCTAACACACTGAAAGTGTGGGGAAAAAATCGTGAAAAATCAAGATGGCGGCCACTCACCTCGGTTCAGAAGGATAAGGCCCGCCCACACATGCACCGATTGGTCGACCGGTCAGGTCACCGAAGCGTAGGATTGGTCAATCGTCGAGTCACTCGACACTCAACTGTAGGAAGGAACCCGCCGTCCGATTGGTCGACCTCGACGTCACACGGTCGCTAATGAGATGCTAATGAGCGGAAGGCTGAACGTTTTTCGGATACCGCGGGCGCGGTTTTTTTCCGGCCAAAACGTAAATACGCCTATGACCGGTCCGGAATCGCAAGCTTTCTTTTGAGGTGACGCGCGCGTCGGTACGCTCTGTAACTTTCAAACGTATAGAGAACGGACAGACATCGGGACAGACAGACAGACAGAAGAGCCGCTTTATATATATAGATAGAAGATATGCGTGACTCCAAAGTGGAATCTAACATGAAAGGGCTGCCATTTTAATAGAGTCTGTAACTGCAATCTTCTCATGGTACCAATCTGTTATTGTAAATCTCTCATTAAAACAAAGTATGCTTATTCAAAATTCACAAACATCAGTTATTACAAATCTCTTATAACACACTAGCTGGGGAGCCCCGCGTTGCGAGGGCAATTTTGGGGCGCTTGGTCTCCCTGCCCATGTGTCCCCCCTCTCCCTGTCATGTCCCTCCCCTCCCCTCCTCTCCCTCCCTCCCCTCCCCTCCTCCACTCCCCTCTGTCCCTCCCCTGTCTCCCTCCCTCCCCCACTCCGGCCCCTCCCCCTGCCTAGCGCCTGAGGTCTGGAGCTGAGGTCCCCCGCGTATCGCGCGGCTGATGGACGGCCGCTGTGGGCGGGCGGCGCATGCGCGGTCAGTGCAGGCGGCGCATGCGCTGTCAGTGCGGGCGGCGCGAGCCCCCCGCGATTTCCCGAGGCTCGCCCCCCCCCCGCGATTTCACGAGGCTCTCCCCCCCCCCCGCGATTTCCCGAGGCTCTCCCCCCCCCCCGCGATTTCCCGAGGCTCTTCCCCCCCCCCGCGATTTCCCGAGGCTCTCCCCCCCCCCCCCCCCGCGATTTCCCGAGGCTCTCCCCCCCGCGATTTCCCGAGGCTCTCCCCCCCCCGGCGATTTCCCGAGGCTCTCCCCCCCCCGGCGATTTCCCGAGGCTCTCCCCCCCGCCCCCCACGATTTCCCGAGGCTCTCCCCCCTCCCTATTAAATTGTTATTTAATTCCCTAACACATCATTAAAATATTTACCTTAGTTCCCTAACACACAAAGTGTGGGGGGAAAAATTGTGAAAAATCAAGATGGCGTCCACTCACCTCGGTTCAGAAGGATAAGGCCCGTCCACATTGGTCGACCGGTCAGGTCACCGAAGCGTAGGATTGGTCAATCGTCGAGTCACTCGACACTCAACTGTAGGAAGGAACCCGCCGTCCGATTGGTGGACCTCGACGTCACACGGTCGCTAATGAGATGCTAATGAGCGGAACGCTGAACGTTTTTGGGATACCGCGGGCGGGATTTTTGTCCGGCCGAAACGTAAATACGCCTATGACCGGTCCGGAATCGCAAGCTTTCTTTTGAGGCGACGCGCGCGTCGGTACGCTCTGTAACTTTCAAACGTATAGAGAACGGACGGACAGACAGACATCAGGACAGACAGACAGAAGAGCCCTTTTATATATATAGATACCGGCAATACAAGTCTCTCATTACTTTACACTCTGATTATTAACTTCACCTTAAAAAAAAGTTACAAACCACTCATTTAATGCTTTATTCAGTGTGCTTACAAACACTTTATGATGATAACCTCTTAAAACAAATCTTCCCACCCCGCTTCCTGTAAGGACTCTATTCCATTCTCCCAGTTTCTCCGTCTCCACGGCGTCTGCTCCGACGATGCCACCTTCCATATCAGTGCTTCCGACATGTCTTCCTTTTTCCTCAACCGAGGATTCCCCTCTACTGTGGTTGACACGGCCCTTGACAGTGTCCATTCTATTTCCCGCACTTCTGCTCTCACCCCTTCCACTCCCTCCCAGAACCACGATAGGGTTTCCCTTGTCCTCACCTTTCATCCCACCAGCTTCCACATTCAACGGATCATCCTCCGCCATTTCCGCCACCTCCAACGTGATCCCACCACCAAACACATCTTCCCCTCACCTCCCCTTTCAGCATTCCGAAGGGACCGCTCCCTCCGCGACACCCTGGTCCACTCCTCAATCACCCCCAACAGCCCTTCTCCTTCACCTGGCACCTTCCCGTGCAAACGCAGGAGATGCAACACATGCCCTTTTACCTCCTTCCTTCCCACTGTCCAGGGCCCCAAACACCCCTTCCAGGTGAAACAGCAATTTACTTGTACTTCTTGCAATTTAATATACTGTATTCGCTGCTCACGATGCGGTCTCCTCTACACTGGGGAGACCAAACGCAGATTGGGCGACCGCTTTGCGGAACACCTCCGTTCAGTCCGTAAGGGTGACCCTGAGCTTCCGGTCGCCTGTCACTTTAATTCTCCACTTCACTCCCGCTCTGATTTCACCGTCCTCGGCCTCTTACACTGTTCCAGTGAAGCTCAACGTAAGCTCGAGGAACAGCACCTCATCTTTCGATTGGGCACTTTGCAGCCTGCCGGACTCAACGTAGAGTTCAACCATTTCAGATAATAATCCCTGCCCCCATTTTTCATGCAGTATGATTTTGCCATTCCCATTTGCAACATTTTCACAGCATGTTCTTTCAATTCCTTCCTCCCCTCCCCTGCACCTGCTTAATATGTTACATTTCCAGCTTTTTCCAGTTCTGATGAAGGGTCCCAGACCTGATACGTTAACTCTGTTTCTCTCTCCACGGATGCTGCCTGGCCTGCTGAGTATTTCCAGCATTTTCTGTTGTTATTTCAGATTTCCAGCATCCGCAGTATTTTGCTATTATCTTCCATTATAGCATTGTCTTGTTACAGGTCATTTTGCAATACAATTTTCTCATCCAGTCCCCTTACGCTGTGCAACAGGCTTCCTGTGCCTGTTTGCACCACGCTTAAACATTTTCAGCGTAATCACCTCGCAGTAGATGGGCAATTAGCCCAACTTTTCGGCAGCACATTCATTTGTATGAGGAGATGAATGACACAGCGAAGCCTATGTGCAGTCCGAACTTGACAAATCGCAAGTTCGAGATTTAGCGTACTTGTGGTTAATTTCTGCATTGACTGCCCTTATAAAAGAGATGGGAGCTGTTGTGAAAAGGACATTTTCTCCCCTTTCATGATACCACTACGAGGTACACAACTACTTATATGGAAATTTCACCAAACTTGACATCCTTTTTAAATACTGCATGTAGTACTTGTGTTATTTACTCAGCTGCACTTAAGAGTTATTACGTCTTACTGCTGGCCATACTACTAACTCCATGGAAACTGTATTTAAAAGACTCTACCTTGATCTCTCGTTGCTCTACAGATTTTTCCCATATCTGTTGATCGTAAGCCCCAATCTGTAACAAAAAAAACATTGAAATCAGTTAAAAATCATCCAATGAATGTTTCAACTATGATGGGGAAACCAGTAAAAAACCTATAGTCCATGATTAAAATGTCCACTTTTGCAACACAAATATAAAACCACAGAAAATTTAACAACAGCTTACATATCTTGGATAATGCATACAACATTGTATGCAAATTGAAAATATAAATGCAAATATTCTGTTCTATCAGATGATCATAAATGAATTAATTCGTTTTCCTTAGCTTTCAAAATTAAGAAATGATTTGAATTGTTATCTCCAGGGTATACAGATCTTGGTTT
Organism: Somniosus microcephalus; assembly: GCF_052327205.1. NCBI lineage: Eukaryota > Metazoa > Chordata > Chondrichthyes > Squaliformes > Somniosidae > Somniosus > Somniosus microcephalus. Next base: position 57,218,213 of record NC_141003.1, read on the forward strand.
GACATGGTGAATACAAGGTTGCAAGGCATTCACATGTACAAAGATTTTCAATTATCTATGAGAATGTTCCCTAAAAGAGGCTGCAGAGTAAAGCCAAGTATAAGGGATGAGGTACACTTAACACTCCATCAATCCCCTTTTACTCTTTTTAAAACAGAAATCAAAATTACATTTCTGGGCTCCAAAAGGGCATTGTATTAATGACAGAAATTGAGCAAATTGAGCAAATATTATACAAAGTTTAGTCATTTATTTAGAATCTTTACTTCGACACTGTCCATTTGCCTTAAGCTCTGCAGCCCCCTGCAATGAACTTTACTATAATGCTTCCAACATTTCAACAGAGTACAACTAAAACACAACAGTTAACACTACCTGTAAATTTTAAAAGGTCAGTTGAGATAAAACCAAGCTAAGCAGAATTTAATATTTAGAGATCCTGTGGCTTAAGCAGAAAATGTGTTGTGTTGTCTTTCAGAGAACAAAATCAGCTTTGGAATGTTTTCCATCTTAAGATACACATCATTTGGCTTATCTAGAGCAGTATTGACAGCAACCATATAGAGATTGAAAACCCACATCATTCCAAAGGCGGAAAGGGTCATCAAAAGGTGAAAAAACAATGGATAAAATCACCACAGACACAAAATTAGGTCAGTAAATAGAAAATTCTGTCGAATAACATTTTTCAGTGGCGACTGGGAACTGGGTTTTGGGGAATTGTGGCTCGGTCGAGGAAGGGGGAAGGAGGAGACTGGGGAATGGGGTGGGAGCAGGGCCCATCATTTCCTGCAGAGCCAGGAACAGCAGCAGCAGCAGCAGCAGCGGCGTGATGTGGGAGCAGCACAGAAAGAGGAGAAGCCAGTAAAGGGCCGAGTGATACCGGGGGACTTTACTCTGGGTAAATAGTGAAAAATTGTCTGATCAGGAGAGCGAATGAGGAACAAGAGGACAGAGACCGAGAATTCTCACTGGGAGAACCAAGGGGGGGAGGGAGCAGGAAGGTTTTTGATCGGAGAGCTATTAGACCATGGAATGCTTCACCACAAGTGGCTACTGAGGCAAAGACTAGAACGTCATTTAAAAAGGAATGGGGTAAGTCTTTGGAAAGGAAGAATATAAACAGATCTAGAGGACAATGAGGTTACAGGAAAGCATGCCAGCACCGGCACAGGGGGCCGAATGGCCTCCTCCTGTGCTGTAATTTCTATCATTCTGTGAAAACTCTTCTTCATTGAGCCCGAACCCATGGATGGGTTTAGAACTATCGGTGCTGAGCTGAGTTCAGGATGATGAGCCGCCCTATGAGAAGTGCCCCAAACACTGGGTCCAGTGACCTTTGTGTGATCTCTCCGTTTGGTTCAATTCAGTCTGTGCTGCCCGGTTTTGATGAGTAAAGTCCAAGTACAGATCAGCTCTGACTGAGGCTTCCAGATCAGAGTTGTCACCGTCACACAGAACCGGAGTCCAAAACAGAGTCCAAGGAGATAGGGAAAGAGATGGGGCCTGTTAAAAGTGGCATCGACTGGGGAGCCTGACCGTGCCTTGTGCAGTGCAGGGGATTCTGGTTATCATTACAGGGTGCATATCAGCGGGTTATAGGATTACTACTAGTTACAGGTAGAATATTGGGGCATTACACCTATCACGACCAGCTACATAGACTATCTAGGCGGTGCAACGAAGGTTCACTAGATTGATTCCTGGGATCAGAGCTTTGTCCTATGAGGAGAGATCGAGTAGATTGGGCCTCTGCACTCTGGAGTTTCGAAGAATGAGAGGTGATCTCATTGAAACATGTAAAATTGAGGGGGATTGACAAGATAGATGCTGAGAGATTGTTTCCCCTGGCTGGAGAGTCTAGAACTAGTGGCATAGCCTCAGGATAAGGGGTCGGCCTTTTAAGACTGAGATGAGGAGGAATTTCTTCACTCAGAGGGTTGTAAATCCTCGGAATTCTCTACCCCAGAGGGCTGTGGATGCTGAGCCATTGAATATATTCAAGGCTGAGATATAGATTTTTTGATTCTAGGAGAGTCATGGGATATGGAGATTGGGCGGGAAAGTGGAGTTGAGGTTGAAGTTCAGCTATGATCTTATTGAATGGCGGATCTGAATCAAGGGGCCATATGGCCTACTCCTGCTCCTAATGCTTATGTTATCAGTGAGTTATTCTATTACTGTTGGTTATGAAGGGAATTTCAGTTAAGTTACTAGTGGAATCAAAGTTCCTCCCAGCTCTGGTTCCCTCCCTACGAATCCCTGTCCAATTTTGGTGTCCCCTCTTCCCTGCCCTCTGTTTCCCTTCTTTGCCTGCTCACCAGTTGCCTCCTAGTTCTCAGAGCTACTCACAACAGCTGCTGGCGCAAAACCATGAGCAAAGATGCTTAACTACAGAGGACCAAGGTAAATGCAATAACATTTGCAGACGTCACGTCACATAATCAGACGTCACTTGATCAAATCTCCAGGACTACTTCCAACCAGTGTTGGCAACCTTAATGCTGACTTTCCTGCTGTGTATTTCCAGCAATTTCTTTTTTATTTCTGCATGAACACAACTCCAGAAATGATGGCTGGCATCACTGAATTCTCTAGAGGAGGGTTACCATGCTTAATTTTGAAGGGCTTTGATATATAGACAAACCTGAAGAACAGAAGTAGGCCCGTAAAGTAGATGTGTGTGAAATAACAATCTTCTGTATTAGAAATACATCACAGCAAAAGTTAACAATCAAAAATTGCCTCTCTCAAACTGCCAAGCCAAGGAAGGGACTTCTAAGGTCACAATTTGTTTTGGGGAGGGATGGGCGTATTTGAAATAACAAATTCAGATGAAGGGCTAGTGCACATGACAGATTTTAACACGGTTTGATCCCACTAAATCCTACTCCATCAGCCACACTGGAATTTACTGTGATGCTCCAACTACTTTAACAGATGACAGCTAGAATTGTTCAGCCGAGACAGTTATTTACAATAGCAGTCAACTAACAAAGCACTAATGAGCAAGAATGTCGGATTCTGATTTAGCTGGCCCAACTTCAATATAAATTTCATCTTGCATTTAAACTCAGCCACCCTCTTTGGTTAATAATAGGTTTACAGTGTGTACGTAATGCTGTGTGGCATTGTGCAAAAAAACATGGTGAGGGAATAAATTATTTAAGAAACTAAGTCAGCAGCAAACAACTTCTGTTGAAACAGGACAGTAACTGGTTTGAACAAGAAATGTGTCAGGTTTGATGAAACAGCAATTTATGCTTGAGTTGTTAAAGAATGCTTGAACCACCATAAGACGCGACAGCAGTGAAGTGGCAGTCCATTGTAACCTGCTCCTAGAGCTCCATGGAATCATGTTGAAGTTAATTAGAGCCTCTAATGCTTAGAGAAGAAAACAAGCATTTGAAAAAGCTCAAGATATGCTGTAGACAATCTCCCGAGAGGAGCTGTTCTAATAGGCCAGAAACCTTTTCATGGTGTTGGAACTGGAATAGAAATGGAAAGTTTGAAGCTCCTAGATCATTTGAATGGTAAGGAAGCCAAGGGTTATGGGGAGTAGGCAGGGAAGTGGAGTTGAGGCCGAGATCAGATCAGCCATGATCTTATTGAATGGCGGAGCAGGCTCGAGGGGCCAAATGGCCTACTCCTGCTCCTACGTGTATGTTCTTATGTGATTAGAAGAAAAGGTCATGGAAGAGTACAGAAAATGGAAAAATACTTTAATTTGTAATACAACTGAAAAAGGTGTAGAAGTAAAACAGAAAGATCAGGCCAGTAATTTGTATGCAATAGGTATGTATAATAGGTTTACATATACTGAAGGAAGAGAGAATTGGAACTTGAAGGTATTAATGGACGCGTGAGGAATATTTTATATCTCAGAAGAATATTATGATTGAAAGACAGGAGTGGAATACTAAATATCGAGCTCAATGAGAAAGCATTAATCACTATTTAATACATGTGCAAGAAAGTCCAAGTGTTGCGCGCACAGATTCCTCGTTAGGGACAGTCTCGTAATTAGGAAATATTAATCATCCTACTTGGCCTCCTCCTGAGGTCTGCACCATCATAGATGCCAGCATCAAGCCAGTTCAGTTCACTCCTTGCAACATTAAGAACCAGCTTAGTGCACTGGACACAGCAAAGGCTCTGGGTTCTGACAACAGCCCAGCTGTAGTCAGGAACCATGCACTTCGGCTGCTTCCTCTTCAAGCTACTCCAGTAAATCAATGACATCAGCAGCTACCCGGCAATGTGGAAGATTGCCCAGGTACATCCTATCCACAATAGGATAAATTTAACCTGGCCAAATACAGACCTGTCAGCGTCCTCCTAATCATCAGTAAAACGACAGAAGGAATCATGACACCTGCGATCAAGCGACATCTGCTCACCAATACTCAGTTCATGTTCCACTAGAACCGCTCAGCTCCAGACCTCATCAGAGCCTTGATCAAGACATGAAAATTGAGGCTCCCCCTCCAGTGGCTGGACACATACCTGATACAAAAGAAGATGTCTGTGCTGGTCAGAAGCCATGACAGTCCCAGGACATCATTGCAGGAGTTCCTCAGAGAAGTGTCCTTAGCCCAACCATCTTCAGCTGCTTCATCAGTGAGCTCCCCTCAGTCATAGGTCAGGAGTGAGGCTGCTTGCTGACTATACAACAGCGTTCAGTTTCATTCAACAGCAGGAGTTCAACAATATACATGCTGGGGCTGACAAGTGACAGGCAGCGACCGTCTCAAGTAAGAGGGAGCCCTGACAACTCCCTTTGTCTTTCAATGGCACCGCCATCGTCGAGTCCCCCAACTACATCCTGAGAAGTCACCATTGACCAGAAGCTGAACTGGACCAGCCTTTTCAACATTGTGGCTACAAGAGCAGGGCAGAGGCTGAGTATTTTGTGATGATTCATTTCCTGACCTCTCAAAGCCCTTCCACCATCTACAAAACTCGCTCGGAGTGTGATGGAATACTCACCACTCGCCTGGATTGCTTTGGACACAACACTCAGGAAGTGTAATACCATCCAGGACAGCAAAATTCACTTGACTGATGGAATGATACATTTGAAGAATGAAAATAATCTTAGACGGTAAGGCAATCCATCTTTCTTTCCAGCATCATCCAATATATAACAGGAGGTTGACAGTACTACTGAGGAGGAGGAGTGAAAGAAAATGTGTCCCTCTTAGGATGAAAAGATACCTAACGGAGACAAACATACTAAAATGTTGACTATCCTTAGACAACAATTCTAAGCAACAGTGCTTAATGAAAAAGTTTGTATTTTCAAGGAAACATCTTTGCAGACACAGTCTATTGTTACCACCTTAAGATTTGCCAATAAAATAAGATACCGATTCCATAGATTGCCCCTTAATCCAAGTCGCTACCCACACGGTGGGTTTAAACTGCTCTTGCAAAGCTGACTTGACAGTTGAAAATATTACACATTGCTCAAAGGATTGCTTCTTCACACTATCTATGTGTCCTCTCTAAAGAAATCCCATCACACCATTGCAATAACCACTGAGTGATAATCACAAGTTATGTAATCCTATATTTGACGACCCTTAAAGTAGCATAGTGGTCATGTTACTGGACTAATGATCCAGAGACGCGAGTTCAAATCCCACCACGGCAGCTAGGGAATATAAATTCAGTTAATTAAATAAATCTGGAATAAAAAGCTTGCATCAGTAATGGTAACCATGAAACTATTGGATTGTCGTAAAAACCCATCTGGTTCACTAATGTCCTTTAGGGAAGGAAATCTGCCGTCCTTACCTGGTCTGGCCTATATGTGACTCCAGACCCAGACTCTTATCTGCCCTCTGAAATGGCCTAGCAAGTTACTCAGTTGTAACTAACCGCTACAAAACATAATAAGAATGAAACTGGACGGACCACCCGGCATCGACCTCAGCACCGGCTACGGACATGGCAATGGCACACCCAGCAACGTCCTCCTCACCAACATCTGCGGACTTCTGCCAAAATTGGGAGAGCTGTCCCACAGACTAGACCTGCAACAGCCTGACATAATCATACTCACAGAATCATACCTTTCAGCCAATGTCCCAAACTCCTCCATCACCATCCCTGGGTATCTCCTGTCCCACCAGCAGGACAGACCCACCAGAGGTGGTGGCACAGTGGTATACAGTCGGGAAGGAGTGGCCCTGAGAGTCCTCAACATTGACTGCGGACCCCATGGCTTCAGGTCAAGCATGGGCAAGGAAACTTCCTGCTGATTACCACCTACCGCCCTCCCTTAGTACTCCTCCATGTTGAAAACCACTTGGAAGAAGCACTGAGGGTAGCAAGGGCACAGAATGTACTCAATATCCATCACCAAGAGTGGCTCGGTAGCATCACTACTGCTGTCCGAGTTGGCCGAGTCCTGAAGGGCAAAACTGCCAGTCTGGGCCTGCGACAGGTGGCGAGAGAACCATGCTAAATGGGATAGATTTAGAACAGATCTAGCAGCTCAAAACTGGGCATCCATGAGGCGCTGTGGGCCATCAGCAGCAGAGTTGTATTCCACCACAATCTGTAGCCTCATGGCCTGGCATATCCCTCACTCTACCATTACCACCAAGACATATACTGAAGGGGACCAACCCTGGTTCAACGACAAGTGCAGAAGAGCATGCCAGGAGCAGCACCAGGTGTACCTAAAAATTAGGTCCAACTTGGGGAAGCTGCAACACAGGACTACATGCATGGTTAAACCTGAAACAGCATGATATAGACAGGGCTAAGCGATCCCACAATCAACGAATCAGATCAAAGCTCTGCAGTCCTGCCACATCCAGTCGCGAATGGTGGTGGACCATTAAACAACCAATGGGAGGAGGAGGAGGCTCCATGAATATCCCCATCATCAATGATGGTGGAGCCCAGCACGCGAGTGCAAAAGACAAGGCTGAAGCATCTGCAACCATCTTCAGCCAGAAGTGCCGAGTGGATGATCCATATCGGCCTACTCCTGAGGTCCCCCACCATCACAGAAGCCAGTCTTCAGCCAATTCGATTCACTCCACATGATATCAAGAAACGGCTGAGCGCAAAGGCTATGGGCCTCGACAACATCCCGGCTATTGTGCTGAAGACTTGTGCTCCAGAACTAGCCGTGCCTCTAGCCAAGCTTTTCCAGTACAGCTACAACACTGGCATCTATCCGACAATGTGGAAAACTGCCCAGGTATGTCCTGTCCACAAAAAGCAGGACAAATCCAACCCGACCAATTACCGCCCCATCAGTCTACTCTCAATCATCAGCAAAGTGATGGAAGGTGTCATCGAAAGTGCTACCAAGTGGCACTTACTCACCAAAAACCTGCTCACTGATGCCAAGTTTGGGTTCCACCAAGACCTCATTACAGCCTTGGTCCAAACATGGACAAAGGAGCTGAATTCCAGAGGTGAGGTGAAAGTGACTGCCCTTGACATCAAGGTAGCATTTAACCGAGCATGGCATCAAGGAGCCCTAGTAAAACCGAAGTCAATGGGAATCGGGGGGAAAACGCTCCACTGGCTGGAGTCATATCTAGCACAAAGGAAGATGGTTGTGGTGGTTGAAGGTCAATCATCACAGCCCCAGGACATCGCTGCAGGAGTTCCTCAGGGCAGTGTCCTAGGCCCAACCATCTTCAGCTGCTTCATCAATGACATTCCCTCCAACATAAGGTCAGAAATGGGGATGTTTGCTGATGACGGTACAGTGTTCAGTGCCATTCACAACTTCTCAGATAATGAAGCAGTCCATGCCCGCATGCAGTAAGACCTGGACGACGTTCAGGCTTGGGCTGAAAAGTGGCAGGTGACATTCGCGCCACGGAAGTGCCAGGCAATGACTATCTCCAACAAGTGAGAGTCTAACCACCTCCCCTTGACATTCAACGGCATTACCATTGCCAAATTCCCCACCATCAACATCCTGGGAGTCACCATTGACCAGAAACTTAACTGGACCAGCCACAAATACTGTGGCAATAAGAGCAGGTCAGAGGCTAGGTATTCTGTGGCGAGTGTCTCACCTCCTGACTCCCCAAAGCCTTTCAACCATCTACAAGGCACAAGTAAGGAGTGTGATGGAATACTCTCCACTTGATGAGTGCAGCTCCAACAACACTCAAGAAGCTCGACACCATCCAGGACAAAGTAGCCCACTTGACTGGCACCCCATCCACCACCTTAAACATTCACTCCCTCCACCACTGGTGTACTGTGGCTGCAGTGTGTACCATCTACAAGATGCACTGCAGCAACTCACCAAGGCTTCTTTGACAGAACCTCCCAAGCCCGCGACCTCTTGCACCTAGAAGACAAGGGCAGCAGGCGCATGGGAACAGCATCACCTCCAAGTTCCCAGCCAAGTCACACACCATCCTGACTTCGAAATATATCGCCGAACCTTCATCGTCGCTGGGTCAAAATCCTGGAACTCCCTACCTAACAGCACTGTGGAATACCTTCACCACACGCACTGCAGTGGTTCAAGAAGGCGGCTCACCACCACCTTCTCGAGGGCAATTAGGAATGGGCAATAAATGCTGGCGTTGCCAGCGACGCTCACATCCCATAAACGATTTTTTTTTTAAAACCTCAAAGAGTCTCAATATTTACCTCTACATAGAAATATAAAAACTGTCATAGGAGATAACAGTTCAATGCATCCGCTATAGGGGGACTTGCATTTATTCCTGAAGTGATTTTGCTATAGTGAAGCACCTACACCTTCCAATGCATAGAGCTTTAAAAAATTCTCCATCCCAGTATAGGGACAGGGACAGGTTCACCAATGTCCTGGGTGACAGGCTAGTAGGACACTTGTCCATGTCTATAATTTCCCACAAGATGAGTGCCTGGTATCGACGAGAAATTGTGTGTTCTCCCAAAGCCCACAGAATTAAAAATATACACTGGCTGACAAGTTACTGCAAGCCAATTATCTACCTCATGGATAGAGTGCGTCATATATTCCTCATTCATAGAGATGAAGGGAATCTAACTAATGTTGAACAATTTGTGCAACTCTGGCAGAAGATATATGCTGTGCACTAATGGGGTGTATTAAATATTCTAATGAGCGAGTTATTTTCTAACATCATAAGCGAGAGAAATAGAATTGCCATCATAAAAGGTGCATCATACACCCATAACATGCTTCCTCTATTTTTTAAGTTAGACCCTGAGTGCAGATGTTGAGAGCCTTGGCCGAGTGATTTTTGTCATCCCAGCATATCCTTGCTGCACCAAAATATGAGTCAGCCAGCTTCAAATATAAATCAATAAACTTTGCATTACTGTAACTAAGCAATTTAAAAAGGTTTGGAGGCAACCTGTTTTCAGAGTGATTATTTCAGAAGTACATTTAGAATTAAATTAAAAAATTGTAAGCCAAATCAGGCAGCTGAGTTTGGGCCCAGAAAAATCTGGCAAAGTTCCCACGTCTGATTCTTACCCAGTGACTGTACTGGGAAGTATGCATGTGTGAACACTGAGCAATGACTGGATTGTGCTTCGCTGTAATATCCTGCTGACATTCACAGTGAAGATCCACACATGAAGAATAATCACTTGGATAAGGTGGTACAGGGCTGCCTGTGATTCGAGCACTGTACGTTGCCTAAATAACCGCTCTACACATAACTACACTTCAGTAACTAATTCATTGGATGGGAAGTGTTTTGGGACAGACGTGCTAACTCTACAGGTTGATGCAAGTTATTTTTCTCAAATTATAGCAAGAGTCATCATCTTTCCGAAGTAATTACTGCCATCAATACAAAGCTTTTTAAATTGCTTAGTTGATTTATATTTGAAGCTGGCTGACTCATATTTTGGTGCAAGGATATGCTGGGGTGACAAAAATTACTCAGCCAAGACTCTCAACATCTGCACTCAGGGTCTAACTTGATCAATTTAATTGGAACCAACATTACTGAGTAAACATGCTCCAAGTAGATCCCACTGCCCGACATTCACACTCCTCGGTACAACTACAACAACAACTTGCATGTATATAGTGTCTTTAACATGGGAAAACATCCCAAGGCGCTACACAGGAGCTTTACGGGGCCATGTGCTGAAGAAGAGGACCGCACTTGGGACTCTGGAGCAGGCCTGTAAATATGATTCATTTTGGATTATCTATGGGCATATACTTACAATCCATAGTACAGGGTACTTACATGTAGATTCAGCATCTAGTTTGAGGAATTGCCATTGAAAAGGAAGGGACAATCTCCGATCGTAATCTTGGCTCAAACTATACCTGTGCTGCTATCTCTAAAGATTGTAAGAACAGCAGCACAAAGTTCTTAACACGCCAGTTCATAGTTGGATTATATTTTTTTTAAATCAGACAAAATGCTGCTTACTTGATCAATCGAAAGCGCTGCTGGTTCTGATCAGGAGGAAAAAACTGATTAAATACACAAACAAGCAGCTGAAACATCAATCTGAATGTCAAAATGTTACACAAATATATGAACCTCGCATGTCTAAAGTGCCAATTTTTCTCTCATACTTCCTTAATGAATATAAAGCAGGTAAAATGGAGTGGAGGTACAGCTCAGCCATAATCTAATTGAATGGTGGAACAGGCTCGAGGGGCTGAATGGCCGGTTCCTAAAACTCTTAATTGTTTTTCAGCTACTGAAAATCAGAGATATTGTACGAGAAATACAATAGAAATATGGAACACAACCTAACCTTTGTATCAGCTCCTCTCAGCAGTACGTACAAATAATGCCACACATGGAGGTCAAACATCAAGCTAAAAAAATGAAAGAAAGACTTACCTTTTTCTGATACCACACGATAGCATCCGTCACTTTAGACGCCATTTATCCCTCTCAATCACACGTTGGGCATTTTAGGCTGAAAGGAGAGAGGAAAAAAAGATCAGTACCACTTGCAAGTTGCTTAAGTAGTGGTAAAGGCCAGTGTGGTGATGCTGTGCTTACGTTACACCCAACCTCATTACTAATTTAGTAAGATGTTTTGCAGTGACTTGTTGCTATAACAACTGAAAGTTGCTGTACTGGAACTGTACTGTCTACATATTTTTGCACACTGCAAGAAATTCCAGCCATCTGTTGTCTCTTTGAATTGACTCAATCACCTGGTTATTTAGCATAGTTGCACCCGAGGACAGAACAGTATTCTGGTTTACCAAGAGCAAGACAATATATGCAATTTCCCTTATTGTATGGAGGACCGCCACCCCTCAAAACAGTGGTTTTCAAACTTCCCCTCAGGGAAATCCCTACAAATAATGACAAACTCGTGTGCAGAGTACAAAAAAACATTGCAATGCAAGCAAATTTTTTCTAAAAATACAGTGAAATGCCAAGTCAATAAGTAAAAAACAATTACAGACAAATGCAGTTGCAGCACTTGGTATGTTCACCCGAGACCTCATGGACTCCTGGGATCCTCTTTCAAACCCCAGTTTAAAAACTCATCTTAAAGCAACAATCATTTTAGTTTCTAAAAATCAAGCCAGTAAGAAGTATACCTCGGCTTTTCATGAAGCACTTTTTTTAGTTTTCTGGACTTCCAACGCTGAAAATATTTTCCATAGCTGCAATTAACTTCAAATTAGTAAGTTATACAACTTAACAGTTTGCTCTGTTTCTCTCTCCACGATGCTGCCTGACCTGCTGAGTGTTTCCAGCATTTTCTGTTGTTATAACAGTTTGCTCATCTTTCCAACCATTATTGAATAAATTTGCAGAAATCAAGATGCTACGCCACAACTAACAAAACAAACTAGATTCATTAACATCTAGCTATAATACATTGAAAGTTTAGATAGCACACCTTCCTGTACTTACAGGAAGGTCACATCATAGTATTTCTGTCATGCCTGGATGTTAGGCACAAGCTGGTGAAAGTTTAAATTTCAACAACAACTTGTATTTATATAGCGCCTTTAACGTAGTAAAACGGCCCAAGACGCTTCACAGGAGTGTTATAAAACAAAATTTGACACCGAGCCACATATGGAGATATTAGGGCAGAAAAGACGTAGGTTTTAAGGTGTAACTTAAAAGGAGGAAAGAGAGGTAGAGATGGAGAGGTTTAGGGAGGGAATTCCAGAATTTAGGGCCTCAGCAGCTGAAGGCACTGCCGCCAATGATGGAGCGATTAAAATCGTGGATGCGCAAGAGGCCAAAATGGGAGGAGCGCAGATATCTCGGAGGGTTGTAAGGCTGGAGGAGGTTACTGAGATAGGGAGGGGCGAAACCATGGAGGGATTTGAAAAAAGATGAGAATTTTAAAATCAAGGCGTTGCTCAATTGGGAGCCAATGTAGCTCAGTGAGCACAGGGGTGATGGGTGAGCGGGACTTGCTACGAGTTAGGACACAGGCAGCAGAGTTTTGGATGAGCTCCAGTTTATGGAGTGTGAAGATAGGTCAGCCAGGAATAGTCAAGTCAAGGCATGGATGAGAGCTTCAGCAGCAGATGAGCTGAGGCAAGGGCAGAGTCGGGCGATGTTACGGAGGTGGAAATAGACAGTCTTAGTGATGGTGCAAATATGTGGTCGGAAGATTATCTCGAGTCAAATACGACACCAAGGTTGTGAACAGTCTGGTTCAGTCTCAGACAGTTGCCAGGGAGAGGGATGGAATCAGTAGCTAGGAAACGGAGTTTGTGGCGGGGACCAAAGACAATGGCTTCGGTCTTCCCAACATTTAGTTGGGAGGAAATTCTGCTCATCCAGTACTGGATTCAGACAAGCAGTCTGACAATTGAGAGACTGTGGAGTGGTTGAGAGGGGTGGTGGTGAGGTAGAGATGGGTGTCGTCAGCCCGCATGTGGAACCCGACATTGTGTTTTTGGATGATGTCACCGAGGGGCAGCAGGTAGATGAGAAATAGGAGGGGGCCAAGGATCGATCCTCTGGCTACGACTGGAGAGAGAAGAATGGAACCAGGCGAGTGTAGTCCCACTCAGCTGGGCGATGGAGGAGAGGCGTTGGAGGAAGATGGTGTGGTCAAGCGTGTCAAAGGCTGCAGACAGGTTGAGAAGGAATAGTTTACCACTGTCACAGTCACATAGGATGTCATTTTTAACTTTGATACGAGCCATTTTGGCACTGTGTCAGGGCAGAAATCTGATTGGAGTGATTCAAACATGGAGTTCCCATACAATTACGTCGTACATGCCTTTCAGCGCTCCTAGATCATGAAATTTGCATTTCCAAGGTAGGTGGTGCAATGGCTGTGTTCCTTCACATTGCTCGCTTCCCTGGCACGATTACCTCCCACTCCCTAATGTCAACTGTAGTGCAGATCCTTCCCTTAACCAGCATCTCACAACCGCCACTGGAAAATTCAGCGTGAAGCCATCCTCTCAATTGGCAAACACCACTGCCACCCCTCAGAGTACCTGGCAGCCTGCAGCCCTGGCTGGAGAGCACTCTATTGATCAGTGCTCCACATCCACCAGGGGAAAATGAAGCCGAGACCCAGATCCCTCCACTAACTATTATCTATAGCTAGAAATAAAACACACCAGTGGCAGCCCTGAGAGAAAGAGAGAAAACAAACTCAAGTCTAGGAGGGTAAACGAGAGTGTGGGAGGGACGCGAAAGAGAGCACAAGAGAGAAAAGACATGAGAGAGAGAGAGAGGGCGCAAGAAAGATGATACAAGAGATGGCGAGAGCATGAGAGATAGGACATGTGAGAGTGTGCAAGAGGGAGACAGAGGCACACAAACAATGACAAACAAGACAAAGTGCATATCCTCCAACTTACAAGAGCAATATCAGGAGAGAGCAATGAATATGTAAAGGAGGAGGAGAAACCATATGTATTTTGTCAGTAACCTTGTGTCTAATGCCATAATTCTGCCTGGGTGCTAATCTGGCAGAGCAGATCACCCAGTCATTGTAGAACCTGCTCGATTTTCATTCCATTGATTGAATTTGGAGGCAGACTCAAGCTTTTTTTTCCCCTAAAGGGAGTTGGATCAGTATCTGAAGGGAAAAAATTTGCAGGGCTACGGGGAAAGGGCGGGAGAGTGGGACTAGCTGAGAGTCAGCACGGGCCGAATGGCCTTCTTCCGTGCTGTAACCATTCTATGATTCGAAATTCTTGAGATCATGCTTAATTAATGGAAGTATCAAAATCTTTGTAATTGTGGTCACATTAAATTCACTGCCTTGTTTATCCTCGAGGGAGAAGGATCTCTGTGAGCCTGTGTGAAATGGATGTAGAGGGCATAAAGTGCCTTTGTAAACTGGGTGATGGGGGATTGGATGTGAAAGAGTGGCTGTTGAGGTAAATATTGGGGTGAGTGATGGTGTGGTGGCTTTATTGAAAATCCAAATTTCAGTTGCCCCCTTCCTTTTTTAAGATTATTGTGCAGTATTTAAGTATTTACAATTAACCAGAATGCATTGTTTACCTTCATAGAAACATAGAAAAATAGAAGCAGGAGTAGGCCATTCAGCCCTTCGAGCCTGCTCCACCATTCAATATGATCATGGCTGATCCTCTATCTCAATACCATATTCCTGCTCTCTTCCCATACCCCTTGATGCCTTTTGTGTCTAGACATCTATCTATCTCCTTCTTAAATATATTCAGTGACTTGGCCTCCACAGCCTTCTGTGGTAGAGAATGCCACAGGTTCACCACCCTCAGTGAAGAAATGTCTCATCTCAATCCTAAATGTCCTACCCCATACCGGAGACTGTGACCCCTCGTTCTAGACCCCCCCCCCCAGCCAGGGGAAACATTCTCCCTGCATCCAGTCTGTCTAGCCCTGTCAGAATTTTATACATTTCAATGAGATCCCCTCTCATTCTTCTAAACTCTAGTGAATACAGGCCTAGTTGACCCAATCTCTCCTCATAAGACAGTCCTGCCATCCCAGGAATCAGTCTGGTGAACCTTCGTTGCACTCCCTCTGACAAGTATATCCTTTCTTAGGTAAGACCAAAACTGCACACAGTACTCCAGGTGTGGTCTCACCAAGGCCCTGTACAACTGTAGTAAGACATCCTTGCTCCTGTACTCAAATCCTCTTGCAATGAAGGCCAACATACCATTTGCCTTCCTAACTGCTTGCTGTATCTGCATGTTTGCTTTCAGTGACTGGTATACAAGGACACCCAGGTCCCTTTGTACATCAGCATTTCCCAATCTATCACCATTTAAATAATACTCTACCTTTCTGTTTTTCCTACCGAAGTGAATAACTTCACATTTATCCACGTTATACTGCATCTGCCATGTATTTGCCCACTCACTCAACTTGTCTAAATCGCCTTGAAACCTCTTTGCATCCTCCTCACAACTCTCAATCCCACCTAGTTTCGTGTCATCAGCAAACTTGGAAATATTACATTTGGTTCCCTCATCCAAAGCACTGATATATACTGTGAACAGCTGGGGCCCAAGCACGGATCCCTGCTGTACCCCACTAGTCACCGCCTGCCACCCCGAAAAAGACCCATTTATTCCTACTCTCTGTTTCCTGTCTGTTAACCAATTTTCAATCCATGCCAGTATATTACCCCCAATCCCATGTGCTTTAATTTTGCACACTAATCTCTTATGTGGGACTTTATCAAAGGCCTTCTGAAAATCCAAATACACCACATCCACTGGTTCTCCCTTATCTATTCTACCAGTTACATCCTCAAAAAACTCCAGGTTTGTCATACACGATTTTCCTTTCATAAATCCATGTTGACTTTGTCTAATCCCGTTGATATTTTCTAAGTGTCAACATTTGAATTTCATGCACTTGCTTTTATTTTCTCCCTATACAAGTAAAGGAAGGTTATGTCTGCCTGCAGTTAAGTTGCAAAGCCAGTGTAATTACTTGTTATCATATGTCAGGACTCTTCGAGTTGTCAGCTTGTGGTGGCTAAATCAGCTTTTTTTTAATAAAGCTGTTGGACATCTTTTATTGGTTTTCTTGTTTAAGATGAACTGAAATCAAGCAGTGAAACCGCGTGCTAACAGAACAAACTGCTCCCTGTTAGGCAAAAGGTGCGATAGAAGAAATTCTTTATATGTACAGTAGTGGAGGCCAAGATTACCACATGCCTGCATGGCTCCTCTGTGGCACCAAGTCCTTTTAGAGTCAATCGCCATTAATTTTGGCGGCGATTCTCCCAATTGAATGCCGAAACTTCGGCAGAAGTTCCGCAAAATTAGTAGAGAAGCAGGGTAAACACAATCTTTTGTTGTAATTGATCCTTTTTTTGAAGGAACTGATGTTTAATTCAAAAATATTAAAATCCATATGGTTATCAATTTCTTTCTTTGAACTGCAGCCACTTTTCTACCATCTACGGCTTTCACTTTTCCACTTGTACAAGCAACTGGGCTAGCTTTTGTTTAAACAATACTATGTTCAGTGCCCAGCCTGTTTTCAACTAAAAACAGTACATCAACATCATTATTACTCACCAAGCCACGTGGAAAGTTACAGTTTACCCAAACATTATCTGCTGATGTGGAATTTTCTGGCCTGTTATTTGCTGTGCAGCCAATAACCCGACAGTAGATTTAGAATGAGCACACAAGGGAACTTGTTTGCACTTTTCTACACAGAAGAGAGTTAGCATACACACTGGGTTGGCAATTTAACACTGCCCATCACATAGACAACAGTTTGGGAACTGGTTTTGAAATGTGAACTGTAGAAGGCAACATTCCTTCCCGATTATTTGTGCCCAAATGCAAAGTGAGTCACATCGTACTGTAGCTTTAAATTCACCATCAAAAATTGCAGCACTTATTGCAAAATACAGGAAACTCTTTTTTATCCGGCACCGATGGGACCGGCGTGGTGCCGGTTGATCAAAAAGTCCGGATTACAGAGAGGTATACTTACTAAGGTACGAGAGCCCCGTACACGGCCACAGATCCAGGCGTCCCTGTTGCATGGCAAAGGTGCAGGAACCCCGGTTACACGGCCACAGATCCAGGCGTCCCTGTTGCATGGCAACAGGTGCAGGAACCCCGGTTACACGGTCACAGATCCAGGCGTCCCTGTTGCATGGCAACAGGTGCAGGAACCCCGGTTACACGGCCACAGATCCAGGCGTCCCTGTTGCATGGCAACAGGTGCAGGAACCCCGGTTACACGGCCACAGATCCAGGCGTCCCTGTTGCATGGCAACAGGTGCAGGAACCCCGGTTACACGGCCACAGATCCAGGCGTCCCTGTTGCATGGCAACAGGTGCAGGAACCCCGGTTACACGGCCACAGATCCAGGAACCCCGGTTACACGGCCACTATATGAAGTAAAACTTACCTGAACCTACTCCTGAATTTTGCCGGTTAAGAGAGATTTCCGGTTGTTTAGATGCCGGTAGAAAAAAAGAGTTTCCTGTATATCAAGTCACACTTATAAAACATCAAATCAATGCAAAAGGTCAACCAGTTAATTTAAGCTACATCCAGCAAGTTTCAGAAAGCCATGAAAGGATGGCGATGCATTCATCAAAAAAAAATGGTTGGATGTGAATTCTTCCTAATCTTAACTGGGCTGCTGGGGTTGGTGCTGAATGGAAGGTACTTTCTTGTAATGAAGGAGAAGTAAAGGATAGTCAACGAGTGTCATTCTCTGCCATCTCAGTGCAAGATCACACTGCAGTACTGGTTACGTCTTGGTGCGAGTTTTGGCTTTGCACTGATGCTGCGGTTATAGTGTAGATGCACCCTGAGCCTCAGGGCCCAACCCATCTGGAGAAGGTAGTCACGCTCTGCTTTGTTTCAATCCTTGGCACCCAATTTATGCCCCAAGTTCAGCACTAAACTTCTGGAGTGTGAATGTATTCCAAAAAAGAAAATGGAGTTATTACTGTCCTTGATACAGTATTTTAGGTCATTACTGATGCGCTCCTTTTTGAAATTTACTGGATTTCTGATTCTGGGCGAACTACAAATAAATATGCAAATTTCATATGACAATCAATCAAAATCTTTCTTAAGCGATCGCATTGAATATAACCACAGAAACTAATACAAGAACTCAATTGTTACACCCTAGTTTATCTTCTTGCTCAGAGGTTATCTCTGTGTATACTTCCTGGTTTCATTATTTGAGTGAGCAAAGTAATCATGCACTTCCTTATCTGTGTACTGTTATTCACTGAAGAAAATACCGGAACACTAATGCACGAGTTGTAGACCATTTTCAAAAGAAAAATCATAACCAAATACTCCTCAAAACGATCAAAAAGACCTTCTTCGTTTAAATGGATAATACTGCTGACAAGATAGGATACTGAAACCACACAGAGCAGAAAGGTCAAAGCCTCCGAACCTTGTCAGTATTGTCTATGCCAAGTACACTAATCTCAGCTGGCATGACAGTTGTCAGCCATGGCTCAGTGGGTAGCACTCTCGCCTCGGAGTTCGAAGGTTGTGGGTTCAAGTCCCACTCCTTGAGCACAAAAATCTAGGCTCTCCAGTGCAGTGCTGAGGGAGTGCTGCACTGTCGGAAGTGCCGTCTTTCGGATGAGACGTTAAACCGAGGCCCCGTCTGCTCTCTCAGGTGGACATAAAAGATCTCATGGCACTATTTCAAAGAGGAGCAGGTGAATTCTCCCTGGTGTCCTGGCCAATATTTATCCCTCAATCAACATCACTAAAACAGATTATCTGGTCATTATCACATTTGCGGTTTGTGTGAGCTTGCTGTGCGCAAATTGGCTGCCGTTTTTCCCACATAACAACAGTGACTACACTTCAAGAGTACTTCACTGGCTGTAAAGTGGTTTGGGACGACCGGTGGCTGTGAAAGGCGCTATATAATGCAGGTCTTTCTTTAGTTGTGATGCTGCAATTGGCCTCAGTGTCCCTGGGCGAGGAAAGAGGAAAAAAAAAAAAAAATCAGAAAAATCTTCCGATTACAAAACAGAAGCCCTTAATGGAAAGTGTATGAGTGTGAATATCTGGTGGGAAAAGAATTGGATTGGTTGTAATGCTCCTGACTGAATAGCTGCCACCACTTACTCAAGAATGGCCACTTGGCCGAGGTACTGAAGGGCTGCCAGTGCCCATGGAACCAGACAAGAAGAATTACAGGAGGAGATTGGATGGGAAAGAAATTAATACTAATCACTGGTGCAGTGAGTGATCTCTTCGACATGTATGTATAGAACACAAAGTGGATCCAGTCACAAGCAAGACAACATGTTATTTGTGTAGTTGCAAAATGATTTTATGAAAGTGGTAAATACATTTTATAAATATTTATACCACACCAGTACCAAGAAAAAGTATCATTGTGGATTTACAAAACTTTGTTTTATACCATTTGAAGATTTTTAGGTAAATTGGCAAGATACTAATTTGAATTAGATTAATTCATTCAAAAACAAAAATCATAGAAATTTCAGCCCACTGCAGTGTTCCCTCTAATTTTTTGTGGTGAGCGGTCTCTGAATTTGCAGGGTGGCCACACATCCCTTCCTGCAGCAACAGCTGGTCAGTGCCCTGCGCGGAACCTCCCGATTGGTGCTCAGCCGAGCACCTGAGGGGCAACATTGGCCCACCGCCTGTGCCAGCTTTAGCTTCATACTGGACTCAAAACTCATTTCCTTACTTTTGCCCTTTACTCGATTATCCACCAAATAATTCTCTGGGCAGAATTTTAATTGGGCCGTGGAGGGATTGGAGGCGTGCGTGGGGGGGGGGGGGGGGGGGTTAAAGTCGCAAATTTGGGGGGGCACGACCCCATCCCGCCTCCATGCCAATTTCAAAGGAGGCGGGTACCCGACCTGTGCTGGGACCCGACCCCCCGAGGCGGGAAGGGATTAGTGCCAATTAATCTGCCTATTAACAGGCAGTTTTTAGCCTAATCCCCATTTTTAATTTAATGCTGGGCGGGCTCAACAAGGTCAATCAAGTTAAAAATCGCATGGATTGGCCACATCTCGATGGAGGCGGGACAACAACCCCGAAAGTTGTAGTCCCGCCTCCATCACGTCCCCTGAATGAAAATCCAGCCCTCCGAGTCTCTCAAACGCTGTGATTCATTCAGCTTTATAGTCACTTGTGATAATGCGTTCCTTATTCTAATAACCTATTGTGTGAAAATAAATTCTTCTAAGCTTCCTTTAAGCACAAATTATTGCACAATACAAAACTCTTTTGAAATAAAATTTGCGCTTTTGCACAGTACTTAAATTGCATAGAAATAAATAAAAGTTACAACACCAAAACAGGCCATTCAAGCCAAGCAGCTCATGTGGACATTTACTCTCCACGCCAACTAATAGTACTGTGATCATTCTCACCACATTTGAGACATGGTAAACACATTTTAAATTAACTAGAAGTTCCATTTGTTACTTTAACACATGGATTGGAGTACACCTTAAAAGGAAAGCATTTCCAAAATGTGGGGAGAATTATCACAGAATAGTGTTTAAATACAACAGCTAGCATTTGTATAGTCGCTTTAACACAGAAAATGTCCCAAGGAGTAGCATAATCAAAATTAAACTGACACCAAGACCGAGGAGGAGACATTAGGAGCGTTGATCGTAACTTGGTCAAAGAGGTAGGTTTCAAGGAAGGCCTTAAAAGGAGGAGAGTGATGTAGTGAGGGAATTTCAGAGTGGTAGGCCAAGGCAGCTGAAGGTACAGCACCAATGGTGGGGCAAGGGGAGGGGATACAAAAGAGGCCAGAGTCAGAGGAAATAGAAAGTTGGGGGGCCCCCGAGGAGATTACTGGGTTAGGGAGGGGAAGGAACATGAAGGAATTCAAATATGAGGATGGGAATTTCAAAATTTGATGAGCGGGAGCGGCGGGGGGGTTGGAGGGAGCGGGAGTGAGAGAGCAGGGGAGGAAGGGAGGGTGGAGAGGGGCGAGAGAGCGGGGGGGGAACAGAGGGGCGAGAGCACGGGGTGGGGGGGGAAAGAGGGGCGAGAGCGGGGGTGGGGGGGGTGAGAGTGGGGGGGCGGCGAGAGCGGGGGGCGCGAGAGCGGGGGGGGCGAGAGGGGGCAGGGGGTGAGGGGGCGGGAGAGCGGGAGGGAGAAGGGGCGAGAGCGGGGGGGGAAGAGGGGCGAGAGCGGGGGGGGGAAGAGGGGCGAGAGCGGGGGGGGGAGAGGGGCGAGAGCGGGGGGGGGGAAGAGGGGCGAGAGCGGGGGGGGAAGAGGGGCGAGAGCGGGGGGGGGAGAGGGGCGAGAGCGGGGGGGGGGAAGAGGGGCGAGAGCGGGGGGAAGGGTGGAGGAGAGGGGCGAGAGCGGGGGGAAGAGGGGCAAGAGCGGGGGGAGAGGGGCGAGAGCGGGGGTAAGAGGGGCGAGAGCAGGGGGAAGAGGGGCGAGAGCAGGGGGAAGAGGGGCGAGAGCGGGGGGGAAGAGGGGCGAGAGCGGGGGGGGAAGAGGGGCGAGAGCGGGGGGGGAAGAGGGGCGAGAGCGGGGGGGGGAAGAGGGGCGAGAGCGGGGGGGGAAGAGGGGCGAGAGCGGGGGGGGAAGAGGGGCGAGAGCGGGGGGGGAAGAGGGGCGAGAGCGGGGGGGGAAGAGGGGCGAGAGCGGGGGGGGAAGAGGGGCGAGAGCGGGGGGGGAAGAGGGGCGAGAGCGGGGGGGGAAGAGGGGCGAGAGCGGGGGGGGGAAGAGGAGCGAGAGCAAGGGGGGAAGAGGGGCGAGAGCGGGGGGGGGGGAAGAGGAGCGAGAGCAAGTGAAATACTGTGCGACACACAGAAAGCATGTAAACGAGACAATACGAGAGCAAGCACACAAGAGAGAGCTGTGAGCGACAGAGCCCAGGAGAGAAAAATAAAATGTGTGATCGAGATAAAGACAGAGCATGCAGGAGAGAGGGCAAGAGAGCATGAGAGATTAACATCATGCGTGAGGAAGACAGAGCAAGTGAGAGTGTCTGTAAACAGAAGCAAAAGCAAGAACGAGCACAAGAAAGAGAACAAGAGAGAGAGAGAGAGAGAACTAAAGAGCGAAAGAGTGGGGAAAAAAAGAGAGAATGACTAACTTGTTTTTATATAAACTAATCTAACTTGGTGCAGTACAATCTGAAGGGGAAGGGCTGAGCTAACCAAATCTCATGTAGCTTTGTATAGACTCTCATTCTTCTTAAAAAGGTAAAGTCCAGGCTCAAGTGATCGGAATTTTGTAACATGTACACTACATTGTGGAATCAGTCAAGAAAATAAAATGACATTGCTATAGTATTAGTCATGCAATTCCACATCACAATCATCTCGATTATTCTACTATTGTCCATCACACCACCCAACTGTGTTCCGCATAAGCCCAACCAACAACAGCATTAAAAAAATCTGAAAATGTAACATTTTAAAGGCAAGGCAACTCCTGCATACAAGTTCACAAAAACAATCTTCATCTTAACTGGTATTAATAAAGCATTAAAACTGCAATCTTGCCACTCACTGCCAACCATTCTCACTCCTGTATTTAGGATACAGAATATTCAATGTCTGTGATATAGCACTGCCTCACTGTACAGAAAAATAAGTTTCAAAAATGTAATTTTTCTATTTTGGGTTTCGATTCGTGGGGCACTGGCACCAGTACTGGGGAAAGAGAGCGCTGTGCCGTTGGGACGAATTACACCTGAACCATGCTGGGACCAGAGTTCTAGTGAATCGACTAACTAGGGAGGTAGATAGGGCTTTAAACTAAATAAGGGCGATGGACGGGGAGGGTCCCGGTGGAGAGAAATCTAGAATGCTAAAGAGAAAAGACAAGGAAGCAGTGCAGGAAAGTGATTGGGGTAAGGATAACGGGTTTTGTGTGCTCTACTGATAAAAAAAAACTGAACTGTATTAAAGGATAAATTATTACAGCCAGGGGGGAAAAACTCTCAAACACACCTAGAATGATCCAGAATGGTTTATTCCTGTCACTCTCATTAGTGATGGATGAACGAGCTAGCTAAAAAAAAAAAGCCCTGCAAAATTCTCTATGGCAAAAATAAACGAACATAAATAAAATGTTGATAAACAATGGGCTGCACAATTTTCAGAAGCGCTCCATTTTCCATATTTGTCTTGGTTCACACTCGGCCAAAAACAAAGCAAATCCCTTAAAGATCGACAGAACCGTTCTCACCAAATAAAACACTCTTTTAAAAAAAAAAAAAAAAAAATTCCGTGCAGGAGGAAGACCCTATAAAATTCATCTAGTGCTTAAAAAATAAAAACTTAGCTCTTACATGTAATAATCCACTTTATAGTTGTTTGAATGTTAGTACTTATGAAACTAATGGCAACTGCAAAGATAAATAACTGTGCAACACCACAAACATTAACAAAACTGCAGTAACTTCATATCTATGGACAGTAAACACCTCTCAACTACTATTTTTTATTTAGGTATCAATCCCACTTTTAAGTCCGTTGATGCATCAGTATACAGACTTAATCTGGTGAACAGCCAGATAGCAAACAGCAATGCTGGACTCCAGCAACTTGGAATCCTGGCCTCATCTGGCCAGCCCAGTGTGCAGACAGTACTACATTTTGCATCCATGCTGTTGGATGTAGGAAAACAGAGTGGAGAAATGTTGAGCTCAGATTGAACTGACCTTCAGGCTAAGGGAACATAGCAAGCACACCTCAATAGAGGTTCAAAACAGTTTTAACAAAATCTATATCCAGTATTTTCCCAGATATTGGAAGATTCACTTTTTTCAGGTAGAAATATCGATCCTCATTCTGCCTGTGGCAGAAGGAAGGGATGAACAGTCAGTACTCAGGAGAGCATCAGCAAAAGTAGAAGATATTAGATTAATGTTTTTTTAAAAAGGTATTTTCCTGAACATCTTACTTTCCAGAGAATCCTTGGAAATATCGCTATAACGCAAATGAATTTGAACAGTTAATCCAGGCAGTCTTCAGCACAAACACTTCTGCTCCGGAATAAACTAATCGAAAATTTGAAAAATATTGTGCACTTTGTTGCAAGAGCTCCCATGTGGCTGGCTGTTCTTTTACAGCAAGCGGTTATTCTTCTACAAGCTAGTTAATAACTGAAATGATGAAAACAGCAATAATAATCCCACAGGGAGAGAAAGGTAGGATCAGCACTAGACACACTCATTTCAAGAGAGAGGATAACTACACAAGTGACATTCCAATCCCCTCTAGATAAGACAATCCACAAATAAGCACTTGGGTTAACACCCAAAACCACACCTGCAAGAACTGGATTTTTTTAAATAAATAAACCTAGATCTATGGTCTGTGGGAAGAACTGACCTAGAGTGTTGCTTCAAAAACAGAAGTACAGCATTAACATCTGGGCACACTAATCATCTGCAGATCAACACTTTTTACTTTGGAACAAATGCAAAATACGTTAACTCTGTTTCTCTCTCCACAGATGCTGCCCGACCTTGTTACTTTGGAACTAACTGGAGCAATCCTCATTTGTGGAAGCATCAAAACCCCATTCTATACACCTGTGTTGTGGTTATCTTGAGGGAATGCTTTGCATCACAGATGTAACCACTGTCCTTCTGGGCAATATTTCAAACTAGGTAAGTGAACAATTACAAAACAAGCCAACACAGAAACAGCATTGTGAAGTAAAAGGACCAGATTTTCAGGGGAAATTTTTTTTTTTGTCTTCCACGCTATTTTTAATTATGGAAAATTGCTGTAATTTAAAAAAAGCTTAAAAAATTAATTGCTGATCAAAGGATTTTTTTTTTTGATTTTGGAAAACACAACCCAGCACCTGGCACAGAATGTTTATGAAGTTTGGTTAAAATATGGAAAATCATCTAAATTGCCAAACTGATATACATCTTTTCTTGACAGGCGAATGGGCCAACTACATGGAAAGTGTTCTGTGTACGCTCATTCAAAAAGGCACCACACAAACTGACACGGCTAGTGTAACAAGAAACTGTGAAGAAATCTGAAAAGTAAAGGCAGTTCCAGTAGAATGTAACTGGTTGTTTTGTGATTGAACCAACCCATTAGAAACCTGTGTTTTCACTGCCTCTGGTACTTATACAGATCTGCAACATACCAGCCTTGGCTCAGTGGTAGCACGCTCACCTGAGTCAGAAGGTTGTGGGTTCAAGTCTGTAAGGGGTCGTTTTAACGAGCTTATGGTGTGCTAGATCGGTTTTGATTTCACACTGCTCGTGAGCGGTTCCGAAGCGCTCCCCCCTCACCGGTTCTAGACACTGGGCTTATTGCCAGAGAACCTTGATGTGTGGCCCAACTTGTGACTCGGAAGACAAATGGATCAGGTGAGACAAGGTGAGTTTTAAATCAGAAATGTCTTTATTTTCAAGGAGAATAAACACAGAGAATGCAAGAATCAATTTAGACAAAAATCATTAGCACGTCTCCCAATGGGAACTAAAATTTAACACACAAGGAATAACCTTGACTATCTTAAATCATACAACAATTCTTAATCAGCGGTATACTAAAACGGGGGTGGGAAAAGCGCACGGACACATCGAGGGATAAATCACACTCCTGAATTACAAAACCCTTAATGTTACAAACCCTCCCGTTGCTAAAATATACCTCAACTAGGTCAGCTAGGTAGAGTTGGGCCTTTATGCTCACCAGAGTTTTAAAACCGTCCTTGATCTTGGTACTCCTGCGACGTCCGGGATCTCCGATCTTCCTTATGGGACCGGCTCCTGAACCCGCTCTCCTGCACAATCTTGAAAGTCCTCCGAACTCCTCGAACCGTCTCCTCTCCACTCGGCCTTCGAACTCCTGATGGTCTTGGATCTGGACTGAACTTCTGAATCTGCTCTCCTGCACAATCTTGAAAGTCCTCCGAACTCCTCGAACCGTCTCCTCTCCACTCGGCCTTCGAACTCCTGATGGTCTTGGATCTGGACTGAACTTCTGAATCTGCTCTCCTGCACAATCTTGTGGGTCCTCCTCGCTCTGTCCTTGACCTCGTGTCTGTGTGAATCTGTGATGGATCGGTCTGAATCTCACTGAATGAATAGTCTTGCTGTCGATTTTCCCTCAACAGTTATACTGTTTCCTTGCCCTTATCTCGGCGCCAAATCAGGGGTTTTCTTTTGTCAAGGTAATGGGCAGGCTGCTTTGACAAAAGCAAGTACTTTATTTTAATGTCTTGTAAATGAAACTGATGGGATCTGTCCTGTGTCCCTCTGAGTTTGGTACAGATAATGGTTTTTTTTCTGTGCTCAGCGATTTCAGAGATGGGTTTGCGTTTTGCTAGCAATTAGCGCACCTCCAGGTGCAAATACTTTTGTTTACGAGTTCGTTACTGCTGTAACCATATTATCATATCAATAGCAGTAAGTTCTGGAATCTTCTAATCGGTGATGACTCAGGCTGCTGTAAGATACTGCTGGTGTGTCCTTTTGAACTGAGCCATGAGAACTGCCAACTCCATCTTGTGTTCTCACAATGTGGCCATTTCAGGGGTTTTACCAATCTAGACTGTATTTTCTGGATTTTGCGAATCCTACAAGTCTCGCTCCATAATCTTTGCTGACAGTGCAGTACTGAATCCTGCCCGACAAGCCTCCTTGACTTTTTTCGGGGCTTGAAGGAAAAGTGCACAGTGGAATTCCCTATGATATAACCTATTTGTACTTTCAGAAAGCGGTTCGACAATCTTGGCCTCTAATTCTGCCCTCTTGAGCATCCCTGATTTTAATTGCTCAACCATTGGTGGCCGTGCCTTCTTTTGCCTAGGCCCCAAGCTCTGGAATTCCCTCCCTAAACCTCTCTTTCTTCCTTTAAGGCGCTCCTTAAAACCTAACTCTTTGACCAAGCCACCTGTCCTAATTTCTCCTAATGTTGCTTGGTGTCAAATTTTGTTTGATAACGCTCCTGTGAAGCGCCTTGGGATGTTTTACTACATTAAAGGTGCTATATAAATACAAGTTGTTGTTGTTTTAGACAACTTAAACCACTGATGGTTATGGCACTGCTTCTATCTATAGCATGCTGCTTCTGGTTTTTAATATTCAAATAGTCCTGTGCTGTATTTAATTAGTTGTTCCAAATATTAAAAAATCATGTCCTAATACTATCCTGGTGGTATTCTGTGAAGCACATCAGAATATCTCTGAACATTGTATCTAAAGAAACATCAATGAGGAAGAAGAAATGTGGGTTTCAGAAAGACACAGCTATTTACACCCACCACATTCACCAAGTTAAAAATTGCAACCATGATCTGATACAGTACCAACAAACATCCACCACATTTTAAACAAGCTGTAAAAATGCACTCAACAGAGTATTGATGGGCATTAACATCACTAATATCAGAACTAAAGAACAGAGCACAGTGCTGCAGCCTTTTCAAATACAGTCTGTAAAACAAAGTCCAGTGGAGACAATGAAAATCAGACTAAACATCAGGCTATCATCAGCTTCCTCCCAGTCATCAGCAAAGTGATATAAAGAATGAACAACTGCAGGGCGTGCTGTAGCTACATTGGTGGGGCGTTCAGGAAACTGTGGTGTCAGTTACATCCCTAAATACACTTATGCTGACAGCTCAAGTCATGACAATAATCATTAACCTATCCAAAATGCTGCAAGTGACAAATATCCAGTACACAGTGCATTCACATAATCCTCCTGCAGTTAAATCTAAACTCTAGCATCTTTAACACAATGCTGCTACCTTCACGTAATTAGAAAGTAGAATTCACCAATTTGAACTTTTTTCCCTCAAACTATTGCTTATTTTGGAAGACTTATTATTTTAAAATATTATATACCCGTATGCACACACAAAAATACATATACATATATGCACACACAAGTCAATCCCATGTGACGGTGCAGAAGAGTAAATATGATTAGACCAGGGGCAGCATTTCCTAGTTAGGCTGCAAGGGGTTTAGTCAATGGGCAAGAACATGGCAAATGGAATATAATGTGGCAGGTGCTACCCTTGCAATTGGACGGGGCCACCACGCCAGTCAGAGTCTCCGAGCAGATCCAGAGAAAGGACACGTACGCTGAGCGAAGGACGGACCGCCACAGCTCCCATTTACTCTCAGCGAGCAGGTGCCGGTAATGTAGGATGGATGCACCAGCGCTTCCAGGAATGGGAGGTGTTGTGGGCTGGGGATCCCTTATTGTTACACGGCCGGATGGTCTGCACCTCTGGTGTCACCTGTCCTTTCCTTCCACCATATTCGCAGGCTACTGGAGCCTTCTTCACTTTGCCAGATTTTCCATGCTTCCCTCTCCGTCTGCTATTCTGTCGTAACCATTCACACATCCTCTAGGTCTCCGACCCATCTCTTGTTTCTCGAATTTCTCTCATTATTGCCTCCTTTTCTCTTACACCATTATCACTTCTGCCATTTAATCATCCCCTCCTCCAGCTATCAGGGCAGGTATCACTAGACATGGACATAATTAACACTGAAAATCCTATTGGGACTATTGACATTGAATTTATGAATGGAAAGATGACAGGAATGTATATACAGGTATTAGTTAAAATTTTGGGTCTGCCAGATATTCGCACAGGTACAGTGATGATGGTAACTCCCAGAAGCTGTCCGAGCATTTAGCGTTCAGGAGTGTGCCCATATGCCCAATATCTAATTCTAGAATAGCGTAATCCATGCTGTAAAATTAAGACCCCTTTATGATCTAAACTGCATATCACATCTTTCACGCATGCTCGCACACATGCTTCTCCAACAAAGTTGTCCTATTTTACAAACAGCAAGTGAACTTGGGAGTAACCGATATAATCAAATCTCACCTTGATTTAACTAACAGAATCCACCTCCAGAACAAGAAACTTATGCCATTCTATCCCTATTCGCAGGTGTGCTTAGCTTTTTCCTAGTTAGGCTGCAAGGGTATATAGACAGGTTAAGTCAATGGGCAAGAACATGGCAAATGGAACATAATGTGGAGAAATGTGAAGTTATCCACTTTGGTAGGAAAAATAGAGAAGCAGAGTATTTTTTAAATGGAGAGAGATTGGGAAATGTTGGTGTTCAGAGGGACCTGGGTGTCCTTGTAACGAAGCTGAAAGCTAATATGCAGATACAACAAGCAATTAGGAAAGCAAATGGTATGTTGGTCTTTATTACAAAAGGATTGGAGTATAAGAGTAAAGATGTCTTACCGCAATTATATAGGGCCCTGGTGAGACCACACCTGGAGGATTGTGTACAGTTTTGGTCTCCTTACC
This sequence comes from Somniosus microcephalus, assembly GCF_052327205.1. Classification (NCBI taxonomy): domain Eukaryota; kingdom Metazoa; phylum Chordata; class Chondrichthyes; order Squaliformes; family Somniosidae; genus Somniosus; species Somniosus microcephalus. The sequence goes on from NC_141003.1 coordinate 57,247,390, forward strand.
CAAGGAAGGATATACTTACCACAGAGGGAGTGCAACGAAGGTTCACCAGACTGGTTCCTAGGATGGGGGGATTGTCCTATGAGGAGAAATTGAATAGACTAGTTCTATATTCTCTAGAGTTTAGAAGAATGAGATGTGATCTCATTGAAACATACAAAATTCTTACAGGGCTTGACAGAGTAGATGAAGGGAGGATGTTTCCCCTGGCTGGGGAGTCTCGAACACAGGGTCACAGTCTCAGAATAAGGGGTCAGCCATTTAGGACTGAGATGAGGAGAAATGTCTTCACTCAAAGGGTGGTGAATCTTTGGAATTCTCTACCGCAGAGGGCTGTGGAGGCTCAGTCATTGAGTATATTCAAGGCAGAGATCGATAGATTTTGGGATATTAAGGGAATCAAGGGATATGGGGATAGTGTAGGAAAGTGGAGTCGAGTTAGATGATCAGCTATGATCTTACTGAATGGCGCAGCAGGCTCGAAGGGCCGAGTGGCCTACTCCTGTTCCTATTTCTTATGTTCTTATGTAGGCTTCTCATGCTAACCAGCTGTGGGCTTGAGGGGAGGGAGATTCCTCTCACTAAGCCTAAATGGCTGGCTGCCTGCCCAGGTGTCTCTATGTCCCTTCTCTGTGTACCCAGCCAGTGGAAGAGCTGTCCCTCGGACTCCTTTCCCCAGTGGTTTGCCAGTAGGTTCATCAATAAAACTGACTTAGTCTCTCCCCCCCCCCCCCCATATCCTTGGAGTGTAGGTTTAAAGAGCACATCTCCTGCTACTCTCAAAATGAATCAGGGATATTCAAGATTAATGGGCCTGGGATAAAAAAATTACTCTTATTGATTCAGCTTGCAATAGACTGAGCTGCAACATTCCAAAAACTGTCTTAGCTGGCTTTCATGCACATCTTAAATGGCTGCTGCCGTTACAAAAAAAACTGTGTGAATTCACGGTTTTAAAACACACTTAAACAGAGCTTACTCCAAAATCCTTTCCATAAAAGAAACAAGATCAAAAATCCCAAAATGTGACTCTATATGTGTGTGAAGCTATGCCTACTAAAAGGTCCCAGATGGCAGCTGAAAATGTCTTTAAGTAAAGACAATTGAGAATTTATTGATATAGAAACATAGAAGATAGGAGCAGGAGTAGGCCATTCGGCCCCTCGAGCCTGTCCCGCCATTTAATGAGATCATGGCTGATCATCCAAATTCAGTACCCTGTCCCTGCTTTCTCCCCATATCCCTTGATCCCTTTAGCCTTAAGAAATATATCTACAGGTAACTCCTTCTTGAATATATTTAACAAGTTGGCCTCAACTGCCTTCTGTGGTAGAGAATTCCACAGGTTCACCACTCTCTGCGTGAAGAAATTCCTCCTCATCTCAGTCCTAAATGGCTTACCCCTTATCCTTAGACTGTGACCCCTGGTTCTGGACTCCCCGGCCATCAGGAACATCCTTCCTGTATCTAGTCTGTCTAGTCCTGTTAGAATTTTATAAGTTTCAATGAAATCCCCGCTCATTCTTCTAAACTCTAGCGAATATAAGCCTAATCGACCCAATCTCTCTTCAGACGTCATTCCTGCCATCCCAGCTATCAGTCTGGTGAATCTTCGCTGGAATCCCTCCATGGCAAGAACATCCTTCCTCAGATAAGGCGACCAAAACTGCACACAATACTCAAGATGTGGTCTCACCAAGGCCCTGTACAACTGCAGCAAGACATCCTTGCTCCTGTACTCGAATCCTCTCGCTATGAAGGCCAACATACCATTTGCCTTCTTAACCGCACCATAGTTATCCCAAGATATAAACAGAAAATGGTGGAAATAAAGTTTTCCTCAGTATTGTTAGAATACAGTTTTCCTGCTACATTTCAGTTCAGCTGTACTAAATTTGGGATTCTACTTTCAGGCTCATTCCACATCCGGTTCAGAATTTACACAAAATAAAAATCAGAAAATCAGTCTGTTATCCTGATTCACAAAATACTCAAATGCTTAATCACCATTGCAACATCACACCGTACAATGACATTACATGCATTCTTAAGCATAGAGTCCAGAAACCTAAAGTGAATGTGCTGCAACTGGTTTCATGCTAGACAGAAACAGGAATGAGCACAGGTTTCCACATTAAGTTTGTCATATTTCTGACAGCATTCATAGTGATCACACCACACATCAAGAACTAGAATAGGGCTCTGCATGTTGAATAGCCTGTGAATATTTATTTCTCTGTGCTCACAATGTGCACTTGGCCTGTGGAACCTCTTGAAGATTAGCATGTGAATCCCAGCAAGAGAGTAGAGAAAAAGTTGATGCCAAAATATAAATTCCATATTTTTACCTGGCTACGTTATTTGCATACATTTGGAGCAGGTGAGCAATAGGAATTTAAATGTTACGATGCACTGAATTATTCAAACATTTCCTTACAGCAAATCTCCCTGAATTACTACCCAAGCCACGCGCAAATTGGCATAGGGTCAAGCAGATCAAAGAGTTAAATGCGTGGCTCAAAGAGTGGTGTGGGAAGAAGGGGTTTTGATTCATGGGGCACTGGCACTAGTACTGGGGAAAGAGGGAGCTGTTCCATCAGGACGAGCTCCAGTTAAACCGGGCTGGGACCAGCGTCCTAGCAAATCGAATAACTAGGGCTGTAGATAGGGCTTTAAACTAAAAAAGCAGGGGGTGGGAGGGGTCATGCGAGGCAAAATTTAGAAATCTAAAGAGAACAGTCAAGGCAATAGAGCAGTGTAGCGATTTAGGTAAAAATAAGCAGAGTGTGACAGGAAGGGACAGAGAGTTTAACGAGTTCCTGCAGATTGGAGGGTGGCAAATGTAACCCCACTAAGCAGAGAATAACAACAAAGCAGGGAATAATGGTAAAAATGTTTAATTAAAGGCTCTTTATCTGAATGCACGAAGCATTCGTAACAAGATAGACAAACTAGTGGGACAAATAGAGATAAATGGGTTTGATCTAATAGCCATTACAGAGACGTGGTTGCAAGGTGGCCAAGGTTGGGAACTAAATGTTCCAGGGTACTTGACATTTCAAAAAGAAAGGCAGAATGGAAAAGGAGGGTGGGTAGCCCTGATAATAAAGGATGACATAAGGACAGTAGAGAGAAAGGATCTAGGCTCAGAAGATCGGGAAATAGAATCACTATGGGTGGAGATAACAAGGGGCAGAAAACACTGGTGGTAGTAGTATATAGGCCCCCTAACAGTAATTATACCGTTGGACAGAATATTAATCAAGAAATAGTAGGAGCTTGTAACAAAGGTAATGTAATAATCGTGGGGGACTTTAATCTTCATATAGACTGGACAAATCAAATTGGCAAAGGTAGTCTGAAGGTCGAGTTCATGGAATACATTCGGGACAGTTTCCTGGAACAATACGTCATGGAACCAACCAGGGAACAGGCTATTTTAGATCTTGTATTGTGTAATAAGACAGGGTTAATTAGCAATCTCATAGTAAAGGATTCTCTGGGGCAGAGTGATCATAATAGATGATAGAATTTCATATTAAGTTTGAGAGTGATTAGCCCAAGTCCGAAACTAGAGTCTTAAACTTAAATAAAGCCAATTACATAGGTAAAAGGGGCGAGTTGGCTAAGGTAGATTGGAAAAATAGATTAAAAGGTATGGCGGTAGATAAGCAGTGGCTAGCATTTAAAGAAATATTTCATAATTCTCAACAAAAATATATTCCATTGAGAAACAAAACCTCCAAGGGAAAAGTGATCCATCCGTGGCTAACAGAATGGGACTGAAAGCTGATAAATCCCCAGGGCCTGATAATCTGCATCCCAGAGTACTAAATGAGGTAGTCATGGAAATAGTGGATGCATTGGTTGTCATCTTCCAAAATTCTATAGATTTTGAACAGTTCCTGCAGATTGGAGGGTGGCAAATGTAACCCCACTATTTAAAAAAAGGAGGGATAGAGAAAACAGGGAACTAGAGAGCGGTAAGCCTAACATCAGTAGTAAGGAAAATGCTAGAGTCTATTATAAAGGATGTGATAACAGGACACTTAGAAAATATCAACGGGATTAGACAAAGTCAACATGGATTTATGAAAGGGAAATCGTGTTTGACAAACCAACTGGAGTTTTTTTGAGGATGTAACTGGTAGAATAGATAAGGGAGAACCAGTGGATGTATTGTATTTGGATTTTCAGAAGGCCTTTGATAAAGTCTCACATAAGAGGTTAATGCGCAAAATTAAAGCACATGGGATTGGGGATAATATACTGGCATGGATTGAAAATTGGTTAACAGACAGGAAACCGAGAGTAGGAATAAATGGGTCTTTTTCGGGGTGGCAGGCGGTGACTAGTGGGGTACCGCAGGGATCAGTGCTTGGGCCCCAGCTATTCACAATATATATCAATGATTTGGATGAGGGAACCAAATGTAATATTTCCAAGTTTGCTGACGACACAAAACTAGGTGGGATTGTGAGTTGTGAGGAGGATACAAAGAGGCTTCAAGGCGATTTAGACAAATTGAGTGAGTGGGCAAATACATGGCAGGTGCAGTATAACGTGGATAAATGTGGTTATCCACTTCGGTAGGAAAAACAGAAAGGCAGAGTATTATTTAAATGGTGATAGATTGGAAAATGCTGATTGGAAAAGGGACCTGGGTGTCCTTGTACACCAGTCACCGAAAGCAAACATGCAGGTGCAGCAAGCAGTTAGGAAGGCAAATGGTATGTTGGCCTTCATTGCAAGAGGATTTGAGTACAGGAGCAAGGATGTCTTACTACAGTTGTTCAGGGCCTTGCTGAGACCACACCTGGAGTACTGTGTGCAGTTTTGGTCTCCTTACCAAAGAAAGAATATACTTGGCATAGAGGGAGTGCAGCGAAGGTTCACCAGACTGATTCCTGGGATGGCAGGACTGTCGTATGACGAGAGATTGGGTCGACTAGGCCTGTATTCACTAGAGTTTAGAAGAATGAGAGGGGATCTCATTGAAATGTATAAAATTCTGACAGGGCTAGACAGACTGGATGCAGGGAGGATGTTTCCCCTGGCCGGGGGGTCTAGAACGAGGGGTCACAGTCTCAGGATACGGGGTAGGACATTTAGGACTGAGAGGAGGAGAAATGTCTTCACTCAGAGGGTGGTGAACCTGTGGAATTCTCTACCACAGAAGGCTGTGGAGGCCAAGTCACTGAATATATTTAAGAAGGAGATAGATAGATTTCTAGACACAAAAGGCATCAAGGGGTATGGGGAGAGAGCAGGAATATGGTATTGAGATAGAGGATCAGCCATGATCATCTTGAATGGCGGAGCAGGCTCGAAGGGCCAAATGGCCTACTCTTGGTCCTATTTTTCTATGTTTCTAAAGAAGTTAAGGATAGCACTAGATTGAAAGCAGCTTATAATGTTGCAAAGAATAGTAGTAAGCTTGAGGATTGGAGAGTTTCAGAAACCAGTAAAGGAAGACCAAAAAATTGATAAAAAGGAAAAAATAGAATGAGAGAAAACTAGCAAGAAATATAAAAACAGATTGCAAGAGCTTCTACAAGTATGTAAAAAGGAAGAGAGTAGCAAAAGTAAACGTTGGTCCCTTAGAGGCTGAGACAGGAAAAATTATTATGGGGGGGGGGGGGGATAAGGAAATGGCAGAAACGTTGAACAAATATTTTGTATCGGTCTTCACAGTAGAAGACACAAAAAGCATACCAAAAATGGTGGAGAACCAAGCTCTAATGAGGGTGAGGAAGTTAACGTAATTAATATAAGTAGAGAAAAAGTACTAGAGAAACTAATGGGACTAAAAGCTGACAAATCCCCTGGATCTGATGGCCTATATCCTCAGGTTTAAAAAGAGGTGGCTGCAGAAATAGTGGTGCATTGGTTTTGATCTTCCAAAATTCCCTAGATTCTGGAATGGTCCCAATGGATTGGAAGGTCGCAAATGTAACACCACTATTCAAGAAAGGAGGGAGAGAGAAAACAGGGAACTACAGGCCAGTTAGCCTGACATCAGTAGTAGGGAAAATGCTGGAATCTAGTGTTAAAGAAGTGGTATCAGGGTATTTAGAAAATCATAATATGATTAGGCAGAGTCAACATGGTTTTATGAAAGGTAAATCATGTTTAACAAATTTATTAGAATTTTTTGGGATGTAACTAGCAGGGTAGATAAAGGGGAACCAGTGGATGTAGTATATTTGAATTTCCAAAAGGCATTCGATGAGGTGCCACATAAAAGATTATTACACAAGAGAAGGGCTCATGGGGTTGGGGATAATATATTAGCATGGATAGAGGATTGGTTAATGGACAGAAAACAGAGATTAGGGATAAGCGGGTCTTTTTCAGGTTGGCAGGCTGTAACTAGTGAGGTGCCACAAGGATCAGTGTTGGGGCCTCAGCTATTTACAATCTATATTAATGACCTAGATGAAGGGACCGAGTGTAATGTATCCAAGTTTGCTGATGATACAAAGCTAGGTGGGACAGTATGCTGGGAGGAGGAGAACAGAGAGTCTGCAAAGGGATATAGATAGACTAAGGTGAGTGGGCAGCAAGGTGGCAGATGGAGTATAATGTAGGGAAATATGAGGTTATTCACTTTGGTAGAAAGAATTGAAAAACAGAATATTTTTTAAAATGGCGAAAAACTTTCAAATGTTGGTGTTCAGAGAGGTTTGGGTGTCCTCGTGCAAGAAACAAAGAAAGCTAGCATGCAGGTACAGCAAGCAATAAGGAAGGAAATGGCATGTTGGCCTTTATTGCAAGGGGGTTGGAGTATAAGAGTAAGGAAGTCTTGCTACAATTGTACAGGGCCTTGGTGAGATCACACCTGGGGTACTGTGCACAGTTTTGGTCTCCTTATCTAAGAAAAGATATACTTGCCGTGGAGGCGGTGCAACAAAGATTCACCAGATTGATTCCTGGGATGAGAGGGCTGTCCTATGATGGGAGATTGTGTAGAATGGGCCTATACTCTCTGGAGTTTAGAAGAATGAGAGGTGATCTCATTGAAACTTGCAAGATTCTGAAGGGGATAGACAGGGTAGACGCCGAGAGGTTGTTTCCCCTGGCTGGAGTGTCTAGAACTAGGGGGCATAGGGGTCGATTTTAACTCCGGTGCGGGGAATTGGCGGGTACCCCGAATTCAGTGATTCCCACACGATTCTAAATGGGTCTGTGAGATTGATGCAATTTTAGCTCAATTGGCCAATTGATTTCCAACATGTGGGAAGCCTTGGCAATTGAGTATTTCCAGTCAGAAAGTCGCAGAATATGATGTCATCATTGGTGCTGCTTTTAGGGCCCACAGCAAGTCTTGCTTCCTCTGCAGGCTCCCAAACTTCACCATTAAGATGGCACAGGAGCCTGCAGGAGCAACGGCCAGCGGGAGGGCCAGATCTGCCCCCAAATTTGATGAGGCTTCACTCCAGGCATTACTGGATGGTGCTAGGGCCCACAAGGAGGTCCTGTTCCCTTATTCAGGGAGGAAGAGGCCTCCTAGTCAGACCAAGGCTGTGTGGCTAGAGGTGGCAGGTCAAGTCAACTCCTTGGGGCTCACACGAAGAACGTGGTTGCAGTGCAGGAAAAGATTCCATGACCTTCTTCACACTGGAAAAGTAAGTACTGTATGAAGTTTCCATCACCCTCAATCTGATCCCCATTGCCTTTCCTCACCAGCACTCAGCTTTAGCAATCTCTTCCTGCACATCCCACTAGACACTCACATCCATGCACCCTTACCCATTCCCTCTCTCTCTGTGCTCACATTCACAGAACTATTCCACCATGCAGCCCTCACACTCCCTCTGACTCTGATGCTTTGAACACAACTGACAACACACAGGGAGGGCCCTTGGTCTTGCAACCTCACTCCATCTTTGTCTCCTTCTAAGTATCTATGCTATGCAATCTCTGCACTCACTCCTTCATTCGCACTCAACCTCCACTTGTCTCCCTCATTGCAGGAAAAGATAGCTCACAACAGGAGAGCGCAAGCCAGGACAGGAGGAGGGCCGCCCTCATTAGCCCAGCTCACCCCCTGGGAGGAAGGCGTCCTGGAGATTGCCGGGGCTGACCGAGATGCGGAAGTTGGGGAAGGACAGGAGCATCCCCGCAAGCTGGTGACAGAATAGTTTTCCCTCTCTCTCATTGGCATTGCATGAGTCGCTGATAATGATTCTGAAGCTACATCATATGGACTTATGATCATCTGCAAAATGCAATGTGCATGTAACCTTGGCATCACATCTCTAACTTTTTCCTTGACTCCCCCACAGGACCATCGAGAGCCCCCGTCTCCACTGTGCAGGAGGAAGAGCCTGAGCAGCCAGACTCCTCAGAGGAATCTGCAACCTCTGAGGGCGCAGCGTCAGCAGAAATAAGCGCACCCAGCACCAGCGCAGACACTCACACCTCGGTGGGACCTTCGGGGCAGAGTAGAGTTGTCATCTGGTGTATCACAGCTCACAAGTGAGCATCAGCAGATTGTGGAGATAGGGACAGCAGTGGAGAGTCCTCGTCGGAGGGCGCAGAACTCTGCCAGCTCGGCTCAGCTGCATGTCGACACTCTGCCTCTGGGTCCATCCGTAAGATCAGGGGTGATGGAACTCAATGCACAGATGCAGGAGTCTCTGGCAGGTTTTGTCTTCAGGGTCGCTGTGAGTGTGGAGTGAATGGAGGAGTCCATAGCGAACATGAGCAGAGCCTTTGTGGCGTCAGTGGCGCATGAACGCATCAACACGGAAAGGATGGCTACCTACGTGGAAATGATTGCTACTTCCGTGGTAAGGCTGGCTATGGTAGAGGAGAGGAGGGCTATGGCCATGGAGGAGGTTAGTCGCCAAGGCATGGAAAACATGGTGAGTGTTCAGGATAGAATGACATCTCTTGAGGAGCGATGGGCATCTATTGAACAGAGAAACCAGGCCTTCATGGAAGTCCTTCTGAGTAGGACTGCCATTGCAGATACGGGTCTCCATGGCCCCCCTGATGTGCAGCAAGCTGCTCTCAAGCCACTTGCAGGCACTGAGGGGGACCTGACCCTTGAGAGGGAGGTTGGTGGCAGACCTCAAGGAAGTGGGGGCTCCTCTCCAAGCGCTCACACTTCCATGCCACTGCAGAGCCCTCGGTCAGAGCCCCGCCGGAGTCCACACCCAACGGAGATAGACGTCTCAACTCCTGCACAGCCGCAGGAGCAGCAGACTGCTGGCGAGCCCTCATATGCTCGCCACCCCAGAGGACGCCCGCCAAAGGTGTCAAGACAGGAGCAGCAGGAAAGCGAGCAAGGGGCCTCCACATCTGCTGAAGCCGCAGGGGAACCACTACGTAGGAGCACGCGTAAGAGGAAAATAAAGCACAAATAGTCACAAGGGTAGTCACTTGGGTGAAATGCTGTGTATTTTGTACAAATGCCATCAGTTGTTTGTTTTTCATAAAAATTCTGATGGCAACTGCTGCAGTTCTGGCGTGTGTCATTTCGCGAATGGGGCTTTCACATTGAGGGCTTAGGATTACTTGCAGTTGTCAGGATGCTGGTCAAATAGCTCGGAATCCGCAGGGTTTGGCCACTGTCGATGCTCAGGTAAGAAGCTGCGAGGCAAAAGAGTTTGATTTACTAGGCTAAGCAAATCTGGCCAGGACGAGTGCGTTCCTTGCATCCCGGGCAGCAATGTTCTCGCGTAATGCTGCCGCTGGTTGATGGGCCTCTGCAGAATGCTCGTTCTCGCCCTCCTCCTCCTCCTCATCATCCTCATCTGAGGAGGGTATATGAGGAGCCACTTGGTCCTCAGGAATCTGCAAGCCACGACGCTGTGCTATGTTGTGGAGTGCACAGCAAACCACGACGATTCTGGAGACCCTGGCTGCTCAGTACTGTAGGGCTCCACCTGATTTATCCAGGCATCTGAAGCGCATCTTCAGCAAGCCGATGGTTTGCTCGATTACAGATCTAGTGGAAATGTGGCTGGAGTTGTAGCGCTCCTCAGCTTCGTTGGCTGGCCTCCTCAACGGCGTCATTAGCCAAGTCCTCAGGGGATAGCCCTTGTCTCCAAGCAGCCATCCGTGAAGCTGGTCTGGCGGACTGAATAGCGGAGGCACACTAGACTGGCGCAGTATGAAGGAGTCATTGCAACTGCCAGGGTACTTGGCACAAACATGCAAAATCTTCTTCTTGTGGTCACACACCAGCTGAACGTTAAGGGAGTGGAAGCCCTTGCAGTTGACAAAAATACCTGGCTTGCGATGGGGTGCCCTAAGGGCCACATGTGTGCAATCAATGACACCCTGCACCCTTGGAAAGTCTGCCAGATGACCTAATCCAACCGCTCGCGCCATCACATTTGTGCGATCCCTGGTGAAATGGATATGATTGTGCGCGAGGGCAAAGAGGGCATCGGTTACCTGCGTGATGCAAGTGTGTGCAGCCGACTGGGAGATGCCGCTGATGTCTGCTGCTGATCCCTGGAATGAGCCCGAGGCAAACAAATTGAGTGCGGTGGTGACTTTGATGGCCACTGGTAAGGAGCGTCCACCTGGTCCTCTGGGCAGCAGGTCTTGCTGTATCATTGTGCAGATGTCAGTCACTACCTGTCGCGAAAGTCGGAGCCGCCTTTGGCACTGCTGCTCAGTCATGTTGAGGTAGCTGACCCTGTGTCTGTAGACCCTGTTTGTGGGGTATCTCCTGCACCGATGGGCTTCCATGCGCTGGTCTCTTCTGGCCTGTGCTGCCTCAGGTGGGTGAGCAGCAGCCTGTCGCTCCTGCTCCTCCTGCTGTTGTTGTTCCTGGTTCTGCTGCTGCCGCGTCTGGTGCTGGAGGTCCTCTAATGCCAAGAAGGGAAGGAAAAAAAAGGCCTCCCATGCTTCTGGTAGATGCCTCAGTTGAGGAAGCGCTGAGTGAGGGAGGCGAGAGGGGTCTCACAGGAGGTCACATTGGAGAAGTGTGCGAGGCTCCAACCTTCCACAGGTGTGGTTAGGCCTGCTAAAAGTTGCCCCAGGCCTGAGACAACAAAGTCCTGCCACCTGCAAATGACTGATCAAATATCCTCTTTAATGTTGGACCTGCAGCTGATAGTCAGCAAGCCAATAGTGTTCACGCCAGGTTTCACAGGTTTTACGTGGGAAAAGGGTTAAACAGGCAAGGGATTATAAAGGCCAATTAGTGCTGGTTAAGGGCCCTAAAGACCAATCCCGCCTGTTGCAGGCGGGACTGATTCGGGTCCATCAGACACACCTAGGTTAAAATGGCATGGAGGCGGGAACCAGGCCGGGGGGGGTCCCAACCCCCCGGGTTTAGCGATTTTAACCCCCCACACGCCTAAAAGCCCGCCTGTCGGCTGCGTTAAAATCGAGCCCATAGTCTCAGGATAAGGGGTAGGCCATTTAAGAATGAGATGAGGAGGAATTTCTTCAGACGGTTGTGAATCTTTGGAATTCTCTGCCCCAGAGGGCTGTGGATGCTGAGGCTTTGAGTATATTCAAGGCTGAGATAGATAGATTTTTGGACTCTAGGGGAATCAAGGGATATGGAGATCGGGCAGGAAAGTGGAGTCGAGGTGGCTGATCAACCATGATCTTATTGCATGGCAGAGCAGGCTCAAGGGGTTGTATGGCCGACTCCTGCTCCTATTTCTTATGTTCTTATAAGGCATGAGGAAAAATCATGCGATATATTGTGGAATGTTAGAACCCAGTCAAAATGCATTATCATTCAATAAATCACTTCTATCCAGTCATGCTCCTTTGGTCACTACCAAAATTTTTTTTTTTTTTTTTTTTTAATTCATCGCATGACGTAAATGCCCATAAATAAAAATGAGCCGCAGTAATGGGAAGTGTCAAATTCCAACAAACTTTGAATAGAGAGCTCAAAAACAAAGTAAAACGGTTATATAGATGGCACAGACTGCATTCAAGGTTATAACACTCTCAGGGTTTAGAGGACTTATATAACAATTCTTACACAAGATCATCTGAACCTCGCAGAACAATTCCAGAGCAGCTTTCCCTTAATTTTGAAAAAAATCAGATGCCACGGGGAGTTGTTGCAAGCAAAATATTAATTTCTAAGTGAGGCATAATCAGGTAAACACTAGTTCCATGACTCCATAAAAAAAAGTTTTGATAAGTTTGCCAATGGAAAGAAAACCACACTTTCTGCTTCAGTTGCATAAAACAGACGGCAAGTGTGATAGCACCATAAAGTCTGAATATGACTCATCAAAGAAGAGGACATTTCAGTGCAGAACTTATCATATTAACCCCATCCGCATGAAGGTGTCATCTTGAAGTTAATTCGCTGTTGACTAATACCTATCGACCCAATTTTGTCATGCAATAGTACAGATAGTTATTTTAATAACATGTCACTGAATAAACCTAAGTTAACATGGTAGTAAAACTAGATGATCTGATAAGTGCACAAAAATAATGGACTTGTGTTAAAATGCTGGACTATGTTGTTTTCCATCAAGTTAGACAGGACTTAATTGGTAGGAAAAAATTACATATTCTGGCATTAAGTCAAGATAAATCAACATTTGGTCAACAAATCTATTTTTACGGACTACATTTTGTTGTACCCTTACTCTTCAAGCATTTTTCCACATTTAAGCATCACAATTTCCATCATCCCTCGCACTAACTTCTTTATCATCTACTCTTCTCCGATGCTCTCCAGTAGCTCCCTTGTTGAAATGTCATATCTGTTGCCCCTCGCTTAGCCTCTGCCCCCAGAAACTCCTCATCTTCAGTAATTCCAACCTGCATCTAACTGCATACGGCCCACTCACCTACGAGGCCCACTTGTTCTCACTCAACCATACCCTACACAAACTACCACCCATATCCATGGCTATCCCTTTGCTCTTGGCATCACACGAGGCCTCTTTACCTCAGGTCACTCACTGATATGGCCATTTCTGGCTGCGTTCTCATCCATATCCTTTGCTTATTTTCAGCCCCTGTTCTCTGTCCTTTCAAAAAAAGTACCTGCTCTAACTTCAAACTTTCTCTTCTCTGGTCTGAAACCCACCATAACATCAATGCTCAACAACTGCCGTTTCTGCTTCGGATGCATTTGTTGCCCCAGATTCAGGATAGCGTTCCACCCTCACCACTCTGAGAAGTGACGGCGACTTCAGGCTCTCAACCCAATTGCACAGCGTCAATTTAACCGTTCAGCACCACATCTGGCAGAACAACTCTAGTAGTATCATTTTGCTCTTTCTACAACCAAAATCTACAACTATTCCAGGATCACCCTGGAGGAAACTGGCAATTCCAAATTCTTCTCGACCCCACATTGGATACTTTCCTCCCTTGCCCACACAGTCATTGCTAATATGCACCAAGACTCAATTCCTGGCCTCCATTTCTTACCTACCTGATTCCCCTTGACATCTTTCACAAGATCTGCTTCCATGCACGTCATCCATCTGGGTTCCAGCCGAGTACAGATTCGATCTCCCTTCCATGCTGCTCATTCAGACTGAACCTGCAGGTGTCCAATCTCCGTGTCCTCTTGTTCAAACAGGAGTTAAGCTCCATATCCAGTCCAGTGCCAAGACTGCTTGATTTAACCTGGAGAACATCTCCCGCTTGCATTCCAACCTCACTCCTACCACTGACAAAGCCCTCATCCATGCCTTTATCACCTCAGGAGTTAATTCCTCCAATGTTCTCCTTGCCAACCTCTCCAGCTGGGTTTGGCATAGACACCAACTTATCCAGAACTTTGTGGTTCATATCCTATCCTGTACAAGATCCCCCAAACTCAACAACTCTGTCCTCACCAACCTCCATTGCCTCCCCATTTCAAGTGCATAGAGTTTTTAAAAAAAACTTAACATCCCACTGTGGCTTTACTCCAACTTCCTTTATAATCTTCTCCAGTGCTACGTCTCAGTAAATATGCTCTTTCAATTCTGGCCTACTGCATGTTCCCCCTCCCCCACACCACTCCACAATCAATGACAGAATCTTCGGACAACATGTTCTACAGCCTAAAATGTTCCTCCTAAATCTCTTGGCCTTGCTACCATTAAATGAGTGAACAACAAAAAAAGCATGCAAGTTCTTCAGGATGACCAGCGTTTACAGCATTAAAACCAACGCTAGCATAAATCAAGGGGGAATAATTAAACTTTAGTCTGATTCATAAGGTTGTAGGATCTATGAGAATCAGCATGGTTGAAACCTAACACATAGGATGTAGTGTCTGAAGACTGTTTCCTGGACGTGGGGCTGGAGAAGATTCAAGACAAAGTAAAGCCATAAAGGGATTTCAAGATGAGGATTTTGATCTCTGTGCTGGGAACAGGGAGCCAATGGTATGTAATGAGTTTCTGCTCCTGATGCCATCCAGTAACCTAGTGCAAAATATGCATTGGCCATTGGAAGAGGACAGGATTGAGTCCAGCTATGATGCTGCTCAGTCAACTAGCTTGCCAACACTCATGGTTTAGACTTACACAAATGAAACTGTTACTTGGGCACAACTACAACCCAAACAATTGCACAGCAGCACTGGATCCTTTTAGAAGAGAAAAGTAGCTTCAAATACATCAATTATAACTCTGCTAGGTAAATGTGCACTAAACCACACAGAGCAGGGAGGCCCCGAGTTCAATTTTTGATGTGCTGAGTTAGGAGATCTCAGCTGACGTGGCACGAGGGGCAATACAATGGCCCTCAGCACTCTCAGGTTAGGGAGACAACAAAGAAAAAAAACAGCCAGGATTGCCACTTGTGATCACTATCAAATGGACTCTGCCAGAAAGTGTGCATGTGTTGACATCTGGTGATGACAGAATCAGGCTTAAATGTGATGTTCCCTTTGCTTAAATAACTAGCTGACTCCTGCTGTCGAGGCTCACACATGAATAAGGGACATTTAGGCAAGGTACCAGCAGGCTGACAGAACCTATGGAACTATACCTTGGCATGAGTTAGCACTTTCAGAAGAGAGGGGAACAAATTGCAAACCTCAATTACTTCACTTCGGTGAAAAACTACAGCGAGGATAAAACTAACTGAAAAATGAAAGCCTTGTGCATTGAGTGCTGTTGGAGTTTTGCTAAGTGGGAGAAAAATCATTTAAGTGTATTTTGTGAATTTTAGTGTGTTAAGAAGTCAATTATTTGAAGTAAGTTTAATTTTTTAAGGGTTTTTTAAACTCTCGGGCAGTTTAAACAGGAAGTAGAATCCGGGTATAAAAGGGGAGGGGCTAGCGCAGTGCACGGAGTGCTTTGTGCATTGAGTGCTGTTGGAGTTTTGCTAAGTGGGAGAAAAATCATTTAAGTGTATTTTGTGAATTTTAGTGTGTTAAGAAGTCAATTATTTGAAGTAAGTTTAATTTTTTAAGGGTTTTTTAAACTCTCGGGCAGTTTAAACAGGAAGTAGAATCCGGGTATAAAAGGGGAGGGGCTAGTGCAGTGCACGGAGTGCTTTGTGCATTGAGTGCTGTTGGAGTTTTGCTAAGTGGGAGAAAAATCATTTAAGTGTATTTTGTGAATTTTAGTGTGTTAAGAAGTCAATTATTTGAAGTAAGTTTAATTTTTTAAGGGTTTTTTAAACTCTCGGGCAGTTTAAACAGGAAGTAGAATCCGGGTATAAAAGGGGAGGGGCGAGTGCTTTGTGCATTGAGTGCTGTTGGAGTTTTGCTAAGTGGGAGAGTTTGGATAAGTGGGAGGTGAGGGTGTGTTTTTTGCTCTGTTTTATTCCCCACTCCCAGGCTTAGACAGCACTGCGGAGGAGGAGCAGCGAGACGAGTCAACCAAACAGGCTCCACAGACAGTATACAAGGAGGAGGTTGGTGATCAGCTGGTTGGTTGGTTTTCTTCCTTCTCTTCTCTTTCATACCTTTAAGTTGGTAAGTCCTATTGAATAGTGGTGTGATATTATCATATATATCCGGGCAGGGTCTTCATAACTAATAATAAGAAATTAAATTAATTATATAGAATGGAGCAGGTGATGTGTTACTGTTGCGAGATGTGGGAGCCGTTGAACCCCATTGAGGCTAACGGTGATTACATCTGCGACAAGTGTTTGCTGCTAGAGGAACTCAAGTTCCATGTTATGGAGCTTGAGACCGAGCTTCGGACACTGCGACACATCAGGGAGGGGGAGAAGTTCCTGGACTCTATGTTTCAGGAGATGGTCACACCTATGAAGTTAATTACTGCAGATGTAGTCCGTGGTCAGGGACAGGACGGTGTGACTACGAGTGAGGAAGGTACAGGGATCCAGGATGTAGTGTTGAAGGAGACGCAGCCCTTGTTCTTGTCCAGCAGGATCGAGGTTCTTACTCCCTGTGAGGGCGGGAGCGGGGACTGCAGGGAGGATGAGCAACCTGGCCACAGCACCGTGGTACAGGGGGCCATTCAAGTGGAGGGAGTAAAAAGAAATGTTGTAGTGGTAGGGGATAGTATCATTAGGGGGATAGATAGGGTTCTCTGCAGTCAAGAGCGGGAGTCCCGAAGGCTGTGTTGCCTGCCTGGTGCCAGGGTTAAGGACATCTCTTCTGGGCTGGAAAGAAACTTGCAGTGGGAGGGGGAGGATCCAGTTGTCGTGGTCCATGTTGGTACAAACGACGTAGATAGGACAAGGAAGACGGTTCTGTTAAAGGAGTATGAGCAGCTAGGGGTCAAATTAAAAAACAGAACCTCAAGGGTAATAATCTCTGGGTTATTACCTGAGCCACGAGCGAATTTGGCTAGGATAAATAAAATTAAAGAGTTAAATGCGTGGCTCAAAGACTGGTGTGGGAGAAATGGGTTTTGCTTCTTGGGACACTGGCACCAGTACTGGGACAGGAGGGAGCTGTTCTGTTGGGACGGACTCCACTTGGCCAGTGCTGGGACTAGAGTCCTGGCGAATCATATAACTAGGGCTGTAGAGAGGGCTTTAAACTAATTAGTGGGGGGGAGGTTTCTAGAGAGCAAATAATAGAAATGACAACAGAGAAGGTCATAGACTTAGGTAGCAGTGGGGGAATTAAAAAACAGAATGTGTCAGGAAGGGACAGAAGGTATGGAGTAAAAAGTAAAGTACTAAAAAGGGAAAAAACAGGAACTAAGTGTTACAAAATATATTTGAGAGTTCTTTATCTGAATGCATGTAGCATTCGTAACAAAATGAATGAGTTAACGGCACAAATAATGACACATGGGTATGATCTTGTGGCCATTACAGAAACATGGCTGCAGGGTGACCATGACTGGGAATTAAACATACCAGGTTATTTAACAATCAGGAAGGACAGGCAGGAAGGGAGAGGAGGTGGGGTGGCTATGTTAATAAAGGAAGGAATCACTATAATACAGAGAAATGATATTGGGTCAAAGGAGCAGGATAGTGAAACAGTTTGGGTGGAGGTAAGGAATAATAAGGGGAAAAAAACACTAGTGGGTGTAGTCTATAGGCCTCCGAACAGTTGCAACTCTGTTGGACGGAGTATTAATCAGGAAATAGTTGAGGCTTGTAATAAGGGAACAGCTATAATTATGGGGGATTTTAATTATCATATTAACTGGACAAATCAAATTGGGCAGAGCAGCCTTGAGGAAGAGTTCATTGAGTGTATTAGGGATGGGTTTCTTGAGCAGTATGTAACTGAACCGACCAGGGGGCAAGCAACCTTAGATTTGGTCCTGTGTAATGAGACAGGATTAATTAAAAATGTCCTAGTAAAGGATCCCCTTGGAACGAGTGACCATAACATGGTTGAGTTCCATATTCAATTCGAGGGTGAGAAGGTTGGATCTCAAACAAGCGTGCTGAGCTTGAATAAAGGAGACTATGAAGGTATGAGAGCGGAATTAATTAGAGTGGACTGGGAAAATAGATTAAAGGGTAAGACGGTACATGACCAGTGGTGTACATTTAAGGAGTTATTTTACAACTTCCAAAAAAAATATATTCCACTGAGGAAAAAAGGGTGTAAAAGAAAAGATAGCCATCCGTGGCTAAGTAAAGTAATTAAGGATAGTATCCGACTAAAAACAAGGGCATATAAGGTAGCCAAATCTAGTGGGAGGATGGAAGATTGGGAAGTCTTTAAAAGACAGCAAAAAATAACAAAAAGATTGATTAAGAAAGGGAAGATAGATTATGAAAGTAAATTAGCAAAAAATATAAAAACAGACAGTAAAAGTTTCTATAGTTATATAAAAAGAAAAAGGGTGGCTAAAGTAAATGTTGGTCCCTTAGAGGATGAGACCGGGAAATTAATGGTGGGAAACATGGAGATGGCAAAAACACTGAACAATTATTTTGTATCAGTCTTTACAGTAGAGGACACTAAGAATATCCCAACACTGGACAAACAGGGGGCTCTAGGGGGGGAGGAACTAAATACAATTAAAATCACTAAGGAAGTGGTACTTGGTAAAATAATGGGACTCAAGGCGGATAAATCCCCTGGACCTGATGGCTTGCATCCCAGGGTCTTGAGGGAAGTAGCGGTAGGGATTGTGGATGCATTGGTAATAATTTTCCAAAACTCACTGGACTCAGCAAAGGTCCCGGCAGATTGGAAAACTGCTAATGTAACACCCTTATTTAAAAAGGGT
The DNA here is from genome assembly GCF_052327205.1 of Somniosus microcephalus. Classification (NCBI taxonomy): domain Eukaryota; kingdom Metazoa; phylum Chordata; class Chondrichthyes; order Squaliformes; family Somniosidae; genus Somniosus; species Somniosus microcephalus. The sequence goes on from NC_141003.1 coordinate 57,265,968, forward strand.
AGTAGGCAGAAGGCTGGAAACTATAGACCTGTTAGCCTAACATCTGTGGTTGGCAAAATGTTAAGAGTCCATTATTAAGGAGACAGTAACGGGACATTTGGATAAACATAATTTAATAGGGCAAACTCAGCATGGTTTCATGAAGGGGAAGTCATGTTTAACAAATTTGCTTGAGTTTTTTGAGGAAGTAACATATAGGGTGGATAAAGGGGAACCAGTGGACGTAGTGTATTTAGACTTCCAAAAGGCATTTGACAAGGTGCCACACAAAAGATTATTGCTCAAGATAAAAAATCACGGGATTGGGGGTAATATTCTGGCGTGGGTGGAGGATTGGCTCTCTAACAGAAAGCAGAGAGTTGGGATAAATGGTTCGTTCTCAGATTGGCAACCAGTAACTAGTGGTGTTCCGCAGGGGTCAGTGCTGGGTCCCCAACTCTTTACAATCTATATTAATGATTTGGAGGAGGGGACCGAGTGTAACATATCAAAGTTTGCAGATGATACAAAGATGGGACGGAAAGTAGTGAGTGAGGAGGACATAAAAAACCTGCAAAGGGACATAGACAGGCTAAGTAAGTGGGCAGAGATTTGGCAGATGGAATACAATACTGGAAAGTGTGAGGTTATGCACTTTGGCAGGAAAAATCATAGAGCAAGTTATTATCTTAATGGCAAGAAACTGGAAAGTACTGTAGTACAAAGGGATCTGGGGGTCCTGGTGCACGAAACTCAAAAAGTTAGTATGCAGGTGCAGCAAGTGATTAAGAAGGCCAATGGAATGTTGGCTTTTATTGCTAGGGGGTTGGAATATAAAAACAGGGAGGTATTGCTGCAGTTGTACAAGGTATTGGTGAGGCCGCACCTGGAATACTGCATACAGTTTTGGTGTCCATACTTAAGAAAAGACATACTTGCTCTCGAGTCAGTACAAAGAAGGTTCACTCGGTTAATCCCGGGGATGAGGGGGTGGTCATATGAGGAGAGGTTGAGTAGATTGGGACTCTACTCATTGGAGTTCAGAAGAATGAGAAGCGATCTTATTGAAACATATAAGATTGTGAAGAGGCTTGATCGGGTGGATGCGGTGAGGATGTTCCCAATGATGGGTGAAACTAGAACTAGGGGGCATAATCTTAAAATAAGGGGCTGCTCATTCAAAACTGAGATGAGGAGAAACTTCTTCACTCAGAGGGTGGTAGGTTTGTGGAATTTGCTGCCCCAGAAAGCTGTGGAAGCTACATCATTAAATAAATTTAAAACAGAAATAGATAGTTTCCTAGAAGTAAAGGGAATTAAGGGTTACGGGGAGCGGGCAGGAAATTGGACATGAGTCTGGGTTCGGAATGGTCATGGCCCTGTGGGTAGTGGAGTGGGCCCAGGGGCCGTGTTGCCTTGTTCTGCTCCTACTGTGTTCTAATTCTGTTAGATTTCAGGAGATGGTTTTATTCCTGTTCCTGGCTGGGGTGGAGATCGCCTTTACAGAAGGTAAGTACTGTAGAAAATATAGGGACAGAGTGATCTCCTGGAAGAATTTCGATCGCCTAGATGGGTCGGAGAGGAATTTCCCAGATTTTTTTCTCCCAAATTGGCCATTGGGTCTTTATCTGGTTTTTCGCCTCTCCCGGGAGATCACATGGGTTCGGGTGGATGCAGAGTGATAGAAAATTTGAGGTTAGGATCAGATCAGCCATGATCTTATTGAATGGTGGAGCAGGCTCGAGGGGCCGATTGGCCTACTCCTGCTCCTATTTCTTATGTTCTTATGTTCTAACTGAATGTTATTGTTCAATTGGGTCAAGATCCAACAAACTCTTCTCTTTAAATGTCTGGCTCGCGTCTTTAAAATTATCACCTGCAGCTTGCATGAATTTACTAATCTCCAGGTTACATCACTCAGGTAATGACAGACCCAAAGTAATCCCAACAGAGACAAGATGATGGTGGGTACATGGGTCAGTTACCATTGGGTAACAACAACACCCTCCCTCTGCTTCATCTGTAGTCAAAGAATTAAGAGGGCTGCCCCTATTGGAGAACACCATTGTGAAGCAGTTCCATGACACAGCTGACGGATTATTAGGGGCACTTCAGCACAGCTGCACTACTAGTTTCCAAATGCAGAGGTATCTAATGTGCAGTCATTGCTCGAGGGTGCATAGCCCACCATGGTGTGCCACTAAGAACCAGGCAGACTATAGTGACACACCTTTATCCATGCTTTTTCTTCCCCTCTCAACATCCTGAACTAAATAGAAGAAGAAAAAAACCCAAAAAAGCAACCTAAAAAGTGTCACAAGCTACTGTGCCCTCCTCTTCTCACAACGGCCATATGCGTGACATCTCCTTGAATCTTGATTTTGTCCAATTCCATCTTCAGACATGCTGCCCTTATCAAAACTTTCATCATTCTCAACAAAAATACATTCCATTGAGAAACAAAAACTCCATGGGAAAAGTGATCCAACCGTGGCTAACTAAAGAAGTTAAGGATAGCATTAGATTGAAAGAAGCAGCTTATAATGTTGCAAAGAATAATAGTAAGCCTGAGGATTGGGAGAGTTTCAGAAACCAGCAAAGGTTGACCAAAAAATTGATAAAAAGGGAAAAAATTGAATGAGAGAAAACTAGCAAGAAACATAAAAGCAGATTGTAAGAGTTTCTACAAGTATGTAAAAAGGAAAAAAAGAGTAGCAAAAGTAAACGTTGGTCCCTTAGAGGCTGAGACAGGAGAAATTATTTTGGGGAATAAGGAAATGGCAGAAACGTTATACAAATATTTTGTATCTCTCTTCACAGTAGAAGACACAAAAAGCATACCAAAAATGGTGGGAAACCAAGGGTCTAATGAGGGTGAGGAAGTTAAAGTAATTAATATTAGAGAAAAAGTATTGGAGAAACTAATGGGACTAAAAGCCGACAAATCCCCTGGACCTGACGGCCTACATCCTAGGGTTCTAAAAGAGGTGGCTGAAGAGATAGTGGATGCATTGATTTTGATCTTCCAAAATTTCCTAGATTCTGGAATGGTCCCAGTGGATTGGAAGGTCACAAATGTAACACCGCTATTCAAGAAAGGAGCGAGAGAGAAAACAGGGAACTACAGGCCAGTTAGCCTGATATCAGTCGTCGGGAAAATGCTGGAATCTAGTGTTAAGGAAGTGGTATCGAGTCACTTAGAAAATCATAACATGATTAGGCAGAGTCAACATGGTTTCATGAACATTTATTAGAGTTTTTTGAGGATTTAACTAGCAGGGTAGATAAAGGCGAACTAGTGGATGTAGTATATTTGGATTTCCAAAAGGCATTCGATGAGGGGTCACATAAAAGGTTATTACACATTAGGGCTCATGGGATTGGGGGGTAATATATTAACATGGATAGAGGATTGGTTAACGGACAGAAAACAGAGAGTAGGTATAAACAGATCGTTTTCAGGTTGGCAGACTGTAACTAGTGGGGAGCCGCAAGGATCAGTGTTGGGGCCTCAGCTATTTACAATCTATATTAATGACCTAGATGAAGGGACCAAGTGTAATGTATCCAAGTTTGCTGATGATACAAAGCTAGGTGGGATAGTAAGCTGTGAGGAGAACACAGAGTCTGCAAAGGGATATAGATAGACTAAGTGAATGGGCAGTAAGGTGGCAGATGGAGTATAATATAGGGAAATATGAGGTTATTCATTTTGGTAGGAAGAATAGAAAAACAGAATATTTTTAAATGGCGAGAAACTTTCAAATGTTGAAGTTCAGAGAGATTTGGGTGTCCTCGTGCAAGAAACACAGAAAGCTAGCATGCAGGTACAGCAAGCAATAAGGAAGGCAAATGGCATGTTGGCCTTTATTGCAAGGGGGTTGGAGTATAAGAGTAAGGAAGTCTTGCTACAATTGTACAGGGCCTTGGTGAGACCACACCTGGAGTACTGTGCACAGTTTTGGTCTCCTTATCTAAGGAAGAATATACTTGCCTTGGAGGCGGTGCAACGAAGGTTCACCAGATTGATTCCTGGGATGAGAGGGCTGTCCTATGATGAGAGATTGTGTAGAATGGGCCTATACTCTCTGGAGTTTAGAAGAATGAGAGGTGATCTCATTGAAACATACAAGATTCTGAAGGGGATTGACAGGGTAGATGCTGAGAGGTTGTTTCCCCTGGCTGGAGTGTCTAGAACTAGGGGGCATAGTCTCAGGATAAGGGGTAGGCCATTTAAGACTGAGATGAGGAAGAATTTCTTCACTCAGAGGGTTGTGAATCTTTGCAATTCTCTGCCCCAAAGGGCTGTGCATGCTGAGGCTTTGAGTATATTCAAGGCTGAGATAGATAGATTTTTGGACTCTAGTGGAATCAAGGGATATGGGGATCATGTGGGAAAGTGGAGTTGAGGTCAATGACCAGCCATGATCTTATTGAATGGCGGAGCAGGCTCGAGGGGCAGTATGGCCTAATCCTGCTCTTACTTCTTATGTTCTTATGTTAAAACTCAAGTTTCACCTCTTTCGGACTTTTCCATCTTCCTTCTTATACATTTCACTCAAACATCCAGTCCAAGATGCTTATATCGGTTCTGATGCTCCTAATGTTCACTTTAGCTCCTGTAAATCACCTGACTTCAATCTGTTGTGGCTATAAATCTCCCCTTCACCTCACTAAATTCATCTGATATCATACTGTGCTCATAATCTTGATAGCTGTCTGGAACTTTTCAACATTTGTCAAACAAAATCAAATCCATCAACTCTTAACTTCCTCTCTATTGACTTCAAATCATCACGTCGGTAATGGTTCCACTCTACTTATTGAGTCAAGATGAATGCCACGTCATTTGCTATCAGTGACCTTGAACAGCCTGTCAATCAGCCTACTGTATCCCTGATCATCTTGGTAATTCAGCTAAATTAAATGGACTTTTTCCTTACCTTTGGTTCAAACACTAACTGTTCCCTACTGCTGAGCTCTCGTGGTCTCAGGCACCTCTTGTAGAATGCACTGCAAATAACCACACACCAGAAACCAGTTTGTTTGGTACTATAGTCCCAATTCTGCAAGGCCCTGCCAATGGTGCAGGAAGTGGACCACAAGCAGCAGTGGGGGGGTCAACAACAGGTGCCCAACCTCACACAACCAATTTGCAAGCTGCCTGGTTTTCCAAAGGGCAATTTGATGGCAAATAATGAGGTCATGATATTTACAGCCTCATCTTAATATTTAAACTCTACTGCCTGCTGTGGCTCAGTTGGTAGCACTCGTCAAAAGATTGAGGGTTCAAGTCCAACTCTAGAGACTTAAGCACATAAATCTAGGGAGTGCTGCACTGTCGGAGGTGCCTTCTTTCGGATGAGATGTTAAACCGAGGCCCCGTCTGCTCTCTCAGGTGGATGCAAAAGCTCCCATGGCATGATTTCGAAGAGGAGCAGGGGAGTTATCCCCGGTCTCCTGGCCAGTATTTATCCCTCAATCAACATCACTTAAACAGATTATCTGGTCATCATCACTTTGCTGTTGGTGGGAGCTTGCTGTGCGCAAATTGGCTGCCGCGTTTCCTACATTACAACAGTGACTACATTTCAAAAGTACTTCATTGACTGTAAAGCGCTTTGGGTCGTCCTGGGGTCGTGAAAGGCGCTATATAAATGCAGGGTTTTTTTCTTTTTACTGAAAGGGCCTTCCCTAAATTTCCCATGTTTGGCGAGGCTCTGCCCACAAGAAATAGGTACAGGTTGTCCTGGGACCTGGCCTGCTCAAATATCATAGAATGGTTACAGCACAGAAGGAGGTCATTCGACCCATCGACCCCGCCCTTTCCCCACAGCTTTGCACATTTTTTTCCTTCAGCTTCTTATCCAATTCCCTTTTGCAAGCCATGATTGAGTCTGCCTCCACTACCCTATCAAGCAGTGCATTCTAGCTCCTAACCACTTGCTGCATAAAAAAGTTTTTCCCCATGTCGCCTTTGGTTCTTTTGCCAATCACCTTAAATCGGTGTCCTCTGGTTCTTGACCCTTCTACCAATGGGAACAGTTTCTCTCTATCTACTCTGTCTAGCCCCATCATGATTTTGAACACCTCTATCAAATCTCCTCTCAACCTTCTCTGCTCCAAGGAGAACACCACCAGCTTCTCTAGTCTATCCACGTAACTGAAGTCCCTCATCCCTGGAACCATTCTCGTAAATCTTTTCTGCACCCTCTCGAAGGCCTTCACATCCTTCCTAAAGTGCGGTGCCCAGAAGTGGACACAATACTCCAGTTGAGGCTGAACCAGTGTTTTATAAAGGTTCATCAAAACTTCCTTGCTTTTGTACTCTATGCCTCTATTTATGAAGCCCAGGATCCCGTATGCTTTTTTAACTGCTTTCTCTACCTGCCCTGCCAACTTCAACAATTTGTGTACATTTACCCCGAGGTCTCTCTGTTCATGCACCCTGTTTAGGATTGTACCCTTTACTTTATATTGCCTCTCCTCGTTCTTCCTACCAAAATGTATCACTTCACACTTTTCTGTGTTAAATTTAATCTGCTACGAGTCCGCTAAAACAGATTATCTGGTCATCATCATATTGCTGTTTGTGGGAGCTAGGTGTGTGCAAATTGGCTGCCGCATTTCCTACATTACAACAGTGACTACACTTCAAAAAGTACTTAATTGGCTGTAAAGCGCATTGGGACATCCAGTGGTCGTGAAAGACACTATATAAATGCAAATCTTTCTTTTTTTCTTTTTCCAGGTCTTGCTGCATGCGGCATGGACTGCTTCATTATTTGGGGAGTTGGAAATGGAACTGAACACTATGCAATCATCAGCGAACATCCACACTTCTGACCTTATGCTGGAGGGAAAGTCATTGACGAAGCAGCTGAAGATGGTTGGGCCTAGGACACTGCCCTGAGGAACTCCTGCAGCGATGTCCTGGGGCTGTAATGATTGACCTCCAACAAGTGCAGACACGGTGGCATAGTGGTTAGCACTCTTGCCTCACAGCACCAGGGACCCGGGTTCGAATCCGGCCTCGGGCGACTGTCTGTGTGGAGTTTGCACATTCTCCCCGTGTTTGCGTGGGTTTCCTCCGGGTGCTCCGGTTTCCTCCCACAGTCCAAAGATGTGCGGGTTAGGTTGATTGGCTATGATAAATTGACCCTTAGTGTTAGGGGGATTAAATATGTGGGGTTACGGGGATAGGGTGGGATATGTGTTGGTGTAGGGGTTACGGGTATCGGGCGGGATATGTGTCGGTGCAGGCTCGATGGGCCGAAATGGCCTCTATCTGCACTGTGGGGTTTCTGTGATATTCTGTGAATAACCATAACCATCTTCCTTTGTGCTCGGTATGACTCCAGCCAGTGGAGTGTTTTCCCCGATTCCCATTGACTTCAATTTCAGTAGGGCTCCTTGATGCCATACTCAGTCAAATGCTGCCTTGATGTCTAGGGCAGTCACTCTCACCTCACCTCTGCAATTCAGCTCTTTTGTCCATGTTTGGACCAAGGCTGTAATGAGGTCTGGAGCAGAGTGGTCCTGGCGGAACCCAAACTGAGCATCAGGGAGCAGGTTATTGGTGAGTAAGTGCCTCTTGACAGCACCGTCAACAACACCTTCCATCACTTTGCTGATGATTGAGAGTAGACTGATGGGGCAGTAATTGGCCGGATTGGATTTGTCCTGCTTTTTGCAGACAGGACATATCTGGGCCGTTTTTCCACATTGTCAGGTAGATGCCAGTGTTGTAGCTGTACTGGAACAACTTGGCTAGAGGCGGGACTAGTTCTGGAGCAAAAGTCTTCAGTCTTGGCTGAAGACTGGCTTCTGCGATGGTGAGGACGTCAGGAGGAGGCCGATGTGGATCATCCACTCGGCACTACTGGCCGAATGTGGTTGCAAACGCTTCAGCCTGGTCTTTAGCACTCGCGTGCTGGTCTCCGCCATCACTGAGGATAGGGATATTCTTGGAGCCTCCTCCTCACGTTAGTTGTTTAATTGTCCACCACCATTCACGATTAGATGTGGCAGGACTGCAGAGCTTTGATCTGATCCGTTGATTGTGGGATCGCTTAGCTATGTCTATTGCACGCTGCTTTCGCTGTTTAGCATGCATGTAGTCCCGTGTTGCAGATTCCCCAGGTTGGCACATCATTTTTAGGTAAGCCTGGTGCTGCTCCTGACCTGCACTCTTCATTGAACCAGGATCGGTTCCCTGGCTTGATGGTAATGGTAGAGTGAGGGATATGCCGGGCCATGAGGTTACAGATTGTGGTAGAATACAATTCTGCTGCTGCCAAATGCCAGCAGTGCCTCATGGATGCCCAGTTTTGAGCTGCTAGATCTGTTCTGTTCTGTTCTGAATCTATCCCATTTAGCATCGTGGTAGTCCAAAGATGTGCGGGTTAGGTTGATTGGCTATGATAAATTGACCCTTAGTGTTAGGGGGATTAAATATGTGGGGTTACGGGGATAGGGTGGGATATGTGTTGGTGTAGGGGTTACAGGGATCGGGTGGGATATGTGTCAGTGCAAGCTCGATGGGCCGAAATGGCCTCTATCTGCACTGTGGGGTTTCTGTGATTCTGTGAACACGAGGGTGTCCTCAGTGTGAAGACGGGTCTTCCTCTCCAGAAGGACTGTGCGGTGGTCACTGCTACCAATGCTGTCATGGACAGATGCATCTGCGACAGGTAGATTGGTGAGGATGAGGTCAAGTTTTTCCCTCGTGTTGGTTCTCTCACCACCTGCCGCAGGCCCAGTCTGGCAACTATGTCCTTCAGGACTCAGCCAGCAGTGGTGCTACCGAGCCACTCTTGGTGATGGACATTGAAGTCCCCCACCCAGAGTACATTGTGTGCCCTTGCTACTCTCGGTGCTTCTTCCAAGTGGTGTTCAACATGGAGGAGTGCTGATTCATCAGCTGAGGGAGGGCGGTGGGTAGCAATCAGCAGGAGGTTTCCTTGCCCATGCATGACCTGAAGCCATGAGACTTCATGGGGTCCGGAGTCAATGTCCCTCCCTCCCGACTGTATACCACTGTACCGCCACCTCTGGTGGGTCTGTCCTGCTGGTGGGACAGGACATACCCTGGGGTGGTGATGGAGGAGTCTGGGACATTGATTGATTCTGTGAGTATGACAGGCTGTTGCTTGACTAGTCTGTGGGACAGCTCTCCTAATTTTGACACAAGTCCCCAGGTGTTAGTGAGGAGGACCTTGCGGGGTCGACTGGGCTGGGTGTGCAGTTGCCGTGTCCGAAGTCAGTGCAGAGGTCGATGCCAGAGATCTGTCTGGTTTTATTCTCATTATTGTTTTCTGTAGCGGTTTGTTACAACTGAGTGGCTTGCTAGGCCATTTCAGAGGGCAGCTAAGAGTCAACCACATTGCTGTGGGTCTGGAGCGACATATAGGCCAGACCAGGTAAGGATGGCAGATTTCCTTCCCTGAAGGACATTTGAAAGAGTTAAAATGGCTAAAATAAGGGAATTTAGGAACCGAGCATATATCCAATGTACATGTCCCATAGATGTAAGAAATCACACAACACCAGGTTATAGTCCAACAGCTTTATTTGAAATCACAAGCTTTCGGAGCGCTGCTCCTTCTTCAGGTGAAGTGGAGAAATGCATAAAGACACAGCTTATATAGTCAGAGAATCATGTCAGATGTTTACAGGTAACCTTTCCAACTGCCATTTATCGCACCTCGGCAGAGAGATAATCACAGCAGTCAAAGGTGTGAATGGTGTCCAAACAGGTCAGTCAGGGAAACATTACATCAAAGAACAATGAGGTGGGGTCACAAGGGATCAAATATTGCAGATGCTGGGGTCTGTATGAAAAACAAAAAAAGACAAAAAACATTTTTTTTGGCTGGAAATCACAGCAGGTCCAGCCGCATCTGTGTAGAGAGAACAAGCCAATGTCGACTCGAGTCTGGATGACCCTGCATCAGGTGGGGTTACATGTAGCGTGACATGAACCCAAGATCTCGGTTAAGGCCGTCCTCATGGGTGTGGAACTTGGCTATCAGTTTCTGCTCGACGATTTTGCGTTGTCGTGTGTGTCACGCTACATGTAACCCCACCTGATGCAGGGTCATCCAGACTCGAGTCGACATTGGCTTGTTCTCTCTACACAGATGCGGCTGGACCTGCTGTGATTTCCAGCCAAAAAAAATGTTTTTTGTCTTTTTTTGTTTTTCATACAGACCCCAGCATCTGCAATATTTGATCCCTTGTGACCCCACCTCATTGTTCTTTGATGTAATGTTTCCCTGACTGACCTGTTTGGACACCATTCACACCTTTGACTGCTGTGATTATCTCTCTGCCGAGGTGCGATAAATGGCAGTTGGAAAGGTTACCTGTAAACATCTGACATGATTCTCTGACTATATAAGCTGTGTCTTTATGCATTTCTCCACTTCACCTGAAGAAGGAGCAGCACTCCGAAAGCTTGTGATTTCAAATAAAGCTGTTGGACTATAACCTGGTGTTGTGTGATTTCTTACATTTGTCCACCCCAGCCCAACTCCGGCATCTCCACACCATGGCTACTATCGACACCACAAACTGCCGGCTCAAAGTGGAGAGGATCTCCAAGAAGATCGCGCATATCGACACAGACATCAAGTTTCTACAGAGATGCAAGAAAGCAGACAAGATCCCGAAAGGACTACAGATCACTAACCCACTCAAGTCGACCTACAACACAGACTACGCTGAGAGACTCTGCCGTCGTACCTCTCGCACACTCCTCAACCATCTCGTACACCAGCTCTACAGCAGACGCCGCAACCTCGAAACCGAGATGGAGTCCATGTTCTCAGCCTGTGCTCAGGACGCAGCAGACCAGCTACGAGACACCGCCAAACAAACAAGGCAACGGAACTACGCTACCTACATGCACACCAAGAACAGGAAGCTTGAGAAACTTGGCATCACCAGCAGCAGCAACCAAGCCTCCCCCGGTACCACGGTTGAAACCACAGGGAAATCCATCGTCAACCTGTCCGACCACACCCTTCAACCAGACGAAATTGAAGTTCTCAGCCGAGGTCTCAATTTCTGCCCCACCACCAAAGTGGACCCCATCGGTCTCGCGGCAGACACAGAGGAATTCATCAGGAGAATGAGGCTCCGGGAATTCTTCCACAAATCCCAAGATGTCAGCAGCGAACCCAATGAGACAATCAATGATCCGGAACAGCAGACAGAGGGATCCGCAGTGCAGCGACCGAAGAAGAGAGTCAAATTGGACCCCTCCGGAGGGTCGCTGCCCTAAGCTTGACATGTATGCTCAAGCTGTCAGGAGATGCATCAATGCCAGATTCATCAGCCGCACTCACAAGACAGTCCAGAATGTCACCCGAGCACAACGCAACGCCATCCACGCTCTCAAGACCAACTGCAACATCGTCATCAAACCAGCAGACAAAGGAGGTGCCATCGTCATACAGAACAGAACGGACTATTGCAAAGAAGTATACCGACAACTGGACAACCAGGAACACTACAGACAGTTACCCGCAGATCCGACCAAAGAACACACCCGCCAACTCAACAGACTGATCAAAACCTTCGATCCAGACCTTCAAAGCATCCTACATGCTCTCATCCCACGTACTCCCCGCGTGGGTGACTTCTACTGCCTCCCAAAGATACACAAAGCCAACACACCTGGACGTCCTATCGCATCAGGCAACGGAACCCTGTGTGAGAACCTCTCTGGATATGTCGAGGGCATCCTGAAACCCATCGTACAGGGAACCCCCAGCTTCTGTCGCGACACTACAGACTTCTTACAGAAGCTCAGCACCCACGGACCAGTTGAACCAGGAACACTCCTCGCCACGATGGACGTCTCGGCACTCTACACCAGTATCCCCCACGATGACGGCATCGCTGCGACAGCCTCAGTACTCAACACCAACAACAGCCAATCTCCAGATGCCATCCTACAACTCATCCGCTTCATCCTTGACCACAATGTCTTCACCTTCGACGACCAGTTCTTTACCCAAACACACGGAACAGCCATGGGGACCAAATTCGCACCCCAATACGCAAACATCTTCATGCACAAGTTCGAGCAAGACTTCTTCGCTGCACAGGATCTCCAACCAACGCTATACACCAGATACATCGACGACATTTTCTTCCTATGGACCCACGGCGAAGAATCACTGAAAAGACTACACGATAACATCAACAAGTTCCATCCCACCATCAAACTCACCATGGACTACTCCTCAGAATCAGTCTCATTCCTGGACACACGAATCTCCATCAAAGACGGACACCTCAGCACTTCACTCTACCGCAAGCCCACGGACAACCTCACGATGCTTCACTTCTCCAGCTTCCACCCTAACCACGTTAAAGAAGTCATCCCCTATGGACAAGCCCTGCGAATACACAGGATCTGCTCAGACGAGGAGGAACGCGATGGACACCTACAGACACTGAAAGACGCCCTTGTAAGAACGGGATATGACGCTCGACTCGTCGATCGACAGTTCCGACGGGTCACAGCGAAAAATCGCATAGACCTCCTCAGAAGACAAACACGGGACACAACCAATAGAGTACCCTTCGTCGTCCAGTACTTCCCCGGAGCGGAGAAACTACGCCATGTTCTTCGCAGCCTTCAACATGTCATCGATGACGACGAACACCTCGCTAAGGCCATCCCCACGCCTCCACTACTCGCTTTCAAACAGCCGCCTAACCTCAAACAGACCATCGTTCGCAGCAAATTACCCAGCTTCCAGGAGAACAGCGACCACGACACCACACAACCCTGCCACAGCAACCTCTGCAAGGCATGCCAGGTCATCAACACAGATACCATCATCACACGTGAGGACACCACCCACCAGGTACATGGTACATACTCATGTGACTCGGCCAACGTTGTCTACCTCATACGTTGCAGGAAAGGATGCCCCGGAGCATGGTACATCGGCGAGACCATGCAGACACTGCGACAACGGATGAACGGACACCGCGCAACAATCACCAGGCAGGAGTGTTCCCTCCCAGTCGGGGAACACTTCAGCAGTCAAGGACATTCAGCCTCCGATCTTCGGGTAAGCATTCTCCAAGGTGGCCTTCGAGACACACGACAACGCAAAATCGTCGAGCAGAAACTGATAGCCAAGTTCCGCACCCATGAGGACGGCCTTAACCGAGATCTTGGGTTCATGTCACGCTACATGTAACCCCACCTGATGCAGGGTCATCCAGACTCGAGTCGACATTGGCTTGTTCTCTCTACACAGATGCGGCTGGACCTGCTGTGATTTCCAGCCAAAAAAAATGTTTTTTGTCTGTTTTTTTGTTTTTCATACAGACCCCAGCATCTGCAATATTTGATCCCTTGTGACCCCACCTCATTGTTCTTTGATGTAATGTTTCCCTGACTGACCTGTTTGGACAACATTCACACCTTTGACTGCTGTGATTATCTCTCTGCCGAGGTGCGATAAATGGCAGTTGGAAAGGTTACCTGTAAACATCTGACATGATTCTCTGACTATATAAGCTGTGTCTTTATGCATTTCTCCACTTCACCTGAAGAAGGAGCAGCGCTCCGAAAGCTTGTGATTTCAAATAAAGCTGTTGGACTATAACCTGGTGTTGTGTGATTTCTTACATTTGTCCACCCCAGTCCAACTCCGGCATCTCCACACCATGTCCCATAGGGAAGTATGGTGGATAGTTTCATGGTCACCATTACTGATACTCGCTTTTTATTCCAGATTTATTTAATTAACTGAATTTATATTCCCCAGCTGCCGTGGTGGGATTTGAACTCGCGTCTCCGGATCATTAGTCCAGTAACATGACCACTATGTTACCGTTCCCTTAAATTCGCCAGGGGCTAACACAACCTAATTTTTGGCTGTATCTCTTGTAAATTCAGCCAAGTGGGAAAGACTGAGAATTAACTCAGCTCATCCAAAATTCTGCCTATGCCGCACCAGGTTCCACTCACCCTTCAACCCGGTCCTTGCTGGCCTACATTGGCTCCCAGTCCCCCAAATTGAAATTCTTATCCTCATGTTTAAATTTCTTCATGGCCTCGTGTTCCCTATCCTCGAGCCCTACGACTCCTCCATGAACTCTGTTGCTCCGACTCTGGCCTACTGCGAATCCCCCTCCCTTGCGCCCACCATTGACGGGTCCTCGGTAGCTGAAGGCACTATGCACTGGAAATCGTTCCCTAAACCCCTCCGCCTCTCTACCTTCCAACCCTCCTCTGACCAAGCTTTTGGTTACCCCTCCTAATAGCTCCCTCTTTGGCTCAGCATCCATTTTTGTTTGATTACACCTCTGTGAAGCACCTGGGGTATTTTTTTCACGTTAAAAATGGGCTAGATAAATTGCAACTAGTTGTTGTTGTATTATGACTGACATCAAGTTTTATTCCTGTCTGGTCCACTAGATCTTTAACACGAATGACTCCACTAACAGCTCTGGCCTTGATGATACATCTCCCATTGCCCTCAAGGCGAGTACCTCTGACTTTGCCTGTGCTATGCTGTACCTTCACTCTTACTCACAAGTCCACCTTCTATTCTTCTTGGAAATGTTTTCGTGTTCACCTAATTCCTAAGAAAGGTGATAAATCCTATCTTTCCAACAACTATTCTATTGTGTTTACATCTGTACTTTCTAAAGTTACTGTTGACTCTCAAACAATCTTTAATCTTGAAGGTTTTGGTCCAATACATTTATTGCCTGTATGGCTTTTAGCAACAGCCTCTCCACTAGTGATCTTGTTGCTTATTTAAAGTGTCGCTGGAACTCTACTCTTGAATACTTTTCAAAGTCATTTGGCATTAGCCTGGAAATCTCTAAAGCCTTTAACAGAGTGTAGCGCGATGAACAAGTTAGCATCATACAGTTCCCATCAAAGCTAATTTCATGGGCACCTAGTTTCCTCTTAAACAGCTCTACCAACGATGTAATTTACAACCTATCCTATGATTCTTCTTCTATTAAGGGGTTTCGTATGGCTCTCTCATCTGCTCTTTTTTCACATAAATGACATCCTCCTATTGATTAGCCAATTCCTATATATTCTTTTGATGGTGGTGGTTCCATTCATTAACTTCCTTCAGACTGCACTCACAAATTCCAGTCCTCTTACAAATGCCACAACTGAATTACGTACATCTTGATCTCATGACCTTCAATGGGGCAAAGAAAATCTTGTCCCAATTTCTTTTAGTCTCTGGCAAGTCTAACCAACAGCCACCACTTTCATTGTTGCTTCACCCTTAATTCATCATCGATTGACATGACCTCAAATGAAACTCATATATCTCCTTCATTGCTAAAGCACTCGTTTTCTCTCTACAATTCTTGACTCTTTATAAGCCCAAGTCCATCCAAGACTTAAATACTACTCCCCTGTTTGGTGAGACTCTTCTCACACCTCTCCCACAATTTTGGCATCTGTAACAGTACACTTCATTTTGAAGAAGCAGGCAGGCAAGTGGAGTGCAAGGGAGAACATTTTGTGATGAATATTTCAGAATCTAACTGTAAAACTCTTGGATGTGAACACCACCAAAAATAACCATAATTTTCTTCAGTTTTCACAAAACAATTTTTCTGTGCTATCATCATTACTGATAGATCATATTCACAAAACTGAGAAAAATTATGTTTACTGCACTTGAAAACAGATCACGTGAACTTATCACCTGGGGTACATGTTTGATTGGTTCACTTTTAACCAGATCTGTCTTTACAGATTGGCTAACATCCAATCCTGCCATCCAGTTGAAAGGTTTCTCCTTCAAGGGGAAATACTACAACATATGTTTGGGACCAGTCAAAATGACATAAATAAACTAAAAATAAAACACTGAGGTGAATGCAGGGCTGACTGTATACATTTTCCCACGCAGTACCAACACAAGGCTCGGAGAGTGCTTGTGGATGCTGCACACTGATAATCCAAGGTCACCCATGTGAAGACCAAAGTCTCAGCAAGCACAGCAAGACTTGGTCAACAATTAATCTTATCCCCAGCCAATTCAATAAAAGATCAGATATTTATTGATGGGGGAGGGGGGACGGATACCAAAATATTCTATTTTGAACCATTTTCAAAAATAGAAAGTTAAGAAGGAGGAGGGCAAAAAATTAAAAATACGCCCTTCAGCCTCTGGTTCAAAGACTTTTGGCCACTTCAACTATGACCCAAACCAAAATCTGACGTTAAAAGTGTTGGTTGATCCTTCCTGGCCTTAGTCTAAAAGTGGTAACTACGTACCCAATTCCTTTGCATTTTTCTGCAGACAAATGAAATACCAAAGAGAGGCACTACAAAATTAACCCCTTTTCCCAAAATAAAATCGCAAATGATTTTCACTTTTAAACCGCTCATTGAAATCCAATCGACATCCATCACAGAATCATCCCAAGGAAAAAATAAAATTAATGAACTAGCTCCATACAACAAAAAATACCTTCAGTGCTAGAGACTTAATCGATAGGCCCCTAACAAGAATAAGGTTTCAAGATCCAAGAGTGTGATTTACAGAGGGCAGAGCTAAAGCAAAATGGGTTTATTCTGCCCAGCCAATACGTAGTCTTATTATTTCAGGCATTAGTAAATCCTAGCGCCTTCATCCATTTCTGATCCGCATCGCTATCTCTTTAGCGACAATAGTTGTCCAGGACGATTCCGTTTTTTGAAATGATTCTTTCAGCTCCTCGCGCGCGAAGTTATCACTTACCAGCACATTACATTTTCGCGCTCAGTTCCATCGCTGTTCTCCTTCCCGAGCACTGAATTACTGCCAATTCTACAGATTTTTTGTTATTTTTCAATCACGCCTGCTTCAAACCGTGAGGCTGCGGTCGAGCTCGCGGATTAACCGTCCGCCAGACAGCGCCAGCTACCGTAATAGCGGGGGTTAGAGCCACTGCCGTAATACGCCGGGTTACCGTAATAGAGGTAGTTAGAGCCACTGCCTTAATACTCCGGGTTACCATAATAGAGGGAGTTAGAGCCACTGCCGTAATACCCAGAGTTACCGTAATAGAGGTAGTTAGAGCCACTGCCGTAATACCCAGGGTTACCGTAATACTACGGGTTACCGTAATACCCCGGGTTAGAGCCATTGCCGTAATACCCCGGGTTACCGTAATACTCCGGGTTACCGTAATACTGGGAGTTAGAGCCACTGCCATAATACTCCGAGTTACCGTAATATCCCGGGTTAGAGCCACTGCCGAAATACCCCGGGAACAGTAAAACTGGGAGTTAGAGCCACTGGCGTAATACTCCAGGTTACCGTAATACCCCGGGTTAAAGTCATCTGCCGTAATACCCCGGGTTACCGTAATAGCGGGAGTTAGAGCCACTGCCATAATACCCCGGATTAGAGCCATTGCTGTAATACCCCGGGTTACCGTAATACTCCAGGTTACCGTAATACCCCGGGTTAGAGCCACCTGCCATAATACTCCGGGTTACCGTAATAGAGGGAGTTAGAGCCACTGCCATAATACCCAGGGTTACCGTAATAGAGGTAGTTAGAGCCACTGCCTTAATACTCCGGGTTACCGTAATAGAGGGAGTTAGAGCCACTGCCGTAATACCCAGGGTTGCCGTAATACCCAGGGTTACCATAATACTGGAAGTTGGAGCCACTGACGTAACACACCGGGTTACCGTAATACTACGGGTTACCGTAATACCCCGGGTTAGAGCCATTGCCGTAATACCCCGGGTTACCATAATACTCCGGGTTACCGTAATACTGGAAGTTAGAGCCACTGCCATAATACTCCGGGTTACCGTAATATCCCGGGTTAGAGCCACTGCCGAAATACCCCGGGAACCGTAAAACTGGGAGTTAGAGCCACTGGCGTAATACTCCAGGTTACCGTAATACCCCGGTTAAAGTCACCTGCCGTAATACCCCGGGTTACCGTAATAGCGGGAGTTAGAGCCACTGCCATAATACCCCGGATTAGAGCCATTGCTGTAATACCCCGGGTTACCGTAATACTCCAGGTTACCGTAATACCCCGGGTTAGAGCCACTGCCGTAATACCCCGAGTTACCATAATAACGGGAGTTAGAGCCACTGCCGTAATACTCCAGGTTACCGTAATATCCCGGGTTAAAGTCACCTGCTGTAATACCCCGGGTTACCGTAATACCCCAGGTAAGAGCCACTGCCGTAATACCCGGGTTACCGTAATACCCTGCGTTAAAACCACCTGCCGTAATACCCCGGGTTAGAGCCACTGCCGTAATACCCCGGGTTACCGTAATACTCCAGGTTACCTTAATACCCCGGGTTAAAGTCACCTGCCGTAATACCCCGGGTTACCGCAAAACTGGGAGTTAGAGCCACTGCAGTAATACTCCAGGTTACCGTAATATCCCGGGTTAAAGTCACCTGCTGTAATACCCCGGGTTACCGTAATATTCCGGGTTACCGTAATACCCCGGGTAAGAGCCACTGCCGTAATACCCGGGTTACCATAATACCCTGCGTTAAAACCACCTGCCGTAATACCCCAGGTTAGAGTCATTGCTGTAATACCCCGGGTTACCGTAATACTTCGGGTTACCATAATACCCCGGGTTAGAGCCACTGTCGTAATACCCTGGGTTACCGTAATACTGGGAGTTAGAGCCACTGCCGTAATACCCTGGGTTACCGTAATACTGGCAGTTCGAGCCACTGCCGTAATACTCCGAGTTACCGTAATAGCCCGGGTTACCGTAATAGCAGGAGTTAGAGCAACTGCCATAACACCCCGGGTTACTGTAATACCCCCAGGTTAGAGCCATTGCCGTAACACCCCGGGTTACTGTAATACTCCGGGTTACCGTAATGCTGGGAGTTAGAGCCACTGCCGTAATACCTCGGCTTACCGTAATAGCAGGAGTTAGAGCCAGCTGACAGTAATATCCCGGGTTACCGTAATACCAGGGTTTAGAGCCACCCTACTGTAATACACCAGGTTACCATAATACATAAAAACGTAACAAATAAGAGCAGGAGTAGGCCATATGGCCCTTCGAGCCTGCTCCGCCATTCAATAAGGTCATGGCTGATCTTCTACCTCATCACCACGTTCCTGCACTATCCCCATATCCCTTGATTCCCTTAATATCCAAAAATCTATCGATCTCTGTCTTGAATATACTCAACGACTGAGCCTCCACAGCCCTCTGGAGTAGATAATTCCAAAGATTCAGCACCTTCTGAGTGAAGAAATTTCTCCTCATCTCAGTCCTAAATGGCCGACCCCGCATTCTGAGACTGAGACCCCAGGTTCTAGATTCCCCAGCCAGGGAAAACATCCTCCCTGCATCTACCCTGCCAAGCCCTGTAAGAATTTTGTATGTTTCAATGAGATCACCTCTCATTCTTCTAAACTCTAGAAAATATAGGCCTAGTCTACTCAATCTGTCCTCATAGGACAATCCCCCCATCCCAGGAACCAGTCTGGTGAACCTTCGTTGCACTACCTCTATGGAAAGTATATCCTTCCTTAGATAAAGAGACCAAAACTGTACACAATACTCCAGGTGTGGTCTCACCAGGGCCCTATATAATTGCAGTAAGATGTCTTTACTCTTATACTCAAATCCTCTTGTAATAAAGGCCAACATACCATTTGCTTTCCTAGTTGCTTGCTGTACCTGAATGTTAATTTTCAGTGATTCGTGTACGAGGACACCCAGGTCCCTCTGAACACCCAATCTCTCACCATTTAAAAAATACTCTGTTTTTCTATTTTTTCTACCAAAGTGGATAACTTCACATTTCTCCACATTATATTCCATTTGCCATGTTCTTGCCCACTCACTTAGCCTGTCTATAACCCCTTGAAGCCCCTTGCATCCTCCTCACAACTTACATTCCCACCTAGCTTTGTATCATCAGCAAACTTGGATATATTACATTTGGTCCCCTCATCCAAATCATTGATATAGATTGTGAATAGCTGAGGCCCAAGCACTGATCCTTGCGATATCCCACTAGTTACAGCCTGCAAACCTGAAAATTACCCGTTTATTCCTACTTTCTGTTTTCTGTCCGTTAACCAATCCTCAATCCATGCTAGTATAATACCCCGGTTACTGCCAGTCTACCGTAATATCCTGGGTTACCATAATACCCTGGGTTAGAGCCACCCTAACGTAATACCCCGAGTTAGCGTAATAACAGGGATTACAGCCACCCTACCGTAATACCGGGTTACTGAAATACCGGGGGCAGAGCCAGCCTACCATAATACCAGGGTTTACACCCACCCTACCGTAATATACCGAGTTAAAGCAAGCCTACCGTCATACCGGGGGTTAAAGCGACCCCACCGTAATACTGTGGGTTACCATAATACCAGGGGTTAGAGCCACCCTACTGTAATACCCCAGGTTACCGTAATATCCTGGGTTACCATATGACCCTGGGTTAGAGCCACCCTACCGAATTACCCTGGGATAAAGCCAACCTACCGTAATAACCCAGGTTAGAACCTACCTACTGTAATACCGCAGGTACAGTCAGCCTACAGTAATACACCGAGTTACCATAATACCGGGGATTACCGTATTACCCCGGGTTACAGCCAACCTACCGTAATACCGCGAGTTACTGCCAACATACCGTAATACCGCGAGTTACAGCCAACCTACCGTAATACCACGAGTTACAGCCAACCTACCGTAATTACCGCAGGTTACAGCCAACCTACCGTAATACCATGGGTTACAGCCGACCTACCGTAATGCCACGGGTTACAGCCAACCCACCGTAATACCACAAGTTACAGCCACCCTACCATAATGCCACAGGTTACAGCCAACCTACCGTAATACCGCGAGTAACAGCCAACCTACCGTAATACCGCGAGTTACAGCCAACCTACCATAATACCGCTAGTTACAGCCAACCTACCGTAATACCGCTAGTTATAGCCAACCTACCGTAATACTGCAGGTTACAGCCAACCTACCGTAATACCGCAGGTTACAGCCAACCTACCGTAATACCGCGAGTTACAGCCAACTTACCGTAATACCGCGAGTTACAGCCAACTTACCATAATACCGCGAGTTACAGCCAACCTACCGTAATACCGCGAGTTACAGCCAACCTACCGTAATACCGCGAGTTACAGCCAACTTACCGTAATACCGCGAGTTACAGCCAACCTACAGTAATACCACAAGTTACAGCCACCCTACCATAATACCACGAGTTACAGCCAACCTACCGTAATACCGCGAGTTACAGCCAACCTACCGTAATACCGCGAGTTACAGCCAACCTACCGTAATACCGCGAGTTACAGCCAACCTACCGTAATACCGCGAGTTACAGCCAACCTACCGTAATGCCGCGAGTTACAGCCAACCTACCGTAATACCGCGAGTTACAGCCAACCTACCGTAATACCGCGAGTTACAGCCAACCTACCGTAATACCGCGAGTTATAGCCAACCTACCGTAATATACACAATAAACCAACTTACCACAGAACAAACAATACCGCAATACACCAAGTACAGAACCACCTACCCGCTGTACACACAATTAAACTAAATTACTCAGCCAAGCTACCATAATATTTCGAGTACAGGATAAACCAACTTTCCACAATCTAGCAAGCATATACAGCAGCTGTAAATCACAATGCCAAATATACAGCCATCTGTGTAACACAGAAAACCTACCTTAATAGAATGTACAGCCAATCTACCATAATACGCCAAGTAACCAGACACCTTGCTGTAATACACCGAGTAACCAGGCACCTTGCTGTAAAACACCAAGTAACCAGGCCCTTACTGTAAAACACCGAGTAAACAAGAACAGTGCTACAACCATGCACTTGCCACAGAATAGACAGGCACCAACCTACCATATGGTAATACACTGAGTAACTACCAACTGACTATAAACATCAAGGAGCAACACTAAAACAAAAGCAAAATACTGTGGATGCTGGAAATCTGAAATAAAAACGGAAAATGCTAATAAATATCAATATAAAATAGTTAGTAATAAATCCAATAAGGAATTCAGGAGAAACTTCTTTACTCAGAGAGTGGTTAGAATGTAGAACGAGCTACCACATGGAGCAGTTGAGGTGAATAGCATAGATGGATTTTAGGGGAAGCTAGATAAGTACATGAAGGAGAAAGCAATAGAAAGATATACTGATAGGGTGAGATGAAGTAGAGTGGAAGGAGGCTCGTGTGGAGCATAAACACCAGCATAGACCAGTTGGGCCGAATGGCCCGTTTCTTTGCTGTAAATTCTACGTCTGTAATTCCATGTATAATAACCATCCAACCAGAAAGAAAAGAAAGACTTGCATTTATATAGTGCTTTCATGACCACTGGGCGTCTCAAAACACTTTACAACCAATGAGCACGGTGGCATAGTGGTTAGCACTGTTGCCTCACAGCGCCAGGGACCCGGGTTCGAATCCGGCCTCGGGCGACTGTCTGTGTGGAGTTTGCACATTCTCCCCGTGTTTGCGTGGGTTTCCTCCGGGTGCTCCGGTTTCCTCCCACAGTCCAAAGATGTGCGGGTTAGGTTGATTGGCTATGATAAATTGACCCTCAGTGTTAGGGGGATTAAATACGCGGGGATAGGGTGGGATATGTGTTGGTGTAGGGGTTACGGGGATCGGGTGGGATATGTGTCGGTGCAGGCTCGATGGGCCGAAATGGCCTCTATCTGCATTGTGTGATTTCTGTGATTCTGTGAAGTACTTTTTGAAGTGTAGTCACTGTTGTAATGTAGGAAACACGGCAGCAATTTGCACACAGTTGCACCCACAAACAACAATGTGATAATGACCAGATAATTTGTTTTAGTGATGTTGATTTAGGGATAAATATTGGCCAGGACTCCAGGTATAACTCCCCTGCTCTTCTTTAAAATAGTGCTATGGTATCTTTTACATCCTCCTGAGAGGGCAGACGGGGCCTTGGTTTAAGGTCTCATATAAACGACGGCACCTCCAACAGTGCAGCACTCCCTCTGCACTGGAGGGTCAGCCTAGATTTTATGCTCTTGTTTCTGGAGTGGAACTTGAACCTTCTGAATCAGGCGGCAAGAGTGCTACCCACTGAGTCATGGCTGACAACCAGCACTAACATGTATAAAATAAGTAAATGTCCAACCTTATCTAAAAACCATGTCACTTACAATAATACACCAAGTAAATAACCATACTACCTACCCTAATATATGAAGTAAGTAACCACCTTATCTAGCTCAAAGTATCAAGTAGATAACCACAGGTGTTGGGATAAGTTATGGCACCTCCCACAGTCAAAGAGCCTATCAAAACTCATATGTAGACTCACACGTAAAGAATGGCCTGGGCAAAGTACTGGCAGGAGAGGTTTGGTGCCACCCATGAGACTATAGCCCAGTATGACCACTATCATAAGACAGGAAAGATGTGGGGAAAATGGAGAAATAATTGGAGTAGAAAAGAAATAAACATGCTGAATAATGAAAATAAATAATCAAAATATTCAACTGTATAACCTGCCTTAAAGAGACTTGGCAACTTAGGGTGGACGAATTGAGCGAACCTGGCATACAACCGGCTTAGCTATTCATGACCAGTTATGGCTTGACCACATCAATCTTCACCAAGCCTTGCTTTTCATTGATTATTCTAGGATTATCCTGGAGGGCAAAGATAACCACAGGCTCTTTTTTTCTACTATTGTCTACCTCCTTAAACCTCATTCCCCTGCCTCCTTCACCTTCACTTCTAAATCCAAGTACAAGGAGTTCATGCATTCCTTTGTCACCAAGATTGAAACCATCTGCTCAATTTCCTCCACTGCTTCCCCTTGTTCCTTTAGCTAGCCCCACCACTAGTCTCATACCCCAACCCATTACCCCATCTCTTGCTAATTTCTCCCCCCTCTTCCTCCAGCTTCTCCAAGCTTGTCAATCAAACCTACCAATTGTTCCCTTGACTGAATTACCATCAATCACCTGATCACCCAACTCCCTTTCCTAGGTCCCATACTAGCTTACAGAGTAAATGATCCCCTCTCACCTCACATTGACCCCCTCTCTTTCAAGTCTACAATTATCACTTACCTCCTCAAAAAACCAAAAAAAATAACGCCCTTGATCCCTCTGTTCTTGCTATCACCTCAACTCTAACCTTAATTTTCTTTGCAAGGTCCTCATCACCTCCCAGTTCCATTCCCATCTCTCCAGCAACTCCCCGTTGCAATCCCTCCGATCCAGTTTCTACACCAAAATGGCCCTGTGACTGTGGAAATTAGTCCTCTTTAATCGCACTGCAGCATTTAACAGAGTTAACCGCAACATCATCCTTCAATGCTTTTTATCTGTTGCCCACCTAGGTAGGACTGCCCTTGCTTAGTTCTGCTCTTAACTATCTTATTGTAACCAGAACATCTCTAGCAATACTTCTCTTTCCACCCCACACTGTCATACCTGGAGTCAACCAAGGTTCCATCTTTGGACTCCTTCTCTCCCTCAACTATATGCTACCCCTAGGCATCCACAGACACCAAATCAACTTCCATAAATATGCCAATGATATCAAGCTCTACCTCTCCAACACCTCCTTCAACCTCTCCATTACATCCACTCTGCTTGATTGTTTGGATGAGCCTTAAAATCTCCAGATAAATACATGGAAGACTGAAGCCATTATCTTTGGCCTCCTCCAGACTCTGCTCCCTCACTCTGACTATTAACCTCCCCAACCACTGTCAACTTAACCAGACTGTTCACAACCTCGAAGTCCTGTTTGACCCAGAGCTGAATTTCTATTCCCATATCCTCTCCCATCACAAAAGCTGCTGACCTCCACTCTGTAACATCCCCAGCCTCCACAGCCAGCTTCCACCGAACCCCTCATTCATGCCTTTGTCACCATCAGACTTTCCTCAATACTTTCCCCATTCTTCTCTCTCCACAAATTCCAGCTCATCCAAAACTCTGCTTCTCATATCCTATCCCGCACCAATTCCCACTTGCCCATCGCTTCTGTTCTCACAGGTGGGAAATGTACCTCTTGGTTATTATCTCCTGCAATTTTTTTTGATTGCCTTCAGAGGTCAGAGAGGGGTTTCCCCAAATTATTTTTAACCTAATTGACAGGATTTAAAAAAAAATGTTTTTATGCCTCTCGTCTGTCGGAGGTGCCATCTTTCGGATGTGACATTAAACCAAGGGGGTCCCGTCTGCTCTCTCAGGTGGATGTAAAGGATCCCATGGCACTATTTTGAAGAAGAGCAGGCGAGTTATCCCCGGTGTCCTGGCCCTTAATCAACATCACTAAAAAACAGTTTATCTGGTCATTATCATATTGCTGTTTGTGGGAGCTTGCTGTGCGCAAATTGGCTGCTGCCTTTCCTACATTACAACAATGACTGCACTTCAAAAGTACTTAATTGGCTGTAAAGCACTTCAGGACATCCGGTGGTTGTGGAAGGTGCTATATAAATGCAAGTCTTTCTTTTTTTCTCTCCAAGCAGATTACTTGGTTGCTGATGGGTGGGGACTATTCGCAGTCATGTTGCTTAGTGGCAAAATGGCATAATGGGTCAGTTGGCCTTTATCTGTCTTTTCATCTTTTAGGCTGTGGGAGGGCAAAGGGTTAATGCTCGACTCCAAGAAAGGGCTCTTTCAGGTGATCATATATTTCACCCCTTGCCACTCATTGGTAAACTGCCCTTATCCCATTACAGGAGCGGCCTTATCCATTGCAGCTGCCCAGGCACTTCCACCTGGGGAAATATATAGGCTAGCCATATGATTTTACAGCAGTACTGCTGCCAGATATTACCATTTGGACTTCACCAGCCGATCAGTCCTCAGTAGGGGAGTTTATTTTTTGTAAATCCTCAATTATCGCCTCATAAGTGTATCTTCTTATAAGGGACCATAAATAATTCATTTTTTTAAACAGTAATTACTTCTTCCCCATTTCACGCCTCCATAAACGTATACTGTAAGTAAAATTATGGAAATTGATTATTTATATACTTCGTCATCACCAAAAGTACACCATCTGTATAAAGCACTCTATATACTGTAGCGGAAAAGGTCTTTGATTCAGTTCCCGGAAGTGCCTCGCATTGGGTGATTGACAGGGTGACCTCACAATTGCGAACTGGATACATTGAAGTAACCATTTAAAGCACCAATCGCCTCGCGGTATGGGCGGGGCTCTGGGGTCCTTGAAAGGATGCGGATTGTTCGGCTTTACCACGGGCAACGGGTTCCAGGAGAAAGTGGAAGTACAGCAAAGGCCTTGGGCAGCAGGAGGCAAACGAGCGCAGGGGATTAACGTGCATCTGAACTGCAGCTTCGCCTGCTGGAAGTGGGGGAGAGCGATCCCGGGATCGCTGGCTGTCAACCCGATTCTGATTCACACTTGACATCTTTGTAACGATGGCCAAGCGGTGACTTGAGTCAGCCCTCGGGGTTTACGGAATCGATGTTATGTACCAAAGTAAAATGCCAGCATCAAGACTAAAATGGAGAAAACGACGCGCAGATGTTAATTCAGACAGTGAATAGCACAGGCGCAGAGACCGCTTATGCAAGATATGAAATGAAACTTATTTTATGACAGTATTACATTCTGAGCAGACATTCGAGAGGCGAGCAACGGACCCTCCATCTATTTTAGATGAGAATGTCATTAGCGCAGAGGGTTTTAATGACCTGGCTCTTCACCTTGCTCTTCTTAATTGTAGTGGTGCTGAAATTGGACGATAAAGCTCCTTGGAACTGGTTCCTCATCTTCATCCCGCTCTGGATTTTCGATGCCATCCTTTTAGTCATGTTGATCGTAAAGATTATAGGGAGATGCAAAGCGGGCTATGACAGGAACGGCAACAACCTCAAGAAGAAGATCTGGTACCTGTGCGCTATGCTGCTGAAACTCGGCTTTCAGCTGGCGCTGTGTGTCAGACTGGAGCAATTCGCACAAATGAAACTCACTTTCGTTTTTATACCGCTTTGGCTCTTACTCATCGGAGCAATGGTTGAGCTAGGGTACAACATCTATTCTATGAGACAAGACTGATTAAGCGGACAGTATGTAGGTTTTGGTTGCCACCCTAATTGCTGCTCCAGAGCCAGTTTATTTGATGCGGGAGGTAATAGAAGTAACCTGAAAGGCATGTTGACTGAACGCTTTTAAAATCTAAAAGAACTCTCCCGGACTGTAAATGTCATTCGTCGTGCTTCCCTCATGCACTGTGTGAAGTCATTGTAGTATAATATTTATGTAAATGTGATGGTTACATTTTTAAAAATCCTGTAAATGAATACAATTCATGACGGATTGAAACAGGATGTAGTTAGACCAGGTGTTAGTTCCAAGCAAATACAGTACACAGTATTTTATGCAATTGCCATAATTTCGTTAAATGCTATGCTGATAATATACAGCTACTTCACACATTCAGCGCTGTCGGTAACTACAGTATATACTTTACTTTTTATGGAAAGTTAAAGTATATGTGCTTAACGCTTTAACTTTCCTTAAGTATAAAATACTTTAATTATAACATTCAGAAAGTAGCCTTA
Source organism: Somniosus microcephalus (assembly GCF_052327205.1). Lineage (NCBI taxonomy): Eukaryota > Metazoa > Chordata > Chondrichthyes > Squaliformes > Somniosidae > Somniosus > Somniosus microcephalus. Next base: position 57,293,565 of record NC_141003.1, read on the forward strand.
TTCTTGCTATCTTCCATCCTATGATTGGTAAATGTGGCCCTCTAATTGACCCAATCAGTTTATTGCATGGACCAGCGTGATCGGACAAAGGCTACAACACTGACTTGCGGCTTATCCAGACCGCAATTTATTTGGCAAACTGTTTGTTGGTAGCAAAGAATTGCAGTATTAGCAAATCTACACAAATGCCAAATAGCACACACATCTTTCTAGGCCCACGATGTATTAAAACAATAAAGCTGAAAACAAAAAACTTTGCTCCATTTTGCGGAAATATTTCTGAGACTAAACAAACGAACATGAGGAAGATAGGTTGGGAAAGATGTGTGCAAGTTACAATGAGCAAAAGGGAATTATTGCCAACTGCAAACTATGTAGTGTGCAGCAAGTTTTGCAGGCTGGTGCAGTCAACATCGTTATAATTGTAGCAGTGTTCATCCCACCCATCCAGCAGGCAAGATAGAAAAGTAACAGGGCCGTCAGATTATAAAGGAGCAGAGATGCAAATGCTCCTCAGCCCGAAGAAATTGTCAAGGAAACTCAAGTCATGGACACCATTAACACCAAACCCTACCTCTCCACCACTCTCCGGACCCCTGCGCTGGCAGACTGCTTGTTGACCTCTAGTTCTGGATGAGTCCCAATTTCATTCAGCTAAAAATTGGGAAGACTGAAGCCATTGTATTTGGCCCCGACCACAAATTCGGTACACTCGCCCACCAACTTACATAGATTGTACAGCACAGGTCATTCAGCCCAACTGGTCTGTGCCGGTGTTTATGCTCTGAACAAGCCTCCTCCCACCCTTCTTCATCTAACCCTATCGGCATAACCTATGTTTTCCTCCCTCATGTATATCTAGCTGTGCTATTTGTCTCAACTACTCCTTGTGGCAGCAAGTTACACATTCTTGCCACTCTTTGGGTAAATAATTTTCTCCTGAATTCCCTATTGGATTTATTGGTGACTATCTGAAATTTATGGCCCCTAGTTTTGGTCTCCCCACAAGCGGAAACATCTTGGCCTAGAATTTGCAGTGGGTAATAACAGCAAACTAACAGTGTCCGCCACTACTGCCCCTCTGAAACTGACCGCAACGTCAGGATTTAGTGCATGTACATCTAAACATGGAAATCCTGAAGTTGCAGTCAGTCATTCACTGCTCTGACGCTGTGGACCCAACACTGCCCCCCCCAATAGCCGGCAATCAGTATAATCAGTGAAACTGATGAAAACGTGGGCTTTTCCCCAGTAATATTGCTGTTAAATACCTCATTAAATGTTAAGCCTTGGAATAGTTGTAACTGGGGTTTTAACAGCAATAATTGTAACTGGGGTTTTAACAGCAATAGTTGTAACTGGGGTTTTAACAGCATATCGACTGCTAAACAAACATTATGACCCTGAAAAACTAATTTTTATATTTGTAGTGGCAAATTTTTCCATTATGATAAAAATTACAATTTATTTTTTTTAAACATTTGTTCATTAATTTTCAGGTTCTACCTTATCCCCATGTGAGAGCCCCAATCTTTGTTTTGCTCTCTAACATTTTTAATAAATCCGTATAAAAACAGCTTCTCATTTTCTCGTTTCCTGTCGGTGAGAATTCTGCAATTCTGCTTAGACGTTGACGTCACAGTAGCATCCCACTAGGGATTTCCACTAGAGCACTGAAATCACTTGAATGTCAAAAAAGGAAAACTTCTCACCACAGAGATCATGAGATTGCTGCTGACCGCAAATTCCGGGCCCTATCTAACATCTACCCTATCAAACCCGTTCACAATTTTAAAAACTTCCATTAGGTCACCCCTTAGCCTTCTATTTTCTAAAGAGCCCCAGCCTCTTCTGCCTTTCCTGATAATTATATCCTCTCACTTCTCAGCTGAACTCATCCAAAACTATCTTATCCCGCTCACCCATCACCCTCTTCCTTGCTGGTCAGTCAGCATCTCAACTTTAAAGAATCCCTCCATGGCCTTACCCCTCACCTCCTCCAGCCACACTACCACCCAAATTCTTTGTTTCTCTGACTCCAGCTTCTTGTGCAGTACCCCCCACCCCACCTTTGCCCCATCACTGCCAGCCATGATTGATGTTAATCATCAATGATGGGTCAGCATTGCACCTTGTCAGTGATGTTGAGAATGCAGGTGGTCGGTCACGTTAACCAAAACCAGAGTGAGTTCCTCAATGGTAGAAGAGAGGTTTTTCCAGCTAGGTAGCAGTTGTACAGATAAAGACAGCAGGCTCTGGATTTTTGCAAACATTTTGTCCAGTTACTGGGCAGATTTGACAGAGAGGAAGTTTGGCTGAAGGGTAGGTGTCAAATAACATCCACATAGGATATAGTGTATAAGAATGCAACAAGCATAAAGTGCAAGAGGTAATAGGTGTAGGGGAAACTAGGGGACCAGAAAAGAGCAGTAACTGGAAAGGCTTTTTTTTAATTCCTTTATGGGATGTGGGCGTCACTGGCAAGGCCAGCATTTATTGCCCATCCCCAATTGCCCTCGAGGTGGTGGGGGTGAGCCGCCTTCTTGAACCGCTGCAGTCTGTGTGGTGAAGGTACTCCCACAGTGCTTAGGTAGGGAGCTCCAGGATTTTGACCCAGCAACGATGAAGGATCGGCGAGATACTTCTAAGTCAGGATGGTGTGTGACTTGGAGGGAAACTTGGAGGTGGTGGTGTTCCCATGCGCCTGCTGCCCTTGCCTTTCTAGGTGGAAGAGGTCGCGGGTTTAGGAGGTGCTGCCGAAGAAGCCTTGGCGAGTTGCTGCAGTGCATCTTGTACATGGTACACACTGCAGCCACGGTATGCTGGTGGTGGAGGGAGTGAATGTTTAAGGTGGTAGATGGGGTGCCAATCAAGCGGACTGCTTTGTCCTGGACGGTGTTGAGCTTCTTGCGTGTTGTTGGAGCTGCACTCATCCAGGCAAGTGGAGAGTATTCCATCACACACCTTACTTGTGCCTTGTAGATGGTAGAAAGGCTTTGGGGAGTCGAGATGAGACACTTGCCGCAGAATACCTAATCTCTGACCTGCTCTTGTTGCCACAGTATTTTTGTGGCTGGTCCAGTTAAGTTTCTAGTCAATGGTGACCCCCCATGATGTTGGTGAGGAATTTGGCGATGGTAATGCCATTAAATGTCAAAGGGCAGTGGCTAGACGCTCGCTTGTTGGAGATAGTCATTGCCTGGCGCTTCTGTGGTGCGACTGTTACCTGTCACTTATCAGCACAAGCCTGAATGTCGTCCAGGTCTTGTTGCATACAGGCAGGGACTGCTTCATTATCTGAGGAGTTGTGAATGGCACTGAACACTGCATTCATCAGCGAACATCTCCGTTTCTGACCTTATGTTGGAGGGAATGTCATTGATGAAGCAGCTGAAGATGGTTGGACCTAGGACACTGCCCTGAGGAACTCCTGGGACTGTGATGATTGACCTTCACTCACCACAACCATCTTCCTTTGTGCTCGGTATGACTCCAGCCAGTGGAGAGTTTTCACCCCCGATTCCCATTGACTCCAGCTTTACTAGGGCTCCTTCATGCCACACTCGGTCAAATGCTGATTTGATGTCAAGGGCAGTCACTCTCACCTCACCTTCTGGAATTCAGCTCCTTTGTCCATGTTTGGACCAAGGTTGTAATGAGGTCAGGAGCAGAGTGGTCTTGGCAGAACCCAAACTGGGCATCAGTGAGCAGGTTATTGGTGAGCTTGATAGCACTGTCGGTGACACCTTCCATCACTTTGCTGATGATTGAGAGTAGACTGAGAGGGTGGTAATTGCCCTGCTTTTTGTGGACAGGACATACCTGGGCAGTTTTCCACATTGTTGGATAGATGCCAGTTGGCACATCATTTTTAGGTATGCCTGGTGCTCTTCTACACTCCTTATTGAACCAGGGTTGGTCCCCTGGCTTGATGGTAATGGTAGAGTAAGGGATATGCCAGGCCATGAGGTTAGATTATGGTGCAATACAATTCTGCTGCTGCTGATGGCCCACAGCGTCTCATCTGTTCTGAATCTATCCCATTGAGCACGGTGGTAGTGCCACACAACGATGGAGGATGTCCTCAGTGTGAAGACGGGACTTCGTCTCCACAATGACTGTGCAGTGGCCATTGCTGCCAATACTGTCATGAACAGATGCATCTGCGACAGGTAGATTGGTGAGGACGAGGTCAAGTAGGTTTTTCCCTCGTGTTGGTTCTCTCAGCACCTGTCGCAGGCCCCGACTGGCAGTTATGTCCTTAAGGACTCAGCCAGCTTGGCCAGTAGTGGTGCTACCGAGCCACTCTTGGTGATGGACATTGAAGTCCCCCAGCCAGAGTACATTCTGTGCCCTTGCTACTCAGTGCTTCTTCCAAGTGGTGTTCAACATGGCAGAGTACTAATTCATCAGCTGAGGGAGGGCGGTAGATGGTAATCAGCAGGAGGTTTCCTTGCCTATGCTTGACCTGAAGCCATGAGACTTCATGGGGTCCGGAGTCAATGTTGAGGACTCCCAGAGCCACTCTTTGCTGACTGTATACCAGTGTGCCACTACCCCTGGCATGGTGGGGATGGAGGAGTTTGGGACAGTGGCTGAAAGGTATGATTCTGAGAGTATGACTGTGTCAGGCTGTTTGCTTGACTAGTCTGTGGGATAGCTCTCCCAATGTTGGTGCAAAGCCCCAGATGTTGGTGAGGAGGACTTTGCAGGGTTGACTAGGCTGGGTGCGCCGTTGCTGTGGCCATAGGCAGTGCCAAGGTCGATGCCAGGTGTTCCATCCAGTTTCTTATTTTGTTTCGTAGCTGTTAGTTACAACTGAGTGGCTTGCTAGGCCATTTCAGAGGGCAGTTAATAGTCAACGACATTGCTGTGGGTCTGGAGTCACATATAGGCCAGACCAGGTTAAGGTTGGCAGATTTCCTTCCCTAAAGGACATTAGTGAACCAGATGGGTTTTTACGACAATCCGATTGTTTCATTACTGATACTAGCTTTTTTTCCAGATTTATTTAATTAACTGAATTTAAATTCCTCAACTGCCGTGGTGGGATTTGCACTCACATCTCCGGATCATTAGTCCAGGCCGCTGAATTACTAGCCCAGTGACATTACCACTACGCGATCATTCCCTTGTCAGCATTGCTTCATTACCAGCCAGATCCTCACAAGCGCCTGCAAACAACAATTATTCTGTGGGAAGGGAAGAAAAAAATCATACAATGGAAACAAGAGCTTTCCTCCTGGATCAAATAGGAAGATTTTTGTATTTTTCTAATAACTTTAAACAGACAAAGTATAAATTTAGAATTAGATTCAGATAGCTGTTGCGGGAAAAATGGTTCCTTCACCTCTGTGACTTGGCGTGGTCAATACATGGAATTGCCGCCGAGGCACTAAAGCATAGCGGAGAAGCACTACTGGCGCGAATTCATGAACTCATTTCTCTTATGTGGAAGGAGGAGAGCATGCCAGGGGATCTCAGACGCCGTAATTGTGACCATCTTCAAGAAAGGTGACAAGTCCGATTGCGGTAATTAGAGGAGTTTCCCTGCTATCTGACACAGGGAAAGTCATCGCAAGAATCCTCCTCAATCGCCTTCTCCCAGTAGCCGAAGAGCTCCTCCCAGAGTCGCAATGGGGACTCCGTCCACTAAGGGGCACAATGGATATGATCTTCACCGCATGTCAATTACAAAGAGAAATGCAAGGAACAGCACCAACCACTGTACATGGCCTTCTTTCATCTCACAAAGGCCTTCGATACTGTCAAGCGTGAGGGATTATGGAGTGTCCTCCTCAAATTCGGCTGCCCTCAAAAGTTTGTCACTATCCTCCGCCTGCTTCACGACGACATGCAAGCCGTGATCCTGACCAACGGTTCTACTACAGACCCAATTCACGTACGAACCGGGGTCAAGCAAGGCTGCGTCATCTCACCAACGCGCTTCTCAATCTTCCTTGCTGCAATGCTCCATCACACCCTCAGTAAGCTCCCCACTGGATTGGAGCTAATTTACAGAACAAACAGGAAACTGTTCAACCTCCATCGCCTCCAATCCAGATCCAAGGTCGTCCCATCCTCTGTCGTCGATTTACAGTATGCAGACGATGCTTGCGTCTGCGCTCACTCGGAGGTCGAACTCCAAACCATCGTAAACACCGTCACCGAAGCATACGAGAGCATGGGCCTTACACTAAACATCCGTAAGACAAAGGTCCTCTAACCTGCCCCCGCCACAGTGCTGCCCTGCCCCCCCCCCCCGATTATCAAAATCCACGACAAGGCCTTGGACAACGTGGACCACTTTCCATACCTCGGGAGTCTACTGTCAACAAGGGCAGACTTAGACGACGAAGTCCAACACTGCCTTCAGTGTGCCAGTGCAGCCTTCGGTCGTCTGAGGAAGTGTGTTTGAAGACCAGGACCTCAAACCCGGCACTAAGCTCATGGTCTACAGGGCAGCAGTGATACCCGCCCTGCTGTATGCTTCAGAGACATGGACCATGTACAGCAGGCACCTCAAAGCACTGGAGAGGTACCACCAACGCTGCCTCCGCAAGATCCTGCGAATCCATTGGCAGGATAGGCGCACCAACGTCAGTGTTCTTGCTCAGGCCAACATCACCAGCATCGAAGCTCTGACCGCGCTCAATCAGCTCCGATGGACGGGTCACATTGTCCGCATGCCCAATATGAGACTCCCAAAACAAGTGCTCTACTCGGAGCTCCGGCATGGCAAGAGAGCCCCAGGTGGGCAGAGGAAACGCTTCAAAGACACCCTCAAAGCCTCCTTGAAAAAGTGTAACATCCCCACCGACACCTGGGAAGCCCTGGCCCAAGGCTGCACAAAGTGGAGAAGCATCCGGGAAGGTGCCGAACACCTCGAGTCTCTCCGCCGGGAGCAAGTGGAAGCCAAGCGCAGGCAGCGCACATCAACCCAAACACCCCATCCACCCCTTCAACCACCGTCTGCCCCACCTGTGACAGAGACTGTAGGTCCCGCATTGGACTCATCAGTCACCTGCAAACTCATTTTTAATGTGGAAGCAAGTCATCCTCGGTTCCGAGGGACTGCCCAAGAAGAAGAACATGAAGTTATTCTGCTTCATCTAGTTTTATTGAGAGTCAGTTCAATTCCTTTTTTCTGGTGTCGATGTCCATATTCAAAAATTAATTGCAGGATTTGTTTAAGGGGGTAATGTTTCAGGATTTTAAAAGACCTTTCTTCGAAGAATTTTAAGATTGAGCTCTGTTTAAGTGATTTCAAATAGGTTTTTGAAAAAATAGGCACTCTAGGCCTATTAGTCAAGATGGCATCCATTGATTAAAAATATCTGCTATTCTCAAACCCCCCCCCCCCCCCCCCCCAAATAAAAGGGCTGGGGTGGGGTGGGGGGGGAGGGAGGAGAGGGTAGCTGGTTTTATTGACCGGCCTATTGGCAAAACTGACCTGGAACTCTGTCACAGCCCATACTCTGGTTGGGAACAAAGAAGCCTTTTGGGCAGTAAGGTTTAAAAAAAAACTGCACGGTATAGGTCTGGGGCCCAGAGCTGCAGTTAAATGTACCCTAGAAAGAAAGGGAATACTAAACAGGTCAGCCAGCCCACAAAAGGAACAAATCAGTTTATTATTCAAAACAAGAAGTGAGATTGAGTGAAGTAAATTTAAATGGTTGACTATTACTCTGTATGTTCATTTGGTGTCTGAAATAAAGTAGCTTAACAATTTGCCTCTAGCCTTGCCTCACCAAGTGTTTCAGTCCACCTTCAGAATGATTGGAGAAGCGGACAAAAGCATGTGAAAGACAACATCCAGTTCAGATCACGAGGGAATCCTACTGTTACAGGTTATATTAGGCAGTACTGGCCCTCTCCTGAAGTCATAATACTTAAACCACTTCCAGGAGTGACCAGTACTGCTGTACCTGGATGAATATTTAAGGCAGACTTACTCCAGATAGCTTGGTTATTATTTCTTTGAAATGCTACTAGATGCAAGTTTGCAGACTGGGCCAGTAAACAAATTCATTTACTTTAGTAGCTAACTGATCCCGGGCTATCTTGAGGGGACAATAGTCAATTACTCAAGATGCAACATAAAAGGCTTTTTTTGGCATAAAGACACAGACATAGCTACCCTGTTTTAGTTCAGCATTCATTATCTTCATTTCAGCTCAGTTTCTAGAATTGACACTTGGATTCTGTGTGCTGGGGGAAAATACATCTCACCCACATACAAACATCACATCGGGAAATCTATGCAAGACTGTTTCCTCCCAAAAGAATTGCAGTTTATCAGATCGCACAAGAAATACACTGAAGCAAAAAAAATACCAACAACCATTTCTATTTTAAGTATTTGCAACATCAGTAATTTGCTGTGTGTAGTTATTTTATAAATACTGTTAGTTTTAGCTGGAATGGAACAGTCTGCCAGTGAAGTTTTATAACGTGAAAGTGCTTACAATCTTTTAGTCCACAGTATTAACTTTTTGCAGTGCTCAGCATACACCAAGTCTTAGGTAGGGTTTCCCACCTCAGATGAGTGCATCTGTCTCAAAGTATTGTTACTGACATCAATTTGTTTATTGCTAATTTCACCAATGTATCAGACTCAAATGGTGCTTCTGACATATACTTTGAGAAATTAGTGTTCAATCATCAGTGGATTTTGGTAGTGCCTCAGACACCATAGAAATTGCTTTATCTGGGCATAACTCAACAACTTCAACTGGATTAAAGCAGGACTGTTCTTTGATGTCTCTTCTGATTATACGTCTTCTAAGCAAAGCCTGAAAATGGGTAATGGTCAATAAGGATTGTTCTGTCCACCGATTCATTCTTTTCTATGACAGTACTGTATTACTACAAAGTGGACAAATGACTGAGCAATAAGTGTCCTGTGGAAAGTTACGCCATCTTTACAATCTTCCTGGCAAGTGATTTCTTATTTTAAAACCCCCCACAAAAACACAAGTATTTAACAAAACATCTATTAACATTTTGCAGTTCTGATGAAAGGTCATCTAACCTGAAATATTAACTCTGTTTCTCTCTCTACAGATGCTGCCTGACCTGCTGAATGTTTCCAGCATTTTCTGTTTTTATTTAACAAAATTTTCCTTATGGTTCAGTTTGTACAGGCAACTTGCAAATGGACCATACAGATCAGAAAGTCCCAGGCCCAATTCTTGATTGCTCTCAGGTTAAGCAATCTTAGCATGGTGGCAGAAAAGATGCTATGGTTGGCCCTGGGAGAGGAAAGTCAGCCAGAGATCCTGACCAGACTGTAAGCTAGCAACTCCTGCGGAAAGTGAATGCGAGTAGAGGGAAGGACAGAATCAAATTTAGCTGTGATGCCCCCATGATAGAATACTCACCGTTTAGGGTCACATGTTAAGAACTACTACTTTGGCCGTACTGGAAGGCACTTGTGCAACTGTAGTCCTACAGGAGTCATGCCTTAAGGAGAGGGGAATAAGTGAACATGTGTGTAAGGTTAAATTATGACCAAGTAAAAAGCACACATTACTGAACAGAAGGGCTTTACAGAATAAATATAAAAATCTAGAGTATGAAAAAATTTGAAAACTATCACGAATCTTGTCTGAACGTTGTAAATTAATTTTTTCCCCTTGTCCTGTTGAGACATCAACTCCCACAGGTCTCTCCAACCTGGTCCAAAGACATTAGAGCTGAGCCCAATCCAGTCTTCAGCCATACTTTTCATTATAATGATCAGAAGCCAGAAACCTAGCTAATCTTTCCTTCGCCAACATAATTACTACTGGCCCAGCTGAGATCAACTGGCGTAGCATACAGCAGTGATCAAATGTGGGACCCCCCTGGTTTGTATGGCTTAGGGACAGAGATTTTTTTATCTGCTAACCATTGGAATGGCAATAATTCAAATTTCTTCCCACAAAGTGTGGTAAACCTTAACGTGCATATTCACAGAACAGTGTAAATAGTATGTTCTGTGAATATGCACGTTAAGGTTTACCACTTTGTTATCAACTCATGTTATCAGGTCAAAAAAACATTCCTCCCCATGCAGTGTCATGGTATTCCCATGCCCATAGACTTGATAACATGATATGCTCTTAGTTTGCGGGGGGACGGGGACGGTGGAGAATGCAATGGAACAGGGATTTAAATCCAGCCCAAATTATGTGAAAGGTTTGCTCCATAAACCAACACTAATTAAAACTGAACTGAATCTAAGGTGTCATATTTATCCTAAGATCATGGTGACCTTTCTTACATCACACATGTAGGGCTACTGCAGGAAATTGTATCCAATATTAATTTGAGTTGCACAAAGGCAATATGTATTTAAGGTACACCATTATGTGCAGTCATGCATCACAACAGACTGACATGAATTATTTGAAAATGAAATTGTTTTAAGTCTGAAGAGAATACACAATAATTCAGAGCTGCCACCACAACACTACATGGGGAGGAATGGTTATTTGACTTGATGGCATGATACGCTCTTAACAGTGTGCGTGTTTGGGGGGGGGGGGGGGGGGGAAGAGAGAGAATGTAATGGAACAGGGTTTGGTCAACCTTGCTGCAGTAGGGAAATGACCCACAAAAACAAACGATACAATGTAATTGTGATTAGATCCTGGAGCTTTTAACTCTTCCCTGTCTAACTGCAGATGCGGAGAGATACAACAGCCTAGTGAAAAGGCCCTGCACTCTGAGATGCTAGAACGACAACTGATTTTATGAAGACCGAGTGTATGCTGTAACTTAGCGAAGAGACGGAGAACCTTATAAACCAGCTTCAATGGGGTACTAGCACTTCAGTGTCTTATACAACACCACATAATGAATACCTTTATTTTTAAATCTAGATTATGATAACTTTGCACTCAATTCCCTTCTTCCCTCCCCCTGGGAGAGAAATAAGAAAGAAAACTCTGATTTGTCTGCACGGTTACACAAACTTCGTCACGTCTACATTAGGCAAAATAAAATAATGTAGGTGTAAAACAGCCAACGGCTACTACTTATGTATTTAAAAAACATTAAAGTACACTGAACCTTTATTAAGTGGTTCAGATTTTAGTTTGAAATCACACTACATAATTATAATAAAAAATGTATTTACACTACTGTGTTGACACAAATACCAGTATTCAAACTTGCAACTAGGTTGACATAAGCTCTATGGATAAGCTTGAATTTGGAAACAATTTTGGCTCAGCTTACAAAAAAGTATATGCCGAGGTCAACTCTGCTTCTACCCCCACTACTTTTTTATCTAAAAATAAAAAAGTAATATTTTTTAAAACTTTTTTTTCCATTTAACCTGCAGTGTGACAGTGCACCTGCCCCCTAAGTGCTGTTATGTTTCACAGTTATGGACAGGCACTGAGGAATGTTACAAAGCTACATGTACTTTTCTGTCCTACCATGTAACAGTCTTAAGAACAGTAACAAGCTTGCCCCACAGAGCTTACATAAGCAAGAACATATATTGTACGTCACACCATTGTTAAGATACATTTAAAAAAAATAAAAGCTCCAAAGAATATACACAGATATCAGTAAGAAAAGTTCTGTTGCTACTCATGCAAATCTGGGTTTACTGAGGGTAGCTGTTGTTCATCTCCACAGTCAGTTTGGGTGTTTGAACACACATGGTCTTTTGACTCAGTCACAAACTGTGATTCAGTGCTTTCAGGCTCCACTTTCATTTTTGGGAGTTCTGTGATATTAAGTTCTGTTTTGACTTCTTGATGCTTTGCATCTTCAGAGGTAATGTCATCCCCCTGCTTTTTGTCCTCAGTCTCCACTTTGATAACTGGGCACTTGGTGTCTGCTGGTAATTCTGAGCCTTCAGAAGCACATTCTTGAGCAGGTGGTTCTCCTATGTCTGGATGATATTGTTTCAACCTCACATGCCATGCTAAGCTGCATACTGCAGAGACAGTCTTGAACTGGTGTACAACGTTCCGGGGAATGAAATATACATCATTGTCATACAGCTGAATTCTAGCATAGCGAATACCTTCTCTTCGTATCTGGTTGAGCTTTGCATCATCTACCCACTGAACACACTAAAAATGAGAAAACAGGGTTCAGCAATGAAAATTGCAATAAGCATTTACATTAAAACAGTAGTTTCTGGTGCACATATGCAGAGGCAGCAATGATCTTGTTTCCTAACCTAGTAGTTAGGAGAATTAATTAAATGGTTGCTCATTTGGGTTCACCTGCCTGAGTTTCACCAGTTCTCGATTTGTCCACCAGATGGAGCGTGCCTTGCTGTGGCCAAACACTTTCTGGGGATAGGAATCTATAATTGGTCTGGCGTACTATGGCCCACATCTGTCACTCACGTGGCTGGAAAGGCTGCATTGCTGACATCAAGAAACACAACCCATGTGTCTTCAAGTACATCATTTATTTTTCATAAAAATGTTGATTTTTAAATCAATTTCTTAGCCTAATTTCTCTCTCCCTCTCTTGAAGGCACTGCCTAAATGTGGTGTACTGTTCAAGCCCTATATTTGCCTCAACCAGCATCCATGTACATGCAATTTTTAAGCAGGATCATTGATTATTAATCAGGGGTGGAAACATTGGCAGATTTTTCCCTTCCCCAAGCCAGAAGTACTGAATATTGCATCACTGCCTCAGCAAACTTGGCATAAACAAGGGATCAGAATGGGAGCTTCCCACCCTGAATGGCTCTGGACTTCACAGCCACAGGAGCAAAAGCAAAAAAGAGTAACCTGCTAATAAAAGCATAAACACTCAAACTTACAGGTCATGTTTAAAATTAGTTTTTAATTCTATTTTGGAGAAATTAAAAATTCAATTGAAGTACATTTGTCAATGTATTTCAGTTATTTAACTAGAATTACCTGAGACAATGGTGGTTCATGCAGATCTAACTGTAGCCTCTGCACCACCTCTAGGAAGTCTTCTGAATGAAAACAAATCACATCTTTGGTTATACGGGGTTGATCAGACCTGAAAAAAGGGAAAATGATGAATTGGATTTAATTTAGCAAACAATCTGTACTTAGGCAATTGTTCATTTCGTTAGGCACCTCAAAGTGGTTGAATGTCAGTCTGTGCCTGTGCTCCATATGGTGGGTGCATGGCATCAGCGGTTACTATTGTGGGTAGCAACGAGTGGAATTCAGGCACCTCCACACAGGGAAGAATGCAAGTTCAGAGTGAACAGACATTTTTCAAATCATTAAATGGCCATTAGACCCAACACACCCAGAGATTAATCCCACCGACTGGCCTTCTCAACATAGCCTTCACTGCTCTCTCCAAAAATACATTAACTGTCGTTTGTACCCATCTATTCTCCATTTCAATGGCATACCATGGTGACTTATTCCACAAGTCAATTACTCTTTTAGTGGAAAAAGTCCTGCCTGCCATCCCTCCTTATTCCCAAGTCTGTAGTCTTTACTTGTGTCCCTGGTCACCCCAGACCATTTTGGTACATTTCTAAGCAGCCAGATTTATAATTTTAATAGGTCTAGAGTCGCTTACCTAACTTCTTGGATGGGAGTTGGCACATGGACACTGGAAAAATAGGTTTAAAAGGGGAGGTGAGGAAGATATTCTCTGCATTTAATACAAAAACAGGAGTGTGAAAAATTAAAAACCTATTCTACCCATTCAGCTATTTTTTTAAATTTGTTTATGGGATGTGGGTGTCACTGGCAAGGCCAGCATTTAGTGCCCATCCCTAATTGCCCTTGAGAAGGTGGTGGTGAGCCGCCTTCTTGAATCGCTGCAGTCCGTGTGATGAAGATACTCCCATAGTGCTGTTAGGGATGGAGTTCCTGGATTTTGATCCAGCGATGATGAAGGAACGGTGATATATTTCCAAGTCAGGATTGCGTGTGACTTGGACATTCAACAGAACATGCACAATTTGTAATACTGCTACTCTTCCTAATGTAATCCCCCTAAGGGACGCGAGTAACCAGATACAGCTTTCAGAATTTTCTTATTCCTTGCCTCCTAAAAATATTCATGAAAACTCCAAGGTATGAATGTGATGTTACATTAGTCAATCTGTCTGGTTGCATTCTACAGATAACGCTCCCAAAATTCCAACAGGACAGGACTCTGTGCTCCACAATTAATTTAGTCTATATGTACAATGGTTATTATAACATTCAACTCAGCTTAATGTTTCTCCCTCAGTGCCCTTTTGAACAATGCAAATGATTATAGATAATCAGTTAGACTTTAATATCTTGTTCATTTTAATTATGATTCGTTTTTTTTTTTTTTTTTTTTGAGTTCCAACATTTAGGAAAGTTTTATTGTATCAGACGTCGAGAGCAGACGTCAATATATCCATATTAACTTTGGCTGCTTCAATATACGGAGTACCAGAAGTGTAAGTCGTTCCACAATCAGCTAAAAGGCCTCTGTTTATTATAAAGTCATTAAAATTATGCACTCACCAGTGCTTCATAAACTAGGTCATATCAGCAGTAGGTCTCCTGTCAATGCTAATGCAGTTTGAATACATGCCAATACACTTCCTATTCTTTCTCACCCCCTGCCACTACTTGCTATTTAGACGTGCTGTTTCATCAAACTCTTCCCTCCCCAAAACATGTTTATAAAGGAACATACAAAAAGCAGGATGAAGCTGCGGAACAATATAAACAGGAACTCCTCTCAACTTGCCTGTGTGGATTAGAATGCAAAATTCAATGTTAAGCACAGAGCAAAAAGATTGTCATTTTGATAGTGTATATTATATCTCTCCTACCCACAGCCCCAATTAGCCCAGGGATATTGAAGCCAATTGAAACATCCTGGCACTCAATACAGATCAGGGATCAATGGGACATTCCTGGTTTTCATGTCTCAGTATCACCCTCTACATTACATTTATCCACTGAAAGTAGCCCCTCCCTCCCCATGAACTCTCCCTTTACAAAAAAGTCACCCAAATCACCAATCTCTGTATGTAAATGTAATTGGAAGAATACCTTTTCACTGCACCTTTCCCTCCAAAGAACAGCAAAAAGAAATCAGAGAAAAAGCACAACAGTAGTCTCCCGATAGCATTTACACTTAAAGATCAGGGCTATGGACTTTGTGACTAAATGGTTACACAAAGAGGAAGTCATGCAGAAATGTAACTAGGTTTATAGTTGTTCAGGGAGCCATTACATTTCTTCCATTTTCACCATGTCCAATGTAATAAAAGTGTTAAAAAAGGGCAAATGAATTAGCAGCAATGTGAACAGTTTGGCCATGTAACTATTCCTTGCAGACTGAATGATATACGAGTAAAAATTATGCTACGCTTCCAATTCAATTAAGTTTTCAAATTCACTATCAATTCTCCTATCTTTAAAGTTCTAAAACTTTCATGCCAAACTTCAAAAATGTTTGAAGTAATATTAGTTTTGACTAAAAACCAGTAATTCTGTCATTTGGATAAATCAGTAACTAAAGACAACTACATTTTTCAACATTTATAATTAACAGCACACACAGAACAGTCATTCAGAAGTGGCCAGCTCACATACCAATCCCCACACTGTACAGCTTTCAACACTCCAACAGCTGCTGTAGTCTGACGCTCAAATCCCTGTCCAATATGATCTGCATGGGCTCGAGTCCTATCCTCAAACAGCATTTCACGTGGCTCACTTGCACGAGGTAGATACTGTAAATTTTTTATTTCATTGGTAGTTCTAAAAGAAACGGATAAAAGTGTAAATGTAAAATAAGATCAATTTTCTGTCTTTATTTTTATCCTGTTAGAGGTTTGTTACTTGCAAAGAAACTGCAAGTACAGAAGGCAGGGAAAGAGAGAAACATATGTACAACCTATTTGCAAGGTTACATCTTCATTTATTAATGAGGTTAAGAGAATAAATTATATAAATAAATTAGTGCTAAACCCAAAGCACAGTACAAAGCAAAAGATGGTCATTTGAACTGTATGCATTACATTTCTTCCCCCCAGCGATACTGATGTATACTAATCTGTACCTATTCATTACCCATTCATGCTGTGAATTGGCACATTAGTATATTTGAGCCCCATACACTGCTCCTCTGAGCACACTCCCAACATTTAAACTGCAAATTTCAGATGTTCAAATTATTGTCAATACAGATCAACTGTAGCTTAAAAAAACCAACTTACAGCAATTTAAAGCAGCACGGCTTTCAAAAGCCAGATCAAATCCCTTAGCTCGTGAAAACAATCATATTTTCAGCATTAAGTGCAAGTGGCTCCAATTTATACAGGAACATTTTAGGTGTATGTAACAATGCCAATTATTTGGAGCTAAAATTATGAATGTGGTGTATTCATCCAGGCACTAGAGGGGGAACTAGAAGTTTTCTGCTGGAACAAAACCACACAGCTACTGTATAACTAAAACTATCACTTGTAACAATTAAAGACTGTGTCGTTATAAACACTGATTATTTGCAGAAAAACAACTTTTTGGCAATGAGGCTAGTTCAAAAATATTAAAAAGGGGCTTGCGGAATTCTGCGGCAGAAATATGATGAACTCCTTTAGTGTATATAGGTTTTGCTGAGCTACCTAAGTCTGGAATGAATTAATAGCCAGAGATCCAGTGTATCCCATGTATTGCATCAGTCTCAGTAACAACACCATGCTACTAAAAATATAGCCTCAGCATTGCCTCCTATACCCTACATACCAGGGGTTCTCAACCTTTTGGCTTCGGAGGCTCCACTTCCATGTTATAAAAATTCTGCGGACCCCCTGTAACACAACATAAGTATTTTGTTCTGTATAAATAGTGTGTGTGGTGAGGTGGGAGGGACAAGAAGCAGTTTGTCCCACAGTCTGTGGGGGATCGGTTCAGAGTTCCAGTCACACATTCAGTTACTGCAGCATCCCAGTAGCGGACATCCCTAGATAGGCCCCGTCCTGAGAAACCGGCCATTCTCTGGCGGACCCCCTGAAATCTTCTCGCGGATTCCCAGCTGAGAACCCCTGCTTATGCAATGACTCTACTTCAGTCTCAAGGTGGAAGAAATGGATAAATCAATTCGAATGTGTTATGACAGGTTTTGATATCCGAGGAGAACATTTGCAAGATTCATTAGTTATACTTATTTGATCCTGGAAATGATGCAAGCTATAATAAGTGTAAGAAAACCTTCTCTCCCAAGGCAAATATAGCACAAATCAATCATGCTTTGATGGGTTGAACAAACCAAGAATGAATCTGTAAATGCCTTCTGCACATGCTTAAATCAACCAGCAACAAAAGTAATTTTATTGATGCAGATCATGAAATCAGATTATAGAACAAGGTTATCTTAAATATAAAGTGCAAACAACATTGAGCCAAGATAATTCAACTTCAATCATATGTGTTATTACTGTAGTGGAAATTACCCTCACACTGGCAATTATGCAGCCAGGGAGAAAGAATGTCATGCATGTGGAAAACAAAATCACTTCTTCCTGTTCTGTCATCCAATTGTAGACCTCTACAAAAACCATAGTGACACTATGATGAAACATAGTGACACAGACACATAGCCACAAGTTTTTGAAACTTGCATGCAGCTCTAAAGATGGTGACGTGTCCTTATTCACTACACAAGAACACCATACCATCAGCTTGGCAATCAGCAATGAGCTGATGACAGTAGTTTATTTTCAAGGTGAACCACCAAGTTATACAAAAGCAAAATACCGCAGATGCTGGAAATCTGAAATAAAAACAGAAAATGCTGGAAATACTCAGCAGGTCAGGCAGCATCTGTGGAGAGAGAAACAGAGTTAATGTTTCAGGTCGGTGACCTTCCGTCAGTTGCATCTCGCTTCTCAGAATCCCAACGATAAGCATTTGTGTCAATATGCAAAGGACATAAAGGACAAATGGCCGCCTTCTATGCTAACTAACAATGGAATTAAACATGAACTGCATGACATGTCAACCCTAAATGAGATTATTACAGAATGGATCATATGTTTTTCAAAGCTAGACCTGAAATCTGAGCATCACCAGCTAAAGCTCAATAAGGAGTGCCTCTATATCTTGTTTGCAACTCACACTGGTCTGAAGTGATATAAAAGATCAATTTTTGGTATATCTTCAGCAAAAGTATTTTAACATGCCATCCAGCAAGTTATTGAAGGAATTCTAGGTATCTTGAATGTAAGCGATGACTTTCTGATACATGCATCAAACCAAGCAGAACACAGCATGCACCGTCACAGCATTCTTCACAGGCTACAGAACCAAAGCCCTCCTCAGTGCGGTTCCCAGGCACAGGCAATAAGGTAGAAGAAGCTATTAATAGATACCTCAGCTGTCTGGTGGCAACTGTTGAACACTAGACAGTACCACAAGCTGTGTCAGATCTACCTGACTATACATGGCATAGATTTAATGTTAAATCCTGTCCATCAGAAGACTATTTTAGTATTAGTCAATGATTTCTCCCAATTTCCTGCAGTTGAAATAATCAAATGTACAGCAACTAGATCAAGATTTTTGCAGTTCATCGAATTCCGGCAATGTTAAATCGACACCGTATCTCTAATCCAGAGTTCAGAATTCCAGCAGTTTGCACAGCACCTTAGGTTTCACCACTACTGAATAACGCCACACCGCTGAGGCAGAAAGATTCATGAGATCCATCAAATAAGCATATCCAGACTGCTCAATTGGACAGTTTATCTTGGCAACACCAACTTTGGACAGCTGTGCCTCACCTCACTCCACCATAGGGGCAGCACCTGCAAATACTATGCTCCATTGCAAATTGAGAATCACAGTGCCTCATGCTATCACTTCTAAGTGAAAAGGTAAGATCAGGAACAAAGTTTGTGACGCCGAGGCAAAAATGAATGAGATTGAAACACTGCCCAAACCAGTGAAACCAAAGTGGACGACAACATCCTACTGAGAAATAAGTGAACAAAATAATACCCCCATTCAAACTACTCGGCCACACTGTAATTTACATCATTGGTTTCACTATAACTTCTCAGAGGTATCCATCAAATTATCAGAAACTTAATACGTCATGCTGACTGAACACAATATTGATTTTACAAAAGCAAAATACTGCGGATGCTGGAAATCTGAAATAAGAAAAGAAAATGCTGGGTCATCGACCTGAAACGTTAACTCTGTTCTTCTCTCCACAGATGATGCCTGATCTGCTGAGTATTTCCAGCATTTTCTTTTTTTTATTACAATATTGATTTTAGTGGTTATGAACCAGATGATGCAACCAATATTCAGAATCAAGTATCACCAATTTGTATTCTGTCGTTCAGGAACAGGAGGCTCCCACAGTATCTAAAAGATAATCTTTTAAAGGTTGCACGTTATATTTTAGAATGTCTGGCTTTTAAATAAAAGAGATATGTTTGTCAGTCGATCTTATAAGGAAGGGAGTGATGTAATGTATTCATCTAGGCACTAGATGGGGGACTAGGAGCTGTCTGGGAACAAAAACCATTTAGTGATTACATCACTTGTAACAACTGAAGCCTTTTCTCACAAGTTAGTAATCAGTGTTTATGAAGGCAAACGTGATACTGATCAATCTGTACTTCAAGGTACAAAATAGCGAATTATGGCATTTTAGTCATTACAGACAGTAGCAAACATGCAATTTACTATTAAGATGTAGAATAGACAACACATTTTTAAAATGTCATGGTAAATTGATCTACATAGCATTAGCATCTGGCGAAGTCCAAATGCTTCATTAACACAATCAAGCATAAGCACACACCCATTAACTATTTCTAACTTTCCCAGATGGCAATGCATGTTGTTGTGAAATACTTAACTGTCAACTAATTAGATCTTCAAATGTTTCTTTTTCTACCACAGAGCCTGCAGAGCCCATGAGTCAACCCAAATCCTCATGCCCTGGTTCTCGGTGCTTATCTTGCATACCGGTTTGTGACCCACATGGCACCACCATCAGGCATTAGAACTTAGCACTACTCCCGCATGATGGAACACAGCTAAGAAGCAGAGCTAACCCACCTTCTGTTGTACAAGCAGAAGGCTCATTAACCATACTGGAACCAAACTGTTAATAGCATCCTAACACTTGGGTTACGGAAGGTGGGACAGCTCTGCAACCCAAAAGCATTCCACTGCTTGAACATGAGACAGAGAAGTAGCAGCCCTGCATCCTGGCGCTGGCAACTGATGGAGGAACAGGGGCAGACATCTTTGGGAGTCAGCTCCCTCCACACTTTGCCTCTCCATAGAAGTTGAGATAAAAGAAGCATCGTGATTCAATTTCACTAGACCGTAGTTTTCCAGCAACATCACTGGAAGTAGAGTCTTACGATAATATCTTATTCTGTGAATTCAAGCCCTATTGAGAACAGGGACTGGATTTTCCTTCTCTTTCCCAAAATCGGGTAGTAAGGCCTACTGTCTTGTCTCTGCAAACTACGTATTTCTCCTTCCTCCCCAACCCTTCCATGCCTCTTATTCCATCTTCCTTCCATCTGCCATCATTACCACCACTCCCCAGGACTGCCTGGTGGAAGGTTGCAGTAAGCCCACGTTAGCAGTGATGGCCTCAATCTCCACAAATGGAGGGAAAGAGATTAGTAGCTGCCTCCTCTCCCCCCACAATCTGTCCCTAGCCACTTACTTTTATAGGCTTCGGTCTCTGCCAAAGTCTACAAAGCTGCCATCTTTGGGGTTCTTCTGCCGCTTTAGGGTCTCTTACTGTCTCTTTTTGGGCACGGCAGCACCATTCAACCTTCCTCTGTGGCACTGGCAGGCTCCCCCCTCTTAGTGGTGGAAATCCCACTAGGAGCCCGGGACTGCATGGATACCGAGTCGAATTTGCGGCAAGGTTGAGGGATGGCCTCCACCAACACAGCTGCAAAGAGGAAAATACAGCCAGAGGTGTCTGAAGAGTTATTATTTTTATTGGAATGGGTCATTCGCCCAACTAAATACAATACACTTAGCATTTCTATCACATGAACATATTTCTCATACAAGGGTATGAGTCCTTTAATTTTTCTTTTACATCAACTTCACTTTCCCGCCAGATCTCCATATCTCTTGATTCCCCTAAAGTCCAAAAGAGTTTTGTACACCGCATTCACCAATTCCAACCCTACAATTTTAAAGATCCAATGAGCAGAAGCATACAGCACAGAAAATAAACAGTGAAGTACCTTGCTCAGTTCTGAACATCGGAACATCATCCTCTTAAAAAAGAGCTACAAGTCCAATCTCAAGTGTAAAGGAAATGCACTCAGAGGAAGGATTAGAGATGCTATAGTCTTGAAAGAAAGGAGAACCCCATCAAGGTATAATAAGAAATAGTATAGTTAAGGTAAACCCAGAGTATTACTTCAAAGAAAAGCAAGAAAGTAGGACCAGAGGACATACATTTAAATTAGTAAAAAGTAAATTAGGAAGAACTTATTTATTTATTTAAAGAGTGCTGATAAACACTGAGCTATACCTGGCAGGTAGTAAAGGCAAAACTATTCAGATTGTTCAAAATGCAATTGGGATGTTAAGATGTCAAAATTAATCCATTAGAGGGTTGAGCATCAATGGACCAAAATGGCATTTTCTCAGGTTCCAGATGCAGAATATGTTCTGCTGTAAAGCAGTTTTGACATCTGTTCCACAGGGTCTATGGTCTGTATTAGGAGCCCAACACTCTTGATACTTAACCCCTATAACCTGCAGTGTTAGGTTTCTGATATTCAAAGCTGGAGGAAAATTGGACATTTTGTTGATTTTCTAAGGCACACAACTTGGTTTTACAGCTTATTCCTGTGCCTAGCAACTGAAGGAAAATGGGTGCACATAGGCAGTGGAAGCTTAACAACTGGGGGACAGCAAAGGAGGTTTGGCTAACACAATAAACAAGACATTGAACTTACCGTCTTCGTTTAAAAGGTGATTTTGGCATGTCTGCTATAGGGATCACCTGTTCTCCTGGACGAACCCACATAATAGGACCATCGTCACTTTCTTTACGGCACTTAAGTTTGAGACTAGAAAGTGATCCCCACGGTAATGTACGCTGTTGGCAGAAAAAAAAAGGGAAAACAAATGGTTTTTATTCCTTTTTTTTTTACTGGTTATGACACGCATGCTCATCAAAATGTATCTATTTCAGTAGATTTACAAGATCAACCAAATTCCTGCAGATGTCTTTCAAGATACAATTGTAATTTAACATCATAAGTAAATTCATCTTTATTTAAAAGGACAAATTGACAATTCAGGCACCAAAGCTAGCACTTGAAATGTTTCAGTAAAAGACTACAAAAAAAATTTAAACCAAGATCTTTTTGAATTAGAAGGCAAGTAAATTTGTGCCATTCTTGTGTAGGGGAACCAAAGATTTTTTTTGGGGTAGGGAAGGAATACATTTAATATACAAATATAACTTCAAAGTAAAAGAAGCCAATTTTTCTTCAAAGTAACTGCCACAAATATGTTTCTTGGAAGTCAACACATTCTAAACTGTTGAGATTTTGTGCTCTTTTCAGCCATGCTTGTACTGTATTAGTATAAATTTGGACATATCTGCAATGTTCCAGTAACTTAACCATGCATGCATAAATCAATCAATAAATCAAGCTCATTATTCCAACATTGCAAATTAATCTAATGTTAAGTTATAATAAATTGGTTAAAATTTAAATAAAAAGACTTAAATATTTCAAATGCTGTGTCCACACTGCTTTTTCCATTTAGAAAAAGACTAGGAATTAGAGATTAGCTGGACTGCAATGGTGGACATTAAACACACCCCATATTGATTTGTTGATGGTGCTATTTTCCATTTTCAGTTGTTACATAGTGGATGTTTTTTAACCCAACCTTCTCTTCCCTCCCACCCCATTCACCAGTTGATTATACTTATTGTTTATTTGAATAATCAACTATCTAGCCCAAAACAAAAGCACATGGCTAAGCTGAATTGAGTTTTATGTTCATGTTGGCTGGTTGCTGAAGTAACTAGCCTTTGCCATCACTGAGCACCTGCACTCAATGTTATTCTTTTATTAGGCACAAACCTGGATATCAGCCCCACCCACCCATGTATATTTACATATACCAATTGCTTAGCTTGGAACAATACTAAACTGTCGACAATATTTGTAAGCTCCAATAACTAAAAATACTTACTTTTAAAAAAGGAGACTCTTCCAGTCTGTCAAGGAACTCTGGAAAGTAGTCCCCAACTTCTTCATCCACAGCTCCTACCAAGCTGATCTGTCGCATTGGGCCAGCCCTGTAAGTGCCATGCGAATACGTTCGTCTCACCTATTACCAAGTTAAAAAAAAATCAAAGTTAAGCAAACTACAACTGCTGTACCATACTGTAATATATAAAATTATTGAATATAACTACATAATATGGAACAGAAAAGTTTCTTTTTAAACGCCTGAAAGCCTGTGTAGAGAAACCCCATTTCCATTTGATATCAGCATTATGGCCAGATGCAGATTAAAGCTTCTCTTTCACTACCAACAGCATGTCTCAACTACAGTCGTAAAATAGCAGTAATCAGAGATATTGGGCCATAATTTACTGTGCCAGGGCATCCAACGGTATCTGCCGTTAGTTAGACTTATCTTTGCACGTTCAGGTTTTTTTTTTTAATTTTTATAAATTGTGTGGCTGAAAGTGTGAACTGATAACGGCGCAGTGAGGGAAACCAGGTATCTGGGACCTGAGTAAACAGGGCAAGCAGCTGAGTAAACAGGGCAAGCAGCACGGTGGCATAGTGGTTAGCACTGTTGCCTCACAGCACCAGGGACCCGGGTTCAAATCCGGCCTCGGGTGACTGTCTGTGTGGAGTTTGCACATTCTCCCCGTGTTTGCGTGGGTTTCCTCCGGGTGCTCCAGTTTCCTCCCACAGTCCAAAGATGTGCGGGTTAGGTTGATTGGCCATGATAAAAATTGGCCCTTAGTGTTAGGGGGGATTAAATACGTGGGGTTACGGGGATAGGGCTTGGGTGGGATGGCTGTCGGTGTAGGGACTGGGTGCTAGGGTTTGGATGATCAGCCATGATCTCGTTGAATGGCGGAGCAGGCTCGAAGGGCCGAATGGCCTACTCCTGCTCCTATCTTCTATGTTTCTATGTATGTATCTCCTTAACCGATCAGATTGAAGGATTGTGAAATTAACAGCGCAAGGACGGAGAAGGAAATGCAAGTTAGAGTGAGTGAATTCAATGTCAAATCAAGTACAGAAAGAGAAAGAGTGAGAGTGAAAGAAAGATTGGATTGAGAGAGGAAAAGAGACAGAAAGGGAAGATAAAAATTTAATTTAAAATTTTATATTTGTAAAATCTCCAACAATTAAAACCTGAAGTAATGCGACTCCACACTTGTAATAGTTAATTTTCAGTAGGTTGATTGGCAGTAATTAATACTTATTACATCGTTGAGGGATACTTAGACTAAAATAGACGAGACCTAACTTTCTGTGGCTAGTTTAGTTTGTATTTACTGCACAAGTACAGCAACGTCACGCCGTTTGATGCGTTTGAATGGTGAGCCAGGCAGCGAGATACTGTTTTTGCAAAGCTAACGGTGCAGCGGTGCAACTCGGACAACAATTTTTGGATTTCCACATTTAGCCTCGCATCTGCTCTTGCCTGAGGTTGCTGTAGCATTTGCGCATAAATAACGGTGAGCGCTATTAGCCTCACTGTTATTTTAACAGCAAACTAGGGGTATTTATTTTTTATTAATAGCCATCTTGATGAATCCAGGAGTCATCATCTTGGAATTCTTGATCTTAGGCCCAAAATCTTATGTTTTTATGGTGCGATACCACCAGAGACCCAGAAAGGGAGCTCAGTAACTCATTTCGAGCTTATACACTGTCAATACGACAAGTTCTTCAAGAACATCTGGATTATGGTTTTAAACATTAAACCATTTTGCATACTCTCTCACTTGCATTACTGTACATTTATAATCTTTTGTAATGAATACTCATTAGCAAAATAATCAGTTCTGTGTACACATTATTGACCAGGCCTTACAACAGATAACCACAAGAATTATAAATCATATAGCAATTAATAGGCTGCTGTAATGATCCATTATGACTTTGGCACAATAAACTGTGACTCTTGTACAGATTTTTTTGCTTTCATTTTGCAAAAGTAGTGACCGATAAACCACAGGCATGTTCTAGTTAAGTTTGTGATTGGGCACTTAAAATCATTGTTGCGTGCTGGAAACAGCAAGTTCGTGGGTGGGAGAGAGACACTTTTGGTGGTACCATTTCTAAAATAGAATTGTCCACACAGAATACCCTTCAAAAATCTGTCGGACAAGCATATCCAGCTTTTATTTACCATTTTTAAAACTATTTCCCTCTCCCTCAAACTATTTTTCAATACAATCTCCTCCAGCTGGGAAGATAAGACAGGACATTCATGGAGTTCTTTTCTCCATTTCCACCATCAATTCTACTTTGCAATTTACTGGCACAATGTACAACTGCACTGTAGCCAGTCCAATGCTTCAATCATCTGTACGCGGCAATCATTTAAAACACTGACAAAGAAAATGTTTTTGATTGATGTACATCATACTTCCAAACAAAGCAGTGAGAAGGTTTAACTTTTAGACAGCTGTTGCAGACAGGGAAATTTCAACATCCTGGAGCAAGCTATTTTAAATATGTTTTTAGCTCATATGGAAACAAAGATTATTACAGTAAAGTAAAAGATTGGGAAAGTACAAAATTGTGGTTAAAATGTACTTTTTAAAATTTAAAACTAGCACATCTCCAGTAGCATCGGTCATGGTGTGTCAAAGGATATGTAGATTTATAACAAACAGGATGTTATGTCATGAAATGCACAATGCATTATCTGCATCATACATTTAGTCAAATTCAGTTTTTTTTAATTAAAGTTGGTTCTAGATTTTTCAAAGTTTTGGGAAACAAATTCTAAAAGTGACTATTTTTTCATGAAAAACATTAGTGGCCTTGATTATTATTCTATCTTCCTTGTTCTATGTATTGAATTTTTCATCTCATTTTAATAGTCTAGTATACACTGGAAAATGGATGGAAGCATGTAGGAGATTGAAGATAACTCGGTGGCATTTAGCAGCAGTGAGAGGTTTGTGGAATTTTAACAGCATTGATGTGACTTCAATTGCATTAA
Organism: Somniosus microcephalus; assembly: GCF_052327205.1. NCBI lineage: Eukaryota > Metazoa > Chordata > Chondrichthyes > Squaliformes > Somniosidae > Somniosus > Somniosus microcephalus. Next base: position 57,319,754 of record NC_141003.1, read on the forward strand.
CAGGGGTGGTTATGGCAGTATTGCAGAGGGGAATCTGGGGTTTGGTAGCATGGGGTAGAATGTGGGGTATGGTATAGTGGATGGCTCCTGTAAGCAGTGGGGGAGGTGGCATCTGGAAGCAGTGGGATCTCAAATTAATGAGAAACATTAACAGGGTTCATCTGTGCTATGGGAAAAATGAAGGTGCCTGCAAATGCTGGGACGACGTACCGGTAACCATCAGTACTGGGTGGCGATAGGCTCAGGCAGCATAGTACAGGAAACTTTGGTTTATCCGGAGGTTAACTATCGAGCCACTGGCAAAATTTAGGAGTCGGTTCAGTAAGTTTTTTTTTCTTTTTGTTGCTTTTTTTCCCCACCAGTCAGGCTCTGCAACGTCTAGCTAAAGCTGTTGCTTAGCTACAGAGACGCTTGCAAGCTATGGCCGACTGTTTAGAAGCTGTTGCTAAGCAACAGGGTTTGTTGCTAGATACGGAGCTCAAAAGCTTCCGTATGTTTTAACATTAGCGCTGGTTTGTCTGGCAGTTTTGATGGGACGACAACAGCTCGGTCCCGTCGGTGCCGGATATCAAAGTTTCCTGTATGAGGTACTACAACAACAAAATACTGCGGATGCTGGAAATCTGAAATAACAGAAAACGCTGGAAAAACTCAGCAGGCCAGGCAGCATCCGTGGAGAGAGAAACAGAGTTAACGTTTCAGGTCGATGACCTTTCGTCAGAACTGGAAACAAGCAGGAAGGTTCCTTTTCCTGCTTGTTTCCAGTTCTGACGAAAGGTCTTCGACCTGAAACGTTGACTCTGTTTCTCTCTCCACGGATGCTGCCTGGCCTGCTGAGTTTTTCCAGCATCTTCTGTTGTTATTTTAGTTTGAGGTTCTGATGGGGGAAGGGGAGAAAGCATGATCTGTCAGCACTGTGGCCTGGGGGGGGGGGAAAGAGAAGAGAGGGAGAAGAGCACTCGAACCATTAGCAGTGCAAGGGAAGCATGGCACACCTTATAACATGTCAGAAGTGGGGAGGGGGAGGGAAATCCCTGTAGTGTGTACACAGATTGGAAGAGGTGGGATGGGGAGAGGATGTAGGGAGCAGTGGTTCAGGCTTTGGGAGCAATGGGGAGGTAGGTGTGGTCTAGAGCCTAGCAGTATTGAGAGTCAGATGAACTCATGGCCTGAAGTCAGTTCTGTATGTGCATAGTGAGTAGTGCTTAAAAACCTAGTGTCCTGTTGCCCACTTGTCAGATTTATGCTGTCTGAGCTAAAAATTTAAGTTAATAAATTGAAATTTTATTCTATAAAAAAAAAATCATCCTGCCAATGGTTTTCAAATAATTGGGAAAACTCCAAAATCCTTTCCTGTTATGTCAGCTGATAGCTGCTTTGACAAAATCTTACTGATGCATGATGAGATCTTCAGCAGAACATCAAACCAACACAATACCCTGAAGCCAACAGTGTGATGATAGCTGGTGGTCAAATGTCATCTTCAAGCCCAGCGTTTTCAAAGAGACATTAAGGAAGCTACTGAATACACACAAGACAACTTTACTGGGGAGTTTCATCACCATGTTAATATGAAATATATAATTTTTATTTTGTTAAAAATCTTCTAGTCAGGCTGAGGGAAAAAAAAGTTTAATTGCTTGGATTCATTTACTTTCTCCTTTCCTTTACTGGTATTTTCTTATGACCGATTATTCAGCATTGGCTGCTTTCGTAAGTCTTTGCAGTTTGCTAGTTGTTTTCCTCACTTTTGATTTGGACATTCCTCAACTCTTGTTTTGATTTGCTGCTGTTTTACTTTGAGCCAATCAACAAGGCGTGGCAGGAAAAGCGAGACACTTACAGGAAGTGTACACCAAACGCAAGACTTTTAAATCGAGATGGGCAATAAAAGCTGGCCTTACCAGCGACGCCCACATCCCGTGAACGAATAAAAAAAAATTATACAGACAGTTTCGAATTTTTATTTTTGTAAATTAGTTAATACTAGCTGACGTTGGTCAAGTACAATCTGAGGTTGAAGGCAGTTGCGATAGTTAGCTGCAACGGTTGCTGTGTTTAATCTGACTTGTCTCTTTAGGGCCACTGCTCAGCTACTCCCTGTGGGAAAGTGATCCAAGAGGTTATGAATTAAGCGGATTGCCGAGTGACGTTTCTGTCGATTGCAGCTGTTTGTAAATTCCAGCACCTGCCTCAACGGAGAGGTCCAGTTAGAATGACGAGCTCTCTCTTTTTTTCTAATTTTTATTTTTTAATTTTTTAAAAAGGTTATTCAGTTAGACAGCTGAATGCTAGCTGCAAGAATTTTACATAGAACTACATTAATAAAGACATTTAAATGTCATATAGTGTTATTACAACTACGTTAAACAAAAAATTAGAACAATTTTAAATATACAAAATTTCAGGCACTTCTTTCCCATTTTCTCTTTTGTTCCAGTCTCTTGTTTTGCCATTACATCATTTATGATTAGTACACCCCTAATAACCTATTCTATTCCTATTTTAAAGTACACTTTAGAGGCAAGACTCAAATGAAAAATTAGTCTTTTTTTCCAATCAATTAATTAACCAAATAATATTGGGAGGCAACAGTCAGACATGTTTTAATTCATCAAACCAGTAAGGATGTAATCTCATCAAGGTTAGGAGGAGGCCAATCAGCGAGGAAGTAAACTTGGATGCTGTAAGGTTTAATTTATTAAAACACTAAATAGCATTCTACAATCCCCCCAGGCTGGCTGCCGAGCAACAGGACTTTTTTCTCATCATGCTGCAGATAGCCGCATTTCTCTGGCCTGAGTGTTTATACTCTGAATAACATTATTTCATGTCTCACACAATCTGCTTGCTTCAGCCAAACTTGCTGCATAATTCAAGGGATCAGAGCCAAAAAAATAAGTACATATTAATTTCACCGCATCCAGTCCATCACCAGGACTGCCTACTCTCCTCTTCACAAAATCGTCTGTCTACGTCATCCCTTCGCTGCTGAAACACTTAATGTCGTCTTCACATCTAAGCTTGATTTGACCAATGGAGACTGAGTACCGACTTCTATCATGAAAGAAGAAGAATGCTATCTCTACATATACCACCAGATAATCAGTGGGGCAGCATTAATGTGTCTAGCAAAACATGTTACCCTTCCTCTTCCAAACCAAGATGTCTCGCAAAACGTAACAGAATGGAGGAGATGTGGTCAAAAACAGCACACCCCACAAACCTTGTGGACCGTGCCCTTGTAGAAAGCTTTTAACAGAACAGCCTCAGAATCCAAAAACGATTTAATATAATAAAGATATGTAAAGACCTTTTTGTTTAACTTAAGTTTAAGTTTTCAGGATGGCTTACTGGCAGTGCCTTTGGAGTGCTACAATTATTCTCAATGCCTATGGGTTAGAGATGGGAAACAAAGCTCCTACTTCCCCGATTGCTACCCCGACACACACACACACACCACACACACACACACACACACACACACACACACACACGTGGGAGTCACAGTACTTTCTAATATACTAGCAAATCCCTGTGGCATTGCTCAGGCTGAATTGTGGGGGCTAGGGCTGCACATTTCCACTGAAAAGAATGTGGCAAGAAATTTGTAAGATCTCCACAGGCACAGTGTTTTCTCTTGACTGGATTCTGGAAAATGAATGAATGCTTTCCTTACCCACGACAGGTAGATTTCTCGATTGATCTCTGCAAGGGATATGGGGCGGCATCTATTTATCTTTACAGTTCACCTGTGTAGAACTTAAGATTGATCTGCAGCTTGGCTTCTTTACTAAATATCTCTAGCATTTACTAGAATGACGTAAATAGATGTTTAAATCAGGGCTTTTATTCAAACTTCCTCCAAACTTGAATGGGGCGGTCTTTCTGAATCACTTGTATTCCCCTCCACTGTATCTGCATTTGGTTCTCTTACTCCCAACTGCATTTTCAGGATGTCAGCTAATATATCGTTCAAACATTTGTTCAGAAAAAGATAGTGTTCATGTTTTGCCTTTTTTTGACGTTATAGATGTTCAAAAAAATCAAATGACTGTAACTGATTCTAAAAATGACATTCCTGGAGGTTTTTTTTACCTACAGCAATTTTCTACTTATCTAGGTGTGCAGGAGGGAGCAGAGCATACAAACAACACACTCTGGCAAGTTGTGTGAACACAAGAAATAAGAGCAGGAGTCGGCCATATGGCCCCTCGAGCCTGCTCCGCCATTCAATAAGGTCATGGCTGATCATTGACCTCGACTCCACTTTCCCGCCCGATCTCCATATCCCTTGATTCCCCTAGAGTCCAAAAATCTATTGATCTCAGCCTTGAATATACTCAAAGCCTCAGCATGCACAGCCCTTTGGGGCAGAGAATTCCAAAGATTCACAACCCTGAGTGAAGAAATTCCTCATCTCAGTCTTAAATGGTCTACCCCTTATCCTGAGACTATGCCCCCTAGTTCTAGACACTCCAGCCAGGGGAAACAACCTCTCAGCATCTACCCTGTCAATCCCCTTCAGAATCTTGTATGTTTCAATGAGATCATCTCTCATTCTTCTAAACTCCAGAGAGTAGAGGTACATTCTACACAATCTCTCATCATAGGACAGCCCTCTCATCAGGAATCAATCTGGTGAACCTTCGTTGCACTGCCTCCAAGGCAAGTATATCCTTCCTTAGATAAGGAGATCAGAACTGTGCACCGTACTCCAGGTGTGGTCTCACCAAGGCCCTGTACAATTGTAGCAAGACTTCCTTACTCTCATACTCCAACCCCCTTGCAATAAAGGCCAACATGCCATTTGCCTTCCTTATTGCTTGCTGTACCTGCATGCTAGCTTTCTGTGTTTCTTGCACGAGGACACCCAAATCTCTCTGAACACCAACATTTGAAAGTTTCTCGCCATTTAAAAAATATTCTGTTTTTCTATTCTTCCTACCAAAGTGACTAACCTCACATTTCCCTACATTATACTCCATCTGCCACCTTACTGCCCACTTAGTCTATCTATATCCCTTTGCAGACTCTGTTCTCCTCACAGCTTACTGTCCCACCTAGCTTTGTATCATCAGCAAACTTGGATACATTACACTCTGTCCCTTCATCTAGGTCATTAATATAGATTGTAAATAGCTGAGGCCCCAACACTGATCCTTGCAGCACCCCACTAGTTACAGCCTGCCAACCTGAAAAAGATCAGTTTATCCCTACTCTCTGTTTACCAATCCTCTATCCATGCTGCTACATTACCCCCAACCCCATGAGCCCTAATCTTGTGTAATAGGTGAATGGGGTGGACTTGCTGTCAATCAATTTCTAGACGTTGGAGGCACAACCTACTGTTGGCTACTTTGCTGTTCAGTTTCTTCAGCTGACTACAGTATGCCTTGGAATCTGCATGGACAAGAGGATGAATCTTCTTATATGAACAGGCCGCCAAAGGAGGACAGTGTTCGATGCATTTCGAACACAAAAATGCTATTACAGTTCCCACCACTTACACCGTCCATGCTCATCACGGGCAGCCGCCTAGAAATCAGAAAAATAGCACTAACCATTTGCCAGTACCAAAGGAGTGAATTACAAAGGCACTGCTTAAAATGTATTCAGCGCAATGGTTATTTTGGGCAGTTCAAAATAAATTCTTCGCACCTCATTAATCCCTTGTATTTACCAGTTTACACACCGCTTCACAACACCCTCTATCTGTGCAATGCTCATTTTTTATGCCCTGGGGATTGCTGTGACAAACTGTTCGGAGTTAAATCGGGGTAGTTTGGTTGCAGAAACAAAGATATTGGGGATTAAAATATCTAAAAGAATCACTGGAACCTCACGCGTTACAAAAAAAGCGGTCCATGCTTGTAGATGGGAGCACATATCCTGAAATTACTTGATCTGGCCATCAGAGGATACATGAAGGTGAATGAAAATACATTAGTGTTTTAAGTTTGCTTGGTTTAAACTGTACATGCTCTGCTGTTGGTCTCAAACATGAGGCACTGGTGATCAGTTTTCATACAAATGGAGATTAGTTTTACCGTCCACCATTTTTGGTGGGTAGGTCGAGTTAACGCCAACACGCGCACTAAGAGCGGTAAGGACTGTACATAGGTAGTTTACTCAACTTTCCATTTAAAAAAACCTTATTTCCAATAGTAAGTGCCAAAAGAATATTCAAAAAGATATTTTCAGTGATTTGACTGATTTGCTTTAGTTTATTAGCAACTGTTGCCGACTGCCCATTTTTGATTTTTTTTTTTTTTAAATCTTGACTGGTGTTTTTCATTGCTGTCTACTATTTGGTATGTTCCTTATCTAATCAGTTGTGACTTGTTGCTGTAGTACAATTATGAAATTTGATCCCGGGTGAAAGTGTGACAGGATTTTCCAGAGTGCATTTGTACAATTTATTCACTGTAGGCGTCACGGCAACAACTGGAAACATTTTTCTTTAGCCTTTATCAATATTTGTGTTTGTTTTTCCAAAAGGTTTCAAACCAAGCTGAACAATGAATTTTACAACCCTTTTTGAAGTTACTTTTGTTAATTTTGTTTCCAACTTCAGAATGAAAGGCCGCAGAGACAAAAAAAAACAAACACACGGATGATTGGAGTACCTGGCCTTTATTTTGTTTGTACATTTGTAGAATTTAAAAATAATTTACATAAAAGATTTATTAATCTAGCCAATTTATTGTCCAGGAACCAATCAAACCCACTTGCTTCACTGTATCTGGGAAGGTCCTTTAGCAATTTCTTTCCAAATTCTCACTAGAGATGTCCATCCTCCCCTATTTCTACACCCCAGCACCCACAATAATACCTCAAACAATGCATTTACTAGGGGCTGTTTATACATGCAAGTTATCTATTAAAGTATGAAAACACTGCTTTATACATTTTTGCAGACCCAATTACAGGAAACTTTGTGTTATCCGGAGGCTAACTGTCCGGAATGCTCGAGCCACCGGCAAAACTCAGGAGCCGTTTTCGTTAGGTTTTTTTTCTTCTCGTTGCTTTTTTCTCAACAGTCAAGCTCTGCAAGGTCTGCTGAAGCTGTTGCTAAGCTACAGAGACGCTTGGACTGTTTAGAAGCACAGGGTTTGTTGACAGATAGAGCTCAAAAGCTTCCATATCTTTCAACATTAGCACTGGTTTGTCCGGCAGTTTTGAGGGAACGGCAACAGCTCGGTCCCGTCGGTGCCGGATAGCACAAAGTTTCCTGTACAACACTTCAAATGCAGAGAGTTCTTTGAACCTTTTCCCAAATTCTTATCCCATTCCTCCCTCCCCCCCCCCCCCCCACCACCCCCACCACATGTTGCAATACCCCATGTTACACCCCAGAGTAATACCAAACCATGGGAGCCAACCCCCTTTTCTGTTCAATTTGCAGGTCATTAAACCAATTAACTTCTTCACTATGACGGGAATATTAATTAATTCTTTCCCCACTCTCTTTTTCTAAGCCAATTAAAATAGCTTATCCTTCAGTTTTGATAAAGGGTTGCACTCAAAATATTCACTTGTTTTTCTCTTTCAGATGCTAACTAGTCTATTTTGTCTCTGTATATAATCAACAAGTAGATTGCAGACAACGCCACAGGCAGTCAGTTCATGAATACACGTTCCCCCCAATGTAAAGGTGGTGACGGAGGCGAGAGTCTTCGAGGCTTGCCCCACTGAGCCTCCTAGTGGCCAGAGCCTGCAAGAACAGGATACTTGCCATAGCATAACTGAATGGGAAACATTGACACAGCAATTTACGAAGGTAAATGTTGACATAAAAGAATAACCATAAATTGCAACAAGTAAGGGTAGTGGACAGGTAGCTGGCACCCTATACAAACTCCTCTTCAGCTCCCCATCCTAACCGCTCCATTTCTCTCCTCTTTCCCCATGGTCAGTGTCTACTGTATCCCACTGCTCCTGTTTGAAAAGTTCTTCCTGCAAGTGAGGGGCACTACAGAAATGCAAATTGTCTCATCACTGATGAAGCAAATTCGTCTATTTTCAGAATCCAACAGCAGAGCGTTAGATTATTGTTCACTTTCAAATTTCCCCTCAAAGCGCAAACGTTACTAACTTGGTAATTTTGTTAGATGGTGATCTATGAGACACCAATTGTTTTGTTAACAAGGAATGGAAAGAAAACAGGTGAAACAAGATAGGATGACAAAATCATTAGTTGTATGCACAGCACCAGTAGCTAAAGGCACAAGTTTGAAAGTCTTGACCTAAATTCTCAATAATCCCATCAAAAACATAAAAGAGGCAGAATTCAAACATTACTGAACTTGAGAATTTATGTATTTACTGTTGAAACACAAATCTAATGTTAGAATCAAGAGCAAGTAGAATAATATTTCTATAGAATGTTCTGCAGACCCCATGGTCGCAGATGTGGAAAGATCTTGGTCAGAGAATGCAAGAGCCTAAATAGAAATTTAATTAAGAAAAATATCATCTCCTTACCCTTTTTTTTTTAAATAGAAAAAGATAGCAAATGAAATCCTTCACATTTCAAAATAAATATTCTGCATAAACTGCTATACAAGATCGTTTTAGATAAAGCAGCTCCTGGAGTTCATCTGGTCCTATCTTCCCAATACAGGTAGACTACCTTTTATCCGAACTTCCGAAAACCAAAACCCTCTAAAAACCGAAGGTTTTTTCGTTCAGCGTAAGTCGTGCGCACGACCCCGACCCCCGCCGACCCCCCCCCCCCGCGGACCCCGACTCCCGCCGACCCCCGCCAACCCACCCCCGACAAATTTCCCAGTCTTATAATACCTTCCGAAATCCGAAATTTTCCGAAAACCGAAACACGGCTGGTCCCGAGGTTTTCGGATAAAGGATAATCTACCTGTACAGCATCTGGTCATTTCTTGAATGAATCCAGTGTCCTGACTTCAGTTTCTCTTCCTGGCAACCTGTTCCAGCTGTTCATCGTCCCGTGTAAAGAAAAACGTCTTGACATCTGTCCTAAATATGTTCTTCACAAATCTGAAGCTGTGCCCTCTTGATCTGCTACCTTAGTATATCAGAAGAACGTAAAACTGTGCAGATCAGAATAGCCCACTGCAGTCTACCTGGCTGGCCCATCTCAAAGTATAGCTCCAGGTTTAATTTTCCCACCTCAATTATCATACATACCATAGATGTCTCTTTACAAACTGAAGAACCCTAGCATTACATTGTCCCTTTTCGCTCTAACACCTGGGAGGAGTCTCACTGCTCTCCCCTGCATTATCTCTAGGACCTGCATGTGCCCTTATATTGCAGTAACCAGAACACTATGCAGTACTCCAGGCTTGGCCTAACCTTTGAAGATTTTAATGTAACCAATTTGCTAATGTGGTTCACATCCTATTTGCTTTGTTTATCATCACCTCCGGCTTAGATATAGTGAGCGCTATTTCTACTTCCCTTCTACAGGAAACTCTCGATTTACCGGCACCTAAATAACCAGAAATCTCTGTTAACCGGCAAAATTCAGGAGTAGGTTCAGGTGAGTTTTACTTCATATTAGTGGCCGTTCCTGGATCTGTGGCCATGTAACCGGCGTTCCTGCACCTGTCGCATAGCAATAGGGACGCCTGGATCTTGTGGCCGGGTGCACCTGTCGCATAGCAATAGGGACGCCTGGATCTTGTGGCCGGGGTTCCTGCACCTGTTGCATAGCAACAGGGACGCCTGGATCTTGTGGCCGGGGTTCTTGCACCTGTTGCATAGCAACAGGGACGCCTGGATCTGTGGCCATGTACGGGGCTCTCGTACCTTTTGCAATACTTCTCTGTAATCCGGACTTTTTGATAAACCGGCACCACGCCAGTCCCGGATTTAAAAAAAGAGTTTCCTGTACTTCCCCTCTGGTAAGCTCTGTCCCATCCTTAGAGTACACATGCCTCCCATTTTCATTCTGAATATGCACTAACTTGCACTTGTCCATATTAAGCTTCACTTACCACTGATCAATAGTGTTAATATAATATTGCACAGAAAGGGCAAAAGGGTAGTTTATAACATTGAATAATGTACTGAAATATAAATTCTATGTTTTTATTTGAAATCCCTCATCATCAGTAAATATGTGACAGTCCACAGAAGCCATCAAAAAATTCCTTGGTCAGCCCTGGCAAGCTATACTTCAGCAGTACAAAAAAAGATATGCGAGAGAAGTTTCCCCACTCTCTCCAGAAAATCTAACACAGACTGAAGCAATTATCCTTAAAGAAGCCAAATACATGAGTTAAGGCTTCCTTAACTGAGAGCATAAACACTAGCACTAATTCCTTGAGTGCCATTAATTACATTGAATTTTGAGAGACACACACACACACCCTACCTGAGCACTGAAGTTTGACATGGTAGTTGTCTCTATATCCTTCTTTCCCAAGATCTCCATCTTCACTGGTGCGCTTGGAAAGCTATAGGCAAAGTACTCAAGGAAATCTGGTAAGTATGCAGCAGCTCCATGAACAATACCCATAACATAATAGGCTGCAGAGTTATTATTCTCACTAAACGTCAGATTCACAAACTCCTCTGAAAATCTCTCCATCTCCACAAGAGATAGGGAAGAGAGTTCATCCATGTAGGCGTGCACCACTGAAGCTCCTCCATTAGGCTGGTCTTCTATGTGGATAAACCTTCTGAATTCCAACAGATCAAGTCTTGAACCTTTGTTTTCAACACTGGAATCCGTGCACAAGTTAGGGGGAAATTGACTGCTTTCCACTGGCACACATTCAGATAGTCCACCTTCTGGGTACAAAATGGTTATCCTATTCCCATCTTCTATTGCAGTCACCTGCTGCTCTTTGATTTCTGACATTAGCCCTGAACAAACTGTTTGAATGGATTTGCTGCACATTTTGGGCTGTTTTCGTTTTTCACTTTCCTTGTGTTTCTTTTTCTTTTTCTTCTTTATCTTTTTAAACTGGAATTCTTCTGTACTAAGTTTTCTTTTTTCACTGTTACCTGAAAGCAAATGAAACAGAAAATATCTATAGCTTCAACAAATTTGTAATGCCAGCTTAACAATTCTTTGAGAATCCAACCATTGGTGAAGTTTCAAGTTTTGACATAACAGCAGAACCCATTTACCAATTTCCTTGCAGGCTCTTCAATGTCAATCAGGTTTACATATGTAGCTTTTCTCAAACTATTTATGTCTTTTTATTTGTTTTCACTTGTTCTTTTTGTAGGGTTCTTACTTCTCCCCTATTCTGGGCTTCTTTCTTCTTCACACCCCACTTAGAATGCATGAATCAACCTGCACATAAGACACTGCCAATGCTGTTGTTGATCCAGCTGCAAGGAGGTGCACAGGAGTTGCCCGAGGTGGTATTCGCCAAAGCAATTAAGCATGAAGCTTCCACTTACAGTTGAGCTCAATGGTTCAGTCACTATAGCAGGAAACCTGCATCCTACCACTGGATGCCACCACTTTTTAACATAATATTAAGTTCATAATCTATAAATGTTACTGAAAAAATACAATGCTAGGTTAGGCAGTCTATTGCAGCCTATGAATGCTATTCCTGTTTTTATATGGAATTGAAATCATCCTCCAGGGGAAACAGCATGAATACTGTAAAAGAGCTTCATGCACACTTATGAGAGATGCTCCTCCCTATCCCTTGCTGTGAATCACATCCCAAGTGCTTAACCAGCAAAGAATGCAGTGCTCATTCAATTCAACTATACATTAGTAAATCAAGGTACTGCAGAATCTAAGACTGTATATAGAGCAGTTTGGAGCATTGAAAGTTTTGCAACACCAAAGCACTTAGGGGGAGAAATTGGGTGAGTAGCGCCACCTGTTAGCGCCTAAGGAGGCAGTCAGTGGCTGTAGCGCCACTGGCTGCGTCTCCCGCGATATTCAGTAGGGGCGCTAATGGTGGCGTTAGGCATTTGCGCTGCGCCGCCACCGATCACGTCATCGGTGTGTGCAGCGCCCCATTCACGATATTTGGTAGCGAACGCCACAGTTGCGCCGTTCGCTACCCGCGCCTGGTTCACAGGGCCTTACTGTGCCGGCAGCGGCGCAAGTTAAGGTGGAGGTGCGGGGCGGCCGCCTGCCAGCACCTCTGTCCCCGGCCTCCTAACCCCCCGCCCGCAGCATTGCCGGCTGTTTCCCCGAGAGCCCGGCACTTCTCCTTGGTGCCGGGCTCATTTGCCGGCAGTCGCGAGCGGGGATCGCGCTGTTGCAGGCACCTCCCCCTTAACAGGGGGAGGAAGGCCTGCAGTACCGCAGCGTGCCGTGCCGCAGCGTGTGGCGCTGCGGCACGTTGCGCTGCGATAATCAGTTTCAGCGCCCTAAGAGGGACGCGGAGCGCCTCGAGCCTCGCCCCGTGTCCCTCGAGCGGCACTGAAACTGAATTTCTGGCGATCTGTATTACTCCGATCGCCGCGCTAATTCCTGCGCTCAGGCAACTTTTGCGCCACTTTGGCGCCCCAACCCAATTTCTAGGCCTTATTGTTCTGGACTAAAAAAAACTTAATGTTATACAACTGGACCTCCAAAAAGCCTTTGACAAAGTTCTCTGTAAAAGGACACAATTTAGGCTTAAAATAGAAAGAGATCTTAGTAGTCTTGCTGTGGAGCAACAATCAATATTGCTAAAGTAGTACTAAACCACGTAGCCAAAACAGTAGAATATAATTCAAAGGAAGTCAGACTTAAGTTGTACAGAGTTTGTCTCCCATTATAACTTCAGTACCATATCCAGTTTTATTTAGGGAGATAAGAGAGACTCAAATCCTAGAAGCAGTAGAGGAGAGCGAAGACTGACCCCTGGTGCCAGAGGACTGGATTATGAGGAAAGACTGAAGAAACTTGTTTTTCCAGTCTTGAAAGGAGTGGGCTAAGAGGAGAGAGTAGAAGTACATGACAGTAAATAGTTATACTGTAGTAAAAGAGCTTGCATTTATATAGTGTCTTTCCCAACCACAGGATGCCCCAAAGCTCTTTTCAACCAATTAAGTACTTCTGAAATGTAGTCACTGTTGTAATGTAGGAAACATGGCAGTCAATTTGCACGCAGCAAGCTCCCACAAACAGCAGATAGCCTGTATTTTTAATATGAAAGTGATGTTGGTTGAGGGATAAATATTGGGCAGGACACCGGGAAGAACCCCCTTGCTCTTCTTTAAAATAGTGCCACAAGATCTTTTACGTCCACCTAAGGCAGGCAGGGCCTCAGTTTGACGTTTCATCTGAAAGGCAGCACTTCCAATAGTGCAGCACTCCTTCAGAACTGCATTGAAGTTCCAGCCAAGATTATGTGCTGAAGTCTCTGGAGTGGGACCTGAACACATGACCAACTGACTCAGAAAGGCGAGTGCGCTTCCACTGAGCCCAGGCTGGCATCTGAAACTTACTGTACCTTATACACACAGTGGCTTGCTGGACATATTTTGCAAAACTTCCACAAACTTCCTGCATATGGCCTCAGTGTGCTGGACACATTGGGAAGATAAAGGCACTGGCCCACTGATCCAGTCAAGCTACCATTGTTCTGGTCTTGGTGTTCTAGGCCAGTTTTGCTTTCAAGTCCTGAACTACTGCAATGTTTAGACCTTCCAGAAGATTTAGAATACAGATTTGGAAAAAAAAATCCAGCTAAACTAGAATTTGAATGTCCAAAAAATTGTTGTCTGATTTTATCTTAAGAATAAACAGCAACATTTTCCAAAAGACAATCTAACAGTTGGACGGAAGAGAGGATGGACAGGCAGAAGGAAGGAAATAAAAAACGAAAGAAATACTTTGGAAGGGCAGTCGCTGTTGTAGGGAATTGCAACAGACAATTTGCATAGAGCAAGGTCTCAAGTAGCAATTTGATCGGTTGGTTGGTTGAGGAATGAAGAGTGTCCTGGGATCTTGTAAGTCCACCTGAGATGGCAGATGGAAATTACGGTTTCACTTCTTATCCAAAAGGCAGCACCTCCGACAACACAGACCTCCCTCATTACTGCACCGTCAGCTGGGATTATGTGAAGTCTTGAATGGGGCTTGAACCCACAATCTTCCATCTCGGAGGAGAGAGTGCTACCACTGAGCCAAGGCTGACACCAAGAAAGGAGTTTAACACGTTACTTGCATTATTTTGATTTCTAAAAATATCCGTCTTTACCTTCACAAGACAAGTGTTAATTAATACTTTATAAAGATATACAGTGGAAGGTATAAGTGCAAGGGATTAAAGCAAGATTTCAAGTTAGTTCACTGCCACCTGCCCACCCTCTAATTCATCAATGGGTAAAATCAGCCCACTATTAAAAGAGCTACAACATCAAAGTGCCTAAACACCGATTCATGGAAATATTCCATAGTGAGATTTCTTGTTCTGGCAAGTTCCCTCCGGAAGCTGTTGACTCCTTGCTGGGATACAGTTTCAAAAGTGCCAGTCATCCCAAAATCTCACTCACATTTTTATTTAGTGTGAGCCTCGACAGCAAATGTCAGCAAACTCTTCAACCACAGGGGCATCACTGCCGAGCCCGATCCAATGCAGTCCAAATAGTAAAATTTAAACATTCTGGCCCGGTGTTTCCGCCGTGGGCACAATCGGGGATTTGTGCCTAAATTGCGCCTGTTTTGCCACTGTGAAATAGCACCTAAGTAGCCTTGCAAACTAATTATCATAAGCCAGAGCGTGAAATCAGCACAATCTCAGAGCATAGTTAAAACAAAATTGGAACAGAGCCAATGCGGCTTCAAGTTTTGAAGAAGGGTCCAACCCGAAAAGTCAACTCAAATTTCTCTCCACGGATGTTGCCTGACCTGCTGAGTTTTTCCAGCATTTTCTGTTGTTATTTCGGCTTCAAGTTGAAGTTGGTTCAGCCATTGTTACAGCTTGACTACCTCAATTTTGTTCTTAAAACACAAAAAATAATCAAATCTGGTTTCCCCCTCCTACTTGAGTAATTTATGCTAATGTGTTTTTGACTACTGGTAACCCTGTGGTACTTTTCCCAAGTTGCCATTCTTCGTATGCGAGCCCAGATAACGAGTGTTGGCAGGTCACTGAATAGCAATCATGAACAGGAGACTTTGCCCCTTTCTGGGTCCACGGACATGTAACATCAAAACCACTCAAACAACATAACCATGCCAACTGTAGCAGAAGACTTTACCATGCATTACTCCATTGTAAATAAGAAACTGGAAATATCTAGAATGATGCCTTCCCATCAATTTATATCAAATACATTTTAATTGTTATATCATGACCATAGCAATGCAAAAGGCAAAGCATGACTTTGGGTTTGTGACTTACATTCTTTAAAAGGTCAGTCACAGAATCACAGAAACCTCACAGTACAGATAGAGGCCATTTCGGCCCATCGAGCCTGCACCGACACATATCCCACCCGATCCCCGTAACCCCTACACCAACACATATCCCACCCTATCCCTGTAACCCCACATATTTAATCCCCCTAACACTAAGGGTCAATTTTTTTTATCATAGCCAATCAACCTAACCCGCACATCTTTGGACTGTGGGAGGAAACCGGAGCACCCGGAGAAAACCCACGCAAACACGGGGAGAGTGTGCAAACTCCACACAGTCACCCGAGGCCGGATTCGAACCCGGGTCCCTGGCGCTGTGAGGCAACAGTGCTAACCACTATGCCACAGTCCTGGGATTACTGTACATTTATGCTGATTTGAGTCATTTTATATGTAGTTCCATTAACAAATTGTTAGTCATTCTGAAAGTGCACAAAATACCAAACTTTACAGCCTACAGAACAATGATCTTATGCTGTATCTCAAAGAATAAATAGCACTAAGCATCTTAAAATAAGATTATTTTCCCTACAATAGGGAATTGCCTCTTACTGAAGCTTTTATTTTAAGGGGATGTGGGGGGAGAGACTCTGCAGTAAGTTCCACAGGAGTCATACAGCTTTCAAAAAAAAAAAACTTTCTGGGATTTTCTTTGTCTACGAATCAGTACCACGCCACATGATGCATTCAACAAGAGTCTCGCAAAAACATAGTCAACATGAAGCACAGATCCAGCGCATGTATTTACAATCTAACGGGCATCGAGATTCCCCTTCAGACAAAGAGATCTTTAAAAACTTTAGTCAGTAGGATTTCAGCAAAGTGCGATGCTGGACATGTGAAATGTTCATATTGTCCCCACTTGTCATGTGGAAAGACCCAGCAACAGCTTCTGTCCTTTGAAAATTGGATCATGTCTGGAGGTAACATTCAGGGAGCTCATTAACACTAGGGTTAAGTATTGGTGGTGGTAGTTGAATTATCAAGTTGTTTTTCCCTATACCTTATTGGTATCAATATATTAAATTAGCTTAGTGACACTGAAATCAATCTGCTCTCTCAAGCATACATTTAGCTAAAACAAGTTCCACATATTTCTCTCATAACTAAGGCTAGTGAATGGTCACTAGAAATTTACCCAATAATCACATGTTGTCGGTTTATTTGAGAACATTGGGCTGAATGTAAGAATTACATTGAATTTACAGCACAGAAACAGGCCATTCGGCCCAACTGGTCTATGCTGGTGTTCATGCTCCACTTGAGCCTCCTCCCACCCTACTTCATCTAATTCTATCAGCATAACCTCCTATTCCTTTCTCCCTCATGTACTTATCGTGCTTCCCCTTAAATGCATCTGTGCTATTTGCCTCAACTTCTCCTTGTAGTAGCAAGTTCCACATTCTAACCACTTTCTGGATAAAGAAGTTTCTCCTGAATTCATTATTGGATTTATTAGTGACTATCTTATATTTATGATATCTAGTTTTGGATTCCCCACAAGCGAAAACTTTTGCTCTACGTCTACGCTATCAAACCCCTTCATAATTTTAAATCCCTCCATTAGGTTATCCCTCAGCCTTCTCTTTTCTAGAGAAAAAAGCGCCAATCTGTTCAATCTTTCCCGATAGTTATAACCTCTCAGTTCTGGTATCATTCTTGTAAATCTTTTTTGCACTTTCTCCAGTGCCTCTATATCCTTTTTGTAATATGGTGACCAAAACTGTGCACAGTACTCCAAGTGCAGTCTAACCAAGGGTCGAAACAAGTCTAACATAACTTCTCTGCTGTTCAATTCTATTCTAGAAATTAACCCAAGTGCGTCGTTTACATTTTTTTATGGCCTTGTTAATAGTTAATTGCTGTTGAAACATGCTCTGGCAGCAGCAGAAAGCTAGCATAATTATTATTTTTTTTAATATGGGATTTGTTACATGTTGTGCCCCAGTCACCAGCTTTACCCATAACAAATTCCCCAATAAAAGGTCAGACAGCCAGACACTGGAACACTTAAAAAATGGGACCACGTCCAGCTTTGACAGAGACAAGCATCCTTTCCATTCCTAAGACATACAAGTCAGTAAATAGGTACCAAACATAAAAGCATCATCAAGGCCACTGATTTGCAATTTACACATAAACGTGAATGCAATTTCATAATTTGAGCCTGAAAATACCACTAACACTCCCATAATTAATAACCACTGTTTCAATCACTGTAAATCAGTGAAACTAATACATTATACTCGGCGTCAAACAGGGCATCCTCTGATTTACCATGAACTATGCCAAAGGAGAAATAGAAAAAGGTTAGCGGGAGGAGGAAAAAACACCCGAGATTATTTTTAAATACATCTATCTCAATGAGCTGCACCTCTCCCCTCTACTCTTACAATATGCCCCAATTCTGACTTAGTACATTGAAGAGCGACAAGAAGCACAATTCGAGTGTCCTAGTCATATAACCAGGAAAAGAATTATGAGCACACCAATTATGACAAAAGCAAAATATTGCAGATGCTGGAAATCTGAAATAAAAACACGAAATGCTGGAAATACTCAGGTCAGGCAGCATCTGTGGAGAGAGAAACAAAGTTAATGTTTCAGGTTGAGGTTAGCGATGCAACAGCAAGTACAGAAGCAGGGAAAGGGGAGGGGAGGAAAGAACAAAAGGAAAGCCTGTGATAGAGTGGAAGGCAGGAGAGATTAAATGACAAAAGGGATGATGGTGCGAGGCAAAAGGGGATGGTAATGGGACGAGTAAAGAAACAGAAGATGGGTCGAGAGGAGGTGTAAATGGCAATAGCAGAATCATTACCAACAGCTGCTGTCCGAAAATATGGGAGCAGTGGTTATGATCTGAATTAGTTGAACTCAATGTTGAGTCAAGAAGGGCGTAAAGTGCCTAATCAAAAGGTGAGGTACTCAGAAATCACAGAAACCTCACAGTACAGATAGAGGCCATTTCGGCCCATCGAGCCTGCACCGACACATATCCCTCCCAATCCCCGTAACCCCTACACCAACACATATCCCACCCTATCCCCGTAACCCCATGTATTTAATCCCCCTAACACTAAGGGTCAATTTTTTTTATCATAGCCAATCAACCTAACCTGCACATCTTTGGACTGTGGGAGGAAACCGGAGCACCCGGAGAAAACCCACGCAAACACGGGGAGAATGTGCAAACTCCACACAGTCACCCGAGGCCGGATTCGAACCCGGGTCCCTGGCGCTGTGAGGCAACAGTGCTAACCACTATGCCACCGTGCCACCTCAAGCTTCCGTTAAGCTTCACTGGAACAGAGAGACCACATCGTGAGCAGCAAATACAGTATACTAAATTGAAAGTAGTACAAGTAAATCGCTGTTTCACCTGGAAAGTGTGTTTGGGGCCCTGGACAGTGAGGAAGGAGGTAAAAGGGCAGGTGTTGCATCTCCTGCGCTTACACGGAAAGGTGCCGTGGGAAGGGGAGGGGGTGACTGAAGGGTGGACGAGGGCGTCGTGGAAGAATGGTCCCTTCGGAATGCTGAAAGGGGAGAAAGGAAGATGTGTTTGGTGGTGGCATCGCACTGGAGGTGGCGGAAATGGCAGAGGATGATGTGTTGAATGTGGAGGCTGGAAGGCAAGGACAAGGGGAACCCTATCGTGGCTCTGGGAAGGAGCGAGAGCAGAAGTGCGGGAAATGGGACAGACATGGTCGAGGGCCATCAACCACGGTGGAGGGGAATCCTTGGTGGAGGAAAAAGGAAGACATATTGGAAGCACTAGTATGAAAGGTGGCAGCATCAAAACAGATGCAACGGAGACAGAGAAAATGGAAGAATGGAAGTGGGGTGGAAGGAAGTGTAGTCAAGGTTGCTGTGGGAGTTGGTAGGCTTATAGTAGATATTAGTTAACAGCCTATCTCCAGAAATGGAGACAGAGAAGTCAAGGAAGGGAAGGGAAGAGTTGACGATGGATCATGTGAAGGCGAGGAAAGGGTGGAAACTGGAAGCAAAGTTGATGAAATTTTCCAGTTCAAAGCGAGAGCAGAAAACGGCACCAATACAGTCATCAATGTACCAGAAAGAGGCGAGTGAGGGGACCTGAGTAGGGCTAAAACAAAGAATGTTCTACATGTCCCACCTGTTTGACTTTTGTTCAATGTGAGAACAAGTTCTGCCAGGCAGAGAAGGGTGGTGGTGGATGAGGATTGGTTGGGCCTCCGTTCAAGGAAGGGGCACAGGCTGTCCTGGTGAGACATTGGGACACAGCTACATTACATGATATGTAGCTGTTGCAGCACTTTCACACAAGATACTGAAACGGAGATTTGACAAATGACATTTTCAATCTTTTAAGCAGCAATTTTCATTGATAGATACCTGCCTACTGTTGGAACTGTATTAATAACATTCAGAAGACTGAAGTTCTGTGTAAAAACTTGAGACTTCATTCTGTCTTTGGCCAATATTTTCTACAAGATATTGTAATGCCACACAGAAATTCTTCAGGGAAAGTACTACATACTATAAGTGTCAAAATTACAAACAGGTATTAAAACAGCTGATATCCAAAGTTTAATGAAAGCTGCTACAGCCCTGAACTGAATTTTTTTTTTTTATATAAAGATGTATGTTGCTCTTTAGGATCACTCCCACTCAGTATGTCAATGAATTCAGTTAATGTCTGAAGAATGGAGTACAATTTACATATGGCAATGCTAAAAGTATCAGAGCACTGTGTCACCTACTATTTAGACGGACAGTGGCAGAAGTAACTTCCCAATGCTGTTGAACCTACCTTGGTGTTAAGTGGAAGCTGTGGAGGAGTTTTTGACTTGTCTGGGTCCAGTTGTATTAGACTAAAGATTGAAGTCCATTATTGAGATCTCCACTGACCTTAACCTAAGTAATTATTAGGGTTCCATGTGGAGATTCAGTCTGGCGAGGACTCACTTTATTGATCTTCTGCTCTATACCACACAGCAAAACATTTCTATCATTTAGCATCAAATAGAATTGTCTTCACAGTCTACACAGGCTGAAATACTCCATATAAAAAAATAAAAATCACCCAGTCCATACAGATTATCTTTACATTTCATATGGAACAGAAGGCCCTTCAGAAATAGAAGTTCAATGTTCCACTAGCACCTCCTCTTCCTTCAGCACTTTCCCCTGCAACCACAGCTGATGCAGCACATGTCCACTTGCTTCTTCTCAAAGCATTCCTTTCATGCGAGAGACTTCCTCCATTTGGAATTCTGCATTGCTGCTCACAGCATGGTATTGCAACAGGGAGACCAAACCGAGCAGGTGACAGCTTTTGAAACAGTCCCCACTTGGTCCACAAACGTGAACCTGACCTCCCAGTGGCATGTCACTTCAGCATCAGCTCCTAATCTCACTAACCTTTGCTCCAACCAAGCACAAAACTTTAGGAATAGCATCTCATCTTTCATTTGGACACTTGCAGCACTTAATTATCGCCCCATTTTTCTTGCCAGGTTCTCCCTTTCACATTCCACCCTATCCCCTTCCATTCTGGAGCTGCTTTAGTCACTTTTTGTCTTTCTAAAACAATGACTTGCATTTATACAGCAATAATTAAAACGCCCCAAGGCGCTTCACAGGAGTGTTAACAAAATTTGACACCGAGCTACAAAGAAACATTAGGACAGGTGACCAAAAACTTGGTCAAAAAGAGGTAGGTTTTAAGGACAGACTTGAAGAGAGAGGTGGAAAGGTAGAGAGGGAATTCCAGAGCATCGGGCCTAGATAGCTGAAGGCATGACCGCCAACGGAGGGGCAAAGGAAATTGGGATGCCCAAGAGGCCAGAATTGGAGGAATGTAGAGTACTCAGAGGGTTGTAGAGCTGGAAGAGGTTACAGAGGGGCAAAGCAATGGTGATATTTGAACACAAGGAGGAGTATTTTCAAATCAAGATGTTGTCAGACTGGGAGCCAATGTAGGTCACATGTATATCATCTAGCACATTCCAGCTTCTTCAAATTCTGTTTTGAGGCTATTAACACATTACCTGCCCCTCTGTATTAGTTACTATAACTGCACACTTAATTTGCTCTACCTTCCCAGCTTTGTTTCAGTCAGTGCTACAAAGGGGCTTTTGCCTCTCCTACTCGAGTCTGTCCAAGGACTCCCAGATTCCTATGGTAGGAAGAATGAAGAGAGATCATACATACTAAATGGTACAATTTTAAAAGCGATGCAAGAACAGAGGCGCCAATCTTTGATGGTGACAGGGCAGGTTAACAAAGGGTACAAGATAGATTTACTAGAATGGTTCCAGAGATGAGGGATTACAATTATGTGGATAGTCTAGAAAAGCTGGGGTTGTTCTCCTTGGAGCAGAGAAGGCTAAGAGGAGATTTGATAGAGTTGTTTAAAATCATGAAGGATTTAGATAAGAGTAAATAAAGAAACTGTTTCCAATGGCTGAAGGGTCGATAAAGAGGGGGCACGGATTTAAGGTGATTGAAAGAATCAGACGACGTGAGGAAAAACCTTTTTACGCACTGAGTGGTTAGGATTTGGAATGCTCTGCCTGGTAGGATGGTGGATATGGATTCAATAGTAGTCTTCAAAAGGTAATTGGATAAATACTTGAACGAGAAAGGAATTGCAGGGATATGGGGAAAGAGCAGGGGAGTGGGACTAACTTGATCGGTCTTCGAAAGAGCCGGCGCAGACTTGATGGGCCAAATGGCCTCCTTCTGTGCTGTACTACTCTATCATTCTATTGCTCAACTAAACCAATGTTGTCCAATAGTCACAAATGTCACTACGGCAATACAGTTTTAGCCACAGCCCAATTTCAGTAGAAAACGCCTTATATACATATAAAGTACATTTACCTGGATTGTGTATTTACTTAACATCCACCATTATTCAGTAACCAAGTAAAGCACGCAATGATCAAAAAACACTCGTGCATACTGCTTTTCATCTCATCATTTTACCAACAAATGCACAAAAAGATTAAGGTACACATGTATATGCCATGTGAATGAGTGTTGAGATCACAGGCCAATGACTGTGTCTATTACTCATTTTTATTTACAGATCAGAAATGCAATTAACCACATCCGGATTCCCAATTTGCCACATGTAGCTAGGGGCCAATATATTGGACAACACGGACCTTAAAAACAGGCAATTACTCCTCCACCAACCCTCTCGAACCCATGACCACATCTGTGCTGTCAGATAGCTTATTCAACCTCATCTAGGATGAGTCACAAGTTCCTTCAGCCCAATATTGAAAAGACCGAAAGCACCATCTTCAGCACCTGCCAAAAACTCCACTCCCTTAATGATGATTCTATTCCCCATCCCATCCACTTGGGCTCAACTGGGCATCTGTAACCATTATACCCTGTTCATCCAAGACCTCAGCTTTAAGCTTCACATCCTACTCATCACCAACACCATTTCCTTCCACCTCCATATTGTTCAGCAATGTCCCTCTGTTGCTGAAACTCTACTGCCTCGTCCCACCCTCGCTCTGGAATATCCTCCAGCCTTATATTCCTTCCTAAACTCTCCATTACTCGGCCTTTTGTGCATTCGCCTCCCTTTGCTGGTGTTTATCAACTCCAGACTCAACTACTCTAATGCTGTTTTGCTAGCCTCCTATCTTCTATAATCTATAACCAGGCCAGAATTCTACAGATCCTGTCCCTCAAAGTCCCAACTGCTCATCATCCATTCTTGCTGACCAAAACTGGCTTCCTGCCCCTCAAACCAGCACATCCTCATTTATAAATCCCTCTACTGCTCTGTCCCACCCGCTCTCTGGAATATTCCTTCCTAAACTCTCCATTACTCTGCCTTTTGTGCATTCCCCTCCTTTTGCTGGTGGTGCTTTCAACCACCTTTGTCCTACTTTTTGGGAGCTCCCTCTCCACTTGCAAGAATCTCAAGATTTTTCTGTTTAATTCATTCGCGGGATGTGGGCATCGCTGGCAAGGCCAGCATTTATTGCCCATCCCCAATTGCCCTTGAAAAGGTGGTGGTGAGCCGTGTTCTTGAACCGCTGCACTCCATGTGGTGCAGGTACTCCCAGTGCTGTTAGGTAGGGAGTTCCAGGATTTTGACCCAGTGACAATGAAGGAACTGCAATATATTTTCCATGCGCCTGCTGCCCTTGCCCTTCTAGGTGGTAAAGGGCGCGGCGGGTTTGGGAGGAGCTGTCGAAGAAGCCTTGGCGAGTTGCTGCAGTGCATCTTGTAGATGGTACACACTGCAGACATGGAGCGCCGGTGGTGGAGGGAGTGAATGTTTAAGGTAGTGGATGGGGTGCCAATCAAGTGGGCTGCTTTGTCCTGGATGGTGTCGAGCTTCTTAAGTGTTGTTGGAGCTGCAGTCATCCAGGCAAGTGGAGAGTATTCCATCACACTTCTGACTTGTGCCTTGTATATGGTGGAAAGATCCATCTCTTTGGTTAAGCTTTCGGATACCATCTTAATCTCTCCCTTCCAGAGTCAGTATCAGTTTTCCTTAAGCTTATTTGTGAAGCACTTGGATACATTTCTCATTGTTAACAGTCAAATATAAAGTGAATTTGTTGCTTCCAAATCGACACCCACAATCAATGCCTAGTGACCTTCCCCATACCCCACACTTGACCTAAACCCAAGGAATTACTCTGGTCCTGTCAACTAATTTTTAGAAGGTGTCTCAAAAAGCAAGTTAGAAAAATGTAGGCATTTGGAATGAGAGGAAATGTAACAGCATGGATAGAAAATTGATCAACAGATAGGGAACAAACTTAAGATCAATGCATGTTGTGCAGACTGGAGAAGGTGCAAGTGGTGTACCCCAGAGGGCAGTGTTGGGCAAAGTTTCCTTTAAGTTGCTCGGCGCTCTGCTGCTCCCGCGCAGCCAGCTCACCTGCTTTTAAATAGGAAAAACCATGCATGTGCACCCAAAAAGAAATTAAAGGGAACATTGGCATTGGGTCCACTTGTTCCTGGTATAAATACATAATCTGGATTTGGGCATCGTGAGCAATATTGAAATTTGCCAACAAATCAAAATGAGGAGGTTTAGCAAACAGTAAAGAAGACTGTAAAAGATTTCAGGAACAGAGACTGTTGAGCAGAATGGTGACAGATGCAATTTAATGCAGTTAAGTGTGAGGCAATACATTTTGGGAAAGAAAATAAGGAATGAGAGTAAACACTCAATGGAAGAACACTGGAGGGTGTGGATGAACCAAGCGATGTCAAGTCTCTGAAAATAAAAGTCCAAGCAGATAAAGCCATAAAAAAGGTCGATGGCATTTTGGGATTTTTATAAATAAGGGCAAGAGTAAAGCAGTAATGATGAATTTATACAAAACATTTGTTAGGCTACAGTTAGAATACTGTGTGCGGTTGTGTGCACCCCATTATTGAATGACATTAAAGCCGTAGAGTATTCACCAACATGATGCCAAGAATGAGAAACTATAGTTTATGAGGAGGGACTCTGGATATCAGGGCTAGTTCCACTGAAGCAGAAAAGGCTAGGAGAGATTTTTTAAATTATGATGGGTTTCGACAGAGTGAATAGGGAAAGACTATTTCCTCTGGTTGGGGAATCAGTAATGATGAGGGCATTAATTTAAAACTGTCATTAAAGGAATAAGCAGAGGAATGAGGTGAAATGTCTTTAAATAGAGGGTTGTTGGAACATGAAATGCTTTGCCACAGGGAGTGGATGAGATCTCAACGCTGCATTTTTAAAAAGGGAAAATTGAATAAATATTTGAAGCGAAGAAAAAAAGCAGGGCTATGGGGAGGCAGGACAGTGGGATTAGTTTTGGATCACTCGAGCAAAGAGCTGACAGACATGATGGGCTGAAAGACCTTCTTCTGTGCAATAACCTATGGTTCCATGACTGCAACTCAATATGCGGTCATTCATATAATATTCAAAAATATGCTGAGAATTCTTAAAAACTAGTAAACCAACGCTACTAGAATGCACATAAAAATGGGACAATACTAGTCTAACATTAATGAAAACTTACCAATGGATTACTGAAGTGCATGTCAATTTACCTTGCACGTTATTCCGCCAATACATTTCAGCTAGCAAATCTAATTTTACTGAGACTTCATTTGCATTTAGCCATCCTAGTGCATTTTGCTCCAGAGTGAAAGGATATATTTCCACTCACAATTCCTCAACCTCAGCCAGCCAGTCAAGGGATGCAGGGGAAAAAAAAGACAAGTAATCCTGCTGCTTTCACACTTCAATGCCAGACTGCAAAGCTTCACTGACATTTAGTGAATGGTGCACACCAGTGGGATGGCATGGAGGGGGGTTAGAGTTCTGAGGAATGCTAATGTTTCAAAGCAAAAATGGCAATGAAAATTAATTTTCAAAGATTGCTGTCATAGGAACGTCAATACAGTATTTAGCAAATTAACACTCATTTTGTACAGCACATGGCTGTGAGGCTTGTTTACACATGGAAAGAGCAGATGTTTAAAACCAAGTTGCACATACAATAGTAGTTTTGCTATACAAAAGATTGTGGTTTTCTTACCACGTGCACTCCTGGTACAGGCATAAGCTTGTGCATTAGATAATGTAAAATTCACCCAATGGATATTCAGATATTATATATGAAGAGTTATTCATGATGGAATTTAGCTACTATACTTCTCTAGTTTTCACAATCAGGCAAGTCCATTTACAATTAACAGCCAAGAACAAGTGAAAACAGCGACAAAAAAGTTTCAGTGTCTGTATATACAAATAATAAAATAACTAAACATGGAGGGAGGGAGGGAGGGAGTAGGATTGTAAAAAAGCTTTAATGCTGGTTATTCTGCATTTGGCTGAAGCTCATGTAACTTTTGAATCTTTGCTACCGACCTGGACTGCTTTTTGGAGTAGTTATTGGTCCTAACCACAAATGTACAGGCGGCTACAGCTTTGAAGATCAGACTATACTTCAATAGATATAATAATGATTGAAAAACGTGTCAATGAATTGCAGGAAACTAGGTACGGTTAAGAGAGTATGTCATGTATGTGACATTATAACAACTAAGAATTGAGAAGAGCATCCTGGAAAAATTGGTGACAGCTAGTTACACACACTTATTTCACCTCTGGACCAGTATTTCTTTCCACCCAAGATACAAGTCTCCGCCTGCAACAATCCTACTTGAAATGAGTCTGGGCAGTTTCAACCGAAACCACTGTTGGCATGGATCCACAACAACTCCTCAGATAGCCTCTTAAATGAGACTACAATGATAGCTAATGTGGGAAATGGAAATGTTAAACTGGTGCAGTAGAGAAGTAAACACGTGTGGTTGTAACAAATCATGGAGGAGTGGAAGCAGTTTCACTTTTGAGCTCCCTGGTCTTATAATTCACCCTGAAATACTTAATGCTGACAAGGGATACCAAAAGGAAGAAAACCATTTTATTTGTGCTATCACTGACATCTGTCACCATGACAAAAACAAAACGGCATGACACCATTTATTTATACGGTACATATATCCTTTTTGGCATGGTGTAATATACTTGCATGTTACTCAGAGTATACGGTGTAGCAGTTATTCATGTGATGTAACCACTCTTCATATCCTTCCATTATTACTTAATGTTAAATTAATTTTAATAGGATTCAACTTTAGCTTTTACGGGTCACAAAATTCTGGAGACCACTGAATCTGAAAAACACAATACACTAGTCAAACAAACTTTGATGCATTTAGTTTCCTGTTAAAATATACAGACTGTAGAACAAAGATGTGCAAATTTGCATTTCTAAGCACCGCAGTTAATTGTATAGATTTTCTTGTTGAGATCAGTTCAGACAATGAGAATTCTGCTCTGACAAAGGGTATTTCCATCACAACAGTAACTGCACTTCAAAAAGTTAATTGTTATAAAGCACTTTGGAATGTCCTAGTCATAAAAGGTGCTAATGCAAATCTTACTTTTATTTGAGGTGAAATATTAACCGTACCTTTCTCTCTCCATAGTTGCTGCCTGACCTGCTGAGTGTTGCCAGCATTTTCTGATTTTATTTCAGAAAATGAGAATGTTGTTTTCCCCACTACAGCAGATAAGTAAAAAGACAGCAATTATGTTGACAAGCAGTATGGTTACAGAGCAGATCTGGATTTGTTTCACTTCTAGTGTAGTCAAAATGAGGTAATCTGAAGTTCAACCAATTGATCAATTAAGCCATGGACCATTTGCCAACAACTGGCAAACATGCTTAGAAAATTATTTTACAGCTTCGCTGGCCACCGAATGCATTTGCTAACTTCAACTAACTCTAGAACAATGCTACAACAGTACCAAATTAGTAGATAAATGAGCATTTTCCCTACAGGTCCAATTATTAGAAATTGGTAAGCATAGATTGTACAATAAAAGTTTGTTTCCAAATATGTCATAAGGTCACCAGAGGAACAGGGATAGGCCATTCAGCCCCTCGAGCCTGTTCCACCATTCAATTAGACTATGGCTGATCTGTACCTCAATCCCATTTACTTGCCTTTGATACTCTTAGCTCAGTCTTGAATGTTTCAATTGACCAAGAATCCAGCCTTTTGGGAAAGAGAATTCCAGATTTCTATTACTCTTGTGTGAAGAGGTGCTTCCTGATTTCACTCCTGGCTCTAATTTTGAAAGACTGTGCTTCCTTGTTCTGGATTCCCCTTGAGGAAATAGTTTCTCTTTATCTACCCTATCGAATCCCTTTATCATTTTATAAACACCTCAATTAATTACCCCTCAATCTTCTAAACTCAAGGGATACAAGCCAAGTTTATGCAACCTGTCCTCGTAATTTAACTCTTTAACACTCTTCAGCACTCATCAGTGAAGAAGCATACAAGGCATTTTACACTTAGAGAAAATATTTATCAGCTGATTTATTTTCTAGCTGCAACATTCCTTTTTTGCCATGTCTGGTCACTTTCTTGTTTTGCCATTCTTTTCCTAATTTTAGATTATTCTACATCGTTTTAGGTACTCATCCCTGCTATTCCTTGGCCACAGAAGGCAGCCTGCAGCTAGTTATGTTTGAGACTAACTACAGCAAGTTATGTTTGAGACAGCCAATTCAATTGTGGACAAATATACTGTGACTTTACTTGCCTGTGGTCAATTAAAAAAGGACATTTAAATGATCAAGCCTCCCCTCCACAGAGCATATAATCTGCCGTATCATGAATGCTACCATTTCAATTAATCTCCTGATGGAAAATTATTCCTAACCTCCAAAGACACATGGTGTGGAGATGCCGGTGTTGGACTGGGGTGGACAAATGTAAGAAGTCACACAACACCAGGTTATAGTCCAACAGTTTTATTTGAAATCACAAGCTTTCGGAGCGCTGCTCCTTCATCAGGCGAAGTGGAGAGATGCATAAAGACACAGCTTATATAGTCAGAGAATAATGCCAGATGATTACAGGTAATCTTTCTAACTGCCATTTATATAAGCTGTGTCTTTATGCATCTCTCCACTTCACCTGACGAAGGAGCAGCGCTCCGAAAGCTTGTGATTTCAAATAAAACTTGGACTATAACCTGGTGTTGTGTGACTTCTTACATTTGTCCAAAGAACAAGCAAAACTCCAAAATAATCTCAAAATGTCATTATTGAATCCCAACTTGCTGCAACATTTTCAAATGACATTTCCCAGTAATACAGAAACCATATTGTTCCAAAATGTATAGATGGCCATATTTATCTTTATAGTCTTCAAACCCTGACCAGGTGATACTCAATGCTTTTAAATCAACATAGCATGAGCTGTTTTTGTGTGTCTAGTCCACACATTCTCTGGTGAGAAGAGACATTTCTTTATTTCTAGTCTTCTGTAAAGCTAGTTAGTTCTAAAAAAATATCTAGCTTCTACTAGGCATCTAGCAACAGTAGCCAAAAATCATCCCCATATAATTTAGCCAACTGTGATGGAAATTATGCCATACCACTTGGAGAACACAGTCCATCACGCAGATCTATTCCCAACAGGAAAAACAAACCCATTGGCATAGGTTCCACTCAGGTGATTCATTCACGCCACCTGACACGAATAGATTTACATCACTGAGTTACATTGAATCTAGAGCACAAAACAGGTAATTTGTCCCACACGAGCCTCTCCCACCCCTCGTCATCTCAGCATATCCATCTATAATTTTTTCCCTCATGTGCTTATCTAGCTTCCCCTTAAATGCATCAATATTTGTCTCAACTACTCCTTGTGATAGCACGTTCCACATTCTTACCACTCTTTGGGTAAAGAAGTTTCTCTTGAATTCCCTATTGGATTTATTAGTAATAATCTTATATTTATGACCTCTAGTTTTGGACTTCCCACAAGTGGAAACATTTTCTGTGTCTACCCTATTAAACCTTTTCATTATATTAAAAGACCTACATCAGGTCACCCCTCGGCCTTATCTTTTCTAGAGAAAAAAAAGCCCCAGTCTTTCCCGATATCCAGACAGGACAAACTAGTCTTGTTAAAAATGTATTAGTTCCTAGGATGTGGGCGTCGCTGGCAAGGCCAGCATTTATTGCCAATCCTTAATTGCCCTTGAGAAGGTGGTCGTGAGCCACCTTTTTGAACCACTGCATCTGTGGGGTAAAGGTACTCCCACAGGGCTGTTAGGGAAGGAATTCCAGGATTTTGACCCAGCGACAATGAAGGAACGGCGATATATTTCCAAGTCAGGATGGTGTGTGACTTGGAGGTGATGGTGTTCCCATGCGCCTGCTGCCCTTGTCCTTCTAGGTGGTAGAGGTTGCGGGTGTGGGAGGTGCTGTCGAAGAGGCCTTGGCAAGTTGCTGCAGATAGTAGGCACTGCAGCGACAGTGCGCCTGTGGTGAATGGAGTGAATGTTTAAGGTAGTGGATGGGGCGCCAATCAAGTGGCCTGCTTTGTCCTGGATGGTGTCGAGCTTCTCGAGTGTAAATTAATACTGTACATCATAGAATTATACAGCACAGAAGGAGGCCATTTTGCCCAGCGTGCCTGTGCCAGCTCTTTGAAAGAGCTATCCAGTTAGACCCACTCCCCTGCCCTTTCCACAAAGCCCTGCAAATTTTTCCTTCAAGTATGTATCCAATTCCCTTTTGAAAGTTACTACTGAAGCTGCTTCTACCACCCTTTCACGTAGCGTATTCCAGATCATAACTCGCTGCATAAAAAAGTTTCCCTACGTCACGCTTGGTTCTTTTGCCAATCACCTTAAATCTGTGTCCTCTGGTTACTGACCCTCCTGCTAGTGGAACAGTTTCTCACTATTTACTTGATCAAAGCCCCTCATAATTTTGAACACCTCTATTAATTCTCCCCAGAACCTTCTCTGCTCTAGTGTTTTTTTGTATTGTTGACAGCAGTGCTGCACCTTGAATGGAGCTACTGTGTTATGTACTGTTCCCAGATGAATTTTTGGCACCAGTCGGGTAGCAGAGATCGTCAAATCGACATCAACTTGAAATCTCTCATCAGGAAATGTTGGAATCTAACTTAACAACGATAGATGTTAGTGGAGATCTTACTATTAACAATCCCAGCTTTTCTATTCTCTCCACACAACTGGTCCTTCATCCCTGGTGCCATTCTAGTAAATCTCCTCTGCACCGTCTCCAAGGCCTCGACATCGTTCCTAAAGTGTGGTGCCCAGAATTAGACACAATACTCCAGCTGAGGCCTAACCAGTGATTTATAAAGGTTTAGCATAACTTCCTTGCCTTTGTACTCCATATGCTTTAAAAAAGACAGAATTATCAACTTGTCCTGTCACCTTCAAAGATTTGTGTACGTAAACCCCTGGGTCTCTCTGTTCCTGCACCCCCTTTTATATTGTACCATTTAGTTTATATTACCTCTCCAGTCTTCCATCCAAAATGCATCACTTCACATTTCTTTGCATTAAATTACATCTGCCATGTGTCTGCCCATTTCATCAGTCTATGTCCTCCTTAAATCTGTTACCATCCTCCTCACTGTTTACCACATTTCCAAGTTTCGTATCATTATGCGGTATTTATCAAATGCCTTTGGAAAGTGTATATGGAGCCTTTACGACGAGACTTCTCCAGAGTTAAAAACCCACTCCCCAAATCTCCGGTATGCAAAGAAAAGTTTTCACTTCAGAGATGTGCACACTGATCAGTCAGAATGAAATCTAGCCATACATCACAAAATAGTTTTCTGCTCTCCCAAATATAACCCTTCAACTTCTCATTTAATACTCACCAATTGTTTTGAGGCAGCCACAGCATAAAAATAATGCAGTGCAGTAGATAAGACGTAGTATTGTGAACTACACAGCTCATTTGACAATTCATTCTTTTTCTGAAACTTACTGAAAACTAGAAGCTGTACACAAAGGGGAAACATAGTACAAAAGTATTTTTTTCCCCACATAAAAAAGGTCCAAAGCCTTGGTGCCTTTAATGTAAATATTTGCTTTCTTCGTCAGGTACCTGTCCTCAGATTTCACCATACAGACATCACAATAAGACTGTAGCTTGCCTGTATCATGTACTAAAATTATGCCAACAAACAGCTGTTGAACCACTAAAAAAAAGCAACAGACACAGCTGATTGACAGTGCTTCAAGCAGAAAAGCATAATTTGCAGCCCCACAAGACAGCACCAAATTAAACAGCAGCACCCAGGGACACACTCCTGATAATTATAAATATACTTACCGTAACCATTTTTAATATTTTTATTAAAGGCACCAAGACAAACAAGGTGGAGGCAGTTATATGGCAAACTCATTTTATACATTTGTTTCCCTTTACACAGAGATCGATCCAAGTTATTTGGCAGTAGAATTTATAGTGAATTTAAAAATTATTCAACACTATGTGCGATCAGAAATTTAGTAAACTTTTATTTATAACCATTTAACCTCAGTTTTAATCATTAACAGAACTGACAATAACACACATTTCTAAGAGTTGGGCAGGGACAACCGTAAGAGTAGAATTTTAAAAACAGGGACTAAATGAGCAGCTACCAATTGTTCATTAAAAGTAATTTTACAATCAATTAACTTTCATTAAAAGATATGCAAAGTACAGCAAAATATGCTAACTTGCTAGTTAACATTCTACTTAAACGACAGAACTCACTATACAATGTTAATAGTAAGATCTCCACTAACATCTATCGTTCTTAAGTTAGATTCCGACATTTCCTGATGAGAGATTTCAAGTTGATGTCGATTTGACGATCTCGGCTACCCGGCTGGCGCCAAAAATTCATCTGGGAACAGTACATAACACAGTAGCTCCATTCAAGGTGCAGCACTGCTGTCAACAATACAAAAAAAACACTAGACGGTGAGTGGGACTCAAAGTAATTTAACTGCAAAATAAGCAGAGCTGTACCTTTCTGGAGTAATTTGACGTCGCCGTTTTCTTTCTTGGCCCTGTGTTTCTTATCCTTCTCTTTGCTGCTGTTGTACTTTTCCTTGGGAGGTTTGTTGGATTTCGAGTGGAGGTAGAGCGAAGAGGTGACGGAACTGTAAACAGGAGGAAGGGGACGGGGAGCAGCCACCGCATACTTTGAGCTAACGCCGAGCTCCGGACATCGTTTGGTACTGTTCCCGCTGCCCTTCTCCCGCTCTCTGTCCCGGTCTCTCCCATCGTTACCCTTCCCCACCGACAACAAACTAGTCGGCGGCGCGGCGCCACGCACTTCCACTTTGGGTTTACCGTAACCGTCGGGCAATGACTGCATCTTCCTTTTCTTCGCCGCTGTCTTGGTGTGCTCCGAGGAAGAATGTAAAGCCGGATTCACTTTGAGAATCTCTGCGCTCGGAGTTGGCGGCAGATCAGCCCGCTCGTCGTTATCGTTTTTCTCCACCACGACGCGTACATAACTCAGCTGCGCCATCTTGAACCTTGGGCCAAAAAAAAAATCCAGTCTTGGCCAACGCTTGTTGGAGTATGGGAGCCCGCCCAGTGGGAGCAGCGAGCGCGCTCGCTGATTGGCTGCGTTACAGGTCAATCTCATGCTGGGTCGCTTCCGTTAATCTGCTGAGCGGAAGCGACTTCCGGAGAGGAGCGGGACTTCCGGTATCAGGTCCGTGTGATAGGAAGTCAGGCGGCTCGAAGCTCGGGCTCTGGGCAATCCTGAAAGATAAAATAAAAACAAACTGTCTTTAAGTTGCAGAAAAAACAATATTTAAAAGAGCGGTGATTGTGCTTTGTTTACTGAAATTCATCTAATGTAAAACACATGTAAATTAAATGACTACGGCACACAAATTATATAGTTTTATAATAATATATCGAGGACCTGTGAGGTCTGGAGAAATGAGTTCCGGTGTGAGGTCAGAAGGCCTGCCAGTTGGTTGCCGTGTGGTGCAGGCGGACCAGAGCCACGTTCGTCACCAAGTGTCGGCGGCCCGAGGCTGCCGCGCTCGCCAGTGTGAGCGATCCGACTCTACCTACTGCTCGATGGGTCGCGGCCGGAGTTTGTACTCCAGTGCAGTGCTTGAGGGAGTGTTGTTTTTTTATTATTCGTTCATAGGATGTGGGTGTCACCAGCATTTATTGCCCTTCAGAAGATGGTGGTGAGCCGCCGCCGCCTTGATCCACAGTTAAGAGTCAACCACAATTGTTGTGGGTCTGGAGTCACATATAGACCAGACTGGGTAAGGACGGCAGATTTCCTTCCCTAAAGGGCATTAGTGAACCAGATGGGTTTTTACCAGTAGCTTCATGGTCACCCTTTCTGATAGTAGCTTTTTATTCCCGATTTGTTAACTGAATTTAAATTCCAAGGTGGGATTTAAACTCAGTCTCTGGATTACTAGTCCAGTAACACAACCACTATGCTATTGTACCCCTTGTATTTTGCCTCACTGTTGGAGGCCATCTTTCAGATGAGATGTTAAAATGAGGCCCCATCTGCCCTCTCAGGTGGACATAAAAGATTCCATTGCACTATTACGTAGAAGAGCAGGGGAGTTCTCCTCTTTGTCCTGGCCTATGTTTATCCCTCAACCAACATCATTTTGGGAGCTTGCTGTGCACAAATTGGCTGCCGCGTTTCCGACATTACAACAGTGACTACACTTCAAAAAAGTACTTCATTGGCTGTAAAGCACTTTGGGACGTCCGCTGGACGTGAAAGGTGCTATATAAATGCAAGTCTTTCTTTGAATGTATGCCGCACACTTCTGAGATTATTGCTTAGGAAAGTCCTGACCTGCTGAGTATTTCCAGCATTTTCTGTTTTTATTTCCGATTTCCAGCAGCCACAATATTTTGCTTTCCTATCATTTGCTGTTGACTTTTTTTGCCTCCATCTTCCTGGTTAGCCGAGATGTTCCGACCCACGGACGCCTCTGTGATTAGCATCAGTACTTGTACCGGCCATGGCACTGCGGTAGCACTGAGGGTCCTGGGTTCAAGTACCACTACAGAGGCTTGAACACATAATCCAGACTCTGCAGTACTGAGGGAGTGCTGCACTGCCGCATGTGCTGACTTTTAAACCGAGGGCCAGTCTGCCCTCTCAGGTGGATCTTAAAGATCCCGTGGCACTATTCGAAGATGAGCTGGGAGTTTTGCCACTGTGCCCTGGCCAATATTTATCCCTCAACAAACATGACTAAAACAGATTATCTGGACATTATCCCATTGTATTTTGTTGTGCGCAAATTGGCTGCCGCGTTTCCTACATTACAAACGTGACTGCAAGTACTTCATTGGCTGTAAAGTGTTTTGGGACATCTTGAGGTTGTGAAAGGTGCTATATAAATGGAAGTTCATTTACTTTTCCTTTGGTTGCTATTGAGAATCTTATGCAAAGGTAGTGGAGACTGGGATCTGAAGCTGGATTCCCTAGTTTTGAATGGAACACTACTTGAATCTCTCCATCCACACAAAATGCTTGAAAGCAATTGTAGGGATTTTTCATGGGTCTATTTCTAAAATGGCATTTTTCAACCAAGAAAGACTTGCATTTATATAGCGCCTTTCACGACTACCGAATGTCTTGAGCGCTTTACAGCCAATGAAGTACTTTTGAAGTGTAGTCACTGTTGTAATGTAGGAAACATGGCAGCCAATTTGTGCACAGCAAGCTCCCACAAACAGCAATGTGATGACCAGATAATGTTTTTGTTATGTTGAGAGATAAATATTGGTCAGAACATCAGGGATAACTCCCCTACTCTTCTTTAAAATAGTGCCATGGGATCTTTTACGTCCATCTGAGAGCAGACGGGGCCCCGGTTTAACGTCTCATCCAAAAGACAGCATCTCTGAGTGCAGCACTCCCTCAGCACTGCACTGGAGTGTCAGCCTAGATTTTTTGTGCTCAAGTCCCTGGAGTAAAATAGCTTTCTTTACATACAAATTAAGCCATGATTGAAAAGGGTATTTTCCAATAATCTCAACATGGAAAGAAAATAAAACATAAAATGAATAGAATTAGGCACAAACCACATTGTCAGCATTTTTTTTACTTACCCTGGAGTGGGACTTGAACCCACAATGACTCCGCGCGAGTGTGCTACCAACTGAGCCACAGCTAACACGAAGCTGGATAGGATGATCTGGACAATAAAGCTTTTCATAACTGTTGTGACTAATACTTCTTGATCAGTCAGTAGGTGTTCTACTTCTAAAAAATAGGATTGGCTTTTTCTCATACTAAAGTGGAACACTGAAGTTGCATCTTGCAACCTGGTCAAGAACTAGTTAAGTTCTTTCAGTAATTTGTCAAATTCAACTGAGGTGTTAACTCTTGCTCTGCTTGGGAATTCACTGTCCTTGCAATGGGTATCCTTTGTCAGTTTTATTAATATACAGGTCGTCCCATCCTGTCGTCGAATTACAGTATGCAGACGATGCTTGCGTCTGCGCTCACTCGGAGGTCGAACTCCAAACCATCGTCAACACCTTCACCGAAGCGTATGAGAGCATAGGCCTTACACTAAACATCCGTAAGACAAAGGTCCTCTACCAACCTGCCCCCGCCACACAGTACTGCCCCGATTATCAAAATCCACGACAAGGCCTTGGACAACGTGGACCACTTTCCACACTACTGTCAACAAGGGCAGACGGCGACGACAAAATCCAACACCGCCTTCAGTGTGCCAGTGCAGCCTTCGGTCGCCTGAGGAAGAGAGTGTTTGAAGACCAGGACCTCAAATCCGGCACTAAGCTCATGGTCTACAGAGCAGCAGTGATACCCGCCCTGCTGTATGCCTCAGAGACATGGACCATGTACAGCAGGCACCTCAAAGCACTGGAGAGGTGCCACCAACGCTGCCTCCGCAAGATCCTGCAAATCCATTGGCAGGATAGGCGCACCAATGTCCGTGTTCTCGCTCAGGCCAACATCCCCAGCATCGAAGCTTTGACCACGCTCAATCAGCTCCGATGGACGGGTCACATTGTCCGCATGTCCGATACGAGACTCCCAAAACAAGCACTCTACTCAGAACTCCGACACGCCAAGAGAGCCCCAGGTGGGCAGAGGAAACGCTTCAAGGACACCCTCAAAGCCTCCTTGAAAAAGTGTAACATCCCCACCGACACCTAGGAAATCCTGGCCCAAGACCGCACAAAGTGGAGGAGAAGCATCCGGGAAGGCGCCGCACACCTTGAGTCTCTTCGCCGGGAGCAAGCGGAAGCCAAGCGCGGGCAGCCCAAGCACCGCACCCACCCACCCGCTCCTTCAACCACCGTCTGCCCCACCTGTGCCAGAGACTGTAGGTCCCGCATTGGACTCATCAGTCACCTGAGAACTCATTTTTAATGTGGAAGTACGTCATCCTCAGTTCCGAGGGACTGCCTAAGATGATGATACAGGTAGTTGAATAAAGGATTTAGAAGGAATTTACACATTAGTGGTGAGAATGTGGAATTTGTTGCCACATGGAGTGGTTGAAGCAGATAACATTTTTGGATTTAAAGGCTTGATACATATCTGAGGGTGAAGGGAATGGTAGGAATCTTTAACGTTCCAGTTGTTGGATTGGTTAAAAACAGATTCTGCCTTGATTTTGCAATTTTAAAAAGTCCGAGTTGCCCCTGATCTTCACACTGAAAATGAGACCCCAAACTGCACACACATCTTGGGCCTTGATTTTCAGTGCCAACTTCTTTCAAGGAAGAATTGTTTTGAAGACTTGGGTCTTATTCAGCAGGGAGTTGGAGCTCAGTTAACAGTTTGGTTCCTGGTCAACAATATCAAGCAAAGCTAGATATCCTCCTTTACAAAAGTGGGTTTATCCCTACTGTTTTCTGTCTGTTAACCAATCCTCTAGGAGTGGGCCTTTGGCGTAGCGGTAGCATCCCCGCCGCTGGGCCAGAAGGCGTAGGGTTTCGAACCCCGCTCGAGACAATCCCGGCAAGTGGAGTTGGAGCTCCGGCTCTAAATTCTGGGTTGACATCCAGCGGGATACTTGCGTGTGTGTGTGTGTGGCTCCCCCCCCCCTCCCCCGGGTTGTGGGAGCCTGTAAAACCCTCCCGCCATAGGACTAACCACCCTAATGGGTGGTACGAAGATGGTTACGGTCACAGAAGGAGCGTTAATCGCGGCCAGAAATCCTTCCACCACTTCATACAGTTCCCCAAAGGGAACAGTGTGAAGACACGTATGACAACGACCAATCCTCTATCTATATTACCCCCAACCCCATGAGCCCTAATCTTGTGTAATAATCTTTTGTGGCACCTTATCAAATGCCTTTTGGAAATCCAAATATACTACATCCACTGGTTCCCTTTCATCTACCCTGTTAGTTACATCCTCAAAAAAACACCAATAAATTTGTCGAATTAGGGAGTGCTGCATAAAGAAATGTGCAGTATAAAAACGACTGGCATTTCGAGTGGTCAGGCTAAGTGGGGATTACTCTGCATGGTCTCCAATGCATATAGTGGAAAAGGATAGCCCGGTGGCACACTATCCTATGCAGGTCACCTGTAAGAATGCAAATTTCCATTCATAGGGGACATTGTTTATGGAAACTGCCTTTTTGCTGTGTTCTGGTATAATGCTGGGCCCAGTTAACATTCCATAATAATGCTTTTTGGCTTGTGAATGCAGCATTTTGGGCAATTTTCCAGCCTGACTGATGCATGCATTTCATTGCCAATGCAGGTCAGTGCCACTGCCATATGGATGCAATGGTCTCTAGTGTCAAGAGTAGGTATCTTGGAAAAAATCCTACATATTTTTAAAACATGTTATTTGTAACACTGAGGAAATTCTGACTCATCGCTGCTGCTTTCAAGAAAAGATTCTTAACTTTCAACTTATGGGAAGAACTGGAGTTGACAGAGTTACCTTGATTATTTTAAATGTCAGTTCTCTCTGCTGTTCAAATGTATAGTGTGGGGGGGGGGGGGGGAAGGAAGAGAGAAAAATGTAGTTGTCCTTTTAGATGTGCACCTTTATGCATGGAGGAGGCCTAAGTGAGGCACAAAGAAATTAATCTGGGAAATGTGAAAATAATGCAGTCATAGAATTCATCAACATTTTATTTATCATTGCACTTTAAAAGCTTTAAGAGGTGAGATTTTCTACCACAGAATTCCACTTCATTGTAATCTTCAAAAATTAATGTTTGTCTCACCAAAAGCACACAAGGTCACTCCACAAAAGTGTGAGTCAGCATTAAAAAGTACTTGTCCTTTGCTGGAGCTGCTGCCATAAATGTGAGCGGATTCTTCCGATGAAATGGTCTTCCTGATGAAGGGTCGACACCTGTAACTTTAGCTTGTCTGTTCTCTCCACAGATACTGTTTGACTTGTTGAGTATTTCCAGCATTTTCTATTTTAAGGCTAGCAGTACAAGAAGGGATGAGCAATAAATGCTGGCCTATCCTGAGACTAACAGCTTTAATTTAACAAATCATTTGAAACAATGCACCACCAACAGTGCAACACTGCAGCAGTGAATTGTCAGCCAGATTACGTACTAAAGTCCTTAGTGGGGTGTGAACCCACATCTTTGACTCAATCCAAGACTGGTACCAACTGTGCCAGATATTAATTGACTTAATCTATAAAATATAGCTAAATACACTTAATGCAACTCTGTAAAAAGTATTATAGGCTCTAATATGATGTCTTTAAAAGTTTACAATTATTCTCCATTAAAAAAGGAACCATTAACAAATGTCTTTTGATTTAGGTTGCATTATGGCAAAGAATTTTCCAGAAACCTGTAATTTGTGTTGTCTTCCTTGACCACTCGCTGCCTTTAACATAGTCTCCCTTCCACAGCACAGCTTTCTTTAATTCAATTACCTGTTTCATCATTGACACTACATCACCTCAAATGGCTTCTCCTCTCTTGTCCACACCTGTGATGCACTGCAGTGATCCATCCTTGGCCCCCTCCGCTATGATTTACTTCAAACCCAGCTATTATGTTCTTCAGCTGAATTCCAGCAAAACCAAAGCCATCCTCTTCAGCTCAATCAATTTCACCAGCTGCCACCTGAGGCTAAGCCCAGAGGTTCAGAAACTTGGCACCCCACGTTGATCCCAAGCTCAGCTTCCTTCCACACATCTGATCAGTCAGTTAAAACCACTTTCTTTTATCTCTGAAACATAAGCCCCCGCCATCCCATCTCGCCTTCCCCGCAGTTAAAACCCTTTTTAAAAAAAAATATATATAACCCCCGGCTTCTTCTCTCCATTACCAATAGTCTCATTAAATTCCACTTCCCCTGCTGCCTCCACCCTCAAGAAATAGGAGCAGGACTAGGCCATTCGGCCTTTTGAGCCTGCTCCACCATTCAGTAAGATCATGGCTAATCTACCTCAACTGCACCTTCCCGCAGTATCCCCATATCCCTTGATTCACTTACTATCCAAAAATTTATTGATCTCTGTCTTGAATATGCTCAATGACTGAGCATCCACAGCCCTCAGGAGTAGAGAATTCCAAAGATTTACAACTCTTTGAATGAAGACATTTCTCATCTCGGTCCTAAATGGCCAACCCCTTATTCGGAGACTGTGACCCCTAGTTCTAGACTCCCCAGCCGGGGAAACATACTCTCAACTTCTAGCCTGTCAAGTCCTGTAAGAATTTTAAATATTCCAACAAGTGTAAAGAGCTCATGGATTTCTTTTGATCAGTAATACTAAGACCATTCATTCAGCTGCCATGGAGGGAGTGCAGCGAAGATTCACCAGGCTGATACCTGGGATGGCAAGAATGACATATGAGGAGAGATTGTCTCGATTGGGCTTATACTCGCTGGAGTTTAGAAGAATGAGAGGGGATCTCATTGAAACTTATAAAATACTAACAGGACTAGATAGACTGGATGCAGGAAGGATGTTCCTGATGGCAGGGGAGTCCAGAACCAGGGGTCACAGTCTAAGGATAAGGGGTAAGCCATTTAGGACCGCGATGAGGAGGAATTTCTTCACCCAGAGAGTGGTGAACCTGTGGAATTCTCTACCACAGAAGGCAGTAGAGGCCAATTCATTAAATATATTCACGAAGGAGTTAGATATATTTCTTAAGGCTAAAGGGATCAAGGGATATGGAGTGAAGGCAGGGACAGGGTGCTGAATTTGGATGATCAGCCATGATCGCATTGAATGGCGGAGCAGGCTCGAGGGGCCGAATGGCCTACGCCTGCTCCTATCTTCTACGTTTCTGTTGTTTCCCCCTCTTCCCCTTGCCCAGCAAGCCAATGTTCACCCATCAGGCTCCCCCTTCCCTAGCCCTGAACCAACATCACGCTTTAGTTACTCTCCTACCTCCCCTTGTGCTCCCTCGGAGCTCATCTTGTCCACGGGACCCACCTCCTTGACCCCATTCCCACTAATACGCTGACCACCGAACATTGCAAATGGTTCTTCTCTCCTCGGGTACTGTTCCCTTCCTTTTCAAAACTACCATCTCGCCCCTCCTCAAAAATCCTACCCTGAACCCTTCATCTTTGCAAACTACAGTCACACCTCCAACCTCCTTATCCTCTCCAAATATCACCTCCCAAATCCAAGCCCATCTTTCCCACAACTCCATTATGAACCTCTCCAATCAGGGTTCTGTCTCTACACAGCACCAAAATGGCATCCTCAGTGACTAATTGAGGTGTATTATTCCTCCTCATCCTTGCGGCAGTGTTTACAATTGACGACACCATCCTCTTCAAAGGTCTTTCGTCAATTGGCCAGCTCAGTAGGATTGCCCTCGCGTGGTTACACTCTTAGCTATCCGAGCATCGTCCGATTATTTCCAGCAATAGCTTTGCTTTCCACCCTCACTTACCGCTTGAGTCCAAGGATCTATCTTTAGCCCCTTTCTATTTCTCATCTCCATGCTGCCTTTGGCAATATCATCTGCAGACATGGGGTCAGCTTCCACATGTATGCTAATACCTAACTCTGCCTCTCCACCATTGCCTGTGTTGTCGGACTGTATGTGCAATATCCTGTTGTGGATGAGCCGCAATTTCCTCCAGTTAAATATTGGGAAGACTGAAACCATTGTCTTTGGTCCACACCGCAAACTCCATACCCCTGTCATCAATTCCAACCCCCTCCCTGGCCATTGCCTCAGGCTGAATCAGCCACAGTCCCGTATTTCGACTGTACACTGAGCTACCGACCCCATATCCTGTCCATCACAAAGACTGCCTAGTTCCATCTTTAACATCACTCACCGCCGTCCCTCCTCAGCCGATCTGTTGCTGAAACACTCATCCATGCCTTTGTCACCTCCAGACTTGACTATTCCAATGCTCCCCTGGCCACCCTCACATGCTCCACCCTCCGTAAACTTCAGGTCATTTAAATCTCTGCTGCCCGTATCCTTGCTGACCTCGCCTCGTCTCCCAAAACACCTCCATTTTAAAATGGTCATCCTTGCATTTAAATGCCATCATGATCATGCCCCATCCCTACCTCTGTAACCTCTTCCAGCCCTAAATCCCTCCCCTCGAACTATCCTTCCTATGATCTAGCCTTATGTGGATCCCCACCTCCCACATCCAACCACTGCCGGCTATGCTTTCAGCTATCTAGGCAATATGCTATGGAATTCCCTCCCTAAACCCGTCTGACTCTCAACTTTACTCTCCTCCTTAAAACCCACCTCTTTAGCCCAGTTTTCAGTCACCCCATCTAATAGCTTCTGCTTTGGCTAGGGAATCAACTTAAAGACCCTCAATCTCTTCATGACCTCCCTTCTCCCTATCTTAATCTCCTCCAATCGTATGTCCCATCACACTCCACCTTTCATGCACTCCATTGTGCCTTTGCCTGCTGGAACTACCTCCCTCAACACATCCATCACATTCAAGAGTTTCAAACTGGTTTCTTTCATTCTTTCTTTCAACTAAGCGACAAGAGGAGTCTTTAATTTAAACAACACCCCTTTTTAAATCCAAGAGTTAGAGACTTACTGATTTTGAATACCTGGTCATTCAAATTTAAAAAGGAACCATCAGTCATATACAAACTGAATCAATCACACAACATTGTATAAATTATTCTCTCCAGCATGTAACTGACAAAACTTGAAACATTGCATCAAGATAAGCTTGGTACAAAGGATCTGAGCTTAAGTTTATTTTTAAATGGCTTATGTACTGTTACTGGACTATTATCGAAACCAGACAAAAATAGCTAATATTTGTCACAAGCCCCTGCCAACCCTACCCATTAACCGTGCTTTTGCCCTACCAACAACCATCATGTCCCTCCTGCTCGTTGTCTACTCATCCTTCATTGAACTGTAAAACGCTTGGCAATGTGTGCGCACAATGAGAACTACTGAAATTTAAATAGTTGCCATTGTTGAGAGCAAGTGTTTCAACTATTCATAAACAAAACTTAATTAACCTCAAGTCCTAATGAATATTTTAAAGAAAATTTATTCCATATTTTGAATCAGCTGCAGTTACATTAAAATGAAATTAAAATTAACAAATGGCTGCTTTTCTGCAGCATGTTATGCCTAACCTTCAAGGTTACAGCTTCAGTTAGGTTCTATTAGGAAG
This sequence comes from Somniosus microcephalus, assembly GCF_052327205.1. Lineage (NCBI taxonomy): Eukaryota > Metazoa > Chordata > Chondrichthyes > Squaliformes > Somniosidae > Somniosus > Somniosus microcephalus. Next base: position 57,363,083 of record NC_141003.1, read on the forward strand.
GATCTAGCAAGTGTTTTACAATGTCCCAGTGAATGACCCTTGGGTAGTATTAATCTGCTGTAAATTAACTCCTATAAATCAAAATATTTTCAGGTTATGGCTTTTAACATGAAATTAACTTTCCAAGTTTATTTTTGAGCAATGGCAATTATCTCTTGATAATCTTGAAGGTGTGAACATTAAAGATACAAATTTAATCAATTGTGAAATTTTCATACTGCATGGGTATGACTAATGCTACTTAACTATATTCTTCATTCACACTTGGGGTGAAATGTTTAAAGTTTTTAAAACAGATGCCAATAGCTCTGTCTCATTGCCATATAATTACCATATTTTTACCATATTTATTCCACCTAGCCATACAAAATCCACTTAGAAAGCTTGGCTAGCATGAAGACCAAGAAAGTCAAATCCAAAAATCTTCAGTGTCTCGCTGGAGACATCCATTAAAAATCAGTCACAAATGACTATGATTAAAGAACCAAAGAATGTAAATTTATTTGAACAGCCAATGCAAAAAGCCATAACCAATATTTTCACAGCTGAATATCTGCGAGAGAAAAAAACCACATTTGAACGGGCTTTGATTTTGCCACAGACGACATCATAATTCTTTATACAAAAAAACAGGCAGTTAATGAAAAATATTAGTATTTAATTTTGTCTGTTCAAGAAATCGGGATTAACAGAGATCTGAATTAATTCTTTTTGCTCAGATTAATCAAGTAGCACTCAATATGACTGTCAAAGACTATTTGACACAAATAGGCAAATAATAGGACAGTTTAGTTGTGAATCATCTTATGTTGCATTAAAAATTGCCCTCATTTGTTTTTGAACCTTTATATTCATTTACTCAACAAAAAATAAATTGTACAAAAAGCATTATCTATGATTTTGTTACCAAACATTAATAAGCTATTTCATATTAAGTGAAAAGTATTGAAAAGTTCCATTACTCAAATAGGACAACGTATTTGTGAATTTTAATGCAAGAAAGCAATAAACAAGCTAATTTGTTTCAAGATCTTTACTGACAGGTCAATATATTGTAAAATACAGGTCCGTGTGGCTGATAGTCCTCTTATCCCAGATGCACAAAAGCACAAACAAAATGTTCACGTGATGTTAACAGGATTGCATACTGTTCGAAGGCACTTACTAAATTCAAGGCCAAATGAACAACAGATCAAAGTGGGATTGGTTAACAGCATATAATATAAAAATATCCTTTTGCTTACAATTTACAAATGTATTATTACAATCTCAACCCCCGTTAAACTGCAACTTCCTGCTCATTTCCAGTAGTTAAGAATGCCTGAAAGAATATTTTTCTATAATTTCAGGGCAAATAATTTACAAAAAATGGTACACAAAAAGGTTTAGATCATGCACAGATTTCTTACATCTTCTGTTAAGAATATTTAATACCTGCAACACTGTCAATTATATACCTACCTGCCCTGTACATATATAAAAAGAGTAATGCACATAATAGTTTCTGGAAGTTAGCAAAGAATAACTGTCCACAGACTCCCTATTTATACTTATTTTACTGTATTAATATACAATCCTACAAGCAGTGTAACAAATTCCCCCAAAAAATTAAGGCCTGTAATACTTTACTTTTTTTTTAAGTCTTAATACTTTTAAGTGTGAAATAAGGCAGGTAAAAATGGTCCCAGCAAAGAGATATTTAGCACCGGAATCCACACCCTTTGAAGGTTTTTAGCAAGTTACAATAGATGTAAAATGTGTACCATTCTGTAACTGAGAAGACATCTAAATTGCTCTTGCTTTTTGTTAGTAAAGAAAGATTGTTTTTAGTGAGTGTGAATAATTTTTCTACTTTTCAGTCCTTTCGTGGCACTTGAAGGGAAACACTCCAGTATTACGGTCCATGTGAACGTCTGCTCCATCATGTCCACTCAGGAGGAGGATCTCTTGGCCCTTTTGGCTTTGTATAGCGATTATTGAATCCTGAAAATTAGGGAAAAACAAACCTTTATCTACAATTCGCTAAATCAAAGTTTTAAAATAGACATATTTGTTTATATAGAACAAAACACAATTATGCAACATACTTACAATATATACCATTTACATTCTACAATAGGAAAATAATAATTAATTTTGATCATGGGTAAGAGATACAATGGGATACATTATACAATTGATTTTTTTTTTTTTTTTTAATTAGGGGTTCTATTGTTGAGGATGCATTACATCTAACACACAAATAGCACAGTTCCAAAAATACAAACACAAGGGCCTAGAAATTCAATCGTATCCATTTTCGGGCACGCGTTGCATGCAGCTATTCACGTGGACGCAGAGACCTCATTATAATGGGACAGGCCTACCCATGCTTCTTATTGGCTGCATGCCTGTTTGGGGTTAAGAAATCAGGCATCTCCGACACCACTTAAAGGCAGTGTGCGTCTCTTAAAGGGAAAGTTCACTTTGCTGCAAACAAGAAGGAACGCTTCGAAGGGAAAATTGGCTGAAAGAGCTGTAGATCGGGCCATCAATTCTCCGACTGAATTTCTAGACCAAAAATAGGCTCAGCAAGACTTGCCTTTTTTGTAGATCAACCTTACCTACCCCACCTTCTCACCATATCCATCTTTGTAGTAATGTGTAATTGACTTTATACTTCAGTGCACTTCACTTAACTTAATGGGACTGATTTTTGTTCAAATGGCCCAACATTCAAGTTTGCAGGTGTGCAATTTTTGGTGTACATTACATAGGTTTATCATGATCCAATTAATTTTATTGAAATCTTTTTTTCAAAAATAACAAATTGCTCCAGTGGGCATTACTGAGCCAAACAAACTGGGAAAGCTCCTCATTTGATTGCTAATCAGCATCAAATAAATTGATTTTAAGTAATAGTAAAAATGTTACAATTCATCTCCATAGCTCAAGGCTGGGTGGGCCTGGTTGTTGATATTCTGTGACCCTTGTTGGAAGCGCATGTACGTGGGCCTCAGAGGAAGATAGATTGAGCTTGGATGTAATGCTCTCAACAGTTGAATAGCCTGCCAATACTATGTTCAAGCTCACAAAGAATGGACATGTAGGAGAAGTGAAGGGGTCAATGGCACCTATAGAACTATAGCCCGGCATAAGTCACTACATGCACGAGAGGATGGGTAAGAGGCAGGAAGTGAAAATATAAATTGGGCCTTTAAAAACATTCAAATTTGACACTTGGTAAAAGCAGTAAACAGTAAAATATTCTTGCAAAAGGTTCGCTAATAGAAAACATGAAAAAGTGACATGGCACATGTAGCACAATAAGATACAAGCCGTGTATGTTGATAATCGAAGTAAAAATTTGCTCACAGATTTCTCTTTTGAATTATAAGATAATAAATATCTAAATTCAAGCAAAGTTACTCAACAACTGAAATTGCACCAATTTATTTCTCAGAAATATGACAGCATAGTTAAGTTTTCAATTTCCCATTTGTGAATTTATTTTTCTTTACTTCATAATACTGTTTATTCTTTTTTGTTAAATATCTGGTTATAGATTTCTTTAACTACTTTTTCCCTCTTCGTTCCTATTTGTACTTTTTAAACAGGGTTATTCACACATTCTAGGCAAACAGCGGGTTAACTTTTCACGTAAACATTTAAGAACACAATTATTAGTACACTGTTGGGACGGTATTTGTGAAAAACACAGAATTATGGATTGCAAGTTAATTTATTTTTCTCGTTTAAACTGTTTCTGCATTCTCACCCCTGCAGCACAACCATCAAGATCATGTAAAACGTACTGTGAAAATACAGTAAAGAACAAAAGGAGTTAGAGCAAGGAAATGCAACAAAGTGGCAAAAGAGAAGGAAAATTACCATGCTGATGTAGACGCAACAGCAAATCAAAGGGCAGATTGAAACATAGGACATTGTTAAAAAGGTCAACAGACTTGGGACCTACAAATTCAAAGTCTGACGAGCAAGTGAGAAAATAGTGCATCTTCTATGAAACTGAATAGGTTAACATTTATTTCAGACAATAGAGTTTCTAATTTTTTGGCACTTTATACAAGCTATGGCAATCTCAGTTTATAGCAACAAAAGATTGAAAATACATTTTTGGGTGTAATTCTAAATTAAATTATTGGGGCAGGACAAGGCCAAGAATTTCAATTAAGATTTCATAACAGCAGCACTCCTTTTTAAAAACAAATACTAGAATTGTCCAGGCATTTCACAAAGGTTGATCTTATTTCAACAGCAAGTGCTTAAAAATATTAAACTGGTGGGAATGACTTGAAAAGTTACTGAACCCAACAGTATGAGCACGGAATTAACATACAGAGCTAAAGTTCTCTGGCACACTAGGAATTAGTAAATTGTTCCAAGCTGTTACCCATAAATGGCTCAGTTTAAACAACGTTCAATTAATAGAAATGGGGTTGGGGATGGGAATCAAACAGTTAATGATAATGTTTTGGATGGCTTTTTTTTTGGAAAAGGACAACATTCTCATTTAAAGGAAAAAGGTTCAACAGCCTTAAGAAAAAATTGAACCATAACAGAGTAAAATAGAAAAGGCTGTGAATTGATGTGCATTAGTTTCTTCCTTTCCCCGGGTCAAAATGGGAAAGGCTGGCTTCCTGTCTATTGGCAAACACATCTGCTAAGTTCTGTATTGTGGGGAATTAAAAGTACAAAAACTGTTTTCGCTTACAGCACTGAAATACCCTCCCCCAGACCTGAATTTACCGTGACAAAGCCACCCCCTCCCCAGCCACAAAGAAAAGCAAATCCAACATCGTTTTCCTCTAATTAGGGAGCCAACTTGAAGTGTCTCCAAGCAATGGAAAGACAACTGTTACCATGCTTTTGTCCTGTTGGTAAAACTAATCCGAGTGCAATTTGGACAGCAGCGACTGCTTCCGAATGCTTAAAGCTACATTACAAAGTTACTCTGTCATACAAAGCAGTAAGGTTAACAATCTTACTAGAAAGTTCAGTACTGAAAATCTAGATAACCCTTCATACTTAACTTGAGGGTCTTCACTCTCCAAACCGTGCCCCCGCCCCCAACCTTCCAATTAAACAATGGTAAAAATAGCCTAATGCTAGCTGCTTTGGTAGGATTATGGGATTTTATTTTCTCTCCTCTGTCCCTCCACCCAAAGTCACTCACCTCCAGACATTTTTACAACTAAGTGTTGGGGCATTGACAATGAAGGTCCTTACCTGATTTTTGGAGACAGGATACAAGGACAGTTCTCAGCATGCTCATTTTCGAAAGGAACCCACTGTCTGATAAGAGGAGGTCACTTATGAAGTTTGGTTAAGGTCTAACAAAGCACTTCTAATTTGAGGTGACAGGTGTTTATAGGATACAAGCAAGCATGCATGTATGTATGGTTTTCTAGGACATCCACTTTCAAAATAATCCAAAAATTGGAGTAATGTTTTGGTAAAAACCAGAAAAGGATTTAAAGTACGAAGATATTTACAAACACATGATCAGGAGACATGGAGTGTTCCCAGTATGTTTGTATTTGAAGACACCCAATATCTGACCTGATTACAGTTAAGTTAAAATTGGAAGAGTTAGTAAGGTAAGAAGTGTTTAAGACAGATGACTCGTCAGCAAGTTCCAGAACATAAATTTCTTATCTCCTAGTAGCAGAAGGGGTAGATGTTAATATAAATATATAGAATATATATAAAAAATGTGTATATATAAAATATATTATATACATACACATAAATATACAAAGTTAGTATAATTTATATATAATTTTCTATTAATTTAGATATATATTTTATATTTACTCCACAGCCCTACCCTTTATTTGATGTGCTATTTGCTGTAGCTCTTCTGTACTGTTGCACAAGTTTAACGATATTTCATTGGTGTATTTTGTGGGTAAAACACAACACTGATGCTTGGAAGCTCAGTCATGACTAGACTCAAAGACAATCAAGCCCAACAAGCTATAGTAGTCAGTAAACAATGCCCGATATGCTTCAGCAGTAGTGCAGTATATTGTTATCTGTCTCCCACTACAGGTCTAGAGTCAATTTCATTTCAATGGAGGCAGAGTTTACCCATTATCATTACTGATTATTAAACTGCTCTAAAAAATCATAGAATAAGAAGCTTCACTCTTGCTGAGCATGGATACATTGTCCCTCTATTGGCATGAAACTAGCAACTTTTAGAAATAGCTGATAGCTAAGGAAAACAAAGCAAGCAAGATATACAAAAAAGTAAAAGAAAGAAAGTGCTTTGCATGTCAGAGGGACACAACATCCACCTTTCTGTTTTACTGACATCTTAATGACAACACAAACTAAACACAGGTCAACTTTCATTATGCCCATTTTTGCAAGGAACCTTCATGCCCAATGAGAACAAAATGAGGAAGTTTGATCAAAACATTATAATTTGGCATGAAAAGTTAGTGTCATGAATACACACGAACACACAAAAATGTTACATTAGGTAGGGTCTTTTGAGTTAAAGCTTCACATGCAAATTAGGATTTGCTATCATCCACTGAAAGGTTAAACATACATCTAGGGAGACTTTCCCTTTTAAAACAGGTTGCCGAGAATCTTTAACAAGAGTTAAGACAGTAGGCCTCAGCAACTTCCCAATACCCAAAAACAAGAGATTTAATTTACAAATCAGGATCATTCACACAATTTGGGGGAAGAAAATCTCAGAGCTTCTTTTAACTGTCTACTGCCTGAAGAAAACCTGCTTCTTGGCCTTTTTGCACTGTGTATTGATTCGAGTCCACCAGTCTTCTCCAGCCAATGTCTAGTAACCAGATGAAGGGCAGACATAGCACAGCAAGTCTCAGAGCCCTGAAACGATGGCAGACTTGACAAAGCAGGTTAGAACACACTTGGCGGCCAGGAAAGCCTCAAATTTTCAAATGGAAGAGGTTCACCCATTGTTGCCAAGTAGCACAACTGCAACACGTTGGCTTGAACTATTCAATCCATTTGTCAAATCTGTAAACTTGACCGATTCCAGCAGCACTAGATTAATTATGTACATATGCATGGAGCTTTAGCCTTCTAATTGGATAAAAACCCAACAGTATTTCCCAAACCAATCACTTTTTCTTTCTCCCCAATAGAACATTAGTAACAAAATGCATTGCATGTTATTCTTTGGCAAGATAGGAACCACCAAAGAATATTCGGAGTTCCCTCCACTTGCACGACAGTCACTACATTGTCCAAAATGCAGAGGGTTTCTCTTGAAGCAATCTATGAGGCAACTAAAATTATTTACACCCTTTCACTCACTCAGCATTAACGTGTTGATCTGACAGCCATTTCCATCTGTGGTAGGTAAAATTTTGGAGTCCATTATTAAGGAGACAGTAACAGGACATTTGGATAATCATAATTTAATAGGACAAAGTCAGCATGGTTTTATGAAGGGGAAGTCATGTTTGACAAATTTGCTGGAGTTCTTTGAGGAAGTAACGTATACGGTGGATAAAGGGGAACCAGTGGACGTAGTGTATTTAGACTTCCAAAAGGCATTTGACAAGGTGCCACACAAAAGATTATTGCTTAAGATAAAAAATCACGGGATTGGGGGTAATATTCTGGCATGGATAGAGGATTGGCTATCTAACAGAAGGCAGAGAGTTGGGATAAATGGTTCATTCTCAGACTGGCAATCAGTAACTAGTGGTGTTCCGCAGGGGTCAGTGCCGGGTCCCCAACTCTTTACAATCTACATTAACGATTTGGAGGAGGGGACCGAGTGTAACATATCAAAGTTTGCAGATGATACTAAGATGGGAGGGAAAGTAGTGAGTGAGGAGGACATAAAAAACCTGCAAGGGGACATAGACAGGCTAAGTAAGTGGGCAGAGATTTGGCAGATGGAATACAATACTGGAAAGTGTGAGGTTATGCACTTTGGCAGGAAAAATCGTAGAGCAAGTTATTATCTTAATGGCAAGAAACTGGAAAGTACTGAAGTACAAAGGGATCTGGGGGTCCTGGTGCACAAAACTCAAAAGGTTAGTATGCAGGTGCAGCAAGTGATTAAGGCGGCCAATGGAATATTGGCTTTCATTGCTAGGGGGGATAGAATATAAAAATAGGGAGTTATTGCTTCAGTTGTACAAGGTATTGGTGAGACCGCACCTGGAATACTGCATACAGTTTTGGTGTCCATACTTAAGAAAGGACATACTTGCTCTCGAGTTAGTACAAAGAAGGTTCACTCGGTTAATCCCGGGGATGAGGGGATGGACATATGAGGAGAGGTTGAGTAGATTGGGACTCTACTCATTGGAGTTCAGAAGAATGAGAGGCGATCTTATTGAAACATATAAGATTGTGAAGGGTTTGGATCGGGTGGATGCGGGGAAGATGTTCCCGATGATGGGTGAAACTAGAACTAGGGGGCATAGTCTTAGAATAAGGGGCTGCTCTTTCAAAACTGAGATGAGGAGGAACTACTTCACTCAGAGGGTGGTAGGTCCGTGGAATATGCTGCCCCAAAAAGCTGTAGAAGCTACATCATTACATAAATTTAAAACAGAAATAGACAGTTTCCTAGAAGTAAAGGGAATTAAGGGTTACGGGGAGCGGGCAGGAATTTGGACATGAGTCTAGGTTCGGATCGGTCATGGCCCTGTAGGTAGCGGAGCGGGCCCAGGGGCCGTGTAGCCTGATCCTGCTCCTATTTCGTGTGTCTAATTCTGTTAGATTCAGGAGATGGTTCTGTGATAGTGGATTGGCGGTTAGGATCAGATCAGCCATGATCTTATTGAATGGCGGAGCAGGCTCGAGGGGCCGATTGGCCTACTCCTGCTCCTATTTCTTATGTCCATGCTGCAGTCAGCCTGATTCAAATGTGAAGATCGAAAAAATGGGAAGAATGTTATTACCGACAATAGACTAGATCTATCATGTCCAAAATTCCTGTCCAACCTATCACTTTACTCTCTTCTTGACCTGGTGCTGCTGGAATCAGACAAGTTAAAAAAAAATGTGCATTACATTGCTCACATCATTTTAAGTCCTTGATACCTTCTAAGAATATAACCCAGAACAAAGCCTTATATACAAATACACATATTAAGATGGCACAAGGGCACACATTATTTTCCTTGGTGATTCTACTTCCATCCTTGTGGATAACAGCAAATCCTAATTGTATGTGCATGTCTAATAAATAAACAAGAATATGGCTGCAGGGTGGGGGAAGCAAACAGGACTTTGTAATCAAGGATGTCAGTACTGGTAATGGAACATTTTATGGTCCCTTTCATAGTGACAGCATCAAGTACTCCAGAAAGATTTATAATAGGTTAAATGCACTATAAAGCATTGTTCCAAAAAAATGTCTTAATTCATCTCAGAACACCATCTCCTTCCACACCAATCTGATTTTCCCCTCATTACCCAAACAAATGAGTGTCAGCTGTGGCTCAGTTGATAGTACTCTTTCCTCTGAGTCAGAAGGTTGTGGGTTCAAGTCCCACTCCAGAGACATGAGCACAAAAATCCAGGCTGACACTCCAGTGCAGTACTGAGGGAGTGCTGCACTCAGAGGTGCCATCTTTCGGATGAGACGTTAAACCGAGGCTCCGTCTGCTCTCAGATGGACGTAAAAGATCTCATGGCACTATTTCGAAGAGGAGCAGGGGGGTTATCCCCGGTGTCCTGGCCAATATTTATCCCGCAATCAAAACAACAAAAAACACATTATCTGGTCATCATCACATTGCTATTTGTGGGAGCTTGCTGTGCGCAAATTGGCTGCTGCGTTTCCTACATTACAACAGTGACTGCACTTCAAAAGTACTTCATTGGCTGTAAAGCACTTTGGGATGTCCTGAGGTTGTGAAAGGCACTTTATAAATGCAAGTCTTTTAGTTATTTTCAATCTGAGTATATCAAATGAATTGAGTTGTTTTGTTCTGTAGATCACTCACAACTGGATTGAGACTGTGCAAACTCACTTTAACCCTTACAGCCAGAGAGCCCATCAGTCTGGCACTTCCATAAGATTAAGGCACACTGTTGAAACCCACTGTGCCAACCAATCCCCAGTTATGTTTGTTTTAGGTGTCATTTACAGGTCAGAATACTTTTTCCATTCTCAAAGGGCTAAATTTGATGAAAAATAATATTGAATAAAATGTTTTTTGATTTTAAAGTATTAATAAATGTTTAGACATATAGTTTCTATCCTTTATCTCCTATAAGTATTTTATTTTAAAATAACCTTAATAAATTCATTTAGAATTCAACATTTAAAAAAGTTTTTACTGAAATAACAAGAACTCTTAATTAATTCCATAACAATTTCTGATTGAAATGTATTGCAGTGATGATAGTACAGCAATATTAATCAACAATATGCTAAACCAGAGGTGGTAGATTGTGGGTTTGTGTCTGCGATTTCCCATAGGGCAGGTCCCTCACTTTAGCTGGAGAGACATAGAAAAACGGCCACATACTTCTCCCCAAGTGCAGAGGAAGACAAAATAGAGGCCCAGTTTCTCCAACTCAACTTGTCCAGCTCTACTGTACAGAAGTGCGCTATGGAAGCAGCTTACCTGACTGCCCTAACAGGAGATGGGGAGTGATTCAGGAATACCAAGACAAAAATACTATAAACAAAAAGTACTCTTTAAAAATAGCTCCAGAATAAAATCTTTGTACATGATAATTTAAGTGTCCCTAACCCCACAACAAAATTAACATAAGGGGGAAATAAAGTCTTAACATTGCAAGTATAATTTAATTAACTTACAATTTAAAATGATTACTCAACCAAAGTTAACACAAAAGGACAGCAAATATTACTGTAGCCTTATACAATTACACATACTCACCTAAATCTGAACCACGTTCTCTTCGTTTTGTATTTGTTTCTGAGGTTTGTCCTACCTCACCCCTTGTAGTAGTAGTTACTAATCCTGAATCACACAATGGTCTTCCACTATCCCGTGTTTCAGGAGTATCTGAAACAAAAACGCATGCACAATGAATTAAATCCAAGAAACTACTTCCAAGCAAAATTGATTCAGTTAATTAGCAAAGTCCTTCAAACAACTGTACAGTGGTGTACAACTGAACTACAGTCCAGCCCATGTGACTGACAGCAGTTCAGGCTCGCAACCAATCTGTATCACACTTATGAATAGAACTACACAAAAGTGACAATAATTCTCGGTTCTCCAGCATTATGTTGAAGATGACAAAGCTCAGACAAGTTGCAGAACACATTTGTAGTTGCCAAATTATAGATTTTAAAATTTAGAAAGCATAATTACTTCTCAATTCCTTTACTGCTTTTCTTGGTACCTTCTCTGAGCCCGAAGTGTCCTGGCTGTTTGGCAATGGACTTGGGAATCAGCAGCACTGCATTCAAAATTTCAAAAATGTCTGAAGTAGACTGACCTTCATGGGTTAACTTCTCTCTATCTTTGTTTCTATCTATATCTCTCTCTTTCTCCATCATTTCTATAGTTCAAACTCTTGCGCTGCTTTTTTTTGGGCTCAAGTCCAATCCATGCCGTTTTGTTGCACCTCTTAGCTTCCTGCACATTCTAATTAGCACGCTCTTCAGGTGGCAGAAGCTGTAAGTAATATTTGCTTGCTTGAACGAGGAGCAAGAACCAGGGATAGGCCACAGTGCAAAAAAAAAACATTAAGCAAGAGGTTGTCATGGTAGCCAGTGGCTCAAAGAAAGGTTTTGGTAGCACCACATTCGTATTTTCATGAATTGGTAGTTATGGGGATGTTCTAAATGGCCCTGCCCAAACACACGAGACAAATGAATCTAGTACTATATGCACTTCTACAGGTGACTTGTAAAGCTTATGCATGTAGTAAGTAGTCATTTTAATTGAATATTGCCAGACTGCCTTAACTACATTATAGAAAACCTCAAGTTTCAGCTATGTTTCAAGAGGAAGGGTAAACAAATGGATAAGTGTGGTTGCTCAATATGTAGCCCAGATTCTTGGACAAGGAGAAGATATCACTCAGTTTTGCTCTCCTGGATGGTCAATTTTGGGTACAGAGCTAATATGGTAGACATTTTGCTGGAAATGTTGTGTACACCGTGAGGAAAACTCACGATATATTTCCAAGTGAGCATGGTGTGTGACTTGGAGGGGAACTTGCAGGTGGTGGTGATCCCATGCGCCTGCTGCCCTTGTCCTTCTAAGTGGAAGAGGTTGCCGGTTTGGGAGGTGCTGCAGTGCATCTTGTAGCTGGTACACAGTGCAGACACGGTGCGCTGGTGGTGAAGGGAGTGAATGTTGAAGGTGGTGGATGGGGTGCCAATCAAGCGGGCTGCTTTGTCCTGGATGGTGTCGAGCTTTGAATGTTGTTGGAGCTGCACTCATCCAGGCAAGTGGAGTATTCCATCACACTCTTGACTTATGCCTTGCAGGTGGTGGAAAGGCTTTGGCGAATCAGGAGGCAAGTTATTCGCTGCAGAATACCCAGCCTTTGACCTGCTCTTGTAGCCATAGTATTTATGTGGCTGGCCCATAAAAGTTTCTGGTCAGTGATGACCCCAGGATGTTGATGCTGGGGGATTCAACAATGATAATGCCATTTTGTAGAATAATTGATGAGATTGATTGCTACGATTAGTCAACAACTCCATTAGTGTTGTATCATGTGACGACCAGGATGGTAGAAGGCAAACTAGATAGACTATGGTCTTTTTTCATCCAGCAATTCCTATGTTCCTAAGAGCATATAGGAATTTCTCAGTCTTAAGTTCTAACCAGCTATGAAGTGCAAAATGGAGGGAAAAAGTTGGTGCCACCAGCATGAAAAACACATTTCAAGAACAGAGAAGGCAATATTTAGTTTTCCATTCAATAAATGCAGATTCACAGATTTGAGATGAAGTATAGAAGGAAGAAATACAAGTATAATAATTTTTTTTAAAATTTAGTGGTTGCTCACTCTTTCTTTGACTTCGGGGATTTTTCAGGCTCTGTTTAAAAAAAGGAAAAATATTAAGTATCTTTCAAAGATCCAACATTTTTATTAATACATAAATGCTTTCAAGTTATTTAAATATGGCATTACACCGTGCACAAAACCATTACCTTACTCCTCACCATCTTTACTTGCTCAACAGTCTGTGGTTGTGGAAAGCCACTCCATTCTGCAGACTTCCCAATATGAACAGGTTTAACAGGGGAACCTATGGAAAAATATTTTTTAAATGTAACTTTTGATTAATGTTAAAACGAAAATTCATCAAATCACTCACTACAAAACTTTCCTTTTAATAGTTTAGCAATTAGTATCAATTTCATTTCAAATTCTGGGTGCTACAGCAATATGTACTACAAATAATGACCACAAGCAGAAACTGTATTACTTACACAATTCTAAATTTGAGGTAATCAACTATGAATCATTGATGTGTGGTAATCACATCACAAGCATTAATCCTTCAGTGAGGCAAATCAGAGTGTATGCATCAGCAATAGAGTTAAAATTGAGAAAAAAATTATGCAAAAATGGACTGGGATAGGGAAAATATTTGTGCTTAAAAAAGGGGAGTTTTTTTGCAGTGAATTCAAAACTATTTTCCTCAGTCAATGTGTTGCTATTCCAACAAGGAAAGAAAGACTTGATCTGGTTCTCGGTAATGAAACCGAGTAAGTAGGCAACCTAAAAATAAGGAAATATTGGAAAAGCTACCAAAACCAATTTAAAAGACTAAGATAAGAGTAGGAGAGAAAAATGAGCAACAAAATATATACAAGGGCAATAAAAAAGCTTTAAAATAGGCACATTAGCAATCCGAGGATAGTCCAGGTAAGGATACTAAGATGAAGGAGGCAAGCTTCTCGTGGAGAATGAAGGATGGCAGATACACTGAGTAAACACTTTGCCTCAGTTTCCACAGAGGAGTATATTGGAATTGTAGAACCCACAAAAGTGGGTGTAGAATGGTTAGTGGAGGATATTTTTCAAAAATAGAAATGGTACAACAAAAGATACTCAAATTTAAGGTAGACAAAGTTACCAGGACCTAATGGTTTCCATCTGAGGATCCGGAGGGAAACTAGGGAATAAATAGTGGAGGCTGTGGCTATAATTTTACAAACTTCTACGAAAGGAAAATTATGCCAAAGTACTAGAGGGTGGCAAATGTGATACCACTCTTCAAAAACGGAGATAAGCCAGGAACTTGCAGCTTAGTTACTCTTAACTCAATTGTTGGTAAACTTCCATAGTTTATAACCTGGAATAAAATTAGAGCTCGAGAGAAAACACAAACTTACATTTATGCAGCACCTTATCACATCCTCAGGATATCTCAAAGCACTTTACAATGAAGTGCAGTTACTATTATGTAGGTAAATGTGCAGCTGATCTACTCAGAAGATCCCACAAACAGCGAATGAATGACCAAGCGATGTGTTTTTGGTAATGTTGTCACTGGGAAGAATGTTGTCCAAGATACCAGAAGAACTCGCTTCTCTTCTTTGAATAGTGCCATGGGATAGGCAGATGAGGCTTCAGTTTATCATTTCATCTGAAAATGGCATCTCCAATACAGCAATTCCTCAATACTGCATTGAATGGTCAGCCTAGATTACGTGATTGAACCCATAAGCTTCTCACTCAGAGGAGAGGGCACTATTAATTGAGCCAAGCTCACATTAATGAAACCAATTAAAATCAGGCACAGCCAGCCCACCATAGGTTTTTAAAGAGCAGGTCACACTTGAATAATCATACAATTCTTTGAAAATATAGTAGAGAGAATATGATTCACATGGATTTTCAAAGAGCATTTGATAAGAGACTTATGGCAAAGATAATGGCACATAGGATTAAGGGGAATGTAGTCACTTGAACAGAGAGATAGTTCAAGGACAGAAAGCAAAGGGTAGGGGTAAAGGGAAATTTCTCAAACTGGAAAGATGTGATAAGTGGTGTTTCCACAGGGTTCACCATCAGAGTTGTCCTTATTTACTATATGCATAAGTGATCTGGACATCAAATTTGTATATTCCCTCATTTTATGAAAAAAATTGGGGGAAATGACACATGAATGAGACACAGCTGAGCAGGCAGCAAAATCAAGCAGCAGCACTCACTCAATTGCATGTCATTACCACCAAATTCCTGAAATAGGTAATATTCTACTTACCATTTCACTTTTATTAATGTACTCTGTAAAACATTTTACAAAGAACATTTTCTTCTTCACAAACTTATAAATGGTTTTACATGGGCATTATGAATGGGAATTATGCAAGATATCTAGTTTAAGTTGCGTTTATTATAATCTTTGAAAATATAGCAGAGAGAATATGATTCACATGGATATTCAAAGAGCATTTGATAAGAGACACTGACCAAGTTACAGGCCTATTACTTGTTCTGAATAAAATATTACAAAATTTTTGCATTTATAGAATATCTTTAATGTAGGAAAACATCCGCAGTTGCTTTACAAGGGCATAGTCAAAGAAATTGACACCGACTCAGGAGGGGATATTAGGAGGGGTTGACCAAAAGCATGGTTAAAGTGGATCTTAAAGGAGGAAAGGGAGGTGGAGGGATTTAGAAAGGGAGGTGGGGGTATTTTGAAAGGGAATTAGGGCATGGCGCCTAGGCAGCTAAAAGCATAGCCAATGGTGGGGTGAAGGGAGTGAGGTGGATGCACAAGAGTCAGGAAGAGTTATGGGGAAATGGAAGGATTGTAGGGCTGGAGTCGGTTACAGAGATAGGGAAGGGTGAAGCCATGAAGGGATTTAAACATGAGGATGAGCATTAAATTGGGGGACCAGGAGCCAATGTGGATTGGGGGGGGACGATGAGCGAGCAGGACTTGGTGCAGGATAGGATAGGATACGGGCAGCAGAGTTCTGGATGAGCTGAAGTTTACAGAGGATGGAGGCCGAGAAGCTGGCCAGAACAGCATTGGAATAGTCAAAACTGGAGGTGACCAAGGCATGGACGAGGGTTTCAGCAGCAGGTGGGCTGAGGCGGGAGGTGGAAGTAGTCAGTATTTGTGATGGAGAGGATTTGGAGACAGAATCTAATCTCGGTGTCAAATAGGATGCTGAGGTTGTGAACAGTCTGGTTCAACCTGTGGAGGTAGCTGGAGGAGAATGAAATTGGTGCCAAAGGCTGAAGAAAATAGCTTTGGTCTTCCCAATGGTTAGCTGGAAGAACTGGACTGGCTGTCAGACAAGCAGTCTAAAGAGGTGGTGCAGAGGTAGAGCTGGGTGTCCTCAGCGTTCATGTGAAAGCTGACCCCATGTCTGCAGAGGTTGTCACCAAGGTGCAGCATATGGATGAGGAAGAGGAATGGGACAAGGATACATCCCGGGGTTTGGGGGGGGGGGGGGGGGGGGAAAAGAGAAAAGAGAACCAACATGCTGTGTCAGAACAGTAGGACACAGGTTAAAACCCACAATTCAGCACCTCGAGATTACAGCAAGTTGTCTGTGTAATTGTGGGAAGAACCCCAATAAAGGCCAAACACTTTTCCATGTGAAGGGAAGAAACCAGATGGCTTGTTACTCCAACCTGCACAGGTGCTACATGATTTATGGCTGTCAATTAACTGTTTGGAAATGTGACCCTCAGCAAAAAAAGGCAGTAAATATGGATTTCATCAGTTCTGATCGACCTAAAACATTACCTCGGTTTTTCTTGCAACAGATGCTGCCTGGCCTGCTGAGTGTTTTCCTGCATTTTCTGCTTTTTTTTATGCTAGTAAATACTATTGGCTTTAGAAAATATTATTGCACTACTCAATTCCAGATTACTGCCACTAGGTGTCATTGTAATAAATGTAAATATATATTGTAACATGGTGTTAAAAGAGTGCATTCTTGCCACGAGCTGACATTCTGCATTAACTGACTACTGTTGCCCATCTAGTTGCTACACGGCACCACCCAGTGGCACATATATAGCACTACAAATCAACAGATGCCAGCATTAAAATTCTACATTGTCATCCAGAGTCAAGTATCAGCTACATAATAATCTTGAGATTGCAATTTTAATTAGTAGATAAGACAGTTGGGCTTGTAAGAAAGATTTTATGTAGGCCCCAGACAAAATAAAATTCACTCTTGAAAATTCAAGCTTTAAATTACGACTAAATGAATTACAGTTGATTGATTGCATCTAATGTTATAACAACTTGAGACTACCTAAACAATTCAGATCACTAAATCACCCAATTTACTGGGCAGAAGCAAGATAATTCTACTCCCCTCTCCATTTTCAGTACTTGGAAAGGAAGACATTTATCTTGTCTTAACTACTTTAAGTGGCTTGGTGGGCCCATGAAACAAGTGTACATGAATTGAATAAATGATTTCAGCAACTCTATAACAACTAAAAAGGAACGGAGAGATCTTACCAGATTCATTAACCACAACAAAAGATTCAGGAGTTCTTTCTGGCAAAGGGGGTGGGCTGTCTTCTTTGCTCCCAGAACCTTTTAAAATAAAATTTCAAAATTGATTTTTGAAAACATCATCATTGTTCAGGTTCCTTTGCGGCAGCCTAGTATTGAGTGCTTTCACCAGGCATTTAAAGCATATTAGGCCTGATATGCTGCCATAAAGACAGTAAGTAATCAGATATGCTTTAGATTAAAATTATTTCTGTATTTACTATCACAAATACAGGATTTGCTGCTCTTGCACGAAGGTCAGAGCTGTACACACGGCTTCATTTTAAATACACATTTTGCAAAGTTGCAAATGTGGCAGGGAAAAGAATGAAGCGATCATAGAATGTTACAACTGACAGGATGAATATGGCAATTTTGTACCTAGACATATCAGAGTATAGTTGATATCAAATTAAACCAGATGAGATATTTAAGTGTCCGTTTACCAAAAATATTAACGCAGTGTTGTCCAATAGAAATCGTAGCCACAGGTGTGGTTATGGCAACATCGTGTAAGCCCTGTGCACTAATTTTAGTAGAAAATGCTTACTCACGATACAGGTCAGTGTGCTTCATGTGTATATTTACTCAAACATCAATCACCATTCAGTGCAAAACTTTGCAGTGTTCCTGTTTCACCAAAGTTTGGAATTCTGGCATGAATTTATCAGACACAGCACATCCTGGTGCACCGCCTAACATTGTCCAGCAGCTGCGATCAGTACTTCAGCTCCATCAGTGAAATTGCCCAGACTGTTGACTTGCATGAGATCTGCCAGACCCAACCCTGCACTCCATCCAGAAACGGTTGGATGCTGCCCGCCCTTTGCCATGACTTGCCTTGTTGCAGCTGCTAGTTATTGGCTGGGCTGACTTTTTTTGGTTGTCTTTGTGGCTATTCCGATTGGTCAAGCTGACCACGATGACAACTCCCGTTGCTATACAATGTTACTGGTGCTTGCATGGTTTTCAGTGTTGTACAGCATTTCAGTAAATAACCAATAATCGCGGAAGTAAAGCGCACACAACTATCAAAAAACACACTGCTTTTCGTCTTAGCATTTTACCAACAAACGCAAAAAAAGCTTAAAGTACACAGGCATACCTCTTGCGAACATTAGTATTGAGATCACATGCCCGGTGTCTTATTACTTATTTTATCTACTAATGAAAATTGCAATCAGCCACATCAGATTCCCAATTAGTCACATGGCTAGTGTCTTGGACAACACTACATTAACAGAAGGTTTATCAAAAAATTGATCTAGGATTTATTTTTTTTAATTTTTTTTTTTTTAAATAAGCGATTAATCTTGCAGAGCAATAGTTATTGCAGTAATTGTCCCAGATTGCATTTGTCACAGAAATAACAAAACTAAATCCATCAGCAGCAAGATTGTGTATGTTCTCAGTGATTGACAGTTTTAGTATGATGCAATTTGTAACAAAACTAAGCAAAATAGAAATGCCTCCATTTCTGAAAAGGTGGTGACACACTAATGACAGCCTGGTGAAAACCCTATTCATACCATTAAACTTCCAAAAACAGTCTGAAATGTAAGTTTTTGCATCCACAGTTGATGCCACAAAATTGGACAACATGAATTGAGAATGAGAATGTTATGGTCATTTCTAAGTAAAATTCTAGCTAAATATAAACAGCTTAGTTAATAACAACAACATGATGCATGATTTTTCTATAGGAGTAACTATTCCAAATGTTATGGGGATATTCAAATAGCCATTTTCAAAGATGACAAGAAACATTCTTGTCTCTATCCTCTTCCTGTTAAAAATACATTTCCTCAACTACTATATAAAGGCAAAACAAGGCAGGGATTCATTGGATAAATTGCTGATAAGTATTCTTTTCACAAAATGGGAGTCAACAGAAAAAAACATTTAAATTTAAAAATAGGTTGGTAAATTGGAGTAAAGACTTGTTACAGATCAAGTGGATGTTTTCCCAAAGCAGAATTCTTACATTCTCTGACCATGCCCATTATCTAAGAGACCATTTTACTGGTAATTTTAAGTCAGTCTGAAGATATCGGGCCAGATTTTGCTGTAGCAGGGAATGTAACGCCATCTACCGTGAGTGAGACTTGCCCCTGCACCCTTCCGCTCAATACACTTTTGCACACTAAGTTGTTGAAAGTGCGAGCTGATAACGCCGCAGTGAGGGAAACAGCATCTGGGACCTGAGTGAACAGGGCAACTGAGATTAACGGATTAAGAAATAAACAGCACAAGGACTGAGGAGAGTGAATTAGAGTTCGGTTTTCAATGTCCAATCGGGTACAGAAAGAAATAAAGAGAGGAAAGGAAAGATTGGATTGAGAGAGAGAGAAAGACAAAGGAAAAGTACAAGTTTTTTAAAATTTGGTATCTAAAATCTACAATAATTAATACTTGAAATTAATTTCAGTGCCAGAGAGGTTGATAGACAGTAATTAACAATTATCGTGCAGTTAAAAGGGTACTTACGCTTGAAATGACAAGACTTAAGTTTCTGTGACAAGTTTAGTTCATATCTACCGCGCAAATAAAGAGCAGTAACTCCCTCACAGCTGCACTGTATCATTAGATACCACACAAGCTCAGAACCTTTAATACATTGTAACAGTCTGCCATCCACGTCATTTGACTTGGGATATTTGGAGTGAACAGACAGAGCAATCTTCAATTCCATACAGATCTCTACCAAATAATAAAGTGGAATTACCTGAATGTCAAGTCCAATTTTATAATGTCACATCCATTGAGTTTAATATATCTTGCTTTAATTTAGAAGGTTTTCCCCTCCAGCCTCTCTTCTTACTACCCCATTCTCAATTATGCATAATTCTGGATCGAGGTTGAACAGACACTAAACATTTAAGTAATGCTTATATCATTTAACAATTGCTCATCTGGGAGAATTCCACCTGGTTAGCAATTTTTCCTCGATTGCAAAAGATAGCAGAAGTCTTTTGGGAGTCTAGAAGGTATGCGGCTAACATTGTAATCACAGTATTCAGCCACGATCAGTTATATAACAAAGACATAGGAGTAGGAGTAAGTCATTTGGCCCCTCGAGCCTGCTCCGCCATTCAATAAGATTATGGCTGATCTTCTACTTCAACTCCACTTTCCTGCACTATCCCCATATCCCTCGATTCCCTTAATATCCAAAAATCTAGCAATCTCTTGAATATACTCAACAACTGAGCCTCCACAGCCCTCTGGGGTAGAGAATTCTAAAGATTCACCACCCTCTGAAGAAATTTCTCCTCATCAGTCCTAATTGGCCAACCCCTTATTCTGAGACTGTGACCCCTGGTTCTAGCCAGGGGAAAACATCCTCCTTGTATTTACCCTGTCAAGCCCTGTAAGAATTTTGTATCTTTCAATGAGATCACCTCTCATTCTTCTAAACTCTAGAGAATATAGGCCTAGTCTACTCCATCTCTCCTCATAGGACAATCCCCCCCATCCCAGGAACCAGTCTGGTGAACCTTCGTTGCACTCCCTCTGTGGCAAATATATCCTTCCTTAGGTAAGGAGACCAAAACTGTACACAATACTCCAGGTGTGGTCTCACCAGGGCCCTATATAATTGCAGTAAGACGTCTTTACTCTTATACTCAAATCCTCTTGTAATAAAGGCCAAAATACCATATGCTTTCCTAAATGCTTGCTGAACCTGCATGTTAACTTTCAATGATTCATGTACAAGGTCCCTCTGAACACTAACATTTCCCAGTCTCTCACCATTTAAAAAATACTCTGCTTTTCTATTTTTCCTACCAAAGTGGATACCTTCACATTTCTCCACATTATATTCCATTTGCCATGTTCTTGCCCACTCACTTAACCGGTCTATATCCCCTTGCAGCCTCTTTGCATCCTCCTCACAACTTACATTCCCACCTAGCTTTGCATCAGCAGCAAACTTGGATATATTACATTTGGTCCCCTCATCTAAATCATTGATACAGATTGTGAATAGCTGAGGCCCAAGCTCTGATCCTTGTGGCACCCCACTAGTTACAGCCTGCCAACCCAAATATGACCCTTTTATTCCGAATCTGTTTTTTGTCCGTTTATCAATCCTCAATCCATGCTAGTATATTACCCCCAATCCCATGAGCCCTAATTTTGTTTCATAACCTGTGTGGCACCTTATTGAATGCCTTCTGAAAATCCAAATACATCACATCCACTGGTTCCCCCTCATCTATTTTGCTAGTTACAACCTCAAAAACCTTTAACAGATTCGTCAAACACGATTTCCCTTTCATAAAGCCGTGTTGACTCTGCCCAATCCTCTCTCTCCCTCCTTTCTTTAATAGTGGGGTTACATTTGCTACCTTCCAATCCGCAGGAACTGTTCTAGAATCTATGGAATTTTAGAAAATGACAACCAATGCATCCAACTATCTCTATAGCCACCTCTTTCAAAACCCTAGGATGTAGGCCATCAGGTCCAGGGGATTTATTGGCTTTCAGTCCCATTAATTTCTCCAGTATTTTTTTTTTTTTTTTTTTAACTAATTTCTTTGTTCTCATTCGAACCTTGGTTCTCCACTATTTCCAGAAAGTTTTTTTGCATCTTCTTCTGAAGACAGACACAAAGTATTTGTTTAATTTCTCTGCCATTTCCTTATTCCCCATTATAATTTCTCCTGTCTCAGCCTGTAAGGGACCCACATTTGCTTTTGTTACACTTTTACAATCTGTTTTTACATCTCTCACTAGTTTACTTTCATATTCTATTATCCCTTTCTTTATCAATTTCTTGGTCCTCCTTTGCTGAATTCTAAAATCCTCCCAATCCTCAGGCTTACTACTCTTTTTGGCAACATAAGCCTCTTCCTTTGATCTAATACTATCTTTAACTTCTCGTTAGCCACGGTTGGACCACTTTTCCTGTGGGGTTTTTGTGCCTTAAAAGGAATGTATGTTTGTTGTAAATGATGTATTAATTCTTTAAATGCTAGCCATTGCTTCTCTACCAACATAACTTTTAATGTAGTTTCCCAATCTACCTTAGCCAACTTGCCCCTCATACCTACGTAGTTTGCTTTGTTTAGATTTAAGACCCTAGTTTCGGATTTAACCAAATCACTTTCAAACTCAATATAAAATTCTATCATCTTAGTCACCCTTCCCTAAGGGCCCCTTTACTACAAGGTTATTAATTAAACCTTTCTCATTGCACAACACTAGATCTAAAATAGCCTGTTCCCTAGTTGGTTCCTCAACATACTGATCTAAAAAACTATCTTGCATACATTCTATACATCCGTCCTCCACACTATTACTGCAAATTTGGTTTGCACAGTCTATATGTAGATTAAAGTCCTCCATGATTACTGTATTACCCTTGTTACATGTGCCTCTAATTTTCTGATTTATACTCTGCCCTACATTACAACTATTGTTTGGGGGCCTATAAACAACTCACCAATGTTTTCTGCCCCTTGCTGTTTCTTAGCTCTATTCAAACTGATTTTACTTCTTGATTTTCAGAGCCAAGATCTTTTCTCTCTACTGTCTTTATTCCATCCTTTATCAGGGCTACCCCTCCTCCTTTTCCATTTTGCCTATCTCTTCTAAAAGAGAAGTTTCCTGGAATATTTAGTTCCCAACCTTGGCCACATTGCAACCATGTCTCCACACTGGCTATTAGATCAAACCTATTAATTTCTATCTGTGCAATTAATTCATCTATTTTGTTGTGAATGCTTCGCACAGATAGAGCACCTTTAGCTTTGACTTATTTCTATTTTTCCCTGATGTCACCTTTGTTACACTCTGTCCCTTCTTAACCCACTTGGCTTATTCTTACCCAAAACTCTGTTCTGGAGCCTTGACATTTCTCTCTCTACTGGTCTCGCTAGACGTACTCCTATCTAGTTACCCAGCCAGCTAAATACTCATTCAAATAATTTCTCGAGAAGCAGGTTGCTGTTTTGAAGCTTTACTTGAATAAATTTTGTGAAACTGTAAACAAAGACAAAGTATGTTTTGTACATAGAGCTGAATACTATACATTATATGTTACATAAGATAAACATGTTTATGACAACAGAATAGACTAATTGTATAACTAAATAGCACTGAAGCTAAACCTCAGTAGCTAACAGCTAATAACTTCTTATAGACAAAGTATTGTCAAAATACTACACTGACAAGGTTGTTATCATGTTACTAAACAAGGATACACAGACATTGCGTCTTGCCTAGCGTATAAGGATGGAACAGGATTAAGAATGTCTGCCTTGTGAGCTTTCTTCACAACTCAGCAGGTACTTCCTGGAATACTACTTCCGGGGCAAACAGGGAGGAGGTCAAATAACACCCTGCTATACAATAACACTGCTATACACTAACTACCACTAGAGGGTGCTATCTGCATGTAATAAGTCCAGAACACACTCGCTGCTTTTAAATTCACTCTTTCCTGAATCCTCCCACCCCACCATCATTAGTTTACTGCCCTAGTTATTCGGTTCGCCAGGACACAGGTCCCAGCCAGGTTTAAGTGGCGCCCATCCCAACGGAACAGCTCTCTTTCCCCAGTACTGGTGCCAGTGCCCCATGAACTGAAACCCCTTCCTCCCACACCACTCTGAGCCACGCATTTAAACCTCTAATCGGTGTGTCCCTATGCCAATTTGGGCGTGGCTCAGATAACAATCCAGAGATTATTACCTTTGAGGTTCTGTTTTTTTTTGTTTTTGTTTTTTAAATTTGGATCCTAGCTCCTCAAACTCCCTCAGCCGAACCGCATTCCTAGTTCTACCTACGTCGTTGGTTCCTACGTGGACCACGACAACTGGATCCACTCCAAGTTCTCCTCCAGCCGCGAGATTTCATCTTTAACCCTGGCACCAGGCAGGCAACACAACCTTCGGAACTCTCGGTTGCGGCTGCAAAGAACAGTATCTATACCCCTGACTATTCTGTCCCCTACTACAACAATCCCTTTCACTCCCCCCACTTGAATGGACTCCTGCACCATGGCCAGCTTGCTCATCCATCCTGCAAGCATTTCCCTCATCCACACAGACAGCAAGAACCTCATACCTGTTGGAGAAGGGCAAAGGCTCCTCCAGCACTGCACCTGGGGTCCCCTTACCTGCCTGAGTTGCAGTCACACCTTCCTGTCCCTGACCATTAACCAGGCCTGTACTAACCTAAGGGATGTGACTGCCTCCTGGATCAAAGTGTCCAGGTAACTCTCCCCCTCCCTGATGCCCCACAATGTCTGCACCTCAGACTCCAGCTCAAAATCTGAGCTGAAGTTCCTCAAGATGCAGGCACTTACTGCAAACGTGGTTGTCCAGGATCACAATGCTCTCCACAAACTCCCACATGCTGCAGTTGTGGCACACCACCTGCACTGCCATCCCTATATGACCTTGTTTTATTTAATTAAATTTACTTAAATTTGTAATTCGGTAACTTAGTTTACAGTGTAGTTTCTTGACTACTTACTTGATCTAGATTAAGTTAAGTGTACTGAAATTAAATATCTACCTGTAACACAAAGCACTACAAGTAGTGTAGGCAAAAACCAGCAACTCCTTCCCCCTTTTCTCCAAATTCCCACTCTTTCCAAATTCCCAAATAAGACACTCTTGTTTAAGTACATTCCATTTTCATCCCACTCTGTGCAGACCACTGTGTGCTCTATGTCAGGGATTATACTCCCTCTCCCTCCAAATAGTGTTCTGAACACCTGTACTGATTATTACAATCTTTAATCACGTTCATAACTAGATATTCAACCAGAACATTAAATGGGTTAAAAATCAGCACAGTGTCAAAGGTTTTTGAAGGCAGCCTATTTTATTAACCTATTGTGTTTTGGGGGGGGGGGGGGGGGGGAAAAGGGGGGAGAAAAATAGGGGGGAGCAAGTTTCTTACTGCTAATTTCATTTGGTTTGCCAATTTTACTCGCATTCTATTTGAGCCTGATCTTGTTTTCATCCACTGGGAGTCGCTGGCTAGCAATAATTTTTTTTTTTTTTATTGCGCATCCCTAGCTGTTCCGAGAAGGCGGCGGTGGGCCTTCTACTTGAACCACTGCAGTCACCACGGCTATGGTGTTACCACAATGCTGTTAAGTTATTCCAGGATTTTGACTCAGCGATAATAAAGGAATGGCAGAATATGTCCAAATTCAGATGCCGTGAGACTTGCAGGTGAACTTGTAGCTAATGGTGTTCCCATGATGTTGCTGTTCTTGTCCTTCTTCATGGTAGAGGTCACAAGGCTGTCAAAGTAAACATTCTGTAAATAGTACGTACTGGAGCCACAGTACAGCAGTGGTGGAGGGAGTGGATATTGAGTTTAGTGGCAGGGGCACTGATCAAACAGACAGCTTAGTCCTGGATGGCATCAAGCTTCAAAGACTGTGACGGATGCACCCATCTAGACGCGTGGTAATTGGTGAATATTCCATTACACTCCTGATGTGAGTCTTTTAGATGGTGGAAATGTCTTTCCACTCAGTGCTTTCCAATTAGTAGAGAACAGAATGGCAGTACAGGAGACCTCCTAAAAAGATAGGCATTAAAGTACCTGCAGTGATGCTGCAAAGGAAACTAAATGCATGACATTTCTTGTAGGTAACTTTATCTTCAATACTTTGCCATACAGCAACACTTGTACTGCACTTTCTCACCAAAGCAGCAAAACCACAGCAAAGCACAGCGTGGCTAGCAATACAGTACGGGAAACTTTGTGCTATCCGGCAATCTGGAGCCACCGGCAAAAATCAGCAGCCGTTTTTTATTCTTTGTTTGTTTTTTTTGCTTTGTTTGAACAGTCAAGCTGTGCAAGGTCTGTAGCTATAGCAACAGCTTCAGCTACAGAGCGTTAGGGCCACACCCGAGTGTTTAGAAGCTGTTGCTAAGCAACAGTGTTTGTTGTCAAATACGGAGATAAGAATCTCCGTATCTCTCAACATTAACTCTGGAGAGTACGGAAGTTTTGAGGCAACGGCAGCAGCTCGGTCCCGTGGGTGCCGGATAGCACAAAGTTTCCTGTATATAGAATTCCAAGTCTCAGCGTAATCTTGGTCATTCATGATACCAAGTCACAGAGAGGAAAAATAATTAAACTAAACTTAAATAAAGCCAATTACATTATGTGAGAGGCGAATTGGCTAAGCTAGATTGGGAAATTAGATTAAAAGGGATGATGGTAGATAAGCAATGATGAACATTTAAAGAAATATTTCATAATCCTCAACAAATATACATTCCATTCAGAAATAAAATTGCCACGGGAAAAAGTGATCCATCCGTGGCTAACTAAAGAGGTTAAAGATAGTATTAGATTAAGAGAGGTTTATAATTTGCCAAGAGTAGTAAGCCTGAGGATTGGGAGAGTTTTAGAAACCAGCAAAGGACAACCAAAACATTGATAGAGGGAGAAAATAGAATGAGTAAGCTAGCAAGAAATATAAAAACAGATTGCAACAGTTTCAATATGTATGTAAAAAGGAAGAGTAGCAAAAGTAAACGTGGGTCCCCTAGAGGCTGAAACAGGAGAAATTATAATGGGGAATAAGGAAATGGAAGAGACGTTAAACAAATATTTTATATCAGTCTTCACAGTAGAAGACACAAAAAACAAACCAGAAATAATGGGGACCCAAGGGTCTAACAAGAGTGAGAAACTTAAAGTAATTAATATTAGTAAAGAAAAAAGTACTGGAGAAAAGGCCGACAAATCCCCTGGATCTGATGGCCATATCCTAGGGTTCTAAAAGAGGTGGCTGCGGAGATAATGGATGCATTGGCTGTGATCTTTCAAAATTTCCTAGATTCTGGAATGGTCCCAGTGGTTTGGAAGGTAGCAAATGTAACACTGCTATTCAAGAAAGGAGAGAAGAGAGAAAACAGGGAACTACAGGCCAGTTAGCCTGACATCAGTTATCAGGAAAATGCTGGAATACATCATTAAGGAAGTGGTAATAGGGCACTTAGAAAACCATATGATTAGGCAGAGTCAACATGGTTTTATGAAAGGAAAATAGTGTTTGACAAATCTATTAGTTTTTTGAGGCTGTAACTAGCAAGGTAGATAAAAGGGAACCAATGGATGGTAATATATTTGGATTTTCAAAAGGCATTCAATAAAGTGCCACATGAAAGGTTGTTGAACAAGATAAGGGCTCATGGGGTTGGGGGGGGGGGGGTAATAGATTAGCATGGAGAGAGGATTGGTTAAAAGACAGAAAACAGAGTAGGAATAAACGGGTCATTTTCAGGTTGGCAGGCTGTAATTAGTGGGGTGTCGCAAGGATCAGTGCTGGGGCCTCAGCTATTTACAATCTATATCAATGACTTAAACCAAGGGACCGAGTACAATGTATCCAAGTTTGCTGATAATACAAAACTAAGTGGGAAAGTAAGGTGTGAGGAGGACACAAAGGCCGGGATTTTCCTTACCTCGGCGGGTTCGGGGCAGGTCGCGACCCTGCTGCTGACTCCATCCCGCTACCTAAAAGGAACTTGCGTTGCTGGGGTTTGTTAAGCCCGCCCAGCGTGTTTCCCGATCCAATTAGAGGAAGCGGATCTGGTGATATCATTCATGACGTGTTATCAGCTGGTTTCCTTAAAAGGGACCATGGCCAACTTTCTTTTGACATTTGTGCTGTCAGTGTTCTACAGCATTGAAGTGCTGCAAACATTGACAATCACTGCACAGAAGTGCAGGGCTGCATCCAGGTTCTCCCATGACTCCCTCCATATGCTTATGGAGGGAGTCACAGCACACGGAGGCCCTCGTCCCTTCCCATGGGCGGACAAAACCTCCCCAGCCTGGTTGAACATGGCAGACGAGGGCACAAGCAGGGATGTCATCAGGAGGACCCGGGTGCAGTGACGCAAACCTTTCAATGATCTCATAAGATCACGAAACATTAGTACAAAGTCACATTCAACTTCTTCCTCCTGTGCCTCATCACTTCGCCTTCCCTATCCTACTCCAGCACATCCTTACTCACACCTTACAACTTACCTTGGACTTCCACCCATCTCCCTCTCTACATTATCACATCCCCATCTCACTGACCACCCCTCACACTCACCCTAGTGCAATCATACCAACTAACAACACACAAGGGTAGCCACTTGGCTCTTTTATCCAATTTTCATGTAAAGTTTCTGTTAATGTGCTGTCAAACATTGTCCTTGTACATGAAACACAAAGTTAACATGCAGGTACAGCAAGCGGCATGTTGGCCTTTATTGTAAGAGGTTTGGAATACAAGATTAAGGAACTCTTGCTGCAATTGTACAGGGCCTTGGTGAGACCACACCTGGAGTACTGTGCACAGCTTTGGTCTCCATACCCAAGGAAGGATATACTTGCCTTAGAGGGGGTGCAACGAAAGTTCACTAGATTGATTCCTGGGATGAGAGGGTTGTCCTACGAGAAGAGAGTGAGTCGACTGAGCCTATACTCTCTGCAGTTTAGAAGAATGAGAGGTGATCTCATTGAAACATAAGATTCTGAAGGGGATTGACAGGGTAGATGCTGAGAGGTTGTTTCCCCTGGCTGGAGAGTCTAGAACTAGGGGGTGTAGTCTCAGGATAAGGGGTCGGCCACTTAGAAGATGAGGAGGAATTTCTTCACTCAGAGGGGTGTGAAGCTTTGGAATTTTCTATCTCAAAGGGCTGTGGATGCGGAGTCCCTGAGTATATTCAAGGCTGAGATAACATAAATTTTTGGACTCTAGGGGAATCGAGGGATACGAAAATCAGGCAGGAAAGTGGAGTTGAGATCGAAGATCAGCCATCTTATTGAATGGCAGAGCAGGCCCGAAAAGGCTGTATGGCCTACTCCTAATTCTTATGTTTTTATGTCCTTAAACACTACCAATCAAGTGCCTTACACTGGAACCCACATGCGATGAGAGAAGTCCTGTAACAGTACCTCTTACAATGAACTGCTCCAAACAATTTACACACTGAGAAAATGTATTCGGAAAAATTGATTGTTTAGGTAATCTGTCTACGTAAAAGTTTGTACAATTTTCTTCACACTCAAGTATCAGAATGAATGCAAGAGAGAGATAATTGCTGTTTTTATTTCTGACCTGCAGTCAGGAATGTACATGCATCTAGCAATCTATACACCCTTTTCACCAAACAGCAATCAAACTGTGATTAACTTCAGGACCTAGCCTGCCTCTTTACACCACTTCCTCACAGGAAGCACCTGAACAGTGTGGCCTTAAAAAGGAAGGCTCGGTCAGCAGCTAAACGTAGCCAGTCCGGACTTCACAAGCAATGGGACAGGATGTCAATTACCTGCATTAAAATGATCAGAGCGTGATTAAAACTAGTCAACCACTCTAGTACATAAAGGGTGCTCACCCAGCACTATTTACTCGTTCTGATTTTTTTGGTAGGAATTCAACTGGTTGTCAGTTATCATCAATGCAAAATGGTAAAATACTGCTAAAAGAACAAGACAGATATTTTTCCTTTGTCAAGGTAATTAATGTTTCAGAAGTGTCAATTGTGTGCAAGATATTGCATTTTGTCTAAACTTGTACATGAACTATTTCTCCACATATCTGTTTAGATCTAAATGATTAAAACTATTGTTATTGTAAAACAATCTCCTAATAGTAGTTTAAAGTTAAAACCCCATCATTTTTATAAATGTTATGCAAGTACTCACAGCCCAATTCTCAATGAAGATACTAAAGTTCCACAAGACAGTAACATTTTAGATATATACAAATTGTGAACGAAAGCCACTGATCTATTTTCAGAGAGTCCAGGTTTGAGTGTGAAACACTTGTGGGCACTTTTTTTTTTTTTTTTAAAGTAGGCTTAGCTTTTACATTATACAGCACAGCAGCTATAAGGTCCAAAATACAACCAACACCAATATGCAAATGTGAAGTTTTATATAGTTTTTTAAAAAGTTAGACTCTACAAAAATAATTAAATGATCAAAAACTCCCACTCCAAAAGAGTACTGCCCTCCTTAGTATAAAGTAAGCACTTACATTTTTCGGCTCCTAAATTTAATGTGCTGGGTGGATTTTCTTGGGCAATAGACACAGGAGATATTTTTCTTGCTGACGGGGTTTCATTTTGTCTGGTGGCAGTAACAATGGCACTTGTTAAAATACTGGTAACATTTTTAGGTATGGCTTTCCCAACATCCATCTCCTCCGGCTCAGAGTCATCAGAGTGGAGAGGATTTGTAAAACTGAGGGGTGGCACATTTACACAATGGTCACTGGTGTCCACAGCCATATGTTGAACGACAGGTATCTCTTTCAATGATGGCTCTGCTGGTAGAGCAGGTGTTTTCGAAGAATGGCATTGACTATTGTACAATTTATCACCAGTGGAAGACTTGCTAAAGGCAGTTGGTGTACATTCATAGCTTGCCTTATTCCACAAGGCATGAGCTCTCTCTTTAAGTGGCAATTGTACTGGTCTCAGGAGAACATCAGAACTCCTCCCTTCCCGAGTAGCATCAGAACGCTGCAGAACATCCACCTCTGAACTTGCAGAAATCTGTCCACAGCTTAATTCCACCGATTTACTGGTTTGCTCAATCTCAATTGCTGAGGTGGACTTCACTTTACTTGATGGTACCCTGTTAAAAGGGCTGTTTGCACCAGGTGGGGACACTTCAAAACTTTTGGGTCCTTCTTGGAGTGGTATCTTCTTTATTTCAATACTCAGTTTTCTTTCCAGCCTTTTTTCAATAGGTTCAGCACAATTTTCAATCTGTCTGTAGGTATCCACAGGTTTGTTGTAGTTTTCATTGAGGTCTGTGGGAGATGGTGTTGTGAATGAGTGTACTACTGGCTTGGGATGGTATCGGTCATTATCTTGCCACACCGTAGTAACAGCTGGATATGCAGACGGAGGAGAAGGAGTGAGGATAGGCGGTACTGGTTGGGGCTCCGGAGGCTGCAAGATTTCTTCTTTAGCATCTCCTTCTATCAGGCAGCTAAGGGAATTTTGGTTGGGGTTGGGGGGGTGGGGAAAGACAGGAGAAAAAAAGGAAAAGGATTAGATAGTAGCACTACTCAAAAATAGGGAATGATTAATATTAACCTTTTGAAGACAAAGAATCTAGACACACAAAACAGCAGAAAGAACCAAGTATGAGAAACAGCAAACAGACTTAAGCACACATCAACGCTGATATTTTTTGATGGTATGTGTTTCAAAGATGGTCTTTTGTTACTTTACTCAGTAGGTGGCAGACAAACCATTTGGACTAAAATTGAAACCAATCTGCAATCAAGAGATTCTATAAACTAGAATATCGCACTATTGCCTTGTACGTACAAAGCCACTGCAAATTTAGCACTGTGGCCAACATCAACCTCGTTTCCCTCTTACCCAGCTAATTACAGTTACTGACTACTGCTTTTCCCTCCACAGCGCAAAGGATTTAAGCACTAAATTAGCTCACAAGCAGAATGCAGGGTCCTGTCCATCTGGCCTGGATTCAAACCCAATTTTGTAAAACCACAGTAATGCATTATCAAATTTTTTTAAAATTATTATTTATTTATTTTTACACAGCAATACTTTGCAATCATTATCCTCATATACAACTCATTGATTTGCTGTCACACTTCGTAACTGTTCAAGAACCCAATTGTAATTTTATAAATCTTATCCTCTGTACAATAAACTTATAAAACCCACAGCACTATTTTCCACGACTGTATTCAAAATGTAAAACTAGTTGTTCACCTCCAGGATGCTGTGACAAGATTATCGCAGTAAGCCTCCCACACTGCACTAAATGACCACAAATGCCACAGAAGGTGGAAAATTTGTGTACATTTCTCAGCAAAGAAAAAGGAAACAATACACAAGTTAATACAAAAACAAGAACTCAACCAAGCCGGATAGATAACACCATCAAAGTTTACAGTTAAAAAGCATAAAGTTAAATGTAGGGAAGCTGACAAAAATGAAACTTGTGTCTAAGCAAGGGGCCAAACCACTCAATTCAAATATCGTTTAGGATTTATGCATGTTTGATTTACGTTTTAAAATTATTTAATTATTTTAATTCATTGTGTTCCAATTACTTTTTTTGGAAGGTATGTGTGTTTTCCCAATCAGGGAATCTGCCTAGCGCCTTCGTAGTCAGGCCGAAGAACATAAGAAATAGGAGCAGGAGTAGGGCATTCGGCCCTTCGAGCCTGCTCCGCCATTCAATAAGATCATGGCTGATCTGATCTTGGCCTCAATTCCACATTTCTGCCTGTAGTTCAAAAATCTGTCTATATCCACCTTGAATATATTCAATGACTCAGCCTCCACAGCTCTCTGGGGTAGAGAATTCCAAAGATTCACGATCCTCAGAAGAAATTCCTCCGAATCTCAGTTTTAAATGGGCGACCCCTTATTCTGAAACTATGACCCCTAGTTCTAGATTCTCCCACGAGGGGAAACATCCTCTCAGCATCTACCCTGTCAAACCCCCTCAGAATCTTACATGTTTCAATAAGATCATCTCTCATTCTTCTAAACTCCAATGAGTATAGGCTCAACCTTTCCTCAAGACAACCCCTTCATCCCAGGAATCAACCTAGTGAACCTTCTCTGAACTGCCTTCAATGCAAATATATCCCTCCTTACATAAGGAGACCAAAATTGTACGCAGTACTTTAGGTGTGGTCTCACCAACGCCCTGTACAGTTGTAGCAAGACTTCCCTACTTTTATACTCCATCCCCCTTGCAATAAAGGCCAACATTCCATTTGCCTTCCTAATTACTTGCTGTACCTGCATGCTAACTTTTTGTGTTTCAAGTACGAGGACACCCAGATCCCTCTGTACCGCAGCGTTCTGTAGTCTCTCTTCATTCAAATATTTTGCTTTTCTATTCTTCCTACCAAAGTGGATAACCTCACATTTTCCCACATTATACTCCATCTGCCAAATTTTTGCCTGATGGTTTCTATAGAAAACAGGAAAAGGAAAAGAACCACTAGGTGACCACTTGCATCATAGTTTAGCACAGCAGCTCCAAACAATTTATTGCCTAGTACATGAGCTAAATTTAACTACAGTAAAAATAGTGTTAATGCTACTATTTATTTGATTTGTTTCTCTAGTATATTCTATTTGATTGCGTAGTGAATTTGATTGTCACCTTCTAAAGACAAGGAGAGCAAATTAACTCGGAAGTTCTCTGTTCATTCCCTGCACATGCTATGAATTTACCTAGATATCTATGCAGAGCGAAAACACTTTCTCTGGGACAAAGGGTTCACTTAGGAGAGTATTCCGAAATATGGAATCCAAAAAATGAGTAAACAAAAATCCTAAACAACTGGTCATGTGGCAAACAATCCTCCCTTCGAATGGAGAAATCCAAAAAATGCTATCCAAGTTGTGAATCTATTCAGCTCAGGGAGGGTGCATGGAGGTAAATGCCTTGAGCAAACAAAATTAGAGGCAAAACCATTTTAAAATAATGCCACTCTTCTCTCCCATGGGTGGGTGGCCACAGAGTAGGGTTTTGAGGAGCTTTTTGAAAGCAGGAGATAAGTAGCAAAGTCAGGGAGGGGGTGGGGGGGGCATTAGGCAGGGAGTTCCAAAGAACAGGAGCATTATGGCTACTTTATTGTGGAGCAAGGGCCAGGAGTGGCCCGATATTAATGTGGAGGATGTGTGCGGGGATGCAAGTCTGGATGAGATCACCAAGACATGGTCGTTAAGATCTTCATTTGTTTTACAGTTCTTTCATATTTTCTAATTTTGATGACCTCATATCAAAGACCCTGGTTGAATGAGGCATCTTTCATCAGTACACAGCCAGAGGAGATGTACGGTACGTAGGTTTTATAGGCAAAAGCCTTGAAGTGCATACAGCAGATGCATTTAGCAGAATATACTGACTTAAATCATATCTGCCTTGATCCCCTCGGTTACATGTTGTTTTGAGAAGTAAAAGTAAGTTCAGATAATGGAAGTGGATGCAGGCGGCACAAGAGGACAAAGCCACTCTGTCCTACGTCCAGCAATTTATGCAAGAGACTCAGTATCAGACAGATTTGTAAATTAAGCTTCTCACCTGACAGGAAATTTCTTTAAATGAAATAGAAAACCATTAAATTATTCTTTGCATCCCATTCAGCTGGTTTCTCTTCCAACAGGAAGATGACCACCTCACTAACAGTAAATGCCACAATGCTGTTCTTCTGCTGCATTATCCCTTATGTATCCAGTTTGTCTTTCTGGGAATTTGCCTCACAACTCCGTGTACACCTGGCTAAAATTAGTTGGATCTTCTCACTTAATTGGCATTTTTTGAATCTACCAGAAAAGCTTCAGTGCCGTTTACTCCCAATGCTGAATTCCACCCAAACAAGACTTTGCTATTAAATTGAAACTGAATTTATATGCAAAGTTCAAATTAAAATTAACAAGCAGAAAATCACCCAGAAATGTCAATCAGACACCTGGACAATCCTTCAATCCCAAAGTGTTAAGTGAAGCTCTGCTTAATATTTCTAGCAACTCCACTGATATGAAGCTGTACCCGAGAACTGCAGTATAGTAAATGTTATCAGGGTATTCAAAAGCATGAAAAATGTATCTGGAAATCATAGACTAGTTAACTTTGTTTATATTTGAGGGTGTGTGTGAGTGCTTGTTATGGAGACGCAGAGAAAAACAACATGGATGATGAATCCAAGACTTGGGATGGTAAGAATTAGATGAATTGGTTTTCACTGGAGAAAGGATCAAGGTCTTTAAAATGCCATGTCATGAATAATGCAGGTATAAGTTAACTTGAGACCAAGCACAGAATAACAGGACAAAAAGTCAAAGTTAAAGTGAGCAGCAAGTAAGACTAGAGATCGGAAATATTTCCCATTATGGAAGCAAAACAACTAACAATGTTCAGCCGATCTCCACCCCCTCTGGAAAAGGCTAGAGAAAAGTGTGAATCATGTTTTGTTTTAAAGGAAGTAGCAATGAAATGGAAACTAGCCAAGTTAAAAAATAGGTACATCAACATCAAGTTTAACACTTCAAAAATGCAATCTTCTAACAGAATCTGGACACTTATGAAATTAAAGCATCATCACCTTGCAAAGTCACAAATGAGAAATATAGATGTTACATTGTGAGGTCTTATCAGGTGCTTTTCTCATGCCTTACACACAAATCAACTCCCTTAGGCAAGCACTATCGCTTCCTATAATCCAAAGCATGACCTAGTGTGCAAAGCCATCTGGGGTAACAGGTCATGAGCAAATAATACAGCAGTTTATTGTCCGAATTTATATATAGGGTTTCCATTAAGCAACCATTTGAATTTTTTGTAGCAGAATGAATTACCAAACAATACAAATAAACACCACAAATGCTCAAACAAAACCAGAAAATGCTGGCAATACACAGGAAGTCAGTCAGTATCTATAGAGAGAAAAACCAGGTTAACATTTTTGGCAAAACGCTTCTTCAAAACTAAAAGATAAACAAGCATATTAAAGGGAATATTAATATATTAATAGAAAGCAAGAATAAAAGGATGGAGAGAGAAATAGATATTTAATCAGTTCATGAATGAGAAGCATAAAAACAAAATCAGTTGACTTCCTTTAAATAATCTTTTAGGTAATAGGTAGTAGACTTTTCTCAGTAGCTTAGTAATACACTATTCATTACCAGTTATCATTGTATTTGGAATTATATGGACAATCATACCTATGGAGTTTGTGCTTTGCCTCCACTGTTGTGGTTTAGTTTAAATCACAACCAACTAGCTGGGGTTGTTCTCCTTACAGCAGAGAAGGTTGAGAGGAGATTTGATAGTGGTTTTCAAAATCATGAGGGGTCTATTTAGAGAAGATAGAGAGAAATTGTTCCCATTGGCGGAAGGGTCGAGAACCAGAGAACACAGATTTAAGGGGAGTGGCAGGAGAACCAAAGGCGACAGGAGGAATAACTTTTTTTTTTTTTTTTTTTATAAACACAGCGAGTGGTTATGATCTGGAATGCAGTGCATGAAAGGGTGGTGGAGGCAGATTCAATCGTGGCTTTCAAAAGGAATTGGTAAGTACTTGAAGGAAAAAAAATTGCAGGGCTACAGGGAAAGGGCAGGGGACTGAGACTAGCTGAAGTGCTCTTGCAGAGAGCTGGGACGAGCATGACGGGCCAAAAGGCCTCCTTCTGTGCTGTAACCATTCTATGATTCTAACTAGGATATCAAATTTCCAATACTTACACTTCGCAGACTCTCAGATGCTGTCTTGCCTCTTGAGAAGCCAGTTTGCCAGTCTAAAGAGATTACTCACCTAATGGACTCCAGCTACAAAAGTTCTGTTGAAGACCACAGAGACACTGACCAGAGCTAACTACACTTGCCTTGAATAGATGACATATACAAACATAGAAACATAGAAGATAGGAGCAGGAGTAGGCCATTCAGCCCCTCGAGCCTGTTCTGTCATTTAATGAGATCATGGCTGATCATCCAAATTCAGTACCCTGTCCCTGCTTTCTCCCCATATC
Source organism: Somniosus microcephalus (assembly GCF_052327205.1). Lineage (NCBI taxonomy): Eukaryota > Metazoa > Chordata > Chondrichthyes > Squaliformes > Somniosidae > Somniosus > Somniosus microcephalus. The sequence goes on from NC_141003.1 coordinate 57,400,064, forward strand.
CCTTTAGCCTTAAGAAATATATCCAATTCCTTCTTGAATATATTTAATAAGTTGGCCTCAACTGCCTTCCGTGGTAGAGAATTCCACAGGTTCACCACTCTCTGGGTGAAGAAATTCCTCCTCATCTCAGTCCGAAATGGCTTACCCCTTATCCTTAGACTGTGACCCCTGGTTCTGGACTCCCCCCGCCATCGGGAACATCCTTCCTGCATCTAGTCTGTCTAGTCCTGTTAGAATTTTATAAGTTTCAACGAGATCCCCTCTCATTCTTCTAAATTCTAGTAAATATAAGCCTAATCGACCCAATCTCTCTTCATACGTCATTCCTGCCATCCCAGGTGTCAGTCTGGTGAATCTTCGCTGCACTCCCTCCATGGAAAGAACATCTTTCCTCAGATAAGGTGACCAAAACTGTACACAATACTCAAGATGTGGTCTCACCAAGGCCCTGTACAACTACAGCAAGACATCCTTGTTCCTGTACTTGAATCCTCTTGCTACGAAGGCCAACATACCATTTGCCTTCTTAACCGCCTGCTGCACCTGCATGCTTACCTTCAGCGACTGGTGCACAAGGACACCCAGGTCTCGTTGCACTTCCCCTTTTCCCAATCTATTGCCGTTCAGATAATAATCTGTCTTCCTGTTTTTGCCACCAAAGTGGATAACCTCACATTTATCCACATTATACTGCATCTGCCCAATCACCCAACCTGTCCAAATCATACTGGAGTTTTTCTGCATCCTCCTCACAGCACACACACCCACCCAGCTTAGTGTTGTCTGCAAACTTGGAGATATTACATCTAGTTCCCTCGTCTAGATCATTAATATATAAATTGTGCAATGATTCGTGTAAAATGTTCTGTGCACTTGGACCATTAACAACTAATATAGCATCTGAGGAAAAAGAATCAGCATCTTGACTAGCTTCTTTCTGATATGCTTCGGGGAAGGCCAGAGCAGGGATGGGGAAGCCATTGCCGGAGATTCACTTGCTACGTTCAAATAAGGCACGGGTTCATCGTATATAATTGGCGCAGGAATACAGAATGGTATTGTGGCAAATGTAGTTCACTCCTCACTTCTATGAAATGACAGTAATCATCTGAATAACGAGACTTCCAACATCAACAAAATACAACACTGTACAAAATATGCCCCGTTTAGATTGGACTGAAGCAGGAATACAGTTATCTCCACGTCAATAAATTGTAGAGAAAGTTCTAAGAGAGTTTTTTGGGAGCATAGGGGAAAGAAAGGCAAGAACTGCACCCTTCCCTGCAACCGCAACAGAGTAATTTAATCAAAGAAGGGTTTAACTCTCCTGATAGCCATGTTGTCTTTAGCAACTGAGTCAAGTTGTACAAGCAGAATGTGCCATTCCAAGTCTGTATATACCGAACCCATTGCAAAAGCTAAAATAGAAATTAGCCAGTTGTTGTACCCTGATCATGATAGTGATCCCTGGTAGAAAATGCTCATGTATGGATATCAGGTTACGACAGAATCATAATCAGGCTTATCTATGATTCTCATCATCTACCCCTCTCTCTTTCCCAATTGTTTGAATAATCTGCTGATTTGAATGGCCTGCAAGCTGGTGAGGTACCAAAAGGAGACCATGGGAATGTACCCCAGCAAAGGTCAAAAGAGAGAAATTTTAAAAATAAAGTTCAGGGTATGAAATGCCTTTAATAGCGAGGCTAAATCAACACTATTGAAGTCAGTACTCCAAAGCAGATGGTTGGAACATAGTCATCAGCTGTTTATTGACTGAACAGTTACATAACCTCAAACATAATTTATTGATTGTGAAGTCCTTTGAGATATACTGAAGATATGATATGGTGCTATATAAACAAATGTTTGTACTTTCTTTCTTGCACTCGCTCTTAGAAGAATTCAATTCAGTATAAATTCAATGCTTGGAAGGGAACCCTACCTGAACTTTAATATATAAATCAAAATCATGGAATGTTGGATTTTTTAAAAAGATGCGTAACAGTTGTTAAGCAAAGAGAGATAAGAATTCTCCTCCATAAGTTATTTAATTTGTAAGAATTAAAGAGCAAGCAATTTTAAACTGTGAAAGGAAGACTCTAGACAACAGATTTCACAAGACTGTACTGGTGCAGTTAAAATTTAAGCTTTCACTGGTTCGATGTTAATTATGGCTCGTTTCCTGCATCCTGTTCTATTTCATCACGGTCATTTGCTCATTGTGTTTTCAGAACAGTCATTAAATCCGACGCAGGAATGTTCTAATACCATGTCCCCACTCTTCCCACTAAGGCAGTGCCCCATTTTACCTCAATATATTGACTATTTGACCATTAACAGAATTGTGAAGAACTGTATTACCCCTCAATAATGTAATCTTTAAACATATTTTTAAATTAATTGCATGGGTGTTGTTAGCTTACAAACCATGTGTGTTTTTCACAAAAAAATGTTTTAAAAAATCAAATTGATTTGAAACCTTTCCTTGGCATATTCCTTCAGATCATAAGGTAAGTAAATCCAGTGTTACATATTTCAGTTAATAACTATTGGTAAATATAATTATGCATACGCAAACACCACAGGAACATCATATTAGTGGCCTTCTCCAATGTATGGAAAGCAGGGCAATTTTGTACCTGCTGAGTATTTCCAGCACTTGCTATTTGTATTTCAATTTTGCACTGTCTAGTTCCTCTTACTGCAATATATTTCCTACCGTTTTATTTACAGCTTTGAAAACTAGGTATTGGAACGATGACTTCCAGTGGCTTCGTGGTTCTACTCGAGGTTCTTTCCTGTGATCATAAAAGCTGGAGTCTAGTTTGAGATCCCCGTGGATCACAAAACAGTCAAAAACATGGAGTCAAAATCTCAATGTATTGTCACCCTGTTTCTGCATGGTTACGTCAAGTGTGGCTCAAAACACGATCTTTAACCCCTTGTCCTTATCTACATGCTATATCTTTCAGCTGATATCAACAGCTGGATAGGCAAGAATTTCTTTCAGCTCAACATCAGCAAGACGGACTCCATTCTGCTCAGCTCCCACCCGAACCTCTGAACCATAGTACCAAATCCTTCCCTCTCTCTGGAAGCTCCCTCAATGTGACCTTGATGGTGAGGAACCTTGGTGTCCTGCTCAACTCTGAGCAGAGGTTCAGACCCTACATCCTTGCCACCACCAAATCTATCTGTTGCCACCTCTACCCCAACCTCATCCCAAATGCCACTGACATGTCGATCCATTCCTCCACCAGCTCGAGGTTTGATTAATCCAATGCTCTTCTTGCCAGCTTCCCAAGTTCTGCCCTTCATGAATTGCAACTCTGCCACTCGCATCCTATCCCACACTAAATCCCATTCACCTTTTCCAAACTTCACAAATCTCGGCATCTATTTTAAAATCCTTGTCTTGTTCTACAAATTCTCCGTGGCCTTGCTCCTTTCCACCTCCGCAACCATGGTTAGTCTTATTTTCATGGTCATGCCCTCTGATTTTGTGTCTCTGGCCACTTTTCTACCACCACCGTACACAATTTCAGCTACAAGGCCTGCAGCTTTTAGCCCTGCACTCCAGGACACTCTTGAACCTCTCCACCTTGTACCTCTCCCAGTCCTCAAATTTACCTCAATATTGCCTTTAGGTCACCAATCCAATTCCCCGCTCCCCACTTCTCAGTTCCACTTATTTTCATCGCTGTTAAGCACTTTGGGATGTTATTACATTAAAAGCACTAATTAAGTGCTACTTGTCAATTGTTTTCTAAATCAAAACTACATGCAGCATCAGAGTTGCAAGTGCTCAAGTCAGAACTCCACATTTATGGCAGAATGGAACACTGACACTGCACCTGCACCATTTTGTTTCAATTCAAAAGGTCCACACTTTATATTAGCAAAGCTCCATACAGCACATCTCCGACTTCCGAGAATGTCACTCCATCTGCTAAAGCTCAGGCCCAAATGAAGTGGCATAAGTGTACCATTATCACATGTGCCTAAACTATAGGAATTCTGCAACTTATTTACTGGTACCCCAGTACAATTTCTTCAGGTCTTTAGCTGTCTCAATCACCAGCGTTAAAGTTGCATTTGACTCAACAGTTATGTCACCTAATACATAAAATCGAAAATAAGTTACCTTCGTACTCGTGGTGGCTTTGGTGGTGGTGAATCAGATTTGTCGGGAATAGAGGAAATGGTTGTATTTTCAGAACTAATATCATCCTGTTGTAAGAGACAAAAGCAGTTTAAGTAACGATCATAAAAGGCAACTCTTCATGTACCAATATTCAATACAGGAAACTTTCTGGTATCCAGCACTGACGGGACTGAGCTGTTGCCGTCCCATCAAAACTGCCGGACAAACCAGCGCAAATGTTAAAACATACGCAGCTTCTGAGCTCCATATCTAGCAACAAACCCTGTTGCTTAGCAACAGCTTCAAAACAGTCGGCCGTAGCTTGCAAGCGTCTCTGTAGTTAAGCAACAGCTTCAGCTAGACCTTGCAGAGCCTGACTGGAGAAAAAAAGCAACAAAAAGAAAAAAAACTTCTGAACCGACTCCTGAATTTTGCCGGTGAGAGCTTTCCGGACATTTAACCTTCGGATAAACGAAAGTTTCCTGTATTTTCATATTCTAATGAGGCTGAATACAAACACTGCATTAGCAGAACAGAGTCTGGAATTGAAGGGGTAGTTGGACAGTAGTCAACCTGAGCCCAGTAAAGCCCAGAACAGGGAGCAAGTCCCAGGCACAGCACAGCTAGATAAAAAAGGCACAACAATAAATAATTCAAATCTTCTTTCTTACAGATTTCCTTTTATTTTAAAGCAAAGGTAAATGAAAATAAGGAAGGCGGCACTCGGGGTAAGGGGGAGGGGAGATGGCGTACTCTCTGTACAAAGTACTCACCCATCTGTAAATATATTTATCCAACTCTGAAGTCTTAATCTCCCACTCTTGTAGAGCATTAAATCAAATTTTCCAAGGTAAGAGAAGCAGGATGGCTAAAGGGGCTGCTCCCAGACCAAGGGAAACTTGAATCTCAGCTACTACTGTCACTAAAATCTCCAAAAGAATTATCAATCCAGCTAGAAAGATGGACTGTCTTTTATATTGGTTGCTTTGTGTGTGAATATATATGGTACTTGTTGACAAATAGCTTGACTGGTCTCTCCAAAATAATTCATGTCTGTTACCTGTTAAATCAAGAACTTTGGAAATAGTTCGCAACATGTAAAAGATAAAAGAAAACCCAAATGGGTGCCAAGAACTAGATACAGGAAATGGTGTGTATATCAATAAAAATCCAGGCTCCAAGTTGTAGCTGCTACACTACACTGCCCTTGCTTTTTCATCAATTTAAAAGTGTTTGATCGGGGAGCTTTTAAAAATTCCAGGCAAAGGGTTGATTCCTTTCAACAGTGAATGGCAATTAAATTATGGAAACTAGATGGGTGAAGCCGAATGGGCAAGGATGCGAATTTACAATTAAAGTGTTAAAGATTAACAAGGCATCCTGGATTAATGACCATCACTGCTATTAATTCAGTTTCCTCACATGGTTGGGCTCAGCAACTCCTCCCATAACACTTCCCACAATTATGTAATCAGAACTTACCCTGGAAACAAGTTACAAACAAAAATTTAACAAAATAAAAAATATTTATCCTTTGCACTTTAAAAGAAATGCTTTTTCACAACAAAACTTCAAAATCTCAACTATATAAACATAAACTGAGTAACTTGTGCAATCTATAATTTAGCTGCATGGGTACTTAGAGACAGATTGAAAATACACAAATGTTATACATTTAAAGGTTAAAATGCTGTGAATGATTAAAGACATAGTTCTGTGCCCAAGATCAAACTGTACAAAATAATTTCTTGCATCAACTTATGCTGCAATGAAAATATTCTGTACATTAAAATATTGCTATTGGGATCACTTAGAAAATTAAATAATTCTGCTAATTACAACATGCTGAACTCTTTCCCCACCCCCCAGCCCACTTCACTTATGTAAAGTGGGCTGGGGAAAGTGCAATGTATAACTATCGACACTGGTCTCATATCTGCAGAGTGTAGTGTGTAACCAGCAAACCCGAGCTACACTTCTGGCTGCAGCACACTCTGTTCAAGAGGAACAGATCTTCACTCTCCAGTTAATTTCTAATACTGAGTGCAGGAGGGCATGTGGGCTCGCCCAGTAATAAAATAATTTAAAAGTATGTTTATAATGTGATCCAATCTACAGAGTGGTTGGTGGATGCACATTCAATCATGACTTTCAAAGGGAACTGGATATATACTTCAAAAGAAACATTTGCAGGGCTATGGGAAAGGAGGAGAGTGGGACTAATTGGACAGCTCTTCCACAGAGCTGACAAAAGCATAATGGGCCGAATGGCCTCCTTCTGTGCTGTATCATTCTATGATTCAATGAGCACATGGGGATTTTGAAATATGATTGTGCACTGGATTGGAGTTACAATGCACCCAGTGCACAGCATAAGCCGAGGAGACTACCTACTTGCGAGTCTCTCGAGCTGCATTATCACATTCTTGTTGAGGTGCGTCTGAACTACTTTGCATTGATGTGGAAGTGATAGAATAACAGCACTGTAAATAAGCCAGCAGCAGGCAACTGTAAAATTGTTACAAAAATGGGACTCTTGCTAATTTGGTGAAATAATCTGCTTCTAAAAAAGGAACACAGGAAAAGCATCTGCTGAGTGTTATTAAAAAGGGCCGAATTTCCTGCCACTGCATTACTTTTCCCAGATGTTCGATTACACGCAGTTCTTTACTTTAAAAAAAAGAGCATTATGTCAAAGTCACAGGTACTGTAAGTGACCACATTTCACTGAACAAGAGGAAACAGACTTTCCGGAAAGTAGCAGCCAGCCATCTGCATGTAACTTAACTTTTTTTTTAAATTTCAGAATCTATTTATTTTGCCATTTAAAAAAAATGCAAAACCTTAATTTTTTTGGAACTATTACAACTGGTGCAATAATTAACATTAGCCTCTGCTATTCACAAGTTACTGCCATAAAAGTTAAGCAACTTCATAAAAAAAATAAGCTAACATTAACAATCTTCACAGTACTAAACCAGTTAACTGTGACTGATTTCCACACCCACACCAAAATAATTGAGACATATCACATACTGCAAGGAATGAAAATGAAATGTATATCGCAGTGATTTTCCATCAAGTGACATATCTAAAAACTATTACTTACTGTGTCAGAAAGACTCTCAGTGCACTTACTCCTGTGTAGTTCCTTTTCAAATAGCTGAGCTATTGCACGGTGAACAAGCTCATATTGCTCCTGAAAAAAGCAGAGAGAGACATGGCTTGATATTGCATTTTAAAAATTGCCATAAAAATTAGAGGTAGCAGAATGTTTTTGACCACTGCAGCCAATTCAGATTTCAACCATAACTATTTCAATAAAGCTCAAGAATACTTAGTTTACCATTTTAAAATATTGTACAATATTCTTTTCCATTCTATAGCCTTAAAACTGATTATCTTTGAGATTTATAATCTGTTTTTAAAATAGGTTTGCAAATGATCTGGTTTGCAGATTCACCAGACTGATACCAGGGATGGCAGGAATGACGTATGAAGAGAGATTGGGTCGATTAGGCTTTTATTCGCTAGCGTTTAGAAGAATGAGAGGGGATCTCATTGAAACTTATAAAATTCTAACAGGACTAGACAGACTAGGTGCAGGAAGGATGTTCCCGATGGCAGGGGGAGTCCAGAACCAGGGGTCACAGTCTAAAGGATAAGGGGTAAGCCATTTAGGACCGAGATGAGGAGGAATTTCTTCACCCAGAGAGTGGTGAACCTGTGGAATTCTCTACCACAGAAGGCAGTTGAGGCCAACTTATTAAATATATTCAAGAAGGAGTTAGATATATTTCTTAAGGCTAAAGGGATCAAGGGATATGGGGAAAAAGCAGGGACAGGGTACTGAATTTGGATGATCAGCCATGATCTCATTAAATGGCGGAATAGGCTCGAGGGGCCGAATGGCCTACTCCTGCTCTTATCTTCTATGTACATAGCTATCAGACTTAAACATTACCAGAAAACGAGAGAGATGATTTTAAAAAAGTTGAGTCATAGGATTAAACTTACAAAAACATTCTTTGCTAAAATCTAGTCTAATCTGCATCGTCAGAAATACATAGTCAAATAGAAAGAATGAAAGGCAGACTTGCATTTATATAGCACCTTTCATGACCTCAGTGACTACATTACAACAGTGACTACACTTCAAAAAGTACTTCATTGGCTGTAAAGCGCTTTGGGGTGTCCGGTGGTCATGAAAGGTGCTGTATAAATGCAAGTTTTTTTTTTAACCTCAGGATGTCCCAAAGCACTTTACAACCAATGAGGTGCTTTTGCAGTGCAGTTACTGTTGTAATATAGGAAACAGGGCAGCCAATTTGCACACATGGTCCCACAAACAGCAATGACAAAATCATCTGTTTGTGATGTTGGTTGAGGGATAATTCTTGGCCAGGACATAAGGAAGAAAACGCTTCTTGCTCTTCTTCAAAATAGTGTCGTGTGATCTTTTTGCCCACCTGTGGGGGCAGACGGGGCTTCATTCAAAAGACACCACCTCCGACAGTGCAGAACTCCCTTGGCACTGCACTAGAGTGTCAGTCAAGACTTTGTGTTCAAGTCTCTGGAGTGGGACATGAACCCTCAGGAGGCGACTGAGCCATGGTGTAGTATCCTCCAGATACAAGCATCTCCTTTCCCTGAATGCAGAAACTGCCACATTTAATTTTCCTCTGCTACGAATAAGCACCATACTCAGGCTACTTCTCCATAATGAAGGGTCTTTCCACATTTGCTGAATTCAACAGTTTATCTACAGTTTACCTACATTGCAACAGTGACTACACTTAAAGTACTTCACTGGCTGTAAAGCGCTTTGGGACGTCTGGTGGTCGTGAAAGGCGCTATATAAATGCAGGTCTTTCTTTTTAAAAAGAGGGTATTCACTTTCATTCAAATCAGTAGAAGTCTGCTAGCTACTAGAAATTCCAAAAGCAGGTTTCTACATTTTAGGGTCTCCATAAAGGACAAATGGTCCAAATTACAAATGCGAGAATGTCTTAGACATTCAGAGTTTCATTTTCAACTACTTTTTATTTTAAAGGGGAAGTAAAGTTGTGCAATTATGTAAAAGCAAAATAAATTCTATTCCTATCCATGAAAAGATGTACCACTGGACAAAGATCTGATTGCTCAAACAGTTCAACATTTTCTGTTGTTTAAGCACTTTCATGTTTATTTACACAAATGTCTCACAATCGGTTACTATATTTATTAAAAATTATTATAGTGGAGCTTTCTATTTACTGTTATAATGTAAATGGTCAAGCTGTCTCATGCCAAGCAAGATTTTGGGAGATTCAGGCAATTGATAACTTACTCAATTACAATAATGAAATTGTTCAGAGAATTTGGCACTAAGGAAAGCTCATACTTTCAATGACATTCATTGAACAATTTGCATTTACCAAGCATCTTTAATGCAGAAAAATATTCCAAGGTGCTTCAGAGGCATAAGGGAAAAATAATAAAAATAATCACCACATGTAGACATACCTTTGTTTGGACTGCAGAATGCCTTTGTGTTCTCATTTCTTGTATCAAATTAAACACACTGAATTCTTCAGGAATTTTCTAGAAGAAAAAGAAAATGCATTTTGGCCAAATGAGAATTGTAATCCACAAACTTGAATTAAAATCAATTGTCCGAATTTCACATGCGAGGCCTCATTTTGGACAGATAGTTGATGCAATAAGGATATGGAAAGGATCAAGAAAATGTGAACTCTCAATATTGCACTTTAACAACAACAACTTGCATTTCTATAGCACGTTTAACGTATCAAACATCCCAAGGCACTTTACAGGAGCATAAATCAAACAAAATTTGACACCAAGCCACATAAGGAGATATTAGGACAGGACCAAAAAACTTGGTCAAAGAGGCAATTTTAAGGAGCATCTTAAAAAAGGGGGAGAGGTTTAGGGAGTGAATGCCAGAGCTTAGGGCCTAGTCAGCTGAAGGCACAGCCGCCAATGATGGAGCGATTAAAAACTGGGGATGCGCAAAAGGGCAGAATTGGAGGAGCGTAGATCTTGGAAAGTTGTAGGGCTGGAGAAGGTTACAGAGATGGGGAGAGGAGAGGCCATGGAGGGATTTGTAAACAAGCATGGGGGAAAAAAATAAAATAAATAAAAACGAAGTATTGCCGGACCAGAAGCTAATGTAGGTCAGCGAACATAGGGGTGATGGGTGAACATGACTTAATGTGAGTTCGGACACAGGCAGCAGAGTTTTGGATGAGCTCAAGTTTATGGAGGGTGGAAAATAGGAGGCCAGCCATGAGGGCACTGAAATAGTCAAGTCTAGAGGCAACAAAGGCATGGAGGAGGGTTTCAGCAGCAGATGAGCTGAAGCAGGGGTGGAGAAGGCCGATGCTACGGAGGTGGAAGTAAGCGGTTTTGGTGAAGGAGTGGATATGTGGCCATATCCAAGTATTTATATATAATTTCCTCTCCAGAAATTAGAAAATTGTTACTTTAAAAATTTGGTAATCCAATATGTATCCCTTTAAAAAGACAATTCGAACAGTTACTTCATCTCAAAAAAGACTTGTATTTATATAGCGCCTATATAGCAGCTATCCAATTCTTTAATAGTGTCTTTTGCTAAATACTGTTAAATGGTAGATGATGTTGGAAGATGCATCTGTCATCCTTGTACAGTATGTTTTAGTGTCAGCTTTCTTATCCAAAATCCAACCAGTGGATGAGACAAATTTCCCATAGCCTAATGCACACTCTAGCAATGTTGGTTCAGCAACCTGTATTTAAAAGTGCCAGTTTAAATGCACTATTTTTTAACAAAATAAATCTTCAATTTTAAGTAAATATGGTATAAAGTATGTAACTTTAGAGTTATGATTTAATTTGTATTATTCCATCTAGGCAGCTCCTTTAACTACTTTAAACGGAAAGCATCCAACAAACGTAGACCAAACATAACCCACAAAATTATGTTTCAAGAAATCATAAATGAGTCTACAAGACTATCAAAACAAAAGCCAAGTCAATTAACTATAATCAATTAATGAATCCAGTTTTCAGCTTGACAATTAATATGAAAAGTAGATAGAAGCTTGTCTCATCATCCAAGCCTTCTCTCAGGGCAGCTGCGACCATGTTTTGTCTTTTTCTGAGGATAAACACATATCCCTATATATTTACAGCTGGATCAGGAATTTGGTCACTTTTTTTTTTTTTAAATGCTTCAGCAAATTTATTTACCTCCCTGCAGTTGGTTTCATCTATTATTACTGAAGGAATGTAACTTCTCATAAAATACGCCTCTACTTATCCAACTTAGCAGCTCCCTCAAACAGTTATTTTTTGTCCCAACTGAGGACATTAACCTCTGTTGATATAGATCATCCATAGAAAACTCAAACCATCCTAATTTTTCTTCTTTTTAAAACTGTTGATATAAACATAATGCAGTAATTTACACATTTAGTTTATTCGTGCAGATTTGGCTATTAAATATTAGTGACAAAAATAGTTAAATGCTGTTGGATACAAAGACAAAATATATTAAGTCAAATATCAAATCGGTAAGTGTTTGATGCAATGGTTAGTCAGTAAGTGTATCAATATATTGCGGAAGACACTGAATCACAACTAACCAGTAAATTGGGTTTAAGGACTGAACATATCCGAACATAGCTCGAATATTGCCCATTTCCCTGCTTAGCAGAGTCATTGGTTTCCACAATTCTATGTTTAGACTATGCAGGTTTTTCTTTCAGGAAAAAAAAGTTGGAGCAATAGATGACTCACCCCAGCTTTTAGTAAATTCCAGGTATAATCAATTGCACATATGGCTCCAGTTCTTCCACATCCAGCACTGTGGGAAAATATAGAATTTCAGGAAATGAGTCATTTCACTAGCCTTCCTCAAATCACAGTCACCATGACCATCACCATCAGCACCATCTCCATTACCAAAACAACAGGAACTCACTTTAACTTCATGTAATGAAGTTTCAGTTTTACTTCTTCGCAAAAAAAATGCGCCTTTACAATTAATATTTATTTTGTGGCACAGTAGGTTAAGCTCACAGGCCTAGCATCTCATTGATCCTAGGTTCAGATCCAGTGCAAACTGCTGGCATAAAAGTCTGTCTGCCTACATGATACAAGTTAGAACAGTCTGTTTCTGGATGGTCTAAATGCACTCCACAAACATCCTATAAGTTGGCATGAGAAAGCAATCTCCCTCAAAGAAGCCATAATAGCAGCTAGTGTGGAAAAGAAAGGCATACAAAGAACATTATCTGTGACTGGAATCTATGGCCTAAAAATTCAGTTAGGGGCGCCCAGCTCGCCTGGGCGCCGGAATTACCGCTGCGCGCGGAGCCACTTGCGCCAGTGGGAAATTCAGTTTCAGCGCCCCAAGTGGAAGCCGGCCGCTAAACAAGGTTTTCGGCGCCCCGCTTGGGGCGCTGAAACTGAATATCGGCGTGGAAAGTGCCACAGCGCCACCCGCTGCGGCACGGCAACCTGCAGTACTGCAGGCCTTCCTCTCATTCTTAAGGGGGAGGTGCCTGCAACAGCGCAATCCCCGCTCGCGAGTGCCGGCAAATGAGCCCGGCACCAAGGAGAAGTGCCGGGCTCTCTGGAAACAGCCGGCAATGCCGCGGGGGGGGGGTGTAGGAGGCCGGGGACGGAGGTGCGGGCAGGCGGCCGCCGAAAAAGCGGCCAGCCGCACCTCCACCTTAACTCGCCCCACTACCGGCACAGGTAGGCCCCGTGTACCGGTCGCTGTTTGCGGCCGGCGCGGGGGAGGCGGCAGCAACCAAATATGGCCAGCGGGGCGCTGCGCACACCGATGACGTCATCGGTGGTGGCGCAGCGCTAAATATCGCGGTAGGTTTGCACAGTGGTGCAAAAGCCCTCTTTGGGCGCAAACTGGTGGCGCAGGCCACTGAATTTCTAGGCCTGTGTGTTTTCCCTCCTCAACCCTTCTGCAGCCTTTGACACGATCGACCAGAACATGCTCTTCCAATGTTTTCCTACCTACCCCCACTCCGCAACATCGACAGAACAGTTTGGAATCTACTTATGATTAGTTTATATCAACTCCATTAGTGGCTTATGATATTTACATAATTCATGATCTTACTCTCTAACCAACTGGCAATCTTAGTCACTCATAAGCTTTGCTAGCTATCATGAAATAAAATGTGAACAAAAGTAGTAATTTTTCTTCCCTTCAACAGCTGCTTACGCACTACCATCGACCTATTGCTCCTTAGCTGCATGTCTCATTCAAATCACGAACTGACCAAAAAGCACAGACACCTTTTTTGCCCATCTTGACTCCCAATTGTACATCTCAGCATACAAGAGAATCCTGCAATGAACTCTTGAACTACAGCAGTTATCCTGCTTTGAAACTTCACTTGATATTCGCAAACCACGCTATTGAGCAGGGACCCAACATCAAAATAAACAAGTGAACAAGAGCAATGCAGTGAAGACACCAAACAAGGCATCATGTCTGTAAACACAGGCACCAATTATAAACATTTCAAGTTAAAACCAAACTAGCACTGTACCAGGCACATTTTAATGATTGAGGAGTTGACAATAGCATCAGCTTACTATTTTAAAATAAATCTACACTTGAAGCAGCAGGCTATTGGCACTGCTCCAGAGTACTTGTATGAATACACTTATGGAGCGCCGCCTGTTAAACTTCATAGTGACACAAGGAAGCATGCCTTCCCACTTGAATCAAACATAACCAAGAAATTCCTGGAGTTTAATTGCTACAGCATGCTTGTTCCCATCAAGGAGGTCCTCTAGCGTTCAATTAACAATGTTTAAGTACAATACAGATCACAAAAAATGGGGGGAGCCCATAATACATAATATGGAATCATTCATGGGAGCACTCGGAAAATTTACCGATTTTCTATATGGCCAGTCCGGCCCTGCCCCACCATCCTCCCAAGAACTTATGGAACGATTGTTCGTCCTTATTTCCCACTCCCTCTTGTGGGCATCACTAATTGACTGGTTGCAGCAGATACCACAACAAGTATACGTTATATATCTTCAAAAATACCTTAGTTCATTTTTTTAAATATTGTCGCCCAATTTCTTCTCCATCTCTCCTGAAGGTGTTGAATCTTGCCGAGGTATGATTTCATAATTACCAGTAACCCACAGCTACCTCACCGGAGTGATCATTCTTCATGTGGGAGTCTAGATAGTGAATGTCAGCAAGCTATTTGATCATAGACAGCAGCATAATAAAGGGTGATCATAATTTCCTCTGATGCTCACATATGCACTGTCCAGCATGAATCACTGGCTGATTGTTGTCTTCCCAAGCGCAGATTGCAGAGGCCAATTTTAGTATCCAAATGTTAACCCCATTAACATTAGTTAGTGACACACATCAGGACGTGAAGCTAGGAGCTTTTGGTCTGCATGTCTCAGAACTAACTAGCTGTTCACTTTTTAGCTGAAAAGGTTTTCAGTGCCACATCATTTCTTTAAATTAATTTTCTTTAAAATGTTCATATACAGCATGTAATTGCATTTGTAGACCCATTTCATACTCTAAGAAAATGTTTTGGTATCACCACTATTAAAATTGTTTGTATGTATTTAGTTTTCCCATTAACCACCCAATGAATTTGTAGATCTCCAGAGGCACTTTTTTTTGTTGAAAAAATGCCAAACAAGAAACCTATTCTAGCTTGACGAAAACTTGCCAAAAATCTAGTGTTAAAATAATTTGCCAATTATAACAGCATCGAAAAAGTGCTGCACACTGCGGTCTCGAAGTAATTTAAACTTTAACCATATACAGATTGCAGATGAATATTACCAAACACAAGTCTGTGCTGCTCTATCTACTTATATTTCCAGCACATGAATTTTATGACTGTTATTTATTGTCTTTTACAGATAACCAAACATCAACTTCTCCATAACCTGGTATTTGCCGACACACATTTAAACATTAGAATTGGCTCCAATGACAATTAGTGAAAAAGAAATTGCCACATTCAACCTTTTTATCTCAGTTCAATTTGATGGGGAAAAAAACCCAGAAGTATTTTCCTCCATACCTGCAGTGGATGCAAATGGGAACATCCTCATGCTCTTGATATTCTCGCATCAAACTGATCATATCCAAAATAGAATCAAACGAAGATGGAACATCATGATCAGGCCAGTTTACATAATGAAACTGATAGATTCTACGAGATTCCTATGCATGAAAGAGATACACAAATGTTTAATTCTCTCCAACTTACCAAAAGCGAAGTCACTATTACAACTGACGCACTGAAGATTAACCGGTGAAAGACAAACTTCAACCAATCTCACATTTTTGCATTTTATTAAATTAACATTGTTCTGCTCACAACCTGTGCACTGAAGATAAAGGCTCAGACTTTGCTGGAGCAGTACATCATGAATCTCATGGGGAGGTCGAGGTGAGCTGCCGTTTTGACGAGGAAAACAAGAGTGGCGCAAATTGTCCAGCAACTTGTGGCGATTCACAATTTGGGGGTATCTCTTCCTCGACACAAGTTGCTGGACGATTTACACATTAATAATCGGTGAGTGCCATTAAACTCCCCATTATTTTGGCAGCAAAATATGGGCCAAACAATTATAAAAGGGTAATGCAACTGAGCAAAGCAGGGTCAAACCAATCAGTATCAAACTACCATCTTCTATTGATCCATCTAAATATAGCTATATGAAGGAAAAAGGCAGGAACCAAGGAACAGACAAATGGAAAATAGAGGAAACATTAAAACAAGGAGCGTGGATGATAAACTTCACACATCAAAAATATACTGAAAGGATATTTTTATGCAGTGATATTATTTGCTTAGCCATCATTCAACTAAAATAGATGATGGAAGGTTACTAAAGTCTTTTTGTAGACTTAAAGCATTTAAAATAAATGAACAATAATGTTGTGGGAAGGGTGATGCAGTGAATTAAAACTATGCTTTCATCTCTGGGAATTAGGTTCAAAAGCAGCCAGACATATTGGATGAAAGTCTTCACAGTGAGCACAGATCTAAAGCATAAAAAACAGCAGAAAGGAGACCTGGGGGGGAGGGGGGGGGGAAAAAGAGAGCAAAGGGTGGCAATGGATTGTCCTGGATGGCAAAGGAGCTCCCTAGGGAGCTGCCAGCACAGGAGCCATCTTGTAATAAACAGGCGACAAGCTAATCCTCCTTGGCGACTTCAACGCCAGAGTTGGAAAGGACACAGACCTCTGGAGAGGTGTGATCGGCAGAGAGGGGGTAGGGAAAGCCAACTCCAACGGTACCCTTCTGTCGAAATACTTAGAACATGGCTTCGTCATAACCAACACCTTGTTCCGTCAGAGAGACAAGTACAAGGCTTCATGGCAGCACCCTCGTTCCAAGCACTGGCATCTGCTGGACTACGTCATTGTCCGAGTGAGGGACCGCAAGGATGTCCGCATAACCCGCGCCATGACAGGAGCTGATGCCTGCTGGACAGACCACCGCCTAATCCGCTCTGTCTTCTCCATCAATGTAGCCCCAAAACAGCGGCGGCAACAGAAACAATGCCGCAGGAAAATTAACGCTGGAGCACTCAAAGACCCCGCTGAGAAAGCCCTATTCAGCCTGTGCTTCACAACCTGTCGACTCCCAGTGATGCAGAGACAGAGTGCCCACAGCGTCTGGTCTGCACTCAAGGCCTCCATAATCAGCACGTGGAGACACGCTCGGTCACTCAACCAGGAAACACCAAGACTGGTTCGACGAGAATGACCAGGAGATCCAGGAGCTAATAAGCCGCAAGCGCAAGGCATTTCTGATCTGGAAACAGCAACAGAACTCGAGAGCAAGAAAGCAGCTCTACAGAAGCCTGAAAGCCGAGGTCCAACAAAAAACTCGTGACCTAAAGAACAGATGGTGGGTGGAGAAAGCACAGGAGATCCAGCAGCTAGCCGACAACCACGACGTGCGTGGATTCTTTAGCGCAGTCAAGACCATCTACAGTCCAAGCACCCAAGGCCCTTCCCCACTGCGGGCCAAGAACGGAGAGGTACTCATCAAGGACAGGGATGCAGTCAGTGCCCGCTGGAAGGAGCACTTCGAAGGTCTCCTTAACCACGACTCTGTCTTCGACACGAGTGTCCTCAACTCCATCCCACAGCATGCTACCCGCCACCATCTCAGCACAACCCCAGCCCGGCATGAGGTTGAAAAGGCCATCCGACAGCTGAAGAACAACAAGGCCTCAGGAGCAGATGGAATCCCCACTGAGGCACTAAAGCATGGCGGAGAAGCACTACTGGCGCGAATTCATGAACTCATTTCTCTTATCTGGAAGGAGGAGAGCATGCCAGGGGATCTCAGAGACGCCGTAATTATAACCATCTTCAAGAAAGGTGACAAGTCCGATTGCGGTAATTAGAGGAGTTTCCCTGCTATCTGCCACAGGGAAAGTCATCGCAAGAATCCTCCTCAATCGCCTTCTCCCAGTGGCCGAAGAGCTCCTCCCAGAGTCGCAATGCGGATTCCACCCACTAAGGGCACAATGGACATGATCTTCACCGCGCGTCAATTACAAGAGAAATGCAGGGAACAGCACCAACCACTGTACATGGCCTTCTTTGATCTCACAAAGGCCTTCGACACTGTCAACCGGGAGGGATTATGGAGTGTCCTCCTCAAATTCGGCTGCCCTCAAAAGTTTGTCACTATCCTCCGCCTGCTTCACGACGACATGCAAGCCGTGATCCTGACCAACGGTTCCACCACAGACCCAATTCACGTACGGACCGGGGTCAAGCAAGGCTGTGTCATCGCACCAACACTCTTCTCAATCTTCCTTGCTGCAATGCTCCATCTCACCCTCAGTAAGCTGCCCACTGGAGTGGAGCTAATTTACAGAACAAACGGGAAACTGTTCAACCTCCGTCGCCTCCAGTCCAGATCCAAGGTCGTCCCATCCTCTGTCGTCGAATTACAGTATGCAGACGATGCTTGCGTCTGCGCTCACTCAGCGGTCGAACTCCAAACCATCGTAAACACCTTCACCAAAGCATACGAGAGCATGGGCCTTACACTAAACATCCGTAAGACAAAGTCCTCTACCAACCTGCCCCCGCCACACAGTGCTGCCCCCCCCCGATTATCAAAATCCACGACAAGGCCTTGGACAACGTGGACCACTTTCCATACCTCGGGAGCCTACTGTCAACAAGGGCAGACGTCGACGACGAAGTCCAACACCGCCTTCAGTGTGCCAGTGCAGCCTTCAGTCGCCTGAGGAAGAGAGTGTTTAAAGACCAGGGCCTCAAACCCGGCACTAAGCTCATGGTCTACAGGGCAGCAGTGATACCTGCCCTGCTGTATGCCTCAGAGACATGGACCATGTACAGCAGGCACCTCAAAGCACTGGAGAGGTACCACCAACGCTGCCTCTGCAAGATCCTGCTAATCCATTGGCAGGATAGGCACACCGTCAGTGTTCTTGCTCAGGCCAACATCACCAGCATCGAAGCTCTGACCACGCTCAATCAGCTCCGATGGACGGGTCACATTGTCCGCATGCCCGATACGAGACTCCCAAAACAAGCGCTCTACTTGGAGCTCCGGCACGGCAAGAGAGCCCTAGGTGGGCAGAGGAAACGCTTCAAGGACACCCTCAAAGCCTCCTTGAAAAAGTGTAACATCCCCACCGACACCTGGGAATCCCTGGCCCAAGACCGCACAAAGTGGAGGGGAAGCATCCGGGAAGGCGCCAAACACCTAGAGTCTCTTCGCCGGGAACAAGCGGAAGCCAAGCACAGGCAGCGCAAGGAGCACACGTCAACCCAAACACCCCACCCACCCACCCCTTCAACCACCGTGTGCCCCACCTGTAACAAAGACTGTAGGTCCCGCATTGGACTAATCAGTCACCTGCAAACTCATTTTTAATGTGGAAGCAAGTCATCCTCGGTTCCGAGGGACTGCCTAAGAAGAGAAGAAAGCATAAAACTGCCCATAATGCAACATAAATTGGCAATCTCGCTCAAACTGGCTGGACGGATCGTTGGTGGATATAACTGGTGCAGAATGGTTCCTTCACTGACTGATTATAAGAAGCACTAGAAAGTCAAGCAGAAACATCTTTATTCTATCTGGTCTGTAAATTTGCAATACTATTCCAGTCTCTAGTACCAACATTCTTCATCTGGAGCACAAAAATCACCAAAGTAAGTGGAATGTGGATTATAATTATAAATTCAAGAAATGTGCCAAACTATGCAACAACATTTTTTGAACTAAATTGTCATGTGGTTTACAGTAAAATGCTACTTCAATCCTCCAATGACTCATCTTTTTGAAAGTTTCTGGGTGCTTTAGGTCATAGTTCAAAAAATAATCCCCAACTAGGAAATCACTGATAGATGAAATACATCACTTATCATCGGTCAAATGTAAACATGCTAAAAATTAAATTGCATCAGAAAAGTTAAACTTTGGAACTTGATCTATTGTTTACACCGGACCAATACTCACATTCTGGAATTCCACTAATAGAGTCCTTATAAAATAGTCATTCCTTGCTTGTTCCGCCTCCTGGAAGGGCGAGAGGAAAAAAAAAACCACCTGTAAGCAGAGTGACTCTGGAATATTGTATAGGATCTAGCTGTGCAACTGCAGAAAAGTAGCTGGAAGAAATAGCATGAAATGAAAGGCATAAATGATAATGTACTGAGACACAATGTTGCTTTCTGTACAAATAGATCTGTGAATTGAGAATGTGAGATTTTATATACAATGTTCAGTAGGTCTAAGAAGCTCAAAATAAACATGTCTAAAATTAGAAAGGTGTTAAGATATTAATTTTCCTGTAATACAGCAATTTCAAGTACCATAAAAAGATTACAACTTTTAAGAATAGAAAAAGCCAAATCCAGCTTTTGGAAGAGTGCAAATCCAGCGACAGCATTAAGCAGCATTCTCCATTTCTCACAGGGCTACAGAAAAGGCTCTTTATTGAGGCTCAATTATGTTTCTCCTACAAAATCCTTTGTAAAATAACCAAATACTGTCACAAGCTGCATATACAGACATCAAAGAACCACAGCACAATCCTGATGACCAGTAAAGTGGTTATCTAATGGTTTGCTATTCAAAATCAGATATTTAAAAAGGACTTTCAGCGGGAGCTTCAAATCCCTTCTGTAGCCTGCAATCCGCAAATAACAGGCACCAGTCAGTCTACAGTTTCCCCGCCTTCACCTTCGATCTGCCAATCCCTCTCAGATTCCAGTGTTTTCTCACCTCCCCCGCTATCCCTGGTATAACAGCTACTTAAGTAGCTTGAAATCCAAGGGCCCCAACCTTGAATGCACATGCCAACTGCTGGCCATGCTGCCCAGCACCACATCCAGCTCAACCGCCTCGAGCTGTACTGTCACTTCCTTTCAGCAGCCAAATTAGTTTACGAACTGAGTATCATCCTGCAGACCAAGGACAACTCCAAACTCCTCCTCTTCAAGTCTCCTGCGACCTTCCTCAAACATAACCCCCCCCTTCAATATTAAATGCAAAGGAATAGTGAGTTTCATGCCCAAATTAGGTTGGCGACCTCCCCCATCCCATCTCCTGACCACCTAACTTCCCCTGATTAGCCTATGCTCACCGACATCAACCTGCCTCTAACCGTTGGTACTGTCCTCCACTCTTTCAAACCTTACGTTTTTAGGCTTTCACTATTTTTCCTCATGGTCAGCACTGAAACTCACATAAGGAGTAGTGAAGTCTTACTCCTTATGAACTGGAGGGTGACTTTATATGCACACTATCTGGAGATGATCATTGCCCAAGAGTTGAACAGAAGCCCTCGTCTTACTGTAGTTAACTTACTAAATTAATATGAGCTCTCTCCTGTTCTTCAGTAAAAGAATAAACACCATCAGACGGTGTGACTTTGGCAAGAACTATGAATTAGGTTTGCCAAAACTAAAACTTAAATAGCAAACTCCTTGCAGCAAATTTTACCTGATCACAAAAGGTTTGACTTATGCATTTTAGGGTACATAAAAAAAGATGCAATATTTCACCAACTTTCTTAGTAATGGTTCCACATTTGTGGGAGAGTCCAAAACTAGGTCATAAATATAAAAAGGTAGTCACCAATAAATCCAGTAAGGAATTCAGGAAAAACTTTTTTACCTAGAGAGTGGAACTTGCTACCACATGAAGTAGTTGAGGCAAATAGCATAGATGCATTTAAGGGGAAGCTAGATAAGTACATGAAGGAGAAAGGAATAGAAGTGGGGTTTCTGTGATTCTGTGATATGGTGACAGGGCGAGATGAAGTAGGTTGGGAGGAGGCTCGTGTGGAGCATAAACACCAGCACAGACCAGTTGGACCGAATGGCTTGTTTCTGTGCTGTAAATTCTATGTACTGTAATATTAAATGTGGAGCTGTGTCCATAACATACAACTTTTGTTTAATACATTATTTGATCTTGGGAATTGGGTGACACAGGCAAGGTCGCACTTACTGCCCATCCCTGACTGTCCAGAGAGGATGAATAGTGCATCTTCTTCTTGAACTACAACAACATTGCAGCAATTATGTTTTTTATTTACAACTTTGTTACTTGTTCTGCCAATTAAGAGGGAATTAAAAATCAACCACGTAGTTTGGGATTGGAGTCACATGCAAGGTAGACCAGATAGGGTTAAGCACAGTCCTATTCCTGAAAGAAATCAGAGAACCAGTTGTGTATTTGGTAAAATGGCAGCTTTCATAAATGTGTGTCTCCCCCCCCCCCCACTGGTGCCAGCCCACAAATTACCATATTGAATTCCATTTCACAACTTGGCACAGTAGGGTTTGAACTTTCAGTTCTGGGTTGCCAGTCAAGCATACCAATATTTGTATGTAAGATTTTGTCTAACCACCAAGGAATCTTCAGTATTCATCTCTATCTCACTGAATCCAAAAAAACTGCAGAAGGCTGTCCCCATTTAACCTTCAGAATAAGCAGCATGTGGCTATCATTTTGTCTGTTAAGTAGGCCTCCACCACCTTTCTTTACTGTGATGATTGGACGGAAACAAAAGATTGGACGGAAACAAAAGAAATTATAACACCTTTTTACATAAACATAACAGCCAACCATTGTGGTTCAGAGGTTCTGCGAGAACAGTCCATCTCCAGCCAACCAAGAGAATAACTGACAGGTAACAGGAAGTGGTTCTATTAAGATGGTTTTGCAATTAAAAGATATCAAAGCCAACTAGTTTCAACTATACACAGCAGCGTCATGTGTATACCTGGTTTTCCTCAATGTAACTGCAAACCACACCTGCAGACTGTAGATTCTACCTCAGCCCAGAGGCCCATAACCCTACAGCAACACAAATTTAAGTGACCAATCACAGTTATAATAGATTTAAAAGTCTTGTGTATGCTTCCTGTACACATTAATCTCACTTCCAGTGTTTCACATTTACAATGCAAAATCTATATGTAAAATGCTCAACAGAAAAACCCTGTATCACCATTTTATAATAGAAAAACTGTACGTCAGCTTTTCACCCTCACAGCTTGTTGATGAACTATCAAGTCACTTGATGCTTTTTAAAAAGAGAGCCAGCACGGATCTGTCGAGGGCAAGTCGTGTTTGACTAACTTGATTGCGTTTTTTTGATGAGGTAACTGAGATGGTGGATGAGGGCAGTGCAGTTGATGTATATGAACTTCCAAAAGACGTTTGATAATGTACTACACATTAGGCTCGTTAGCAAAATTGAAGCCCATGGGATAAGAGGGGCAGTAGCAACATGGATTCAAAATTAGCTAATGAATAGAAAACAGTTGTGGTGAATGGCTGTTTTTCAGATTGAGGGAGGTATACAGTGGTGTTTCCCAAGGTTCAGTAATAGGACCACTGCTGTTGTTGATATACATTAATGACTTGGATTTGGGGTACAAGGTACAATTTCGAAATTTGCAGATGACATGAAAACTGGAAGTGTAGTAAACGGTGAGGATGATAATAGACTTCAAGAAGACAGACAGGCTGGTGGAGTGGGCAGAAAATAGGCAGATGAAATTCAACGCAGAAATGATACATTTTGGTAGGAAGAATGAGGAGAGGCCATACACACTAAATGGTCTAATTTTAAAGGGGGTGCAAGAACAGAGGGACCTGGGGGTGCTTGTGCACAGGTGGCAGGATAGGTTAACAAATCAGTTAATATAGCAAACGGGATCCTGGGCTTTATAAATAGAGGCAGAGTGTACAAAAGCCAGGAAGTTATGCTAAACTGATATAAAACACTGGCTCAGCCCCAGCTGGAGTATTGTGTCCAATTCTGGGCACCACACTTTAGGAAGGACGTGAAGACTTTGGAGAGGTTCCAGAAGAGATTTACTAGAATGGTTCCAGGGATGAGGGATTACAGTTACGTGGATAGACTGGAGAAGCTGGTGTTGTTCTCCTTGGAGCAGAGAAGGCTTAGAGGCGATTTGATAGATGTGTGTAAAATCATGAAGAATTTAGATAGACTAAATAAAGAGAAAGTGTTTCCAATGGCTGAAGGGCACAGATTTAAGTTGACAAGAACCAGAGGCGATAAGAAAAAAAGGGTGGTGGATACAGATTCAATACTATCCTTCAAAAGGGAATTGGATAAATACTTGGGAGAAAAAAATTGCTGGGATATGGGGAAAGAGCGAGGGAGTGGGACAAACTGGATTGCTCTTCAAAAGAGCCACACAGACTCGATGGGCCAAATGGCCTCCTTCTGTGCTGGACTATTCTATGATTAGAATTTTCAATAACTGGAAAAAATGGCAATGTCCAAATAATGATCCAAAACTCTGCTACCCATATCCTGTTCTGCATCAAGTCCTGCTCACTCATCACCCCCGTCCTAGCTGACCCTACATTGGTTCCAGGTTAAATTTTAAATGATCAACCTTGCGTATAAATCCCTTCATGGCCTTTCCCCTCCCTAGCTTTGGAACCTCCTCTATTCCTACAGCCATCCCCCAAAACTCTCCATTATCTCCAACTCTGGACATTTGTGCAACCCACCCCCTGCCATTGGTGGCCGAGCCTTCAATCACGTAGACCCAACGCTCCGGAATTCCTCGTCCAAGCCCTTCTGCCTCTCCTTCTTTAAGACCCTCCTTAAAACCCACCTCTTTGACCAAGCTTTTGGTCACCTTTCCAAATATCACCTTTGGTTCAGTGTCTACTTACTTGTGATTACACCGAGTGCCTTGGAACATTTTTCTATATTAAAAAGGTACTATATAAAGGCAAGTTGTAGTTGTTTTAAAGAAAATTAAAACAAATTTTTAAAATGACATTTTACAGTAACACAATTCTATTTACCTATTGAATTGTCTTTTGAATATGCGGATACTTACATTTAAGTTTTTATTTCAAGGCCTCAATCTGTCTCAAAAGCCTGGGCTGCTGTATATTTTTATCTCAAAAAGTTAGTTAGAGGAGCTTGCAACCACATCTTGTATTTTGCACATGTAGAGTTTGTAGAATTTCATGGCATGCAATCAAAGATAGAAGTTTGGGTTGGCTGATCCGGTGGATATAGAGTTTATTTGCTTTTGCCAAAAGATGTTAAAAGAAAGCCAAGATCAAATTCCCAAAGCTTTATTTCAGGCAAGTCTCGTGCTTATTTAAATTTATTAATAAATGTTTTCTATTACAAGCTGCTGAGATAAGACAAGCCTCGTGAAAAGCAGTACGTGACAAAACAGTAACCTGCTTGTTTATTGAGAAATGACTTTAAGGCACTCATTTCTATTTTAGTTGTATTTTCAGTTAAAAAAATTATATAAACATTTACAAACTGTAAACAATGAATTTTTGAACATTCTATGGAGGATTTTTTGTTGATAGAAATTTCTGTTCAGTAATAGTGCACTAAGTGGTAAATTTTCTGCTACCACACACCTGGCACATACCAGGAAGGCATATCAGGAAATGGTGAACCCCCAGCTATGATTTACATCAATTAATTTTACAAAGCAGAAAATTTATGCTTAAATGCTTTAAGGCAGGAATTGACTGGTGATTGGGAAAGTCGTGATAAGGGTATCGGTTGGTTGAAATGGGCTGCAGATGAGGCTGGCAGGTACGAATAAGTGGGACCTGATGGTTCTCAAAGGCAGTTTGTCTCCCAATTTCCTGAGTGCTCTCAACAAGGCAGCTACACCTTGCTCCATGATGCTGCCACATCCCAGCAATCCTCAATAATGCTCGACTCTGCCATTCTCTTTGGTTCACATTCACACCCGTGTACCTTTGACCTGGATTCCCATCTACCTCCTAGGCTGTCTCTTCATGCTAAGTTCAGAGGTGCAGAACCTTGGTACACTGCTTGACCTGGAGCTGCGCTTCATTCTCTATATCCAGTTCCCAAAACCACTTTCTTCCATTTCCATAACATCTTCTACTCCTGCCCTTACCTCTCCCTCTCTGCTGCTGAAACCTGATTACACGTCATCATCTAAAGTCGCCACTTCTCAAATGCTCTCCTAGTCTCAACTCCACAAATTGCAACTTTTTCAGAATGCCATGACTGCACGCACAAAGTCCCATAATTCCCATCACCCCTGTCCTTGCCATGTTCCAATCAACTGATTTCAAGTTCCCCATCCTACTCTAAATCAGTCATTTTCTCTCCCTATATGTCCGAGCATGCAGCCGCAGTTCTGAATGATTCTTTGTTCCCTGCTCCATCATTAATGGGTGTTCTTTCAGCCATTGTGCTATCTGAAGTTACTTAATTTTGGTCCTTTCAAAAACCTTTTAAAATCTCACTCTTCAACTGTACCTTGTCCTGTCCTCACTCAACTTTTCAAATAGTCCCTTCTTCCCACCGGTTTGCTGCCAATTATTTTCCATCACTTTATAAAGCAGTCAAATGTGTGAGCATCATAATCTGATCAGGGCAATAGATTAGATTACAGTAGTACCAACTCAGACCCAAATCTGAATTCAGCTCAGTTAAACATGAATAACTTCTCCTCTCAAATGGCTGTAAGAGCCCTAGGTGAGCTGAGCTTGGACAATCCAGTCCAATTCCTAACGAGCACAAGTCCACACCAAAAAAACTGACAATAATTCAACATCAATCAGCATTCTCAATGGCCACAAGGGTGCTGGTGTAGGTTAAGAAAAATGTCCTGATACAGCATGAGCTCTTCTTCAAAGGTTGTGGGCAGGGGCCCAATGCATAGAACAGGAAGTGTTGGGCCGAGTATCCTGAATCAATGCCAAACATAACCCAAGAATATATCAGTGCCAAAACTTCAATTTTCAGATAACCTTCCCTGAAAGATCAGGTGACATTAAAGTCAGCATTATCTCAGATATGGTTACCAGAGGAAACAAAAGATGAAGTTTGAAATGACTAATCCCATGGAAAATACCAGAGCAGAGACAACCAAGTTCCAAACCCAAATGCCTACACAGGAGACTCTAAAGTGGCTGTAGCTTGCATTCAATCTGTTTTATTTATGAATAACAGAGTCTGTAATAAAGTTCAATGTGGATGCCAGATAAGTCCAAAATCTGAGTAATCGAAGGAATTTGGGATCAGGTGGTAATTCAGGAAGTCTGGGCCTTTTTTTTTTTTTTTAAATATTCATTTATGGGATGTTGGCGTCGCTGGCAAGGCCAGCATTTATTGCCCATCCTTGATTGCCCTCGTACGGTGGTGGTGAGCCACCTTCTTGAACCATTACAGTCCATGTAGTGAAGGTACTTCCACGGTGCTGTTACGTAGGGAGTTCCAGGATTTTGACTCGGCGACGATGAAGGATCGGCGATATACTTCTAAGTCAGGATGGAGGGGAACTTAGAGGTGGTGGTGTTCCCATGTGCCTGCTGCCCTTGTCCTTCTAGGTGGAAGAGGTTGTGCGTTTGGGAGGTGCTGCCGAAGAAGCCTTGGCGAGTTGCTGCAGTGCATCTTGTAGATGGTACACACTGCAGCCACGGTACGCCGGTGGGGAAGGGAGCGAATGTTTAAGGTGGTGGATGGGGTGCCAATCAAGCTGGCTGCTGTGTCCTGGATGTTGTCGAGCTTTGAGTGTTGTTGGAGCTGCACTCATCCAGGCAAGTGGAGAGTATTCCATCACACTCCTGACTTGTGCCTTGTAGATGGTGGAAAGGCTTTGGGGAGTCAGGAGATGAGACACTCGCCGCAAAATACCTAGCCTCTGACCTGCTCTTGTTGCCACAGTATCTATGTGGCTGGTCCAGTTAAGTTTCTGGTCAATGGTGACCCCCAGGATGATGTTGGTGGGGGATTTGGCGTATGTCAAGGGGAGATGGTTAGACTCTCACTTGTTGGAGAGTCATTGCCTGGCACTTCTGTGGCGCAAATGTTACCTGCCATTTCTCAGCCCAAGCCTGAACATCATCCAGGTCTTGTTGCATGCGGGCATGGACTGCTTCATTATCTGAGGAATTGTGAATGGTGCTGAACACTGCAGTCATCAGTGAACATCCCCATTTCTGACCTTATGTTGGAGGGAAGGTCATTGATGAAGCAGCTGAAGACAGTTGGGCCGAGGACACTGCCCTAGTGGCAGACAGAGAGGAAAGGAAATCCTGGCAGGTTGTGAGGTTGAGATGCATGCTCCATTACATTCTACACGCTCCCTTTCCCACATGTGACTAGGATAATCAATGGGATTGGGCATTTGGCATCAAGTGAGAGGCAGCAAGCAGAAGTGATAGAAATGTAGTGCATCTGAAGCAGTAGCGTAGCTAGGTCCCGAGCTTTAAACAAGGACATAGCACAAAAACGCATACGGTTCTGCTGATCCCGTCAATACAAAGCAGCCGACTTCTAAGTGTTAACTTAAAATATTTTAGTACCAGTTAGCATCTGTACATTGGACTGCTGACATAAGCAACAATCCTGCCAAAAATCAATTAAGGAAATGGATTCTTTTGTTACACAATCCTAATAACGAAAGTGTGGTCAGTATGGGTACTTTTCACAGTCCAGGGCAACCTTATGTCAATAATCCTCATGCTGTGAATTGAAAAAAGCATCTTATGCTTCAGCTTTTTGTTTTGGGCTTCTATTAACTAACAATGCAGACATATCAGCCTAGTGATATGAAGTTACTGCTGTTTTACAGGATTTGGAGTACATGAAAGGAAGAACTGCCATTTCATTCATTTGTAGTATGTACTCTAAATATCAGATTACCTTCCAGAGACATGCATGTATATTAGTTCCCCCACCCCAGGTACTGATCACTAACAAGATTTGCCATTCACCTGCAATCATTTCCTACTCAAAACAACAATACAAGATAAGAGAATAAAAGAGAGAGGTCACAGGCCAGTGTAAAAAAAATGAGCAAACTAGTATCCTTAAACTTACAGGCAACGCACACAATGAAAACTTCTAAATTTTGATCAGTTAGCAGAAAAAGAATGTCACACCTTTAGACTAATGCAATTGCTCATATCAACAAATTACTACACGAGTCAATGAATATGGATGGAAAAAAGCAAATGAACATTAACATGGGAACAAGTAATTGAATTAATCATTTTTGCTAAAGGTCAAAAAGGCACTTCTGACAGTTCTTCAAAGTCTACAGTGACATGGACTAATACCATTTCTCCCTCCCCAAAAACTGCAAAATGTTGATCATGACTTATAGCAAACTGCAAAGTTCTAAGCCCCATTAATTTTAATAATCACAGCAATAATATTTATTTGACCAGCTAATGCCCCCCATTAAGAATTCTACTTGGATTTTGTAACAGACACAGTTTACAAAGCAATTTAAAAAAGTATTCATTCTCGGAATGTGGGCGTCACTGGCAATACCGCTATTTATTGCCCATCCCTAGTTGCCCTCGAGAAGGTGGTGGTGAACCACCTTCTTGAATCGCTGCAGTTCGTGTGGTGCTGTTCGGTAGGGAGTTCCAGGATTTTGACCCAGCGACAATGAAGGAGCAATGATATATTTCCAAGTCAGGATGGTGTGTGACTTGGAGGGGAACTTGGAGGTGATGGTGTTCCCATGAAATTGCTAGCCTCGTCATTCTAGGTGATGGAGGTCACAGTTTTGGGAGGTGTTGCCGAAGAAGCCTTGGCGAGTTATTGCAGTGCATCCTGTAGATAGTACACACTGCAGTCACAGTATGCCGATGGTGGAGGGAGTGGATGTTTTAGCCATTGCCGATCAAGTAGACTGCTTTGTCCTGGATGGTGTCAAGCTTCGAGTGTTGTTGGAGCTGCACCCATTCAGGCAAGTGAAGAGTACTCCATCAAATTCCAGATGTGCCTTATAGGTGGTAGAAGGATTTTAAGGAGTCAGGAGGTGAGCCACTTGCTGCAGAATACCCAGCCTCTGGCCTGCTTTACTATCCACAGCATTTATGTAGCTGGTCCAGTTCAGTTTGTGCTCAATGGCGACCTCTAGAATGTTGATGGTGGAGGACTTGACAATGGTAATGACGGGGAGGTGGTTATGCTCTCTCTTGTTGGAGATGGTCATAGCTTGACACTTGTGGTGCAAATATTACTTGCCACTTATCAGCCCATGCCTGGGATATTGTCCAGATCTTGCTGCACGCAGGCATGGACTGCTTCATTATCTGGGGAATTGCAAATGGAGCTGAACACTATGGAATCATCAGTAAACAGCCCCACTTACGACCTGATGGAGGGAAGGCCATCGATGAAGCAGCTGAAGATAGTTGGGCCAAGGATACTGCCCCGAAGAACTCTTGCAGTGATGTCCTGGGGCGGAGATGATTAGCCTCCAACAACCACAACCATCATCTTTTGTGCTAGGTATGACTCCAGCCACTGGATCCCCATTGACTTGTGTTTTCCTAAGGCTCGTTAGTGCTACAATTATTAAAATACTGCCTTGATGTCAAGGGCAGTCACTCACCTCACGAATTCAGCTCTTCTGTCCCCGTTTGGACTAAGGCTGTAATAAGGCCTGGAGCCAAGTGGTTCTGGTGGAGCCTAAACTGAGCTTTGATCAGGTTATTGGTGAGTAAGTGCCATCTGTTTCAATCACTTGGCTCATGTTTGGGAGTAGACTGATGGGGTGGTAATTGGCCGAGTTGGATTTGTCTTACATTTTGTGGATAGGACCTAGCTGGGCAATTTTCCACATTGTAGTGGTTTGATACGACTAAGTGGCTTGCTGGCCGACACAAAGATAGCATGTTTCCTTGCCTAAAAAGGGACATTGATGAACCAGTAGGGTTTATAGCTGCATGGTCAGTATTATAGACTTTTATTTCCAGATTTTGTTGATTTAAAAAAAAATTACATTCAAATGGGATTTGAACTCACGTTCTCTCGATTATTAGCTCAGGTCGATACCAACATTCAAAATCTACAAACATAAGCTTGGAAAAACTCCATTTCAGATTAAAACAACTTAAATCAGGATGAAAAAAAAGTGTGGCATCAGCACACTGTTCTCCAATTCCTGCATCAATAACCAGAAGCTTGGACAGTAACATTTTTATAGTAGCAATGCTTTTGTGGTGAATATTGACAGAAAGCAACATAATGCTAAGGCACTCTCATCTGTCAGTATAAAAACCAATAGGCTAACATTTATATTTACCCAATGTAACTGGAAGCCAGTGTCAAATGTTTCCAAGCAATGTAAGTTCTCAAAAGAGGGGGCCATTGCTAAAATCGAGGTAACTAACCCTTAGCTTCTCCCCACAAGTGAAAACAGAGATTAGAAAATATTGTCTTGCAGGAACTGGGGTTCCTAGCCGAAGAATTGAGATCGACTCAGAAAATCAAAAACAATAAAATTTAATGAACAAACGAAGCTGTACAGGAAACTGTAGGATACAATGCAAATAGGTCTGGTCTGCTTGAAAGCCTCTCAGGAAACTGCTAGAAGGTTCCGAGCTCGGACGTCATGACGTCATCACGTTCTTCCCGCCGTCGAGAGATCACGTGACAGACGGCATGACGTCATCACGCGGAGTACAGGAAAGAAACCCTAGTACAGTTAACAGATACATTAAAAAAGGTGCAGCCCCCAGCTGTACTACATTGCTGTAAAAGAAATTATGTACGATTGTCTGTAATCCTCTGGTGGTTCCGCCACATGCGCCCCCCCAGAATTGTTTTTAACAGAGAAGGTAAGGCGAGAAGGGGGTCTGACGAGTCTGTCCGACCGACTGCGATACCCCGGCAGCTGGAACGGAGCGCTAGAAGACGAACTGGCCGTTGGCTGTGGTTGGGATGACGCCGCAGGTGGAGGAGAAGAGGCGGCCGGCTGTGGTCGACCCGGTGAGGCGGGCACTGGCGACTCGGCGAGGCGGGCACTGGCGACTCGGCAGATGACTGTGGCTGTACTGGACCGGCAGTTGACGGTGGACGACCACGACGAAGCGGCTCAGCGGTGACGACTGGTTCGCTCAAATCCAGATGCGCTGGTTTCAACCGGTCGATGGAGATGTGGTCAGGCTTACCACCGACGTCGACTGTGAAGGACTTGTCACCTGACAAGATGACGCGGAACGGACCTGTGTAAGGCGGTTTGAGCGGGTTTTTGCGAGCATGCTGCCGAATGAACACGTATTCTGCGCTCTTAAGATCCACCGAGACATGGGAGCGCTGCAGGTCATGATGCGATGTAGGCACTGGGATGAAATTCCTAGCCGCTTCCTGGTGGCCGCCGAGCTGCCGAGCCGGGGACCAGGGTTCCGTGTGAGGAGGAAGAAAATTGCCAGGCACTCAGTGGTTGGCCGTAAACCAGCTCTGAAGAAGAATGCAGGTCATCCTTAGGCGCCGTGCGAAGACCTAGCAGCACCCAAGGGAGCCTGTCCACCCAACTAGGCCCACGGAGACTAGCACGCAGTGCGGCTATAAGGGACCTGTGGAATCTTTCACACAGACCGTTCGCCTGTGGATGGTAGGCGGTGGTACGATGAAGCTTGGTGCCCAAACCTTGAGCTACGGCATTCCAAAGCTCAGAGGTAAATTGAGGCCCCCGGTCGGAGGAGATGTCAGCCGGTATCCCGAACCGAGCTACCCACGACGAGATGAAGGCTCTGGAGACGTCTGCCGCTGTGGTGGCAACCAAAGCAATTGCCTCTGGCCACCTGGTGGTGCGGTCTACCACGGTGAGGTGGTGAGTGTACCTGCGAGAGGAAGGGAGAGGACCAACCAGGTCCACGTGCACATGGTTGAATTGACGTTCTGGAACCTGAAAAGTGGCGACTGGGGCCTTAACATGGCGTTGTAGCTTGGACTTCTGGCAACTCACGCAGGTATTGGTCCAGTCACAGACATCGAGATGCATGCCCTTCCAGACGAATTTCTTTGCCATGAGTCATTGTGACGCTCTCATGCCAGGGTGTGACAACCCATGGATAGTGTCGAAAATTCTCCTGCGCCATTCGACTGGACGTGGGACGCCCATCGAGATGTCACACAGGAGTGTGGTCCCTGCGGCCTGGAAACTGACATCAGCCACTTGTAAGCTGCGGTCCAGGATGCCTGCACTTCAGGGTCTGCCTTCTGTTCTTTTGCCAAACCAACATAGTCGACTCCCAGGTGTACTGCGTGGAGCTGGGCGCGGGAGAGACAATCCGCCACCAGGTTGTCTTTGCCCGAGACATGTTGTATGTCGGTTGTAAATTCAGATATGTACATAAGATGACGTTGTTGCCGCGCCGACCATGGTTCCGCTGTCTTGGCCATCGCAAAAGTAAGTGGCTTGTGGTCTACAAAAGCTGTGAATGGGCGTCCTTCCAGTAGGAAGCGAAAACGGTGGATGGCCAGAACTCCCTATCAAAAGTACTATACTTGCGTTAGTTCTTTTGCAATTGGCAGCTGAAGAAAGCCAGTGGTTGCATGTGCCGTCGACCCACTGCTCTTGTACTGCCCCGGTGGCATAATCAGATGCGTCGGCGGTAAGGGCAATGGTTGCGCCCGGAAGGGGGTGTGCCAACATGGTCGCAGCAGCCAAAGCGTTTAGTGTCGAGGAAAGCCTGGTCCATCTGGGGTGTCCAATCGATCGGGTCTTTGCCCGATTTACCCGAGGGCCTCGTACAAAGGTTACATCAACAATGCCGCCTTGGGGACGAAACGATGATAAAAATTGACCATTCCCAGAAATTCCTGGAGGGCCCCGACGGTCTGAGGAAGAGGGAACGAAGAGACTGCTTCCACCTTCGAGGCCAGCGGGACGGCGCCTTCGGAGGTGATTCTGTGTCCCAGGAAATCAATGCTGTGCAACCCAAACTGGCACTTGGCCAGGTTGATAATAAGGCCATGTTGGCTGAGACGAGAAAAAAGGATACGCAAGTGCGTAATGTGTTCTTTCATGCTGTTACTGGCAATAAGGATGTCGTCTAGGTAGACGAAGATGAACGGCAGATCGCGCATCACGGAATCCATGAGACGTTGGAAGGCTTGTGCTGCATTCTTCATCCCAAACGGCATACGAAGGAACTCAAAGAGCCCGAAAGGTGTGATGACGGCAGTTTTGGGGACGTCCCGAGGATGCACGGGCACTTGATGATAGCCTCGGACGAGGTCTACTTTGGAAAAGATGGAATTCCCTGCCAGATGGGCCGAAAAATCCTGAACGTGAGGAATTGGGTACTGATCCGGTGTGGTAGCCTCATTCAGGCGTCTGTAGTCGCCGCATGATCGCCATCCGCCGCCCAGCTTAGCAACAATGTGTAATGGCGAGGACCAAGGACTATTCGAACGTCGAATAACACCCAGGCGTTCCATTGTATGGAACTCTGCCTTGGCGGCCGCGAATTTACCGGGTTCCAGCCTTCGAGCGCTCGCATAAACGGGGGATCCTGTCGTGGTAATGTGGTGCGCCACACCGTGCCTCGCGACTGAAGAAGAAAATGTGGGCCTGGTGAGCTCAGGGAACTCACTGATAAGATGAGAGAACTCATTTGGAGATGGGACTGCACAGGCAACTGACCAAGACATCGCGGTGCTTCGGTGGTAGGGGACCGAGTGAAAAGTGGAGGCACCGATTAGCCGGCAGTGTCGGACGTCGACGAGAAACCCGTTTGCGCAAAGAAATCTGCCCCCAGGATGGCCTGTGAGACTTTCGCCGTGATGAACTCCCAAACAAAACGTTGGCCGCCAAAACTCAACTGGACCCTACGCTTTCCGAACGTGCGAATGGCCGCACCATTGGCTGCCTCGAGGGGGGGGACCTTGACCGCCGGATTGAAGATCTAGCTTCGACGCTGGTAGGATACTGCACTGGGAGCCAGTATCACAGAGAAAACGTCGCCCTGACAGGGTCTGTAATGTATAGGCGCTTCCCTACGGACCCGACGGCCATCGCAACTCCGGCGCATCCCTTAGGCCTTATTGACCTTCTCAGAAACCGCTGGTTTGAGGTAGGTTTTTTTTTGGTGAGAAACTGCAGGGTGGACGGCAATTTCTGGCCTTCGCGCCGAAACGAGCGTGGTATGCACACCAGCCTGCAGGAGTCGTCGTCGGATTCGCTCGTGGGGGATGGGCACCTCCTGGATGCACAAGATTGTTGTGAGACGGTGAATATTTTATCCGCTTTGTCAGCGAGTTCAGCACAATCCGTGATCGCGGAATTGGCCAAGGCCGTCTGTGCTGGCTCTGGTAGTTGACAGAGAAACAGCTCGCGGAACAGAAAACATTACGATTCAGAGCCCAAAAGCGTGAGCATTTGGCTCATGAGCTCTGAGGGTTTTGAGTCCCCGAGGCCGGGCATGGAGATAAGTCTGCTAGCGCGCTCCGACTTGGACAGACCGAAAATCTGCAGTAAACGTGCTTTTAAAGCTTCGTACTTGCCATCGTTCGGTGGACTCTCGAGGAGGCTGACGACCCGCGAGGCCGTGGCGCTGTCGAGGGCGGAGACCACGTAATAACGGGTCGAATCCGCTGCTACTCCCCGGATTGCAAATTGGGCTTCCGCCTGGAAAAACCACGCGGCCGGTTGTTGCTCCCAAAATTGCGGCAGTTTGAGGGCGACAGCATTCGTGTCCATGATGTAACTTCAACGAAAATTGTTCGAAGAAATCGGGGTCACCAATGTAGGAACTGGGGTTCCTAGCTGAAGAATTGAGATCGACTCAGAAAATCAAAAACAATAAAATTTAATGAACAAACGAAGCTGTACAGGAAACTGTAGGATACAATGCAAATAGGTCTGGTCTGCTTGAAAGCCTCTCAGGAAACTGCTAGCAGGTTCCGAGCTCAGCTGCGAGAAGGTTCCGGTTCCGAGCTCAGCTGCGAGAAGGTTCCGGTTCCGAGCTCAGCTGCGAGAAGGTTCCGGTTCCGAGCTCAGCTGCGAGAAGGTTCCGGTTCTGAGCTCAGCTGCTAGAAGGTTCCGAGCTCTGACGTCATCACGTTCTTCCCGCCGTTGAGAGATCACGTGACGGATGGCATGACGTCATCATGCGGAGTACAGGAAAGAAGCCCTAGTACAGTTAACAGATACATTAACGGTGCAGACCCCAGCTGTACTACATTGCTGTAAAAGGAATAATATACAATTGTCCGTAATCCTCTGGTGGTTCCGCCACAGTCTCCTAATCTAAAGTGTACCCTCAAACCCAAATACAGAATTTTCAGTGTGTCTACATAATAGAAGTGTATATGAATAGTTTTATAGATGACTTGAAGTCGTGTTTATATGTGGCATTTCCCTTGAAATTCTATTAATTCATTTAGACTATTAAAAATACCTACAATGCAACTTTTTAATCACAATGACATTATTACTAAACCACAAAAATTCACTCTTGAACAGGGTGGCTGAGTGGGCTTAATATTTCACTTAAAAATGGAGCTTTTCCATAAGCCTTTGAGGGGAGGAGCTGAAAGAGAAACAAAATTGAGAAAATCTGCCAGGATTCTGGCTACGGAATGTCATCCAACAATCTGTTGCTGGAAAGTGCACATATGGGGATGTCAGGTGAGACCAGCACTGGGCTGAGCTCCAATGGCCATTCAAACATCCGACTGAAATAATCACTGTACAGGTTCAGGCATGAAGATTGGCCATTTGGGTGGGGTGACCGAGGGCTGTCAATGTCTATCAAACCATACTCCACCAAAATACACCAATCAGAAAGATTAGAGATTTTCTTTTGATTTGGGACACCAGGAATGTCAATCATAGAGGGAAATGCAGAAAAGCCAATATCAGATCACCAAGACATTCACATTTCTTTCCCCATTATTTTAAACTATTGTTCCGACAGTTTGAACCTGGTAAGTAGTTTGAAAAATAAAAACTAAAGCAAAATAGATAATTTTGTCAAAAGGGGGAAAAATGTCATCTAGCAATTAGCAAATGAAGTACCATCATTCCGTCCCCTCAAAACATTCTTCAAATATAGCCGAAGTACTCACACAAGTAATGTGAAATTCTCCAAGATGAAGAACACCATCCCCATGTAATGGCCAGTAGCGCTCACATTTTTTCTAGAGAAATACAAATGTTAAAATTAAGGGTATACATATATTCGTGACATCAGGTAGTTTTTGATCAACAAGAAAAAAAACAAGTTCTCCTCACAAAAACCTAACTTGTAGTACAACTTACTTCACATATCATGCTGTTGAAGTATAACTACAACTCACTACAGACTGATGTTAGTTCTACAATAAGTAATAAAAGCCATTTACAAAGTTTAAAGACAACTAAAAAAATCCATCTACAAAGTACTCGAATCTCACTTTCTTGCGAATAGGTGATTGACATTTTCAGCAGGATGTATAAAACGAATATACAACTTGCATGCTAATTCATTCTGCCAAGCAAACCAAAATACACATGGATCTGCATACAACCAAGATGCCCTCACTTGGTTTCCCTGCCTGTTCTGTGCTTACACTTTAGTCACCAACACACCCAGCTGCAGTCTGTGGACAATGCAGGGATTCATTGCTACCTACTTCTTGATCTCTCTCCAACCAAAAGCAACAGTGCTTAAAATGAGTGAAAATAAACAGCGACACAGCAAGACCACAGTTTCAACCAGACATTTGTACTTCTACAATGAGGGAATAGCTCCTAACAATATGTCTGCTTCCTCAGACTCAAGTGCGAGGGGGAGAAGGTGCAGCATTGTATCCTGACCGCCTGAAAATGAAGCTTGTAACCATTTTTTCATTCTTCACTGGTCTCAACAAAAATGTGCATGCAAATAACTTGATTACAATCAAGCAAAACTGTACCATAGCTGAAATAATTTGGTTTGAGAGTTCACAAAATTTGCACATCAAGATTGGTATACAAGCAAGTTTCATACAAGACACGACTGCTGCAAAATTAATATTCATATTTAATTTTCAGAGAAAACTTTAAAAATAGTTAGAACATGAAAAATGGAACACAAACTTACCCTCCCCATTTCAAATTCACGGCAAGCCATGATAATTATCTGGAAACAGAAAAAAGTTAATGTCAGATAACTAGCTCAACAAGTGTAATAGGTTTATAATTTGAGTTAAAAACCTGCATTACAAATGCAAGTACACTGGTAAAAGTATTTGCCTGCCTCAAGATCTTCTAAAGATTGTACTGTACTGTGAAAGGGCAAGGGAATTGGACTGAGCAAGTAGCTCCAGTTAAACAATAGCAAAATACTGTGGATGCTGGAAATCTGAAACAGAAAAAGCTGGAAAAACTCAGCAGGCCAGGCAACATCCGTGGAGAGAGAAACAGAGTTAACGTTTCAGGTCGAAACCCTTCTTCAGAACTCTGAAGCTGGGTTTCGACCTGAAACGTTAACTCGCTCTCTCTCCGCGGATGTTGCCCAGCCTGCTGAGTTTTTCCAGCTTTTTCTGTAGCTCCAGTTAAAGACCAGTGCAGTGATCCAAATGTCCTACTGTACTGTATTTTCTACCAGTTATTTTTTGAATCTAAGTAACAGAACTCCAAAAACACACATTTAAGTGAACCTTAAAGTCAGAAGCTGAATAATATGGGTATTACATCATTTACTATTTGTTGTTGGTTAATTCCCAGTAGGTGCAACACTGTTCTGCCAACATATGTGATTTAAGAATGGAAGTGTATTTATTCCATTCCACAGAAAAATCCTGATTCAAATATAAAACGCCTCAGCAAATTAACAGTGCTTTTATCAGAGTTTAATTATAAACTGATTACTGCCCTTCTATGAAGTGGAATCACCACTTCAGTACAAAAACAGTGAAGCAGTTTACTCATAGCACGAGTCAAATTGGGCAACAGCAGCTTTCTTGTTTTAAGTCACATAATATTCAGCACAAAATTAATTAATTGTGACTAATAAATCACAAATGACATCTTTAGTCTACTATTAAAATTAAAATTAAGGTCAATTTTATGAGTCCGAGTAGATTCACCTTTTCAATTCATTTTAAAAAGCACCAATTAAGTGAAGTTTCTCGTTCTACCAAACAGAAAAAAAAACTACTTACTACAACTTTGTATTCCCAGATCATCCTCCAAAAGTCTAGTACAGAATTTGCTAGTGGGCCCTGGGTTGCAATGTAGGATTTTGGCCCATAAACTCCCTGGAAAATGACAAGAATGTACATTTTATCAATTTAAAAAAAATAAAGCTATACACTTTACTTTCTAAATTATTGAGATAAACATTCCAAGTATACACATGCATAACATGCAAACCAATTAACAATGAACAGAGTCATTGCTATTACACAGTTACTAAGCATACATCATAAACCCAATCTGAAAATCGAAACAATGGATTCTACTCACATCTCAATATTTAAAACACATTTTGAATCATTCAAAACAGAGGGTGCATCGAATATTATTGCAACCATTTTAACAGTATGCCAAATTTTAATTTTGAATCCCAATCCCATACATCTTTAAACCATTTCACGCACCTCCATCTCATCGTCTTCTGTTTCCCCCCACTCCTCTGGGGGGGAAAAAAATCTAATTTTTATGATGTTGAGTGGTAGAACACTATTCCTGATCAGAGGGCTCGTGTGATGTCAGTGACTTTACTCAGAAGAGTACCAATAGTCAGTTGTCACATATGAGGCATAGTCTCCTACAGGTTTCCCTCTTAGTGGAGCAATTTCTCCAAAGGTGGTGGACTTAGCAGCAGCACCATATCCATTCATCGCCATTAACTGTCGGTCTAGTTTGCTTTGCTCTGCTCCTTCAGTGCTCAGATTTTTAAACAACAACTTTACCTCCCAACTCTGAACTTTAGGCCAGGCTCAACTTGTTTAAAAATCAGAGAGTCCAGTAGAATAGATGAGGGAGAGCAGATTTAAAAATCAGCAGCCACAATCAGTCGAGACAGAAATTTGCCACTTAAATAAATCAGTGCTACAGGAGTGAACAAAGCAAATTACTGGACCAAAAAAAGCGATGTCATTCATCTGACCGGTCCAAAAAGCTGCATCTATCCCAGGTAGCATTCTGCAAAGTCAACAGAATCTATGGAAATCTACATGTATTGAAGGGAGGGATATACAAAGTCAACAGAATCTATGGGAACCTCCCCAGCTTTATATTTTTAAATCCATTTCATGTGTAATTACAAAACCCAATACCATTTTTTCCCTACAGTGAAACAAGCAAATCTGAAGTAATCATGTTACCATATTAATAAAGTTTCCCTAATGATTTTTTTTTTTTTTTTTTTAAATACACAAAGAAATGCAGATTAAATTGGTTCTCAAAAGGTATGGGCCCACAGTACAAAACTGTCACTAGCTTGACATTATTGCCAATCCTTTCTGAAAGGCAACAATATGGCTAGTATGGGAAATTAAAAAGATGTAGAACACAATGGGGAATGTTCTTCTGATCTTAGGATGAAGGCAAAGTGATGGGCAGAGTAGAGGATCATGCTATACCCAACTTGCGAGTGCTTGATGCCAATATTCCATGTACAAAGTGTTAATGTTCCACTTCAGTGCTACCATTTCTTGCCTTGAGGAGCACAAAATCCAAACAAAAAAAAAGTCACCTGTTAATTTCATCATTAACTTTTATCATGGTGAAACAAAGTTTTGTGAGAGTGACTGTTTGCATTCAGTAACAACCACAGGAAACAAAGAAAAGTGCTTTGAACACGAACCACCACAAGCTAACAACTGCTTGACGTGCTTTCATTGAACTATTGCAAAATTGTAAATCCGTCATGCGGTAGTAAAAAAAATTCCCCCACTAAACACAACGTTGTGTGAAGTACGTACAAACATTACCTTAATAAAATTTGCATTGATATAATCTGAATCCTGTTCTGTAATTTTCAATGCAAGTTTCACTCTGCTATGGTCAACTGTAGTGTGGAGAGGGAAGAGAAAAACAAGTTTTACAAAACATAACAGGTTAATACAGTGCATACCACACTCAAGTCATTAAATACAAACTCAAAAAAGTAGCTCATCCTATTAAAGCTCAAGGGACTGACTAGAAAAGAATATGCAAACAATGAGCTGTCAGAATTGGTGTTGCACCAAAGTTAGACTGAAATAGAAAAAAGTGCCAGAATTGTAACAAAGCACCGAAGTATTACCAGAAAACTACCGTGACAGTCAGATATAATGTGATATTTTCATCAGAGAATAGAAACAAAAGTAAAAGTAACTTGGAAAGATTCGAATACTCCAATAAAAACTCCATTGCATTTTTGTCAGTACTATAAAATTTTCATCAACTGCAATAAATGCCTGATGTGAATGGAAAGTAAAACTGCAGTCATTTTCTATCTACACATCCATTCCTTTCAACTGAACTGATTAACGTACAAGTTCCCATTAGATCACGTTAAGTTATACCACGTTTACAAGTCAAGTTATAAATCAATTTGTATCTCGTTACCAATCAGTAGAAATTGAAATCAAAGTTCTTATTTTTTCCCCAGTACAGTCAAACATTTGCAAGGAATGTATGGTAGCCATGATCTGCACTGAGACTTCAGGTAGTGCAGGCTTTGGCAGGAAGTCTATTTCCTGACCAACGGATGTGTAACGGTGGGAGCTGGGGAAGAGAAAAAGTTGAACATAAATGGAATGCAGGTGATTGAATGAAGAGAGTTATACACAAATGCTACAAGTCCAAAAAGGTTGAAACAGAAGAGTAAAATGCATGGACATCAGAGGCGTAAGGGAAAAACCTGGTCGCAGAGTACAAGTGAGATACAACACTGGAAGATTATAATCAGAGACTGAACCTCTTTGGCTAGAGCTAAATGAGGGAAATAAAAGGGCAGGAGTGGGAATTTGTTACGGACCTCAAACCAGCTATTCAACACGGAGGAGCTATTTTACAGTAAAGTAGAAAGAGCATCCAGCAATGGTAAGTATTTAATAATGGAGGATTTTAGCTACCCACAGAGTGACTGGAATTTGGGTAGTGCTAGGAGGAACAAAAAAAAGTCCGAATTTCTGGATGTGGTAGGGGCTGCTTCATGGAACATGTTATAGAGGGGACTAGAAATGAGGCAATACTTGACTGAATACTGACTAATAATGAGGACACTGTGGCAAGAGATTAGATGGAGAATGGCTTGGAACCATGATCATAAGGTTCCGGGCAAAGAAAAGTAACAGTAGCATTAAAACTTTAAATTTTGGGCAGGCAGATTTTATGAGGATGCACAAACATGCAAGAGGAGAATGGTTAGGGGCAGAGTGGAAGCTAAACTGAACAGACTTTAAAGGATAATTGGAAAGGCCATGGCAATATGCATAACAAGGAGTTGTAGAACAAATAGTGAGTGACAAACGTAAGCCTGGGTGACAGGGAAGGTAATTAAAGCTATTTGGAATAAAGTGAAAGCATTCAAATGCTTAAGTTGTCTGCAACCAAGTACAAGAGCCAGAATAAAGAAAACCTTGTTAAAAAAACTTGCAAAAGAATTGTTAATATGGCTAAGCAGGCAAATGAATTTAGAACTGCTAGGGAAATTAAATCAAATGGTGGGGGGGGGGTGAAAGGAAGGGTAAAAATTGAGTGTATTGTATCACCAACTTCTGAAAAGGGTGTTCAGATTCATGAAGAGGTGACATAGCTTAAAAATTGAATGCCTGTAAATATGGAACTAAAAAACTCAAACAGGACAGTCCAGGGTCTGCAGCAAAGTGTATATTCCAAGATCGGCAGAAAGAGGGCTGTAATAAATTTAACATTACCAAAGAGATGGTTACTTGAGTAAAGATCCAAATGAATAAAACACCTGGGCAGTAGGCGTTTCATCCGATGATTGTTAGGGAATTCAAGGATGTGCTGGCAAAACCAGGTCAGAAATCATTACAAAACTGAAGTCTTGCAAAACCAATATCAGAGTTTTTTGATAAAATAACTAACAATAAAGAGATGTTAGACAACACAGATGTGGTTTACATTAAACGTAGCAAAGGTTTTAATAAGGTATCACATGAAAAAATTAGCTAACAAAATTAGCCGTGACAGCATTGGCAGCAGCATGCAGAGAAGGAACAAATCATGGCTGGGAAAAGACAAGAGTCTGTGCAAATGGCAAGTCTTATGGGTAGAGGGATGCAACAAGTAGGGTCTCTCAGAACTGGATATTGGGATCAGTACTCAACATTTTCAAAAGCGATCTAGAAGAGGGGGTGTTGATAGTTTCATCTCAAAGTAAGTCAGAAGGCATCAAAATAAGATGGTTAATGGAGAAAGGTGGGGGCAACCTACAGGGGAACTCGGGTCTGTTTGGTTAAAGGGCAGACAATTAACAGATACAGTTAAGTGTAAAGTCATGCACGGAGCAATATGAAATAAGTAGAGGGATTATAGGAAAATACTTAAAAATTAATCAGATCTCTCAAGACATCAAGCCAATGTCTGGCTGCTGTCAAGTATGCAACTTGGATGTTTGGTTGTACAGGAAACTGTGATATCCGGCACCGACGGGACCGAGCTGTTGCCATCCCATCAAAACTGCCGGACAAACCAGCGCTAATGTTGAAACATACGGAGATTTTGAGCTTCGTATCTGGCAACAAACCCTGTTGCTTAGCAACAGCTTCTAAACAGTCGGCCGTACCTTGCAAGCGTCTCTGTAGCTTAGCAACAGCTTCAGCGAGACCTTGCAGAGCCTGACTGGTGAAAAAAAAGCAACGAAAAGAAAAAAAAACTAACGAAACGGCTCCTGATTTTTGCCGGTGGTTCGAGCATTCCGGACAGTTAACCTCCGGATAAACCAAAGTTTCCTGTATAACAGGAATAGAGTGCAGATCGAAAGACGTTACTCTGCTACTGTTTGGAGAATTGTTCAGCTACACATGGGAGTATTCTATGTGGTTCTGGAAACCTCAGTACAGGAAGAATGTAGCAACGGCAGAAAAGATGCTAAAAGTGCTACTAGAAAATATAATATTTGAGGAGACACTCTTCTTGAAGAGAAGACTGATGGAGCTATGGTGAAGGTAGTCAAACTAATAAGGCTCAGGGATCTAGTGGGTGAGTTAAGGCTATTGAATTTGGTACAGAATAGCAGATCACAAGATAGCAGAATAAAGAGACATGAGCACAAGCTGAAATGGGGTAGATTCCAGTGGGATGTAGGGAAAATTTACTTCACTGGGCAGATGGCTTCTGAAATAGCTCAAGGTTGATGGGGTAAGTAGCTCAGATAGCAAGGTCAAATTGGACATGTAACTTGAGAAAAAGCCTACCAAGACAACAGGAAAGTGAACTAAATGGACCAAAAAAATTCCAACCTTGAGATTCTTTGTTTCAATGTTTATGTACTAACTCACTGTCCCACACAATGATATAATGCTGATTTGTATCCATAATTCCCACATAAGTTCCCATTTCAAGTAGGCAAAAGGGAAGCAAATAAATAGTAAATGTTGTAAGGCAAAATCCAGTAAGTAAATAAAATTGAAAGTATTTTAAGATTACTGTATTACAAACTGTAATGGAGCACTAAATATTAGTCTGTTTGAGATGTTAGAATCATTGCCTGAGTTACTTGCTTTGTATTTTCCCCCACCCTAATTATCATCTTCTAATTCTCTTGAAGCTGCTAACTCGTGCTAGGGTATAGTTCCACTGGTGCCAGCAGCACTGATATCTTGCTCAAGTGACCATTCTTCATATGTGAGCCACAGTAATGAGCTATTCAATTGTAGAGTGCATCATACTAATATCAATCCTGTCCTCAAAGTTGCCTGAACATTCAAAGCATACAAAGTACATTAGTTACTGTTGAATTTCAAATGCAAAACTGAAAACTTACATGGCAAGATATCTTTATATCTGTTCTTTTTAACATTTTCTTCTTTTTCTCCAGTGCTTGTTGGGTAGATCTTTTCAGTTCTATATTTAGTGGAGAGTCTTCGGAGTCGCTGTTTAATATACAAAATATGTATTTTAATGGTACAATATTTACACATGGTAACAAATCCTGACAAAAAAGTCAAAGCATACCTTTCAACAGTAAAACACAGTAATGTGCATGTGATAATGATAGTTCAGTTAATTTGCACAATGGAAAATTGAACTTTTATTTTGGGTGGACTGCTGCAAAGAAACTTTGTTCACTCCACATTAGTCAGATGTACCGTAGTACTCGTCTTAAGTTCTTAACATGCTATTCCTGCTATTTTGGGCACATTTTACTGTGATGCATCATCACCATCAGGTGATTTGTGACCCATTACTTGCTCCTAATTTTTTTAATTTTACTTAGAAAATACAAATGGTACTAGAACTGCGTGGGCGATTTCAGTGATTGCTGAAGTAGTGAGTAAG
Organism: Somniosus microcephalus; assembly: GCF_052327205.1. Classification (NCBI taxonomy): domain Eukaryota; kingdom Metazoa; phylum Chordata; class Chondrichthyes; order Squaliformes; family Somniosidae; genus Somniosus; species Somniosus microcephalus. The sequence goes on from NC_141003.1 coordinate 57,444,982, forward strand.
CCCTGGTACAAAATGAGCCTTTCTGGTTTTACAATATGCCTTCCCAATTCCCATTTTAGGAAATTTGGGGTGACATGCAACAGAGAATGGGGAGAGAAACAAGAGGGAAATGGGCATGCCAGAATAGATTGACTGTGGCAGCAAGCACAAACCCTAGGTGACAGTACAGCATATGCATTTACTAAACCCAGAGAAGCCCATCAGGCTGCACCCATTATTTTAAAGAACCACTGCGTTGTTCCTTCATATTTTAGCTTCTTGTCCCTTATATAACTTCCTAAACTACCTCAAGTTCCTCTGCAGGAGGATGTATACCAATGCATAGCAACACTTGAGAGAAAGGAGAAAATCTGTCATTTTTTTCAAACCTATTTTATCAATTTTTGCACTTTAAAATTAAACAGTCTACCTGCATACAAGAATCATCTTCTGAAATGTTACAACATTCAAGGGTCTTGTTCTGAACCATACTTCAGGCTCTTGACTAGGGCCAACACTGAGAAACAGAGTTGATAAAAGGAAATTTGAACCCACAAGTTTCAAGGTGCACCAAGAGAACACACTGCAGGGCAAGGAAGGAAGAAGTTTGGTTTGTGGTGGTTGAACTATATCCAAATAATGGAGGAAGGGAAATCTATAATTGGTAACTTAATGCTCTTCCACATTCATGCATCCTCCATACATAGAAATTAACAATGTACTATAGTAGCACAACTTTTGTGGAAAGCACTAAGCTATTGTTAATGCCAGCTTCAAGCACAGCAGCCTCAAAGGCATACTTTAAACTTTCAGAACAAGATCAATACTTATTAAAAGCAATATGTCTTGAACTGCAGATCAGACCCCTATGTTCAGGATGTCAACAATGAACTGCTTGGCTCAGGTTTCTACCTTCATTAGGACTGTTCCAAAGTTAATGCAATAGTTATCATTCAGCCCACGATTTTGCAGTACTTGGTGGAAACTGTTCATGAATAAATTTGATCCAGTGTCCCCAGTCAGCTGCAAAACTCACTGGTGGAGTACATAATTACTTATTATCCAGTCTTAGATTCTTTATCTGGGGACATGGGAGCTTTACATCATACTTGGTGTGGGTGTGGAACCCACAACCAACTGCATAAAAAAAACTCTTAGCGTCAGGCTTAAGTGGAACCACAGGAAACAGACCCAAATTCTCCCTAACTGTTCTGATAGAACGAGTTGGTGTTAGAGGAAAACCTATAAAAATATATAGATATAGGAGAGAATTGCAGCTGGTGGAAGGATACTCAGGGATCTGCAAATCTGGAAGACTAACTAGTACAGGTACGAGTGACATTGTACGGCTTGATCGCACGGTGTAAAAGTTGCAGCTGCAGCATCTAGCTTTGTCTATACAGCAATGGAAACTAGGCAGTCAGCCAAAGGGATGACAAATAGCATCCCAACTGGTCTTCTGAAACCATGTAGCACTGAGCGAATGGTCTAGTGCACCAGAATGAACCAAGTCAAAATCCGGTTTCGTTGACTCACACTCAGGAGGAAACGCATGCCGATGGTTTGGTGCATGAACAATGCCAGAAAACGAGAGAAATGGCTGAAGAGGTGGCATATGCACAAATATGAACATAGGTGCAAGGGGACAGCTTCCCCATGGACGATGCAAGTTTGGTGCCTACCCATGCCTAATGAAACGTTGAAAACTTTTGATCAAGATGTATTAATTCTATTTTGTAAGAAATTACAGGTTAAAACACAAAACGCAAGTGATCCATTCACAAGCATTTCTTACAAAACAACCAATTAAAACTCCAACTTGTCTATAATAGCACAAAATGAAAGACACAGCGCAACAAAAAATAAACCAGTTACCCAAATAAGAGAAGCAGTTGAGCAATTTTTAAAAATCATGCTCTCCTTTAGTGACTAAGCTACAAAATTATAATTGGACAACATTACATCTACAACACAAATTTGTCAACCTAAACAACAGTTGAACAAAATGCTAGAAACAAAGCAGACAGATTGGCTATGATAAATTGACCCTTAGTGTTAGGGGGATTAAATACGTGGGGTTACGTGGATAGGGTGGGATATGTGTTGGTGTAGGGGTTACGGGGATCGGGTGGGATATGTGTCGGCGCAGGCTCGATGGGCCGAAATGGCCTCTATCTGCACTGTGAGGTTTCTGTGATTCTGTGAACTGGGAAGAATCATATTGTACAACCATAGTTTTACACAGAATCAGCAACACTCAAAAGCTGGCTAAAGAAGTGGAACTTAACCAAAAGCATAGTCAATGAATGTCAGTCTAGACACAACTGTGTCCAAAAGAGGGACATCTAATCAGCTTAGCAAAGTAGTGCCGTTGTTGACAAATTGAAATAGAAACAGACTTTATGTTTAAATGATAGTTATACCCTTGTGAAAGGGAGGAGGGGGATTAACACTTGACTTTGTACAGTGCATTCTGCTCAGAGTAGTAACACAAAGCAATAACATCCACAAACCAACATGGCAAACTATCTAGCAATGGGTAGCAAAACAATTTAAAAAAAAAAAAATCTAGGCAGATTAAGGCATAAACTTGTAAATTTAGTAACGGAAAACTTGCTACACATCTAGGAGTACAAATTGAGGTGCCTTCTCCAAGACACAAGAGGAAACTGAAAATTAAAAACCCATGGTCAAAATAGAATTCCAAGCAAATTTTGGAAGTCTCTGGGCGAGTCATTGGACTTCCTGAGAACTTTATAAATTTATTTTTGACTCTTTCATATTTGGAGAAAGTGTTGTTTCCTCCCACTCTCGGAACCTTAAATCGGTCACAAGATGGGGAAACAAAAAGCACGCATGCACAAAAGCTCAGTCCTCACTGAGCAGTGTAGGCAGCTTGGTCGGTGGTACACCTTGAATCTGCCAGTTGAACATTGCACCATCAAGGTACCAGAAGGCTGGATTCTGGGTGTAACTGCAAACTTAAGAAAACCGCTATATTACCACCACGGGTGCCTGTGCACCCAAGTAGGTGGGCGCAACATGATGAACACTCCCGACTGGGCGCAATCGGTGCAAACTCGCCATGCCGACCTGGGGGCGTGGCCAGTTTTGGTGCGGAGGCTGCTTCGAGCAAATGGACTTTTGAACCAGCCTAAAAGATCGCGAATATTTGGGCGTAACGTAGTTATGGGCGCAACTCACATTTAAAATTAAGCAATCTTTAACGCTGTTTCATTTGATTCCGCCCAGATTACACAGAAAGCTGTGAGGAAATCATGCATCAATGTTCCAAGGATATAGTCACCAAATAAACCCTGTAAGGAACTCATAAGTAGAGTTTTAAAAGGCATTTCAAGAGTACAACAGATTCTAAATGGACCATTTCCCCAAATCCGGGGGCAAAAATCTTGGCAACCAGAATTTAGCCTGAGCGCAAAAAGATTATTTATGATAACAGAGTACAAGGAATATCCAAATTGGCTACTTTGCTGGCTAACTGAAAGTAGAAATAGCTTCACCATTTAAAAAAAAAAGTTGTATTGAATTTCCTCAGAGCTAAACTAGTTAAGTATAGGAAATGCACTGCTGCCATAAGGAACTAATCCAAATCCAATACAACACTCGTTCATTATAGGAGAACACCACCATGGAGAGCTGGGCTCCCAATTTAGAAAGAATTATTCTTTCATTAATTGTTAGCATGAACACAGTTCTGGGTCAGAAGTAATGTAAATAGACCTCAGACATAGCATGCAAGCTTCCTTCTTGGGAAAATACCATGGAATCTCTGGAATTTAACAAATACATGTATTTGTTAAAGTTTATGGATTCAGTATAGGAACAAACACTTAAAAATTCATCCATATATGTGATGGTATATAAGAAACTATTAGTGCCTTTTTTGCAATTACAGCATTTTTCAAAAAATGAAATTGTCATGTCTACTATACTAAATTTGACGGCAATATCACCAAGCATTAATTTTATGCAACTGATCAGGCTCAAACTGCTGGCAAAAAATACCTGTTTCGTTCATCCAGGTTTCATCGCTAGCAAACTATTACATTGCTAATTTTCTTACTGCTGTATTTTAGTATCATTTCATTTTTATCCTACATTACTCTCAATATTTTTGAGATAGTAAAACCAAATTTTACAGCAAGAAAGCGTTACCTTAAAAAATGGACTGTTAATCACTCCAATCACCTTAGTTTCCTCTACATATTATGGTACATACACAAGTAGTACAGGTACACTATCCCTTATCCGAAAGCCTTGGGACCAGCTGAGTTTCGGTTTTTGGAATCTTTCGGATTTCAGAAGGTATTATTATAAGACTGGGAAATTTGTATTTAATATAAATTTTAAAAAGTTCAGGCTACCTCTTGCGACTGTTCCATGTCTCATTCCCCTTCCTGCTTCTCTGGAAAGCCGGATATCGGCTGACTCCTACTAAGCTGGCCCGCAAATCAGGTCAGGGGTCGGGTGGGGAGAAAAGAATATCGGACGGGCTGCAGTTCGGGTCGGGTCAGGGGGGGGGGGGGGGGGGGGGGAAGAAAAGAATATCAGACGGGTCGGGGGTCGGGAAGAAAAGAATATCGGACTGGCCGCGGTTCGGTTCGGAGGGAGAAAAGAATATCGGACGGGCTGTTGTATTGTTGGGTTCACTCTCCCGGTACCTCCTTCACACTGCCCGGCTTGGCCTGCAATCTCCTACCCAGGAGGGAACTCTCAATATTTGGTTTTAGCTTGGTGGCAGCATTTTTATTTATATCTACCACACCAAGGCATCGTGTAACCAGTATGAGAATTTCCATCTTCTGTTCAGCTGCCGAGGCACAAGTCTCTGTGTGAAGATGTAACCAGAAAAAAAGGTGCATTCAAACCCCAGTATTGCAGATCTCTGCTTCCTGTATTCTGCAATTCAAACACAAACTTTGGATTGACTACTACTTCCTTGCAGTGTCTACTCAAGCCAACATTTGCCATTCCGTGCATACATACACCCTATATTTTAACTCATTTCAGCAATAAATATAGTACTCTATTCCTATAGAAAATGAAATTTTTAATTATCAGTACAGACAAAAAAGTGCCCTGATATTCTGTGCATTAATGATCCAAATGTTAAAAGTCAAAGGAAAAGGTAAACAAATGTTTTTGCATAAATATGCAAACAATGTGTTCAGAGATTCTGAACATAGTTACATACATGATGCATTTCCCTTCATATATCGCTTTTTAAAATTAAAGTATATTGACCCTTTATGGCTAATTCCATTAGCTGTAATTAAAAATGACCATCAAATTACACATTGTCCAAGAAAATCCATCTCTCTGGGTCTCTGATTTTCTCCCAGTTGGTCCGAGACAGAGCGCTCTGGGCCCCTCACTTTTATAAAATTACTTGTACCTAATCTGTACATCAAAAACTAATCTCTAGCCATACAGTTGATATAGATACAAATCTATTTTAAATAAACATCCATCAAAGCTTTATACTGAAATCTAATTTCCATAGTTAACCTACACAGGGGTGGCCTAGCCACTCAGAAGCCTTGGGCAGCTCCAAAATTCATTAATCATCAGTTAGTCCAATTAGATTTGTAGGTGTTATTTGTATACATGTAAATTTAAATTTAACTGATTACTTCAATTTGCCTGGAGCAGCCTGTGCAACAAACAGCTCCTTTCTGAAGATATGCCACGGATGAAGGTGTTTAGTTAATAACACAAAATACTCTACATGGGATTATGCTACATTCCAGAAATTTAAAAAACTTAGAGAGTTTAAAATTGAAGTCTACTGGAAATTCTTAGGAGAATGTGGGCTTTTAAAATTTGACGGGCCAGTGAAAAAAGTATTTCTTCACCATTATTCATAACTTAAGAGTATTGTGTACAGTTCTGGTCACCATATTATAAAAAGGATAGAGGCACTGGAGAGGGTGCAAAGATTTACAAGGATGATACCAGAAATGCAAGGGTATACCTATCAGGAAAGGATGAATAGGCTGGGTCTCTTTTCTCTTGAGAAAAGGCCGAGGGGTGACCTAATAGAGGTCTTTAAAATTATGAAAGATTTTGATAGAGTAGAGAGAGAGAGAGTGTGTTTCCACTTGTGGGGAAGAGCATAACTAGAGGCCATCAATATAAGATAGTCACCAAGAAATCCAATAGGGAATTCAGAAGAAACTTCTTAACCCAAGAGTGGCGAGAATGTGGAACTCACTACCACAGGGAGTGGTTGAAGCGAATAGTATGGATGCATTCAGGGGGAGGCTGGACAAGCATATGAGGGAGAAGGGAATAGAGGGTTACACTGATAGATTCAGATGAGGTAAGACAGGAGGAGGCTCGAGTGGAGCATAAACACTAGCATGGACTGGTTGGGCCGAATGGCCTGTTTCTGTGCCATATATCCTATGTAATCCTATGTGATAGCAAATTCCTATTGCATGTGCAACGTGGGCAAATTTTAAAAAAAAAGAAAAACCGTTCAGTAAAGTTTGCAATTCTGTCAGCACTTATCCCACTCCATTTTAAATATGTTTTGACAGAGTCCCACAGTTTGCTGTAAAGCTTCTTTGCTTGAAGGGGCAGCTAATTTGGTGTTGCTGCACGCCTATCGACTGAATTCAAACAAGGCAATATGTTGGCTTTTGAGTGATAGGTCTTTGAGGACCATATATGACTGTTCTCAACCTTCAACTCTGAGCTTTCTAACTACACTTAGTTATAAGACCTACAAAACTAAATCAATATTTGTCAACTAAGATATCAAACTGATTTAGTGCATATTTGGTTTCAATGTAATTGCTTCTAACATTGCAGTCAATTCAATTCCCTTTTTTCATAAGGATACCACAATAGCAGCTTAGGCTGTAATAATTTCTAGCCTGGCCAGATCTGTTCACTGCACTAATTTCTGATTTTAGCACCAAAGGAAGTCTCTGATCCAGCACCATAATCCACAAATAAGCACTTCAAAAACTTTGATTTTAGCATTTTCTAGGGATCCCCCACCCCAACTTAATTCATCTTCTGCTTCTGTCGGTTTTAACTTTCATACATAACCTAATGCATTCTAAGCTTCCAAACCCTTAACCATTTTCTTCTTCCTCCAGCCTCTCAATATCTGTTGTGTCCGTGTGTTAATAGAGACACTGAAGGCAGGAGTTGGTTTCACAGGTGTTTACTGAACAAAGTCTGGAGGTGAACTAACTGATACAACACAATATACAGGCTTATATAGCCCGAGTGGCCATTACCAGCATTACAGTACACAGTGGGCTCTAAAAAGGCACATACACTACAATTCCTCCCCTTTTAGCCAACCAGTACATAAGATTTTAAGTAATCATTAATTACATGTTACAAGAACAATAATCTACACATTGCTGCAGTTAATTAATTATAAGTCAGTCTCTCTGGAGGCTTCCTGACTCGGTCCGGATAACGCCTCGGTGGTGTAGTAGTTTCTGGTGGTGTAGTAGGTTCTTTTGGCAAGGCTAATTCGGCTTGAATGCCAGTGTCGGGTTCATCTGGTTCCAGTATCACCGGATCAGAGGTAGATACTATGGGTATCTCTACTTCATCATTAGGCGTATAGAGTTGTGGTGTAGGTTGTCCCTTTTCGGATGATTCTATGATCTGGTCAGCATGGCGCCTTATTATGCTTTCACCAATGTCCACGGTATACATCAGTGGTCCTAGTTGTGTGCAAATAGTTCCAGGCTGCCATTTCTCGGTACAGTAGTCCCGGGCCAAAACTGGTTGACCTATCTGGAAGGTTCTAGTTGGCCTTTCATTCATGCCTTGAAATTGCCAGTTCTCCACGTCCCTTCTGATGTTTGGCTTGATCAAATCCAGCCGGCATCTTAGGCTTCTATTGAAGAACATCATGGCGGGAGTTTGGTTTGTAGCCATATGTGTTGCATTCCTGTATGCAAGCAAGAAGTTATCTACCTTATGCTGAAGTTTTATGTCTTCATTACCCATGGCCTTTATGGCCTTCTTGAAGGTCTGGACAAACCTTTCAGCCAATCCATTGGTGGCGGGATGGTATGGGGTGGACGTGTAGTGCTTAACCTCATTGTTTTTTTTAAGAACTTCCTGAATTCTTCGGACACAAATTGCGGTCCATTATCAGAACAGATCTGTTCAGGCAGCCCATTCCTGGCAAATATGGTCCTTAATACGGTGATGGTTTTTTCCGTGGTGGTGGTGGACATCTTTATTACCTCCGGCCACTTGGAGTGTGCATCAACCGCGATTAAGAACATTGAGTCCATAAATGGACCAGCAAAGTCGATGTGTACCCTTTGCCATGGAGATGAGGGCCACTCCCATGGATGTAGAGGGGCTTGGGGTGGAGCGTTTTGGACCTTCTGGCATCCTAGGCAGCTCTTGGTCATTTCTTCGATGTCTCCATCGATACCTGGCCACCATACAAACGCCCTGGCTAGGTTCTTCATTTTCACTCCACCCAGATGCCCCTCGTGAAGCTCCTTTAGAACTTTATCCTGGAGTTTGGGTGGAATCACCACTCTGGATCCACACATTGTGGTAAACCACTGTTGTTCACTTCACTGTTGTTCACTCTTGCCCATTGTTGTACCTGTCTGTGCATGCCTCAGCTGGCTCCGCCCCTGGCTCCACCCATATGCCCTGGTATAAAGGCGGCTGCTCTGCAGTCCCCCAGGCATTCAGGACCGGTCGACCACTAGAGGCATGCCTTCGTTCTTTAGCTAATAAAAGCCTGTTTGTTACTCACTTAACTTCCAGTCTTTCGCAGTAATTGATAGCGCATCACACATCAAGGTTCCTCGGCACACTGACAGCTGTTCTCTCTGCGAGAATGCTGGCAACAGTGGTTCGCCATGTGCTGGCCATCCCTTCACTGTTAAATCGTAGACGAGAGAGAGTCAGGTCATTTCTCGTTTCCCTTTCAATGGCAGAATTTGTTACTGGTAGACATTCGACTGTGGTAGAGTGGAACATCTCCACTGGGTCTACTGTAGGTGCCTCTTCTACCGTTGGCAACAGTAGGCGTGATAAACCGTCAGCATTCCCATGATGTTTTGATCCTTTGTATTCTATGTCGTATTTGTGTGCCCCTAGAAAAAGGGACCACCTCTGTAGCCTTTGCGCGGTCATAATGGGAACACCCTTTTTAGGGTTCAATATGGAGACGAGGGGTTGATGGTCAGTCAACAAGGTAAATTTTTGTCTGTGTAGGTAATGGTTGAATTTCTTCACTCCCCATACCAGGCTGAGTGCTTCCCTGTCGATTTGGGCATAGTTACGCTCAGCTGAGTTCAATGAGCGTGACGCAAAAGCTATCAGCCGTTCCGAGCCATCAGGGAATCTATGCGATAATACCGCTCCTATGCCGTAAGGGGATGCATCGCACACCAGTCTGATTGGCAGTGATGGGTTGTAATGAGCCAAAACTTCCTTGGACGTGATTAAGTCTTTGCATTTATGGAAGGCACGTTTACAGTCTTTGCTCCATTTCCAAATTACTCCTGTTTGTAGCAGTTCATTAAGAGGGTGCAGAAGAGTTGATAAATTACTATCATAAATTTTTACCGAACTCATCAATCCCAGGAACGACTTTAATTGTGAAACATTTTCAGGTGCTGGGGCTTTTATGACCGCTTCAATTTTTTCAGGTGACTTATGCAACCCTTCCTTATTAATTATGTGGCCACAATATGATATTTGATTCTGGAAAAATTCGCACTTGGGGCGATTTGCTCATAGGCCCCGTTCTTTCAGCCTAGTGAGCACCTGCTCCAAATTGGCACGGTGCTCGTTGTCGTTTTCTCCTGTTACAAGGATGTCGTCTAGGTAGCATTGAATCCCCGGAATCCCTTGGAGGACTTGCTCCATAGCTCTTTGCCAGATAGCTGGAGCTGATGCTACTCCGAAAACCAGTCGATTGTACTGGTACAGGCCTTTGTGTGTGTTATCGTGAGATACTTTTTAGAGGCCTCTTCAACCTCCATCTGTAGATATGCCTGTGCCAAGTCAATTTTGGTGAAACGTTTCCCTCCTGACAGCGAGGCGAAAATATCTTCCTCGGAAGAGGATACTGTACAGTGTGAAGGACTGGGTTTACAGTCACCTTGAAGTCCCCACAGATGCGAATTTTTCTCTGTTCTTCAGATTTATCATTATTCAATGTTTTTTTCATGACCGGGACGATGGGTGTTGCCCACTCGCTCCAATCTATCTTGGATAACACGCCTGCCTTTTCCAAATTCTCCAGCTCCGCCTCGACTGCTGGACGAATTGCGTATGGCACCGGCCTTGCCTTAAAAAACTTGGGAATTGCCGCATCTTCCACTTTTATTGAGGTGGTGATACCTTTTCAAGGTTCCTAGCTTCTCTTTAAACACTTCCTTGGCATTGGCCAAGATGTCTTTTAATTGTTCAGGTATGACGTCATCATCATTTTTTTCTTTACTGGTCACTGTCAGTGCCTGAATGGAGTGCCAGTCTAAACGTATCTTCCTGATCCATTCACGTCCCAACAGCGGTGGACCACCATTTTGTAGAGCGTATAAATACAACTTCTGTATTTCCTTGCCGTTGTATACCACAGGCACCCTTATTTTTCCTTTGGGGTATACTTTCTGCCCCGTATATGTTTTCAAGATAATGGATGTGTCTTTTAAAGGTATATGCGGAAATAGCCGCTCGTAATCCCGTCGATTTATGACGGTCAGAGCTGATCCTGTATCTAGCTCCATTTTAACTGGGGACCCTGCTATCGTGAGGGTAACCCAAATGGTCTGGTAATCTTCTTTGGCAATTACATTATGTAATTTGAGACAGCTTAGTCTCTTGTTTCCGGAGTCGCTATCGCCCTTCTGGTCTTCGGAGCTACTGTCCGTCATCATTTGTACCTTTCTGTACTTTTCTTTATTGATTTTTTTTTTCCTGTCTGTGGATTTTGTTTTTCCAGATCGGCATACCCGTGCAATGTGTCCAATCTTTCCGCATTGCCTGCATGCTTTGTCCTTGAACCAGCAGTCCCTCTGGTCATGGGTGGATCTGCCGCAGCGATAACATCTCTCGAAACCCTGTGTCATTTCATGGGTGCCGAAGTCCTGTGTCTTTTGCTGTATCTCTGCAGCTCCTCTTGCGGCTGCTTCGTATGATACAGCCATACTGAAAGCCTTGTCCAGTGTCAAATCTCTCTCAGAAAGCAGCCTTTTCTGTGTTCCTTCACTTAGGAGACCACAGACGAATTTGTCTCGAAGAGAATCTGCCAGTCCTGCCCCGAATTGGCAGTGCTTTGATAGCTTTCTTAATTCGGTGAGGTAATCAGCGTTACTTTCATTCTTGTGCTGATTCCTCTTGAAGAATTTGAATCGTTCCACTATCAGCAGCGGTGTTGGGTTTAAGTGCTCCTGTAGGGTATCAACAATTTCCTTAAAATTCTTGTCCTTTGGTTTGGCTGGAGTGATTAAGTTTCGTAACAGCCCGTATGTCTTTGCGCCCATTAGATTTAGAAGTACTGACGCCTTATCATTTTCTGTGCAATATACCTCCACTCTTTCCACATATGTGGTCCAATCCTCTATATCGTTATCAAAAGCATCAATATTGCCAGCCTTAGGCATCCTGGGGAAAAAATGGCGCTTCCCGCGGTTTTCTTTCTTTCCTGCAAAAAAGATATGGCGCTTCCCGCGCTTTCCTGCCGCTGACAACGCTGTTTTCCGCGTTTTTTTTTTAAATTTACAGTTGGAGACTCGTTCTCGCCGGCCTGCTTTGCAGCGGCAGCCGTCTCCCAAGTTGCCCCCCCCCCCACCCCATCTGCTTGCCTCCGCCTTCGCTACTTGGCAGAGCCAGCCGATTGAGCCCCAGCCCGCCGCCCAGGAAGGATTATTGCAGTACCTGCCACCAGCTCGGCTTTTTTTTTTTTTCTTGCTTTTCTTAGACTTTGGACGTCTGAGGAATCGATGTCCTTGAGGTGCTGCCGAATTGCAGGTAAGTCCGTTTCCAATTCGTCGCCACTGTTGTATCCGTGTGTTAATAGAGACACTGAAGACAGGAGTTGGTTTCACAGGTGTTTACTGAACAAAGTCTGGAGGGGAACTAACTGATACAACACAATATACAGGCTTATATAGCCCGAGTGGCCATTACCGGCATTACAGTACACAGGGGGCTCTTAAAGGCACATAACTTTACAACTTCCAAAATGGATATTGTAGTGTAAGTTTTTTTTAAATAAACTGCCCAAATTCTGATGATGGCTGCATTATGAAAAGGTGCATTTCCACTGTAGCTACATTGTAACCTTATTTGCACTGCTTGGAACCTCCAACTGCCCTGCTCAGGAGAGATCGCTGCACATGCCTGGATACATGCCTGTGTAGAGCCGTCTTCCAAAAGTTAGAAGTGTCATTATTTCGAGAATGGGAAGGAGAGAATCCCTGCTATCTACAAATTTAAATTAAGGCCAAGTAAGTTTACTTTATTTAAAACAATTCCAGGAGTGGGGGGCAGATTTCCAAATCAGATTGGAGAGCACAATGGATTTATACTCCACTAGTAGGGGGTGCCTGGCGTTCCAGGGCAATTTTGGGCCGCACGGTCTCCCTGCCCCGTCTGTCCCCTCTCTCTCTCCCTCTCTTCTCTTGTCCCTCCCTCCCGTCTCCCTGCGTAGCGCCGCAGGCCCGGTGCCGTTGTGATAGTGGCTGTGCGGGGCCTAGCGGTTGAGGGCCGGCCGGGATGGACCCGAGCTGAGCTCCCCAGGGGATTGCGCAGTTGACGGCCGGCAGCTGCCGCTCCCCCGCCCGCTGCGTGTGTCGGGCCTAGCGCTCGAGGCCGGGCCGGGCGAGACGGACCAGAGCTGAGCTCCCCCACGGGTGGCGCGGTTGACGGGCGGCCGCTGCCGATGACCCGCCCGCTGTGTGTAAACTTACCTGCCGCTCCCGGAGTCGCAATGTGGGGGTTTGTTTGGCTGGTGCTGTCCGTGTGGGGATGAAAAAAATGCCGGCGAAGTTTAGGGAGACTGGAGGATTAGGTCCCGCCCGTGACGCAACGATTGGTCAACCATCAGGTCACTGAAGTGTAGGATTGGTCAAGCAGCACGTCACTCAACGCTAATGAGAGGTAGGATTGGTCAACCGGTAATGAGTGGATTTTTGAACGTTTTTTGTATAGTATTTTTGTCTGACCAAAAAGTAAATACGCCTATGAGAGTCCCCTAATATTATATATATATATATATATATATATATATATGCAGTGTCAAATTGAAGTGCTGAAAGACTAACCCCTCTATGGAGCCTCACTTGGGAGTCAGTTTGGGCTCACAATCCAGACTTGCTTCACCAGTTTACTGGCAATGCGAAGATGAAATTGGTTCACAGACAGTCTGTGGTGTAAATGCATCCATACACTCAACTAGTTCAATCTTTGATGTGTAAAAACACATGCCAGAAAGAGCCGCTGACAGGTAAGTAAACCCATTGCCAGTCTTTGAAGAGTTAAATTGTGTACAATAAGCAAAAAAATGCTATAATTGGAAATACACCAGAGTTTATTTTCCAGGGAAAAATAGAAACGCAAATCTCATCATGATGTTCGTGACATACAACATGTAATAGAGCCCCGAGGTAACACATTCTGCCTGCCTGGTTACCGAGCAAAAGCGTGTGTGTACAGGGAACACAAGACTTGGTTTTCACCCAACTTCCAGTTATTACTGTTATTATGGCAAATGATTCTTTCTTGAGGAATAACTTAAGTTCATATGCTGCAATCAGCAATAACAAACCATTAAAAAAATGCACAGAAGTCACAATTCTGCTGAGCTCAAGAAAGAGGGAGGGAGAAAAGGCAGGTCGAACAAGACCAGAAAGGTGAAAATTACACCAAATTTGGGAAGTCATGAAAGTAAACTGGCATAATAATGATTCGAACAGCATCAACATACAGGCTGCTGCTCCTTTTCACATCTCCAAAAATAACCTGCCACTTTCCCTCTAGCAATAATAAAACACAAGGCTCACTTGCCCCATGTTACCAGATCCTGAGGCACTGGCTCAGTTTAGAAAACATACTAAATGTTTAATAATCTTGTTGGGGAACTAATGCTCAAAAAAAAACTTTGGACAGATCCTTTCAAAATATAGAACCAGTGATCTCGAGTATCCATAAATATACACATTCATCTATAAATGGAGAACTACACAAACTAAGCCACTTATTTGCTGGACGGATCTCAACATTGCTTGTATGCACAGAGATCTCTTTTGGCTCTATCCAACCCCTGTGGAAGGCTGTTGGATACACACTATGCTTGCGCCATGCTATGGTCTCTGGAAGTCTTCAGTATCTTGCCCCCTGAATGATGGCTGATTCGGAGGACAAGGTGGGGGGGGGGGGGGGGGGGAAGACACTGCAGTGAAGTGCCCCCCAAAAGGAGCAGACTAAGCTCCAGGTAACTACAACAGGCTCATTGGGATTGTGGTGGTGGTAGAAGGAAAGAAAAGAGAAATGTTCTCAGTCAACCTGATCTCCTGCAGTTTCTCCCCAAAATATAGATTGTTGTTAAAAGGGAGATTGGCTCTCTTGCCCAGATGTCTTGGAATATCATGCAGATTCTAAGCCAACTGATTTCAAATTAACATATCCTCTCTTCAATCCTATAGCTTTAGACATGTAGCTCCCAATAATAAAACTGCCATTCGGGCAATTCTAATGAGCTCTATAATGAGGAATCCATATGCTTTATTAACTATTCATTCGTAACTAATTAACTGGGTGGCTTGTTGGGCCACTTCAGAGGTCAGCTTAAGAGTCAACCACGTTGTTGCAAGACTGGAGTCACAAATAGGCCAGACCAGGCAAGGACAGCGGGGTTCTTTCCCTCAAAAGGATATCAGTGAACCACTTGGGTGTTTACGACAATCAGACAGCTTCATGGTCACTTTTACAGATTAGTTTTTTTTTAAATATATAAACGGAATTCATATTCTCAAATTGCCATGGTGGGATTTGTCCAGGCCTCTGGATTACTAGTCCAGTAATATATCCACTACACTACCTGTTGTCGGGAACAGTCCTTTCCTCCACATCAGCTTTCTTCCCCCTCTCTCTCTCACAATATGCACCAATAGCCTGCACAATTAAGATTAAAATACATAAAGAAAACTGCCCATGGTTACTGAATATAATGGCCCTGAAATTGCGCGTATTCCCTTTCAAATGCCCAAGTTCGGGATTTCCGCAGGCACACGCACGAAATCCAGAACTTGCGCCCGGTCAATGTACGTGCTGAAAGGCCATCCATGGGGGCCACAAAAAAAAAGCAATCGCTGGCGCAGAGTTGGGTTATTTGCCCAGCGACTGGCCAGCAATTGCCCACGTACGTCTTACTTGCATCAGCGTAAGGGGATATCCAAGTTTAAATTAAACATTTACATATCCTAAATTATGCACATACGCTGTATTAAATGAGTTTATGCAAATATTGGTCCGGCTTTCAGTTTTAATGATGCATGAAATTATCAAAAAAAATTACATCTCTAACTTTTTCCAGTTCCGACAAAAAAGGTCACAGACCTGAAAAGATAACGGTTTCTCTCCACAAATGCTGCCTGACCCGCTGAGTATTTCCAGCATTTTCTGTTTTTATTTCAGATTCCAGCATCCACAGTATTTTGCTGTTGTAAATTTTGAGAGTTTGGTGGAATTAAGGTAATTATGATTAAAATTCCAATTCTGTTAATTGTATAATGTTTACGTTTCAGGATTCCATTGCATATTAGTAAATGATTGACATGGAATTCTGCTTTGTCATTGGAGGACCAGGCCCACGTGATTCCAGGTATGCTTCCACACTGCCTGCGTCCCTGGGCCATTATGCTGCCTTCTGCTTCGTGGCCGGAGACCGCAACTTTTCACAGCCTGTCCGCCAGCAGGTACTTCTGCAATTGTTCTGCAAGTCGGAGGCGTACTCCAGAGGTACACCTCCAGCCGTAATTTCTAGCCCAATGTTTATTCCTTGAGTGAAGATGACAACATAACAACGAAAGGCATAAAATAGAACTTGCATTTACAGATCACCTTTAACGTAGTAAAACATCCCAGCGTTATCCAACAAAATTTGGCATCAAGCCACATAACAAGATACAAGGGCAGATGACCAAAAGCTTGGTCAGAGGTAGATTTTAAGGAGCGTCTTAAAAGGAGGAGAGAGGTGTAGAGGGGTTTAGGGAGGGAATTCCAAAAGGTAGGGCCTCAGCAGCTGACGGCCAACGGTGGAGCAATTAAAATCAGGGATGTACAAGAAGCCAGAATTGGAGGAGCGCAGATAGGAGGGGGCTGGAGGAGGTTACAGAGATAGGGAGGAGCGAGGCCATGGAGAGATTTGAAAACAAGTATAAGAATTTTTTAAAAACCAAAACAAGACTTGGTGAGAGTTAGGATACAGACAGCAGAGTTTTGGATGAGCTTAAATTTATGGAGGGTGGAACACTGGCCAGGAGTGCGTTGACATAATCCAGTCTCGAGGTAACAAAGGCATGGATGAGGGTTTCAGCAGCAGATGAGTAAAGGCAGTTTCCTCGGAGTTGTAAATGATCTTCAGGTGCCATATTGTTAAAAGTTGAAAATTCCATAGTATGAGTAGTGTTTCAGGATGGGATGGTAATCTTTACTGTTATATTGTTTCTAATCATTTACAGCAGCATACTAGAATTATGATCAGTCTTTGCTGGATTGTGCATATAATTACTAGCGATTAGGACATGACCTTTATGAGGCGTCTTGTATGCAATATTTGTTCAAGTTTGTTGAAGCTTGTGCATGTCTTAGGTGCGTCAGTTGTATAGTACCGGTGGCTTTTGATTTTTACATTAACACTAAAGAAAGCACCTTAGAGGCAGTCACAGCAAGGGAATTAATAGTTTCAGTGCACACCCTCAAAACATCATCTATTTATTTTCAAACAAACTGCAGGAAAATATTGCTGGTTAGACTATGTTTTTCATATTCCAGGTATGAAATTAGATTTTTTAAATTTAGATAATTGAGAGCCAATTTATTACATTTTTATTTCTGATTTGAGCAGAAAGATTTTTTAGTTGCACCAGCTATTTAAAACAAAAGCACTACTTAGAAAATAAAGTACCTTAAGTTAACACTGTCCTACTGGCTTTCCAATATTTTTTCCATTTCCTTCGCAAAGCACATTATATGCTTAGCTAATTTAACACACTTGAAATTTGTTTAAGTCCCTAGACTCTGTCCATTATTATTTGTCCTGGCTTTACAATTACATTTCAATGATGTAGTTCCTATGTCCTGACTTGTTACAGCATTCAATACATTAGACTTGCCTTAAATTGATATGCACAACTTATCAATTGTCACCACAAACATACTTCTCATGAGCTATTATTTAGAGTTAATTAGAGAAAATAGGTAACTTTCCTATACTAGTAACCATGAATCACTAAAATTACAATTTAAGTCACAGGAAAACCTAAAATCTTTTACTTAGGTATATGGTGCAGGACACTGAAAAACCCAATACCATCAGTACCCCTTATGAAAAATGTTAACCGTGTTTTTATAGTTACAATTTTAGCTCAATACATCGCAGAGGTATATATAGCTGATGATAAAGCGAACGAAGGGGTAGTAAAATAAACTTTTCTGGGGTTCCTTCTCTTAATTAAGTGAATTTATTTCTGCAGCCCATTCAATGAGATTCTGTTTAGCAATGGTTTACTTAATGCTTCATTACCATAAATTCAAGGCACAAGGACAACCCACTCTTTATGGCACATGAATTAGGATGAATCAGGAGCTTGCCCACTCAGGAAGCCAAAAATCACAGGCAACAATATTACCATTTTGAGTGAAATAAATTGAAGCTCAGCAAATCTGACCATTCCATAGCGAATACGAGAGACAGCTGCCACAGGAATTCTAAATACTGGATCAATGTAGCCAAGGAAGGCACATCAGTGCGGATTCCATCGGTTATACAGGAGGAGCTGAAATTAATTTATCTGGCTGTATCAGGACAGAAATGTGCAAACCCAAGTCTGTAAAAATGGTGGTTATCAATACAAATCCTCAAGTCATGAAAGATCACTATGAAAGGAGTCATTTTCTAACATTTAAAAAAAAAACTGACGTTTCCAAAGTAAAGTGCTACTTACAAAATAATGAGAATGCATTCAGTCAAACTTAGCTCATGTTCAATTTCCACCCGCCCCCCCCCATTACAGCATCTAGCTGTTCACTTAAGTAATTCTAAAGTTTTTAACCTCATCACCTTTCCCAGAAATTGATTCCAACTGTTGATCACTCTGAAGAACTTCCCTATAATCTTAAATTTTCCCATCACAAGTTTGAACCTGTGCCCATTTGTCCTACTGCCAAAGCTTCACTTAAAGTAGTATTCTGCATTTACCTTTTGTGCAATGCTGAATATATTTTCTATCTCTATGACCTTTTTCTGTTGCCTTCTTTTAAGGCTGAAGATCCCAGGTTTCTCCAGTCTTTCTTGGATTTAGTTTGGACCGCCGGGGGTAGTGGGGGGGGCACAGAGGAATTTCCTAGATTTTTCTCCCCAAATTAGCCCGTTTTTTGGCCTCTCCCAGGAGATCACATGGTTTTGGTTGGGGCAGAGAGTATATATTGTGATACACAAAGTATCACAATTGTGTGGACAGGCTGGGCGGACCAGAGGGTCTTTTCCGTCATTGTTTATATGTTCGTATGCTGTTTCGAAAGGATGAGAAAGTGACACATATTGAACAGAATTGTCACTTTTTAAAAATAATTCTTTAAGCTTACACCATAAAGTATTGTTACACTGCATCAAGAAGCTAACTTTGTACAATCTAGGCATATATTTTAGTTATTTCTCATAGCATGTTCCTTGAAGGAAAATATACTTCCAGTCAAGCAAGGTTACTAATGAACCAGTTTACAAAAAAAAAATTCTCAATTCATAAAACAGAGGATAAGTTTAACATAATGGAAAATACACATTGATGATCTATTTTTAAAAAGGTGTTAAATATTAGATTCGCACCAAGTCCCGTTCACCCATCACCCCTGTGCTCGCTGACCTACATTGGTTCCCGGTTAAGCAAAGCCTCGATTTAAAAATTCTCATCCTAGTTTTCAAATTCCTCCATGGCCTCACACCTCTCTACCTCTGTAACCTTCTCTAACCCTATAACCCTCCGAGATCTCTGCACTTCTCCAATTCTGGCCTCTTGCACATCACCAATTTTCATCGCTCCACCATTGGCGGCTGTGACTTCAGCTGCCTAGATCCCAAGCGCTGGAATTCCCTTCCTAAACCTCTCCGCTTCTCTAGCTCGCTCTCCTCCTTTAAGAAGCTCCTTAAAACCTGCCTCTCCTGTCCTAATATCTCATGTGGCTCGGTGTCAAATGTTTGACAACGCTCCGGTGAAGTGCCTCGAGATGTTTTACTACGTTCAAGGTGCTATATAAATACAAGATGTTGTTGTAGATTAAAAATGGGACGTAAAATTTTACAAGTCCAAATACAGGTGACCATTTACTCCATTAAACAATGTTTCCTGATGTGTTGGATCTATCAGTAGAATGTACTTGATCAATATTAAACAGCTTAGGCTGTAATTTTACATTGAAATGCTGAAATTTCAGTGAAATACCTTGCGGATTACAGAATATTTTCCAGAGTTTTGCCTTTGTTGGCATTTTACCTAGAGTTTGTCAACTCCTTTCAGAAAATTACATTAGTTTGCTAGGGTGAGTAGGGATATTCTACCTGTGCACAGAAGGATGGTCTTCTTCCATATTTCACATTCTAAGAAACCCTTTTACCAAATCAAGAAAAAAAAGAGCACTGCTGGTCCTGCTCTTAATCCTCACTATTAATTCACTACAACTTTCAAAAGCAAGAATATTTAAAACTAGTGTCCTAGGCCCAACCATCTTCAGCTCCTAAATCAATGACCTTCCCTCCAACATAAGGTCAGAAATGGGGATGTTTGCTGATGACTGCACAGTGTTCAGCGCCATTCACAACTCCTCGGATAATGAGGCAGTCCATGCCCGCATGCAACAAGACCTGGACGCTGTTCAGGCTTGGGCTGATAAGTGGCAGGTAACATCCGTGCCACAGAAGTGCCAGGCAATAACTTATCTCCTACAAGAGAGTCTAACCACCTCCCCTTGACATTCAATGGCATCATCACCAAATCCCCCACTATCAACATCCTGGGGGTCACCATTAACCAGAAACTTAATTGGACCAGCCACATAAATACTGTGGCAAGAGCAGGTCAGAGGCTAGGTATTCTGCGGCGAGTGTCTCACCTCCTGACTCCCCAAAGCCTTTCCACCATCTACAAAGGCACAAGTAAGGAGTGTGATGGAATGCTTTCCACTTGCCTGGATGAGTGCAGCTCCAACACTCAGGAAGCTCGACACCATCCAGGACAAAGCAGCCCGCTTGAATGGCACCCCATCCACCACCTTAAACACTCACTCCCTCCACCACCGGTGTACCATGGCTGCAATGTGTACCATCTACAAGATGCACTGCAGCAACTCGCCAAGGCTTCTTCGGCAGCACCTCCCAAACCCGCGACCTCTTCCACCTAGAAGACAAGGGCAGCAGGCGCATGGGAACACCACCACCTCCAAGTTCCCCTCCAAGTCACACACCATCCTGACTTGGAAATATATCGCCGATCCTTCATCGTTGCTGGGTCAAAATCCTGGAACTCCCTCCCTAACAGCACTGTGGGAGTACCTTCACCACACAGACTGCAGCGGTTCAAGGCGGCAGCTCACCACCACCTTCTCAAGGGCAACTAGGGATGGGCAATAAATGCTGGCATTGCCAGCAATGCCCTGATCCCATAAACGAATAAAAAAACTTATACGATAATATGCAAATACTGACCAAGAGAGACACAAGAGACGAACAAAGGCAACTGGACCATGTGTCTCTGAAGCAAAAAAAGAGAGAAATTCATCTAGCTCGGCTAAAATTCAGCTTACTTACAGGTCGCATGTTGTGTAAATATCTGTAATATCATGAAAACAGATTACTTAAAACAGATGGAACCAGCAGCATATTGTATGTTGTCAGTTCAATGATCTGTCCAAGTGCTGCTTCACAATTTTTGGAGCAGGAATTAAAAAACAAAAAAAGACTGTTGATGGCCAAGTATTAAATGGTAATTGTTCCACAGAAACAGCAAACAATTCAGTGAGCCAGCAAGACACACATCTTATGGAAAATGTTTGGCATACTTTGTTTATCTATAAAACATGCCATCACACTAAACAAAGAACATTGGCACAAAATTATATCATCAAGTGGACACAACTGTGCAATGCACACATGCATTACATGGGCATATGAAAGTGCTGGACAGGAAAAGACTAACTGTCCATCCAGCCTGTCCCATACCATATCGCGATACAGACACTCCCTACTCATCCAATAGTCATGTAATCACCTGAGGCGAAAAACCAGATTAAAAAGACTTGCATTTTTATAGCGCCTTTCAAACCACCTGACGTCCCAAAGCACTTTACAGCCAATGAAGTACTCTTTGAAGTGTAGTCGCTGCTGTAACGGAAGAAAAACTCAGGCTAATTAGGGGGGAACAATATCTAAAATTCCTCTCCAACCCCTTTAACTGATCAAAACTAGTCCAAGAGACCACATTGACCCTGACACAGCCAATTAGCGTCACCACACAATCTATCCAAAGGTCATTATGAGGAAATTGGAAAAAGCTAACGTGCCTCTTTTTTAAAAAAAGGCAACAATGCAGATGCAGGCAACTATGGATCCAATGGCTTTACTTCAATACGCTAAAGTAATGGAATTGATTAGTAAACCTAAATTATCTATACAATAATAAACTAGTAAACAGCAGTCAACATGGATTTAGAAGGGGAACATCCTGCCTAACCAACCTCTGACTTCTTTGAAGAAGAGACATCCCAAGTGAACTGGAGAGAGCCCTGTGGCAGGTTATACATAGACTTCCAAAATGGATTCAACAAAGTTCTGCACAAAAGGCTATTAGTTATGATTAGATAAGAGATTGGCCGAGGGTAGAAAAACAGCAGATATGAGTGAGGAAGAGGAAGAGGAAGGAGAGGACACGATCGGGACAGCTACTGTTTCTATTTTACATCAATAATTTGGATTCAGAAACTTCCAATTTTTTTCTTTTTAATTCGTTCATGGGATGTGGGCATCGCTGGCAAGGTCGGCATTTATTGCCCATCCCTAACTGCCCTCGAGATGGTGGTGGTGAGCCACCTTCTTGAACTGCGGAGGGCAGTTAAGAGTCAACCACATTGCTGTGGGTCTGGAGTTACTTATAGGCCAGGTCAAGGGCAGCAGGCACAAGGGTACACCATCACCTCCAATTCACACACCATCCTGACTTGGAAATATATCGCCATTCCTTCATCGTCGCTGGGTCAAAATCCTGGAACATCCTCCCTAACAGCACTGTGAGAGTACCTTCACCACACGGATTGCTGCGGTTCAAGGCGGCAGCTCACCACCACCTTCTCAAGGGCAATTAGGGATGGGGAATAAATGCTGGCCTTACTAGCGACGCCCACATCCCAGGAACGAATAAAAAAAAATTCTCCCAATCTCATTAGAATACGCCCAAAGTTAAAATGGGCATAAATGAGTGTAAACAATCGGGACCCAAGTAAATGCTTTACGCACACCAGTATATTTCTTTATAGAATCACAGCACAGAAGGAGGCCATTCAGCCCCATCGTGCCTGGGCCAGCTCTTTCACTGGGACTGATGGACAGATGTAAAAGAATGAGGAGACTTAGGCGTATTGTAGTTATGCGGGCAACACTCGCACAAAATTCCACAATCTTTTAAGCCACGTAATTGGTTTGCACCCAGTTAATGGGTGTATCTGGGGGCAAATATGGAGGAAACTCCAGGCCCAAGAGTCTGAGCCCCTGTGTTAGTAAATCTGGAGAATCCTGGGCTTTTCAGCCTCAAAAAGGAGAGGACTGATGTGATGTTAGAGATACGAGACATCAAATAGTATGGAAAAAGTATATCCGGAAAGTTACTTTAAACTAAATTGAGAGTGTAGGACAAGGAGACACAGACTCAAATTGATAAATGGCAAACTAAGGACTGATGTTGGGAAGTTTGTCACAAAGTGTGATTTGTACATAGAATGGACTTAAGTAGCGTTGCGGAGGCAAAAACCCCGATATTATTTAAGAAACAATTGGTTGCTGGAATGATGAGAGGGGAGATTGTAATGCCTTTCTGAATGTATGAACTAACGTTTCTCATTTATTTTCTGATCAGCTTAACTGTTGATGTTGCTATATCCCATACGCTTTCATTTTCAGTATATTTCATTATGCTCTTTATGCACGTCACTTATTTGTGCTTCATTCCAATTCAATTTTTACATCCAACTTCTGACCGAGGTACTGGATAGACAAATATAAAATTAACAAAAGGATTCGTAAATCTTAGAATTCTGTATAAGTGAAGGTATGCAAAATATATTTTTTCTTACACAATATAGAAAATAAGAATTTGCATTTATATAGTGCCTTTCATGACCCCAGGATGTCCCAAGTTGCTTCACTTTGAAGTGTCGTCCCTGTTGTAATGTTGGGAAACACAGCAGCAAATTTGTGCACAGCAAGGTCCCATAAACAGCAAAGAGATAAATGACCAATTTTGTTGGTCGAGGGATGTTGGTCAGGACACCAGAAAAACACCCCTGCTCTAATTCGAATAGTGCCATGGGATCAGTTACGTCAGACGAGGCCTCGGTTTAAGGTCTCATCCAGAAGTGTCAGTCCAGTTTAGGTGCTTAAGTCTCTGAAGTAGGATTTGAACCAACAATCTTCTGACTCGGAGGCAACACAGTTCTACCTCGGAGCCAAGGTTAATATCATGCAATCATTTGAATTTACAACCAGTCACATTTCAGGATTTGAAAACTAAAAATAAGTACAACCACCATTTCACTTGCCAAGTTAATTCAAGTGGCAATCTTTAAATAGTTTTCAATAAATGCACATTTTCAATATATGAAGGCTAGATTTCTATCTTCCAGAACATATATACCAATAGTAGCTGCAATATGAAGGGCACGGAATTAGTCAGATTTCACCCTCCCCCTACGAAGAAGCAACGAGCTTCTGCTTAATGCGTCATCCATTTGCAGATCATCAAGCAGAGGGATTTACAAGCATGAAACTTCATTCCATCACTCTGTGGCACAATCTGCCACGCAGAATCAACTTTAGCAACAGTGCATAGCCAACATTTTATTAAAACCTCCTTAACAGCACGATGTTTCAGATATTATGTGCCAACTTTTCAGTATGTTAAAAATTTATATTTTGAGTTTGCAAATAGATATGATTACTATCGAGAAAATTCTATCCCATTGTTTTTCAATTTTCAAGTCCTTCATTCTAAAAGCTTTTACTATTCTATTCGTAGGTATGGGCTTGCCTTAAATAGTTAGAACCTTGTTTCATTATGACCAAAAGATGTACACACTCACCGCCTACCCTTATACAGCACTGCATTTGACCACACTAGATTTCTGTTGCTTGATTTTTGCCATAAGCTAAACATCCCACACACCGTTTCCTGTACTTGTAGACTATATACTCTACTGCAATCTTTATATAGAAAAAGCAGCACTTTTGGTTTAGACTCTCAGTGAGGATTCTTCAATCTGATTGGTTGAAGGACCCCGCTGTTTCTTGTGCTGCTCAGACAAAAAACAGGTCCCCTATAGAGGGCGCCACACAAACAGATGCCAGATTACGTGGGCGGCTGTCAGCGAGGTCAACAGCGAGCGCCGTTCCTTCGCCACTGACCACAAAAACCAGGCCGTTACATTTATACTGCAGTTTGTGATCTGCAGCTTATATCTGAAATCACCAGTTGCTTGGTGGGATCCACGTTCAAATCTGGAGATCGAATTGATCTGCCACTGACACAGTTTGCACACCTATCTGGAGTTGCTACTAAAGATGGTGTGTAAATGCACCCTAAAGCACTATAAGCATACACACTCACTTTATGTAAAGTCTGAAGTCGTCAAGATTTCAAAATTAAGTGATTACTACTTTTGTGAATAAACATACTTTGAATCATCAAGGCTATTCTTAAGAGAATACTGCACATAATATCTACATGATGCCAAAGAGTGGTAGGACATTACCAACAATTCCCAGTTTTAACAATGCCCATCTGAGACCACCGACTTCAAAATGATCTTAAGCAGCAAAATTGCACATAATGAATTTGTCACAGTACCACATCAGTAAACACAACTTTCTAACATGACAAAAATAAATTACTGAACTTTTTTTTGTCACCAGCTGCTCTTGCAAACAGATATCCACAGGACTTGAAATCAAGTGTACAACAAAGAGGGAATAAAAATTCTTCAGGAGGTTATATCACCAAGATTAAGTAAAATTTGTTTGTGATATATTCTATACTCCCTGTAATTCATAGCAAATATGGAACACAAGTTTTAATGCACAAAAGGAACTGAAATAGGTCTAGATTATAAAAGCACTGTCTCTTCAATTGTCTACCAGCTTCAATAAAAATCCAGACTATTAAAATAGCTGTTTTCATGGCTAACCATTCTTCTCTATAGTATACAATGCCTGCACACACACACACTGCTGAGTCGAGTGCTCTCTAGATTACAAAATGCTCTTCTGTTTCTTCTAAAGCAGCAAGATTTACTGTGATCACAGCTCAATTGATTCACTGCAGAGCTAATTCAAGTAGATTTCCACACAAAATATGCATGCAGTCATTTCCGAACAGGAACAGGCCAACAATTTAAACAAAAATACAAGCAACAATCCATAATTCATCTAAATGAATCCATGCGACACCCAGTAGTTCCCAAAACATCTGGTCAGTTTGCACACTAGGCAGCTTTTCTACATATACACACAAATTGGTAGCAGTTGCAAAAGAAACAATAGTTTCCAGCACTGTCACATATGCAGAGAGTAATGACACAAGCAATTCAACAGACCAGAAGTGGAATTGTACACGTAAATCCGATTGAAGAATTTTATTCAGTAGAGTGTTTTTTTTAAATTCCAGTTCAAGTTGATGAAACAATCAAGTTGCAATTAAATCCATATGCAGTGAAACATAAAAGATTTAAATATTCATATAAATTATTCAATTGAAAATTTCACATGGTTAGAAATTTACAAAATATAATCCTTTTTACAACGATACAAAAAAATCCCGTTATGCAGTGACCACCAACATGAGCTACATGTGGCTCTTAGGTCATTCAGTGAGTAGGGGATGAGCGTTGACAAGGAGTGGGGCCAGCCAATGGGTGGGGGGGGTTGGAGTGAAGGAGAGAGAGAGAGCAGCAGGCAAAGTGGTGAGTGGGCAGCGACAGCAAGAGTTACAGCAAGCAAAGTTACATTGAATATACAGCACAGAAACAAGCTATTTGGCCCAATCAGTCCACGTCAGTGTATATGCTCCACTCGAGCCTCCTCCCATCCTTCCTCATCTAACGATCAGCATAATCCTCTGTTCCTTCCTCCCTCACATGCTCATCAAGCTTCCCCTCAAATGCATCTATACTGTTCGCTTCAACAACTCCGTGGTAGCGAGTTCCACATTCTCACCACTCTCCGGATAAAAAAGTTTCTTCTGAATTCCTTATTTGATTTCTTGGTGATTCTTATATTGATGGCCTCTAGTTTTGCTCTTCCCCACAAGTGGAAACACTCTTTCGCTGTCTACTCGATCCAAATCTTTTATAATTTTAAAGACCTCTATTAGGTCACCCCTCAGTCTGTCTTCTCTTTTCACAGCCTGTTCATCCTTTCCTGATTGATATAACCTTGCAGTTCTGGTACCTTCTTCGTAAATCTTTTTTGCACCCTCTCCAATGCCTCAATACCCATTTTATAATGTGGCAACCAGAATTGTACGCAGTACTCCAAGTGTGATCTAACCAAGGTTCAATACAACTTTAGCATAACCTCTACTTTTCAATTCTATCCCTCTAGAAATAAACCCTAGTGCTTGGTTTGCTTTTTTATGGCCTTATTAACCCGCATTGCTACTTTTAGTGATGTGTATTTGTATAGTGGTGGCGCAACTTAGTGACTGTTATGGAACAAGGCCAAAATCATTTTAACTTTGAAAATATGACTTGTTGCTAATAATGGATCATTAATTTTCAGGCTTAACGCCAATACTTTGAAACGTCAAGTATTGTTTAATTGGATTCTTGTTAGGAAGTGGAAATTGTAATGAAAGGAAACAAATTCAAGGTATGAACTGCTGTCCTGTTACAGAATAATGTAAGAGTGAAGTTTCCTTAGAATGAAGGAGAGGGAAGATGACAACAAATTGGAAGAAATCATGCAAGATGTGCCACAGAAGTAATTTAATTATTGTTGCGGAGCTGAAATCTCTCCCTTATGGGCTCCAAGTCGTAAGGTCTGCCATGAAGTGGCAAAACTCTGCTGCCCATATCCTAACTCACACCAAATCCCATTCATCCATCACCCCTGTGCTCTCTGACCTACATGGACTCCTGTTTGAGCAACGCCTCAAACTTAAAATTCTCATCCTGTTTTTCAAATCAAGTCATGGCCTCACCCCTCCCTATCTCTGTAACCTACAATGCTCAGAGATCTCTGCACTCCTCCAATTCTGGCCTCTTGCCTGATTTTAATTGCTTCACCATTCTGTGCACAGTGTGGTCTCCTTACCAAAGAAAGGATATATTTGTCTTATAGGGAGTGCAACAAAGGTTCACTAGACTGATTCCTGGGATGGGAGGATTGTCCTACGAGAAGAGATTGAGGAGACGAGGCCTATATTCCCTAGAATTTAGAAGAATGAGGGGTGATCTAATTGAAGGGCAAGTCATGGCAGGACAGCTTGGCCCTGTGGCATGCTCCTCCTGTGCTTTGTGGGAAATCAGGGACACTTCCTGCGATGCCGAGGAGATCGTGGATAGCATGTTTAGGGAGTTGGTGACACCACAGGTAAAGGCTGCACAGGCAGGAATGGAACGGGTGAAAAATTAAATTTAAAAAATAGGACCTCAAAAAGGTAGTAATCTCAGGATTGTTACCAGTGCCACATGCTAGTCAGAGTAGAAATAGAAGGATATTTCAGATGAATACATGGCTAGAGGAATGGTGCAAGGGGGAGGGATTCAAATTCCTGAGACATTGGAACCGGTTCTGGGGGAGGTGGGACCAGTACAAACTGGACGGTTTGCACCTGGGCAGGACCGGGACCAATGTCCTAGTGGGATTGTTTGCTAGTGCTGTTGGGGAAGGTTTAAACTAAAATGGCAGGGGGTTGGGAACCTGTGCAGGGAGACAGGAAAAGGAAGCAAGGATAGAAGCAAAAGACAGGAAGGAGAAAAGCAAAAGTGGCAGTCAGAGAAATCAAGGGTGTAAATCAAACATGGCCACAGTAAATAATAATTATAAAAGGTGTAAGTGTTAAAAAAACAAGCTTGAAGGCTTTGTGTCTTAATGCGAGGAGCATTCGTAATAAGGTGGATGAATTAGCTGCGCGAATAGATGTAAACGGATATTATATAATTGGGATCACGGAGACATGGCTCCAGGGTGACCAAGGCTGGGAATTCAACATCCAGGGGTATTCAATATTCAGGAAAGACAGGAAAAAAGGAAAAGGAGGTGGGGTAGCATTGCTAGTTAAAGAGGAGATTAACACAATAGTAAGGAAGAATATTAGCTCTGATGATGTGGAATCTGTATGGGTAGAGCTGAGAAATACCATGGGGCAGAAAACATCAGTGGGAGTTGTATACAGACCCCCAAACAGTAATGCTGAGGTTGGGGATGGCATTAAACGGGAAATTAGAGACGCATGCAATAAGGGCACAGCAGTTATCATGGGTGACTTTAATCTACATATAGATTGGGCTAACCAAATTAGTAACAATACTGTGGAGGAGGAATTCCTGGAGTGTATACGGGATGGTTTCCTGGACCAATATGTCGAGGAACCAACTAGAGATCAGGCCATCTTAGACTGGGTATTATGTAATGAGAAAGGATTAATTAGCAATCTTGTTGTGCGAGGCCCCTTGGGTTTAGAAGAACGAGAGGGGATCTCATCGAAACTTATAAAATTCTAACAGGACTCGACAGACTAGATGCAGGAAGGATGTTCCCGATGACGGGGGAGTCCAGAACCAGGGGTCACAGTCTAAGGATAAGGAGTAAGCCATTTAGGACAGAGATGAGGAGGAATTTCTTCACCCAGAGAGTGGTGAACCTGTGGAATTCTCTACCACAGAAGGCAGTTGAGGCCAATTCATTAAATATATTCAAGAAGGAGTTGGATATATTGCTAAAGGGATCAAGGGATATGGGGAGAAAGCAGGAACAGGGTACTGAGTTTGGATGATCAGCCATGATCTCATTAAATGGCGGAGCAGGCTCGAGGGGCCGAATGGCCTACTCCTGCTCCTATCTATGTTTCTATTCTGTTGCTCATGTTTGTCGATGGCAAAGTGGACAGGATCAAAGCTGGTGTTCGTTTTACTGGCACTATCGACAGAGCGGTTAATGCTGCATCTAAAAAACAAGTAACAAACCAATCATTGCATTGCAGGAAAATATAAACAGACTCAGACAACACCTCACAAATTGCATGTTATCATCAATATTGACTACTAAGGCAAGCAACTGTTCAATAAATTCTACAAAAATAAAAAAAATGTAAAGTTTCTATAACCATTCAGTATTAAAAATTAAGCATAAAATAAATGTTATTTTGTATATGAACAAGTTTCAGTACTTACTAGCAGATTCCTGCGGTATTGCTCACTGGAGGACACGCTGTTGTAGGTGGGAGATGGGCCCATAGACACTGAAGTAAATGTTTTTTGATTGTTCCTATTATGTTCTTACTATTGGCGGCGATGCCTTCAACTGCCTCGGCCCCAACTCTGGAATTCCCTCCGTAAACCTCTCCGCTTCTCTAGCTCTCTCTCCTCCTTTAAAACGCTCCTTAAAAACGCTCCTTAAAACCTACCTCTTTGACCAAGCTTTTGGTCATCTGTCCTGATAGCTCATGTGGCTCAGCGTCAAATTTTATTTGTTAACGCTCCCGTGACGCACCTTGGGACATTTTGCCACGTTAAAAGGCATTCTAACAGCAAGTTGCTGTTGTTATGAAGTGTTTTCAAAATGTTGGTTCTGACCTGAATATTGGATGACCATGCCAAGAAAGAAATATCCAAATATTAAGACTGCTGCCCTTTGTCTGATTTCTATGTTCAGTTCACAAGTCTGTTTTTCTTCCCGTCAAGATGTAAAAGGGGAGTGGGGGGACACATGCACAGGGAGGAGTGGGGGGGGGGGGGGGGGGTGAGACGGACAGGGAGGATGGGGGGTGGGAGAGACGGACAGGGAGGAGGACAGAGGACAGGGAACACCGGGAAAGGGGGGGGGGGGGGGAAGAAAGAGAGAGAGAGAGAGAGAGAGAGAGAGAGAGAGAGAGAGAGAGAGAGAGAGAGAGAGAGAGAGAGAGAGAGAGAGAGAGAGAGAGAGACGGGAGGGAGGGAGGGGGAAAGAGACAGGGAGGGAGGGAATCCTCAGTGGATACCAGGTTTGTCCTCACAAGATGGAGATGGCAGGAATTCCTCATCTTCAGTAGGAGCAGTAAAGGCTGAGTTTACCCTTAATAAAGCAGGACGAGGGTAGTTTGCAGAATATTTGTTCAGGAGGGGAGACTGACAGATGTCTTTCCGAGGTTGGGTAGTGATTTCTGCTCAATAGCGGCAGTATCCGGATTTCAGCACAGGAGAGAGAATGGGGGTTGGTGGCAAGATTTCAGCTCAGTGGAGTGGGTGCCTGCGGCCTAATTGCTGGTAATTGGGAGGGGTTCTGGTCTTCAAACACTCTCTTCCTCAGGTGACCGAAGGCTGCACTGCACACTGAAGGCGGTGTTGGACTTCGACGTCTGCCCTTGTTGACAGTAGGCTCCCGAGGTATGGAAAGTGGTCCACGCTGTCTAAGGCCTTGTCGTGGATTTGATAATCGGGGGCAGCACTGTGTGGCGGGGCAGGTTGGTAGAGGACCTTTGTCTTACGGATGTTTAGTGTAAGGCCCATGCTCTCGTACACTTCGGTGAAGGTGTTTACGATGGTTTGGAGTTCGACCTCCGAGTGAGCGCAGACGCAAGCATCGTCTGCATATTGTAATTCAACGACAGAGGATGGGATGACCTTGGATCTGGACTGGAGGTGACAGAGGTTGAACAGTTTCCTGTTTGTTCTGTAAATTAGCTCCACTCCAGCGGGGAGCTTACTGAGGTGAGATGGAGCATTGCAGCAAGGAAGATTGAGAAGAGCGTTGGTGCGATGACAGCCATGCTTGACCCCGGTTCGTACATGAATTGGGTCTGTGGTAGAACCTCAAACCCGGCACTAAGCTCATGGTCTACAGGGCAGCAGTGATACCTGCCCTGCTGTATGCCTCAGAGACATGGACCATGTACAGCAGGCACCTCAAAGCACTGGAGAGGTACCACAACGCTGCCTCCGCAAGATCCTGCAAATCCATTGGCAGGATAGGTGCACCAACGTCAGTGTTCTCGCTCAGGCCAACATCCCCAGCATCGAAGCTTTGACCACGTTCGATCAGCTCCGATGGATGGGTCACATTGTCCGCATGCCCAATATGAGACTCCCAAAACAAGTGCTCTACTCGGAGCTCCGGCAAGAGAGCCCCAGGTGGGCAGAGGAAATGCTTCAAGGACACCCTCAAAGCCTCCTTGAAAAGTAACATCCCCACCGACACCTGGGAATCCCTGGCCCAAGACCGCACAAAGTGGAGGAGAAGCATCCGGGAAGGCGCCGAACACCGAGTCTCTTCGCCGGAACAAGCGGAAACCAAGCGCAGCAGCGCAAGGAGCGCACATCAACCCAAGCACCCCACCCACCCTCCCCTTCAACCACCGTCTGCCCCACTGTGCCAGAGACTGTAGGTCCCGCATTGACTCATCAGTCACCTGCGAACTCATTTTTAATGTGGAAGCAAGTCATCCTAGGTTCCGAGGACTGCCTAAGAAGAAGAATTGGGAGAGTGCGTCTTTGTTCCTGCTCAATAGTTGGCGTTTGATGACTATAATTCTGCTCAGTTGGAGGGGTCCACGTGTTATGCTCGTGCAAGGGGAGAGCTGATGTCTGTTCCGTGTAGAGGGTGGTCCTACTCTTTTATAATGTTTGGCCAACCTCTTTCAGCATTTACTTCCTTCGGATCGTTACCGGGTTCAATGAGCGCGCCCGGGTTACAAATTTGTCTTGCACGCAGACTTTTTCCTGCTCCATATATTTAACACTTCTGTCCATTCCAGGCAACAATCTATACCTAGCAGAGAATGGAGGAGAGATTTCTGCTCAGTGGGGTGGGGATTGCCCGGTGGTCTCTGTAGTGTATGTACCTTTAAGAGGAACTATGTTTTTGAAGCCCCTGTGTACTGTAGTACCAGTAGTGACCACTCGGGTATATAAGCCTGTATAGCGTCTTGTATAGTTAGTTCACCTCCAGACTTTGTTCAGTAAACACTTGTTAAATCAACTCCTGCATTCCATGTCTCCATTAACACACGGATTAAACAGTGGCGACGAGTTAGAAACGAACTTACCTGCAATGTGGCAGCACCTCAAGGAGATAGATTCCTCAGACGAAGGTCAAACAAAAAAAAAAAAAAACTGGTTTCACCAGCTAAATGGGCTGGTGGCAGGTAGTGCACTGATCCTTCCTGGGCGGCGGGCTGGGCTCGATTGGGTGGCTCTGCAGCAGGGCCGGGCAGCGAGTCGGAAAGCAGAAGCAAACAGAGACAGAGGGTGGAGCACTCAGGAGACAGCCGGCGCAGGTCGGCATTCGGACCAAGCAGAGGGAGGGGAAAGTCCCAGAGGGTCCGACAGGAACGATTCTCCAAGTGACGGAGAAATTGTTTAAAATGTGTAAATAAAAATTTTTTTTTTTTTTTAATAGAAATACCGCGAGAAGCTGCAGGTCGCAACGGGAACCGCGGAGAACAGCATTGGCAGCAGCGGGAAAGCGCGGGAGGCGCCATCTTGACTCGGCAGGGAAGGAGGAAAAGCGCGGAGGCGCCATTTTTGATTTTCAGGATGCCTAAGACTGGCAATATTACTGCTTTCGATAGTGATATAGAGGATTGGACCACATATGTGGAAAGAGTGGAGGTATATTGCAAGGCGAATGAAGTAGCGGATGATAAAAAGGCATCGGTACTTCTAAATCTGATGGGCGCAAGGACATACGGGCTGTTACGAAACTTGATCACTCCAGCCAAACCGATGGACAAGAATTTTAAGGAGATTGTTGATACCCTACAGGAGCACTTAAACCCAACACCGCTGCTGATAGCGGAACGATTCAAATTCTTCAGGAGGAATCAGCACAAGAATGAAAGTAATGCGGATTACCTCACCGAATTACGAAAGCTGTCAAAGCACTGCCAATTCGGGGCAGGATTGGCAGATTCTCTATGAGACAAATTCGTCTGCGGTCTCCTAAGCGAAGGAATACAGAAAAGACTACTTTCTGAGAAAGATTTGACACTGGACAAGGCTTTCAGTGTGGCTGTATCATACGAAGCAGCAGCAAGAGGAGCTGCAGAGATACAGCAAAAGCCACAGGACTTCAGCACCCATGAAATGACACGGGGTTGAGAGATGTTATCGCTGCGGCAGATCCACCCATGACCAGAGGGACTGCTGGTTCAAGGACAAAGCATGCAGGCAATGCGGAAAGATGGGACACATTGCACGTGTATGCAGATCTGGAAAAAAATCCGCTGACAGTAAAAAGGTCAATAAGGAAAAGTACAGAAAGGTACAAATGATGACGGACAGTAGCTCCGAAGACAAGGGTGATAGCGACTCCGGAAACAAGAGACTAAGCTGTCTCAAATTACATAATGTAATTGCCAAAGAAGATTACCAGACCATTTGGGTTACCCTCATAATAGCGGGATCCCCAGTGAAAATGGAGCTAGATACAGGATCAGCTCTGACCGTCATAAGTCGACGGGATTACGAGCGGCTATTTCCGCATATACCTTTGAAAGACACATCCATTGTCCTGAAGACATATACGGGGCAGAAAGTATACCCCAGAGGGAAAATAAGGGTGCCTGTTGTATACAACGGCAAGGAAATACAGAAGTTGTATTTATACGTTCTGCAAGATGGTGGTCCACCGCTGTTGGGACGTGTATGGATCAGGAAGATACGTTTAGACTGGCACTCCATTCAGGCACTGACGGTGACCAGTAAGAAAAAAAATGATGACGTCATACCTGGACGATTAAAAGAAATCTTGGCTAACGCCAAAGTAGTGTTTCAACAGGAACTAGGAACCCTGAAAGGCGCCACCGCCTCAATAAAAGTGGAAGATGCGGCAATTCCCAAGTTTAAGGCAAGGCCGGTGCCATACGCAATTCATCCAGCAGTCGAGGCAGAGCTGAAGAATTTGGAAAAAGCAGGCGTGTTATCCAAGGTAGATTGGAGCGAGTGGGCAACACCCATCGTCCCGGTCATGAAGAAAGCATTGAATAATGATAAATCTGAAGAACAGAGAAAAATTCGCATCTGTGGGGACTTCAAGGTGACTGTAAACCCGGTTCTTCACACGGTACAGTATCCTCTTCCGAGGATAGAAGATATTTTCGCCTCACTATCCGGAGGGAAACGTTTCACCAAAATTGACTTGGCACAGGCATATCTACAGATGGAGGTTGAGGAGGCCTCTAAAAAGTATCTCACGATAACACACACAAAGGCCTGTACCAGTACAATCGACTGGTTTTCGGAGTAGCATCAGCTCCAGCTATCTGGCAAAGAGCTATGGAGCAAGTCCTGCAAGAGATTCCGGGGACTCAATGCTACCTAGACTACATCCTTGTAACAGGAGAAAACGACAACGAGCACCTTGCCAATTTGGAGCAGGTGCTCACGAGGCTGAGAGAACGGGGTCTACGAGCAAATCGCCCCAAGTGCAAATTTTTCCAGAAACAAATATCATATGGTGGCCATGTCATTAACGAAGAAGGGTTGCATAAGTCACCTGAAAAAATTGAAGCGGTCGTAAAAGCCCCCGTGCCTGAAAATGTCTCGCAATTAAGGTCGTTCCTGGGATTAATAAATGACTATCATAAATTTTTACCGAACTTGTCAACGGTTCTGCACCCTCTTAACGCACTGCTACAAACGGGAGTAATTTGGAAATGGAGCAAAGACTGTAAACCTGCCTTCCATAAATGCAAAGGCTTGATCACATCCAAGGAAGTGTTGGCTCATTACAACCCATCACTGCCAATCAGACTGGCGTGCGATGCATCCCCTTACGGCGTGGGAGCGGTATTATCGCATAGATTCCCTGATGGCTCGGAGCGGCCGATAGCTTTTGCGTCACGCTCATTGAACTCAGCTGAGCGTAACTATGCCCAGATCGACAGGGAGGCACTCAGCCTGGTTTGGGGGGGGGGGGGGGGGGGTGGGGGGGGGTGAAGAAATTCAACCATTACCTACACAGACAAAAATTAACCTTGTTGACTGACCATCAACCCCTCGTCTCCATATTCAACCCTAAAAAGGGCGTTCCCATTATGACAGCGCAAAGACTACAGAGGTGGTCCCTTTTCCTAGGGGCACACCAATATGACATAGAATACAAAGGAACAAAACAGCATGGGAATGCTGACGGGTTATCGCGCCTACCGTTGCCAACGGTAGAAGAGGCGCCTACAGTGGAGATGTTCCACTCGACCATAGTGGAATGTCTACCAGTGACAAATTCTACCATTGAAAAGGAAACAAGAAATGACCCGACTCTCTCACGAGTCTACGATTTGACGGTGAAGGGATGGCCAGCACATGGCGAACCACTGTTGCCAGCATTCTCGCAAAGAAAACAGCTGCCAGTGTGCTGAGGAACCTTGATGTGTGGATCCAGAGTGGTGATTCCACCCAAACTCCAGGATAAAGTGCTAAAGGAGCTTCACGAGGGGCATTTGGGTGGAGTGAAAATGAAGAACTTAGCCAGAGCGTGTGTGTGGTGGCCAGGTATCGATGGAGACATCGAAGAAATGACCAAGAGCTGTCTAGGATGCCAGAAGGTCCAAAACGCCCCACCCCAAGCCCCTCTACATCCATGGGAGTGGCCCTCATCTCCATGGCAAAGGGTACACATCGACTTTGCTGGTCCATTTATGGACTCAATGTTCTTAATCGCGGTGGATGCACACTCCAAGTGGCCAGAGGTAATAAAGATGTCCTCCACCACCACGGAAAAAACCATCACAGTATTAAGGACCATATTTGCCAGGAATGGGCTGCCTGAACAGATCTGTTCTGATAATGGACCGCAATTTGTGTCCGAAGAATTCAGGAAGTTCTTAAAAAAACAATGGGGTTAAGCACTACACGTCCGCCCCATACCATCCCGCCACCAATGGATTAGCTGAAAGGTTTGTCCAGACCTTCAAGAAGGCCATAAAAGCCATGGGTAATGAAGACATAAATCTACAACATAAGGTAGATAACTTCTTGTTTGCGTACAGGAATGCAACACATGTGGTTACAAACCAAACCCCCGCCATGATGTTTTTCAATAGAAGACTAAGATGCCGGCTGGATTTGATCAAGCCAAACGTCAGAAGGGACGTAGAGAACCGGCAATTTCAAAGCATGAATGAAAGGCCAACTAGAACCTTCCAGATAGGTCAACAAGTTTTGGCCCGGGACTACCGTACCGAGAAATGGCAGCCTGGAACTATCTGCACACGACTAGGACCGCTGATGTATACCGTGGACATTGGAGAAAGCATAATAAGGCGCCATGCTGACCAGATCATAGAATCATCCGAAAAGGGACAACTGACACCACAACTCTATACGCCTAATGATGAAGCAGAGATACCCATAGTATCTACCTCCGATCCGGTGATACTGGAACCAGATGAACCAGACACTGGCATTCAAGCCGAATCGACCTTGCCAAAAGAACCTACTACACCACCGAGGCGTTATCCGGACCGAGTTAAGAAGCCTCCAGAGAGACTGAATTTGTAATTGATTAACTTCAGCAAATGTGTAGATTACTGTTCTTGTAAAAATGTTATTTAATGATTACTTAAAATGTTATGTACTATTTATTTAAAAGGGGAATTGTAGTGTATGTACCTTTAAGAGGAACTGTTTTTTTGAAGCCCCTGTGTACTGTAGTACCGGTAGTGACCACTCAGGTATATAAGCCTGTATAGCATCTTGTATAGTTAGTTCACCTCCAGACTTTGTTCAGTAAACACTTGTTAAATCAACTCCTGCATTCCGTGTCTCCATTAACACACGGATTCAACAGTCTCCTTGGAGGGTAGGGGGACAGTAGGTGGAGAAGGGCTTCTACTGAATTCTGTTCAGTTTTGAGTGGGGAGTGTGTCTGGCCAAATTTATAATAAATTTGGGTGTGGGGGGAGGATTTGTTGCTATCTCCATTTGAGGGAGGGTACAATGCAGATTCACTTGGATGCTGCCTGCATGATAAGCTACAAAAAGATTTGAAAAATTGGGTAATTTTGTTAGAACAATGCAGATTACAGGGAGATATGATAGAAGTGTTTAAAATTATGAAATATATGAGTGCTTTCAGTAGTTGAGGAGTCATAGATACAAAATTAAATGCAAGAGATTTAGAACAGAGGGCAGGAGAAACTTCACAGAGATTAGTGAAAATGTGGAATACACTTTGTGTTCGAGGCAGAAACTATGTCAACATTCAAGATTACATTGGAGAGGTGGTTGAAGGGATATGGGAACAGAGTGGGCAAGTGTGATTAGAACTATTTGCTCACAACAAAAGGTAAATGCTGACGCAGACTGGTTGGACCGTGTGGTCTGCTTCGGTGTAACTTCTCTTAGTTCGACGTAAAAGCTCAATGCAAGGTGACCCCCTATCTCCGAACTGTATCTCCACTGTTCAACAGATCCCCTCCACAAACGCATCTCTACCCTTTGCTTCAGATTTAACGCCAGTTCAAAAGTTAACACAAAAATGCAGAGGGAGGCCTGGCAACAAGTTGTGAAATAGAGGAGGAATGGAGACAGGTATGGAAGAAAATCCTCACAACCACCACCTGCAGCAGAATCAGAGAGGGTCAGTTTAAGATACCACATAGAACATATCACATTTCACAGATTCTTAAATTCCATTTGACTGTTGGAGGAGCTGTAGTAAGAAAGGCATGCTACTGCACATTCTGGTGATGGCCCCACATTCAGCTATTCTGGACTGTAGTCCAGGATGCTGCAGAGAATAAGACTGGACTCAATCAATGTTCCCTTTAAGCTGTGTGGCCACGCAGCCGGCTTACCGGCTGTTAAACGCCCCTTAAAAAGGGGCCGCGCAGTCCCCCCAAAAAGAGGGAGCATTGCTCACAATTGCTGTTGGACCTATCCGCTGGAAAAAGACCACCCCACCCCCCGCAACTCTCAATATAAAGTGGTAGTCACGGCTAGCTGCAGGATGGATTTCTCCAACCCGTCTCCATGACAACCATTCCTACCTCAAACATATGGCCAAAACACTTGTTGGACATATGCTATTTGAACAGGTAATGTATACACTGTGTGGAGCTCAGGAAATACTGGCTAGTTTGAGGCAGTGTGTGAAATGTATCCCACCCACACCCCCAGATTTCCCCACAGGAAGGCAAGAATGGGTCAACTTGGAATGTGGTCACAAGCTATCAAAGACTGGGCCAGATTTTGCGATGAAGAATAATGGTGAGGCTAACCGCACTCACTGTTCTAACGGGGTAAATCGGACAGCAACTTCGGACATCCGCACAAGTGCAAATCCGGAAGTTGCCGTCAGCGATACCGCTCCTCCTCCACAGGGTGTGCTGTGACAGTCCTCACCAATAGACTCGGCACTGAAATGAATAGAACAGCATGAACTTGGGGTACTTGCCCACTAAAGACGTCTGAAAATGTTAGGGCTAGTGCATTCAGGAATAAGTGAATTTTTAACCGTGTGATAAGTGATGATTACTGCCAAACAACCTCTCTGGCCCTGGAAAATTAATTTTACAAGTGTGGAGTCTCATTCCTCAGAAGATAGTGTTGGAGATTTAAAATTAAAATAAAATTATTTTACACTCGGTCTGTCTCATCTCTCTCCCTTAATCAGATCTGTATTTCCCAATCTTTATTTTGCTTTCTGTACACAATTTATATTTCCTGCTTTAGACTCTGAGGATTCTTGATTGGCTGAAGAGCCACGCTGTTTCTTGACCTACTTACAGACACCACAGATCCCCCGTAGAGGGCGCCGCGCTGGATTGGACGCCAGATTTGAGCAAGTCTGCGCTCCAAGACCCGCGAAAACTTGTGCGCAGCCATCAGCGAGATGAACAATTGAGTGCCGTCCCTTCGCCGCTAACCGCAAAATCAAGGCCATTATTTTTCACTTGACTGGGCTGCAAGAAATCCACTCAGGGCAAGACCTAGCCCTGGCAGATCCCCTTAAACTCTAAAATCCCAACTCAAAATGAACCCGAAGGACTGCACCAAATTACACTGACCCCGAAAGTATGTGGTTTCTAGCATGTTCTTAACGATACCAACAACTTCAATGTGCCAACTCCAAGTACCACGTAACCAAATGGTACAGCAACTTCCCACAATCACAAGAACTTTCAACTTCAGCGAGGCACAAAAAAGGGCGCTATCGGATCAGGCGCTAGTGCGATACCCCATCCGATTATCCTTTCCATTCAATGGTGCATAACAGGCAACTGATTTGTTATCACCCATTTTCTGCCACCACCAAAGTTGAAAGTTTCACCCAACGGAATGCAAAGATTTCTGAAGAGTGGAGCCAATTAACAACACTCTAATGATCAGCCAAATTGACCATAATATTAAATAGCCAGCTGTAAATTAAGAATTGCAGAAAAAGAGAGCCTGGGCCCATAAATCAGCAATATCACCGAGCAGGAATTCATGACTCAAATAAAATTCCAATTGATTCCTCAGCACAAAAAATAACCACAGTCCAGGACTCAGTAGTGAAACAGAGCACAAACTCCAGCGAGACGGACTTCTGACCGTTCTATGAAAATTGAATTACAATAATATGGAATAGCCGGATTATGTGGGTATAATACAATACAACAGTGAGCAGAAGTACAACATTGGCTTTTGGTTTGGACCTTGATATGTAGCCGCTACAGAAAGGTACTAATGAAGAGGATTAAGTTCAAATTCCCACAAGGTGAACTCAACAGCTCACACACCTAAAGAATGTGAGAGAAGAAATTTAAAAGTTCCAATAAAAATATAGATACTGGTATGGAATGTTAGTATACATTATTTATTTTGTTAGTTGTGGGGGGGAGGGGGGGTGGGTGGAGAAGAAGAGTTACTGGTTTTGGTTTTCTTCACTCCACTCTGTTGATAGCAACTCTGAACAACAACAAATTTCTCCTTCTGCATCACACACCCTTCCCAACAGGAGGCATGTGAAGTACTTATCCTCAGGGGTCGATCATTGATTCTGTACAAGGTACACAACACTGGTCTTTGGGGAGGGAGGGGAAAAACACACACTTTCCACAAGATGTATGATCGCCCCACAGCAACTTAATTTATGAATCACAAGTGCAAACCTGTGCCATACTACACAACTCCCCACTGATCTCCAATTCAGTTTTGAATATATTAATTCACATAGTTTGATATCAATTAGACATTTTTATTTTGATATGGAATTTACATCGACACTTGATCCATACCGTTTATCGTAAATCAGTATTTACAATGGATTCTGTATAAATCATCCTAGTTTTATTTTAAATTTAGACTTTTTAAATAAAATTTGACCTTCAGCATTCATATGGTCTGCTTTACCATTGTAGTGCATGCACTTTTCTGGGCATGTAGTCTAGAGGGCAAGCAACCAAATTTGGAGATGTTCTCCATGTTGACAATGGAACTTTATTGTGCTTGACGCAACAAAATTCTCAACTTAAAGAAGAATGAATGAAAACATTGTTATTTATATAGCGCCTTTCAATGACCTTACGACGTCCCAAAAGCGCTTTTACAGCCTCCGAAGCACTTTTGAAGTGTAGTCACTGTTGGAACGTAGAAAAGCACAGAAACAGATCACATTAATGAACAGGGTCGTATTTCTGCTGGGTATAGAATCTCCAAGAGACAAATACGTAAAAAACATACCTATAGGTAGCCTGGGAAAATTGAACTTAGCGTTAGGAGCTCCCTCAGATGCAAGTCAAGCCCTACTCAAAATATATTTCCCAAGCTGCCTCTAGCATGCAGCTATAAAGCAAAGCACAGTATGAAAGGCAACTGAATCTTACATCACAATATATGTGGATACTTTTACATTAGAATACTGCAGTTCAATAATATCACTTCATTTTAATATCACTGATCGCCTATTTAAAAATGGAACTAATGATGTTATAGCGTTATGTATGCAAAATGCTTCATACACCAAGCAGAATGCACTAAAATTACCAAAGTTCATAAAAAAAGACAAATTCTGAAACTAGGAACTTAGAATTATAAATTATTCATTTTAGTATTTAAAGTGATAACCATAAACCAGATATCATGCCATTCAGATTTCTGATGACAATAATTAAACCATGTAGCAGAATGACTAGTTCAAATCCATTACGTTCCATCATTCCCAAAGCTACTTCACAAGTTTGAAAATCACACAGCGACACAAATTGCAGAACCAATCAAAGGCAAGAATCTAGGTTAGCATTATTCCACAAATCTAAAATAGCTTGACATTCAGGTTTCCAACTCTTTTCTAACGTCTTGTTTATTTAGCACCATAAAAAAGCAATATAATGGGCTAAACTAGGGCACTTTGCATTACAACATAGGGGATTAAGAGATCTGATAGAGGTGTTCACAATCATGCAGGCTTTTATTAAGGTAAATGGGGAAACAACTTCCACAGATCAATAAGTTGGAAACAAGAGGGTATAAATGTAAGATTTTCACCAAAAGAAAAAAGGGAGATATTAGGGTTTTCTAAAAAAAAAACAGGATGCCCAACTAGAAAAAAATGGAAGCAGAATCCATATTGATTTTTAAATGGGGAAATTTGAAAAAAAATTGTTTCAGTAAAAAGAGTATGGGGACATTTAAAGGAATAGGATTGTGGCTAGCTCTTTCAGAGAGCTGGCACAGGCACGATGAGCTGAATGGCCTCCAACTTTGCTGTGAAATTCTGTGTGTTTATTTCACTTGTATCTGCACTTACAAATAAGAGTTTGAGTTTAATCAGAATACACACACACACCCCATACTATTGCACATTAAACCAAAGCTACCTTGTAATTTACAATGAAATACAAAAGGTCCAATGGAATTAGCAGTTAGAGTTGGATAATGTAGGACTACACTTCCACAAATTAAATCAACTTACAGAATTAACAGTAGTGTTATTTTAGATATCTTTTTCTAAATGACACTCAAATGTTAGAAAAAAAAAACTATATTCCCTTTTATCCCTCACAACAACCAAATTCTGACACATTATCTCTTAGGCCCACAACATTTCATTTCCTGCAACCCAACAATATTTGTGTAATGGTCTACGATAAAGCAATGAGGGTTTGTATCCAGAATAATTGAAGTTTTCACGTAATTCACTGCCGAAATAGGCTTTTGAAATTTGCTTAAAATTTTGGGAGTGGTGAAAAAAGGAAATACTTTAGAAGGAGGATGAAGACATGGTGTCAAAACACCATTTCTCACTCCACATCACTTCCCAATGGCTACTATGGTCATTTATGGCAAATATATATTAATTCAGCAGGTCTGCTATCATGACCAAATGGATGTAGACAGCCAACTACAAGGGTGGGGGAGATTTGATAAAGCCGTTGGCCCGGATTTTACGTTAATAATAACGGTGAGGCTAACAGCGCTCACTGTTATTATAAAGTAAATCGGACAGCAACTTCTGTCGTCTGCCACGGGAAGCCATTGTATTGACTCTCTGAACGCAGCGCTGTACGTATAGCTGACGCGTCCCTACGGGGAGTAAGCATTCCATTGTAATTGTACTTGTACTGGTTACATATGGCAAATAAAAATTGAACTGAGATACCCCACTCCTCCATAGAGTGCGCTGTAGTAGTACCACGCCGATAGTCATCACTGAAAGACATGCAATGGCGTGAACTTGAGGTACTTGCCCACTAGATGCCCATTAAAGACGCCATAAAAAGTTAGGGCTGGTGCATTCAGGAGTAAGTGAATTTTTAATCTCATGATAATTGATAATTACTGCCAAACAACCTCTCTGGCCCTGAAAAATTAATTTTAGAAGTGTGGAATTTCATTCCTTCATAAGTTAGTGTTGGTGTTTTTTCTTAAA
This sequence comes from Somniosus microcephalus, assembly GCF_052327205.1. Classification (NCBI taxonomy): domain Eukaryota; kingdom Metazoa; phylum Chordata; class Chondrichthyes; order Squaliformes; family Somniosidae; genus Somniosus; species Somniosus microcephalus. The sequence continues at coordinate 57,488,525 of NC_141003.1, forward strand.
TTGAAATTTTAAAAGAATTCTGTACTTTTTCTGTGTCTCTTATTTATCTCTCTCAATCCCATCTGTCTTTCCCCATTTTTATTCCACTTTCTGTACATGATTTAAAGCTAATTTATACTTCCTGCTTTAGACTCTGCATGGCTCAGTGAGGATTCTTTAATCTGATTGGTTGAAGAGCCTCATTGGCCTGCTCACAGACGCCACAGATCCCCTCTAGAGGGTGCAACGATGGATCAGATGCCGGGTTAGAGCAAGGTCCGTTCAAAAGCCCGCAAAAACTTTGTGGGCCGCTGTAAGCGAGGTGACCAGCGAGTGCCGTTCCTTCACTGCTGAACGCAAAAATCCAGATTTTTTTTAAGTAGGTCTTTACAAATCAGATTCCTTTGATGTTTAAGAAATATTTAACTGTAAATATCTCACGAGATTGAACACATTCTGAATAAATGAATGGCAAAATATCAATGTATTCTACTCCACTGATAGGAATCTTTAAAGTCAATTTTCCACACACAAGCTTAGTTACTCTTGATGGATATAGACTACCAAGCAGGTTTCAAGGACTTCATGACCCTCATTGCTTCAAATAGTATGAACTATGAGGTCATATAGGGCAATTGACTGAAATATTAAACACTGAACTAATAATAGTTACAAAATATCCATATATTTTAGCCACTTTATTACAGCAATACTCAAAAGGCAACAGAAATAATACGGTTTCTCAAAACATTACATTGTGGCAATCAGTGATAAAATGCAAGAGATAGTGTTGTTTTTCCAAGAGTACCAAGCCTTGCAAATAAATTAAAGAAATATCAGCCAGTACATGAAATGTGGAGGCTTTAGGAACTTCGAACTTTCATCTAAATAGCACAGTACTGGAAAAGAAAGTTGCCTTGAATTTGAGTGCATTTCTTTGTGAATGATATAATGTTGGTACTGTGGCTCATATAGTTTGGCATTTTAATGTTGCTGGTATAAGGAATGGCCTCAATTATTCACAAAGGATGTACCCAAAAATAGTACAGTTAACTTCCTATGATTCTCAGACATTTACAGGAGGAGAAAAAAGCTCAAACATCCACAAGTCTTTGTGGCATGTTGCAGTTAAACACTATCCCCTTAGAAGCTTTACCACTTAGTTATAAATGTACTGCACTTATAAACAATGTTGATTTTTAACATTTACCTTAATTTCAAAGGGAAAATGTGCATGGGAATTAGTAATCCAGAATAAATTGATAGGTTGCAGGCTGATTTAGAGAAGGTGGGCAAGTGCATAGCATTTAATGTGTTTAGGGTTATAAAACAATACAATACAGAAGCACCCACTGAAGGTGATAAATTAGTAGTTACTAACTAGTCCAAAACTAGGCTGCCGATGTCCTAACTCGCACCAAGTCCCGTTCACCCATCACCCATGTGCTCGCTGACCTCCATTGGCTCCCGGATAAGCAACGCCTCTATTTCAAAATTCTCATCCTTGTTTTCAAATCCCTCTGTGGCCTCGCCCCTCCCCATCTCTGCAATCTCCTCCAGCCCCACAACCACACCCCCACCCCCAAAAGATATCTGCGCTCCTCAAATTCGACCCTAGAGTATAATCGCTCAAGCATCAGTGGCCATGCCTTCAGCTGCCTAGGCCTCAAGATCTGGAACTCCCTCCCTAAACCTGTCCGCCTCTCTACCTCTCTCTCTCTCCTCCTTTAAGACGCTCCTTAAAACCTACCTCTTTGACCAAGCTTTTGGTCATCTGCCCTAATTTCTTATGTGGCTCAGTGTCAAATTTTTGTCTTATAACACTCCTGTGAAGCGCCTTGGGACGTTTTACTACATTAAGGACGCTATATAAATACAAGTTGTTGTAGTTTCTCTCATTCGTCACCCATTAAAGATGCACACACAGTATGTGGTGCCCTTATGGAAAACAAATAGGCTTTAGGCTATTTTGCCAACACCATAGAGTACAAAATTAATAGTACGACAAGGCTTTGGTACATCCACACTTGGGAGTGTGGCATCAGATTTGGTCCCTGTAAATGGTGAAAAAAAAATACCAAAACTCTGGAAAGGTGACACTAATTTTTAGAGTTATAGTTATGACAAGGCTCCAAGAGTTACTTACTTTGGAGAAAAACACACTTAGAAAACATAACAAAAGTTACCAGATAAGTTGCATTATTTGAAATGAAGAGGAATGGTAGGACTAGAGGTCATATCAATGAAATCCAAAGGTGAAGAGTTGGGTTAGAAGTTAGAAAATATTTCTTTTTGCAGAGATTCATCGCTTCTGGAACACACTGGGGAGACATGTGGTGATTATGAAGTCAGTACAGTCAACAACAAATTGCATTTATATAGCGCCTTTAATGTAACAGAATGTCCCAAAGCCCTTCACAGAAGCATGATCAAACAAAATTTGACAGTCACATACAACTATATTCAGACAGGTGACCAAAAGCTTGGTCAACGAGGTAGGTTTTAAGGAGGTCTTAAAAGGAGGAGAGGCAGAGATGTATGGGAGGGAATTCCAGAGCTTAGGGCATTTATAGAACACCTTTAAATGCAGAAAAGTGGCCCACGGCATAACCAAAAATGGATGCCAAGCCAAAGCAGCAGATATTAGGAGGTGACTAAAAACTTGTTAAAAGAAGTGGGTTTTAAGGAGGGTCTTAAAAGGAGGGGGATCTGGAGAGGTTTAAGAAGTGGAATTCCCGAGTGTTAGGCCTAGTTAGCTGAAGACATGGCTGCCATTGGTGGGGGGAAAGGGAATAGGGAATACACAAGTGGCAAGTTTGGCAGAAGAGTGTAGAGCTGGAAGAGTTTACAGATAGAGGGGCAAGGCCATGATGTAATTTTGAAGAGTTGGGAGACCTGGAGCCAATGTAATTCAGCATGGACAGAGGCGATTGGCTAGCGTCATTTGGTGCAGGACAGGATATGGGCAGAAGATGAGTCGAGTTTACAGAGGGTACAGGATGGGAGGCCGGCTGGCTGGCTAGGCAAGCATTGGCGTATTCAGAGGGGGGGGGGGGTCGGGGGTCAGAGTTGGGGTTACAAACAGTCTGGTTCAGCCTAAGGTTGGTGAGGGGGAATGGAATCCATGTCAGGGGTGCGGGGTTTGTGACAGGGGCTGAAGACAACAGCTTTGGTCTTCCCAATGTTTAGCCAGAGGAAATTGCGGCTTATCCAAGACTGGATGTTCTAAATTTTCTTGTTACAAATTTGAATTTGAGCCCCTTGCCCTGCTTTCATGATTGAGTTTGAAGCACTATTCCAGATGTACCTTTGCTAAACAATTTATTGCACATCTATCTGGCTCCATGAGGTTACTTCTTAGTCACCACCTTTCATGGCTGAAAGACCCGACTGCAGGGCAAATTATAATTCCAACCAGTTTTAACAGGCTGGTTTTCTTAAACCTGAAATTTACTTTGGACGCAACACAAGCTTCCCAGCAATTTTATCCAATGAGTTACTGAGCATACAGACCAGGAAAGTCCCAGGTTCAATCCTCAGTTTGTGCCAAGTTAGTTAATTTTAACCAACATGGTACAATTGGCGTCAACAACTCTGGGCTAGGAAAGGATGGAAAAAAAAAAGTCAACTACAGCTCCCACTTCTGATCAGCATTAATTGACACCTGCTAGAAACGCAATTGTGTGCACGTAAGGTTCAGGCAGGATTTGGTAGATTCTGTTGCTCCCCAAGATCAAGTAGCCTAATGACACTCACTGTCAAGGCTCAAACATAGGGGAGGAAAGAGGGTCATTCCAGGGTACTCTTGCGTATCTCAGAACATTAGCACAGTTTGTGAGCAGGTGGGTGGCCTGGGAGACCAGTTATAGTATGGTTACAAAATACAGTATACATAAAAACTTAACAGAAGAAATTTTATTATAGAAGTTCTTGGTATGTGTCAAGTGAGTGTCAATTCTTTTTTTTCCCCCTTTACTGGTTAAGTGTTAACCTGGGTCAGTTGGTAGCATACCTCGTTTGAGTCAGAAAGTTATGGGATCAGCACATAATCAAGGCCGACACTTCAGTGCGGTAATGTCGAAGATTCAGCCTTTAGAATGAGATGTTAAACAGAGAGTCCAACTGCCTGCTTGTGTGGCTATAAAAGATCTCATGAAACTAGTCAATGAAGAGTTGTAAGTTCCAATAATCTTCCCTTAACCACCACAAACACAGATTATAGTGTCATTCATTCATTTGCTTTTTGTGGGGTATTGCTGTTCACAGATAGGCTGCTGCGCTCGACTACACAGTAACAGTGACTGCACTCCATTGATTGTTAACACTTGGGAAGTCCCAAGGATGTGATAAGGCACAACGATCTCAGCTGTGAGAACAGCAAGGTAGGGCAAATCCTTAACTTGTACAAGCGATTAATTATCCCATTACATAAAATAAGCGAGTTCACGGATAGAACAATTGTATCATTCAGATGATCTTCACAAACTGTTCATTTGCAGTCATATTTTAGGTTATCTGAAACACCCAACTGTATTAAAATCATTGTTCTTCCTCATATGTATTCATTATTCAATCAGAATAACAAGGGCTAACTTTTTAATTTCGGCCTTGTGCTACTGTCCCAATAGAATAGTAAAATCCAACGATACTGGAGAGGCTTGCTGCCAATTCCAAAATTGTTAGTGAGTGACTTGTAACTTCTGAACTACAGCTGCCCCGTTCTTAGAGATATTGTATCTTTAGGCCTAGTTTATTTGTGTGTATGTACACAAGCACCAGTTATCCATAAAAATCTTATTACTTTTTTTTTAAAGAAAAAATTAAACAAGCTCTAATTTTCATTACAGCTCTTAAAAATAAGCAATGCAAGAGATGGTAAATGGTTTACAGAAGACATAACTACCTAATACACACAAATGTAGCAGATTGACACAGATCTGCAAAATATTATACACAAATGATGCCATTGAGTAAGGTATTACTCAAAACATTAGATTGCAACAATTACATGACTGATATTTTCCATAATTTCTTAAATTGTGTATCTCAGCCCAATTCACTGATACTCTGCTTGAAAGAAAATTCTAAAACATATGCTAGCTAGATGTTTCTAGAAATTACTACAGGTATCTGCTGAGAAACCGATATAAAGCTACTTAAGCAATACCATATTGTTAAAATGAAGGCAAGAACAACTGATTTGGAGACCACAGCACGAGCGCAACCAATTTATCCTCCATTCCTATTATAATTCATGCAAATATATTTATATTATTTAATTTTCCTCCCAGTATTTTGAAGCAAACGTTAAAACTTTCAAGAAATTTCAGGTTGTGGTCTGCCCCAGTTTCAAGATATGAATATTATAGTGAAGTTTGTTTCTTCCTGCCACAGACATAAGTGTTTGACACGTAATAATGTTTTCAACTTTCTTCCTAGAAACATCCTACAAGTTGCATCAAAATCCTGCATTTGTTTCAACTGCAAAGTCCACTTAAATCAGCAATATAGTTTTCACCACAGCCTTCATGTATTCTCACTTGTACTGGGAATATATTAAACTACTTTCTTCAAAACAGATGAAGTAACACACCCTCAACCAATCCAGCCACATCATCCGCCAGACAGTCTCGAGTGACAGATGCACATCCTCAAACTTCGAAGAGGGTGGTGAAGAGACAGTTTTTGGGGTGCTAAATGTATGGAAAGGACTGCTAGTGGGGGTTGATTGCATCAAGAAACTCAAGAAGGAGCTGGATAAGCACCTACCTCACCACCACCACCTCGGTGTTGTCAGGCTGCTTGTCCGACACCCAGGCCTGGATGAGTCGCAATTTCCTCCAGTTAAACATTGAGAAAACCGAAGCTATTGTCTTCAGCCCCCACCACACACACACTATTCCCTGGCCACCAATTCCATCCCCATCCCTGACCACTGTCTCAGGCCAAACCAGACCATTGGTAACCAGCCAGATGAACTACAAATGCACATTCTTACTGTAGCTACTACACAAGTTGCATGGGAAATGTTCAGGTACTTCTATTCTACTGTGCGCACAATTCGGCATCTAAAATGTCATTTTTGGGCTGCATTTCTAACTGTGAGTCTAAAGCAGTTCTTCCATCCCTGAAGTGCCAATTTGACTTCCCCATGCTAGGTCCCTCTCCTGCGGCAAAACAGAAGAGAATTCAACTAAGAATGGGCTACCCCTTTCTCCCATGCTCCGAAACTAGTTCATTCTTTACTGCGAGGATACAGTGCAGGGGACTTTGGGATAGCTTTGCTTCCCAATATCAAATACAGGAAACTTTCGATTAACCGGCCCCTAAATAACCGGAACGCTCTGTCCACCGGCAAAATTCAGGAGTCGGTTCCGTTAACTTTTATTACCTTTTTAAACTCCATTTGTTGCTGTGCAAGGGTGTAGCTGAAGCTGTTGCTAAGCTACAGAGACGCTTGCAACTTGTGCCGATTGTTTTGAAGCACAGGGTTTGTTGCTTTATATGGAGCGCTGAGCTCCGTATCTTTTACTGTAGCGTTCGGTTATCCGGAATTGTCGATGAACCGGCACCAGGTCGGTCGCGTCCATGCCAGATAACAGAAAGTTTCCTGTAACTCCAACAGCAGAAAAAAGCAGAGACGTGGATACACACAAAGGCTGCAGGGTGGTGGGGTGGTGGGGGGGGGGGGGGGGGGGGGGAGGGGAGAGATACAAAGGCCACCAGAGACATTCAGAGAAAGGAAGTGATAGAAGTACAGGGAGGGACAGGACCAGAAGTATGCAACAATAATTGTCATATCTATTTTCTCTCAATTAATTTAATCCCAGGATTACCGTGCCATTTAAGGATGCACGAATATAGATGTACAAGAAACCCCGTTCCATGCCTGGAATTTAAATAACTGGGAAAAGGACAACAATGTTTAATCGTCATTCAGGCACATTAAATCTGTTAGGCACCTCCCTGCAAGTCACATGGTTTAAAAAGTTAATGTTCAGCATTATTCTGTATTGTGTATATAAATATATCTCAACTTAAAAAAGGATGTGGCAACATCCTGCTCAAGGCCAGAAACTGTAATGGATATACTGTATGATATTTTTATATTAAAATCCCATTGGTAAGTAATTATACCACAAAATGTTGTGCACTAGATTAATTTATGACTCTAAACTAACAGGTTTACGCAATTTCCATCATCTGCTTTTTAAACTCAAATTATTGTTAAAACCACCGATAATTTCTACCACCATAGCATTTTAAAATTCTATCCAATAGACAGCTTCACTAAATTTAAATTAGTGTGGCATTTTGTGTGAAACAAACGCAATTAGTAAAAGCTGCTATCTCATTAATAAATGTCAGTAAGGGAGGTTTTGCAAGGTGATAAAGCATAGCTGCAAAGCATTTACTTCTGCATCAATGTGATGCGAATCTAACCTTTGATATCTAATTGGAAATGGAGTTGAGAATCTCTCGGGATATATATTCTTTCCATAACCACCACACAGAAAAACATCTGCCAGTTTTCTGATTAGTCAAACATATTAGTTAGACAGCAAACCTCAGTACATTTATCAGGAGAGAGAGAGTTATTAAGGGATGGGGGCAAAGTATGATATAACTGGTTTTGTCTTGTTCAAGACTCTGAAATAATTAAGCCCAATTATTCAAGCAGTTTATTTTATCAAACTGAACTCTTATTTTAGTAATACAATTCAGTTCATTTTACTTTTCTTTTCCCTTCCCCGCCCTTAATTCCAAGGGACGCAGACTTGAATGTTTATGGCGGACAACTGGTCCAGCCATTCACCACCAGATCTGGCTGGACCGCATAAAGCACCAGTGGTTCCACTGCAAATCGTCTTCTTAAACCCCTCTCCACTGCCTCCTCCACCCTCACCTCCAATAACCAGTGCAAGTAGCTCATGGACTTCTTTGTCACTAAGATTGAGACCATCCATTCAGCTGCCCCAGCCACTTCTCCTACCCCAACAGGCCAAACATCCCCATAGGTTCTCCCTTGCCCTAGCATCTTTCTCTAGTTTCTCTCCCATCCCACCTCGGAGCTCACCTTGTCCACGAGATCCACCTCCTGCTCCCTCAACCCTATTCCCACCAAACTGCTGACCACGCAACTTCCCTTCCTGGTCCCCATGCTAGCTGATATGGTTAGCAGTTTTCTCTCTCCACAGGTGCTGTCCCCCTCCCTTTCAAATCTGCCATCATCACCCCTCTTGAAAACTACCGCCCCATCTCCAACCTCCATTTCCTCTCCAAAGTCCTTGAACGTGCTTACGTCTCCCAAATCCGTGCCCATCTTTCCCGGAACTCCATGTTTGGATCCCTCCAATCAGGTTTCCGCCCCAGCATTGAAACAGTAGCAGGACCACTGCTGTTTTTGATATACATTAATGGCTTGCACTTGGGGGTACAGGGCACAATTTCAAAATTTGCAGATGACACAAAACTTGGAAGTGCAGTAAACAGTGAGGAAGATAGTAATAGGCTTCAAGAGGACACAAACAGGCTGGTGGAATGGGTGGACAAATGAAATTCAACGCAGAAAAGTGCGAGGTAATACATTTTGGTAGGCAGAAAGGTAGGATTTGGAGATGACAATACAAACTAAATGCTACAATTTTAAAGGGGGTGCAAGAACAGAGACACCTGGGGTCAATGTTCCCTCTAATTTTTTTGGGTGCGCAGTCCCTTTAACTGGCTGCGCAGCCCATTCAAATTTTTGTGCACAGGCAGTTTGTTGCATTGAAAAGCCAGCAAGCGGCCTGCATGGGACCTCCAGACTGTTGCGCTGCCGTGCAGCTTAACAGGAACTTTGCCTGAGGTTGTTCATGCACAAGTCTTTGAAGGTGGCAGGACAGATTAACAAATCAGTTAATATAGCATATGGGTTCCTGGGCTTTATAAATAGAGGAACAGAGTACAAAAGCCAGGAAGTTATGCAAAACCTATATAAAACACTAGTTCAGCCCCAGATAAAGCATTGTGTTCAATTCTGGGCACCACACTTTAGAAAGGACGTGAAGGCTTTGGAGAGGGTACAAAAGAGATTTACTAGAATGGTTCCAGGGATGAGGGATTACAGTTACGTGAATAGACTGGAGAATCTGGCGTTGTTCTTGGAGCAGAGAAGGCTAAGAAGAGAATTGATAGATGTGTTTAAAATCATGAAGGTTTCAGATAGAGTAAATAAAGAGAAACGGTTTCCAATGGCTGAAGGGTCGCTAACCAGAGGGCACAGATTTAAGGTGATTGGCAAGAACCAGAGGCGACTTAAGGAAAAACTTTTTTACGCAACAAGTGGTTAGGATTTAGAATGCACTGCTCAATAGGGTGGTGGAAACAGTTTCAATAATAGCTTTCGAAAGGGAATTGGATAAATACTTGGTGGAGAATAAATTGCTGGGACATGGGAAGAGATCGGGGGAGTGGGACTAACTGGATTGCTCAGCAAAAGAGCTGGCGCAGACTCGATGGGCCGAATGGCCTCCTTCTGTGCTGTACTTTTCAATGATTCTATAACGTCAGGTTCCACATGTACGCTGATGACACACAGCACTACCTTACCACCACCACCTCTCTCGAGCTCTCCACTGTCTAATTTGTCACACATCCAGTACTGGACTAGTACTTGACCAGTACTAGATGAGCAGAAGTTTCCTCCAACTAAATATTGCGAAGACCCCTGCCACAAACTCCATTCCCTAGCCACCAACTCCATCCCTCTCCCTGGCAATCGTCTTGAGGCTGAACCAGACCATTCGCAACCTTGGTGTCGCATTTGACCCCGAGATGAGCTTCCAACCACAAATCTGCACCATTACCAAGACCGCCTATTTCCACCTCCATAACTTCGTCCAACTACGCCCCTGCCTCAGCTCATCTGCTGCCAAAACCCTCATCCATTGGCAGGATAGGCGCACCAACGTCAGTGTTCTCGCTCAGGCCAACATCGAAGCTTTGGCCACGCTCGATCAGCTCCAATGGACGGGTCACATCGTCTGCATGCCAGATACAAGACTCCCAAAACAAGCACTCTACTCGGAACTCCGACACGGCAAGAGAGCCCCAGGTGGGCAGAGGAAATGTTTCAAGGACACCCTCAAAGCCTCCTTTAAAAAGTGCAACATCCCCACCGACACCTGGGAATCCCCGGCCCAAGACCGCACAAAGTGGAGGAGATGCATCCGGGAAGGCACCAAACACCGAGTCTCTTCGCCGGGAGCAAGCGGAAACCAAGCACAAGGAGCGCACGTCAACCCAAGCACCCCACCCACCGTCTGCCCCACCCATGACAGAGACTGTAGGTCCCGCATTGGACTCAGTCACCTGAGAACTTATTTTTAATGTGAAAGCAAATCATCTTCGGTTCCAAGGGACTGCCTGAGAAGACGACGACCTCTAGACTGGACTATTCCACGCACTCCTGGCTAGCCTCCCAACTTACACCGTCCATAAACTTGAGCTCATCCAAAACTCTGCTGCCCGTGTCTTAACTCGCACCAAATCTCGTTCACCCATCACCCCTGTGCTCGCTGACCTACATTGGCTTCCAGTCTGTCAACGCCTCGATTTTAAAATTCTCATCCCCATTTTCAAATCCCTCCATGGCCTCGCCCCTCCCCATCTCTGTAACCTCCTCCAGCCTGACAACCCTCCGAAATCTCTGCGCTCCTCCAATTCTGGCTTCTTGAGCATTCCCAATTTTACTCACTCCACCAGTGGCCGTGCCTTCAGCTGCCTTGGCCCCAAGCTCTGGAATTCCCTCCCTAAACCTCTCCGCCTCTCTACCACTCTCTCATCAATTAAGCCCCTCCTTAAAATCTACCTCTTTGACCTAGCTTTTGGTCATCTGTCCTAATAGCTCATGTGGCTCGGTGTCAAATTTTGTTTGATAATTCTCCTGTGAAATGCCTTGGGATATTTTACTGCATTAAAGGCGCTATATAAATGCAAGTTGTTATTGTTATCCTCATTTCAATGTGAAAATGACCTGCTGAGTTTTTCCAGCATTTTCTGTTGTTATTTCGGATTTCCAACATCTGCAGTATTTTGCGATCGTACTAGTCAAATTAATCCATGCTTTCTCATATACCCTTTCTGCTCCCAATACAATGTTTAGGATCAATTACTGTCATTTAGCCTCCATAAAAAGAACTAAAATAAAAACTACTGCACCCTTTTTTCTTCCCTCAGTGCAACACAAATAATGGCTAATTGTACAGGTAAACTCAGATAATTCAAGTGAAACATTTAATTAGATCAAGGTCTTGTTGGTCTTTCCTGATCCATGTTAATCACCAAGTTAATTTCTTATTATTCCAATACTTTTGAAGATACTATCTGATCGTATATCTCAACCTGTTTTGTCCAGGATCAGAAATTTACATAAGTCTTTTGAAATTGACTAATCATAAAATAGGTAGTTTTACTGCTAATTAAGTAATGATCCACAAAGAAACAAAAAGAATGGGTAGTGTGGGAAATGTAAACAACCCAACCTCGTGTGAAATTTAAGACCGAATACAAAAAGCATTACCCTACATCTAACTCATGCTACATCTGATCTGGGCGTGGTTGTTCTTGCGAGTAGGCTGAAAAGTATTTCACTTCCCTGAATCAGGTAACCCTTACCTTCCAACAAAAAAGTCCTCCCCATCAAACTTTACTGTTAACATGACAATTTCACATGACTCTCATACCTTTAAACTGTGACTCGCTAATTTCAAAATATCTTGATAGAATAACTAACTTGCTGGATGTGTCAAGCTTGGTTGAGAAATATTGCACAAGACAATAAAATCAGTAATGCACATGGTACTCCTCGACACTTAAATGGACAAATGCATCATGTGGCATGGTACCAAGCCTCACAGAACAGGAAAGTCTCAGATTCAAACCAGATTCCACGCTGACCGATTCAGACCAGAGAAAAACCATGCTACACCTGGCCTGTGTCCATGAATCAACCCAGGATTACCCATTCTAACCTCAATTCAGTCTCCTAGACAGGATTGAGCTCAACTGTGATGACCAATCCCCCTTCCCCCATTTTCAAACTCCCAGTCAACACTTCATATCCAGGGTCACATATGAACATTTACTCAGCATAGTACTGGACGCCACCACTCCCAGGAAACCTGGCCTCAGCAAAAACAAGCCAGTGTGCATAAAAGTTTAAATGATTCCACTAAATGTTACATCACTTGGTTGGGGGGGGGGGGGGGGGGGGGGGGAGAAAGAGGAGGAAAAAGATCGCTGTAGTAAATTCAATATTGGGAAGACAGAAGCCACTGACTTCAGTTCCCACCACAAACTCCATTACCTAGCCACAGTCTGAGGCTGAACCAGACCTTTCTCAATCTATTTGACTCAGACGATTTTCCAACTCCATATCCTCTCCCTCACCAAGACCGCCTACTTCCACCTCCGTAACATCCCCCGTCTCCGGCTATGCCTCAGCTCATATGCTGCTGAAACCCGTATCCATGCCTTTGTTACCTGTAGACTGGACTATTCCAACACTCTCCTGGCCAGCCTCCCACCTTATACCCTCTATACTTGAGCTCATCCAAAACTCTGCTGTCCGTATCTTAACTCGCAACAAGTTCCGTTCACCCATGCTCACTGACCTACATTGGCTCCCAGTCCAGCAACGCCTCAATTTTAAAATACTCATCAATGTTTTCAAATTCCCTCCATGGCTTCGCCCCTTCCTATCTCAGTAATCTTCTCCGGCCCTACAACCCTGAGATCACTGCGTTCCTCCAATTCTGGCCTCTTGTACATTCCCAATTTTCATCATTGACGGCTATGCTTTCAGCTGCCTGGGCCCGATGCTCTGGAATTCCCTCCCTAAACTTTTCCACCTCTCTCCTCCTGCAAGATGCTTCGTAAAACCTACCTAGTGTCAGCCAGTGCCTCAGTTGGTAGCGCCCTCGCCTGAGTCAGAAGGTTGTGAGTTCAAGTCCCACTCCAGAGAATTGAGCACAAAAATCTAGGCTGACACATCAGTGCAGTGCTGAGGGAGTGCTGCACTATCGGAGGTCCTGTCTTTCGGATGAGACATTAAACCGAGGCCCGTCTGCTCTCTCAGGTGGATGTAAAAGATCCCATGACACTATTTCAAAGAAGAGCAGGGGAGTTATCCCTCAACCAACATTATCACATTGTTTTTTGTAGGAGCTTACTGTGCACAAATTGGCTGACGCATTTTCTACATTACAACAGTAGCTACACTTCAAAAAGTACTTAATTGGCTATAAAGCATCTTGGGACATCCAGTGGTTGTGAAAGGCGCTATATAAATGCAAGTCTTTCTTTCTCTTCCTGTCCTATGTGGCTCCGTGCCAAATTTTGTTTGATAATATTCCTATGAAGTGCCTTGGGACATTTTACTACAATACACTATATAAAATGTAAGCTGCTGTAGTAAATAACACTTCATTTAAAAAGATTTGTGAAGGTGAATAACCAATGCAGAATGACAGTCTTCTATTGTTACACTGATGGCAATTTCCAATTCAATCAAGACAAACGATTTATTTTTCCTCCCTTCCAATTTTCTTCTCCCCTAAATGCTGTGAATCATTTCAGACTACAGGTCCACAGACGTTAGCCACCCTCTAATGTTTCACCTATGTGGCCATAATTCATGTGAGTCTAGGCGTGGAATACCAGAGGGCTCCTCCACCAAAAATATCACCGTTCAGCCCAATCTTGCCATCATGCAACAACCAATATCCACAAATTACATTTCATGCAGCGAGTATAGTTAAATCGCACTGTTTCCCCAGATGGAGAGTACGAAGTGCACCGATTCCTTCCCTCCTTCGGTACTTTGAGGCTGCTGGCAAATCTGATGATCGGGGCGGAAGCATTTCTAGTATCGCATTAAAGCAAAAAACAGAAAATACCTAAGTGAACAGAAGACCACTCATTGCATACTTTCTTTGAGCGAACACAACGCCCGTGCCTTGCGCAACATCCGCAAACTCCTCACATTTCTGACTCACAGCTGACAAATTCATTACATTTTTTGTTATACAAACCTGGAGTTTACACCCAAGGCGAACGCTACAACAACCAGGGATTTACACTGTCTAAACCATCATTGTATGACATTTTTTTTTAATGCATACATCTCTGCTCACACACCGAGCTCAGAACACAAGACAAATGCAGGTTTCGGAGCATTTTTCAGAAAGTGATTGAGGAGCCATGAGGGGGCGGCTTAGGCCGCACAGCCTGGAGCTGGCAGTGCTGATCCCGGTGGTGAAGAGCTGGGAGAAGAGCAGGAAGAGGAGGAGGATGAGGATGAGAAGAGGTTGATCAGACACTACCACAACCCTGCACACCGACTCCACAAACATCCGCGTCGGCGGGATGGAAAAAGTTCATTTTTTTAAAAACACCCAAAAGTGATTGAAAAACAGAAACAATTAAATGCGCAGCAACTCACCATGAAGTCGTTGGCAAAGTTGTCCTCCCCATTCTGGTCGCGGATTTTCATCGCCAACACTCGCTCAATGAATTTCCTCAAGATTTCGCTTTGCTCCATCTTCTCGGCACATTGAAAAATAAAAGCGAACAAACCGGCTCAAACTCTTATTACTTGCGCATTTTCATATATATATAATATTTTCTTTCTCCCTAGAAGCTCCTGATTCCGGTGACCAGTAACGCTCTCCTCGCCCTCAAGCTCCGTCACGACTTTCCTCTTTTTTCCGCTCTCTTCTCCGCCACCCCCCCACTCACACCGCCAGATCCCGCCCATTCCCCGCCTCCCATTGGCCCAGCCACATCCCCGCCGCCAGCTCCCGCCTCCCATTGGCCCAGCCACATCCCCGCCGCCAGCTCCCGCCTCCCATTGGCCCAGCCACATTCCCGCCTCCCATTGGCCCAGCCACATCCCCGCCGCCAGCTCCCGCCTCCCATTGGCCCAGCCACATCCCCACCGCCAGCCCCCGCCTACCATTGGCCCATCCACATCCCCACCGGCAGCTTCCGCCTCTCATTGGCCCAGTCACATTCCCACCGCCAGCTCCCGCCTCTCATTGGCCCAGCCACATCCCCACCGCCAGCTCTCGCCTCTCATTGGCCCAGCCACATCCCCTCCGCCAGCTCTCGCCTCTCATTGGCCCAGCCACATCCCCACCGCCAGCTCCCGCCTCCCATTGGCCCAGCCACATTCCCACCGCGCCCGCCACAACGCCCGCGTCATGGAGAACCCAACCTTTTGATTGGACGATCTAGTTGCCACTACGCGTTCTCCACTTTATCAACTTGATACTGGAGAGAACTCCCGAATACTCAGACCTCCTGTTTTAAAAGGGGTGGGCACTATAGTTTGATTATCGGTTGGAGCAACCCAGTGTCTTCTTATGGGTTATTTTAGAAAAGAATACGGATGATGATAATAATAAACAGACAATTCAACAAACACTCCAAGCAATCCGAGTGGTGTTGGAGTGAGTGTTGTTGGGACTCAAGGAGAAAGTGAGACAACTTGTGCAGCAAGGAGGAGAGAGGGAAGACAATTAAAGACTTAGATCTGTACAGTGGGAACCATTCAACCAAACCTGCCTGATTCCACCCATGCAACCCCAACCCCATGCTTCCTTCTTGGAATTCAATGGTATTCCCACCGAGCTATTGATTATCAGACATTATCAGCTGCCAATGCAATTTATTCCTGCTACCTGCTTCCGTTGTGTGTGGGGGCCAGGGGCACACCTATGCTTTTCAGTTGTCTAATGACCAACTAACGACAATCTTCGGGGTTGGGTTGACTCCAAGATGACACACTTGCCGATGGGAAATTGGAACTGAATCATTCCTCTTTGACAGATTCTGTACTCAGAGGCACTGTTGATGTTTGAGCAGCTAGCCTGGGTCGTTGATTTAGTTAGGACATAAAGGGATAAACCTGTCAATGGAGCTAGAATTATTGCTACTTGCCTCCAGATAATTCTGTAAACCTTAACACAATGAACCTGGTTAGACAAGTAGCAGGAAGTTTACCAGTGCTCTTTGCCAGTAAACTGCTGTTTTAGCCAGTTCATCTTCAGCAGTCGTACCCCTTTACACTCCCTAAATAATGGATCTTACTGGAGTGCATCATCACCCCGGCCAATGCAATTTTTATTTAATTTGTTAAGTTTTATTTAAAGTTTTACTAATTTACAGTCAATTTGTTCAACCAAAAGAGCAATATGGATCTTGCCAATATGTGCCTAAATTCGCTGGGTTTAGGTAAGTATGTTTTTCTGTCAGAGGATACTTCATATCTGGCAAACAGAAACTATTTTTTCAAATTTCTAAATAGGTTGAGTTGAAGAATCTTAAGTATGATGATGGGTTTCTGTGCAGGTCACTGATGCTCAGTTTGGGTTCCGCCAGGTCAACTCAGCTCCATACCTCATTACAGCCTTGCTCCAAACATGGACAAAAGAGCTGAATTCTAGAGGTGAGGTGTGAGTGACTGCCCTTGACATTAAGGCAGCATGCGACCAGGTGTGGCACCAAGAAGCCCTAGTATAATTGAAGTCAATGGGGATCAGGGGGAAGACTCTCCAGTGGCTGAGAGTCATACCTGGCACAAAGGAAGGTGGTTGTTGGAGGGCAATCGTCTCAGCCCTTGTTGCAAGTGTTTTTCAGGACAGCATCCCTCCATCATAGGGTCAGAAATGGGGCTGTTTGCTGATGATTGCACTGCGTTCAGCTCCATTCACAATACCTCAGATAATGAAGCAGTCCATGCCCACATGCAGCAAGACCTGGATAACATCCAAGCTTGGGCTGATAAGTGGCAAATAACATTTGTGCCACACAAGTGCCAGGCAATGACCATCTATAACAACAGAGAGCTTAACCACCTCTCCATGACATTCAATGTCATTCCCATCACCAAATCCTACACTATCAAAATTCTGGGGGTGACCATTGACCAGAAAAGCAACACATAATTGCCGCAGCTACTGGAGCAAAGCCAAGGCTGGATATGAAGAAAATCAAAATGTGCAATCAGAGAGCAAAAACAATGCAATTAATAGTGTGATAGAGAATGTGTCAACCAATGGTGTTTTTGATTCTTACAGCTAACAGCAAGCAATTAAAGAGGACTGACGTGTATTATAGGACTAACAACTGCTTTCTAAAATCTAGCAGAATACATTTACTTTCATGTAACATGCTCTCTAACATTTACATTTTATGTACAATTTGCTTTACTTTTGAATAGATTTGAAACAAATATGTATCAATAAGGCATTTTTTTTAGCACCTGGAGAAATCATTCTTGTTCACCTTATCAGTCTTCCAGTATTAAATGATTGGAATTCTGTGGCTTTAGGGCGTGAGTTCCACTCAACATGTGACTTTAGTAACTCGGCCTTCCAAACAACAAATTTAAAAAGTCATGTACCATTATGGGACTAAGCTGAGCTGACCTTCTTGTGAACTCTAGAACCAGGATTGAATGAAAATGTATCTTTTTTTTCAAGTTATACACATTATATTTTATGGCCCTGAGTGTTCAGTTTAATTATTTGTTCACATTACAGTTTGATTGTTAACATGTATGTAATTTAACCTAAGCACAGCACTAACTTGTTCATCACACCAACATGAGTTGCCATTGCTCAGCAACAGACAAAAGCCTCTAATAAGAATCATTCCATGGTTTTCTTTCACAAGGTGGAGGTAGTATTTATGTTTGATCAAATAGCTTCATGCCAGGACATGAAGTTTGATATAAAAGCATGTTACAATTGTGGTGGAGTGAATGATCAGGAATTGCAGCTACAGTTTGCTGGTCATTAGCTGGGCTTATGTACATTTTAAATTCAATGTGGATGACATTCGTGAATTTTATTGAAAAAGTAGACATGAATAAAGAGTGGTGTGTACACAGATGTATAAGTTACACCATGGAAATAGGCAATTCAGCCCAACCAGTCTGGATCGGCATTTACCCTCCATACAAGCAAATAGTCCTAATCACATTTACCATCCTTGTTCCAATGTCCCTTCATCCCCTTTTCCTTCATCCACCTATCCAATCTAATCTTGAATGTTGACTAACCCTGGAAGTGAATTCCACAGCCTCAGAACTCTATCATATTGCCCCATAATCTGATTGTTTTAATGAGTAGTGGAATGTCAGGAGACAGCACCAATGGATTAACTATCAATGCTTAATTCTGCTCTGAGCATTCCCATTCCTCAAAAGGAGGAGAAAAAATGATAAGTTGATCTTTTTTTAAAACGTTAGCTAAGTTTTTACTGCCTTATTAAAAGTCATTAATGAGGAACTTGTGCAGGATTCTGTAGCCGTGGGGGTACATTAAAACCAGGTATTAGCGAGATAATGAAGCCAAGGCCGTGTGAGTGGCATTATCACAGTGCGAACAGTGAATAAACAGTTTTCTTTTTTTCTTTTTCGTTCCTGGGATGTGGGCGTCACTGACAAGGCCAGCATTTTTTGCCCATTCCTAAGTGCCCTTGAGAAGGTGGTGGTGAGCCGCCTTCTTGAATCGCTGCAATCCCTGTGGTGATGGCACTCCCACAGTGCGGTTAATGGAGGGAGTTCCAGGACTTTGACCCAGCAACGATGAAGGAACGGCGATATATTTCCAAGTCAGGATGGTGTGTGACTTGGAGGTGATGGTGTTCCCATGCGCCTGCTGCCCTTGTCCTTCTAGGTGGTAGAGGTAACATTCTGACAAAGGTAATGTCAAATGTTTTGTAGTGGATTAAAAGAAGATGGAAGCGGGAGAATGCAAGGGACATTGGAAGTGCATGAACTTTATTGTGCTGGTTGTGGATGCTACTTCCTGTTCTCCTGGTTGAAGGAGTAGCACAGTAGCTGGTTGCATTTTGACTGTGGAGCTGCAGTGCTTACAGGAGGCCACTAAGTGTATCTGTGACTAGTCTTAATGGACCTGCATCAGTGTCATGGGTCTTTGGTGCTGTAATTGTTGCGGGTTCAGTGCTTTCAGAAACAGTAGCTACTGTCACTTGTGCAGGCCTATATGATGATACAGAATTGCTGCTGTCATGAGTTACATATGCCTGCCAAGCCATTTCCTGCCTCTGCCCACTCCAGTTCCATCAAAAAATTAGCACAGGGCAGATGGGAAATTCCATTCAGACTTCCCTATCTTAATCAAATGTTGGTACAGTCCATCTCGGATTTCCCTCTCTTAGATTAGCCCTTTCTCTGTGTAAGAGCCATAAAAGCTTAAGAAAATACTTTAAAATATTGGTTAAATAGCATAATACAGTTAATTTACCTGATTGACTTATTGTATTAAGAAACCCCCTATTTTCTTGCTCCAGTAGTATAGTCCAAGACACCCCCTTCATTCTTGCCACAATGGTACAGTCCTTAAGCCACACATGGTATGCAGCCATTTTACAGTTTAAACTCCACGTGGCTGAAGGAGGCAGAAGTTGTGAGGTTTGGAGCAATACAGTTTTTTGACCGTATTCGTTTATACGTGTTTGCTTTGTAATTCCGTTTGTGAAGTGTTATAGTAAACAGTTTAAAAGACAAAGCTACGTTTGGGAACGTTTTATTTCGACACGCGTCTACTCGTTGTTAACAGCCCCACAGCTCAGTGGCTGCCTGTTTGGAAACTAAGAAGCGCCACTACACTCTGCTATTTGTGTTTTTGTGTTCTCTCTCTGATACACATAAATAAAGGGATTCAACCAGCCCAATCACTCAGACTATATATCACAAAGTAAACATGCAATGCTAAATTTCAAATGCAAAGTTTTCCACATCACATCTGCAATCATTCTCCAAATGAGATGAAGACAGTCATAATTGCATCTTGGAGTTTTGACTCCACAGCTTTTATAGCAGGGGTGTAAGCATTCATAATAAATGATCCTACTATATCTGTGGCTTGTATTAGTAAGGTCTGCAATACAGGTCTTCTATTATATCACTCAAGCCAGAGGCACTGTTGCATATTGGGGATAAAAACAGAAAATGCTGGAAATACTCAGGCAGCATCTGTGGAGAGAGAAACAGAGTTAACGTTTCAGGTTGATGACCCTTCATCAGAACTGGAAAAAGTTAGAGATCAAACAGGTTTTTAAGCACGTGTAGGGGCAGGGAAAGGGGGGAGGGGAGGAAAGAACAAAAGGGAAGGTCTGTGATAGGATGGAAGGCAGGAGAGATTAAGAGACATCTGGAATAAAAATAGAAAATGCTGGAAATACTCAGCATGCTGGGCCTCTGCCCTGTACCCTTTGGCCCATTATCCACCACTTCCCCATCAGTGCTTAGTCTATCACCCTGTGCTTCCTCATCCTGGGCGATATCTGTAACTGTGCTTCTAGTGAGAATCATAGAAATTTACAGCACAGAAGGAGGCCGTTCGACCCATCGTGTCTGTGCTGGCCGAAAAAGAGCTATCCAGCCTAATCCCACTTTCCAGCTCTTGGTCCATAGCCCTGTAGGTTACAGCACTTCAAGTGCCTATCCAAGTACTTTTTAAATGTGATGAACATTTCTGCCTCTACCACCCTTTCAAGCAGTGAGTTCCAGACCCCCACAACCCTCTGGGTGAAAAAAGTTCTCCTCAACTCCCCTCTAATCCTTCTACCAATTACTTTAAATCTATCTCCCTGGTTATTGACCTCTCCGCCATGGGAAATAGGTCCTTCCTATCCACTCTATCTAGGCCCCTCATAATTTTATACACCTCAATCAAGTTTCCCCTCAGCCTCCTCTGTTCCAAAGAAAACAACCCCAGCCTATCCAATCTTTCCTCATAGCTAAAATTCTCCAGTCCTGGCAACATCCTCGTAAATCTCCTCTGTGCCCTCTCTAGTGCAATCACATCTTTCCTATAATGTGGTGACCAGAACTGTACACAGTACTCTAGCTGTGGCCTTACTAGTGTTTTATACAGTTCAAACATAAACTCCCTGCTCTTATATTCTATGCCTTGGCTAATAAAGGAAAGTATCCCGTATGCCTTCTTAACCACCTTATCTATCTGTCCTGCTACCTTCAGGGATCTGTGGACATGCACTCCAAGGTCCCTCTGTTCCTCTACAGTTCTCAGTATCCTACTATTTATAGTGTATTCCCTTGCCTTGTTAGCCCTCCCCAAATGCATTACCTCACACTTCTCCGGATTGAATTCCATTTGCCACTTTTCTGCCCACCTGACCAGTCCATTGATATCTTCCTGCAGTCTACAGCTTTTTTCCTCACTATCAACCACACGGCCAATTTTTGTATCATCTGCAAACTTCTTAATCAAGCCCCCTACATTGAAGTCTAAATCATTGATATATACCACAAAAAGCAAGGGACCTAGTACTGAGCCCTGTGGAACCCCACTGGAAGCAGCCTTCCAGTCACAAGTAGTCATGGTTACTGTTCAGCTGTGTGGTGCTTTTCAAATATGCTAGTGGTCCATTGAGAGCGCCTTGCTCTGTACATTTGGATAATGCATTAGGACTGTCCAGCAGCACATTCTCTCTGCATGTATAATGTAATATGTATAATCAATACCTTACTTGCTACATTCATGCTAATATTTCTCTGTATCAGTGCAGCATATTTGCATATATCTTTTCCAATTGCAACTACCACTTTTCATCATGTGCATATACATTTCCTCTGTACTACTTTATAGTAATATTCATCTCTGACCTTTGTGCTGTTTTCAGTTGTGCCACTTTCTTTATGACCTTTTACAAAATCAACGGAATTATAGAGACATAATGCCACATTTTGTGCTTCTTTGTATCCTGGGGAAGCTTGGAGTTAAGGTGGGGGTGGGGGGTGGTGCCCTCTCCTCCTAAAAATATACTCTTGTTACACCATGATAATTACTCGCACTTGCAGAGTTTTGTCATTAAACCTGACCTTTCACTGCTGTTGTTGAGCCATTTTGACTGCAACTGCTTACTCCACAGCTCAGCTTTTTCAAAATCTTTCAAAGTCAAGTGGCATGACAGCTGTTTCAAAGGCGTGAAAATATCAATGTTTAGGTGTATAGTGACGAGCTGACATTTCCTTTGTTGCCAATAACAAAATTGCATTTCTCACGTTTGGAATTTAAGAATGCCATGTGCTTCAACATTTCATTAGCGTTTCATTAAAACGGTTGAAGATATGCTTTTCGGCCATTTTTAGCAATCAGAAGAATGTTGGCCCCAGACTATTTGAGATTCATAATAAAAGATAAAAATTCATTTATGCATCGAATTTCATTTCTTCTGCATTGCACATTTTTTAAATACATAATTGAATGAATAAAATGGGGTATGGTTTTTAGTAAGGGGCTAAAGTACAAGGGAAATGAAAAACAGCAGTACAATTTATAAAAATCTACAGCTCATTGTACATTTTTTTCAAAAATATAAAGGATATTTTGTGATAACACTTTTGTGATTTCACCTTATTTACGCATTAATATAGAATGCTGTAGATTTAAAGTAATTACAGATATGGACCATCCAAAGATCAGTTGTCAAAAATACTATGCTAACGGGGAAGAAATTAGTCCCTACCACCATCACTTTCTTAGAGCAACAAGGATTGGGCAATAAATGGCAGCTTTGCCAGTGATACCCTAAAAACATCGGGTGTAATAAAATCAGATTCTGAAACAATCACATTATCAGAATGAGATGAATTTGCAATTTAAAGCAATTTTATTAGTTTTGTTTGGTCATTCTGTCACCTCATCCCAAAACCACTGCCTTTGCATAAACAACTGGGGGCGGGGGAGGGGGAATCATACTATATGGAGCTAGCAAGCTGTGGTTAATATGTACAAACCATGCATAGTTACCTCCAATCTGTAAGAACGATAATATCCACATTTCAGCATAGTAATTGGCATAAAGTAAGCCATCCGATGGCAGTTAGATGAAGCTATGTTGATTTATCACCTCAGTGACTGTTAATGAGCCATTTGACCTTCGTTAATGTGTCGCCTACAGTACACAGGCAGTGAAGTGTAGAACATATAGCATCTAAACCAAAGGTTACAATAATGCCATCATTCATGGAGAAGAAAGACATACTTTGGTCCAACAAGTTACAAAAAGAAAACAGGAAAATCATTGGATCTCACGAAAAATACTATCCCAACAAATCATGGCAATCAAAATGGCTGAGCTAGGCCTCTCTGAAGGCTCAGTGAGTTTATCCATGAATAGCTTGAGCCATACAGATGGGACGGTCCCAGGTTCAATCCCTAAATGCAACTCTCTTGAGATGACATCTGCAGCGAATCACGTATACTCTTCTCCTCAGCTGATATTCCATAGATGTCATCAAGCTACTTTCCCTAGCCCACCAGGAGCTGTAGTTCAGCAGCTCAAGAAAGGAGAGCCCCATCAGTTTACTCTCTCACGCACAGATAACATATCTGAAATGGGAAAAGCTTGTTTTTAGGGGAAATTCAAGTGTAAATGTCAGTCCACGTTAAATTTTGAACTTAGACCTGCGTGAGTCCAATTTCTTTTAACTTTCTAGGTATTTACATTAATATTTATATTTAATTATATTTATATTTATAATATTTATCCCTCAACCAATATAACAAAAAAAACATTATCTGGTCATTATCACATTGCTGTTTGTGGGACCTTGCTGTGCGCGTAAATTGGCTGCCACATTTCCCACATTACAACAGCGGCTCCACTTCAAAAGTACTTCATTGACTGTCAAGGGCTTTGAGATGTCCAGTGGTCGTGAAAGGCGTTATATAAATGCAAGTCTTTCTTTTCATTTATTGAACCATTGCTTGGTTCTATTTTAGCCCACTTTATTAAGATTTTCCCAATGCTTTGTACCAATCTTCAGTAAAGCAAATGGGCAGACATAGTGTTCAAGCTTTCTTCTTTTGTTCCTTCATAAATGCTGTTCATCTATAATAACTTTCAGTTATGAGGAAGAGTTCTGAAATGTCAACTGACTCATATTTTCTTGACAGATGCTGCCTGACCCGCTGAGTGTCTCCAGCGGGTTCTGTTTTTGTTTCCGATTTCCAGCATCTGGGGTATTTTTGTTCTTACTGTTCAAGGTCTCTGATTGTGCTTTTCTTGAATTGACCACTGGATAATTTATGAAAGCTGGGTTAACCTGTCTGAAACCTGTAAAATAATATAACCATTTCCTTCAAAGAATCCATAATTAGCTTAAGCCCTAAAATTATTAGGTTTGTCAAAGGTTTCACAGCCTGAAGAGAAAATTGTTGTTACATTTAATAGTGATGCAACGAAAGAAAGTCGTGTATAAGCTTTACCTGCAGGCTAACAAGATAAAAGGAAAAAGGTCCTGTAAAAGAAACAGCAGTTAACATCAATCAGATTGAATTTACCAATTGAGACCCATCTAAAACTTCAAGTAAAAAAATGGTTGAATTTTCCATTCAGCTGTAGCACTACCACAAAGAGGATTTAGGTGACTAGGGACTGGAAAATTGAGTGGCTCGTGTACTTGCTCTTTCCCTGTCTAATTTTTGTTATTCTGTAGTTTTTGCCACTTCTAAAGATGCTGCTTGCAGAATGATAAAAGGTTGAGTTTTATTTTCATTTTTTTACCTTTTTGTCTTATATACCTCCTTTTCAAATAGTTCTGCAACTGTCAGAATATAACTTGTTTTTGGGTCTCTCTTGAGCAATAATCCCTGCTGAGAAACCTTTAAGAATGATCTTTACCACTCTGTTAAACCTCTGCTGAAAATACAGTGTAATACTGTCAAAATACCCTTTCTACCAAAGCTACCATTTTTTTATTTGCAGTAAGTATGGGATACTACTTTCCTTCCTAAGCTGTTAAATGTAGGCCAGAATATTTGCATTGAGGCTTTCTATAACCAAGTTAGTATCATGCTCACTCTGTTCTTGCCCCATGGACCTGATTTCTTCCTATCTTGACTCTATTTTTTCTCCCCTTGTCCAGTCTCTTCCAACCTACATACGTGACTCTTCCAACGCTCTCTGCCATTTTAACAGTTTCCAATTTTCTGGCCCTAACCGTCTCCTTTTCACTATGGACATCCAATCCCTCTACACCTCCATCCCTCACCAGGATGGCCTGAGGGCTCGCCACTTCGTCCTTGAACGGAGGCCCAACCAGTCCCCATCTACCACCACAGTACTTGTTCTCTATTGAATATTGAATAACTTCTCCTTTGATTCCACTCACTTCCTCCAAATAAAAGGTGTTGCAATGGGAACCCATATGGGTCCTAGCTATGCCTGCCTTTTCCTGGGATATGTGGAACATTCTTTGTTCCAGTCCTACGCAGGACCACACCCGCACCTCTTTTTCTGGTACAATGATGACTGTGTCGGTGCCGTTTCTTGCTCTTGCCCCGAACTGGAAAATTTAATCAACTTTGCTTCCAATTTCCACCCTTCCCTCGCCTTCACATGGTCCATCTCTGAGTCTTCCCTTCCCTCCTTCGACTTCTCTATCTCCATTTCTGGGTATAGGCTGTCGGCCAATATCTACCATAACCCCACTGACTCCCACAGCTACCTGGACTACACTTCCTCCCACCCCACTTTCTGTAAGGACTCTATTCCATTCTCCCAGTTTCTCTTTCTCTGTCGCATCTGTTCTAACGCTGCCACCTTCCATACCAGTGCTTCCAATATGTCCTCCTTTTTCCTCAACCGAGAATACCCTCCCACCGTGGTTGACATGGCTCTCAACCATGTCCGTCCCATTTCCCGCACTTCTACTCTCACCCCTCCCCCTCCCTCCCAGAACCACAATAGAGTTCCCCTTGTCCTCACCTTCCACCCCACCAGCCTCCGCATTCAACAGATCATCCTCCGCCATTTCCGCCACCTCCAGTGTGATATCACCATCAAACACATCTTCCCCTCCCCTTTCAGCATTCCAAAGGGACCGTTCCTCCACGTCACCCTGATCCACTCTTCAATCACTCACAACACCCCCTTCCCATGGCAACTTCCCAAGCAAGTGCAGGAGATGCCTTCTCTTCCCACCATCCAGGGCCCCAAATGCACCTTATAGGTGAAACAACAATTTATTTCTACTTCTTTCGATTTGGTATACTTTATTCACTGCTCATGATGCGGGCTCCTCTACATTGGAGAGACCAAACGCAGATTGGGTGACCGCTTTGCGGAACATCTCCATTCAGTCCACAAGTGTGACCCCGAGCTTCCGGTCACCTGTCATTTTAATTCTCCGCTCCACTCCCACCCTGACCTCTCTGTCCTTGGCCTCCTACACTGTTCTAATGAAGCTCAATGGAAGCTCAAGGAATAGCACCTCATCTTTCGATGAGGCACTTTACAGTCGGCCAATTACCACCCCATCAGTCTACTCTCAATCATCAGCAAAGTGATGGAAAGTATCATCGACAGTCCTATCAAGCAGCATTTACTCTCCAATAAGCTGCTCACTGATGCCCAGTTTGGGTTCCGCCAAGACCACTCGGCTTCAGACCTCATTACAGCCTTGGTCCAAACATGGACAAAGGAGCTGAATTCCAGAGGTGAGAGTGATTGCCCTTGACATCAAGGCAGCATTTGACTGAGTGTGGCATTAAGGAGCCCTTGTAAAACTGAAGTCAATAGGAATCGGGGGGAAAACTCTCCACTGGCTGGAGTCATACTTAGCACAAAGGAAGATGGTTGTGGTGGTTAGAGGTCGATCATCACAGCCCCAGGACATCGCTACAGGAGTTCCTCAGGGCAGTGTCCTAGGCCCAACCATCTTCTGCTGCTTCATCAATAACCTTCCATCCAACATAAGGTCAGAAATGGGGATGTTCGCTGATGACTGCACAGTGTTCAGTGCCATTCACAATTCCTCAGATAATGAAGCAGCCCATGCCCGCATGCAACAAGACCTGGATGATGTTCAGGCTTGGGCTGATAAGTAGCAGGTAACATTCACGCCAAACAAGTGCCAGGCAATGAATATCTCCAACAAGTGAGTCTAACCACCGCCCCTTGACATTCAACGGCATTACCATCGCCGAAGTCCCCACCATCAACATCCTGGGGGTCGCCATTGACCAGAAACTTAACTGGACCAGCCACATAAATACTGTGGCAACAAGAACAGGTCAGAAGCTAGGTATTCTGCGGCGAGTGTCTCGCCTCCTGACTCCCCAAAGCCTGTCCACCATCTACAAGGCACAAGTAAGGAGTGTGATGGAATACTCTCCACTAGCCTGGATGAATGTTGCTCCAAGAAGCTCGACACCATCCAGGACAAAGCAGCCCGCTTGATTGGCACCCCATCCACCACCTTACTCATTCACTCCCTCCACCACCGGCGTACCATGGCTGCAGTGTGTACCATCTACAAGATGCACTGCAGCAACTCACCAAGGCTTCTTCGGCAGCACCTCCCAAACCCAAACCTCTTCCACCTAGAAGGACAAGGGTAGTAGCCATATGGGAACACCACAACCTGCAAGTTCCCCTCCAAGTCACACACCATCCTGACTTGGAAGGATATCGCCGTTCCTTCATCGTTGCTGGGTCAAAATCCTGGAACTCCCTCCCTAATAGCACTGTGGGAGTACCTTCACCACATGAAGTGCAGCGGTTCAAGAAGGCGGCTCACCACCACCTTCTCAAGGGCAATTAGGGATGGGCAATAAATGCTGGCCTTGTCAGCGACGCCCACATCCCAGGAATGAATTTTAAAAAAGCCTTCTGGACTCAACATTGAGCTCAACAATTTCAGATCATAACCACCACTCTCATTTTTTCAGACAGCAGCTGTTGGTAATGATTCTGCTATTGCCATTTACACCTCCTCTAGACCCATCTTTTGTTTCTTTACTTGTCCCATTACCATCCCCTTTTGCCTCGCACCATCATCCCCTTTGTTATTTAATCTCTCCTGCCTTCCACCCTATCACAGACCTCCCCCCTTTTCTTCTTTCCTCCCCTCCCCCCTTTCCCTGCCCCTGTACTTGCTTAAAACATGTTACATCTTTAACTTTTTCCAGTTCTGATGAAAGGTCATAGACCTGAAACGTCAACTCTGTTTCTTTCTCCACAGATGCTGCCTGACCTGCTGAGTATTTCCAGCGTTTTCTGTTTTTATTTCAGATTTCAGAATCTGCAGTATTTTGCTTTTGCATCATCCTCATTATGTATGGATAGTTTTGAATGGGCTTCAAACACTCAGTGGCTACGTGTGTTCCCAGAAGTATAAGTCATATAATACTCAACAGGAAAAATTGTGTTGGTTGATGACTCAAGTTACTTAATCCACACACTTCTTATCGTGTACAAAGCGATGCTCTAATTCCTCGAGCTGATTCAATACCTCAGAGCTATAGTCATTTTTAATGTCTTGAGGATAATATTTTTGAACTCTTTGGGGGTTAAATTGGATAATCCCAAAACAGCGCAGGGATTGCGTTACATGATTAACCCGCGCCCGTTGATTGTAATGTAGGCAGGATGGCAACTTTATTCTGCCTGCTCATTTCCATGATTGCTGCGAGCAGCCCGCGCTCCCCGTGGCCCAATGTCGTTAGTGCCGAGCGCTGCTTAAAGCTAGCCTGCACCTCTTAAAGGGGAGGTGCATTGTGGCTGCCAGTGGTGCTGAGATCATTCTGAATATTGTGCTGTGGAATAATCAACAATGGCTGATCATGGGAGAGACTGGGCACCAAGGTTTTCGGATGCTGCATTGGGGGTCTTGATGGAGGAGGTGGAAAGAAGGAGATATCCAGTATGCTCATGGGGCCAGAGGGCCTCCAGACACATAGAAACATAGAAACATAGAAGATAGGAGCAGGAGTAGGCCATTCGGCCCTTCGAGCCTGCTCCGCCATTCAATGAGATCATGGCTGATCATCCAAATTCAGTACCCCGGTCCCTGCCTTCTCCCCATATCCCTTGATCCCTTTAGCCTTAAGAAATATATCCAACTCTTTCTTGAATATACTTAATGAACTGGCCTCCACTGCCCTCTGTGGCAGAGAATTCCACAGGTTCACCACTCTCTGGGTGAAGAAATTCCTCCTCATTTCAGTCCTAAATGGCTTACCCCTTATCCTTAGACTATGACCCCTGGTTCTGGACTCCCCGGACATCAGAAACATCCTTCCTGCATCTAGTCTGTCCAGGCCTGACAGAATTTTATAGGTTTCGATGAGATCCCCTCTCAATCTTCTAAACTCCAGTGAGTGCTCAGAAAGCAGTGGCAACAGATAGCTGCGGAGGTCAATGACAGGGCTGTAGCCCCAAGGACCTGGATGCAGTGCAGGAAAAAGTTTAATGATCTCACATGAGTTGTCAAGGTCAGTGAGAGCTTCTTCAAATGCCATATCCTACCAACTGCACCACTAGCCTCAGCCACTGCTCAATTCACTACACCCCCATCACCCAGCTACAAACAATCTCGATCAATCAGGACTCATACCAAGCAAGCCTCACACCCACATCTCAAAGCCTGCACACACTGGCAGCTATTCAACCATAACAGCCACATCACCCAAACATATTGTACGACACTCACTTTCTTGCAGGAGAAGGTGATGCACAACAGGAAGCAGCAAGGATTAACACGAGGGGAAGAGGTGCACCTGCATGTTTTAACTGCATGGAGGAGATATTGCTGGCCATTATGGGAAGGGCCATTGCTGAGGCCGTGGCCACTGGTGGGGCTGAAGTGATTGAAGATGAGGGAATCCACATACCTAATCCTCCTTATCTCATCCCACTTCTCCCTCATCCCTCAATCTCTACTGACTTACAAGCTTCAGATGGTGTAAGCATGCACTTCGTATTTTCTTCTCTCCCCTCACCACAATCCAACCCTTGTCCCTTTTTCATTTCAGATACTCAAAAACTGGAAGCTGCCCAGGCAGTGGAGGAAGAACAAGAAGAAAGTGAAGATAAAGAAACACCGTCAATCAATGTCACAGTCGCAGCCACCAGCTCAGATACTGATGCTGCATGTAATTTAGAGGATAGCATAGAGACAAGGTCCGCATGTGGTGAGGCACAGGACATAAGTGCGCTGAAGCAAAGGCTGGGGGAAAGGATAGAGCAGGTGCAAGCTTGCTGGAGGGTGAGGTCGCACACTAGTTCAGCTGCAGAAGACTCAAATGAGGACTTTGATGGACCAGGCTACAGAAGAAGGCTGATGGGTGTATACACCCAAATGCTTGGTGCACTGGGAAGCCTGCTGAAAAGCCTGTGTTCAATGTCAAGGAGTGGGAAAGGAGCCAACACCAACTTGGCACAGGGCTTTGCGCAGAGCTTGGACCTATCCTTTCCAACATGGAACGGGTGGTCACCTCCATCAGCACACCTGTGGAGCCAACCATGATGCGGTGCCTGATGGCTGATGTTTCCGTTTCTATTGTAGCACAAGCAGCATCCGCCCAATGTCTGAGTGCTGCAGTGGAAACTCAGACTGCTGCCATGCAATCTTGGAATGCTGCCATGGAAGCTCAAACTGCTGCCATCATGGCTCTGGATACCAGTGTACAAAGGGGCTTCCAGGAAATCTCAGCACTCCAGCAATCTGTTCTCCAATAGATCTGCTCCCTAAACATCCTCTGCGGATATGGCCTCCTGCTGAGAACCCTTCTTCACCTCTTCCTCCTCCATCTTCTAACAACTTGTCCTGCTCTGTGTGGCCTCTGCTCATTCTCCCAGTCATGCTCAATGCCAAGAGGAAGCCCTACTATTCCACCCATGTCTGGAATCAACTGGTTTCTGTACAAGCCTTTAAGTCACCAAAAAAGTACTTCAGCACCAGCCCGACCACTCCCTGCAGACTATTGAAACTTTTAACAAGTATGGAAAAGCAACCAAAACATGTAGAATTGTAGCAACAGCCAGAAGAAATAACCCAGCAACTAACCTGTAAGTAGTTCATGATCCCTTTAAATAGTGCTGTTGGGGGTCCTTCATGCTGTTTAATGTCGTGTTCAGCTGTACAAGGTTAAGAGAGGGCGTAAGCTACAGCGTGAGCTCCAAAATGGCAGCACTGGTGTCAAATCAGCGTTACACGTTGATTGATGTCATGATCTGCCTGCTCTGCATGCTGCTGGAGGTCGTTAGGTGCGCGGGCAACAAACCCCTTTACAAATATAGCGTCCGGCACACTGCCCATCGGATGTGTCCGCACGCGTTATGGACGCCATTTTAATAGTTTAAGAGGCCTGGTAGCGCCCAAAAAACCGGTGCTACAGAGCCCAATTTTGCCCCCATAAACTCTTATAGTAATTTTCAGTATTACTTGCTACGCATTATGGCCAGTATTCTGCTCCACAATCCTGCTTGAAATCGGGCAGGGTTGCAACAGAGAATGAAAAAGAAAAGAAAGACTTGCATTTATATAGCACCTTTCGTGACCACCGGATGCCCCAAAGCGCTTTACAGCCAATGAAGTACTTTTTGAAGTGTAGTCACTGTTGTAATGTAAGAAACGCGGCAAACAGTTTACACACAGCAAGCTCCCACAAACAGCAATGTGATAATGACCAGATAATTTTTTTTTTAGTGATGTTAATTGAGGGATAAACATTGGCCAGGACACCGGGGATAACTTTGTTGCTCTTCTCTGAAATAGTGCCATGGGATCTATTTACATCCACCTGAGAGAGCAGACAGAGCCTTGGTTTAACGTCTCATCTGAAAGACAGCACCTCTGACAGTGCTGCACTCCCTTAGTATTGCACTGGAGTGTCAGCCTAGATTTTTGTGCTCAAGCCTCTGGAGTGGGACTTGAACCCACAACCTTCTGACTCAGAGGCGAGTGTGCTACCAACTGAGCCACAACTGACAACGAATGAAAATGTGAGCGGTGAATCCTATTTCCATCTCAGGTGTATTTCCCTCCCGCCACCCCACATTGGGACTGCCACTAGCCTCCCCTTCCGGTCCACCGCACAGAAATGGTGGCAGAGAGCTCAGGTGCCCAAAGGATTTTCCTCTCACCTGCCTGTGTTACCACTACTTCCCGCAGCTGTCATCGGGAAGATGGTGATAGATCCCAGAAAGCGGAGGTAATGGCCCTGAGGTCCCATCATGGAGGGAGAGGGCCTTGTAGCAACATCCACTCCCTCCATTCCGGCCCCCACTAACCTCCTTGGTCTCTGCCACGGCCTACCAAGATGCTGATGTTCCGATCCTTGGGACACCACTGCACCTTTAAGTACCCAGTCGCTGCAATTTTGTGGTCAGGTAATTTTTGGCTCCCTTTGTAGTTGGAATCCTGCCAGGAGAAGCCCTACCCTGTTCGAACACTGCAACTGTGAAGATAATCCTAGCGCATGTTTACTTGATAAGTTTAGACCTTTATTGTATCAGAAAGCATGTTGCATAGATTTTAGTTTTACACACCCTCCTAGTCCCAACTGAAGTTTGGCTGTATTAAACAGTCAAAAGACTTCTGATGAGAAGAAAAATGCATTTTAAATTTGAGGAGATAAAACGTACAAAGAAGTGTGATCTCAGTTGGATAAATAAATTTAAGGAGCTTCATTATGACTAAACAAACAGTCTGATATACCACAGGACAACGGAATCATTTTAGCAGATTACTGGAATTGAGTTGACTTTGTTGCAAGAACTATAAAAAAAAAGAACCTGCATTTCCCCACACTGCAAGTTCCTCATTGAGAATAAAAACAGAAAATACTGTCAAACACTCAGCAGTTCAGGCAGCAACTGTGGAGAGAGAAAAACAGAGTTAATGACCCTGATAATTATGGGGAGGCGGGGAGGGAGCGGGCATGGGGGGAGGTGGGGGGGGGCAGTTTAGCATTTGGGAAACCCGGAAGTACGGGCTTCCCTCAGGCCCTGCCGAATTTACCATTTTTGAAATCCGTTTTCCCCCAGATTGAGAGGCTGGATGGTTGTTGGGCGGGTGGCTCTTCGGCACCAGGCTGCAGCCAAGAAGTGTAGAGGAAGGAGGGTGAGATCGGGGGTCAGGGTTGGGGGGGGGGTGCATCTATGGGGGGCTGGGAGAGACTGGGGGAAAAGGGGAGAAGATCGCAGGGGGGTTGGGCGAGGAGGGGAGAAGATCGCGGGGGGGCCCGTGGAGGACATCGGGAGGGCATTGGATTGCACGAGGGAGGTTTACAGGTTTGCGTGTTTGCTGGGGAGGCCGGGGGAAGCACTCCTGCTCCTCCTGGCCCACAAGCAGTGCTGGAAAAGCACTTAAGTTTTCCACGCAGCAGTCCTCATCTCCCTTTAGCTGCCGGGTTTCCCGAGGCTGGGGAAACTCCAGCGGCCAGCGTTAAAGCTGAAGGAAAGGTAAAATCTGAGGCACGCAGCCTCATTAAAATATTTAAATGAGGGACCCGCCTCCTGGGAGTGGGTTGGTCGCCCACCCCTGTTAAAACTGGAAGTGAGCGAGTTCGAGGCGGGTTGGGTTCGGGTTTGAGATTTTTAACATTTTTACTTCCCACATGACCCAAACCCACCCATTTTTAGGGGTTAACATTCTCCCCAATGTTACAGTGGTGGCAAATATAGAACCAAAACATGGGTCCAGAGGAGGTGTAAATGCAGCAGAATAGCAGAGGGGGAGGAAAGCATGGGAAATCTGGCAAAGAGGATAAGGCTCCTGTGACCCGGAAATGTGGCGGAGAAAAGTGGGTAGACCCTAGGGGTGCGGACCACCTTGCCGGCGTGTACCAATAGCGGATTCCAAAGGGACTGCTCCCTCCGCAGCACTCTGATCCACTCTTCCATCACTCCTAATACTTGCACTTTCACCTCCTCCCTTCCCAAGCACCAGCCCACACCTCCTCCATTCCCAGTGGTTCTGGTGCAGCTATCCTCCATTACCAGCACCTGCTGTCTGAGAAAATGGGAGTGATCGTTAAGATGTAAAGTTATTAAGCTTGATGTTAAGATCGGAAGGCTGTAAAGTGCCTCATAGAAAGATGAGATGCTGTTCCTTGAGATTGCATTGAGTGTCATTGGAACAGTGTAGGAGGCTGAGGGCAGAGAGGTCAGAGTGGGATGGAGAATTAAAGTGGCAAGCTCAGGGTCACGTTTGCAGACTGAACGTAGGTGTTCAGCAAAGCGATCACCCAATCTGCGTTTGGTCTCCCCACTGTAGAGGAGACCTCATCACGAGCAGCGAATACAGTATACACATTGAAATTAAGTGCAAGTAAATCGCTGTTTCGCCTGGAAGAAGTGATTGGGGCCCTGGTCAGTGGGAAAGGAGGAGGTGAAAGTGCAAGTGTTGCCTCTCCTGTGCTTGCATGGGGAGGTACGGAGGAAGGCGAGCGGGTATTAGGAGTGATGGAAGAGTGGTCCAGAGTGCTGCGGAGGGAGCAGTTCCTTCGGAATGCTGAAAGGTGAGGGGCGGGGAAGACACTTGGAAGATGAGGACTGTCTGAGGGAGATTGGCCCAGTAATTCCAGGCACAACGCGTGACTAAGGACGGGGTACTCACGCGTGTGCCCGGAGGAATTGCCGGTTTTCAGCATGCACAGCGCATGCGCTGAAAACCGGCATTTCCTGTCCTCTGACCCAAGGGGTTAAGAGGCTGAACGCGTGTGCGGTATCAGGCAGCGCGTGCGACTTGGATTTCCTCTATTTTTAGAGAGTTGCGCGTGTGTAAAGGCCTCCGGTATTTACGCATTGAAAAACCACACGTAAGTACTTAGTTTTACAGGTAAGTGGCCTATTAATACAATTGAGAATTTTTTTTTCCACAGGTTTGTTATTTTTAAAGAATTTACAGTAAGGTAAGTTTAGTTTTAGCCCCGATTTTTTATATAGAAATGTTTTTCAAATTTTAAAATTATTGTTTAAAATAGTTTTTCAGAGTTCTTTATGGTTCATTTAAGTAGTGCAATGCTTTTTTAATTTTCTTTCAGGTTTAAGTAGTGTTTTGGGGCCAGGAGTTTTCATGAGTTTGACAGCTCTTACTGTCAAACTCATGAAAGAACTTTTGCAACCTCCCATTGGTTGCCCTGTGCTCACGTGATCCCAGCCAGCTCATCGCACTAAGTACGCCGCTGGGTCACGCACGCACAGCGCGGCAGGACCTCAAGCGGGCCAGTATTAAAATGTTAGCGCGCCGGGTAAGTGAACATCGGGGGCTTGCACGCGCGGCAAGGTCCCGATCCTAATTTCAGGGCCAACATGTTGCCCCATAGTGACAAAGGGCAAACCAGTTCATATGTTGTTATTTAATGGTATTACAAAAGATGTGAAATGAGGATCTTGTGTCATTTCTTTAACAGGAGTGCTGCAAGAAAGTCTGAAAATAAGGTAAAAAAATTGTTAAAAATCACAACAAAATAAAAAGAGGCAATGAAAAACAAAATTACACCAAAACACATCATCTTAAATTAAATGACAAAAGTACAAGCCGGAAGGCCTAATATTACCTCAACCGGAAAAACAAAAAATGCTTTTCTGTAAGTCGTTATACAAATCTGGAAAGTGTTGGGTTAACAGACTGGAAGATGAAATAATACATATTAATTATGCTAAGAAAGAACTTGCTTTTATATAGCGCCTTTCACAACCTCAGAATGGCTCAAAGTGCTTTACAGACACAAATAACCTCCCAGAGATGCCGGGGAACATAGGGACTAATGAGGGGGAGGAACTGAAAGAAATCAGTATTTGTAGGGAAATGGTGTTGGGGAAGTTGACGGGATTGAAGGCCGATAAATCCCCAGGGCCTGATAATCTACATCCTAGGGTACTTAAGGAAGTGGCCCTAGAGATAGTAGATGCATTGATGGTCATCTTCCAGAACTCGATAGACTCTGGAACAGTACCCATGGATTGGAGGGTAGCTAATGTTACCCCACTATTCAAAAAAGGTGGTCGAGAAAAAGCGGGGAATTATAGACCGGCAAGCCTGACATCGGTAGTGGGGAAAATGCTAGAGTCCATTATAAAAGATGTAATAGCAGAGCACTTGGAAAGCAGTGACAGGATCGGACAAAGTCAACATGAATTTACAAAAGGTAAATCGTGCTTGACTAATCTACTGGAATTTTTTGAGGATGTAACTGGTAAAATAGATAAGGGAGAACCAGTGGATGTGGTGTATTTGGACTTTCAGAAGGCTTTCGATAAGGTCCCGCATAAGAGATTAGCGTGCAAAATTAAGGCACATGGGATTGGGGGCAAGGTATTGACTTGGATAGAGAACTGGTTGGCAGATAAAAAGCAAAGAGTTGGAATACACGGGTCGTTTTCCGAGTGGCAGGCAGTGACTAGTGGGGTACCGCAAGGATCGGTCCTAGGACCCCAGCTGTTCACAATATATATTAATGATCTGGACGAGGGAATTGGATGTAGTATGTCCAAATTTGCAGATGACACAAAGCTGGGTGGGAGGGTATGCTATGAGGAGGATGTTGTGAAACTCCAGTACGATTTGGACAGGTTGGGTGATTGGGCAGAAACATGGCAAATGCACTATAATGTGGATAAATGTGAGGTTATCCACTTTGGTGGCAAAACAGGAAGGCAGATTATTATTTGAATGGCAATAGATTGGGAGAAGGGGAAGTGCAAAGAGACCTGGGTGTTCTTGTGCACCAGTCGCTGAAGGTAAGCATGCAGGTGCAGCAGGCGGTTAAGAAGGCAAATGGTATGTTGGCCTTCGTAGCGAGAGGGTTCGAGTACAGGAACAAGGATGTCTTGTTGCAGTTGTACAGGGCCTTGGTGAGACCGCACCTTGAGTATTGTGTGCAGTTTTGGTCGCCTTATCTGAGGAAGGATGTTCTTGCCATTGAAGGAGTGCAGCGAAGATTCACCAGGCTAATACCTGGGATGGCAGGAATGACGTACGAGGAGAGATTGG
The DNA here is from genome assembly GCF_052327205.1 of Somniosus microcephalus. Classification (NCBI taxonomy): domain Eukaryota; kingdom Metazoa; phylum Chordata; class Chondrichthyes; order Squaliformes; family Somniosidae; genus Somniosus; species Somniosus microcephalus. Next base: position 57,525,336 of record NC_141003.1, read on the forward strand.
GTCGATTGGGCTTGTACTCACTGGAGTTTAGAAGATTGAGAGGGGATCTCATCGAAACCTATAAAATTCTGTCAGGCCTGGACAGACTAGATGCAGGAAGGATGTTCCCGATGGCAGGGGAGTCCAGAACTAGGGGTCATAGTCTAAGGATAAGGGGTAGGCCATTTAGCACTGAGATGAGGAGGAATTTCTTCACCCAGAGAGTGGTGAACCTGTGGAATTCTCTACCACAGAAGGCAGTAGAGGCCAATTCATTAAATATATTCAAGAAGGAGTTGGATATATTTCTTAAGGCTAAAGGGATCAAGGGATATGGGGAGAAGGCAGGAACGGGGTACTGAATTTGGATGATCAGCCATGATCTCATTGAATGGCGGAGCAGGCTCGAGGGGCCGAATGGCCTACTCCTGCTCCTATCTTCTATGTTTCTATGTTTCTATGTTACTTTTGAAGTGTGGTTTCTGTTGTAATATAGGAAAGCCGGCAGCCAATTTGCACACAGCAAGGTCCCACAAACAGCAATGTGAAAATGGCCAGATATTGGCCCAGAAATTCGGGTCTCCACGGATGAGTATGCACGGGGTACTCACCCATAGGCCCAATGGAAGTGTCGGTTTCCTGCATGCACTGCGCGTGCGCGGGAAACCGGCACTTCTGTTCCCCTGAAAGCAGGGGTTCAGAGGTCGAACACGTGCGCGGGGGAAGCAGCGCGTGCGCATCAAACTTCGTTTTTTTTTACAGGTTTTCCCGGGAGGGTAAGTCTGCAGAAGTTAAACATGTAAAAAGCAGGCGTAAGGCCTGCTTTTTACAAGGTAAGTGGTGAATTAATTCAAATTAAAACATTTTTTCCACAGGTTTATTATTTTTAAATACTTTAAAGCAAGGTAAATTTATTTTTAGCCCTGTTAGAAAATGTAATTCTTTTTTTCAAAAATTTAAATTATTGTTTAAAATAGTTATTTCATGTAATTTATAGTTTATTTAAAAAATGTGATGTTTTTTAAAAATTTATTTGAAGATTTAGTGATGTTTTGTAAGAAGAAGGGGCCCGTAGTATTTCTAAGTTTGACAGCACTTCCTGTCAGACTTATGAATGGAGCATTCCCTGCTCCAATTGGCTCCCCATGGCCCACGTGATCCCAGGGGACGCATCGAACTAACTGCGCCCCTGGGATACACAAGCACTGCGTGCCGGCAGCTGGAGCAGGCCCTGGATCGGAATTCCACGGGGGCCCACAGCTCAACGGCTGGCGCGCAAGGTAAGTGCAGGTCGGGGGCTTACACCCGCGGGAAGCCCCCGACCCGAATTTCTGGGCCAATATTAATCTGTTTTCTTTCAGTGATTTTGGTTAAGGGATAAATGTTGGCCAGGACACCGGGGAGAACTCCCCTGCTCTTTTTCGAATGGTGCTGTGGGATCCATCTGAGAGGGCAGACTGGACCGTGGTTTAATGTCGCATACAAAAGATGGCACCGCCGACAGCGCAGCACTCCCTGAGCACTACACTGGGGTGTCAGCCTAGATTATGTGCTCAGGTCACTGGAGCGGGTCTTGAACCCATGATTTTCTGACTCAGAGGTGAGAGTGCTACCACTGAGCCAAGACTGACACCTTAGGGAGAGGGGTCACATCAAAGTGCACTTTGCAGGGGTGGTGGTGTTAGTGAAAAGGGATGAAGCCAAAAACAACAAGAACTTGTATTTCTATAGCACTCATTATGTATGTAAGAAGTCACACAACACCAGGTTATAGTCCAACAGTTTTATTTGAAATCACAAACTTTCGAAGACTTCACCTGACGAAGGAGCAGCGCTCCGAAAGCTTGTGATTTCAAATAAAACTGTTGGACTATAACCTGGTGTTGTGTGACTTCTTACATTTGTCCACCCCAGTCCAACACAGGCATCTCCACACCATGGCACTCATTATGTACAAAGAGATATCTCAGAGAGAGTGGATAGCGAATGGACACTGAGCTGGGTGGGAAAATTAAGGCTGCAAAAGCATGGTTAATGAGGAAGATTTCAAAGGCAGAGAGAAAAGTAGCAAGTCAGTGATGTTGATAGAGGGAGTTCCATAGAGCAGGAGCAAGGTTGCTAAGGAGCAACCACTGATGGTGCAGCCGAGATATTGGGGAACAGGAAGTAGGCCAGGTTTGGAGGACTGGAGAGTGTGCAGGTGATACAGGGCTGCAAGGACTCACAGAGGAAGGAAGAGACTAGATTGGGGAAGTATTTCAAGGTGAGAGTGAGAAGATTAAAGCCGATTCTCTGGGACATAGGAAGCCAGTGGAGCTCGGTGAGCAAAGGGATAATGAGGATGTGGGCTTTAGTGCGGGCGAAGACATAGGCCACAGTATTCTGGATAACCTGAAGTTTATGAATGGTCAAGTCAAACTTCGAACTGATAAAAGTATGGGTTAGGGCTTCACAGGTACACGTGACAAGGCTGCGGGGAAAAAAAACACGTGGGAAGCATTCGGCAGTGATAATGCTGCACTAATGTCAGAGAGAAAGAACGGTGTCATTGCACATTTTCCCAATGCACCTTGCACTATAATGACTGTAGGATTCGCAAAAATCCAGGAAAATACAGTCTACATTGTAAAACCCCTGAAATGGCCACATTTTATGAACACAAGATGGAGTTGGCAGATCACATGACTCATTTCAGAAGGACATACCACTGCAGTATCTTAAAGAAACCTGAGTCACCACCGATTAGAAGATTCCAGAACTGACTGCAATTGATATGATAAAATGGTTACAGTAGTAACGAAGTCAAAACAAAAGTATTTACACCTCAAGGTGTGTTAATTGCTAGCAAAACGTAAACCCATCACTGAAATCACAGAGCACAGACAAGACCCATTATTTGTACTAAACTCAGAGGGACACAGGACAGATCCCATTAGTTTCATTTACAAGACATTAAAATAAAGTACCCGCTTTTGTCAAAGCAGCCTGCCCATTACTTTAACAAAAGAAAACCCCTAATTTGGTGCCAAGATAAGGGCAAGAAAACAGTATAACTGTTGGGGGAAAAGAGAAAAAAAAACACAGTTTAATACAGGAGCACCAAGGTCAAGGACAGTTTTAAAAACCCTGGTGAGGTTCGAGGAGCACGGAGGGCCTACAAGTTAAAGCAGGAGAGCAGGTTCAGGAGCCGGTCCCATAAGGAAGATTGGAGATCCCGGACGATACAGGAGCACCAAGGTCAAGGACAGTTTTAAAACCCTGGTGAGGTTCGAGGAGCACGGAGGGCCTACAAGTTCGAGCAGGAGAGCAGGTTCAGGAGCCGGTCCCATAAGGAAGATTGGAGATCCCGGATGATACAGGAGCACCAAGGTCAAGGACAGTTTTAAAAACCCTGGTGAGGTTCGAGGAGCACGGAGGGCCTACAAGTTCGAGCAGGAGAGCAGGTTCAGGAGCCGGTCCCATAAGGAAGATTGGAGATCCCGGACGATACAGGAGCACCAAGGTCAAGGACAGTTTTAAAACCCTGGTGAGGTTCAAGGAGCACGGAGGGCCTACAAGTTCGAGCAGGAGAGCAGGTTCAGGAGCCAGTCCCATAAGGAAGATTGAAGATCCTGGACGATACAGGAGCACCAAGGTCAAGGACAGTTTTAAAAACCCTGGTGAGCATAGAGGCCCAACTCCACCTAGCTGATCTAGTTTAGGTATACTGTAGAGACGGGAGGGTTTTTAATATTAAGGGCTTTGTAATTCGGGAGTGTTATTCATCCTTCGTTGTGCCGTGCGCTTTCTCCACCCCCGTTTTATTATATCGCTGATCTAGAATTGATGTATTATGATAGTCAAAGTAACTCTTGTGTGTTAAGTTTTAGTTCCCATTGAGAGGCGTGTTCATGATTTTTGTCTGCATTGTTTCTTCATTCTCTATGTTTTATTCTCCTTAAAAATAAAGATACCTTTGATTTAAAACTTACCTTGTCTCACCTGATCCATTTGTCTTCCGAGTCACAAGTTGGGCCAACACATCAAGGTGGTCTGGCAATAAGCCCAGTGTCTAGAACCGGTGAGGGGGGAGCGCTTCGGAACCGCTCACGAGCAGTGTGAAATCAAAAACCGATCTCGCACACCACAAGCTCGTTAAAACGACCCCTTACATGGCGCAATGATGGCTTGTAGTTCCTGAATGATGCGCCATGGAGTAGAAAGATGGCTCAGGGAGCTTATCCAGTGAATAACAACCCATTTTGATCCCTGGTCTGTTCTGCGTTAGCTGATTACTACAGCGGCAGGAGTAAAGTCACGACACAGCTTATGGGTTAGAGAACCTGATCACTGTCCAGCTATCCCTGCTGGAAGTGCAAGTGTGTGTCTGTCAGACGAGGACGGGATCGAAGTGGGCCGTGATGCTGTCTTGCAGTAGAATAGCCATCTAGCACTCATCGTCAAGGTTTACTCATGAATATTGGCCAGTTGGGTAAGATTTCATAGGGCAATTGGTACCTGTAGAATTAAACCCCCAGCAAGGAGTTCAATTCCTTCAGGTGAGGAGAGGACGGCAAAAATTCACAGGGAATATTGACAAGAAATAAGAAACAAAGAACGTAGATTCTTTACCAGTGATTCACATGGAATGGGCCACGGAGTTAAGGCTGGAAGGTTTCCGTCAGGTGAGGGGCGATATTGAAGAATATCTCACACTGGCCATTGTTGCACATATTCAAGCCCTGGAAGAGCAGCATTGGCTATGGCCTGTGAACAAATCTCCTGTGCAGGGAATGGTGTGCGGCAGGGGAGATGCAAAAATGGGAAAAAAAATAATATGACTTTAAAAATGGAGACAAAGAAGAACCAGGCATGAAAAGTCAGCAAAATCTTTGAAAATCCTTTCAGCGAGTAATCTGGTTTCTCATTTAAATTGAGGACTTATTAATGAAAATAAGGTTTGTAGTATAATAAGGACATTAAAAATGACAAAATTTAAAAGGAAATATTAAACTTATGTATGTAACAGCATTCTCTGCATTTAAGATGCCTCTTAATATTTTTAATTGGAGGCCTGTGAGAAGCCTAAGCCTTGAGTTCATATGGCTTGTCAGGTGACGATACAAGGTAGCAGACTATAGCTCCCACCATGCACCTGTGCCTACCACTTCCAGAAATTTGTTATAATTGACAGCAAGGTTGGCATGCTGTTTGTAACCCCTGTCACCTCCTCAACTCCTATATATTGATGAAAAATTACTGATGGCACTCTACTACCCATCCCCCACCACCTTAAGGGAACCATTTTTCGGAGCAATGAAAATAACTGGAACCGTTAAGAGCAAAAACAATAAATACTAGCTGATCTCACAAAAGTACAGTATGACAGCGGAACATGGATACAGTTGAGTAGAAAAACCAGTGAAGGTTAAAATACTTGGAACATGTCTTTATATTTTTAATATATTCTAAATTGTTACATTAATTGTATTTCTTTTATTTATGTTGATGCCAAAATCATAAACAACCAGGAAAAGAAAACAAATCATATAATCACGTTCTGGAAAGACTCTACCGTTACTGAAGTTTGGGAGGAAAGTTCTGAATAAATTATCTAAATTTAAGCAAAACATTTCTGTAACACTAAACACCGCTGCACAAATACTTATTAAAAATTAGAAAATATAAATTAATTACATTTTTAAAATAAAGTTTTTACATATTTATTTCCTGCAAAAATCCATAACATTGGAACATTAGGAAGAGGAGGAGGCCATTCAGCCCCTCAGCCTGCTCTGCTATTCAATTAGATCATGGCTGATCTGTACCTCAACTCCATTTACCTGCCTCTGCTCCATACTCCTTGATATCCTCCTGCCTTTTCTCCATCTTCTCAGGTCCAGGCCCCTCCTTTAAAACCCTGGGCACACTGAGACTGGCTGCCCACTGCCATTGCAGTTAGGTACGATCGCAGGAACTCTGTAAACAGATTAAACACCATGTCAGCTCCACCACTGCAATAGCCCAATTACATCCTATGAGTCTTCTGACCCCCAACATAAGCAATGTCATGTACATTCTAGTAGATATATAAATATATTGTGTCTGGTGTGCATTCATTTCACACATGTAGGGTTAGATGTTCAACTGGTTGCTTCCGTCAGGCTGGAGGCGGGCACAGCTGCCATTTTGATTGTCCCTCCTGCCCAGTGAAAATTGGCCCTGTGAAATGTCCATCACATAAGAAAATTGTAATGCTCTCACATTTTCCAGGAAACAATCAAAAAACATTTACTTCAGTGTCTATGGGCCCATCTCCCACCTTCTTCCTTACAACAGCGTGTCCTCCAGTGAGCAATACCGCAGGAATCTGCTAGTAAGTACTGAAACTTGTTCATATACAAAATAACATTTATTTTATGCTTAAATTTTAATACTGAATGGTTATAGAAACTTTACATTTCTTTTTTATTTTTGTAGAATTTATTGAAGAACAGTTGCCTGCCTTAGTAGCCAATATTGATGATAACATGCAATTTGTGAGGCGTTGTCGGAGTCTGTTTATATTTTCCTGCAATGATTGGTTTGTTACTTGTTTTTTAGATGCAGCGTTAACCACTCTGTCGATAGTGCCAGCAAAACTAACACCAGTTTTGACCAGGACCACTTTGCCATCGACAAACATGAGCAACAGAATAGGAGCTTCAAGAAGACAGCAAGTGTCCTATGATCATGATGACCTTTGAGAAATGTACATAATTAAACAGTTCACCAGATACACCACAGAATCCAGTCTTGTAATAAGGCCTCAGTGACATACATACTCTATTGAATGCTCTGGGAATATTGAATGCTACTGCTTGGACTATATGCGGGGGTGATATGCAATATTTGAATCCGGCAACTTTGTTCAGTTGGGCGATGGGGGAAAAAAACTCCCTTTAAGCAAACCTTTGTCTTCTTAATTATAATTAGAGTGAAAATGTAAGCTCTTAGATTGCTTTTTCTGAAAATTCAGTTGAGCATTTCAATCTGTTGATATCAATAATGGTGTGGCAGAACCATTGAATGACTCTGGATAACTGTATATAATTCTCTTTAACGATGTTCTAACACCAGCCTAAACCTGTACCATTGTGTTAGGCATTACTGTGTTTTGTATATAGAGTTTGCATGTACAGGGCATGGCCCCTTTAAGAGCACGGGAAAACGCGGGCAAACGCGATGACATCACGTCGCAAACCATGGGGCTGCCCAGGCAGTCCCTGTGGCATCTCCTTTGAGTAAAGACCTGTTTAATTGCTTTCCTGTGTCGATCTCAGTTATTCGTAGGAATTCGTTAATTCCTACATTGGTGACCCCGTTTTTGTGAACGTTTTCACAAAAGAAGAGCACAGCATGGAAGCAAATGTCGTTTCACTAAAGCTACTGCAGTTCTGGGAGCAGCAAGCGCCCTCGTGGTTTATTCAGGTCGAGGCCCAGTTCGCCCTGAGGAACATCGATGCGGATCAGACCAAATATCTTTATGTGGTCTCCGCACTCGACAGCTCTACCGCCTCTCGGATCGTCAGCCTCCTCGAAAACCCCCCAACAGAGCGCAAGTATGAAACCCTCAAAGCGCAGTTACGGCAGGTTTTCGGGCTCACAAAATTGGAGCGTGCCCGTCGATTACTCGCTATGCCCGAGCTCGGGGACTCCAAGCCTTCAGAGTTGATGAGCCAAATGCTCACACTCCTGGGCTCAGAACGGGAATGTTTCCTATTCCGCGAGATTTTCCTCAGCCAACTGCCTGAACAGGTACAAGCTGCCCTGGCCAGATCTGAAATAGAAGACTGCGCAACACTCGCTGCAGAGGCAGACAAAATTTTCGCTGTAACTCGGCAGGACTGCGCCGCCACGAGGCACCCATCCCCCGCAGACGCCACCCCAGCTCGTCAGCCTGCTGGGCTGTGTTTCTACCATGCGCAGTTCGGCGTGAAGACGAAGCGTTGCCGCCCTCCCTGCAGTTTTCCCCCAAAAAAACAACTGACACTGCGACCACCGAGGAACGGTTCTAACGGGCACCCCGCGGCTGCGATGGCGGTTGGCAACGCGGGAAAATTGCTGTTCATCACTGATACTCTCTCTGGTCATCATTTTCTGTGCGACACCGGAGCACAGTGCAGCATTTTACCTGCGTCCGCCCTCGATGTGCAGACGGGGAATCACGGCCCCACCCTTGAAGCGGCCAATGGCGGAACTATTCGGACCTTTGGCAGACGGCGAGTGGAGTTGTGTCTCGGGGGGCAACGTTTTCACTGGGAGTTAGTTATGGCCAAAGTTTCCCAGCCCCTCCTCGGCGCGGATTTCCTGTGCGCCAGCAGCCTCCGCCTTGAGAGTACAGGAGTCGTTCAGACCCCCCTCACCGTTTGACTTTGTCCGTTAAAGCGAATTCTGGGGGGCGTATGTGCAGAACCATTGAATGACTCTGGATAACTGTATATAATTCTCTTTAACGATGTTCTAACACCAGCCTAAACCTGTACCATTGTGTTAGGCATTACTGTGTTTTGTATATAGAGTTTGCATGTACGGGGCGTGGCCCCTTTAAGAGCGCGGGAAAACGTGGGCAAATGCGATGACGTCACGCCGCAAACCTCGGGGCTGGCCAGGCAGTCCCTGTGGCATCTCCTTTGAGTAAAGACCTGTTTAATTGCTCTCCTGTGTCGATCTCAGTTATTCGTAGGAATTCGTTAATTCCTACAATGGTTCTCATTACATCAAAAATGTTTGTCTTTCTAAGGATAGTGAGTTGATGGATTTTACATTGATTACAGTACTCTCATTTGTGATTTTTCCCTACATGTACTCACTGAAATACAATTTTCTAATCATTATGTCATTAAATGATGATTATTGAAGTGTTTTTGAAGAAACTGTATTCTTTCTTCAGATCTAGTTTTTCTAACTAATCTAACCCATCCTGTCCTCTCCTACCCCATTCCATCCTATCCTATCTTTTCTAACCTAAAAAAAAATTAAAAATTCAGTTTAGAATATTTTCCTTTGTTTCTTCTTTCTCTGGCCATGACGTCCATTTTGAAGGTAGGAGCAAGTTTAGAAAAGTTTAAGCTGCCTTTAAGGGCCATCTTTCAGCCAATCAAAATTCCAGATTTGGAAGACTATGATGTCACCAAATCAATATTTGACAAATTTTCATTGAATAAGGCTGTCAAATAAATGTACATCTAAGTAGCCCACAGTGCCTGGACGAGTAAAGTCATCTGCAGTGCTTGAGTGGTTAATATAAATTCCTCCAAGTCTCTGTGTGAGTTCAGGAGCCACCAAGGTTAATTTTTTGACACATCTCTCCTTGTTACAGTTGTCTTGAAGCAGCACCCTGATAATATGGCATCTAATTATTATAATAAACAATAATTCAATGGTCCAAGGAAGTGATCGGGAACAAATGGGAGTGGTTGAAAAGGTGATGTCATAGGTCAGATGGGAGGAAAATCTCAGAAATGTCTGGTTGTTGGTTGTGGAATCTTGGAGACTTTGGGGTACATTTCCACCTTCACCAGAATTCGTCTTCAATTCTATTGATTTCAATGGAATGAGAGTCAGGTAGGTTCTATAAAAGGTGGGGGATCTGCTCCGCTGGATTATCACCTAGTGGGTGAGACAAAAATTTACTTCATTGAATAGGGAGGAATAAAGAGAGAGATGGGGAATAAGAGTGGTTAGAGATGGAGATGTGGATGAACAAACGATAGCAATGCACTAAAGTGGGTCAGCAGTTCTAGTTATTGCTAATCCATTTATTATGGTTGTTCTTTTGATCTTTGCATTTTTGTATTGCATGCTTTGAAATGAACAAAAAAGTGTAATAAATACTTCACTTTAAATACTGACCCAGTTCTGCAGATCATATTCTTATGATTATGGGTCTCCATTCCAGAGTTGGTTGACGCATGAATCACCCACGTATCTAATGAGTTTTTCAGTTTTTGGATGGTTTCCAGATAGTAATACCTCATGAAAATAAAATGTTGTACCATGGCAAAGAGATGATTAGATAGGTCCTGAAAATCTGCAGGTGCCTCCAAGCACGGCCCCAGCAGAGTTTGCAGGGTCGATGGCGCAGAACCTAAGTTGTTTGAGGCAGGTAGGCACAAGCCCTACACAGGTGTATCCCCATGCAGCCAGAAAATCCAATGACAGTCTGCCTGTCATGGGTCGGTAGGGGTTGTGTTTCCCATGCTCCCCCCGACCCTAGCCATGTTCCCTTTGACACCCTTTACACAGGTATGTTAAAAGAAAGCATTCTTCGGATGTCCAGGCCACTTTTCTGACTTGGAACCCCCACATTGGTGCCCATTTATGCCCATCTGCAGACCAGTATATCTTATCTCATTTGGGCATCCGGTTCTACACAAGGACTTGAATGAGCCAGGGAAGTGGGAACTCCTAGCATAGAGAACATTTGTCTTGTATGGAGTGGACATAGGTTCCACCTTTATAAGGCAAGCGGGAAAATCCTTGCTGTTTTCCAGTATTCCACCAATGTCCTGCAGGAGTTACAGCAGGAGATCAGCGGAAATTACTTTGGATATTCAGGGCCATAACATAAAGGAATATTTCCCCGTAAGTGCACACAACCTGTTGGCACAGAGAAGTTTGTAAAGACAGCCAAGAAAAGGGCCGTAGCAATAAAACAAGAACCGACAGGTGAAGTGAGGGAAAAAGACTATAAACAAAAAAGAACAAATAATTATCTATGGTCACAGATACAGCATAAATGAATTCACACAAAATGCAGTGACGTTAGCTAAATAAGTCACTTATTACTCATCTTACTCAATACAATAGCCAATAGAGTGTCCCAAGTCAGCCAAGGAAAATTTTATTCAGTTTCCAACCAGTATGAGAATCTTTGTTTTGACAATGACCAACTAACTATTCATTGCACGATATTGTTCATTATAATAATTGTGAAGTAACCACTTTTACATTTTTGATCAGGATGATAAATTGAAATGTTGTGTACATTTTTCTCCAACTTTTCCACTGTCCTAGAACATTGTTTGTGATGTACTCCATTTTAGTAATGTGTTTGTACAGTCATGTAAGATGTGTCACTATCTACCAGTATTGCTGAGTAACCATGACTGGAGATGATGGCCTAGAAACATAGAAACATAGAAGATAGGAGCAGGAGTAGGCCATTCGGCCCTTCGAGCCTGCTCCGCCATTCAATGAGATCATGGCTGATCATCCAAATTCAGTACCCTGTCCCTGCCTTCTCCCCATATCCCTTGATCCCTTTAGCCTTAAGAAATATATCCAACTCTTTCTTGAATATATTTAATGAACTGGCCTCCACTGCCCTCTGTGGCAGAGAATTCCACAGGTTCACCACTCTCTGGGTGAAGAAATTCCTCCTCATTTCAGTCCTAAATGGCTTACCCCTTATCCTTAGAATATGACCCCTGGTTCTGGACTCCCCGGCCATCAGAAACATCCTTCCTGCATCTAGTCTGTCCAGGCCTGACAGAATTATATAGGTTTCGATGAGATCCCCTCTCAATCTTCTAAACTCCAGTGAGTATAAGCCCAATCAACACAATCTCTCCTCATACGTCAATCCTGCCATCCCAGGTATCAGCCTGGTGAATCTTCGCTGCACTCCTTCCATGGCAAGAACGTCCTTCCTCAGGTAAGGCGACCAAAACTGCACACAATACTCAAGGTGCGGTCTCACCAAGGCCCTGTACAACTGTAGCAAGACATCCTTGTTCCTGTACGCGAACCCTCTTGCTACGAAGGCCAACATACCATTTGCCTTCTTAACCGCCTGCTGCACCTGCATGTTTACCTTCAGCGACTGGTGCACAAGAACACCCAGGTCTCTTTGCACTTCCCCTTCTCCCAATCTATTGCCATTCAAATAATAATCTGCCTTCCTGTTTTTGCCACCAAAGTGGATAACCTCACATTTATCCACATTATAGTGCATTTGCCATGTTTCTGCCCAATCACCCAACCTGTCCAAATCGTACTGGAGTTTCACGACATCCTCCTCACAGCTTACCCTCCCACCCAGCTTTGTGTCGTCTGCAAATTTGGAGATATTACATCCAATTCCCTCGTCCAGATCATTGATATATATTGTGAACAGCTGGGGTCCTAGGACCGATCCTTGCGGTACCCCACTAGTCACTGCCTGCCACTCGGAAAATGACCCGTTTATTCCAACTCTTTGCTTTCTGTCCGCCAACCAATTCTCTATCCAAGTCAATACCTTGCCCCCAATCCCATGTGCCTTAATTTTGCACGCTAATCTCTTATGTGGGACCTTATCGAAAGTCTTCTGAAAGTCCAAATACACCACATCCACTGGTTCTCCCTTATCTATTTTACCAGTTACATCCTCAAAAAATTCCAGTAGATTAGTCATGCATGATTTACCTTTTATAAATCCGTGTTGACTTTGTTCGATCCTGTCACTGCTTTCCAAGTGCTCTGCTATTACATCTTTTATAATAGACTCTTGCATTTTCCCCACTACCGATGTCAGGCTTACCGGTCTATAATTCTCCACTTTTTCTCTACCACCTTTTTTGAATAGTGGGGTAACATTAGCTACCCTCCAATCCATGGGTACTGTTCCAGAGTCTATCGAGTTCTGGAAGATGACCAGCAATGCATCTACTATTTCTAGGGCCACTTCCTTAAGTACCCTGGGATGTAGATTATCAGGCCCTGGGGATTTATCGGCCTTCAGTCCCATCAATTTTCCTAACACCATTTCCCTACAAATACTGATTTCTTTCAGTTCCACCCTTTCATCAGACCCTATGTTCCCCGGCATCTCTGGGAGGCTATTTGTCCTCCTTTGTGAAGACAGAACCAAAGTATATATTTAGTTGGTCTGCCATTTCTTTGTTTCCCATTATAAATTCCCCTGATTCTGACTGCAAGGGACCTACGCTTGACTTCACCAATCCTTTTCTCTTCACATATCTATAAAAGCTTTTACAGTCAGTTTTTATGTTCCCTGAAAGCTTATTCTCATATTCTATTTTCCCTTTCTTAATTAATCCCTTTGTCCTCCTTTGTTGAATCCTAAACTGCTCCCAATCCTCAGGATTATTGCTTTTTCTGGCCAATTTATATGTCCTCTCCTTGGATCTTATGCTATCCCTAATTTCCCTTGTTAGATACGGTTGAGTCACCTTTTTTGTTTTATTTTTATGCCAAACTGGGATGAACAAATTCTGTAGCTCATCCATTCGGTCTTTGAATGTTTGCCATTGCCTATCCACCGTCAACCCTTTGAGTGCCATTCCCCAATCAATCCTACCCAACTCGCTCCTCAGACCATCGTAGTTTCCTTTATTTAAATTGAGGACCCTAGTCTCTGAGTCAACTACTTCATTCTCCATCTTAATGAAGAATTCGATCATATTATGATCGCTCCGACCCAAGGGGCCTCATACAACAAGATTGCTAATTAATCCTTTCTCGTTACCTAATACCCAGTCTAAGATGGCCTGATCTCTGGTTGGTTCCTCGACATATTGGTCCAGGAAACCATCCCGTAAACACTCCAGGAATTCCTCCTCCACAGTATTGTTACTAATTTGTTTGGCCCAATCTATATGTAGATTAAAGTCACCCATGATGACTGCTGTGCCCTTATTGCACGCTTCTTTAATTTCCCTTTTCATGCCATCCCCAACCTCCGCCTTACTGTTGGGAGGTCTATATACCACTCCCACTAATGTTTTTTTCCCCTTAGTATTTCTCAATTCTACCCATACAGATTCCACATCATCAGAGCTAATATCCTTCATTACAATTGTATTAATCCCTTCTTTAACCAGTAATGCTACCCCTCCTCCCTTTCCTTTTTGCCTATCTTTCCTGAATATCGAATACCCCTGGATGTTGAGTTCCCAGTCTTGGCCATCCTTGAGCCACGTTTCCGTAATCCCAACCAAATCATATTCGTTTACCTCTATTTGCGCAGCCAATTCGTCCACCTTATTACAAATGCTCCTCGCATTAAGACACAAAGCCTTCAGGCTTGTTTTTTTAACGCTCTTAGACCTATTAGAATTATTATTTACTGCGGCCACGTTTGATTTAAACCGTTGATTTCTCTGACTGCCACTTTTGTTTTTCTCCTTCCTATCTTTTGCTTTTATCCCTGTTTCCCTTTCCTCTGTCTCCCTGCTCAGGTTCCCAACCCCCTGCCATTTTAGTGTAAACCCCCCCGAACAGTGCTAGCAAACCTCCCTGCAAGGATATTTGTCCCACTCTGGTTCAGGTGCAACCCGTCCGACTTGTACAAGTCCCACCTTCCCCAGAAGCAGGCCCAGTGATCCAGGAAACTAAAGCCCTCCCTCCTGCACCAACTCTTTAGCCACGCATTCATCTGCTCTATCCTCCGATTCCTATACTCACTAGCACGTGGCACCGGGAGTAATCCAGAGATTACAACCTTTGAAGTCCTGCTCTTTAATCTGCTACCTAGCTCCCTAAATTCTTGCTGCAGGACCTCATCCCTCTTCCTACCCATGTCATTGGTCCCAATGTGAACCATGACCTCTGACTGTTCACCCTCCCCCTTCAGAATGCCCTGCAGCCGTTCATTGACATCCTTGACCCTGGCACCAGGGAGACAACAAACCATCCTGGAGTCACGTCTACGGCCACAGAAACGCCTATCTGTTCCCCTTACGATAGAATCCCCTACCACTATTGCTCTCCCACTCTTTTTCCTCCCTTCCTGAGCAGCAGAAGCACTCCTGGTGCCAGGAAGTTGGCTGCTGCTGCCTTCCTCTGGTAAGTCATCCCCCTCAACAGTATCCAAATCGGTATACCTGTTTGAGAGGGGGATGGCCACAGGGGTCCCCTGCACTACCTGCCTGCCTCTACTGCTCTGCCTGATGGTCACCCATTTCCCTTCTGCCTGTGCAGCCCTTACCTGCGGTGTGACCACCTCACTAAACGTGTTATCCACGACGCTCTCAGCATCGTGAATGCTCCAAAGCCCATCCATCCGCAGCTCCAGCGCCGCAATGCGGTCTGCTAGTAGCTGCAGCTGGATGCATTTCTGGCACACATGGTCATCAGGGACACAGGCAGCGTCCCTGAATTCCCACATAGAGCAAGAGGAGCATAACACGGGGCTGGGCTGTCCTGACATGACTTACCCTTTAATTAATTTAAATTAATTCACTATCACCAATTAAAGATAAACTCTAAGGCGCTTGTATGGTTTACCAACAGTCCCAGCTACACCAGAAAAGGCCTTCGCAACTATAAACCACAGAGTTAAAGTTTAAAAAAGAGAAATACTCACCAACCAATCACTTACCTGCTGCCTGGTGACGTCACACTCTGATTACTTTTTACCTCTCTCCCCGCTGCTGAGTTGGTGTGCCTCACTGCTCCCTGGAACTGGTTGGGCCTCGGTGCTCGCGCCGGTTTTTATACCGGGCTCCTCCTCGCCTCACTGCTCCCTGGAACTGGTCGGGCCAAAAGGAGGCACATCCCAGTGTCCCTTCATGCACCAAAGAGGTTGGAAACAGTGGCCAAAGTTTGCTGAAGTAGGAGGTTGGTGGCTTCTCCAACGCTGCGCCCCCCCCCTAACAAAGTGCCTGGGGCCGCTTGTAATATTAAAAATAAAAATTACACCCCTCATGTTCGGGTTTCCAGGTTATCCCCACATCCCCCTCTGTTAGAAAATATACCTAATAAGACCAGACGTACTTGCATTAACCCAACCTCAGGACCCGACTGATGACTGAGGTGGGAGAACTCACCTCTCAACCACAAGTCAATAACCTTGTAGGGGTGGGCAGAGGCCCTACAGCCTGGACTCATCATATCGTCAGGGGCCAAAAATGCATGGTCAACCAGAGGACTCCCACCATAATTTCAATGGAAGTTCACTGCAATGGCCACAAATGCCACTGAGACTCAGGAACGCTGGGTGAACTTTCCATAATGGTTCTGTAAGTGTCGAGCCTCTGCTTGCCTCCCTAAGTAGGAGTTCCTGATCCCAAACACCCTATCTTGCCGAATGGGGACATGGAGACAGGAGACACCCCCAATTTTATTTTTAATATTCTGTGTCTCCCCTGACATAGCCTCTTCCCTTTTTGGGCCCTCCCCCAGCCCAGCTAGCTTCAGCTGGTGTTGTGACCATTTCAGCTGTGGGTTGCCCTAGATGCACCCCAAACTGACAAAGGTCCGTTACTTATAACCCCTCCCCTTGACCCCACAACTTTGACAGGGTCAGAGGCAGAGGGCAGAGGTGGGCACATCCCAGCACTCACATTAGGATGTGGCCTCCCCCTTCCTGCCTATCGATATTCTAGGCCAGTTATTCCGTGTAAACAATAAAAAGGGAAAACATCTGGCCGGAATTTTCTGGGGTCCGTGCGGGCGCGATCAGAGGCGGGTTGGGTGGGAAATTTGTAATAAGTCAGAGTGGGTCAGGAACTCGCTGTCATCCCGCCCCCACGCGCCTTTCCCTCATGCGCGTCTGCCAGCGCAGCAGCGACCCGAACGGCAGAGGCGGGCGACCTAATTCAAATCATTAAGAGGTACTTGTCAGGCCCTTAAGTGCCTTTTTAATCCTACCTTTAACATTTACCTGGATGCCCATGGGAAACACGCAGCTCAGGAACCACGTCTGTCAACCTGAGGCGGGAGTTCAGTGGCTGTTGCTCCAGCTGATTAGTTGACAGCATGAAATGTATTATAAAAGCTCCCACCTGACAGCTGATCACTTTCCTTAGGCAGAAGCTGTTGCTGATTGCATTCCCAGCACAGATTTAGCTTTCTGCAGGTTGCAAGTCTTTCCAACAAAGTCTCCATCCAGTGTCACCTCATTGGCAGAACCTCTCTCACCAGTTACAGATTGCTTTTCTCATCTCTACTTCACCTGCCATCTCTTCCATCAGCATGGGTGCCGTTTATAATATCTCACCTTGGTCCTCAAAATCTGACCACGATGAGCCCCAACACCAGCAGCACCAGGCATACTAGCAGCTCCAACAACGCCACCACAAACTTTCTCCTCAACCACCTGATGCTGCACAGGACAGAGGGCATCAGCGCAGGGCTACACTGTGCTGCAGGCGATACCCCCAACACAGGGTATACAGGCAGAGGATGAGCTTCCTCAACATGACTGAGCACCAGTGTCAAAGAAGGCTCATGTTATCACACCAGGTCATCGCAGACATTTGCACATTGCTGGTGCAAGACCTGCTGCCCAAAGGAGCTGGTGGACATGCCTTACCAGTGGCTCTCAAAGTCACCAGTGCCCTCAACTTCTTCACCTCAGGTTCCTTCCAGGGATCTGCAGCAGACATTTGCAGCATCTCGCAGTCGGCCACCCACAGATGCATCACACAGGTCACCGATGCCCCCTTTGACAAGTCAGCCAATTATATCAACTTTGCCACTGATGAAGCCAGTGTTAATGAGCAGGCGCTCGGCTTTGCCACTCTGGCTGGCTTCCAACGGGTGCAGGGCGCCATCGACTGCACACATGTGGCCATCAGGGCACCCCATCATAACCCAGGAGTCTTTGTCAGCCGCAAGGGCTTCCACTCCCTCAATGTGCAGCTGGTCTGCAGCCATAGGAAGATCATCATGCATGTGTGTGCCAAATTCCCTGGCAGCTGCCATGACTGTTTTGTCCTTTCGCCAGTCCACCCACCCTCAGCTCTTCGCTCCTCCAAGACTTTCCAGCTGGTTGCTTGGAGACAAGGACTATCCACAAGACATGGCACATGACACCTTTGAGGAGGCCAAGTACTGAGGCCTAGGAGAGATATAATGAAAGCCACATTTCCACCAGATGTGTCAGAGAGCAGACAATAGGCATGCTCAAAATGCACTTCAGCTGCCTTGACAGATCTGGAGGGGCCCTTCAGTATGCACCAGCCAGGGTCTCCAGAATTGTCATGGTCTGCTGTTCAACATAGCGCAGCAGAGAGGATTAGCGCTGCACGAGGAGCAAGGCACTGAGTGCACAGCCTCTTCAGAGGAGAAGGAGCAGGAGGAGGAGTATCAGCTGGAAGACGAGGAGGAGCAGGAGCTGGAGGAACATATAGCCCAGGTCCCACCAGCACCCGAGCACATTGCTGCCCGGGAGGCCAAGGATGGCCTCATCATGGCCAGATTTACATAACTTTACGCAGTACACCCATGTGACTGCCATATGATGAGCCAGGTTGACACCACCCCACACCAACACCATAAAGCATCCCTACAATGACCAAGCTATTCCTTTCACACTCATCACCATTGCTGGAGGTACTGTTATGTCTCACGATTCACTGCAACTCACTAAGCCACTTCCAAAGGTGCGTACAAATCTGTCCAAGAGCGGAAAGTGGTGAAAATAAAGATTTTTATGTTTGACAGCAGATTAACGGAAGCTTTACATAAACATTGAATAAAACACCCAAGTGGCTACCCTTATGAATCTACTTGTGTGTCATCTTTCCCTTCCGCGTACTTCTATGAGGTGCTACCCCTATGGCTTCAGTAGAAGTAGAGGCAGCCTGCTCACTTTCCTGCTGCAACTACGTAGACACTTTTGCCGGACATCCTCTGGGTTTTGGAGCCTGTGATGGCCCCGCCAAAGTCTGCTCCTCCTGCGACTGTGCAGGGGTAGACTTGGCCATTGCTGTCCAAGGAAGCATCTGGGACTCTGACTGAGGGGCTGGCAATGCGGGAGAAGTGTGAGCACTTTGAGAGGAGTCCCCACTTCCATGTGCCCGCTCACCGTCATCCCACTCATGGGCCACCCGCACTTCCCTGCTAGCAAGGAGCTGAAGAGCACCTTGCTATACATCAGTGGGGCCATGAGGACCCATGTCTACGCTGACATCCCTCCTAGAGAGGAGGTCTATGAGTCTCTGCCATCTATTCCCCATAGATAGCATGTGCTCATGTGAGTGGCACATTAGCTGCTCCATGCAGGTGGCCATCCTATCCATGGAGGAACCTACAGTCACCATCGCCTGCGACACGGCGGTGCTCATGTTGGAGATGGACTCCTCCATTCTCTGAACATTTGCAGACATTGCGCTCGCATAACCTGTCAGAGCCTCCTGCACTTCTTCCTGTTCCTCCAGGATCTTTCTGGATGGCCCCCGAGGCTCAGTGTCTACATGCAGCTGAGCAGAGCTGGGAGTGTCCTGCACCCTCCGGCGAGGAGTCGCCACTGCTGTCCCTGTCTCCACTATCTGCTCTTGCTCACTTGTGAATTGTGAGATACCAGGTGACAACACTACTCTATCTCGCATGGGACCCACCGAGGTGTGTGTATCTGCGTTGGTGCTGGGTGCGCTTATGTCTGGTGGTGCGCTCTCAGAGGCTGGAGGCTCCTCTGAGGAGTCGTCTTCCTCTTGCTCATGGATAGTGGGCGGGGGGGTGGGGGGGCTCTTGATGGACCTGTGGGAGAGTAAAGAGATTAGTTAAATTATCATATGAAGAATGGGTACAGATACCATTATGTACACGATGACCATTCAATGGCTGCTGACATCAGTCCCCATATGAGTGACTGATGTATACCATGTAGCTGTATGATATGTAATTCTGTCACCAGGTTGCTGAGATGTCCCCCTTTCTCCATCTCCCAGCTCCAGCTGCTCAGCAACTCCAGATATTTCTAAAGCAGCCTCCACTGCTGTTGTGAGGTTTGCAAATGATGAAAGGCCACCGCCCCCCTCTCCCTCTTATTGTGGGCTCTCTGCAAGGAGGGAAAGAAGAGAAGGTTGAGTGAGAGTGATGGAGGGAGACTATGATGGAGTGGGGTGGCAATGCCAAATGGCCACCTTGTGTGTTGTTAGTTGGTATGATTGCATTAGGATGAGGGTGAGTGTGAGGGGTGGCTAGTAAGATGGGGATGTGATAATGTAGATAGAGGGAGAGGGACGGGTGGAGGTGCAAGCTATGTTGGTGTGAGTAATGGTGAGCAGGAGTAGGGTTGGGAAGGCAGAGTGATGGGGATGTGAGGAGAGGCACAGCAGGATGAAGTTGAGTGTGGCTTTGTGCTCACTTTTCCTGATCTAATGAGATCATTGAAACGTTTGCGGCACTGCACCCAGGTCCTCCTTGAACCGATCCCTGCTGGTGACCTCCACTGCAATCGCCAACCAGGCTCTTTTTGTCTCTTGGGGAGGTCCCTTCCACCCATTGGAAGGGACGAAGACCACCCTGCGTGCTCTGACTCCCTCCACAAGTATATGGAGGGAGTCATCGGAGAACCTGGGTGCAGCCCTCCGCCTCTGTGCAGTCATTTACAAAGTACTTGCAGCACTCCAATGCTGTAGTGCACTGCCTGCACACTCCTAGAAGAACCTTCAAATGCAATGTGACTCCTTTAAATATCCCGGCTGAAAACACGTCATCAATGACATTAATTGGGCTGGGTAACGCATAGGGCAGGCTTAATAGGCCCCATTGGCACAAAGTCGTTTTCTAGAGCGGGATGGACACAGCAATGGGGTCGCGACCCGCCATGGTGACCACCCGTACCCGACCCGCCCAGGTAAGGAAAATTCCAGCCAGTCTGTGGGGTCGATTTTCCCGAAGCTGTTGGGAAGGAGGCGGGACTACAACTTTCGGGTTTTAGACCCGCCTACATCGACGTCCAGCCAATCCGCGCGATTTTCCCTTGATTGACCTTGTTGAGCCCATCCAGCGGGCTCAGCAGGCCAATTAAGGGCCACCCGGCAACAGGTGACGTCACAGACTGCAATTTCATCTGTCAAGAGTTCTTGACAGATGAAATATCAGTGTTTCACAGCTGTTTGAAGCTGCCAAACACTGACAGTCTGAGTTCTAACCTGGGTCCTTCTGCACAGACTCAGTTAGAACTCTCAGCAGCACTCAAAGCTGAAGGCTGTCACTTTTCACAGATCGCAGCCATTCAGCTTTAAGTGCCGGCTGAGTGATGCGCTCCCGACGCCTACAGTAAGAAAGGCTGTTAAGGTAAGTACAGGTAAGTAAAAGTTCTTTACACACTTTAGACACACCAAACACACTTACCTTTGCACTCATGCACCCATCACTCACCTGAACACCGACATCGCGACCCCTCCAACTCCTTCAACCCGACGGCCCGCCTGCTCTAACCTGGCGTGGTTTGGAGCCGTCGGGAATCCCACACGACACCCCTCAAAATAAGGATTAGGCCAAAAACTGCCTGTTAACTACCTGTTACCAGGCAGTTCATTGGCACTAATCCCTTCCCACCTGGGGTCGGCGGGTCCCAGTGCGGGGCAGGCACCCGCCGCCTCTGAAACTTGCGTGGAGCGGGGTTTTGGGCGGGATGGTGTCGGGACCCCCGAATTCGGGATTTTCCCCCCCCACACGCCTGAAACCCCGCCTGACGGCTCCAGGAAAATCGACCCCTGTGTGTGTAACATGTGCTTTCCCTGAATGGTATCATGTGGCTTGATCTGCATTAACTTCTGCTAAGACAGCATCGCTTTGAAAAAATACCAAGAAACCATCATACGTTGATCACATGCAGGGGAAGCACTTTAAAAGAAGAACAATACAAACAATACACCATGCAATATATGGGAAAGGATTTCCTACACAAAATGGGAACATTTCAAAAGATCTTTTGTGATGAAAGAAATGTTGTAGTTTTAGAACTTTAAGTTGAAGAATCTCTCAAAGGATCTATCTCCTCTCAATGCGTTCTAAATTTTGTAATAACAGAAAATCTAGTAAGCATTGCGCACTAAATTTCCGCAGGGGTTCTTTCGGTCTCCTGCTGCAATTTCAGGGCCATTAAAAAAGTATTATTCACTTTCAGTACCCCTTTAACTTTCAAACAATTGCAAAGAATTATGATTCACTTCCTCTTCTTTACTTCTGTTGATTTTAAGAATATTTTTGTGAGTGTGGGTGACACAATTGAAGGAATTGAATAGAGAAATAGACATGAAGCAGGATTGTGCAAGGGAGCTAAGTTGAATGTTGAAAGAACAACTATGTGAACCGAGATTTGGTGGTAGCAATCTCGCCTCTGACTCAGAAGGTTGTCGGCTCAAGGGACAAATTCGGTGGCACCCCCTTTGGGGCGCTAACTTCACCGGGGCGCTACCCGAAAATGTTAGCGCCCCAGCGCCGTAAATAAGGTGGTAACAGGAGGCGGGGCACTACTGGAAGCGCTCCCCCTCTGTCCTGGGGTGCTACCATTGAATATCACGGCGCTATTTGCAACAGGGCCACGCGCGTTGGCACGTAGCACCACGGTATTGCAGGCCTCCCTCCCCTGATTAAAGGGGAGGGGCCTAGAGTGCACGCACCAGGGCCTTGCTGGACCACCAGGGAGCGGGATGCTGGGAAAACAGCCCGGCACTCAAGAGGAGTGCTAGGCTGACCGATCGCGGCCGGCACCCTGAATAAAAAAGCAGAAGAGGGCAGGTGCGGGCAGGTGGCCAAAAAAAATGGCCGCCCGGCACCTGGCCTTTAATTTGCGCCGCCACGGCCGCAAAAACACCACCCTGACCCTGTCGGCCATATCGAAGTTTGCGCCTGGGGCGCGAGTGGGGCGCTGCGCATGGCAATGACATCATCGTCAGAGGCGCAGCGCCGCGGGGCGCTACCAGGTACCACCGCCGGTACCCTCCCGCTCAATTTTGCGGGAGGCGTTAGCAGCGCCGCGCCCAGGTGCTAGGGGACGCTAATGGGAGGCGCAAAGCCACCCAATTTTTCCCACTTTAGCACATAATCTAAGCTGACACCTCAGTGCAGTACTGAGGGATGTGGCACTGTTGGAGGCGCCATCTTTCAGATGAGATATTAAACCGAGACCCCGTCTGTCCTCTCAGGTGGATGTAAAAGATTCCATGGCACTATTTTGAAGAAGAGCAGGGGAGTTCTCCCCAGTGTCCTGGCCAATATTTATCCCTCAATCAACATCACCAAAACAGATTATCTGGTCATTATCACATTGCCGTTTGTGGGAGCTTGCTGTGCGCAAATTAGCTGCTGCGTTTCCCACATTTCAACAGTGACTGCATTCCAAAAATATTTCATTGGCTGTAAAACTCCTTGGGATGTCGGGAAAGGTGCTATATAAATGCAAGTCTTTCTTATTTTTTCTTTTAGTAAAACATCCCAAGGCTTCTGAGCTCGTTCCGATTTACCAGTTTTTCATGATTCTATTTCTATTCGGCTTATCCCCGCCTCCTCAGCTACTCACACATTTTTGTATTTTGCAAATATGTTTCATTTTGCACATTATATGCCACCTATAATCTCTTGTGACCATCACCTCAGCATTGTAAGCATCTTCAGTTTTCCACTTAAGCACTTTACAGATTATTCTATTTCTTTTATTGTGTGGCTGGCTGTGCTTTTTTCCCTCCCCCTTCCCTTTGTTCTGTTCCTTTTAAAATGCTGTTCGTCTGTAATAATTCCCGCCTGACAAAGGAGCTGCGGCTGAAATTTTAACTCATCTGGTTCTCTCCACAAATGCTGATTGACCCGTTGAGTGTTTCCAGCATTTTCTGTTTTTGTTTCAGACTTCCAGCATCTGCAGTTTTTTCTGCTTTGGAAATATAAAACCAAATCTATCAGTCGGGCAACAGGCAACTTGCCGATCGCAGGAAGGGGCGGGGGGGTGGTGGGAATGTGGAGAAGGGGGGCAAAAAATCCAGCGCATGGTCTATCGAACCGATCGGAAGTAGGATCTTAAAGGGAGGGGGATGCAATTATGAGAGGGGATCACGGAGGAACTCAAAACTGGTGGGAAGATTTTTGTGGCGCGAGGAGCAACATTCATGTCATTCTTAGCCCCACAAAAATCAGTGACACAGCATTTTTCTGCTTTTTGTTAGAGCGGCCTGCAGTGGTCCCTTTACTGATTACTGGCTCAGCCACTCAACACTCTAGTCCATTGGGCAGATTGTGAGCATAGGGCCCAGATTTGCATATTTAACTGGCACGAATGGGGCAGTATGTACGCTGCAATTTCCGGCCCACCAATGCACGATTGCCACCAACAGAGATGAGTATTGAACCCCATGTTTCTTGGAAATAAAGATAAAAGATCTCTTGATTGTCAGCTATAGATTTAGGTCAGTGGTCCTGTTTCAGTAGTCTTAGTAACACAGCCATTAGCCAAGTTCTTTGATGAAGTAACTGAGAGGGTTGATGAATATAGTGTAGTAGGTGTTGTATACATGAACTTTCAAAAGGCATTTGATAAAGTACCACATAACAGACTTATGCAGAAAATAGAAGCACATGGTGATAACTTGGGTATGTAATTGGCTAAGGGATAGGAGGCAGAGAGTAGTGGTGGACGGATGTATTTCTGACTGGTGTGAAGTATGCAGTGGGGTCCCCCAGGCGTTGGTATTAGAACCATTGCTTTCCTTGTTATATATAAATGACCTGGACTTGGGTATAGAGAGCATAATTTTGAAGTTTGCAGATGATACAAAACTTGGCAACAGAGTGAGCAGGATAGTAGAAGACTTCAGGAAGACATAGACAGACTGGTGAACTGGGCAGACACGTGACAGATGCAATTTAATGCAGATAAGTGCTAAGTGATTCACTTTGGGAGAAACAAGATGGAGAGGCAGTATAATCTAAATGGTGCTATTTTGAGTGGCGGGGGGCGGTGGGGGGAGGCGGTTGCAAGAGCAGAGGGACCTGGAGGTGCATATTCACAAATCCTTGAAGGAGGCAGGGCAAGTTGATGAAGCAGTTAAAAAAACGTATGGGATACCTGGCTTTGTAAATAGGGCATTGAATACAAAAGTGAGAAAGTCATGCTAAACCTTTACCAATCACTGGTTAGGCCTCAGCTGGAGTATTGTGCACAATTCTGGGAACCACACTTTAGGAAGGATGTCAAGACCTTGGAGAGGGTGCGGAGGAGGTTTACCACGATGATACCAGGGATGACAAACTTAATTTATGTGGAGAGATTGTAGTAGCTGGGATTGTTCTCCTTAGAGCAGAGAAGGTTATGGGGAAACCTAATAGAAGTATTAAAAATTATGATAGAGCAAGTAGGGAGAAACTCTTTCCTCTGGCAAGTGGGTCAGCAACCAGAAGTCATAGAGTTAAAATAATTGGCAGGAGAACTAGAGGGGAAATGAGGAGATATTTTTTCACACAGAGGGATGTTATGATCTGGAACGCACTACCTGAGTGGTTGGTGGAATCAGATTCCATAGGAACTTTCAAAAGGCAGTTGGACATGTATTTGAAGAGAACTAATTTGCAGGGCTATGGGGAAAAAGTAGGGGTGTGGGACTAAATTGGATAACTCTTTCATAGAGCTGGCACAGACACAACAGGCCGAATGGCCTCCTCCTGTGCTGTAAGATTCTATGGGGAAAAATTGGGTTGCTTTGTGTCTCCCGTTAATGCCCTGGGGGTGGGGGGGCGCTAACGGGGCGCAAAGTCCCTAGCGCGTGGGTGCGGTGCCACTAATGCCTCTTGCGAAATTCAGCAGGAAGTTAGTGGCGGCGGTATTCGGTAGCACTCTGCGGCACTGCGCCTCTGGCGATGACGTCATCGCCTTGCGCAGTGCTCCGCTCACGCCCCGGGCCGCAAACTTCGGTCGCGCCCCTTGACCTACCGCTGGACGATATGTCCGACAGGGTCAGGGTGGCGTTTTTGCGGCCGCGGCGGCGCAAATTAAAGGGCAGGTGCCGGGCGGCCATTATTTTTTGGCTGCCTGCCAGCAACTGCCCCCTTCTGCTCTTTTATGCGGAGTGCCAGTCGCAATCAGTCAGCCCAGCACTCCTCTTGAGTGCCGGGCTGTTTTCCCGGCACTCCGCTCCCCGGTGATCCAGCAGGGCCCCGGTGCACGCAGTGCTATGCCCCTTCCCTTTAATCAGGGGAGGGAGGCCTGCAGTACCGCAGCGCTACGTGCCGACGCACGTGGTGCTGTTGCACATAGCACCGTAATATTCAATGGTAGCGCCCCAGGAAGGAGGGGGAGCGCTTCCAGTAGGGCCCCGCCTTCCTGCTTGGGGCGCTACCACTGAAGTTACCGAGCAGGGGTGCTAACTTTTTCGGGGCGCTAAAAGTAGCACCCAAAGGGGCGTCACCGAATTTTGCCCCCTATGATTCTATTCTATGATTCTAATGATGTGGTCAGACCTTTGGGATCCTCTTACATTTGCTACCATGCATTGATACTCTTTTCAGGGAGGAGCACAGGAGCTGCACAGAGGAATGTGAATCAACAAGTTTTAATGCCAGCAGTTGGAGAATAGAAAGAGATAATTTGCCAGAAACAGACATAACAATAACACACCACTTTTATTTCACGGGTTGTTTTCATGGATGACACAATGTGAAAACATATTTGACACAAATAGGTTACCTATTTGTTACACGTGAAATTGGAAATGTTTTTTCAACAGTGCTGAGCTTAGTTCTACTGAAGCTGGGGTACTACATTTCTGTGGTTTAGCAGAAATTTAGCAGAAGTTGTGTGTCGAAATACTGGCTGCAGGCCAAACATTTAAAGGATGTGTAACTAGCTCTCCTGGAATGATCTAAAGGCCTTCAAGCACCCAAATAACACCCTGTCTGTGTTTGCGGATTCTCTGAATAAAGCAACTCAATAAGTTCTTACATAATATAGATTTCCTCAACAGAATTCTGTTCTGAACAGGCAATCAACGGCAATTATTTGGCTTCAAACTTTTGCATTCCTTGATTGAACATGGTTAAATAGGTTGTGCAAAGAAATCCAGAAGGACTAGCACAGACCTGTTTTATCGTTTTACAACTTGCATGTCATAAACACTGTGTCTTCAGCAGTCTGTGAAGAAAGTTGAGTGCAGTGATGCAGATGTTTACTTCTTGTTATTTTTAATGTAGATCTACTGAAATATTCTATTAAAAATCAATATTAAATTCAAAGAATCACTGCTATTCTAGGAAACAAAACAGCCCAGAATGACTCCATCTTTTGGATAAGGTGTTAATCTGCTGCCCCATCTGCTTGAACAGAAAAGATCTCACGGCATAAGAACAGTGAGCTCGGCCAGTGTTCTGGTCAGCATTTACCCCTCAACTAACCACCACCAAAAACACATTGGCCCCGAATTTGCAGTTGTAATGATAGCGAAAGTGTCAGCACTCGCCGACATTACTGTTTAAAACTGACAGCAACTTCTGGCGTCGCAGATGCGCAGTTAAATGCGGAAATCCAGATGTTGCTGTCAGTGATACCCTGCTCCTCCACAGGGGTGCGCTGTTGCAGTCTTCGCAGATGCAATCAACACAGAATCAGTGATTTGACGTGAACAGCAACTTTTTACTCACGATTCTCGCTGTAGAAACCGTTGAAAAAATTAAGCCTTGTTGAATGAGGTGTAACTGAGTTTTTAATGGCATACTAAGTCATAATTACTGCTGAATAACCTCTCTGGCCCTAAAAAACTAATTTTATAAGTGTGGACTGACATTCCCTAAGAATAACATTTCAAAATTTGATGATTTTTAATAAGTTTGTTTATAATATTTCAGCTTCTACCTTAATCCCATGTGTATGTCTCACTCTTTATTTTGCTGTCTATGATTAAAATGATTAAAAAGTGAATTATAATTTGTGCTTTTTACTTCCTGGTATGCTGTCTGTGAGAATTCTTCAGTCTGTTTGGCTGATCAGCCTGCCTGTTGCTGGATGCCACAGATCCCCTATAGATGGCGCCAGATTCAAAGTCACGTTGGAATAGGGGAGATTGACGTTCCAGAGCCTGCTTAATCTTTGTGGGCATCTTTTTTCGAGGTCAGCTGACCGCAAAATCCAGGCCATTATCTGTTCATTTATTTCTCTCGCTGTTTGTGGCACCTTGTGCACAAATTGGCTGCCACATTTGTCTACATAACAACAGTGATTCCACTTCAAAAGTAATTAATTAGTGGTGAAGGGCTGGGATGTCCTGAGCATGTGCAAGGCACTATTTGTCTTGTTTTACACACTTTGTATAAAAATAATAACTTGCAGGACAACAGAGTATTACAGTTTAACTCTTTATTTAAGCATTAGGTCTGTGATCTTATTCATAGCAGTACAGTGGGTAAAGCCTGGCATTAGGACCCCTAGCCTGGGTCTTCAAAACAATAGTAGTCCTTACAGATGCCTGCAGGCCAATGACAACTCAGCATGTGATCACGTGAATATAATAGGTATTCCTTACAGATGCCTGCGGGCCAATGATAATTCAATATGCAAATGTTACATCCCCTTTCTTTAAAAGAAAAATGTTATACATTACTTTTAAACCTTTCTTCTACATAATGTTCTCGGTAGCATAAACATATAAGTAAACTCAGCATTTAACTAGCACTGAAAACATCTCAATGTTTCAATAACGATGTACAGTTTTTTTTAGGGCAGCGATCTGCCTACACCCTTTGACAGTTCACAAGTCAAGGATAACTCTAGGCTTGACCTCTCGTCCCGACCTTGTGTGGTATGAAACTGAGCATGCTCCTGAATCGGTCAACAATTCAGGATCAGGTTTATGTTCAGGTAAGTATGATGTGTTTTGTGTATTGCTCTGTTCATCACACTCTGTTGAACTGATCCTCTCGTCGGAATGATGGTGTTGTTCCTTGGTGTTCAGGAGTTGCCTGCGATTGCGGCGATACACCTGTCCTTCTGGGGTGCGGACGTGATACGATCGCTCAGTGTCAGCTGGCTGGATGACGACTGCTGGCTTCCAGTAGTCATGCTCCTGGATGCTGATGGATTCTCCATTGTGCAGCATCAGCAGTAGTCTAGCTGACCTGTCATAGTATCTCTTTTGGTGTCGCTGTCTCTGTACACGTTTTGCATGCACTTGCTTGCAACCGACGACCTCTGGCTGCAGCTGCTGGTTGGTGCTTGGAAGGATTGAGCGAAGTATGCGGCTCATCAACAGCTGTGCTGGTGACTTGAAGTTGTCAACCGGAGTGTTGCAGTACTCAAGGAGACTGATGTAGGAGTCTCTTTTGTCCGCTTTGGCTTTGTCCATGAGTGTTTTTGCAATCTGGACAGTTTTTTCAGCAAGGCCATTACTTTGAGGGTGGACGAATTGGCTGCGCAAATAGAGGTAAACGAATATGATTTGGTTGGGATTACAGAAACGTGGCTCAAGGATGGCCAAGACTGGGAACTCAACATCCAGGGGTATTCGATATTCAGGAAAGATAGGCAAAAAGGAAAGGGAGGTGGGGTAGCATTACTGGTTAAAGAAGGGATTAATACAATTGTAATGAAGGATATTAGCTCTGATGATGTGGAATCTGTATGGGTAGAATTGAGAAATACTAAGGGGAAAAAAACATTAGTGGGAGTGGTATATAGACCTCCAAACAGTAAGGTGGAGGTTGGGGATGGCATTAAAAGGGAAATTAAAGAAGCGTGCAATAAGGGCACAGCAGTCATCATGGGTGACTTTAGTCTACATATAGATTGGGCCAACCAAATTAGTAACAATACTGTGGAGGAGGAATTCCTGGAGTGTTTACGAAATGGTTTCCTGGACCAATATCTCGAGGAACCAACCAGAGATCAGGCCATCTTAGACTGGGTATTATGTAACGAGAAAGGATTAATTAGCAATCTTGTTGTACGAGGCCCCTTGGGTCAGAGCGATCATAATATGATCGAATTCTTCATTAAGATGGAGAATGAAGTAGTTGACTCAGAGACTAGGGTCCTCAATTTAAATAAAGGAAACTACGATGGTCTGAGGAGCGAGTTGGGTAGGATTGATTGGGGAATGGCACTCAAAGGGTTGACGGTGGATAGGCAATGGCAAACATTCAAAGACCGAATGGATGAGCTACAGAATTTGTTCATCCCAGTTTGGCATAAAAATAAAACAAAAAAAGTGACTCAACCGTGGCTAACAAGGGAAATTAGGGATAGCATAAGATCCAAGGAGAGGACATATAAATTGGCCAGAAAAAGCAATAATCCTGAGGATTGGGAGCAGTTTAGGATTCAACAAAGGAGGACAAAGGGATTAATTAAGAAAGGGAAAATAGAATATGAGAGTAAGCTTTCAGGGAACATAAAAACTGACTGTAAAAGCTTTTATAGATATGTGAAGAGAAAAAGATTGGTGAAGGCAAGCGTAGGTCCCTTGCAGTCAGAATCAGGGGAATTTATAATGGGAAACAGAGAAATGGCAGACCAACTAAATTCATACTTTGGTTCTGTCTTCACAAAGGAGGACACAAATAACCTCCCAGAGATGCCGGGGAACATAGGGTCTGATGAAAGGGTGGAACTGAAAGAAATCAGTATCTGTAGGGAAATGGTGTTAGGAAAATTGATGGGACTGAAGGCCGATAAATCCCCAGGGCCTGATAATCTACATCCCAGGGTACTTAAGGAAGTGGCCCTAGAAATAGTAGATGCATTGCTGGTCATCTTCCAGAACTCGATAGGCTCTGGAACAGTACCCATGGATTGGAGGGTAGCTAATGTTACCCCACTATTCAAAAAAGGTGGTAGAGAAAAAGCGGGGAACTATAGACCGGTAAGCCTGACATCGGTAGTGGGGAAAATGCTAGAGTCTATTATAAAAGATGTAATAGCAGAGCACTTGGAAAGCAGTGATAGGATCGGACAAAGTCAACATGGATTTACAAAAGGTAAATCATGCTTGACTAATCCACTGGAATTTTTTGAGGATGTAACTGGTAAAATAGATAAGGGAGAACCAGTGGATGTGGTGTATTTGGACTTTCAGAAGGCTTTTGATAAGGTCCCACATAAGAGATTAGCGTGCAAAATTAAGGCACATGGGATTGGGGGTAAGGTATTGACTTGGATAGAGAACTGGTTGGCGGACAGAAAGCAAAGAGTTGGAATAAACGGGTCGTTTTCCGAGCGGCAGGCAGTGACCAGTGGGGTACCACAAGGATCGGTCCTAGGACCCCAGCTGTTCACAATATATATTAATGATCTGGACGAGGAAATTGGATATAATATCTCCAAATTTGCAGACGACACAAAGCTGGGTGGGAGGGTATGCTGTGAGGAGGATGTCGTGAAACTCCAGTACGATTTGGACAGGTTGGGTGATTGGGCAGAAACATGGCAAATGCACTATAATGTGGATAAATGTGAGGTTATCCACTTTGGTGGCAAAAACAGGAAGGCAGATTATTATTTGAATGGCAATAGATTGGGAGAAGGGGAAGTGCAAAGAGACCTGGGTGTTCTTGTACACCAGTCGCTGAAGGTAAGCATGCAGGTGCAGCAGGCGGTTAAGAAGGCAAATGGTATGTTGGCCTTCGTAGCAAGAGGGTTTGAGTACAGGAACAAGGATGTCTTGCTACAATTGTACAGGGCCTTGGTGAGACCACACCTTGAGTATTGTGTGCAGTTTTGGTCGCCTTACCTGAGGAAGGACGTTCTTGCCATGGAAGGAGTGCAGCGAAGATTCACCAGGCTGATACCTGGGATGGCAGGAATGACGTATGAGGAGAGATTGTGTCGATTGGGCTTATGCTCACTGGAGTTTAGAAGATTGAGAGGGGATCTCATCAAAACCTATAAAATTCTGTCAGGCCTGGACAGACTAGATGCAGGAAGGATGTTCCTGATGGCCGGGGAGTCCAGAACCAGGGGTCATAGTCTAAGGATAAGGGGTAAGCCATTTAGGACTGAAATGAGGAGGAATTTCTTCACCCAGAGAGTGGTGAACCTGTGGAATTCTCTGCCACAGAGGGCGGTGGAGGCCTGTTCATTAATTATACTCAAGAAAGAGTTGGATATATTTCTTAAGGCTAAAGGGATCAAGGGATATGGGGAGAAGGCAGGGACAGGGTACTGAATTTGGATGATCAGCCATGATCTCATTGAATGGCGGAGCAGGCTCGAAGGGCCGAATGGCCTACTCCTGCTCCTATCTTCTATGTTTCTATGTGACATGTGTGAAATCCCATGCCTTGGCAAATGACTCGAACTCTTTTGATTTGTATTGGGGGCCATTGTCTGAGACTAAAGTCTCTACCATGCCATGCCTGGCAAAGGCTGCCTTTAGTTTGTGGATCACAGCTGCAGATGTGGTGCTGTGAAGCTTGTCCAGTTCAAAAAATCTGCTGTAGCAATCAACAGTCACTATGTAGTCCTCGTTGTTCCATGTGAACAGATCCGTTGCCGCGACCTGCCAGGGCCTGTCTGGGATACGGTGAGGTATCATGGGCTCTTTGACATTTGATGGGTGGCGTTCTAGACAAATGGAACATTTTCCGACAATGTCCTCAATGTGTTTGCACATTCCGGGCCAAAACATAATGTCACGTGCTCTTTGTTTGCATTTTTCCATGCCCATATGTCCAGCATGAATTTTTGTCAACATCTCTTCTCTGAGACTGGTAGAAATTATGATTTTCTCCCCTTTGAAGCCGATTCTGTTGATTTGTAACAGTTCGTCTCTGTGGTTCCAGAATTCAGATATGCTCTGAGGGCATTTCCTCCTTTCCTCAGGCCATCCTTCATGTATGACTTTGCTCAGCAGTGTGAGTTGTGCATCTTTCTCTGTTCCTGCTTGGATCGCCTTCAGTTTTGAGTCACTCACAGGTAAGCTGTTGTACACCATGTGCACCTGCACATCCATGCCTTCACTGAGGCTGCTGTCCTGGTAGCAAAGAGACTTTCTGGAGAGCATGTCTGCGACAGGAATGTCTTTGCCTGGACGGTGAATGATTGTGAAGTCGTACTTCTGTAGCTGAAGGATCATTCTCTGTAGCCTTGGTGGGGCTGCGGCTAGTGGTTTCCTCATGATTGACTCGAGGGGCTTGTGTTCGGATTCCACAATGACTTGTCGGCTATAGACGTACTGGTGGAAACGCTTACATCCAAACAGAATTGCATATGGCTCTTCCTCGATTTGAGCATAGTTGATTTCACTGTCTGTGAGAGATCTGGAAGCGTAGCCGATGGGCTTTCCTTCTTGCAGTAATACTGCGCCTAGTCCGTACTTTGACGCGTCCACTTGTAGTATGTGCTCTTTGTTGGGGTCGAAGTAGGCAAGAACTGGTCCTGGTTCTCTGGTGATTAGGTCTTTCATTTTCTGAAATGCTGTGTCATGTTGTTTGTCCCACAGGAACTCATTGGATTGTTTGAGCAACTGACGCATGGGTGCGTTGATTTCGGAAAGGCTCGGGGCAAACTTGGCTAAGTAGTTAACCATGCCTAGTACTGTCTCTAGCTCTGCGCGGTTCTTCGGCGGCTCCATCTTCTTGATGGCGGAGATTTTCTCTGGATCCGGCTTAATGCCATCAGTTGAGAGGTGATGCCCGAAATAACTGATCTCGGTGGATCCGATTATGCTTTTCTCAGGGTTGAGCCGGATACCTTTCTCCCGTGATCTTTGTAGCATCGCACAGAGGTTCCTGTCATGTTCTTCTCTATTTCTGCCATAGATGAGGATGTCGTCTACGATTGTGACTACTCCGTCGAGGCTTTCATAGGTTTCGTCGATCTTCCGCTGGAATTCATCCTGAGCTGAGATAAGACCAAATGGTAAACGCAGAAATCGGTAGCGTCCAAATGGTGTGTTGAACGTTGTTAGCTTAGATGACTCTTCCATGAGCTTGATAGTCCAGTATCCTGATCGTGCGTCCATTACACTGAAGTAACGTGCTCCCACTAGCTTGGGTGTGATGTCATCTAGCATTGGTAGAGGGTAGTGAGGGCGTTTGATAGCCTTGTTCAAATCTCTGGGGTCGAGACAGACTCTGAGCTTGCCTGTACGTGGTTTCTCAACCACTACTAAGGCGTTGACCCACTCTATCGGTTCTGTTTCCTGGACGATGATTTCTGTATTCTCCATGCTCTGCAGCTCCTCCTTCAGGCAACTGCGTAGAGCAAAGGGTATCCTTCTCGGTGGGCAAACCACAGGGGTTGCTGCTGGGTCAAGGTGAATAGTGCATTCACCTGGGAATAGTCCGATTCCTTTGAAAACGTCAGCAAACTCCTCCATGACTGTCTTCTTCTCAACTGGTGCTGTCAATGATAGCACTAGCTTGACGAGGTCCATGTCTAAACATGCCTTTAGACCTAGCACTGGAGGTGCTCGAGTGTCAACAATGTAAAAGTCCAACATCATGTCGCTTTCTTTGTATTTGCATTTCATCATGCATGTGCCTTTTACAATGAGCTGCTCACCCCCATTGCTGGTCAGTCTGCATGAGGTGGGCTGTAGCTCACACTCATCCTTCAAGCTGTGATACTCACTCAGAGGAATTACATTAACCTGAGCTCCAGTGTCTAGTTTAAACCTAAGCTCTGTGCCCTGTTTTCCTATCTCAATATCTGCAAAGGCTTGCTCAGTCTCTGAAATCTGTTTTTTCTGTGACACAGAATCAATAAACGTTTCCTCTGCATTTGGCTCTCTATCTGGCATTTGGCTGTCACTCACTGTGTGTACTGCTAATCCCAAAACAGTCCTGCAAACTTTAGCAAAGTGGTTCCGTTTACCACATTTAGCACATTGCCTTCCTTTGGCAGGGCAGTGCTCCTTTTCCCCCTTGTTTCCACAATATCCACAGTTTTTGAAGCGTTTTATGTCTGTGTCGCTCATTTTTAGAACTCTCTCTGTTCTGAAACACTCTCTCTGGGTGGTGTTCTTTGGTGTGTGTCTATTAACTGCGTGCACTGTCTGTTCATGTGAGCTGCTCGTGGCGCCGGTTATGGTTTTCAACTGTGCTTGGGTTATCTCGTGCGATCTAGCTATGTCCATAGCTTTAGCCCGGACCCAACATTCAAAAGTTTCTCTCTTACTTTAGCTGAATGTATTCCAAACACGATGTGGTCTCTGACCATCTCATCTTTATCTGCATATTCACAGTCTTTTACCAGCAGTTTTAACTCAGTCACGAACTGTTCATAACGACTCACTAGCCCCTTGTACTTTCTCCTGAAACTTGTACCTAGCGAATATCGTATTTGTCTTGGGTATCGCATATGATTCAAAACGGTCAAAATAACTTTTCAGTACCTTTGCTTCATCCGCGGTGAGAGACCATGTGTTAAAAATGTCTCTCCCTTTTTCTCCGATCCACAGGAGTAGGTAGCTGCATCTTTCTTCCTCCCCTTTGCTTTTCAGTGGACCCGAGAACATCAACTCCACATGCTGCTTGAACTTGCGCCATTCTCCACGTAAGTTCAAAGATCCCCAATCCATTCGAGGCAAGGGAGCTCCAACGATGTCCATTTCAAATCCCTGTTCTGACACCATGTCTTGTTTTACACACTTTGCATAAAAATAATAACTTGCAGGACAACAGAGTATTACAGTTTAACTCTTTATTTCAGCATTAGGTCTGTGATCTTATTCATAGCAGTACAGTGGGTAAAGCCTGGCATTAGGACCCCTAGCCTGGGTCTTCAAAACAATAGTAGTCCTTACAGATGCCTGCAGGCCAATGACAACTCAGCATGTGATCACATGTGAATATAATAGGTATTCCTTACAGATGCCTGTGGGCCAATGATAATTCAATATGCAAATGTTACACTATTTAAATACAAGTTCTTTCCTTCTTACTCTTACCTTTACCAGCGTGAGCATCTTGCAATCAGTATTCATAGTGGTCTTAAATGCCTAGAAGGAGTATATTTAAAATGGCAGGTCCCTCAGAGGTGTGCTGACTGAAAACCTGAAATTTTAAGCTTTTTATTATTATCATATTCCTGTAGCGGTTAAAGTAGATCGCCACTAAATAAGAGAGTTTGACTTCGAGGAACTATTAACAAGTTGTTTATTTACAGGAACAGACTAATTACATCAGGCAAGATGGCAGGTAAGATGGCTGACTGTAGGAGCACCGTGGTATAGGTCTTGTCCCAGCGGGGACTCCACGAGGAATGAGTTCGCAGTCCTGTGGGGAGCGTGATGACGTCATCACGCTCTGCTGTGTGTTCCCGCGCTTTGGACATCACGTGATCGCGTCGCCGCGTTTGCCCGCGCTTGTGGCGTTGCGTGACCGCGTCGTTGCGTCAGCGCGTCTCCCGGTACGGAGGCTGGCCGTTGAGGCCGAGGTCGCGAGGCTGGGCTGTGCCGGTGCTTGCCGCGGGGGCGGAAGATCGCGTCGCTCCCGTCAGCTGGCCGATGCGGCCGAAGTCGCAGTAGGCCGGGCTGTGCCGGCGGCCGTCTTGGAAGACCGAGTCGGGCCGGCGGCCATCTTGGAAGACCGAGTCGGGCCGGCGGCCGGCGCGCGTGCGCCACGTGATGCATGACGTCAGCGCGTTAGGTCGCCTCTTAAAGGGGCAACGGCCCAACAGGTAAGTTAAAGGGGCAACAGCCCCAACAGGTAAGTTATTATACATACATAAGTAAGTTAAGTACATACAGTTAGGTAAGTTAAAGGGAATTATGTGTCTCAATGTAAGGGACAACCAGTGGTACCGCCACATTCCCTCCTTTTAATTTTAACTCCTTTGCTTTCAATTTCTCCATGAATGCTTCTCCTTTAAATAATAAAAAATGTTTTTTTCCCCTTTCTTTTATGACCTGAGCTGGAAAACTGAAATTTTAAGTGAAATTTCCCTCCTTCTTATGGGTTGGGGACTTCACCTCCACTCGATGCTGTATCTGACACCCAGAACAAGGTTTCATCATCTGTGGCAATCCAAGTATAAGTATCAACTGAGGCTGTAATTTGAACACAGGTAAGCAATGGCTTAATGTTTTGGCTGTGTCTATTTGCAGCACAAGTGGGTTGGAGCAGATTGGTTCCCTTGGAGGACAAGCACACCCAACAGTTTGTCTGGAATGTGTAATTTGATCTTGTCTGCTTAGAGTAATTCAAGGTCTTTGCAATGTGCAATTTGATCCAGTCATTGTCAGGCAGGCTACTGATCTCACAGTGCTAACACTACTGCTTTCAGAGAACAGACAGTGATCACACTCCCGTGTTAGTAGCATACACAGCGCTCACACTGCTGAGTTCAGGGAACACACAGCGGTTGCACTACCGAGTTCAGGGAATGCACAGCGCTGACACTACCGAGTTCAGGGAACGCACAGCACTGACACTACCAAGTTTAGGAACGCACAGCGCTCGCACTACCGAGTTCAGGGAACACACAGCGCTCAGACTACCGAGTTCAGAGAATGCACAGTGCTCACACTACTAATTTCAAAGAATGCATGGTACTGACACTGCCGAGTTCAGAGAACGCATAGTGCTCAAATTACCGAGTTCAGATGATGCAGAGCACTCACTTCCGAGTTCAGAGAATGCACAGTGTTCACATTGCCGAGTTCAGAGAACACATGGCGCTCACACTACCAACCCCTGGGGAGCACCACTGCACACTCCCCTCCAGTCAGCTGTGGCTCAGTTGATATCACATTCACCTCTGAGTCCGAAGGTTGTAGGTTCAAGTCCCACTCCAGGGACTTGAGCACATAAAGCTAGGCTGACACGCCAGTGCAGTGCTGAGGGAGTGCTGCACTGTCGGAGGTGCCGTCTTTCAGATGAGATGTTAAACCTAAGCCCTGTCTGCTCTCCCAGGTGGACGTAAAAGATCCCATAGCACTATTTCGAAGAAGAGCAGGGGAGTTATCCCTGGTGTCCTGGCTAATATTTATCCCTCAATCAACATAACAAAAACAGATTATCTGGTCATTATCACATTGCTATTTGTGGGAGCTTGCTGTGTGCAAATTGGCTGCCGCGTTTCCCACATTACAACAGCGACTACACTCCAAAAAAGTACTTCATTGGCTGTAAAGCACTTTGAGATGTCCGGTAGTCGTGAAAGGAGCTATATAAATGTAAGTCTTTCTTTCTTTCTAGTCTGAAAAACAACTGTTCACCACTACTCTCTGCTTTCTGTCCCTTAGCCAATTTTGTACCCAAGCAGCTCTTTAATCCCATGGGTTTTAATTTTGCTAATAGGTCTATTATGTGGTATTTTATCAAACATCTTTTGAAAGTCCATATACACAACAGCACTACCCTGATCCACCCTTTCCGTTACTTCATCAAAGAGCTTGATCAAGTTAGTTAAATACAATTTGCCTTTCACACATCTGTGCTGACTTTCAATTATTAGCTCATAGTTTTCCAAATGCCAATTAATTTTGTCCCGAATAATTGGCTCTAAAAGTTTCCCCACCACCGTCATTAGGCTGACTGGCCTGCAGTTGGTAGGTTTATCCCTCTCCCCTTTTTTAAATTAGTGAAAGATTATTTCCACTGGTTCACTCCACATGCAACAAGGAAGTGGCCCAGAGCACTGGACACGGCAAATATCCCAGGTCAGGCGCAGAAGATCCCTGCATCAGAGCTTGCCGCTCCCCGAGCCAAGCTGCTCCAGTACAGCCATGACAATGGCATCTACCTGTTAATGTGGAGGGTCACCTAGAAAAGCAAGATAACTCTCACATGGCCACGTATGGCCTGCCCTGTCCTCCTCCCAATCATCAGTTGAGTAATATAACATAAAATGCTGGAAATGCTCA
The DNA here is from genome assembly GCF_052327205.1 of Somniosus microcephalus. Taxonomy (NCBI): domain Eukaryota; kingdom Metazoa; phylum Chordata; class Chondrichthyes; order Squaliformes; family Somniosidae; genus Somniosus; species Somniosus microcephalus. The sequence goes on from NC_141003.1 coordinate 57,563,798, forward strand.
GCATCTGTGGAGAGAGAAGCAGTGTTAATGTTTCAGGTCGATGACCTTTCATCAGAACGTGAAACGTTAACTCTGTTTCTCGTTCTGTAAATGCTGCTTGATTTGCTATTTTTTCTATTCTCCTACTGCTGAGTGTTTCCAGCATTTTATATCAGATTCCCAGCATCTGCAGTGTTTTGTTTTTGAATCAGCAGAGTGATGGTAGGAATCGACAATGGTGCCTTCAGGCAACACCTGCCTGTAGTGTATGTACCCGTCTACCTTTAAGGGAACTATTGAATGTAACCGTTCACCTTTAAGAGGACTACTTTCGGTGTGGCACTATTTGTTTGGCTTCTGTATACTGTAATACCGATAGTGACCACACCAGTATATAAGTGTTGTGGCAGGATTGCTGGGGCAGATTCGCCTGGACCTTCGAATAGTAAAGACCTGTTTGTTTGTTACTTCTGAAGTCTGTGTATTTATTAACTGCACAACCCACAGACTTTACAGTGGCGACGAGTCCGATCGTACCCTGCGGCAAGATTACCAAAGCAAGAAGAGCGTCGAAGAGAGGCAACCGCCCTCATCGTGCTGCTGGAAGAAAACACGAGGCTGCAGCAGGAGAAAGGTGGAAGACTTTAGCAACAAAAGCTTCCATCTACAACAGGCACTGACTACCCTTCTACCACGGTACGGAGTGAGCCGATCAGCAGGGAACAAGGCGGCCGAAGAGACTGTGAGTAGGGGAAGGTGTAGAAGTATCCGGAGGATAAGGGCAGAGCACTCGACCTCGGTCGAGGGGGAGCTGAGCCGGTCAGAAGTCGGGTCCAACGGCGTCGGGTGACAGCCGGACCGCGATCGGCGGGAAAAGCCGGGCAGCGACCGCAGCCACGAAGCGCTGAGACTGGGAGTAGGCGCGGGAAGAGAAACCCAGCGCAGCTGGGGAGGGAAACACCGGTCTGCGAGAGGGCTGGGAGGCGAACAGGAACCGTGCGGGTGAGAGAGAGAGACAGAGCCGAGCAAGGGGAGAGAGACTGCGCGAGAGCCAGTCCAACGGCTGAGCTGTTCTCCACCAACGGGGTACCCAGCGCCGGTAGAGCCGTGCAGGCGGGAGGAAAAGACAGAGCCGAGTAAGGGGAGCTGTGCGGAAGCCAGCCCAGCGGCTGAACCTGTCCGCTGTGGGGGAAGCGTACCCCTTCCACCAGGGAAGAAACGCGGGAAGCCGCCATTAGGCGGAGAAGACGATTGAAGTGGGCGGGGCGAGAAGGAAAGAGCGGGATACCGCCATTTTCGCGGGAAAACCGCCATCTTAGAAATAAACAAATAAATAAGAATACTTGAAGAAATACTTGTGTTGTACCCAAGGAAAGAAAGATGCCTAAGCGGGCGGACACCAACGTGTTCAATTCGGAGATAGAAGACTGGGCCACGTACGTAGAACGTATTGAGATACATTGTAAGGCTAACAAAATAGCTAAGGAGGAAAAAGCTTTAACCTTACTTAACATGATGGGTGCGAAAACATTCGGGTTGTTGAAGCATCTTCTCTCACCAGCTAAACCGGCAGATCAGACTTTCGATGATATTGTAACAGTGTTGAAGGATCACTTGAACCCCACACCGTTGATGCTGGCTGAACGATTCAAATTCTACGCAAGAACGCAGAGGAAAGACGAAAGCAATGCGGAATACTTGGTCGAACTGCGTAGGATAGCGAAATACTGCCAGTTTGGAGGGAATCTGACAGAGGCACTGCGTGACAAGTTCGTATGCGGATTGTCCAAAGAAGGAACGCAGAAGCGACTACTGGAAGAAAATGACCTCACACTGGACAGGGCTGTCCTCATAGCTGCATCGCACGAAGCCGCAGCGAAAGGAACGGCGGAAATGCAGCTAAAGGCGGCGGCACTAGGGGTGGACCAAATTACTTCGAGCACAACAAAATGCTACCGTTGTGGGAAGACAACACACGACCAGAATCAATGCTGGGTTAAAAACCAAGAATGCAGGAAATGTGGCAAGATCGGGCACATAGCTAAGGTATGCCGGTCAGGAGCAACGTACAACAATAAGAAGTCACCACAAAAATGGTACGGAAAGGTACAAGAGGTGACTAAGAAGAGTCTGAGGGAACAGAAGTCGGTCTCACACTCCAAATGCAAAGGACTGGACAGTCTGAGAATTCACAACGTGAGCAATGAAGCTGACCGACAAACTATCTGGATAACGCTACAGATTGCAAAGGTCCAAGTAAAAATGGAAGTGGACACCGGATCGGCGTTGACGGTCATGAATAAGCATGACTATAAAAAAAATTTCAAGCATATTCCACTACGGGATACGGAACTAGTACTACAGACATACACGGGGCACAAAGTATTCCCCATCGGAATGATAGAAGTCAAGGTGAGATACAAGGATAAAGATCATCACCGGTTGGACCTGTATGTATTGCCTGAGGGAGGACCACCACTTCTGGGACGGGAGTGGATCCGAAAAATAAAATTGGACTGGCAGTCACTAAACACCATGACGGTGGATTCCGAAAAAGAGGATGTCAAACCTGAACGGTTGTCCAGAATATTGGACGAAGCTAAGGAGGTATTCCAGCAAGGACTGGGAACACTGCGAGGTATTAAAGCAAAGGTTAAGATTGCAGAAAATGCAAGCCCAAAGTTTTTTAAGGCCAGATCGGTACCTTACGCAATACGACCAGCTGTGGAGGCAGAACTGGAAGAACTTGAACGATCAGGGGTTCTGTCAAAAGTGGACTGGAGTGAGTGGGCCACGCCCATTGTTCCCGTCATGAAGTCCTCACCGAGTAATAAGCCAGGGGGACCGGGGAAGGTCCGTATCTGCGGAGATTTCAAGATTACTGTGAATCCGGTGCTTCACACGGTACAATACCCGCTTCCGCGGATTGAAGATATCTTTGCTTCGTTGGCTGGAGGGAAGCATTTCACGAAAATAGATCTGGCTCAAGCATATCTACAGATGGAGGTTGAGGAGGAGTCACGCCAGTACCTCACCATCAACACTCACAGAGGCTTGTATCGCTACAATAGACTGGTCTTTGGGGTAGCTTCGGCGCCAGCAATTTGGCAGAGGGCCATGGAACAGGTGTTACAAGGAATTCCAAGCACGCAGTGCTATTTAGATGACATTTTAATCACGGGAAAAGATGAGGAAGAACACCTCACGAATTTGAAACTGGTACTCACCAGGTTGAAGGAGTATGGCCTTCGGGTTAATCGCAAGAAGTGTGAGTTCTTCCAAAAACGGATCTCATACTGCGGTCATGTCATTGACCGAGAAGGACTGCATAAGTCACCTGAAAAGATAGAAGCGGTCGTGAAGGCCCCCGCTCCAGGAAACGTATCACAGTTAAGATCATTCTTGGGGTTGATTAATTACTATCACAAGTTTCTGCCAAATTTATCCACGGTGCTGCATCCGCTGAATGACCTGTTGCGGAAAGAAACACCATGGAAGTGGAGTGAAGAATGCAAAAAGGCTTTTCGCAGAAGCAAGGAGTTGATTACCTCTGAAGAAGTGTTGGCTCGTTTCAACCCAGCATTACCCCTTCGTCTAGCTTGCGATGCTTCCCCGTACGGAATTGGGGCAGTACTCTCGCACAGGCTACCAAATGGCTCAGAAAGGCCAGTGGCTTTCGCGTCCCGATCATTGACACCCGCGGAGCGAAATTACGCCCAAATAGATAGGGAGGCCCTCAGTCTTGTGTGGGGCGTGAAGAAATTCAACCATTACCTACAATGTAAAAAGTTCACATTGCTGACAGACCACCAGCCGTTGGTGTCCATATTCAACCCAAACAAGGCCGTTTCCACCATGACAGCACAAAGGTTACAAAGGTGGTCCGTGTTACTTGGGGCACACCAATACGAAATTGAGTACAAAAGGTCTAAACAGCATGGAGATGCTGATGGGTTGTCACGCTTGCCATTGCCAATGGTAGAAGAAGCGAGTATAGTGGACCCAGTAGAGTTGTTCCACTCATCCATAGTGGAGTGTCTACCGATAACTAACTCAATGATTGAGAATGAGACAAGGAATGACCCGACTCTTTCACGAGTCTATGATGTAACGGTGGAGGGATGGCCAGCACAGAGCGAACCAACACTGCAAGCATTTGCACAGAGGAAAGAACAACTGTCAGTGTGTCGAGGAACCCTGATGTGTGGATCTAGAGTGGTGATTCCACCCAAACTCCAAAAGAAGGTGCTAAAGGAGCTGCACGAAGGACATCTGGGGGGAGTAAAGATGAAGAATCTAGCAAGAGCGTTTGTGTGGTGGCCAGGCATTGATGGAGACATAGAGGAGATCACGAAGAACTGCCTAGGATGTCAGAGGGTTCAGAACGCGCCACCCCAGGCTCCTCTGCATCCATGGGAGTGGCCCTCATCGCCTTGGCAAAGAGTACACATCGACTTTGCTGGTCCATTTATGGACTCGATGTTTCTAATAGCGGTGGATGCCCACTCCAAGTGGCCGGAAGTAATTAAGATGACCACCACCACAACGGAAAAAACCATCACAGTGTTAAGGACTATGTTTGCTCGGAATGGCCTGCCGGAACAGATCTGTTCTGATAATGGACCACAATTTGTGTCCGAAGAATTCAAGAAATTCTTAAAGAGCAATGGGGTTAAACATTACACGTCAGCCCCATACCATCCCGCCTCCAATGGATTGGCTGAAAGGTTTGTCCAGACCTTCAAGAAGGCCGTAAAGGCCATGAGTAATGAAAATATAAGTCTGCAACATAAGGTGGATAGCTTTTTGTTGGCATACCGAAATGCGACACATGCGGTCACAAATCAAACTCCCGCAATGATGTTCTGTAATAGACGCCTAAGATGCCGGCTGGATTTACTAAAACCAAACGTCAGAAGAGACGTAGAGAACCGGCAATTCCAGGGCATGAACGACAGGGTCACTAGATCTTTCCAGATCGGTCAAAGAGTTTTGGCCCGGGACTACCGTACTGAGAAATGGCAGCCTGGAACTATTGGGAAAAGGCTGGGGCCATTGATGTACACCGTGGACATTGGAGACAATATAATAAGGCGCCATGTTGACCAAATCATAGGGTCCGCCACAAATGGGCAACCGACTTCACCACCTTATCCGGGTAATGTTGAAACTGAGATACCCAGAACACCTACTTCCGATCTAGTGATACCGGAGTCAGCTGAACCTGACACGGCTTTTCAAGCCGAATCGACCTTGCCAGAAGCACCTCCTAGCCCGCCTGAAATGACAACACCACTGCGGCGTTATCCGGACAGAATCCGGAAACCCCCGGAAAGACTGAATCTATGAACTGTCTTACATAAACCTGTATATATGTTAGAATGTATGTTCACTATGGACTTAGTAAGTAATAAGCTAAAAAGGGAGGATTGTAGTGTATGTACCCGTCTACCTTTAAGGGAACTATTGAATGTAACCGTTCACCTTTAAGAGGACTACTTTCGGTGTGGCACTATTTGTTTGGCTTCTGTATACTGTAATACCGATAGTGACCACACCAGTATATAAGTGTTGTGGCAGGATTGCTGGGGCAGATTCGCCCGGACCTTCGAATAGTAAAGACCTGTTTGTTTGTTACTTCTGAAGTCTGTGTATTTATTAACTGCACAACCCACAGACTTTACACTGCCCACTGCTGAGCGGTTCACCGACGCTAAGTTCAAGTTGACATGTGACCCCCTTCAAAAATGTGACCCCATGAACGGGCAATGCCAGATCAGGCGGGGGGCCTGTATCTGTTTCTCTGAGGCTGCATTTGACAAATCCACAGCATTGACTATTTTACATAATTTGAGCTGCAGGGTTGGTTTAGTGAGGCACATTTCATTCAACGAGAACAGGTGAGGGTGATGTCATTGTAAGTGTATGCGCTGAGAATGACATCATCGAGTGGCCCGGCTCGTGTGCTAGATGACATCACGGGTCGACCGAAAACCTCAAGTACCCACACCGTCAAACTAAACACTGTGGGCGAGAGCTGCGGTGACTGATGGGGCATTGTGTGTGGGTCACGGATTGTTAACAGGTTTATTGGGTACGAAGTGAACAGTGACAGTGTCATGACTTCTGGCTTTCGTCCAGTCCAATGATGTCACATGTTGCACATGTGCCGGGCTTTCCCAGAAATCAACTCACTGTCGTTCATGGTCAAGAGTGTGATCCTGGGCCGGGGTGGGGGGGTGGGCGGAGGCGAGGGAGAGCGTGATCCAGATCTGGGGAGGGCGGGAGGGCGGGGGTGGTGGAGGAGAGGGAGAGCGTGATCCAGGTCTGGCGGGTGGGGGGGGGGCGCGGGGAGAGATGCCGTGGCAGCAGTCACAGCATAATTTTTTTCACAACTAAACTGCATTTTCTTGTCCATTGTTGGGAAGCATTGAATGAACCGTTATAGATTTGAGTGACTTCTGACGATGAGTCTCACTCAATACATTAACATATATTTCTCTTTTGGCTAATGACTGACCTGTTGTGTATTTCCAGCATTTTCTGTTTATAATATTAATGTGAGTTAATATCTGCAGTACCTAAGACATATTACTAGGTGAGATCTGGGAGATGCTGTGCTGTTCAGGGTGCAGCCTGGCATTGGCACTGAGGTGGACGAGAGGCTCTGGGTTTGATTGCAGAAACTGCAAAAGCAAGGAACGTATTGAACATTTCTCTAAATATGGGTACAAGGGCAATGAGTCATTCAGCAAGGTCATTCCATTTAAAAGGCTTTAAATAATCACAACAATCTCCAGCTAGAAGGTGAGTAAATCAGGATTTAAATAATAATATTAACTCAACCAAAATGGTACATACAACTAAAAAGAAAAGCTTTATAATGGGACTAGATTCCTCAACCAATTGACTGCTGGATGATATCCCATCATATGCCTTGTCCCCTAACTCACCACCCCAAATATCTGCACCATCATCCAGTGCTGTGAATTCCCAGTGGCCACATGCCCTCATTACTATTACCTAAAATCACTATCAAAAATCTAAAAAAAAATCAACTACCTCTGTGGAGTACTTTGCAAAGGTACACATGCACTATAATGTAAAATAACATTTTTGCTTAGCTCAGTCAATAATTTTGCATTAAACCTTTGTTACTGATATTTCAGGTAACCTTCCTTGCTTCCTCATGCAAAAGTGTTGGAAAGTTTATACACGTTACCCATTCAAAGTGGAACTTTGTCTGGCTATGGATTCACTGGACCAGCGGAGAAAACATAATAAACTAAACTGTGTCGCATTTCTCATTGTGACCACCTCTACCATTTATGCTTTAAATCTCTACTTGTTACCTATTGCAGGCGCAACATATTAGAAAAATGTGTTTAAGCTTCTGCAAGAGATTACAAACACACTTAATTTTGAGTTCCATTCCAATGAAAACTAGCATTTGGACAATTGGTTAGCAGATTTTTAAAAAAGCTTTTTGGGTCTCAAATCTTTTAAAACTCTTTCATTTTCACTTAAGTCACTCTGATTCTGGATATGGCAAGTACCCACACCAACACTTTGGTAAAACTACTTTCTGTTGATTTTCCTTTCTGCAAAGTCATTTGCAATGTCTTCTTTGCTTATATTTTTCTCATGCAATACTCTCATCCTATAGTTGTACTTTAAGGTGACTATCACTTATTTAGTTCACATTTCTGATAGCATGATCCAGTCCAAAAGGCTGCTACTAGCCTAGCCAATACTGGATTAAAAGATTTTTTTCAATTTCCATTAGGTAGACAGAGAAAAATAACAGAGAACAGTGCCACCTCCTGGAAATATTTCAAATTGAATCTTACAATTTGTTTTTAATAATATACAGGAAACTTTGTGATATCCGGCACCGACGGGACCGAGCTGTTGCCGTCCCATCAAAACTGCCGGACAAACCAGCGCTAATGTTGAACCATACGGAGCTTTTGAGCTCCGTATCTGGCAACAAACCCTGTTGCTTACAGCTTCTAAACAGTCGGCCGTACCTTGCAAGCGTCTCTGTAGCTTAGCAACAGCTTCAGCGAGACCCTGCAGAGCCTGACTGGTGAAAAAAAAGCAACGAGAAGAAAAAAAAACGAACGAAACGGCTCCTGATTTTTGCCGGTGGATTGAGCATTCCGGACAGTTAACCTCCGGATAAACCAAAGTTTCCTGTAACATTTTATATATGTATGGAAGGTAGCGCTGCCAGGTACTGGGAATCAGCTTTCTTTTGAGGTGAGAGCACATTATTAGCCCAGTCAGTCATATTTTCATAAAGCAGATTGGAATACAGATGGGAGCCTAGAATTTCCACTTCATTTTGTTGTGGACATCAGGCTCAGAAGCAGCAGAAGACCAGCAGTTGTGGTGCAACCCCTCTCCACCAGGTTTATGTTTCCTTGAGAGCTGCACTGGCAAAGTTCTACAGGGGCAGGGGCAGGCATTTCTTCCTCTGCCTCCCCTCAGGCCCAACATCAGTTTGGGGACATGTCTGGGAGGGGTTCCTGGGCTTCCCCAGAAACATAGAAACATAGAAGATAGGAGCAGGAGTAGGCCATTCAGCCCCTCGAGCCTGTTACGCCATTTAATGAGATCATGGCTGATCATCCAGAGATCACTCCAGACACACCTTTTTTAAGTCCAGGGACCTGCAGGGAGTAGGTGCACGTTCCCAATGGTAGATTCAACAACAAGTTCCATATATATAGCGCCTTTAAGATAGAAAAAATGTCCCAAGGTGCATCACAGAAGCATAATCAGACAAACATGGATGCCAAGCCAAAGAAGGAGATACAGTAAACTCTTTCTTATCCGGCGCCCATGGAACCAGGATGGAGCCGGTTGATGAAAAATTCTGGATAATAGAGAGGTATACCTACCAAGGCAATTTTTAACACAAACAAAAATAAAAACCACTGACTAACTCGGCCACCGTGGGAGACTCGGACTTGGCAAAACGAGTGCTGGATGGATTCGTCAAGATTACCGGTTATCTATTTTGCCGGTTATTAAAGTATTCCAGATGATTAAGTGCCGTTTAAACAAGAGTTTACTGTATTAGGAGAGCTGACCAAAAGCTCAAAGAAGAAATTGAGCAGTTGTGTCATTGTCATGTTACTTTTCAGTGAGAAAGGAGTTGGAAGTGCTAGCCATGCTGACTGACGCATAAGCCACTTGTTTGATACATGTGCAGGCAGCACATTAGCTAATACAGCAGTGTTAGACTAGTATGAGTTGGAGGCAGAATTAATTGCGTAAAGTGGTGTCCTTGACTGTCACTGGTGGTGCCATGCTTATGTTGCAGATTAGCTGTAGGCGCCCTTGCAGCAGATGGTAAAGGTCTGCAACTGTCTCTCTGCTGACCCAAAGCCTAAGGAGAAAGTCATTGGCAAATAGATGTGCCGCAGGACTCTGCAGCTTATACCTAGATGCTTTGTGGCTCCTATGAAAGTTGGTATTGAAAGAAATCCTTTTCATGTGCCTTCTTTTTTCATATGTTCCTGTTTTGTTGAAGTCCTGTAAATTCTTCACTTGTTTTCTGGTGACAAAGTGGATAATAAAGGATCATTTTTGGTGGTGTTTAAAAACAAACCTACTGAGTTTTGTCCAGTAAAAAATTCGGCAAGTATGCATTATTAATGAAAATTTCAGAAACTTTGCAAAGGACTCTAATTTTAAAAAATCCAGTACTAAAAAGTCAAGTAAACATTTGGAACCCCCCCCCCCAAAGTCTATTGTCCTTTAAGTGCCCCATCACATGTGGAGCTTCCCCTGCACCCCTTCAGATTGGGTTTTGAAGATAAAAAGTGCAACCTTAGTGCCAAAGCTGGGAAATGGTGCCAGGGATTAATTTAAATATTTTTGTTTGTGCTCTGGGCCTTAATGAGGCTCTGACATAAAATGTGCACTAGTACCGTATCACATAAAATACAGCTGGCTGGAAAATTGTGAGCAGAAGAAATTGGGCAGAAAACATGCTCATCCTGTTCTGTGCCTAGTGCGACCAGTGCAGCTGATCAGAAAATCTACCCTTATCCTAAGAACTTGTGCACAATCAGTATCTATGAACATGTTGATGGTGTTCGGCCATATGATATAAATCATAGAATATATGATTAATATGGTAGACACCAGTCGGTCCATTCACATAGAAACATAGGAGATAGGAGCAGGAGTAGGCCATTCGGCCCCTCGAGCCTGCTCCGCCATTCAATGAGATCATGGCTGCTCATCCAAATTCAGTACCCTGTCCCTGCCTTCTCCCCATATCCCTTGATCCCTTTAGCCTTAAGAAATATATCTAACTCCTTCTTGAATATAATTAATGAACTGGCCTCTACTGCCTTCTGTGGCAGAGAATGTCACAGGTTCACCACTCTCTGGGTGAAGAAATTCCTCCTCATCTCAGTCCTAAATGGCTTACCCCTTATCCTTAGACTCTGACCCCTGGTTCTGGACTCCCCGACCATCGGGAGCATCCTTCCTGCATCTAGTCTGTCTAGTCCTGTTAGAATTTTATAAGCTTCAATGAGATCCCCTCTCATCATTCTTCTAAACTCCAGCGAGTACAAGCCCAGTCGACCCAATCTCTCCTCGTACGTCATTCCTGCCATCCCAGGTATCAGCCTGGTGAATCTTCACTGCACTCCTTCCATGGCAAGAACATCCTTCCTCAGATAAGGCAACCAAAACTGCACACAATACTCAAGATGTGGTCTCACCAAGGCCCTGTACAACTGCAGCAAGACATCCCTGTTCCTGTACTCAAACCCTCTCGCTACGAAGGCCAACATACCATTTGCCTTCTTAACCACCTGCTGCACCTGCACACTTACCTTCAGCGACTGGTGCACAAGGACATCCAGGTCTCGTTGCACTTCCCCTTCGCCCAATCTATTGCCCAATTTCCCTAGGTTCAAGGCCTTTGAGTGGATCTCTTCCTATTAATGCCATAGTTTTCACTTCATTTTCAGTTTAAGGCTACTCTTGCGAGGTCCACCATCTGTTCCACTCTTTGCCCACCTATTATGTGTGAGTTAAGCCTTTAAACACGATAGCGATGTAAACTAAGACAGGTGACTTGACTCATGGAAATTCCTTCCCGCGCTACAGCGTCATGGCAAGTGTAATGTAGTTTGCACTTGACTGGTATTTTCACATGCATCAACTTTCTTGCTACATTCTTCTTAATATTTTCTCTGTTCTCTTTTTGCAGATATACATCAACTGCCATTTAACTTTATCTCTATTTTTGTCCCTTGCTGCTACCTCACAGTAATATTCCTGCGTTACCTTGGTGCTCTTTTTCGTGTCTTCTGGACCTCTCTCAAACTTCTCACTGAAGTCAGTCCTGTGCTCACACGATCTATGACATATTGCCACTCAGCTTGTCTCTAGAGCAGGCTTGTGGGCTGCCCTGCCAGACCGAAAAGGCTATCCCCATTTCTCTTTGACCAAGGCCTCATGACCTAATCAGTTACTACAGTTACTTTGTGATTGTCCAGTATTCTGTTGTTCCGGCGAATGAAATAATCTTGGATGAAATGCCCCAGAACAAAATCACATATATTTATAATTTTTGATTGAGTTGTTAAAATCTAATAAGAGTATTTAACCTGTTTTTGAAAAAATGAAGAAAACACACCCTTAAGACACAAATGTTGCCTGTTAATATGCACCAATTGCATAGTGATCAAAAAATTCAGTTTTTCCCCTAGGCAACCTTCGTAATTCCGTTTATTTATAATACAGTCAGATGACATGGCAGAGGCTGTCACACCCTTTGCATGCTCACAACTGATCAAAGCAGAACCAAATTTTTACCAATGCTCATATAGTCCCCAATTTTGATATTTTGTTATACTGCAATGTCACGTGTTTTACATTTGTAGTCCTTATTAGTGTAGTCCTTAGTGTGTAAGCTTTTGTATTAAATATTTCTCTTAATCACTTACAAGCCGTTCTTCCTTCCTACATTTAATGACAGAAAAAAGTTAGCAAGGCAGTTAATCTGGTTTACCTCAGCAATGGTTATGGTTCTGGGTCAAACACAAGGGGCAAAATTTCCCTTCACAACCAACTCTCGAAAATATGCAGGCCATATCCATTTTGTTGAACTTTTGAGGAATTCAACTGGCTCCATGAGACACAATGCATTAAAAAATTTGTTTTTCCCTCACAATTTCTGCTGTTTGTATATCCCCAGGACTTTATCCAAGTGGCCATTCTTCACATAGAAACATAGAAGATAGGAGCAGGAGTGGGCCATTCGGCCCCTCGAGCCTGCTCCGCCATTCAATGAGATCATGGCTGATCATCCAAATTCAGTACCCTGTCCCTGCCTTCTCCCCATATCCCTTGATCCCTTTAGCCTTAAGAAATATATCCAACTCTTTCTTGAATATAATTAATGAACTGGCCTCCACCGCCCTCTGTGGCAGAGAATTCCACAGGTTCACCACTCTCTGGGTGAAGAAATTCCTCCTCATTTCAGTCCTAAATGGCTTACCCCTTATCCTTAGACTATGACCCCTGGTTCTGGACTCCCCGGCCATCAGGAACATCCTTCCTGCATCTAGTCTGTCCAGGCCTGACAGAAATTTATAGGTTTTGATGAGATCCCCTCTCAATCTTCTAAACTCCAGTGAGCATAAGCCCAATCGACACAATCTCTCCTCATACGTCATTCCTGCCATCCCAGGTATTAGCCTGGTGAATCTTCGCTGCACTCTTTCCATGGCAAGAACGTCCTTCCTCAGGTAAGGCGACCAAAACTGCACACAATACTCAAGGTGTGGTCTCACCAAGGCCCTGTACAATTGTAGCAAGACATCCTTGTTCCTGTACTCAAACCCTCTTGCTACGAAGGCCAACATACCATTTGCCTTCTTAACCGCCTGCTGCACCTGCATGCTTACCTTCAGCGACTGGTGTACAAGAACACCCAGGTCTCTTTGCACTTCCCCTTCTCTCAATCTATTGCCATTCAAATAATAATCTGCCTTCCTGTTTTTGCCACCAAAGTGGATAACCTCACATTTATCCACATTATAGTGCATTTGCCATGTTTCTGCCCAATCACCCAACCTGTCCAAATCGTACTGGAGTTTCACAACATCCTCCTCACAGCATACCCTCCCACCCAGCTTTGTCTCATCTGCAAATTTGGAGATATTACATCCAATTCCCTCGTCCAGATCATGAATATATATTGTGAACAGCTGGGGTCCGAGGACCGATCCTTGCGGTACCCCACTAATCACTGCCTGCCACTCGGAAAACGACCCGTTTATTCCAACTCTTTGCTTTCTGTCCGCCAACCAGTTCTCTATTCAAGTCAATACCTTGCCCCCAATCCCATGTGCCTTAATTTTGCACGCTAATCTCTTATGCGGGACCTTATCGAAACATCTAGAGACTTGTGTCAAAATTGGGAGAGCTGTACCACAGACGAGTCAAGCAACAGCCTGACATAATCATCATAGTCATATTCCAGTAGGTGCTTCTAGAGCAGGTTTGGGCAATTGATAGTCCTTCAGCACAGCCAGTCACAGTTGACCAACCAACATCTCTACCCAGTTCCAGGGTTAATTAATTTGTCAATGAGTTACCAGCCAATGAGCCCAATGAAGGTGTAGAACATGCAAAGCCACCAACCCCGACAACTCTAGAATGCAGACCTTCCAACCTGAGGAAATTTTTGAGGGTGATGAGTCCATCAAGTGTTGAAGCTGTAAGGTGTAATCAAATTTGCTGGGGATTCAGGCTCCCAGTTTTGTGTTGTCACATAACCTTAATTTATTATGTTTAATGCAAAACATTGCAGTAAAATAAAGGAAAATGTAGTTAAAAATGCAGCTGATTGTTCATAAATCAGGTTCAGTTGGAAGGTCTGAGAATGTGCACTCACGGTTATTCTTAGTTTATAATGTATACTGTCCAAATCTCTGCTGCCCGTATCCTAACTCACACCAAATCCCGTTCACCCATCACCCCTGTGCTCGCTGACCTACACTGACTCCCGGTTAAGAAACACCTCGATTTCAAAATTCTCATCCATGTTTTCAAATCCATCCACGGCCTCGGCCCTTCCTATCTCTGTAACCTCCTCCAGCCCTACAACCCTCCGAGATCTCTGCGCTCCTCCAATTCTGGCCTCTTGCACATCACCTCCCTAAGACGCTCCTTAAAACCTACTTCTTTGACCAAGCTTTCGGTCACCTGTCCTGATCCCTCTGTTGTAAAATGTTGTTTGCTAACGCTCCTGTGCGGTATGTTAAAGGCGCTATATAAATGCAAGTTGCTGTTCTTAATTTGTGTTCCCTTATCCGAAACTTAAAAAGCAACGTCGGAGACTCAATGGGATTGGGTTACTCGCCGCGCTCACGCAGCACATGGAGATTGGCAGCGTGTTTAGCTAATCACAAACGAGTGTTTTTGTTTTCTTGCCTTTTTGTGAATCAGCAAATCGCTGTGGCTCGGCCGGTGTCACAGTGTGTGCGTGTCCCGGTGGGAGCGCGCCTCCCCGCGGGGGCGGGGGGAGGGGTGTGTGAGCGCACCCGCTCGCTCGCTCCCGCGGGAGTTTTCCGCTGCGTGCACGGCGGTAAAAGGGGGCGCGCTGGAGAATTCCCGCTAGGTTTGCGAGGAGGAGGAACATCGCGCTGGCGGTGGTTGCGTTGCTGCGCTGAGCAGCTTCTGTGCGTGTGACAACTAAACAAAACTTGGATTTCCAGTCACCCGTTACTCAGGCTGTGGTTGTTTCGCTTGCTGGCGGCGCTTCTCTGAATTGTCACCGAAATTGGACAAAAGTCCTGAGGCACTGCAACAACCCTTTGCTTTTGTTTAATGGGGTGGGGGAAGCTTGTTGACAATGTTGACATTAAACCTTTTATTTGATATTCAGAATGAGGTTGTTCCTTGGCTGTTGAAGTGCAGACTGACCCCTCTTAATGAAAATGGTAAGCCACAATAAATCTACTTAATAAAATGGTGGTATAATGTGCAGATTAAAAAAAAATCCTAGTTTGGTTACAGTAAATTTTGACTAACACCCATTTGCAGCACGTACAGAACTTTCGATCGAGTTTAAAACTTTTGAAAAGTAAAAGCTAATTAGCATAGCTATGATGTTTAAAACTTTGACTTCTCTTTTGCAACGTGTGAACTCTGATCCGTCGGCCGATACTTGCAAATAGATTCAAATTGGTTCCTGTGTAACTGCGAGAAGTAACACACTCATGTAATCCGCATACTGTTATACTGTTAAGTCCATTTTTAGCTGCGTTTTACTTATTTAAGCCAACTTGTAAAATGTGTTTTTTTCCTGGGTTCTGTTTTAGGTGAATCTACCAGCCCTTCAAGAACAGAGTTGCAAATTGTCAATGTTGAAAAGAATGGCAGTGTCCTGTACACCTGGAAGGTAGAACCATTTCCTGTTTTATCAGAAGCAAAATACTGCGGATGTTGGAAATCTGAAATTAAAAACAGAAAATGCTAGAAACACTCAGGAGGTCAGGCAGCGTCTGTGGAGAGAGAAACCGAGTTAAAGTATCAGGTCCATGATGTTTTAGAACTGGAAAAGGTTAGCGATATAACCGGTTTTAAGCAAGTACAGAGGCAGGGAGGGGAGGGAAGAACAAAAGGGAAGATCTGCGACAGGGTGGAAGGCTGGAAAGATTAAATGACAAAAAGGATGATGGTGCAAGGCGAAAGGAAATGACAATGGGACAAGTAAAGAAACGAGATGGGTCTAAAGGAGGTAAAAATGGAAATATCAGAATCATCAGCAACATCTGTTGTCTGGAAAAAATGGGGGCAGAGGTTTTGATCTGAAATTGTTGAACTCCATGTTGAGTCCGGAAGACTGTAAAGTGCCTAATAGAAAGATGAGGTGCTGTTCCTGGAGCTTGCGTTGAGCTTCATTGGAACAGTGTAGGAGGCTGAGGTCAGAGTGAGAGTGGGGCGGAGAATTAAAATGACAGGCAACCGGAAGCTCAGGGTTATGCTTGCGAACTGAATGGAGGTGTTCCGCAAAGCAGTCACCGAATCTGCGTTTGGTCTCCCCGATGTATAGGAGACCGCATTGAGAGCAGCGAATACAATATACTAAATTGAAAGAAGTACAAGTAAATCGCTGTTTCAGCTGGAAGGAGTGTTTGGGGCCCTGGACAGTGGGAAGGGAGGAGGTAAAAGGGCAGGTATTGCATCTCCTCTGCCTGCACGGGGAAGGGGCGTGGGCATTGGGGATGATTTGAGGAGTGGACCAGGATGTCACGGAGGGAATGGCCCCTACGGAGTGCTGAAAGGGGAAGGGAAGATGTGTTTGTTGGTGGGATCACACTGGCGTTGGCGGAGGATGATCCATTGAATGTGGAGGCTGGTGGGGTGGAAGCTGAGGACAAGGGAAACCCTATCATGGTTCTGGGAGGGAGAAGGGGTGAGAGCAGAAATGCGGGAAATGGAACAGACAAGGTGGAGGGGAATCCTCGGTTGAGGGAAAAAGGAAGACATATTGGAAGCACTGGTATGGAAGGTGGCATTGTCGGAACAGATGAGATGGAGAAACTGGGAGAATGGAATATAGTTATTACAGGAAGCAGGGCGGGAGGAAGTGTAATCAAGGTAGCTGTGGGCTTACAGTGGATATTAGTTGATAGCCTATCCCCAGAAATGGAGATAGAGAAATGGAGGAAGGGCAGAGTCGGAGATGGACCATGTGAAGGTGAGGGAAGGGTGGATATTGGAAGCGAAGTTGATGACATTTTCCAGTTTGGGGGCGAGAGCAGCGAACAGCACCGAAACGGTCATCAATGTACTGGAAAAAGAGGTGAGGGAGGGGACCTGAGTAGGACTGGAACAAAGAATGTTCCACATATCCCACGAAAAGGCAGGCATAGCTAGCACCCATACGGGTTCCCATAGCAACACCTTTTTGGAGGAAGTGAGTGGAGTCAAAGGAGAAGTTGTTCAATGTAAGAACAAGTTCAGCCAGGCGGAGGAGGTGGTGGATGGGGACTGGTTGGGCCTCTGTTCAAGAAAGAAGCAGAAATCCCTCAGGCCGTCCTGGTGGGGGATGGAGGTGTAGAGGGATTGGACGTCCATGGCGAAAAGGAGATGGTTAGGGCCAAGAAACTGGAAACTGTTAAAGTGGCGGAGGGCGTCGGAAGAGTCGCGGCTTTAGGTAGGAAGAGACTGGGCAAGGGGAAGAAAAATTGATTTGAGATAGGAAGCAATCAGTTTGGTGGGGCACATATAGGCAATGCCTAAGGTCAGTTAGAGACTTTGGGGAAGAAATTGGTTTTTGACAGTAATGCAAAATGGGTGATAATGAATTGGCAGCCTGTTTCAATGGAAAAGAAAATCGGACGGGGTGTAAAACAGGCTGCTGATTCACTATCGCCCATTTTGCGCTATTTTTTTTCACTTTTGCCCTCCAAACAAGTGCCAGCAATTAGAATGTTTACTTTTTCTAATTAAGCATGTAATAATTAGCACCGTTATTTTCTTTCAAAATTCAACTTTATTAATAAAGGAACTTCAATTAGGATGAAGAAAGACACTGGGCTGGATTTTGTCATTGGGGCTGGCTGGGGTCGTGTCATCCGCTTTTTGTGTTATCCACCCGATTCCAAATCGATGTGGGAGATTGATGCGATTTTCACATAATTGGGCAATTGAGTTCCAGCGTGTGGGAACCCATGGCCCAATTAGTTTTTACAGTCTGAAACTCGCCTCTGATGAAGTCATCATTGCTGCTGCATTTAAGGTCTGCAAGAAGCCTTGCTTCTTCTGCAGACTGCCAACCTTTTGGCCTTTGCAGTGAGAGGGACCTGGAGGCAGAATGAACAGCGGATGTTCTAAGTCTGCTCCCAGATTTGATGATGTCGCCCTGCAAGCTTTGGTGGAGGGAGCAAGAGCTAATAAGGAGGTGCTCTTCCCTTCAGGGAGGAAGAAGCCTCCCCAGCAGACCAAGGCTGTGTGGATCCAGGTGGCCCAGGTGGCCCAGGAGGTCAACTCGTTGTCCCTCATCTGCAGAACCTGGCTTCAGTGCAGGAAGAGGTTTCCTGACCTTCTGCGCACTGGAAAAGTGAGTATGAATTTCCCATCACGCTCAATCTGATCCCCATTACCTCTCCTCACCAGCACTCCGCTTTAGCAACCTCTTCCTCCACATCCCACTTGACACTGACATCCCTGCACCCTTACCCATTCCCCCTCTCTCTATGGTCACATTCACCTAACTATTCGACTATGCAGCCCTCACACTCCCTATCACTGTGATGCTATGAAAACAACTTACAAAACACAGGGCGGGCCCTTGGTCTTGCCAACTCACTCCATCTTTGTCTCCTTCTAAGCATCTATGCTATGGATTCTCTACACTCACTCCTTCATTCTCACTCTCACTCAAACTCCACTTGTTTCCCTCATTGCAGGAAAAGAGAGCTCGCAATAAGAGGGAAAGAGCGAGGACAGGAGGAGGGCCACCCTCAGTAGCCCATCTCACCTCTTGGGAGGTGGTGGTCCTGGAGATAGTGGGACTCGAGGACGATGCGCAAGTGGGGGATGGATAGGCGGGTGCATCGGAGAAAGCTGGTGTCAGAATAGTTTTCATCTCTCATTGACATTGCATGAGTTGCTGATAATGATTCTGAAGCTTTAACAGATGGACTTATGATCATTTGCAATATGCAATGTGCATGTAACCTTGGCCTCACATCTCTGACTCTTTCCTTTACTCCCCCCACAGGACCATCACAAGCACCCATCCCCACTATCCAGGAGGAACAGCCTGAGTCTCCAGACTCCTCAGAGGAAGCTGCAACCGCTGAGGGCGCAGCGTCAGCAGAATTCAGCCAACCCAGCACCAGCGCAGACACTCACACCTCGGTGGGACCATCGCAAGATAGAGTAGTGTTGTCACCTGGTGTATCACAGCTCACAAGTGAGCATCAACAGATTGTGGAGACAGGGACAGCAGTGGAGAGTCCTAGTCGGAGGGCGCAGGACTCTCCCAGCTCCGCACAGCTGCATGTCGACCCTCTGCCTCTGGGTCCATCTAGAAGAACAGCGGTGCTGGAACTCCAGGAACAGGTGCAGGAGTCTCTGGCAGGTTTTGTCTCCAGGGTCGCTGCGAGTGTGGAGTGAATGGAGGAGTCCATCGCGAACATGAGCAGAGCCTTTGTGGAGCCATTGGCGCATGAACGCAGCACCACGGAAAGGATGGCAACCTTCGTGGAAAGGATGGCTACGGCCATGGAGGCAGTAAGTTGCCGGAGTGAGGAAAACATGGTGAGTGTTCAGAATAGACTGACATCTCCGGAGGAACGATGGTCAGCTATTGAACAGAGAAACCAGAGCTTCATGGAAGTCCTTCTGAGTAGGACTGCCAGTGCAGATACGGGTCACCATGGCCACCCTGATGTGCAGCAAGGTGCTCTCAAGCCACTTGCAAGCGCGGAGGGGGGACCTGACTCATGAGAGGGAAGTTGGTGGCAGACATCAAGGAAGTGGGGGCTCTTCTCCAAGCGCTCACACTTCCATGCCACTGCAGAGCCCTCGGTCAGAGCCCCACCAGAATCCCCACCCAACTGAGATCGGCGTCTCAACCCCTGCACAGCCGCAGGAGCAGCAGACTGTTGATGAGCCCTCACAGGTTCGCAACCCCAGAGGATGCCCGCCAGAGGTGTCGAGACAGGAGCAGCAAGAAAGTGAGCAAGGGGCCTCTGAAGCCACAGGGGAAGCACCACGTAGGAGCACGCGTAAAAGAAAGATACTGCACAAATAGTCACAAGTGTAGTCACTTGGGTGAAATGCCATCAGTTGGTTATTGTAAATAAAAATTCTGATGGCAACTGTTGCAGTTGTGGCGTGTGTCATTTCGCAAATGGGACTTCCACATTGAGGGCTTAGGATTACTTGCAATTGTCAGTATGGTGGTCAGAGTGCTAGGAATCCTCTGGTTCCTGGCCATTGTCGATGCTCTGGTAAGAAGCTGCGAAGCAAAAGTGCTTGATTGGCTAGGCTAAGCAAATCTGGCCAAGATGAATGCGTTCCTTGCATCCCGGGCAGCAATGTTCTCGTGTACTGCTGCCGCTGGTTGGGCCTCTGCAAGATGCTGCTGCTGCACCACCGCCGCCATCATTTTGGAAAATTGCATGGAGGCGGGGGTCGGGCCTGCCCGCACGCCTCCATTCCCGCCTCCTCGGGCCTGGCAAAATCCGACCCACTGTCTCTCTTACACATGCATTCTGCTTTAAAAGAACATAATATAAAATTTACCCAAATAAATCTTTTAAAATTTGTTGTCTAGATTTTCTTTAAAGAATTTTGAAAAACAAAAATTTTTTTTTTAAGTGACTGAGATGCGAATTCTATAATTTGGGTTGCAGAATGCTGTATTGCATTCAGGTAAATTGCGCTGCTTGATGTAAGATCTGCCTGTAGTTTGCGGAGTCACTGCTCTGGGCAAAAATATCAATTACTAAAAGAAAATAGCACAGGAAAATAGCTCAAAAAGCATCTTCAGTGATTTGATTGATACACTTATGAGCAAACCATGATGACAAAATCTTTACATAAAGTTTCCCCATTATAAATGTTTACATTGTAAATCTCCAATATAAATGTTGAGTTAAATATTACAAGAAATAACCTTTGTCAACAACAAGTGCAGTCTGTGCGCCAAGATTCTTAACAATATATTAGATGTTCCTCCATGGCGTTGCGGGTGGGCAGTCAAGACCTGTACAATGTTGAGGAATTTTATCTCCATTTCTTCAAAGTATGTGATGACCATATACCCCAAATCAGTGGACAATCGAAGCAGCTGTTGCAGTAACAGATTACAAAATAACAGAATAACCTGGAGAACTTAAATTAGAACAAAATGCTCTTTTTGACACCGTACAATTCTAACAAGAAAACTTGAACCCATACCAACCACATGTATTGTGATTCACTGACGGCAATGAAAGATTACTGATGAACATTGCAGCATATCTAAACAGGTACCAGTGAATTCATAACAATTAATGGAGCAGTGGGTACTACTGAATCAATAAGTTCATAGAGCAGGGCATTAGCAAATTAAGAAATTGAAAGCAGTGGGCATCATTGAATTAATACACTTGTGGGGCACTGGCAGATTCAGTGGAGAACTGGACAGCAGTGAGTCAGTAAATTCATAGACCAGCAGATGCATGCTGCCACTGTTTCGTGCCCCAGTGGCTGCAAATTGGCTTTTACCAGTTTTACCAATAGTTTACTTTTCCAAAGTGTTCTGAGCCATCATGTATTTGCGGACCGTAAATATTGGTGCAGAAAACTAAAAGGCTCTTTAGTTTGCTGAAGCTCTTAAAACAGTTAATACCATATTGGTTTATTTGTTTCTAATCATTCCTTTTAGTTAAAATATCAGTAATGCCTTGGCCACTATGAAGAATAATTGATGGGAGAAAAACTCATGGGGAAAAGGAAGGCTGCAAGTAAATGTGAGGTGGGGGTTAGGGTCACAGGGTTGGTTTGGGGTTGGTGGTTACATGTTCAAGTCCGAGACTATGGGTTATGATGTCGGGGCATGACGCCAACCAGGGAAAGCTGGGATTCAGGTAGGTCCAAATCTGAGATCAGGTGGCTTGAAATGGTAGGGAGATCTGAAAATTGGCAAGAGTGCCCTGGCTGCTGTTTACATGTGAAAAACCCAAAAAGTATGTTTTAAAAACGTGATAAATGGCTGAAAAGGCTCTTAAAAATTGTGTGGTAGGTGGGAGCTTGCAAACGGGTAAAGGAATTCTGTGTGCCCCGTTTATTGGGTGTAAACATGGATTCTAAACACCTGATCTACAAGAAAATACCTGAAAATTGGGTGGGGTGGCGGTGGGGGGGAATAAAGTAACTGCTGGAGTTTACTGAGAGGCTCACGCCACTGCACCATCTGGTGGCCAGAGTCTGATTATATTGTGACGAATAACTGTTGACATAAAATTGCCAGCATTATCTTTTACAGAACACTTTAACATTGTAAACATTGATGTAAATTATTATTAATAATTGTGGTAGCAGAAAATTTGTGCCATATGCAAGAATTTTGTAAGGTATGTTATATTGATTCACTTACTAGAGTAATATTTAAGATCATATATTTTTGCTGCATAATATGCAATACATTTGTTGCCCTAATATGGTAAATTTAGCATGGACTCTTCAGGCTCAGGGATTTCATTTTCAGAACTTGCAAAGATAATTCAAATCGATCACAACAAAGTTATAACCAAGGTAAAAGTTTTCAAAAGAAATGCAGTTTCAAATACTGTCTGTCAAAAAAGTACTGCTTGATAATATGAAAGTAGTAAAAATGTTTTTGTATTAAAGGGTAAGAAGGGAACCACATGTATTGGCATATATGATCCTCACAATAAACAAAACAAGGTAAACACAATTTATGTTTACAACCTATTTTGAGCAAAATGTAGAAGCTTTGCTGTGATTTTTCCCTCTTACGTTGCTATTCATTTGTATTCCCAGCTGCTGTATATCTTTGACAAAGAAGTGTCTTTGATTAGTTGCTCTGTCAACATGGAAAGAACACTGCTGGGTGAGTGAGATCAGTTTCTACTCTGGCAATGAGACTCTTTTATACTGTGATCATGTATCAGAATTCTAGCCGTGCACCTTAAGATTACAGTTTGACTTGTTTAAATTTGAGCTGCTTCACCTTTCTTTCTCAAGTGAATTTGCTTTTTCTAAGAAAATAATAATTCTTGATATTCTTTTTATTAGCTGTAAGTATTCTGCAGTTTACTGGAAGTGGTTTACCAATCGAAACATTCAGACCAGGTATTTTAAACATTGTTATGTATAGTTATTATTAAACTAAACATTATTAAAACTTTGAAATGAAATATCAACCGAGTTTGTTTTTTGAACAATCCTTTTGAAGCTTTCGATGATAATTGCCCTCACTGAGATGATGTGTGTTGGGCGAATGCTTTGTTGCTAATAGCCAGAAAATGGTGATTGGTTGGCCCAACACACATTTGATCATTTCTTGAAGGTATCGTCAACTGGTAGCCTGTCAAGATAGTGTCATTACAGATTGATTTGAGTTGATGGATTTGTGGTTTACTTCTGTTTTTGTATTTCAGTTGAGATTTCTAAAGGGTTTTATATTGTTCAAATAATTGGATATGGTTTACAATGCTATATGACAAAAATAAACTCCAATAGACTTCACTTCATTGTTGTATTAAAAGTATATTTAAATTCTAATGAAACCATCTGATGCATCAGATCTGTTACTGTTTAATATTAGATATGATTGGTCAAACCATTCATTTGAATTATAATTATTTTAACAGTTTCTCTTATTGAGAGTGAAAGTTATGAAAGCACAACTATTAGAGTTTTGGAACTTGAGGATTTTCAACCTGCACGAGAAAGGAAGATTTAAGCAATGATAAGTGGTGATAAAAGCAGAGAGGATTTTCTTTGTAATCTAAGCATTTATACAGAGCATATCATAGAATTATAGAAATCTACAGCACAGAAGGAGGCCATTCGGCCCATCTGGTCCATGCCGTGATTTATGAACAAAATAACTTCCTTCAGTATTGTACATCAATGAAACATTTACAGGTGTCGGAAGGGCGTTGAATATCTAAAATATCATGCACACGGACCGAAAAGGATAGGGTAAGAAGGCCTGAAACACCCAGATATAGGTGGAGTCAGCAAATGTCTGATGGATCTAATGCTATTGTGATTGAGGTCTGCGAAGAATAGTGACAGATCATTGTAGTTAACCGTGGTCCATCTTGCGATGATTTCAGCAGAGAGGGTTAGGAAAAGGTAGGTTGAGAGATTGCAAGCCCTTGGGAGAGGAGATGAAGAATTGGGATTTTTAAATTATTGCTTCTGCTAAATGGTTAGGTTAGGTAAGTTCAGTGGGCAGGGTGGATCCCAGCATTGAAAACATTTTCAGTACACCAGGAAGGGAGTCCATGTAGGAATATGTTTTGCATCTGTGTATGTGTGAGCACAGTTTCTCTGGGTTATAATAGCAGAGCCATGTGAATCTATGTTACAGGAATACTCATCTGCATGGTGAGTAGCAGGAGATGAGCAGATAGCCCATCGCAAGAGTCAAGAGTGTTCCATAGACATAAGTAGCAGGCAGTTGAGTGGGATTAACATTACCTTGATGGACTAGATTCTTCCCATGATTGCCCAAAGTCCTAAAATATGAAACAGGGTGCTGGCTACCTTTCCTCTCCCTCATCCCGCCAGGTGCTCTAGCAACCATTGGATATTTGTTAGTTCTATTAGCAGAGGTATGAGGAGTATGGTAGGATTGGTAAAGTATTCTGAGTTCACACTCCTCAGACTGTTGATTGGTAGTTGTGTTGTTTCTATGCAAAAATGCTACTAGTTGGGCTTTTTTTTTGCAATTTGCAGTAACTATTCTCATGATTAGTATGAATTTTCCTTATTTAATGTTTTGTGAAAGGCAAGTGGTTTTGTAGATGGTATTTAGTATTTAACTTTGAAGTGGGTCCTTAGCAACAGTAATAATGAATATATTACACAAGTCACTCTCTGGTTTTGAGTAGAAATTCCACATTTAAAAGTCAAACTCCAAGTTTTGCATTTGTATCACAAATAAGATCTAAAAGATTAAAATTAGTTACTAACTTTATTTTTTTTTACTGTAGTTATATTAGGTGCAGAGACACTTTAAATCTCACCACTGCTTTATGCGCAGTGGATTTTTCTTTTCCAGAGCTACCTGCCTATTGGAAATCTCCATAAATAGGGATTGCAGTTAAAAATCAAATATTAGGTATAGATTTCACCGTGGACTGTTCATGAGCAGTGAGGCATGGAAGCTCCTATCTCGGATAGGGAATGGTGCATGGTGTGGGGACATCAAAGAATGTTTTTTGGTCAGTTATGCTGCTTACTTGAAAATATGTCTTGGAAGTATTTTAAATGTGTGACCTATTTGATTTTTATGTGAAATTATACTGTATTGCAATACTACATAAATGCCTTTTGTAGAAAACAAATTACAGTTTTTAAACAGTAGGACACGTATTGAGAAAGTACTAATGTTATTGTACTGTTTTCCTTTGTTAACTTTTGTTGCAGTATCTAGATGTTTGACCTTGTTGATTGAAATTCATCCAGTAAATAATACAAAAGTCTTAAAAGCCGTTGACTCTCATGTCAGAGTTCAGGTATTTATCACTAATTGTTCCCTTAATTTTGTTTTTATTAAGCTTTATAATAAATGTTTGGCAGTTAGCAGGCCGGGTGGCATTTTAAGCAGTGTCCCTTGCTGTTTGTTTTGGGCCTCAGTGATGGGAGGTAGATTTTCACCTACAAATCTCAGATACTTTTTTCAGTCCATTAGCCAGGTCAAAGGTGAAAAGCAGAACCAGAAGTGCTCCTTCCAAAACTGTTGGGAGAGTCCTAGTGGGTCAGTGGTCTTGCGTGATTCGTTACTGAGCAGCATTGGTAGAGGCCTGTGAACTGGACTGCCCAGCGACTTCCCCTGGAAATTATTCATGATATAAAGAGGGTGAGAAAGTAACTTCTTTAAAAATTGAGTGTTCAGTAAGAGGATAATATAACGAAAGCCAGTGATCAGCAAATGTGTGTACAGTGAAGAACAGTTATAGGATTTAGGATAAAAAGGACCTTACGATTAAATCTCTCAAACCTCTTGTGACCTAGTTGGGATAGTAGTAATACAAGAGGGAAACCTGTGTCTTTTGATATTCTTTAAGTAATAACAAACATATTAGCCTGCAGTAGGTTTGATTTATATTTTTAAAATTAATGAAGCATGTTAAAAAGTTTACAACTTTTTTTTTTCTGGTCTCGATGTTTGTTGGGGGAAAGAGTACCAGAGGGAGTGGTGTGAAATGTAGCACTTGTTAATGCTTTTTCTAAATTTTCAGGTTCAAATCTTGGGGATACTTGTGTGACCAGTCAAAAAAAAAAAGGAATAGCGTTTAGTGGGCATGGATGTTTAGCTTTAGTGATATATACTTTGGATGTTGTACTTTGATTTTCCAGCGGCTTTTCATTATTATTGTGTCTATATTTGAGTTTTAATAGGTTTAACCTTGGCAAACCCCGCCTTTAATTTCCTTAACTCAGCCATTGTGTTTGAAAGCAGTTATTCTAATTATCTTGGCAGCGGGTGCATTTAGACACTGTATGCACAAAGGGTGCAGTAATGAAAGACTACCATATCATAGTCTGCAATTCTGGAATCAACATTTGTGTAATGGCTAACAGCGCACCTCGTGACTTAAGCATTTTAACACTGGTGTATTGTGAACATAAGAGCAGACTTGCAAAGACAGTTGATAGTGTGGTACAGGTAGTCGGCACCTTCCCGTGCAAGCGCCGGAGATGCAACACCTGCCCTTTTACCTCCTCCCTTCCCACTGTCCAGGGCCCCAAACATCCCTTCCAGGTGAAACAGCGATTTACTTGTACTTCTTGTAATTTAATATACTGTATTCGCTGCTCACGATGTGGTCTCCTCTACATTGGGGAGACCAAACGCAGATTGGGCGACCACTTTGCGGAACACCTCCATTCAGTCCGTAAGCATGACCCTGAGCTTCCGGTCGCCTGTCACTTTAATTCACCGCTTCACTCCCACTCTGATCTCTCTGTCCTCGGGCTATTGCATTGTTCCAATGAAGCTCAACGTCTGCCGGACGCAACATTGAGTTCAACAATTTCAGATAATTATCCCTGCCCCCATTTTTCATGCAGTATGATTTTTGCCATTCCCATTTGCAACATTTTATCTTTCCTGCCTCTTACAAAAGTACAGGATGTTCTTTCTATTCCTTCCTTCCTCCCCTCCTAACCCCCCCCCCCTGTCTCTGCACCTGCTTAATATCTGTTACATCTCCAGCTTTTTCCAGTTCTGATGAAGGGTCCCAGACCTGAAACGTTAACTCTGTTTCTCTCTCCACGGATGCTGCCTGGCCTGCTGAGTATTTCCAGCATTTTCTGTTGTTATTAAATTTGTCTGACTGTGTTTGTAGAAAGTCTGTCTCCTGTAAAATTGTGTGCACTCGTCAGTTGCTGAGAGAGATTAAGATTTCTTTAAGCATGCCTTTATAATTCTTAAGTATAAATGAATAGTCTGTGGCCCCATTCTGACTTTAGGATATGAATGGGAAGTGTTTTGAGTTCTGTTGGTTTCGAGAGAAAGACTGCAGGCTGCCTGGCTCCTCTCCACCACAACTAGCAGTGACAATTTCAGTATCCTGAGTGTTGCAGGCGGGCTTGCAGTCCAGTAGGTTGGCACAGGCCTGGCCTGCTTTCTGTGGCTTCTCTTCCCGGAATGGTTGGTTGTGGGAACATGATCAGAATGTGTTTATTAATGTGCATTTCTGGACACTGTACCTTTCTCTGCACGATAACTGATGGAGGGACTATCAATGAAGAATTGATATGCCCTGTTATTTTATCCTGAGCTGGCCGTTGCACATTCTATGGAATGTGGTAGTTGTGATTCCATTCCTCATGTTATCTGGGATTCTTGGCCTTTTTCAAGCTTCTTTGTTGTTCTTTGGCTGGGAGGGAGACATGGTACAGAGGATCAAAATGTTTTGCGTGGGTCTGTTGGGGAGTGGAGATGCAGTCACAGGAGAGTTGGCCCACATTGGAATGTTTTTGAACGTGACCAGATCTTGGAGGAAATGTTTAATTTGATGTGGCAGAATATGTCATGTTAGATTAGCTGGTATTTTTCTACCAGTATTGGAAGGACATAATCTGGCCTTGTTGAAGAGTTAGCTTGGCTTCTTGACTAGTGCCAGGTTCAGAATCCACTTGTGGTCAGTGTATCTAGGAACTCCTTTGGTTTATGTCGGGTCTCATTTTTGTCTTAGTGGTGACTTTCATGGCAGTATAGATCTCCTATCTTTATGGGTTTGTGATGTTCTCCTTTTTGGTAGAGGAGAAGACAATAATGTGAACACTGAACATGGTCTCTGTGTTTCACAAAGTTAGCTTTGGGGAGGTGTGGGTTTAACCATTCTCCAGTATATAGTGGGTGAGCTTCACCTGCAGGAAGGACATGGACTCTGGGTCACAGAGGAGATTGTGGCTTAGGTCCAGCTTTGGAATAGTTTTTTTTGTGATTGAGTTGCAGGGTGACTAGAACATGGTCAGAGATAGCTGGTTATAGGCCTTATTCGGCAGATCGCCACTCATGCTAGGTGTGCTTGATTCAGAAGAGATGGTCAGTTTTGTAGAATTTCTGTTTTATGTGGGTTTGAATAAAATATGAATCCCTTCTCTGTTGGGTAAGTGGTTCTATCAGATGCAAGTTATTGCATCGTTCTCGGTTTGTTTCTGGCTGCTTAGCCTGTTAAACCTATGTCCAGGAAGCCTCTCCAACGAGAATGTTTAGGTCTCATCCCATAATTACTGTCTTCCATGTGAGTCACGGTGGGGAATACACTGTATGCAATGGGTGAATTTCATTTCCATTCTGACCACTGAGGCCCAGATTGATGCCAGTACAGCCCTAATGCTTGCTAACCCAAGCTGGGTTGAATGGAATTGTGCAAACCTAGATTACTGCTGCAGTTAGCATGTATACTTTGGCTACAAGGGCTCAAGACTTTTTACTGTGGAGGCTGACCTAGTTCAGGAATTCAAGGTTTCCACATAAATTCCGTAACTTATTATTGGGTCTCCACTTTGCACAGTGGGTGGGGCCTCTGTTTCAGCAGCAGGCTCTGGTTATAGTTATGGTGATGGCTATCCTTGTCTTTATAAGTGCCAACTGTTTTAGTGCCACTGCTGGCATTAATCACAAGATGCAGAGGCAGTGTTCCTCCCGAGCAGGATCTGACCAGCTAAGGTGATAGCTATTTCAGACAAAAGGCAGATTTCTGTCTGGGTCACAACGGCCAGGCATATTCAACATCATGGAGGATTCTGCATCATCTTTTACTTTGCAAAAGTGAATGGGAAATAATTTTTTTTTAGGATAAAGCACAAGTTTTTCTTTAAATTGAGAGAGAAGATGGCTTCATTCCACAGATGCTGCCTGACCTGAGTGATTCCAGCAATTTCTGTGTTTATTTCAGGCTTCATTTTGATGTTTAGCTTTGAGTTATTGTAACTCCAACTCCAACAAGCGAGAGTCTAACCACGGCCCCTTGACATTCAGTGGCATTACCATCATCGAATCCCCCACCACCAACATCCTGGGGGTTGACCAGAAACTTAACTGGACCAGCCACATAAATACTGTGGCTACAAGAGCAGGTCAGAGGCTGGGTATTCTGTGGCAAGTGTCTCACCTCCTGACTCCCCAAAGCCTTTCCACCACCTACAAGGCACAAGTAAGGAGTGTGATGGAATACTCTCCACTTGCCTGGATGAGTGCAGCTCCAACAACACTCAAGAAGCTCAATACCATCCAGGACAAAGCAGCCTGCTTGATTGGCACCCCATCCACTACCTTAAATATTCACTTCCTCCACCACCGGTGTAATGTGGCTGCAGTGAGTACCATCTACAAGATGCACTGCAGCAAGTCGCCAAGGCTTCTTCGGCAGCACCTCCCAAACCCGCGACCTCTTCCACCTAGAAGGACAAGGGCAGCAGGCGCATGGGAATACCACCACCTCCAAGTTCCCCTCCAAGTCACACACCATCCTGACTTGGAAGTATATCGCTGTTCCTTCATCGTCGCTGGGTCAAAATCCTGGAACTCCCTACCTAACAGCACTGTGGGAATACCTTCACCACACGGACTGCAGCAGTTCAAGAAGGCGGCTCACCACCACCTTCTCAAGGGCAATTAGGGATGGGCAATAAATGCTGGCCTTGCCAGCGACGCCCAGATCCCATAAGCGATTTAAAAAAAAAAAAAACTTACCAGGGGTCCATCTTAAGTTTTGTCAGACTGTTTTAATGTACTCTTATTTGTATCTGGAGATGGCCGAGCAAAGAAGAATGTTAGATTACTCATTGTAGGTTTAGTCTTGCTCATTGTTTAACTATGGTACAGTCTCTATATACACACATTATAGCCTTACCCCAATGTTCTTCATCTGACCTGTTGAGATAAAACTATTAGGATTTAAAGTTGAATCATGCCTTGTGGTGCCAATATACATGCACAGGGTTTTGCTGTGGCATCTGGTTGGTAAGTGTGCCAGATTGCGATCGATGTTGAGATGGGTAGAGATATATCTACAGATACAGGGCCCAAAATTCTGTCACTTTTGGTACAAAACTGGTGTAATTCTGGCATAGGGGCCTGGAATTTTGGGTGTTAGTCAGATATGCCAGGGTTTCACATCTTAACAGACCCGCTAAATTCCAGTAGAACTGCCTGCTGCCAAAATATGTGCCTGCCTCCTAGGTGGTGCATACATGACAAGGTAATGAGGGCAAAAGCTGCTGATCCAGAAATTCTGCCATTTACACCAGAATTGCACCTGATTTAAGTTAAGTTTGTGGGGGGAAAAAAAGGGCACAGTTACTTGTGTGACTTGTCGAACCAGGAAGCGGTTGAATTCACAGGCTTTGAATGTCCAATTTTGTCTGAAACATCCTTTTGTGTAGTGGAGAGCTGTGTCGTGCTTGTTATATCTTTGCTTTGGGGCTTGGCACGCTTGAGGGTTGTAGGGCCTGGGCACCTATGGGTGGCATTGGGCTGCGGGTCCTGGCATGGGTGTTGGGCAGCTAAGAATGTTAATGGCTCGTTGCAGCGGAAGGATGCTGTTGTTGAGGTCAAGTATGTTGAAGCGGCCCGTGGCGGGGGGGGGGGGGGGGCACTCTGAACTTGTGTTGGGGCTCATTGCCCCCTCTAGGGGAAGCTGTTGCATTTGCTGGCAAGTTTATTGTTTTCCTGTTTCCTCTGGGTGTGCGGTATGCTGCTTCCACTGTTCAGGAGTGGGATCCCTGTTATTCCAGTGAAGGAGAATTTGCATATATATATTCCATTTGAGTGAATTTCAGCATTAGTGCTCACCTCTTTCTATGTGAGACTCCTGTTCTGGGTCACAGCTACAATAATCAGGTCTGCTGACCGAGTTAGTACTTTAATGAGTGCTCCTGCTGACACTGCCAAGAATTATTCCAGAAACTGGCAGATTAGCTGAGGCTGTACTTGCTGATCCAGCTTGCATGAAAGGGGATGCGAGCGATTGGTCTGGGGATTTACACACTCTGTTTTTCCTGGTATCAGGGTCTTTATGCTGGTGGCTAGAGTTTTGTTGGTCAGTGGGATTGGGAGCTGAGAATGGACCTTCGGTACAGAGACGTAAACGTATAAGCTGCTCCTCCTTTACTGAACAGAACATGAAAACTGCTTTTTATTTTTCCAGCTGAAAGCACTGAGTCATGCCATGCTATGGTTCCATGGGCACCAGCAGTCCTTTGATACTTTCCCCAAGCTTACTTTTGTGTGATCTTGGATACTGAATAAACCTAATCAGCCCTTGCCTGAGGCCCACACACATGCACACTCTAACAGACGTCACTGGATAGTAGTAGTCAGCAATAGGAACCCTCACTCATTTCTCCGCCCCCCCCCCCCCCTTTTTCCTCTCCTCCCACTAGCCCAGGGTCACTGAGGCCAATTGTTGTACCCAAAATGTTGTCCTGGCTGAGATAAACAAACTCGGGAGGAATTGGGAGCAAAAAATTCTAGTCTGGATGACTTCATACTACAATGGGTGATACACAAGGTGAGTGGGGGAGCAAACTGTTCATAATTTAACCAAAATCCCCCTTCGTGAAAGGATGGCTGGTGTGGGGAATTTGAAATTGCCCTACTGAAGTAAAGGATGCTCTTCAAAGACTGGAATTTTTGGGGCAGTGTAGAATCGGTTTTACTCTGCTGTCACTGACTGCAGTGTTTGGTGTTGACAGTGGGCGTCAAGAGTGCAAAGATGTTTCATTCCCTAATTACCTTCACCAAAAAGGAATTTTGGAGATTTTTTCTTTATTTTAGTTGGCCCTTTTCTGGTTGATCCCATGTATTGCTTTTGTGTGTGATTTGAATAGAAAGCTAGATACAGCTCTTGTATCTTGGGAAAAGCCTCAGCTAACTACGCATAAATGAGGAATGATGGTATTTGTATAACTTTACATACCTAACAGCAATTACTACGCTTCAAAGTAATTCGGAGTATGTGAACCACTTTGAGAGGTTTGAGATGTAATAAAGCATTTGATTAGTCGCAAATCTATGTTGGAGCACCTATAATAAAGTTTTAGAAGAAGTTTGTTTCTCAATTGTAGAACTTGGTCAAATTTTAAAAAAATGAAAAGAAAGACTTGCATTTCTATAGCGTCTTTTACGACCACTAGTCGTCCCAAAGTGCTTTACAGCCAGTGAAGTACTTTTGAAGCGTAGTCACTGTGTTGTAATGTAGAAAAATAACCTGGGAAGACTCGCTGTTTATGCTCACGTGAAGAATTCGATGGCTCTCCATTTGTTGTTGAAAAGATGGACCTTATTTTGTTCTGTTTAATATGTTATTTGGAGAGCTGTACATTTGCACATCTGAGGCAATGTTTGCCTGCCACTGCCACTAACTTGTATATCAAACTGTACTAGTTTTAAAAAAAGATATTCATGCTTGTAAGTTTCACAATGTCTCTTTTAAAAATTTTTTATTTTTGCAGTTCCTCTATCCTGCTTCAGATACGAGGCCATTTCCTGAAAGCCACTTGCTGGTAGTTTCAGAGGACCGATGTAAGTTGTGGGACCACGCTGAGTCGAATGCACCAAGGTGTGCTCGTATCACCGAGTGGTACGATGTAGTTTTGTGCAATTTTCTCCGCACACGGGCCCCGATATTTACGGGGAGGGAAGCACGGGAGCGTGTTTGCGGGGGGGATACCCAGAAATGCTGGGACCGCGGAGATCCTGCTGAATTTAACGGCAGGACCTTGTCATCATTTCTTTTACTCTGTTTCCCACCCAGCAGCCGGCCATATCAACAGGCTGGTCAACTACCAGGCGGGAAAGCCAGCAGTAGAAGGCCGCAATTGGGTCAGTCTCCGGCAACTGGGCAAGATTGCCGCATGTTGGTGAGGGGGGTTAGACTGGAAGTTGGGAGGGAGGGGTGACCGAGAAACATTACGCGGTTGGTGAGAGGGACCTGGGCGAGATTGTTGGTTTGCGGGGGGGGGGGTGTGGCCAAGTCAGCCAATCGCAGCAGAGGGGGTGGGGGGAAACACTCTTGCTCCTCCTGGTCCACAAGCAGTGATATAAAAACACTTACCTGCTGGATCCCACTGTTCCTGCCTCCCTTTAGCTGCTGGGTTTCCTGAGTCCTGGGAAATCCATGGAGCAGGCGTTGAATTCAAACTGCTGTGAAAATATCACAAACTGAGCATCATTTGAATATTATAATTACAGACTCGCCTCTCCAGAGTGGGTTATTTGGACACCCTGAAAACTGCCGCGGTTATAGTAAAATTAACCCCATAGAGTTACTGATCTCAGTTGTGAGAAGGCTGAAAATTAAGGCCCAAGTGCCTTTCCTAATGAGAGGGGTGGGGTGGGGAGGCAAATTAGTCACTCTGGAACACTCATTTATTTTAATGGGTGTTTATAGACTGGCGTGGATTTGGAATATCCTGTGTGACATGGGGGACTTCTGAGGGCAAGAAAAGCCAATTTTAGCGCAAGATTTATTCTGTTTGTTTATGAGAGACAAATATTGGTCCCATTATTTTTGAATAAATTTATTGCATTTGGTATGTAAATTGATCAGTAGATATATGCTTTTCATTTTATTAGGATCATTTACTAATGACTTTGAAGTTGAAGCTTTGCTCAGCTACAATTGATAATTTGAATTTGCTGAGAATGTTCCTAATAGTGTGCATAGAAAAGTGTACAATAATAGAAGGCACATTTGATTGAAAACATGGGGATAATTTAGGCACCTGTGTTCCTCCAGTTGTGCAATGTAACACAATTGTCTCCCAATCCTATTGTATTTCTTCTCCAAATGTCATTATTTCTTTGTGACATCCTGGTCCACTCCTCTATCACCCCCAACACCCCTTCCCCTTCGCCCAGCACCTTCCCGTGCAAGCGCAGGAGATGCAACACCTGCCCTTTTACCTCCTCCCTTCCCACTGTCCAGGGCCCCAAACACTCCTTCCAGGTGAAACAGCGATTTACTTGTACTTGCAATCTAGTATACTGTATTTGCTGCTCACAATGCGGTCTCCTCTACATTGTGGAGACCAAACACAGATCGGGTGACCGCTTTGCGGAACACCTCCGTTCAGTCCGTAAGCGTGACCCTGAGCTTCCGGTCGCCTGTCGCTCTAATTCTCCGCTCCACTCCAACTCTGATCTGTCCATCCTCGGACTCTTGCACTGTTCCAATGAAGCTCAACGTAAGCTCGAGGAACAGCACCTCATCTTTCGATTAGGCACATTACAGCCTTCTGAACGCAACATCGAGTTAAGAACATAAGAAATAAGAGCAGGAGTAGGCCATGTGGCCCTTGAGCCTGCTCCGCCATTTAATAAGATCATGGCTGATCATCGACCTCAACTCCGCTTTCCCGCCCGATCTCCATATCCCTTGATTCCCCTAGAGTCCAAAAATCTATCGATCTCAGCGTTGAATATACTCAAAGACTCAGCATGCACAGCCCTCTGAGGCAGAGAATTCCAAAGATTCACAACCCTGAGTGAAGAAATTCCTCCTCAACTCAGTCTTAAATGGCCTACCCCTTATCCTGAAACTATGCCCCCTAGTTCTAGACACTCCAGCCAGGGGAAACAACCTCTCAGCATCTACCCTGTCAATCCCCTTCAGAATCTTGTATGTTTCAATGAGATCACCTCTCATTCTTCTAAACTCCAGAGAGTATAGGCCCATTCTACACAATCTCTCATCATAGGACAGCCCTCTCATCCCAGGAATCAATCTGGTGAACCTTCGTTGCACCGCCTCCAAGACAAGTATATCCTTCCTTAGATAAGGAGACCAAAACTGTGCGCAGTACTCCAGGTGTGGTCTCACCAAGGCCCTGTACAATTGTAGCAAGACTTCCTTACTCTTATACTCCAACCCCCTTGCAATAAAGGCCAACATGCCATTTGCCTCCCTTATTGCTTGCTGTACCTGCATGCTAGCTTTCTGTGTTTCTTGCACGAGGACACCCAAATCTCTCTGAACACCAACACTTGAAAGTTTCTCACCATTTAAAAAAATATTCTGTTTTTCTATTCTTCCTACCAAAGTGACTAACCTCACATTTCCCTACATTATACTCACTCAGTCTATCTATATCCCTTTGCAGACTCTGTTCTCCTCACAGCTTACTGTCCCACCTAGCTTTATTCAACAATTGCAGACCATGACCTCGGCCCCTTTTATTAAAAAAAAATTAAAAAATTAATTCTCTCACATGGCAGCTGATGATGATTCTGTCATTGCCATTTTTACACCACATCTAGAGCCAACTTTTGTTTCTTAACTTGTCCCATTACCATCTCCTTTTGCCTTGCGCCATCATCCTTTTTGTCTTTTAATCTCTCCTGCCTTCCACTTCCACCCTATCACAGACCATCCCTTCTGTTCTTGCCTCCCCTCTCCCTTTCCCTGCCTCTGCACCTGCTTAAAGATCTCTTTCATTTCTAAACATTTTCCAGTTCTGACGAAGGGTCATCGACCTGAAACATTAACTCTGTTTTTCTCTCTCCACGGATGTTGCCTGACCTGCTGAGTGTTTCCAGCATTTTCTGTTGTTATTTTTGTTATTATTTCTGTTTTGGTTTGTATGCTGGTGTGTCATTTTTCTATACCACAAAAGTTGTACCTCTAGCATGTTTGACACACTTTTAAAGTGCTATTTTCAAAGTCTGCACCTGATTGGTTCAAATATTGCATTCCTAAAACAGTAATAAATCGCAACTGAAAAGATGGGGAACCTAATGATGAACAGTTATCTTTAAAAAGATACAGAGAAAGAAAGTCAGTCATTTGCAGCTTGACCTGGAGCTGGGCATCTACGAGCAGCTGCCAATCTAGAAACATAGAAAAATAGGAGCAGGAGTAGGCCATTCGGCCCTTCGAGCCTGCTCCAACATTCAATATGATCATGGCTGATCCTCTATCTCAATACCATATTCCTGCTCTCTCCCCATACCCCTTGATGCCTTTTGTGTCTAGAAATCTATCTATCTCCTTAAATATATTCAGTGACTTGGCCTCCACAGCCTTCTGTGGTAGAGAATTCCACAGGTTACCACCCTCTGAGTGAAGAAATTTCTGCTCATCTCAGTCCTAAATGTCCTACCCCATATCCTGAGACTCTGACCCCTCATTCTAGACCCCCCAGCCAGGGGAAACATCCTCCCTGCATCCAGTCTGTCTAGCCCTGTCAGAATTTTATATGTTTCAATGAGATCCCCTCTCATTTTTCTAAACTCTAGTGAATACAGGCCTAGTCGACCCAATCTCTCCTCATACGACAGTCCTGCCATCCCAGGAATCAGTCTGGTGAACCTCCGCTGCATTCCCTCTATGGCAAGTATATCCTTTCTTCGGTAAGGAGACCAAAACTGCACACAGTACTCCAGGTGTGGTCTCACCAAGGCCCTGTATAACTGTAGTAAGACATCCTTGCTCCTGTACTCAAATCCTCTTGCAATGAAGGCCAACATACCATTTGCCTTCCTAACTGCTTGCTGCACCTGCATGTTTGCTTTCAGTGACTGGTGTACCGGGACACCCAGGTCCCTTTGTACATCAACATTTCCCAATCTATCACCATTTAAATAATACTCTGCCTTTCTGTTTTTCCTACTGAAGTGGATAACTTCACATTTATCCACGTTATACTGCATCTGCCATGTATTTGCCCACTCACTCAACTTGTCTAAATCGCCTTGAAGCCTCTTCCATCACCAGCCGGAGTGGTCTCCGATTCACCTCCTAATATGCTTGCTTTGTAGCCAGTTAAACGCTGCTCGACCTTAATAGAATGATACATTATGCATTATATAGTATAGTGCCCCTGTAATTAAAGAAACATGTTATCTTTTGACTTACCATAACGCCAAGGGAGAGTAGTGAGTGTTTTATGTAACATCACCGTAACTACAGTGTCCCCATTCATGTACCTGCATTTTTAATTTTGTTGCCCTTGAACACTTTCACGCTTAAATATCGAATCCTGTCCAAGCTCCATTTTGTTGTCTTTTTAAACTCAATTTTGCATGTCCGTCAAAAACTGAGCACCCTAAAATTGATTTAAATTTTTTTTTCTTGTTTAGGCATTGAGCATATTCACATAAGAGTGGCTGTTGAAGAAGGTTACCGAGTGGTAAGCGAGATGTTTTGGAACTGTAGTATGAGGTTGCAAGGATACTGCGCAGTGGAGCGGAAACATGCTTCAGGAAGAAAGTTGGGCAAAGCCAGCCGTTATTTAATTGTGGAGTCTGGTATTTAGCTTCTTGGAAAATGCTGCTTGGGAATTGTATCTGCCTACAGTTTTATAGCCTGCTTCAGATGTTACCTGTCTTCACACATTATAATATACTTGTGTGGAAAGATCAAAGTGAACTACACCCCTTGAGATCTGTTTGGATTTAGAAACTATTCTGCAGGCTTTTATCAGGGGCTGAGCTGACCACGATCAAAAAGTACTTTGCAACTTCACATCCTAGTTCAAGTTCATTGCTATGATCATGGTATTGCAACATATAGCTATAATTTATCAATTTAAAAAAAAAAATTGCTAGACAGTTGTGAGACTTGTAATTCTGTGAATATCCTCCCTCCTGCACCAGCCAATGATAGCTTCTGAGCAAAAAGAAACCTTTCCCAGGGAATAAAACGCATCAGAGTGTGAATAATTTTGATATAGTTAAATCATCTGCCATATTGATGCAGTTAAATCTGTTTTCTGGCAACATGCATTTGTTTTAAATTTATTTTAGATTGTTCAGAATCCTGATCGACTTCCCAAAGATATTATGGCTGAAGATTTTTTGTGGGCACAGTGGGATACACAGGGACAGAGGCTGTTCTGTATTGTTGAAAAGGTAAAATAAAAATGATTTGACCCAAGTGTCTATGTTTTGTTGGAATAAAAAAATAAAATATTTGATTAAATGAAGGGATAGAATGTAACTAATTGTTGCAATTTGACCCAGGGTCCCACAAGCAGCAGTGAGCGAAATGAGCAGATAATCTGTTTTTGACCGTGTTATTTGAGGGATAATTAATGACCAGGACACCGTGATGAACTCTGCTCTTCTTCCAAAAGTGTCATGGGATCCTTTTACATCCCCCTGCGAAGGCAGATTGGGCCTAGGTTTAATGTCTTATCCAAAAAACAGCACCTCCAGCAGTGCAGCACTCCCTTAGGGCTGCACTGGAGTGTCAGCCTATCTTATGTGCTCTAGTCTCTGGAGTAGGGCTCGAATCCCACAACCTTCTGACTCTGAGGTGAGGGTGCTGACACCTAGGGGGCGATTTTTGCCAATGGGGGCGCGTTGGAGGCGGGACTGCTGCTTGTCGGGTTTTAGTCCCGCCTCCATCGACTTCTGGCCAACCCACGCTATTTTCCCTTGATTGACCTCGTTAAGCCCGCCCAATTAAGGGAAAGCCGGTTACAGAGAACGTCAGCGTATGACGTTTCATCTGTCAAAAATGTTTGACAGATGAATTGTCATCGTTTGACAGCTCTGTGAAGCTGTCAAACACTGACATTCTCTGTTGTTTGATGAGTTCTTGTATTCAAGACTCATCAAACCTCTTTTGTGAGCAGAAATTAGATGGTTGTTGCATCTGAGAATGCAACAGCCATCTGTCATCTCTGCCGGTGAGATGTGAGACTCTCCGCATCCCCAACTGTTGAAGCCTGCAGGAAGAAACAAAGGTAAGTAAACATTTTCTATCACTTTTCACTCACCTCACACACTTACCTCTCCACACTTGCACCCATCACTTACCTTCACAGCGCACTTTTGCACCCCTCTGACCCCTGCAGACCCACTGCTCGCCTCGGTGACCCTGGCGGGGTTTCCCGACGTCGGAAAGCCCGCGCCTCTGTTGGAAAAATGGGGATAATCCTCTTACCTGTCTGGTAACTACCTATTAACAGGCAGTTAAGTGGCTGTAATCCCCTTCCCGCCTCTAGGAGACGGGACCCGGCGCGGGTTGGCTACCTGCCTCCTGGCAAGATGGCACGGGGGCGGGATGGGCACCCACCCCCAGTTTCTGCCATTTTCCTGGCATACCAGCCTCCCCAGGGCTGGCAAGATCGCGCCCCTAGATTCAAAGGGAAGAAAAAAATATTTTCCCCTTCCCTTCCATTTAATGTGCTGGTGCACAATTCCATTGGTACCAGCAGCCTTTCATGTTCGTGGCTGTTTGTGCATGTGCACAGACATTGAACATTAGCAGGTTATTCTGTCCATGTACACTTTCCAACATACGTCACTGGATAACAATAGCGAGAGAAATCCAGCTGTTTCAATGGGTACATGAGGCTAATTATAGCACTTGTGTTGCCAATGGGACCACCTGACTTGTATGGCTCAACGAAAACTGCTCGGGGATTTCATAATATAAATGAGCCATGAATTTCTCTGCTGGTAACAAAATATGACCAACCCAATAGTGTGATTTTGTATATTCTTTGCTTGTGTTTGAACCTGTAACCGAGGTAATATTGTACAGGTATGGCATTTTTTACTAGAGAAGTTTAAATGGACTATTTAACAGCTTCATGACAGAAAGGCACTTGTAGAGCATTAGGTAGTTTTGCAGTTGAATGGCTTCACTACATCTAGTAAATTGGATAAAATGTACACTGCAACAGTTTGCATTATTGTATTAATGTTAAAGTACTGAGGCCAGTCGATCTACAGCTGTAGTTATGAAAATGTCCTTTTGCTATGTATAGCAAGTGTTTCATGGTTTGCATGTAAAATTAGACTCCAGTAGCATGTTTTATTTTCCACAACCCAGAGACATCCTTGACGATAATGACTTGTTTATTTTAATTAGGAAAGCAATGCAGTTCTGATGTGCATCCAGTTTTACCCCGACAGGAACTATGAAATGTTGGTAAGTCAGTTGTGTACTTTATATCTGCCATC
Organism: Somniosus microcephalus; assembly: GCF_052327205.1. Classification (NCBI taxonomy): domain Eukaryota; kingdom Metazoa; phylum Chordata; class Chondrichthyes; order Squaliformes; family Somniosidae; genus Somniosus; species Somniosus microcephalus. The sequence goes on from NC_141003.1 coordinate 57,603,957, forward strand.
TATGCCCTTTCTAGCATTTTTGAACTGCCCACTATTGTAAATGGCTAATTCATTTTGTGTTTTTTTTCCACTAAAATATATGTGGTGTAAGTAAGTCTGTAAAATTATTTTACAGCAATGTTAAGACATAACAGTCTTATTTCTGTATAGGTAAGGACCCATCAGACACGCCTCTGGGTGCAATCCATGCTCACGAGCAGCTCGCTACCAGAATAAACCATATACTGTGTTCTAAAAATACTTTTACAATAGCAAAATACTGCGGATGCTGGAAATCTGAAATTCGTGGGTTTCTGCGAAACATATCCTTTTCGCGGGATATGTGGAACACTCCGTTCCAATCCTACTTGGGTCCCCTCCCTCACCTCTTTTTTCCGGTACATTGATGACTGTATCGGTGCCGTCTCCTGCTCTCACCCTGAACGAGATAATTTCATTCACTTTGCTTCCAATTTCCACCCTTCCCTCACCTTCACATGGTCCATCTCCAACTCTTCCCTTCCTCGACTTCTCCGTCTCCAACTCTGGGGATAGGTTATTGACAAGCATTCACTACAAGCCCACTGACTCCCACAGCTACCTGGACTACACTTCCACCCCGCCTCCTGTAAGGACTCTATTCCATTCTCCCAGTTTCTCCGTCTCCGCCGCATCTGCTCTGACGATGTCACCTTCCATATCAGTGCTTCCGACATGTCTTCCTTTTTCCTCAACCGAGGATTCCCCTCTACTGTGGTTGACACGGCCCTCGACCATGTCCGTTCTATCTCTCGCACTTCTACCCTCACCCCTGCCCCTCCCTCCCGGAACCACGATAGAGTTCCCCTTGTCCTCACCTTTCACCCCATCAGCCTCCACATTCAACGGATCATCCTCTGCCACCTTCAGCGTGATCCCACCACCAAACACATCTTCCCCCTCACCTCCCCTTTTAGCATCCGTAGGGACCGCTCCCTCCGCGACACCCTAGCCCACTCCTCTACCACCCCCAGCACCCCTTCCCCTTTGCCCGGCACCTTCCCGTGCAAGCGCAGGAGATGCAACACACGCCCTTATACCTCCCCCCTTTCCAATGTCCAGGGCCCCAAACACCCCTTCCAGGTGAAACAGCGATTTACTTGTACTTCCTGCAATTTAATATACTGTATTCGCTGCTCACGATGTGGTCTCCTCTACATTGGGGAGACCAAATGCAGATTGGGTGACCGCTTTGCGGAACACCTCCGTTCAGTCCGTAAGGGGGACCCCGAGCTCCCGGTGACCTGTCACTTTTTAATTCACCGCTCCATTCCCACTCCGACCTCACCGTCCTCGACCTCTTGCACTGTTCCACTGAAGCTCAGCGTAAGCTCGGGGAACAGCACCTCATCTTTCGATTAGGCACTCTACTACTACTTCTTCTTAGGCAGTCCCTCGGAACCGAGGATGACTTGCTTCCACATTAAAAATGAGTTCGCAGGTGACTGATGAGTCCAGTGCGGGACCTACAGTCTCTGTCACAGGTGGGGCAGACGGTGGTTGAGGGGGCGGGTGGGTGGGGTGCTTGGGTTGATGTGCGCTCCTTGCGCTGCCTGTGCTTGGCTTCTGCTTGCTCCCGGCGAAGAGACTCGAGGTGTTCGGCGCCTTCCCGGATGCTTCTCCTCCACTTTGTGCAGTCTTGGGCCAGGGATTCCCAGGTGTCGGTGGGGATGTTGCACTTTTTCAAGGAGGCTTTGAGGGTGTCCTTGAAGCGTTTCCTCTGCCCACCTGGGGCTCTCTTGCCGTACCGGAGCTCCGAATAGAGCGCTTGTTTTGAGAGTCTCGTATCGGGCATGCGGACAATGTGACCCGTCCATTGGAGCTGATCGAGCGTGGTCAGAGCTTCGATGCTGGGGATGTTGGCCTGAGCAAGAACACTGACGTTGGTGCGCCTATCCTGCCAATGGATTTGCAGGATCTTGCGGAGGCAGCGTTGGTGGTACCTCTCCAGTGCTTTGAGGTGCCTGCTGTACATGGTCCATGTCTCTGAGGCATACAGCAGGGCAGGTATCACTGCTGCCCTGTAGACCATGAGCTTAGTGCTGGGTTTGAGGTCCTGGTCTTCAAACACACTCTTCCTCAGGCGACCGAAGGCTGCACTGGCACACTGAAGGCGGTGTTGGACTTCGTCGTCGACGTCTGCCCTTGTTGACAGTAGGCTCCCGAGGTACAGCCCTCTGGACTCAACATAGAGTTCAACAATTTCAGATCATAACCTCAGCCCCTATATATTTTTTTTTTCTTTTCCCTTTTTATTTATTTATTTATTTTTTAATCCACACTTTCGTCTGGGCTTTTTCTTCCCTCCCACATGGCAGCTGTCCTTCATCCTGTCAGGGCCATTCACACTTCATCTAGAGCCATCCTTTGTTCCTTGAATATCTCTTAATGTCTCTTAACCTCTCCTGCTTTCTATCCTATCATTGACCTTCCCTTTTGTTCTTTCATCCCCTCCCCCTTTTCGCAGCCCCCACTTGCTTTAAAATCTATCCCTCTTCCTGCTTTTTTCCAGTTCTGACGAAGGGTCTTCGACCTGAAACGTTAACTCTGTTTCTCTCTCCAAGGATGCTGCCCTGGCCTGCTGAGTTTTTCCAGCATTTTCTGTTGTTATTTCTAAAAATACTTTGTTAGTTCTTTGGGGCACAACTTATCTTGCAACAGAAAATTGAGAATTTAAACACCACCGCGTTTAATTGCCTGGAGTGAATATTTGCTGTAAGGTGTATGTGGACTTGATTTTAATAGCTGTAAGAGTAGGAAGGTGTCATTCAACATTTTCGCCATTCACCTGACTTGTTAATTTTAATCAGGAGGGTGTGTGTGAAGTGCCAATCTGCATGACTAGATAGGTCCCAGGCATCAAAGGATTGAAGTATATGAAACTGGCTCTTCAACCTTTGAAAGAAGTGACTGAAAGGGAATCTTCTTATAGGAATATACAAGATGTGTGATATAGAGAGAGCGTTGTTTTGCACTCGGTAGGTCACCAGAACAAGCAAAAACTAAAACCACTGAAAGGGCAATTTAAGACTGATGCCAGGAAGAACTTATTCAGAATGATCGCTACCTGGGTACTTTTAAATTTGTTTAGGATACAGTTCGATAACATTGTGAAGGGCATTGTTTGTTTTGTGTGATGGCCTCCCTCATCTGTATTTATCTTCTGACTAAGCCATGGGAACAGATCAGAAGGAGATGTTCATTATGTAAGAAGAACTGAGAGCTCCTTAATGAGTTCTGAAAGTGAGTGAAGAAATGTAAAGGATGTAGAATGAAACAAACAGCTGGTGTTTCTAGTGTGGAAATCGTACTGTATCTTGGTTCCCCAAATGCAGACTGGTCAATAACCTCATAGCCATTGTATCTGTACTCCTGTTAATTTTAGTCCCTCACAGTGGAACATAAGAAATAAGAGCAGGAGTAGGCCATACGGCCCCTCGAGCCTGCTCCGTCATTCAATAAGATCGTGGCTGATCATCGACCTCATCTCCACTTTCTCGCCCAATCTCCATATCCCTTGATTCCCCTAGAGTCCAAAAATCAGTCTATCCCTGCCTTGAATATACTCAAAGACTCAGCATCCACAGCCCTCTGGGGCAGAGAATTCCCAAGATTCACAACCCTCTGAGTGAAGAAATTCCTCTTCATCTCAGTCTTAAATAACCTACCCCTTATCCTGAGACTATGCCCCCTAGTTCTAGACACTCCAGCCAGGGGAAACAACCTCTCAGCATCTACCCTGTCAATCCCCTTCAGAATCTTGTATGTTTCAATGAGATCACCTCTCATTCTTCTAAACTCCAGAGAGTATAGGCCCATTCTACACAATCTCTCCTCATAGGACAGCCCTCCCATCCCAGGAATCAATCTAGTGAACCTTCGTTGCACCGCCTCCACAGCAAGTATATCATTCCTTAGATAAGGAGACCAAAACTGTGCACAGTACTCCAGGTGTGATCTCACCAAGGCCCTGTACAGGAGGGGTCAATACTTCTGAAAATTACTTCTATTTAATCAGAAATATTTCGGAAATGGACTTGGGGGTGGGAGGGAGAAAAGCAGAGGCAAGAGAAATTACTTGGTGTTTATTTTCAGGAACTGATTTTTAAGGAAGTTACACTAATCTTGAGAGTTCTTCTTTAGTTCTGTAGAAGTGGCCTGTCACGAAGCTGCATTAAGCAATGTGCCTATGTTTCGCTTTTGGAAGATTTGTTTATGTTGCTTTATAACTGAATAAATGAACGTCATTGAGTATTTAACGATGGAAGTTCTTCCCATTTTTTTCTTTGTAGTTGTTATCTGCTGCACATCCAGTTAGTGATAAATTATCTTTATGAAACTGGTTATAATGACATTTCTTTCTTTCTTCCATGGTAGCTTTCATTTCCTCTTGGATTCTCTTTAACAGTTACAAGATTACGGTAGGCTGTGATTACTATTTGCTTTACATATAACCTGTAGTTACCATTTTTATCCAAATATTCCCACCAATACTGAGAATACAAGCATGATCTTGGGCTATATGAATTTACTTATAAAAATTTAGTACATATAATTTTACATGTAGTTTATACCCTGTAAAGTTATCGGATGAGATTTTTTAAAACCGGCCACTAATGTTTGTTTTTATCAATTATAATTATTTCTCATTTGTTTAACCTCTACATACAGGGGAGGGGAGGTTCCTTTTATGCATTTCCTTTACTCCCCTTCATATTAGAGACAGAAAATATTTGGAGAGAGATGCATCAGCTACTCGAGACAAGATCACACACAATTCAAGTGGCTGGTGCTGTCTTGTTTCTGAGCCCACGATAACCATATTGGTCATATCGAATTGCCTGATGAAAATCATCCTTGGTTAGTGAGACATCACAATGAAGACCTGGATCTTGAATCTTCTAGTCTTTGAGGCACATCAGGATTCTGACTCTAATGGACAGGTTCCCCTCGCTTGCAACCTAAGAAATTCTCTATGAAGGCTTATTATGCCATTTGAAAGCAGTTTGTCCATCATGTGCCACATCTCCAACCTGTTAAAATGTTCTGTGCCAGTGACCTATGTCTAGATGGAATACTAAATCAGCAACTCCCCAAGTTCCCTGAGAGTCAACCTTCTCTAGCTTCTGGCTATTGTCAACCTCTGGGGGCCAGCAGTTGGGAGCAGAGCACTCCAAGGTGTGGAGTCTTACAAAACGTGCCTGCAAAGCATGTTTTGTTTCTCTAATTGCTCTTATTTGGGATTTGAATTTTATTCTAATTGGGTGACCGCTTTGCGGAACACCTCCGTTCAGTCCGTAAGGGGGGACCCCGAGCTTCCGGTCGCCTGTCATTTCAATTCACCGCTCCATTCCCACTCAGACCTCACTGTCCGTGGCCTCTTGCACTGTTCCACGGAAGCTCAGCGTAAGCTCGAGGAACAGCACCTCATCTTCTGATTAGGCACTTTACAGCTTTCTGGACTGGATATCGGGTTCAACAATTTCAGGTCGTAATCTCGGCCCCTATTATATTATATATTTTTTATTATCCACACCTTTGGTTTGTGCCTTTTCCCCTTTTTTCTCTCCCACATGGCAGCTGTCTCTCATTCTGCCAGTGCATTTCACACTTCATCTAGAGCCATCCTTTGTCTCTTTACCTGTCCTATTACCATCTCGTCTCGCCTTGAATATCTCTTAATGTCTCTTCACCCCCACAGACCTTCCCTTTTGTTCTTTCATTCCCCTCCCCTATTTCCCAGACCCCAAACTGGCCTTTTAATCTGTTTCATTTCCTGCTTTTTTTTCTCCGTTCTGAAGCTGGGTTTCGACCTGAAACGTTAACTCTGTTTCTCTCTCCACGGATGTTGCCCTGGCCTGCTGAGTTTTTCCAGCGTTTTCTGTTGTTATTTCTAATTAAATTGATATCTCAACCCTATGAGTCTAGGTGGTCTTTTAAGCTTCGATTAATTTCACTCAAAACAATTACTTCACAAGCTCTTATCTTGGCACTAAAGATTAGAGAGCTTGCTGGTTGTAAACCCACATTTTGTTTTGTATGTCAGTAGATGAGGGCTAAAATAAATGACGGGCAATCATAGTTGTCTATTTTGTCCATATAGTTATGGTCAGTGCTCTTCTGAACTTTTCTGTCTTGTTCCTCAAGATGTAAATGTGCTGTCCTATATTTTTAAATATTCAAAAAAAAATGTCTTCATTCTTGGGATTTTTGCTGCTGGCAAAGCCAGCATTTATTGCCCATCTCTAGTTGCCCTTGAAAAGGTGGTGGTGAGCTGCCTTCTTGAACTGCTGCAGTCCGTGTGGTGAAAGTACTCCCTCAGTGCAGTTGGGTAGGGAGTTCCAGGATGTTGACCCAGCGACGATGAAGGAACAGCGATTATATTTCACAACTCAGGATGGTGTGTGACTTGGAGGTGGTGGTGTTTCCATGCACCTGCTGCCCTTGTTCTAGGTGGCAGAGGTCGCGGGTTTAGGAGGTGCTGTCAAAGAAGCCTCGGTGAGTTGCTGCAGTGCATCTTGTAGATGGTACACACTGCAGCCACTGTACGCCGTTGGTGGAGGGAGTGAATGTTTAAGGTGGTGGATGGGGTGCCAATCAAGCAGATTGCTTTGTCCTGGATGGTGTCGAGCTTCTTGAGTGTTGTTGGAGCTGCACTCATCCAGGCAAGTGGAGAGTATTCCATCACACTCCTGACTTGTGCCTTGTAGATGGTGGAAAGGCTTTGGGGAGTCAGGAGGTGAATCACTCGCCACAGAATACCTAGCCTCTGACCTGCTCTTGTCGCCACAGTATTAATGTGGCTGGTCCAGTTAAGCTTCTGGTCAATGGTGACCCTCCCCCAGGATGTTGATGGGGGATTTGACAATGGTAATCCCATTAAATGTCAAGGGGCAGTGGTTAGATTCTTCCTTTTTGGAGATGGTCATTGCCTGGCACTTGTATGGTGCGAATGTTACTTGTCACTTATCAGCCCAAGCCTGAATGTTGCCCAGGTCTTGTTGCATGCGGGAATGGACTGCTTCATTATCTGAGGAATTACGAATGGAACTGAACTGTGTGCAATCGTAGCGAACATCCCCACTCCTGACCTTCTGATGGAGGGAAGTTCATTGATAAAGCAGCTGAAGATGGTTGGGCCTAGGACACTGCCCTGAGGAACTCCTGCAGTGATGTCTTGGGGCTGAGATGATTGTCCTCTAACAACCACAACCATCTTCCTTTGTGCTAGGTATGACTCCAGCCAGTGGAGTGTTTTCCCCTTGATTCCCATTGACTTCAATTTCATTAGGGCTCCTTGATGCCACACTCGGTCAAATGCTGTCTTGATGTCAAGGGCAGTCACTCTTCCCTCACCTCTGGAATTCAGCTCTTTTGTCCATGTTTGGACCAAGGCTGTAATGAGGTCTGGAGCTGAGTGGTCCTGGTAGAATCCAAACTGAGCATCGGTGAGCAGGTTATTGGTGAGTAAGTGCTGCTTAATAGGACTGTTGACTACACCTTGAGAATAGGCTGATGGGGCGGTAATTGGCCATATTGGATTTGTCCTGCTATAGTCTCTCCCTGCCCCCCCCCCCTGCCACCGCTATGTTAAAATCAAGAATCATTGCACTGTTTCTAATTCTTGACTTATTCTCAGGACTTCAAAACTCCTTACCTTTTGTTCTTTTCTTCTTACAGACTTTTAAAAGTCAAGCTTGGCATCACCTAATTACTGACTATTCAGGGTGTAACATTCTTAGACATGGCCCATAGGTAATTTTCCTAGTGGGGTGATGTATCTTGTTTGTATGTGGGGGTTAAACATGTTTTAAAGAATAAGGAAGATCATACCTACAACAGGTACTTTTAACATTTTCTTTGAACTCTTTCAGCAGCATGCTTCAGTAGGCTATATTTGTTATATTTTGTTTTTTCTCAGTGAATTAATTGTTAAAGAACAAAATCTGTAACAGTTGTCCTATGTTCTTGTTAATGGGCTCTGGCACAAACCTGGCACAATTGCTACCGATGTGCATTCTTCCAATTATAATACCAGCGATCTTGGTTATAAATGTACAAAAGCAAAATACTGCAGATGCTGGAAATCTGAAATAAAAACAAAAATGCTGGAAATGCTCAGCAGGTCAGGCAGCATCTGTGGAGAGAGAAACAGAGTTAACGTTTCGGTTCGATGACCCTTCATCAGAACTGGAAAAAGTTAGAGATATAACAGATTTTTAAGCAGGGGCAGGGAAAGCGGGGAGGGGAGGGGAGGAAAGAACAAAAGGGAAGGTCTGTGATAGGATGGAAGGCAGGAGAGCTTAAAAGACAAAAGGGATGATGCTGCAAGGCAAAAGGAGATGGTAATAGAACAAGTAAAGAAACAGAAGAGGAGTCTAGATGAAGTGTAAATGGCAATGGCAGAATCATCAACAGCTGCCATGTGGAAAAAGTATTAGGGGCTGAGGTTATGGTCTGAAATTGTTGAACTCAATGTTGAGTCCCAAAGGCTGTAAAGTGCCTAATCGAAAGATGAGCTGTTGTTCCTCGAGCTTACATTGAGCTTCGTTGGAGCAGTGCAAGAGGCCGAGGACAGAGTGGGAGTGGAGCGGAGAATTAGTGACAGGCGACCGGAAGCTCGGGGTCACGCTTACGGACTGAACAGAGGTGCTCCGCAAAGCGGTCACCCAATCTGTGTTTGGTCTCCCCAGTGTAGAGGAGACCGCATCGTGAGCAGCAAATACCGTATACTAAATTGCAAAAAAACAAGTAAATTGCTGTTTCACCTGGAAGGATCCACAAACCGGACAGCCCTAGTAGACCCATCGTTTCAGCCTGTTCTTTCTCCACGGAACTGATTTCTTTCTATCTCGACTCTATTTTCTTCTCCCCTTTTCCAGTCTCTTCCCATCTACATCCGCGACTCTTCTGACGCTCTCTGCCACTTTAACAGTTTAAAGTTTCCTGGTCCCAAATGTTGTCTTTTCACTATGGATGTCCAATCCCTCTACACCTCCATCCCCCACCAGGATGGCCTGAGGATGCTCCGCTTCTTCCTTGAACAGAGGCCCAACCAGTCCCCATCCACCACCACCCTCCTCCGCCTGGCTGAACTTGTTCTCTATTGAACATTGAACAACTTCTCCTTTGTCTCCACTCACTTCCTCCAAATAAAAGGTGTTGCTATGGGAACCCGCATGGGCCCTAGCTATGCCTGCCTTTTCGTGGGATATCTGGAACATTCTTTGTTCCAGTCCTACTTGGGCCCCTCTCTCACCTCCTTTTCATGACTATCGGTGCTGTTTCCTGCTCTCTCCCTGAACTAGAAAATTTCATTCACTTTTTGCTTCCAATTTCCACCCTTCCCTCGCCTTCACATGGTCCATCTCTGAGTCTTCCCTTCCCTCCCTCGACTTCTCTGTCTCTATTTCTGGGGATTGGCTATTGACAAACATTCACTATAAGCTCACTAGCTCCCACAGCCACCTGGATTACACTTCCTCCCACCCTGCTTCCTGTAAGGAATCTATTCCATTCTCTCAGTGTCTCCGTCGCATCTGCTCTGACGATGCCACCTTCCATATTAGTGCTTCCGATATGTCTTCCTTTTTCCTTAACTGAGGATTCCCCTCTACCATGGTTGACATGGCCCTCGACTGTGTCCATTCTATTTCCCACACATCTGCTCTCACCCCTTCCCCTCCCAGAACCATGATAGGGTTCCCCTTGTCCTCCCCTTTCACCCCACCAGCCTCCACATTCAACATATCCTCCGCCACCTCCAGCGTGATCCCACCACCAAATACATCTTCCCTGCCCCTTTCAGCATTCTGAAGGGACCACTCCCCCCGTGACACCCTGGTCCACTCCTCAATCACCCCCAACACCCTTTCCCACGGCACCTTCCGTGCAAACGCAGGAGATGCAACACCTGCCCTTTTACCTCCTGCCTTCCCACTGTCCAGGGCCCCAAACACCCCTTCCAGGTGAAAGTGATTTACTTTTATTTCTTGCAATTTAATATACTGTATTTGCTGTTCACGATGCGGTCTCCTCTACATTGGAGAGACCAAATGCAGATTGGGCGACCGCTTTGCGGAACACCTCCGTTCAGTCCGTAAGTGTGACCCCGAGCTTCCGGTCGCCTGTCACTTTAATTCTCCACTCCACTCCCACTCTGGCCTCTCTGATCTCGGCCTCTTACACTGTTCCAATGAAGCTCAACGTAAGCTCGAGGAACAGCACCTCATCTTTCGATCAGGCACTTTACAGCCTTCTGGACTCAACATTGAGTTCAACAATTTCAGACCATAACCTCGGCCCCTATTTTTCTTGACATGGCAGGTGTTGATGATTCTGTCATTGCCATTTACACCTCATCTAGACTCATCTTTTGTTTTTTTTACTTGTCCCCTTACCATCTCCTTATGCCTTGCACCATCATCCCTTCTGTCCTTTAATCTCTCCTGCCTTCCACCCTATCACAGACCTTCCCTTTTGTTCCTTCCTCCTCTCCCCCCCCCTCTCCCTGCCTCTACACCTGCTTAAAAATCTGTTGATTCTTTAACTTTTTCCAGTTCTGACGAAGGGTCCCAGACCTGAAACGTTAACTCTGTTTCTCTCTCCACAGATGCTGCCTGACCTGCTGAGTATTTCCCACATTTTCTGTTGTTTATAAATGTGTCGGGTTAAGGGAGGAGCAAGCATAGGTTCTCGATCCTGTACAAATCTTAGATGTAACGTACCTTTTACGCACTGCACGTCCCCTGGGAGGAACTGTGTATATAATGCCTGTTGCACAAAAAGAGGATCACGATTGTCTTGTTAGATACGTTGTAAATAGATGAGTAAATTTAATTTGTAATGTTCTGTGACTGTCTCCTCCATTTAACTACATTGTGTTGTCTTTTTTCAGCCTTGTAAATTTTGGGTACAATCATTTTCAAGAGGAAGAGGAATCTTCTGCATCGTTGAATCTGCAAGTTTTCACAAATCATACAGGTAGCAAGTATAAGCAGGTCGATTTGTTTTAACTTTTTTGTATGTCGTGAAATACACGTGTTCCAACAATGTTACTTAAGAGTTTCCTGATTAGCGAGTGATCTAAAACAGTGCAATCCATCACTTTGGGTAACAAGGTAATTCCCATGCCCTCTTTATTCATTCTCCCCTCCCAAAATAGGGGGGATACAAAATTATTTAGTTTAGATTTACGTAGAGTAATCTGAGGTGGGTGTGGATAGACTAACTGCTCCGTTACGAGTGACGCTAACTGTAACTCAGAAGATTGTGATGACCTTTAATGCTCCCATAGTCACATGAGGCAACTTTCACTTCTTTCCATTGCTGATTCAAAACTCTCCCAAATGTTGACTTATGTTAGAAGGCAAACAGTTGCTGTAGTCTCATGAATTCATCACTGGTCATAGCATTAACTTAAAGTTTTGGCTCTCAGAATAATTTTGCAGATGAAAAATAAGGACTATCTGCAGTACCATCTGCATACCACCAGGTGGAGATATTGCACTTTTTGGCCTGTGTCGACTAAATATTAACATTTGTCTTTTGCAGAGAAATGCAGAAATCCTATCTGAACAGAAGTGGGCAAACAAATTAAAATTAATGGAGAAACTGGAAAAGAGAGCTTTTAAGAAAGTTCAGTCTTGCTCATTGTCAGCAATTGTAATGTTCTGCAAACCCTGCCTCAGTCCAGCATTACACTGGGAGGGGGCAGGCCTTGAATCTTTTTGCAAATGTGCGGGAGCCTTTTTTTTGCATGAAAATCTAGCATAATCTGTATGTGGGGATTTAGCTTTTTCTGTGTATGGAGAATCTCATTTTTATGAATGGGGGTTTGTATGTATGCAGGTTAAAATCAAGGGTAGAAAGCATGACTTCTATCATTTATTTGTTGTTGTTGTAGGTACCATGTCTGTGTGCTACAGCCATCCTGTACGAAATGAGCAGGAATTCACTTATTCGGTGATTCTTCTGCCTCATGGTAAATCTGGTTTCAATTTTTTTTACTGTAAATTTTTACCACCCAACAATTCTCTCTCCTTTTTGACTATACGGCACTCGGCCAGTCTTTTTCTTCATTTTCGGGAGGGCAGGATAGACTGAGGCAGATTTTTTATAAACACCAGCATAGCTGCTCTACTGTCGACCTGCAGGATGCCCCCTTAAAGTAAGGCCATCGGTTTCTCTTGCCTTAAAGTGGTATTCCACCTGGAAAGCTGGTCTGAAACTGTCTCTCAATATTGGAGCATTCTGGTATTTGAGGCAATGGTCATCAGACTTGCAGCAAGTGCTCTGTTGCGTTTGCTATTGATTGGGCTGCCTAGTCTTTTCAACATGTTTAAAGGGATTGTAAACCAGTTACAGAACAGATCATTTTGGAACAGATAGTTCTGACGAAGGGTCACTGACCTGAACCGTTAACTCTGTTTCTCTCTCCACAGATGCTGCCTGGCCTGCTGAGTGTTTCCAGCATTTTCAGTTTTTATTTGAGATAATTTTGGAACTTTTTTTTCCCAAGTCAGGATTGACTAGCCTTGTTTAAAATATATAATGTTACTTGAACCTACAGTATTCATTTCCTGGAAGGCCTTTTTTTTCTAAAATTAAAAGTGCAGACTATTCCTTTTGATGTTTCAAATATTTGGGTATTTTGACCCTCCATACTTTAAAAGAGTTGTGATCAAGTTAAGTGGAATTTTCTTTTAATGAGAATGGTTTGATGCAGTGTTATGAAATGCATAGCAGCCTTAACCTGCAAATTGAAAAGTTTTGATTTGCATTTGTATATGACCCTAGCATAAATAAAGAGTTGGGTCACTAAACAACCTGAATGGATCTCGAGAGTGCAGAACTGGTCACATTTTAATTTTTTTAAACTTTTTTTTACAGGTTGGAGAAAAACATTTATTGTTTCCTTGGAGGCTTCCGAATGTGCCCATATAAGTGAACCAACCTTCATAAACATTGGTACGCTGATGGTATATTTATAGATCAGAGAATCTGCACATTATGTAGATTTATTTAAACATACAAGGGCTACATTTCCTTGCCTTTCTCTGCATATTTTCTGTGTCTGATTAGGGCAAGTACATTTTTGTGCCAGGAAGATTAGGCAAAACCATTTCCGCCAGTTTTCTAACATAAAATTACTCCTCCTTTCTCTCCCCCCACCCCCACCCCATTCCCTTGCAATTTGACTCTTCCCACAATCCACATGTCGAGTCGTGAGTGCCCTCGTTTAATTATATTAAAGAGAATTTCCTGCTTTTACACTCACCATGCATTCAGGATAACTTAGACCAAGAATTATAAGATGCAGCTGTTGCCAGGATTGTCTGAGGCGGGCAAAAGTGAGGAGTTCTGAGTCTGGAGAGTTTCAGTCGTAATATCGGCAGCTGGGAAACACTTATTGCAGTGATTTTATATTTGTAGAGCCTACGCAGACCGGGACTTGCTCCTCAGTGCTTCTGACTGGGTAAGACCACAAGCAGACTTTCACCCCACATCCTACCCACAGTCAGGGCTTGGGAGTAGGCATGGCATTTTCTATAGGCATACCCTCCTGTGCCATTATCGTGGAGGAGTTGCACAGGATGGAGGAAAGGGGAGTCGGGCAGCATTTAGTAGGATGCAGACCATCGGATATTACATAGAAACATAGAAGATAGGAGTAGGCCATTCCCTATAGAATATACCTGCAGTGCAAGTCATATGAAGACCTTACTGAGGCGATGTGTCTTTTCTTCTTGGGCAGTCCCTCGGAACCGAGGATGATTTGCTTCCACATTAAAAATGAGTTCAAAGGTTACTGATGAGTCCAATGCGGGACCTACAGTCTCTGTCACAGGTGGGGCAGACGGTGGTTGAAGGGGCTGGTGGGTGGGGTGCTTGGGTTGACGTGCGCTCCTTGCGCTTGGCTTCCGCTTGCTCCCGGCGAAGAATTTGGTCGCCTGAGGAAGGGAGTGTTTGAAGACCAGGACCTCAAACCCAGCACCAAGCTCATGGTCTACAGAGCAGTAGTGATACCCGCCCTGCTGTATGCCTCAGAGACATGGACAGCTGGCACCTCAAAACAATGGAGAGGTACCACCAACGCTGCCTCCGCAAGATCCTGCAAATCCATTGGCAGGATAGGCGCACCAACATCTGTGTTCTCGCCCAGGCCAACATGAGGCAATGTGTATGAGTGTACTTCACCAAAGAGGCAATAGGGCAGGTCTGTCACCTGCATCGGGACCTGTAGCCATGCTTATCTGCCTGTGCTCTTTCTGGCTAAGAATGTGTTTTCTACGCTCAACTTTTATGGCACAGGCTCTTTCTCAGGCAGCCACATGTGATGTTTAATATTAGCCAGGCTGTAATATGGGCATGCATTTGCTAGGTGACTGACTAACTTTACAGGAGAGCTGGGGAATTCATCACCTTCTGGCATCACAGAAAGGCGCCGAGATAGGGCAGTCCAGGTGCAATCTCTGGTACCCACATTGCTTTGCGAGTTTCCACAGAACACCCCTACCTCCCAACAGGAAGGGCTTCCATTCCCGCCATGCATAGATTGTGTGTGGCAACATGCAGCGGATCCTATGCTGGAAGTTGTCATCACCCGTTGAAATTTGGCCTTCCCTGACCTCTTCAAGGAAGAAAATCACTTCTGCGATGGCTTCCAGATGATGAAAGCTACTCCGTGCTCCAGTGGATAATGATCTGAATAAGAGTGGCTGAGCAGCAGCAGCGCTACAATGAGGGACATGCCCCTACAAGATGGGTCATCGCGAGCACCATTGGGGTCTTGGAGGAAAGGAATGATAGCTATTCTGTATCTTTAAAAATGCATCCATATAATGCTTATCTTTATTTTAATCAATCATCCAAATAACTTCTGATGTAGAATACATGTGTGTGCAAACTGCAGATTTTTGGTGAAACTCTGCTATTAAGTGGTCAAACTCCAGAAGAAGTAACATGTACCATTTCATTAGCAGCAGAGAGAGTTAAATGATTCCAGATGCAATCAAATCTTGGCTTAGTTGCCTACATGTTATTACAGTTAATTCAAGTTCCAAATGACCAGATAAATTGACGTCCCTGTCCATTATGGTCAATGAAGTATGCATTGCTTTAAATGTGTTTGGTTTGGGAAACCTGTTTCTGATGTGGCTCCCCAATTGTCTGGACAAACCATGTCAGGTTTAAGTGGAGTACGCTGTAATTTAATAATTGGACACTAAAGCATTTAACTTAGCCCATGGTATAAATTGAAATAACCTTGTAAAATGATTATAATGCATTTATTTTCTTTATAGGTTATTATATAGCCGTTTACATGCCTGGATATTTTTTACACCTCATTAATACACCACACCCTTATTTGGCTTGTCATAGTTTGTTTTTGTCAGGTAAGAATGTTTTATATAACCTTAAGTATGCCTCGTAAAAAAATTTTAAACTTAAAGACATTTCTCAACAGTCACATTGTTGGGTGGATTGGCATTGTGATTACAGTGCGGCACTGTACGATAGTGGTAGGACTTTGAACTCTTTCATGTGGAGAATTGTAGGCATTACTCGCAGTCTCGTTGGTTCAGGCGGGTGCTGAATGGTAAGCAAGTCTCCCTTGAGCTGCTCATGCAGGACCTCCTGGTGATTAATGGGTTACACTTTTGAGGTTTGCCTGAAGTCTGGGAGCCAAGTGCCTTCCTACTCTCTTAGCTGATGGTGGTTTTGGAGGGGGGGGTGGTGGTGGTGGCAATGGGGAGGAAATAACCTGAAATAGCTGAGGGCAATTGTAACACCCGGATTCCTGGGGGCAGCTCGGCAGACAGGAATTAAACCTGGCACTTTTTTAATTGTTCGGCTGTGCCGCACCATAGAGCCCAGGTTAGTTGTAATGTTGTTGAACTTTTCTTCAATAAAATAAAATCACTTTGAGAGATTGCTGGGTCAAAACATGTTAAAGTTCTTTTTGGGATTGCTGAGGCAATAAAGTTATAAACTGTCATTCCTGTGGTAGTGTTCAGCAAAGTATTTATTTTTGGCAAATTCATCCTTTCTACTTGCTGGTGGTCTTGTTTATCCAAACTTGACACGCAGCGGCGGGGGAGGCAATTCAGGTCATTATGACCTTGTTAACAGCCCATTAAGAAGTATTTTGAGCTCACCGTTACATTTTATGAGGTCACCCATGGGGTCCACGCTGCTCGGGGATCTCATCAGGTAAGCAGGTTGGGAGTTGTATGACCATGGCAGCATCTCATTACTTGACAGCTGCAAAGGTGCTATAAAAGCTCCCATCTCACAGCTGTTCACTTTCCAAGCTCAGAAGCTGTTGCTTTATTGCATTTGGAAGACAGATTGAATTTTATGCAGGTTGCAAGTGTTTGGAGTAAACTCTAACCAGTGTCCCCTCATTGGAACAACCTCTCTCACCATTGACAGATCGCTTCTGTCATCTCGAGTTCACCTGCCATCTATTACATCCACATTGGTGCCCTTAAAACTATCTCACCTTGGTCCACAGAATCCTACCACGATCAGCTCCAACACCAGCAGCACCAGGCACACCAGCAGCACCAACAACAACACCAACCTTCTCCGCAATCACCTGATGCTGCACAGGGCATCAGCACCCGACCACATTGCTGCCCGGGAGGCCAGGGATGGCCTCGCCATGGCCAGATTTACTTCACTTGACGCTGTACACCCTGGCTGCCACATGATGCGCCAGGTTGGCACCACTCCACACCAACACCATAAAGCATCCCTACAATGTCCAGGCCATTCGTTTCACACTCATCACCATTGAGGGGGAGGGGTACCGTTATGTCTCACCATTCACTGCAACTCACGAAGCCACTTCCAAAGGTTCACACAAATCTGTTCAAGATCACAAGTGTTGAAAATAAAGATTTCAATGTTTGACACCACATTAACAAAAACTTTACATGAACATTGGCTAAAACACACAAGTGCCTACCCTTGTGTGTTGTTAGTTGGTATGATTGGACTGGGATGAGGTGAGTGTGAGGGGTGGCTCGTGAAATGGAAAATTAATAATGTAGATAGAGGGATTGGTGGAGGTCTAAGGTAAGTTGGTGTGAGTAAGGATGTGCAGGAGTAGGGTATGGAAGGCAGAGTGATAGGGATGTGATAAGTGGCACAGCAGGATGAGATTGAGTGTGGCTTTGCAGTAACTTTTCGTGATCTACTGAGATCATTGAAAGGTTTGCGGCACTGCAGCCAGGTCCTCCTGATGACATCCCTGCTTGTGCCCTCCTGTGCAATGTGCAACCAGGCTGCGTTGGTCTCCTGGGGAGAACTCTTCCGCCCATTGGAAGGGAAGAGAACCTCCCTGTGTGCTGTGACTCCCTCCATAAACATATGGAAGGAGTCATGGGAGAGCCTGGGTACAACCATGAACCTCTGTGCCGTGCTCGTCAGTGTTTACAGCACCTCAATGCTGTAGAACACTGACCGCACAAATGTCAAAATTAATTTGTGCATGGTCCCTTTAAGGAAACCGACTGATGACGGGTATCAGACCCGCTTCCTTCAGTTGGCTGGCAAATGGGCTTAATAAGCCCAATTAGGGGAAAATCATTTTGGACAGCGGGCTGGAGCTGGCAGCAAGACCGGGACCCGCCACCGACGTCACTTGCCATGGACACGCCGTGGTTGGTAAAATCCAGCCCAAAGAGTTTGGTTCTATGCGTCATTTAAAGCTACAGTGGACGCAAAGGATAAGGTTCATCCTACCATTAAATCTGGTTGTTGCTTACTTGAGTAAGTGACTGAATAGGATCAATTGTGAGTTTCAGTTGGCCTAATGATGGGCCATACATTTTGCAGGAATGTATTCAATGATCTGTTCATGATGTTTGTAATTATTTTAAGGGAGGATTCAATTTTGTTAAAATTTCAGGGTGATCTGATCGAGGTGTTTAAAATGTTAAAGGATTTGATAGGGTAGATAAAGAGAAACTATTTCCTCTGATGGGGGAATCAAGAACAAGGGGACGCGATCTTAAAGTTAGAGCCATGAACAAAATCAGGAAGCACTTTTTCCACACGGTAGTAGAAATCTGGATATCTAGGGCTAGGGATATGGAGCAAAGGTGGAAAAATGGAGTTGAGGTGCAGATCAGCCATGATCTAATTGAATGACAGAGCAGGCTTGAGGGGCTGAATGGCCTCCTCCTCTTCCTGAATGACCATGATTTTATTAAACCAGAATAATAAGCTCTATGTTTACTAGGCAAAGATGCCAAAGTGAAGCCCTGGAATCGCCAACGCTATATATTGTCATTGTCTGACTCGCTACTGGACTGCCAGTTGGGGAAAATGTATAAAGCTGACCTCGACCCACTGTTATTGATGTTGTTCATGCACAGCAGTAAACTGGATTGCCATCAACTCGCAGCGATGCATTGTGCAGTCTTGTATCTCCAGAGCAATTCAGAAACCGAAACGCAGGTACAGTACTGGACTACAGTCTTGATCTAATCCGATATACACACCTCATTGGAACAAAATATAAAATGTTGCTCTGTTTAATAATATTACTGAATATTTGCAAACTGCAGTTGTATTCTTTGGTTTACAAATTAATCGTAGCATCCCTTTGCTTTTAGCCAGAAGTCACTTTTGAGCAAGGGTCTGGTTTATGCAGGGTGCACTGAGGTATACAACAAGGGTAAATGTTATGAATTTGTGCTCTTGGTGAGCAGCTTAAAATGGACAGCTAATTCTGTGGGTCTCATTAACTTCATTGCCCAAACAGCTAGGCCTAGAAATTAGTCACTGGCGATGGCGCAAAACAGGCGTTATCGGATCGGCTGCCTGTTATACGCAGCGCCTGATATTCAGTTGCATTGACTGCAATAGACCTGAATAGCAGGTGCTGCGTATAACGGGCGGCTGATCCGATACCGCCCGCTTTGTGCCACTGCCCGAGATGAATTTCTAGGCCCGAATGTTCCACATTAGGGAAAGCTCCATGCTGGATGTGTGAATTTGTAATGTTTACTCTATCATGTTTGGATTAGTGTTGATTTATTCGAGTTTCTCCCAGGCCTTATGATTTTTTTAAATTGATGCACCCATGTAGGTAAGTGCATCTGCCATTCAAATGGCGGTTGGTTTGGCTCTGTTCTTAAAACAAAATAGTTGAAACTTTGAAAACGATATCTTTATAATATTTCTTGCTTGTATTGACTACTTTAAATCTTTGTCCACATTGAGCCATTGGTCAATTTTCTTATTAGCTAAGTGTTTTAAGCCTTTTTTTGTTTGCTTTGAGGAACAAATAGAAAAATAACAGTGTAATTTAATATATTAAAATAGTTTAGACCTAGTTAACAGCAATTATATAAATAATCACCTTGTATCTAGGGAGTTTTTTTTTTAAGTTTCAAATTAGAATGGAGGGACAGCTGCGCCATGTGGGAATTTCAGGATGCTTCATGTGTCCCGGAGGCCCATGTGTACAGGAAGTGCCTTCAGCTGCTCAAATACAAGCTGAGGGTTTCTGAGCATGAGGGGCAGCTGGATTCACTACAGGGCATACGGGTGGCTGAATGTTTCCTGGATCACAGGTTCCAGGAGGTGGTCATCCCACAGCCAGATAGAGTTCAGAATAGCAAGTGGGTGGCCACTCGGAAGAGTAGGAAGAGGCAGATCAGTATATTTCCTGCCCAACGAGGAAGGAGGCATTGCTGGATCTAGTCCTGGGGAATGAAGTGGGTCAAGTAGAATGTCACAGTGGGAAAGCATCTTGGGAATAGTGATCATAGTATCATGAGGTTTAGATTAGTTATGGAGAAGGACAAGGAGCAATCTAGAATTAAAAATACTTAACTGGAAGAGGGATAATTTCAGTGAATTGAGGAGGAATTTGGCCCAGGTAAATTGGAGTCGAGGACTGGCAAGCAGAATGTAATGGAGTAATAGGCGGCCTTTAAAGAGGACATGATTTGGTTACAGTCCAGGTACAATCCCACGCATGGGAAAGGGAAGGCCACCAAAGCCAGAGCTCCCTGGATGCTGAAGGATTTAGAGAGTAGGATGAAGCAGAAAATGGGGACTTATGACCGATGTCAGCTTGATAATACAAGGAAAAATCGGGCTGAATACAGAAAGTGCAGAGAAGTGAAAAAGGCAGTAAGAGGGGCAGAGACAGTACGAGAATAGATTGGCGGCTAACTTGATAAATACCTGAAGGAGAAAAATTGCAGGGATATGGGGAAAGAGCCGCGGAGTGGGACTGGCTGGATCGCTCTTTGAAAGTGCTGGTGCAGGCACGATGGGCCGAATGGCCTCCTTCTGTGCTATGATTCTATGATTCATTATAATTATTTTCTATTTTGGTGAATAAAGCATAATAAATGTGCAATCTTATCTAAACACCTTCCAGCAACTAGAAACTTTAAGAAAGTTGCCATAACAGACTCCCACCCATTATATAACCCTAAAAATAACACTTATAACAAACACACAAAATTCAACAATTCAGAGGGAAAAAAATTGCAAACTCCGAAATGTACCCATCCTATATTCCAATTGCTCCAACAACTCCCCCTTCTCCCCACTGCCCACCTTGCACCTATGAACATTATGGGCCTGCGGTACTCTTTCTCGATAATTAACGACTCGGGCTGCTATGCTTAAGATTGATGTTCTGAGACACACTGTTGCGCTACAGCATTGACAAGTCGCCAAGCGGCCCAATATCTTTCATACCACGAGCACAATTGCACTGCAAGGTTGATGCAACATGCCAAGGAACCAGACTACAACTACCGGAAGCCATTGCTTGCTATAAACTTCCTGCTTCCTCCATCCTATATACAGCAGCCCCGAGCACCACACTTTGCTACTCCCTCTCCGTCATCTTCTCTCCCAATCTACAAATTGTGTTCAATCCACTCTCGCTGCATATATAAACTCCATTCCTCCTTCTTCTCTCCCCTGATAAGAGCATTTCTGCCTGGAGCACCACAACCTCCTCTAGCCCCAGATTTTACTACTTGCTCCCTCCCCTCACTCCTGTGCCCAGACACTCCCTAGATTTCACTGCTCAAACCCTCACTTTTTCAAATGCATTGGACATACTAATTGCTTTAATTAAAAACAAAAGGAACAATCATCATGTATGCTGCAAATAGATGAGCACATCATTTAGAAGCCTATGCAGTTTGTTACATATAAAGATAAATGCAATTTTGCAGTAGGAAACCTTTTCAAAGCAACAGAAAGAATCCTCAGAGAAGCATGAATACATTGAGTACAAAAGTAAACTGAGGATAATCAAATATTAGAGAAGACATTTAAAAAAATATAAATAGCAAAGAGAGCAAAGTACAAATAAGGGATTACGTAGATCACTTTCAATTCCATTCAATATTTTAGATGTGAGCAATGCCAAGGAAGATCAGCTAGTGTATGTAAATATGTTTTTAATATAAAAAGGTCAATTATATATTTGAATGTTAGGAAAATAAAACATTGAAAATTTGTCCTGCCTTTAATTTTTGATTTGACTTTTCCTCCATCAGATTATTCACTGGCTGTGTGGTTTGTCTGTCTCTGGCTCTTGTGATCTTATCCAGGAATTCATCCTTGGTAAGAGTAAATTCTAAGAATTGTTATTTTGGTGCTAAAACCTATTACCAACTAACCCCAGAATGGTTTTGAGGGATCATAGATTGTAATCTGTCTTTAATAAAAATATTATTGATATAAAGCATGTTGGTTGAAAAGCAGAGACAATATCAAGAAATTTAATCGATGGTTCTGTGATACGTGGCTTCCAAAATGTTAATTTTCTAATACTTGTAAACTGGGTCAGGTATGTAATGCTGAACAAGTGTGCACACTTTCCTAATGCTCCACATGACAGAGGCACGTTTTCTGAGTGTAATGCAAGAAGCAAGCTGAATCCAATGACTGAGAACAGGACATATCATTCCTCAGTCCACCCGCTAATGCACTCATGTGAATATGTAACAATTCCTGTATATACAGTTAAGGAGAGCATTTTGTTGTAATTCACTGCCCAGAAGAACCTAGTTACTCTAAAAGGTCCTGAATCATTTTGCATTATAGCCCAATGGCAGTGGTAGAGATTTAAAAAAATAATAGACTGGGAGCAGATTTAAGGACAGCGACATAGTTTCCCGCTCGGATGAGAGACTGTTGCTGTCCTTCAATCTACTTCCAGTCGCTAAATAAGCCTGCTTGAGTCCTTTGTTGTTTGATTTGATCATAATTCACTTCCACCTATCAAATGTTCCTTCTTCATATTTTCTATTGTAAATGATGTGAGACCAGTAAATGAGAAGTGTGTCATCACTCTGGATCGATGTTTTCACTTCAGTAAAATCCACATGCATTTTCATACTTAAGTAGACACCACAGTCAATGACTAACTACTTTCCAGTGTTACTTAAGTTTGTATGAATAGTTATATTATGGTAAATAATGCTGCAGATCAGAAAAAACTTGTCTCCATATTTCACTTCATGTTGATTATTTTTTCTTAAATTGTACAAATGTTTTGGTTCTCTGGTAAAACTTTTATCTGTGTTCAAAATGAATTTGTTTCAGGTACTTTGTACAGGAAAGCTATCTCAGAGACAAACACCATTGATAAACTGCTACCATATTCATCCTTATTTAACTGGGATGGGGTAAGACATCTTGCATATAATAAAACAAAATTGAAACTGTTTTTGAAAATATGCAGATACTGTACCTTTTGTTATGTTTAAATATAGGAAGCTAATCATTTCTTTCCAATTATCAATAGGAAATTCCTGGAGTAACCTACAGTACAGAAAATATTTCACAACCTGTTAGAAAAAAGGTGAGACTACTGTATAATGCAGATATAGTTTTAAGCATTCAACGACTGTTCACAATAAAACTGTAAACATTGTTTTCACTATTTTAATGACTTTGCGTCTCCCGGTAAGCCATTTAACACTCCTGGTGACCCATGGTAAATATTGAAGTGCTCCCAAAAGATCTGCCATAACTTCCGAAAGACTGTCCCTTAACTATAGGATAACGGTGCCACCATTGGAGAAAGCGTTTTTATTAAAATACATGGCAGCTAGTGTATCAACAAATCAAGAAAAATACAGAATTCTTGAGATGGTGCTCATGGTGTGCAGTACGCCTGGCCTCTGATGAATTGAAATATGACATTGTAGACTTCTAGGGTTTGTGGACCACAGTTTGAAAACCAATTAGTTAGTGCTAAAGACTCTCTTGTGACTTCTGGTTCACAGTACTATACTGTGATTCAGTCGCACATATTGTCTGTTAGACTGACAGTTCTCCCCTGTTTCCTCTTTCTCCACCTCCCCCCCCCCCCCCCCCCAACACACACAAAGGCAAATCTCTTTGCTTCACTGAAAACTAACCAGATCCTCTAAGCGTACAGCTTAGCAGTTTGAGGGTCAGATGTTGGTATGACTATTATTTGTGACTTAAGTGATGTAATGTATTTCCTCCTTTTAAGACACTCCTTAAAACCTACCTTTTTGACCAAGCTTTTGGTCACCTGCCCTAATATCTCCTTATGTGGCTGTCAAATTTTGTTTGATAACGCTCCTGTGAAGCACCTAGTTAAAGGTGCTATATAAATGCAAGTTGTTTGCCACTCTGGAGTTGTTATATTATACAGTATTTGATTATTTGCTTGTCAATATTTTTACTAGTGTATGCATTCCCTTTCCAGATTCAAAATCTTAAAGGTTTTTGGGAAGAGCTGAACAGGAATGTGGAATCTGTGAAGAATTTAGAAAATTTACATAGCCCACGGTACAATAATAGTTCCTTGAGAAGAATCAAAGCAAAGCTATTTTCAGAAATGGTAAGACAATTTTAGTGAGCATTCATAGTTTTTAATGTAACCAGTAAGCAATTTAACACTTTTTGGAAACCTTTGAAAGTGGCTTGTAGGTGCCATTTAATTTTAATAAAACTATTTTAAAATCAGGAGCATATATTGATCTTGAATAATTTTATTGAATCTGTAAAGCGAGGTTAATGGTTTTAGGAAAGAAAGTATTGGCTCCATAAATACACACAGCTTGCAGGTGGCAGTGTGGGTGTTGGGAACCTCCACTCCTCATGAATGCATAGATGCATTCAAGGGGAAGCTAGATAAGCACATGAGGGAGAAAGGTATAGAAGGGTATGTTGATGGGAACATAGGAGTAGGCCATTCAGCCCCTCGAGCCTGTTCTGCCATTCAATGAGATCATGGCTGATCTGCAACCTAACTCCATATACCTGCCATTGACCCATATCCCTTAATAGCTTTGGTTTAAAAATAACGACCTAGCATCAATTGCTGTTTGCGGAAGAGAGTTCCAAACTTCTACCACCCTCTGCGTGTAGAAGTGTTTCCTAATTTCACTCCTGAAAGGTCTGGCTCTAATTTTTTAGACTATGCCCCCTTGTCCTAGAATCCCCAACCAGTGGAAGTAGTTTCTATCTATCCAATCTGTTCCCCTTAATAGCTTGAAAACTTTGATCCGATCACCCCTTAACCTGCTAAAATCTAGGGAATACAACCCTAATTTGTGTAATCTCTCCTCGTAACTTAACCCTTGAAGTCCGGGTATCATTCTGGTAAACCTACGCTGCACTCCCTCCAAGGCCAATATATCCGTCCTAAGGTGTAGTGCCCAGAACTGCTCACAGTACTCCAGGTGTGGTCTAGTATAGCTGCAGCATAAATTCTACCCCCTTGTATTCTAGTCCTCTAGATATAAAGGCCAGCATCCCATTAGCCTTTTTGATTATTTTCTGTACCTGTTCATGACATTTTAATGATCGATGTACCTGGACTCTCCAAGTCTCTTTGGACTTTCACTATTTTTAGCCTTTCACCATTTAGAAAGTACCCTGTTTCTATCCTTTTTAGGTCCAAAGTGGATGACCTCACATTTGCCTACATTGAAATCCATTTGCCACAGTTTTACCCAAATTCACTTAATCTGTCGATATCCCTTTGTAATTTTATGCTTCCATCCAACTGCCTACAATTCCACCTACCTTTGTGTCATTGGCAAATTTGGATATATGACTTTCTGTGTCATCATCTAAGTCATTAATAAATACTGTGAATAGTTGAGGCCCCAACACAGATCCTGCAGGACACCACTAGTCACCACCTGCCAATTTGAGTACCTACCCATTATCCCTACTGCCTGTCTCCTGCCACTCAGCCAATTTCCTAACCAGGTCAATAATTTGCCCTCAATTTCATGAGCTTCTACCTTAGTTAAAAGTATCTTATGTGGGATTTTATCAAATGCCTTCTGGAAATCCATATAAATAACGTCGATGGACATTCCCCTGTCCACTGCTTTAGTCACATCTTTAAAAAATTCAGTCAGGTTTGTCAGGCATGACCTACCTTTCACAAATCTCACTGATCAACTGAAAATTTTTGAGGCATTCAGTCACCCTATCTTTAATTATAGACTAGCCATTTCCCAACAACCGATGTTAGGCTAACTGATCTATAATTCCCTGGTTTCCTTCTCTCACCATTTTTAAATAGCTGAGTTACATGCAATAGTGTTATAGATGAAGAGGTGTGGAGGCTCATGTGGAGCATAAACACCGGCATAGACCTGTTGGGCCAAATGGCCTGTTTCTGTGCTGTAAATATTCTGTAAGTTGGTGGTCACCTAATTTGAATTGAAACGGTGGACACCTTTGGGTGCTTCTTGGGTGCCTGGTGGGGGAAGGAGGAGCAGGAAAAACAGTGCAGGTAAGCCATTCTTTGGAATAGCAACAGAAAATGCTGGAAACACACTCAGCAGGTCAGGCAGCATCCGTGGAGAGAGAAACAGAGTTAATGTTTCAGGTCTGTGATCCTTTTGTCAGAACTGGAAAAAGTTAGAGATGTAACAGATTTTAAGCAGGTGCAGAGGCAGGGAAAGGGGGGAGGGGAGGAAAGAACAAAAGGGACGGTCTGTGATAGGGTGAAAGGCAGGAGTGGTTTAAATGTTGCAGATGGGGATGGCAGAATCATCCACAGCTGCCACCTGAAAAAATAGGGGTAGAGGTTATGGTCTGAAATTGTTAACTCAATGAGTCCAGATGGCTGTAAAGTGTCTAATAGAAAGATGAGATGCTGTTCCTCGAGCTTACGTGGAGCTCTTTTGAGTTGTCCATGTAAAGGTTTCCTTTGCTTCCCAAACTGCTTCCTTTTATATGGAGTTTTGTCCCAAAAACACACTGATGGAAATTCAAGGTCTGGGCTGGGACCTGGCTGATTATTCGGACCCTGTGGATTTCTAGGGGCATTGTCTCAACTTCTGGAAGACCAGGACAATTTTTTTCTTGATCACTTTTAATTTTGTGTAGCTAACTTATCTCCTAGTGTGTTCTGTCAGATGGTGCATGTGAAAAGTAAAATTGCATTGTTAACAAAATTAACTGAATCATAAAGGTGGACAGCAGGTGGAACAAAAACATCAAGATTAAACATGAGAGATTTAGAGGAGAGATCAGGAGAAACCTTTTATACCGAGGGGGGGTTGTGAGGATTGTGGAATGCACTACTGGAGCTAGTGTTTGAAGCAGAGACCATGTCAATATTTAAGAATGAATTGGGTAGGTGGTGGGTAAAGAGATATAGGAATAGGGTGGGCACGTGGATTAGGAGCACTGCTTGTGTGAAGGATAAACATCCGAAAAAGATGGACGGTAAAAAGACCAGCTAGTCCATCGAGTGTGTCCCATTCAATCGTGTAGTTACTGAACAACATGACTCCCCAACACTCCCCAGCCACCAATAGCCATGCAATCTCCTGTAAGAAGCTAAAAAAAGCTTTTTCTTTAACAAAACAAACCCTGGACCAATTTACGGAAAAAAGAATTCTGGGAACTTCCTCTCCGACCCCCAAAGGAGGTGATAAACGAGTTCCAGGAGATAACCATGACCATGAGGTACATCACCCAACATCCTACCTACCCTTTGTATGCTGTGATGGCTGCTTTCTCCAGGAACTTATCCAGCTGCCTTTTGAATGTTTGCAGCAAATCTGCACCGACTGCATGAGCTGGTAACCTATTCCAAGGATCAATAATCCTCTGGGAAGGAAAATCTTCTTGCAGCTAACTTGGTTCTATGGCTACATATGTATGTCCCCAACATAGACTATTTCCATATTGTAACTTCTATATACTAATTTTATTGAGTGTTTTTAGTATTTCCTGACTTCAGAAAATGTATTTGCAAGTCTGGTCATGTCATAGCTGGTAGCTTTTTATTGAGGAACAGCTTTCTGGCCTCCGTATGTATATTTTAAATGAATTGCTTATTTGTATGATTCTCTGAATAGAAGGTACTCATTTTAATTGTTTCTGCTGGAATATTAAGCAAGTCCAATGTACTTTAGTGCAGGGGGATAGATTTTTCTCATGTATCCTCTCATCGGGTGTTACTCGAGTAATGTGTTGTTAGTACCCACCTGACCATTTGGTGTGAATCCTGTCTGTGTGATCTCTGCTTCATTGTTTGAACTTTTGGGTCATATTGGACTTGGCATTGAGAGTTTGCCGTGGGGAGGGGTGGTGCATAAGGGTTAAAAAGGTAAAAAAACAAAAAAATGTTTCTTCATGTTGCTTCTGGTTCTTTTGCCAATCACCTTAAATCTGTGTCCTCTGATTACTGACCCTTCTGCCACTGGAAACATGATTTTGAACACCTCTCAAATCTCCCCTTAGCCTTCTCTGCTCTAAGGAGAACAACCCCAGCTTCTCGAGTCTCTCCACATAACTGAAGTCCCTCATCGCTGGTACCATTCTAGTAAATCCCTTCTGCACCCTCTCTAAGGCCTTTACATCTTTCCTAAAGTGTGGTGCCCAGAATTGAACACGATACTCCAGCTGAGGCCTAATCAATGTTTTATAAAGGTTTAGCATAACTTCCTTGCTTTTGTACTTTTTAAAATTCGTTTTTATGGGATGTGGGCATTGCTGGCAAGGCCAGCGTTTATTGCCCATCCCTAATTGCCCTCGAGAAGGTGGTGGTGAGCCGCATTCTTGAACCGCTGCAGTCCGTGTGGTGAAGGTACTCCCACAGTGCTGTTAGGTAGGGAATTCCAGGATTTTGACCCAGCGACGATGAAGGATCAGCGACATACTTCTAAGTCAGGATGGTGGTGGTGTTCCCATGCACCTGCTGCCCTTGTCCTTCTAGGTGGAAGAGGTTGCGGGTTTGGGACATGCTGCCGAAGAGGCCTTGGCGAGTTGCTGCAGTGCATCTTGTAGATGGTACACACTGCAGCCACGGTACGCCGGTGGTGGAGGGAGTGAATGTTTAAGGTGGTGGATGGGGTGCCAATCAAGCGGGCTGCTTTGTCCTGGATGGTGTCGAGCTTCTTGAGTGTTGTTGGAGCTGTACTCATCCAGGCAAGTGGAGAGTATTCCATCACACTCCTTACTTGTGTCTTGTAGATGGTGGAAAGGCTTTGGGGAGTCAGGAGGTGAGACACTCGCTGCAGAATACCTAGTCTCTGACCCACTCTTGTTGCCACAGTATTTGTGGCTGGTCCAGTTAAGTTTCTGGTCAATGGTGACCCCCCCCCAGGATGTTGATAGTGGGGGATTTGGTTATGGTAATGCCGTTGAATGTCAAGGGTAGGCGGTCTCGCTTGTTGGAGATAGTCATTGCTTGGCACTTGTGTGGCGCGAATGTTACCTGCCACTTATCAGCCCAAGCCTGAATGTCGTCCAGGTCTTGTTGCATGTGGGCATGGACTGCATTATCTGAGGAGTTGTGAATGGCGCTGAACACTGTGCAGTCATCGGCAAACATCCCCATTTCTGACCTTATGTTGGAGGGAAGGTCATTGATGAAGCAGCTGAAGATGGTTGGGCCTAGGACACTGCTCTGAGGAACTCCTGCAGCGTGTCCTGGGGCTGTGATGATTGACCTTCAACCACCGCAACCATCTTCCTTTGTGCTAGGTATGACTCCAGCCAGTAGAGAGTTTTCCCCCTGATTCCCATTGTCTTCAGTTTTACTAGGGCTCCTTGATGCTATACTCGGTCAAATGCTGCCTTGATGTGAAGGGCAGTCACACTCACCTCACCTCTGGAATTCAGCTCCTTTGTCCATGTTTGGACCAAGGCTGTAATGAGGTCGGGAGCCAAGTGGTCTTGACGGAACCATCAGTGAGCAGGTTAATAAAGCCAAGGATCCCATATGCTATTTTAACAGCCTTCTCAACTTGTCCTGTCACCTTCAAAGATTTACATACACCCCTAGGTCTCTCTGTTCCTGCACCCCTTTTTAAAATTGTACCATTTAGTTCATATTGCCTCTCTTCATTCTTCCTACCAAAATGTATCACTTCACACTTCTCTGCATTAAATTTCATCTGCCATGTGTCTGCCTATGTCCTCCTGAAGTCTGTTACTATCCTCCTCATTGTTTACTACATTTGCAAGTTTCATGTCATCTGCAAATGTTACTATCCACTTTGAATATCTTATCCAAATCCACTACATTCAATCCTTTCATAATTTTGAAAACCTCAGTCATATCTCCTCAGGTTATTCATCTTGGGCAAACTGTTTAAGCCTATCCAAGTAAATAAGAAATCTAACTTTAGTTATAATTCTTGCTGGTGTCCACTGCATCCCCTCCAGATCCTCAATATCTATCACCAGATGTGGGAATCCAAACCAATACTCCATGTGTGGACCTGCCAGAGCCTTATAACCCAAGTTATAACAGCGCTCTTACTTTGTTGTAAAATTAACAGTTTGAATTTGATTTCTAAAAGTGCTTTTTCAATTATTTCAGAAAGTAGATGAAAGGGCAAGCAGGCACTTCAGAAATATCTTAGAAAATGCCAAAACGTAAGTGAAATTTTCTAACTTTTTAAGAATATTGATGGGGTATTAATTTCCACAGGGATTTTTCTGCTCACCCGCTGTAAATTTAGCAGACGAATCGCAGAAACCCCGGAAAAATTAGTTTTCCCAGGGTTTCCGGCTCTTCCACTGAAGTTACAGTAAACGAGTGGGAGAGCTTCCACGGAAATTGATGGCCTAGATTTTAATTTTATCTTATTGACCAGTCTGCTGGTTATTTGAGGATGCTTAAGTTCTGGTTTAATTTGTGCAGGATTCTTTCAAAAGTGGATACATGGCCCTCAGGTAGGAAAAGATGGATTGATTTTGCTTGTATAGAGATTATATCCCTCACTGATGATGGATTTGCAGTGCTATACTTCTAGCGTAACTGCTCGTAAGGCTTAAGTAAGCAATGACTGTCCGTCTTTTTACAATGGATAAATGAGTCAAACTTTCCATCACAAATGAGATGTTGATTTTATACTATGGGTATAAGATCCTTAATCATATGTTTTGCATTATTTTTGAAACACTTCTTGCAGTTGTTAAGTGATATTTCACATGTACATTTTTCCTTTTGAATTTTCACACATGCAAAATATTTGCTTTGCAGGCAATCACACCCTAGAACACAGAGGTTATTTGAACAGGAACAGGTGTTTTGCCTTGGCAATTAATTTAGGGAAAAAAAACGTGTAGCAGTTTTCCTTTATAACTAGGGGTGTGTGTAGCTGAATAAAGGTTAACGAGTGCATCAACTTTTCTTTTAATAACAGAACAGCCAGCGGTTCCCTTGTTTCAGGAAGAAGACTGCCAGCAGATGGTGCTAATAGGACTGGTAAGGGGCCCAGGTGGTGGTGTACTCTGTATATTGTATGCTGGAATACAGAAGGAAAAAGTAATAAAAATTGATTCAAGCTTTTCATTTAAACAACAAACCTGTACTGAAAAATTCTTTTATGAAGTAATTTATAGTAGATGGAGTTCACACTTAATCCTCATCGATGCCCACAGATTTGTTGCCTGGGGCACATGTAACCTGCCATTCTGTATAAAATATGATGCATATGCTGGCACTACAATTTATGCCTTGAAAACACAGCTCTCCTTTCACTCACTAATACATTACAACTTGGTTGAGCATATGCCTGTAAAACAGTTAACCTGTAACAACATCAGGCAGTTTCGAGATCCCTCCCCCTCCCCTTCAAAGTTTGTGGGATTTTTTTAAACTAAGGTTACAAAAGACCAGAAAAATCATGGTTGTGACTGAAACGGTAGAAATTCTTGATTATATAGTAATAGATTTTGCCTGAGTCTTAACCATCAGGTTGATCTGCTTATCCTTAATTCCCTGGACCAGTACAGCTAGTCATGCACTATTACTGAGATAATACAGGTACAAGGGGGTATATCAAAAAGGGTTTGACTGGTACAATCTCTCTTGATTTTTCTTGTGAAACAACGAAAGTTATTAGCTTTCCTCATATAGACTAATGTGCACAAAACTGATGGACCATTGACTAGTTACTGTAGTATTTTAGACATTGAATGATTCATTGAAAAAAATTATTGTGTGCGTCACTAAGTACGGCCCCCACCACTTAATGCCCACATTTAAAACGGGCAGTCGCTTATATCGGCCAAAAAGCGTTAAGCATTAGCCATTTGCATTAACATCAGTTTCAAAGTTGACGGTTATGGTGTCGTAAGTGTTCTGTTTATTTTAAGCAGAAACAGCTTTGCCTACTCACTAGTTCGCTCCTCGTTAAGTGGGTTAATCTTCCATGGCAGATGTGTAAGTGAAATTCATTAGATATTTGGGTTGTTTAACTGGTTGATCGGTGAAGGAGAATTCCATGGGGAATGACTTGTTTCTGAATGACGGGTCCTGTTCCCTTCAGTTTCCTGATGACCGCAGCCAGGGTGAGTTGATGCTGCGGAGCTCGGTGTCCTTGGTCAAATACGTGCATCAGTTTGGCTGAATGCTACCCTTAATACCTTTTGCCCAGGCTGCACAGCTTCGTCATAGATCCAGTTTATATTGCACTCTGTGACCTTCAGTATTACATGTCTAATGATGAGCATCTCTCTACATTCTTCAAAATGCAGTATAGCGCTACCACGTTATACCGGCCATCGCATATAACAGGCAAATCGGGTTTGCACGAACGTGCCTTCTTATAAGCGGTGGGGACAGTACTGTTGTTAAAAACCAGTGTCGAGCTGCTCACTGTTTTGGTTGCAAAATGACAGATTATTTCATTGCAATTTTTGTTGCTAGTACTTGGTAAATAGTGAAAAAAATTTAATGCCTGAGTTAATTGTCATAAATATCTTCATTCCTATAGATGGTTGAGAAACTGAAGGAACATCTACTGAAATATCTTCATTGTATAGGAAAGAAGAAGATTGACCTGATAGTTAACAGCTATGTGGTGAACTTGGTTTGTGATGCTTTCTTTACTTTTAACGCTAAGTGGTTGAATACTAATTAGACAGTTATAAGTTATAAAGCACTTGGATATTTTCCTGCCATGTCACAGTTTGGTATTTTAGCACAGCTAAACTGTGTTCAGGTTATTTTGAAGGGGGAATCAGGAACAGAAAGATACAATGTAAAGAGCATTCACGACAAATTTTCTGAACTTGTCCAGATGTGAAATGGTCTTACAAGGACCAACAATTGCACCAAGCTGAAGTGCTCTTGACACATTTAAATTTACATAATTTCACCATTTGTTAAAATAGAATTGCACAATAAGCTTTACCACTCTATGAAGTGGGTGAAAAGAGAAGCTTAGTCTATTAAGAAGGCCCTAAAAGGGCAGAGGCTCTTTTATGTTGAATATTT
The DNA here is from genome assembly GCF_052327205.1 of Somniosus microcephalus. NCBI lineage: Eukaryota > Metazoa > Chordata > Chondrichthyes > Squaliformes > Somniosidae > Somniosus > Somniosus microcephalus. The sequence goes on from NC_141003.1 coordinate 57,636,721, forward strand.
TGTGGCATCAGAGAAGTGAGCGTTTATGTAGAAATGAAAACAACTGAATATTGGCTGGAAAATCTCTAGAAAGCTGATATAATAGAAGCATTTATAAGGGCTAAGCAGAGGGAGTAAAAGAAGAAATATATAAACTGAGGCTATTAAAATACAAACTTTCATTGCAACATAGGGAGTGACTAGTCACTTAACTGCATGCTAAAGAGGTTGGGAAGTCGGGGGTTGCTTTTGGAGTGCCCCAAATACAGTATTTTATGGTTGAAGTTGTACAAGATGAAATAAAATATGCCAGGGAGATAGCTGGCACCAGGCTGCATCTGCTGTTATACCACTCTCCATATCGGCAAGCCTTGATTCACCTACCTGGCAGTGATCGAGGACAGCTGACTCCACATGCTCCAGGTGAGTAAGGTGGAAGGTACAGAGCTGTGTGATCTGCTTTAAGGACAACTGCAGCCAACCTGAGACATAGCCACTGGCAGTCCTATATTTCTGGGTCATCTCCTCTATCAACTTTTCTTCCTGTGCCGCCTTCCAGGCTAACGGAGATCATCCGTAATATCAACAACAGCAGCAACTTCCATAGGAACAGGAGTAGGCCATTCAACCCCTCAAGCCTGTTCCTCCATTCAGTTAGCTGATCTGTATTTTAACTCCTTGGTTCCGTAACCCTTAATACTCTTGCCTAACAAAAGTCGATCAATCTCAGGTTTGAAATTTTCAATTGACTTAACTGCAATAGCTTTTTTAGGGGGGGGGGGTGGGGGGAGTTCCAGATTTCCACTATCATTTGTGTGAAGATTTGTTTCCTGATGTTATCCCTGAATGGCCTGGCTCTAATTTTAAGGTTATGCCCCCTTGTTCTGGACTCTCCCACCAGAGGAAATTAGTTTCTCTCTATCTACCTTATCAAATCCTTTAATCATCTTCAAAACCTCAATTAGATTACCCCTTAATCTTCTGTACTCAAGGAAATACAAGCCTAATCTATATAACCTGTCCTCATAATGTAACACTTTTGATGCGCCATCAATAACTCCAGAAGACTAAGAGATAAACTTATAACAAGTAGGCTTTTATTAACAAAAGAATACGAGCATGCCTCTGCTGGTAGACCGATCCTTAAAGCCAGGGGGACTGGAGGTCAATCACCTTTATACCTGGGCTTAGGGGTGGAGCCAGGGGCGGAGCCAGCTGAGGCATGCCCAGACATGTTCTGTACAGGCAGATTAGTGGTTTACCACAGCTTTTAGCCCACGTATCACTTCTGGTGAATCTGCGCTGCACCCATTCCAAGGTGCGGTGCCCAGAACTGAACACACTACTCTAACTGGGGTCTAACCAGAGCTTTATATAACTGCACCAGAACTTCCATTTCCAGCCCTCCTGAGATAAAGGCCAATATTCCATTAGCCTTTTGAATTATTTATTTGTACTTGTCCAATAGCTTTTAGTGAGCCATAAATCTCTCTGCTCCTCCGTAGTTCCTAGCTTCTCCCCATTTAAAAAAATACTCTGATCTATCTTTCTCGGGTCCCAAGTGGACACTGAAATGGATAGGGATGGCAGGACGAGAGGTAATGCCTATAAAATCATACGCAGAGTTAGGTTTGATTTAAGCAAACATGCCTTTTCACTGAGAATCCTTACTCTCTGGAACAAATTTCCACAACACGAGGTAGAGGATGACTGGTCCTTTTTATATTTGGGAAAAAAAAAAAAAAGAAATTGCCAGGTTTCTGAGATAAGAAATCATTGCTAGAAAAAGGGGTAACTCGCTAGTTTAGATTGTGATACGACATGGGCAATCATGGTATGGAGGTTGCTTGATTGCCTTAGGTGGTCAGTGAGGAATTTCCTGAATTGGCGATTGCCTCTACTGAGACCACCTTGCTTGGGTGTGGGTGATTGGGGTTTGAGGTTACGGTCTGCTGCATGGGCAGTTTCATGGACCTGATGGTTTTATTTTTTACACCTTTTTTGTTTTTGTATGTTTAATCCTCCTGCATCATGTAGTAACAGCTTTACTTCTCCAATCATCAAACAGGGTTTGGGTGCTGCATCCCTCCATTGCTTGGTCACAGATTCAGTTTCCTGACTCCACCTTTCTTTTATGATCCACTGGATTTGGCCAGCAACTCCTTTTTGCTCCACACACTCTCTTTGGTCAGTCAACCAAAAATTATTGATCCCACATTGCCTTTAAATGCCAGCTGCAATCCTTGTAGAGCTAATGCGATGGACATTCCACCTCCTCCATTTGGTGAGCTTCCAGTGTGAAGTTTAGGCCAGGCCAGAAGCTCGCTGTGTATATGCAGTGAGGGCTGGCTTTGGAAGATCTGATGGGGTTGGCTGTGCGATGTTTGTGCAGTTGCAAAACCCACTGTGCACCAATCTTAATGAAAAATTGCAGGATCATAAAACTTGTGTTCATGTCATGACGTTGAATAATTTTGTGATAAATTGTCCTTTCCTTTAGCTTGAATGCATCCGGCAGATTGCAGATACGATATGGAAAAAATACGGCCTCGGCACCCACATCCTGTGCTTGTAAGTGATGGTCATTTTAAAGCAGAACAATTTGTAGCACCAAATGTGGCACATTATCAAGTGAAGACTAAGAATATTCATTTTATTCATAGTAAAAATTCTGAGAAAACTAATAGTTGGCTATTAAAATTGTAGGTCAAGTCTTTTCTATAATAGTTATAATATAACGTTTTTTAAAAAGTGGAATTTGAAACTTGAGGTGCTAAAATTGGAACGTGGACGTAGGTATGCAGACCATCGAGAATATGTGTGTGTCAGATAGGGTTAGTAGAAGTTTCCTCCTGTGGCTCCTGTTACATTAAAACCACATTTGAAGGAAGATGGGAGCAGAAGATGACCAGTAAGGGCTCACTTTCATTTTGTTTGTAGGAATGTTAATTTAAAACAAACTTTATTTTTTTTAAAAAGTACCAGAATAGACCTAAACATTTTGTAGCCACAATACCTCAATTTATAAGTTTATGTGGAATAAAATAAGATGCTCATTTAACGCTGGTACACAGATGTGAGTCACCTTATTTTAATCTTGCATGTCTAATTACAACAACAACGTGCATTTATGTAGCACCATTAATGTAGGAAAATGTCCCAAGGTACTTCAGAGGAGCATCATCAGACAAAAATTACTCTATTCAAAGAAGGGATGACTAAAAGCTTGGTCAAAGAGAGAGGTTTAAAGGAGGAGAGAGATGGACAGGTTTAGGGAAGGAATTCTACATCTTGGGGTGTGGATGGCTGAGGGCATGGCCATCAATAATGGGGCGAAGGGTGTGGGGAGATGCTTAAGAGGCCAGAGCTGGAGCAATGCAGAGTCCTCGTCTGAGGGTTGTTGGGCTGGAGGAGGTTACAGCGATAGTGAGGGGTGAGGCCATGGAGGGATTTGGACACGAGGATGAGAATTTTAAATTTGAGGCGTTGGTGGACCGGAATGCAATTTAGGTCAGTGAGCACAGGGGTGATGGGTGAGTGGGACTCGGCGAGTTAGAATATGGGCAGCAGAGTTTGAAAAGCTCAAATTTATGGAGGGTGAAAGATGGGAGTGGGCCAGGCGAGCATTGGAATAGTTGAGTCTGGAGGTAACAAAAGTATAGATTAGGATTTCAGCAGCAGATGGGCTAAGGCAGAGATGGCCAATGTTATGAGGTGGAAGTAGGTGATCTTTGTGGTGGAAATTCGCAAGATTAGCCCCCAGTGGGTAGGAAGGTCAACAAGAGTAGAGGATTCTCTAATTTTACAAATTCTCTAATAGTAAGAAGAGGATTAGAGAATTAGTAAAATTCTAGCATTGTTCATGGTTTCTTTGCCCAGTAGTTTTAGCTTCATTGATTTTATTTTGAGGTGGTGGGGGAGAAGTGTTGGATAATTTTGTTGCATAAACTTTAGAAGATGGCCCTAGCAGAGTAAAATAACTTCTGTCCAACAAAAAGCCATACAAACTAAATTTAATGCATGGAATCCTTGTGCGTTACTAGAATCACATACTGGGGGTTAATTTCAACTCTGGCGGGGGCACAAAACAGGTGATATTGGATCAGCCGCCCATTATACACCCAGGCCTGATTTTTCCTTTTCATCGGAAGTTGGGCGGTGTGTATAACGGGCGGCCGATGTGCTACTGCCCACCGTCAAAGTTAAATTTCACCCCATTGCCTTTAATGTTCTTTGTAAATTGAGAAAACTGTTAAATGCAATTTTTTTTTTTAACACTTATGTAGGTCCAGCAGAGGGAAAGTAAATTCTGCAGAGTCTGTTGTGTTCCACATGATGGCTCGTGTTTTGGAAGCTGCTGAAGGACTTTCTTTACCTCTTCCACCAGGTAACGTGTGTTAATTAATAAGTAGAACTCTCGAGCTAGTTTAGAAAGACTAGTCAATCCTCTGTGGTAGTCTTCAAATGAAGCCAGGTGAAAGGAAGGTTGATGATTGGAATAGGGTGTGCAGAAGCAATTCTGTCTCCATTTTAAACTCCTTTTCTGTCCTTATTTTATATATTTTTCCATTATAAAATTATCTGTGTCCATATTTCTTATGGAAACTGCCTATGGAAACTTGTCACACTATAATTACATCCTCCTGTCAGTAAATGATGAGATCCATTGATCTGCTTTAGAATTTTTAGCGCACATAAATGACTGTTCAGGACATTTAATGGGTTTGAATTACATTTTTATTGGAGTAAATAACAGTAACAACTTACATAGCCCCATGAACCTTGATTGGCTCAAACAGTTTTTGGAGCCAGTTTTCAATCGGAGCTGGAATAAATTTAATTTGAAATTGTCCTCTTATTACGCATAAGTAATCTTTCACATCACCTTTCCTTAGCTCCTAGCATGGACCTCTTGCAGATTCTGGGGCATAAAGAAGCTTTCAAACTCTGACCTAAAAAAAACCTCTCCTTCCCATCTTAACCACCACACATGGTGATGTAGAATTTGGTCTTTCCAGATAACACATTGCTGGGCATTGAAGCCAGCAACTCTGAGTCCCCACTACACAGCCTATCCATCATCCTGAAAGAAGTTAGAAATCTGAAATAAAAGAACAGAAATAGCTGGAAATACACAGCAAGTTCATAATCATCTGAAAAGGGTATTATCTCAGATGGAGGCCTCGATCAGAGGAGTAAGTCTCTTGGTGTGGCTATAAGGACACTACTGCACGGTGGCAGAATTGGAATCTTTCCCACAACAAATGGAAAAAATATGTATGATTGCATTTCTTCCCCTATAATACATTTTTGTAGTACTGCCTCTGCACTCAGAGTTCACTCTTTTATTTTTATAACATTTTACATTGTCTTTAAATGCATATACTCATGCAGCTTTTTGTTGAATTCTTCATATCTATCCTTGGCCCACTCCTATTTCTCATCTACATGCTGCCCCTCGGTGACCTAATCAGAAAATACGACGTCAGGTTCCACATGTACGCCGACGACACCCACTTCTACCTCACCACCATCTCTCTCGACCCCGCCACTGTCTCTGATTTGTCACGCTGCTTGTCCGATATCCAGTATTGGATGACCAGAAATTTCCTCCAACTGTATGTAGGGAAGACCAAAGCCATTGTCTTCCGTCCCCACCACGAGCTCCGTTCCCTAGCCACTGACTTCATCACTCTTCCTGGCAGCTGTCTGAGGCTGAATTAGATGGTTCGCGACCTTGGTGTCATATTTGACCCCGAGATAAGCTTCCAACCACATATCCGCTCCATCGCCAAGACCGCTTACTTCCACCTCCGTAACATCACTGACTCTGCTCTTGCCTCTGCTCATCTGCTGCTGAAACCCTCATCCATACCTTTTGTTACCTTTTTTATTCGTTTATGGGATGTGGCCAGCATTTATTGCCCATCTCGAATTGCCCTTAAGAAGGTGGTGGTGAGCCGCCGCCTTGAACCGCTGCAGTCCGTGTGGTGAAGGTACTCCCACAGTGCTGTTAGGGAGGGAGTTCCAGGATTTTGACCCAGCGACGATGAAGGATCGACGATATACTTCTAAATCAGGATGGCGTGTGACTTGGTGGGAACTTGGACGTGGTGGTGTTCCAATGCGCCTACTGCCCTTGTCCTTCTAGGTGGAAGAGGTCGCGGGCTTTGGGAGGTGCTACTTAAGAAGCCTTAGCGAGTTGCTGCAGTACATGTTGTAGATGGTATACACTGCAGCCACGATACACTAGTGGCGGAGGGAGTGAATGTTTAAGGTAGTGGATGGGGTGCCAATCAAGCAGGCTGCTTTGTCCTGGATGGTATTGAGCTTCTTGAGTGTTGTTGGAGCTGCACTCATCCAGGCAAGTGGAGAGTATTCCATCACACTCCTTACTTGTGCCTTGTAGATGGTGGAAAGGCTTTGGGGAGTCAGGAGGTGAGACACTCGCCACAGAATACCTAGCCTCTGACCTGCTCTTGTTGCCACAGTATTTATGTGGCTGGTCAAGTTAAGTTTCTGGTTAATGGTGACCCCCAGGAAGTTGTTGATGGGGGATTTGGTGATGGTAGACTCTCGCTTGTTGGAGATAGTCATTGCCCGGCACTTCTGTGGCACGAATGTTACCTGCCACTTCTCGGCCCAAGCCTGAACATCGTCCAGGTCTTGTTGCATGCGGGCACGGACTGCTTCATTATCTGAGGAGTTGTGAATGGCGCTGAACACTGTGCAGTCATCAGCAAACATCCCCGTTTCTGACCTTATGTTGGAGGGAAGGCCATTGATGAAGCAGCTGAAGATGGTTGGGCCTAGGACACTGCCCTGAGGAACTCCTGCAGCAATGTCCTGGGGCAACCACCACAACTATTTCTTCCTTTGTGCTAGGTATGACTCCAGCTAGGGGAGAGTTTTCCCCCTGATTCCCATTGACTTCAGTTTTACTAGATGCCACACTCCGTCGAATGCTGCCTTGATGTCAAGAGCAGTCACTCTCACCTTATTGGTGAGTAAGTGCCGCTTGATAGCACTGTTGATGACACCTTTCATCACTTTGCTGATGATTGAGAGTAGACTGATGGGGTGGCAATTGGCCGGATTGGATTTGTCCTGCTTTTTGTGGACAGGCAGTTTTCCACATTGTTGGATAGATGCCAGTGTTGTAGCTGTACTGGCTAGAGGCGCGGCTAGTTCTGGAGCACAAGTCTTCAGCATGATAGCCGGGATGTTGTCGGGGCCCATAGCCTTTGCTGTATCCAGTGTGCTCAGCCGTTACTTGATATCACGAGGAGTGAATTGAATTGGCTGAAGACTGGCTTCTGTGATGGAGGGGACCTCGGGAGTAGGCCAAGATGGATCATCCGCTCGTCACTTCTGGCTGAAAATGGTTGCAAGCACTTCAGCCTTGTCTTTTGCACACACGTGCTGGGCTCCGCCATCATTGAGGATGGGGATTTTCATGGAGCCTCCTCCTCCCGTTAGTTGTTTAATGGTGCATCACCATTCACGACTGGATGTGGCAGGACTGCAGAGCTTTGATTTGATCTGTTGATTGTGGGATTGCTTAGCCCTGTCTATAGCATGCTGCTTCCGCTTTTTAGCTTGCATGTAGTCCTGTGTTGCAGCTTCCCCAGGTTGACACCTCATTTTTAGGTACGCCTGGTGCTGCTCCTGGCATGCTCTTCTACACTCCTTATTGAACCAGGTCTCCTGGCTTGTTGGTAATGGTAGAGTGAGGGATATGCTGGGCCATGAGGTTACAGATTGTGGTGGAATACAATTCTGCTGCTGCTGCTGGCCCACAATGCCTCATGGATGCCCAGTTTTGAACTGCTAGATCTGTTTTGAATCTATCCCATTTAGCACGGTGGTAGTGCCACACAACATGATGGAGGGTGTCCTCAGTGTGAAAATGGGACTTCGTCTCCACAATGACTGTGCGGTGGTCACTGCTACCAATGCTGTCATGGACAGATGCACCTGCGACAGGTAGATTGGTGAGGACGAGGTCAAGTAGTTTTTTCCCCTCATGTTGATTCTCTCGCCGCCTGTCGCAGGCCCAGACTGGCAGCTATGTCCTTCAGGACTCGGCCAGCTCGGTCAGTAGCTCTGCCTCCGAGCCACCCAGAGTACATTCTATGCCCTTGCTACTCTCAGTGCTTCTTCCAAGTGGTGTTCAACATGGAGGAGTACTGATTCATCAGCTGAGGGAGGGTGGTAGGTGGTAATCAGCAGGAGGTTTCCTTGCCCATGCTTGACCTGAAGCCATGAGACTTCATGGGATCCAGAGTCAATGTTGAAGACTCCCAGGGCCACTCCTTCCTGACTGTATACCACTGTGCCACCACCCCTGGTGGGTCTGTCCTGCCGGTGGGAAGGACATACCCAGGGATGGTGATGGAGGAGTTTGGGACATTGGCTGAAAGGTATGATTCAGTGAGTATGACTATGTCCGGCTGTTGCTTGACTAGTCTGTGGGACAGAGCTCCCGATTTTGGCACAAATCCCCAGATGTTGGTGAGGAGGACTTTGCAGGGTTGACTGGGCTGGGTGTGCCGTTGCCATGTCTGTAGCCGGTGCCGAGGTCAATGCCGATTTCATTCTTATTATTGTGTTTCGTAACGGTTTTACAACTTTTCCAGCTCCCTCAAGGGAATGTATATTCGTTGAGAATTATGAATTATTTCTTTAAAGGAAATAAGTATTTTACCATACTGGGCTTTGTGAAAAAACATAAAAAATGTGCTTGATTGTAAATCCTGTCTTTTTGGTTTAAATAAATATAGAATTTTTCCCCTCTGGTTTTAATACAGGTTATCATACAATTCACATAATCCTTGGTGTACGATGCCTTCCTTTACACACCCTACTGCATTATATTGATCTTGGAGTGTTGCATCCAACAGAACGATTTGTTACCAGGCTACTCAAAGGTAAAATAATTTAAATCCTTTTTTTAAATATCTAAATACAAATTGATTTGCTGTAAGGAAACTGTTCTACACAGGCAAAATTATATTTTTAAAGGAGCCATTACTTATTTCTTGTGAAGCATGAAATGACTACCAGCTTCGTTTTCAAGTGTTTCTATCACTTAATTATAATATTGTTAAATAACAGCTTTTTTGCTAATATAAAATGATTTTCTGCCATTTTACTAGTTCAGATTTCTCTTTATTCCTCTATTCATTTTTTGAGCCTGTTCCCAGACCTCTCTGCTGCTCTGTGACCTAGTGTTGGGGAGGGTTTAAACTAATTTGCATGGGGGAGGGGAACCCGAAAATAGCAGAAAGGAGCAGCAATTATGTCCGAGGACACGGATATAAACAGCAGTAAAAATAGAAATATTCCAAAGATTGAGGAAAATAGCAAAAGTGACGAAGGAGGTATTAACTTGTATGTACATCAATGTCCGTGGTGTAGCTAATAAGGTTGGTGAGCTGCAGGTACAAATTGCCACATGGGATTATGACATGGTTGCATTAACAGAGACATGGCTCAAACAAGGCCAGAAATGGGTTCTTAATATTCCTGGTTACCAAGTACTCAGGAATGAATAACTGAAAGAGGAGGGGGCATGGCACTATTGATTTAAGGATGATACAGTTCTAACTAGAAAGGATACACTAGATGGTTCTAGGACTGAATCTATTTGGCTTGAGTTGGGGAACAGAGGGGGGGAGCTGTTACATTGCTGGGAGATTTTTTTATAGAGATCCAAACCGTGAAAAGGAGATAGATGAGCAAATGTGTTAGCAAATTTCAAAGGCATGTAACAAAAATTAAGTAGTAATATTAGGAGACTTTAATTACCCTAATATAGACTGGGAAAAACATAGTGCTAAGGGTAGGGAAGGAGAGGAATTTCTGATGTGTACACGAGAACTTTCTCAATCATTGGCCTGGATTTTCCGACCCCCCACGGGTGCGTACGAGATGTGTACACATCCGTAGGGGACGCGCAAGTGCCAGTTTCATTCTTGACAGATCGCCCGCATGCCCAAGAAAAGTGCCTCTGCGGGTGGAGAGCTGCGCTATTTGCACAACTTCCACCCGCTGAATGACTATCAAATTCTTATGCTTGGTAAAAGCAGGCATAAGGCTTGCTTTTACCAGCATAAGAGTTTAAAATAACATCATAATAATTTAAACATTAAAAAACCTGTGCAATAAGGTAAGGTTATTTTTAGCCCCTTTAAAACATTTACATTTATTTTTCAAAAAATTAAATTCTCATTTAAAATATTTAACTAAATGGCATTTTAATTAATTTTATATATGTAATGGTTTTTATTTATTTATTTCAGTGTGTTGGTGCATTTTTGCAGTCATCCCCATTCATACTTTTGACAGCTCTGTGTGTACGGACCTGTCAAAAGTATGAAGGGGGATTCCCTTCTTCCATTGGTTTGCCTGGCCCACGTGATCCCAGGGGCGCTTTTGAATCGCATGTGCCCCTGGGACACCTGGGCCTCTGCGCATTTCGAAGAGGAGAGGCCCATTTTTTTTTTTTTTTTTTTTTCCCCCCCCCCGATCGGAGGCATCCGCTCGCAGGAAGCCTCCGATCGGAAATTCGGGGCCAATATGTCTCCAGTCCAACAAGGAAGGAAGCAGTGTTGGATCTGGTGCTGGGAAATGAAGTACGGCAAGTGGAATGTGTTACATTAGGAGATCATCGAGCTAACAGTGACCACAACATAATTTAGTTTAGAGTAATTATGGAAAGAGATCAGAAAATATCAAAGGTAAAAATGCTCAACTGGAGAAGAGCTAATTTCAGTGGTTTGAGAAGGGACCTAGCATAGGTAGATTGGAAAAGGTGATTGCAGGTAAAGCAATAATGGAGCAATGGAGGGCATTCAGGGAAGAGATAGTTCAGGTACAAACTCGGCATATTCCTTTTGAAGGGAAATGGTAGAGCATCCAAAGCGAATGCGCCCTGGATAACAAAGGAAATAAAAGTTAAAACAAAACTGAAAAAAGGGGGCTTATGACAAATGTCAGGAGCGAGGTTCAGTTAATAACCAGGAAGATTATGGAAAGTAGAGGAGGGAATTGAAAAAGTTAATACAGAAGGCAGAGAGGTTACAAGAAATGATTACTAGGCAACATTAAATTGAACCCTAAAACATTTTATAAACATAAATAACGTGTAAGAGGTTAGCTAGGGAAAATGTTGGGCCTATTAAGGACCCATGTAGAGGCAGAAGGCATGGCTAAAGTATTAAATGAGCACTTTGCATCTGTCTTCACAAAGGAAGTGGATGATGTGAAGGTTACACTAAAAGAGGAAAGGGAAGTTATGGACAGGATAGTAATAGATAGAAAAGATTAGCATTACTGAAAGTTGGTAAGTCACCTGGTCCGGATGGAATGCATCCTCGGTTGCTGAAAGAAGCAAAGGTCGAAATAGCAGAGGCATTGGTCACAATCTTTCAATCTTCATTGGATGCAGGAGTAATGCCGGAGGACTGGAGGGTTGCTAATGTTATACCACTATTCAAGAAAGGGGAGAGAGATAAACCGGGAAACTACAGGCCGGTTAGCCTAACGTCAGTGGTGGGGAAGTTATTGGAAACCATTATCAGGGAGAAAATAAACTTTCATTTGGAAAGCCATGGGTTAATCAAGAAGAGCCAGCATGCATTTGCTAAAGGAAAATTGTGTCTGACTAACTTGATTAAATTGTTTGATGAGGCAACAGAGAAGGTTGATCAAGGTAGTGCAGTAGATGCATATATGGACTTTCGGAAGACATTCGACAAAGTGCCATACAGGAGGCTTGTTAAGGAGAGGAAACCCATGGAATTGAGGGGAAAGTGACGGTATGGACATGGAATTGCTCAGTGACAAGAAGCAGAGTGGTGGTGGATGGATGTTTTTCAGACTGGGAGGTGGTTTGCAGTGGTGTCCCCCAAAGGTTAGTTTTGGGTCCAATACTCTTTTCACTTTTTTTAAACGACCTAGACACTGATGTAGGGAGCAGCATTATAAAGTTTGCAGGTGATTTGAAACTTGGCAACGTAGTAGATAATGATGAGGATAGTTGTAGACTTCAGGATGACAGAGACAGGATGGTGAAAGGGGCAGAACCATGGCAAATGGAAGTTCAATGCTGAGAAGTGTGAAGTGCTGCTCTTTGGGATGACTAATCTGGAAAGACAGTAAACTATAACTGGCAAAGTGTAGATGAGTGTCCATATACACAAAGGTGGCAGGGCAAGTTGATAAGGTGGTTTAAAAAGCATATAGGTTACTTGAGTTTATAAATAGAGGCATTGAATATAAAAGCAAAGAGATCATGTTAGAACTTTGTAAATCACTGGTTAGGCCTCAGCTGGAGTATTGTGGGCACCACACTTCAGGAAAGATGCTTAGAAAGGGTACAGAGGAGGTTTACCATAATTTAACCAGGGATAAGGGACTTCAGTTATGAGGAGAGAATGGAAAAGTTAGGCCTTTTATCCTTGGAACAGAGAAGGTTAAGAGGTGACCTATTAGAGTTTTTCAAGATGATGAGAGGTTTTGATAGCGTAGATAGAGAATAACTATTTCCTCTGGCGCGTGTGTCAATAACCAGAGGTCATTGATTTAAAATCATTGGCAAAAAATCTAGAGGGGAGATGAGGAGAAATCTTTTCACTGAGTTGTCGGGATCTGGAACGATGTACCTGAAAAGATGGTGGAAGCTGAATCCATAAATAATTTTAAAAGGAAGTTCGACAGATACTTGAGGATGAGGAACGTACAGGGTTACGGGCAAAAAAACAGGGAAGTGGGACTGAGCACGATGGCTCTTTCTAAGTGCCAGCATAGGCAGGACGGGCCGAATGGCCTCCTTCTGTGCTGTAAGTTTCTATGGTTCTACCATCTACTGAGGTGTGCAAATATCCTAGAGTTTTTTCAAATGCTTTTAAGAAGCCGGCTGTGCACGTCTCTGACATGACTCTTCACAGAAGCTGCAAGAAGCTTTCAGAAGGGTTTGTCCAGAAAAAAACAACTTCTGAACTGTTCTGTAAGTGCCCAAACAATAGATTATTTTTTGCATTATCTCAATTGTGAAAGTGGTATTTCATTGTCAATACTCATGAAGTGGTTTCCATTGAAACACTCTGGAAATTTTACTCGTTACACAGCAGTAATTGTAACATTCATACATTATAACAGTTGTTCCTCATACAAAATACAATATATGAACATTATTGATATGATGAAAAGCCTGCCTTGTGTTTGACAACATACAAGAATTACTAACCTTTGCTATAAAAATAACAGCACTGTTTTGTCTGCCAGTGCAGTGTATATAGGATGATGTATACCTTTGAAAGATTTACAAGTTAATAATCCAAGTACCAGGCTAACCTAGCACCATAAACTGAAAGCAAAGTTTGATGTAAGATCTTCATTTGACCCCAGGTGTCTGTCTCTTAATGTCCCACCCCTTTTAGTTGCACTGCAGAAACATTGGTTGTGAACATTTCACATTTTGTGCTAAAGGAACTCTGGTTGTGAATTCACAGAAAGCAATTAAAATGTGTGGTTTGTTTGTAGCGTAAGGTGAACTTTCTAGGTGGGGCCAGCTACATAATCGCAAGGCTATTAGAGCAGGTCAGAGGTTGGGTATTCTACGGCGAGTAGCTCATCTCCTAACTCCCCAAAGCCTCTCCAGCACCTACAAAGCACAAGTCAGGAGGGTGATGGAATACTGTCAAATCAAAAAACTCAATGCCATTCAAAACCAAGCAATTCTCTTTATCAGCACCCCATCTGCCAGATTAAACATCCACTTCCTCCACCACCAGTGTGCCGTGGGAGCAGTGTGTACTATCTACAGGATGCACTGCAGCAACTCACCAAGGCTTCTACGGCAACACCATCTAAACCCGCAACCTGCACTGAAAGACAAGGGCAGCAGGTGCATGAGAACCCCATCACCTACAAGTACCCCTCCCAAGTCACACACCATCCCGACTTAGACATATATCGCCATTCCTTCCTTGTCACTTAGTCAAAATCCAGGGCTTCTCTACCTAACACCATTGTGGGAGTAGCTTCACCATACGGAATTTAGTGGTCCAAGAAGGCCCCTCCTGACCACACATTAAAAGAATGCAGACCACTCAACACCCACCAACTGGTCGCTACTACCTCCCGCCCTGATTGCCCACCCTTCCTCACTCACTACCTCCCGCCCTGATTGCCCACCCTTCCTCACTTACTACCTCCCGCCCTGATTGCCCACCCTTCCTCACTCACTACCTCCCGCCCTGATTGCCCACCCTTCCTCACTCACTACCTCCCGCCCTGATTGCCCACCCTTCCTCACTTACTACCTCCCGCCCTGATTGCCCACCCTTCCTCACTTACAGTGCAGCAGCCCAATTCTCAATTATACTTCGTTGGCAGCTCTGTGCCGCTCACCGGCTCCATGGAACTGAGGCTCGAGTCCAAATATCGGGAGCGACTCGGGCTTCACCATTTGAGGCGCAGGGATCGAACCCTGCAACCACCAGTAGGCGCGCCTGAATTTCTGGGCCAATGTGTTCATCTTAACTACACAATCCGACCACAAGACACTTGTGAATAGCAAAACTGATGCTTTGTTGAATGACAAACATGATATAGCTTTCTAACGCCACATGTTTGAGTTAAGAGGTGATCTTAATAAATCATCTGACACTGTTTGTTCCACTTTGCACATTTGGTTATTTTTCCAGGAGTTGAATAATGCAATACCAAATGTGATAAAGGGATATCCTGTTTAAAGATATATAAACACATTCAACGTGTCTTTGCGTGCTTCCTTTCGCGTGGGTCCAAGTTGTACAAATATCTTCATTGACCTTGCTGGCACAAAATGTAACGCTAGTTTTAAAGAATACTAATCACATTTCTAGACTGCAGTCCTAAAGAGAAATTTGGACTGGTGAGGGGTAATTGATTTGCTAACAGGATGCAGACTCCCTTTCAGAGGATTATAGATTGAAATCCTAGTCTTGAAAGCACTTCATATTAGAATCTCCTGTCTGTGTGTGGGAGAGCATGGGGGCCAGAAGAGACACGTACACACATCTGTCCCGACACCTCTGTTGACAGCTCATGGAACAACATTGATGGCCATATCGTAGACTGATCCTAATCAAAAAAAAAAAGTGCAGCTTATAGTGATCTGATACTGAGAGTGGGATAGTGAGAAGGAGAAGAATATATCCGCTGATCAATTAATAAGCAACCTGCTGAGTTAGGGGGAGAGAGGTGTGATTAGCTGAAATAGTAAGAGAATGCACCTCACTCACAAATTTGGTATCAGAGCGAAGTCTGTTACTGAGATGTCTCTTTATACAGTACTAGCTGGGGGAGCCCAGCTTTGCCAAGGCTGTTTTGGGCCGGGCGGTTTAAATCGAGTGCCAAGCTTTGGGGCCTCTGTGTCCCTCTGTGAATATGGTGCCGGGCAACATTTTAAATCGAGTCCCAGGCTTTTGGGCCCTGTCTCTGTGTCCCTCTCTCAATCTGCTGCCGGGCAACATTTCTACCTTTTAATACCTTGAAAGATGAAAGTGAAAGTACTTATAAAATGTTTTTGGTAAATCTTTTAAAAATAACATAAGAGATACTAACTTTTTTGAAGCCGGATCAGCAGATTTTGAGCTGGAAGTAAATGGGGTTTTTAGCTTGCGGCAATGGCTGCCACATCCCTGAGATGAAAATGATTAGTCCTGCCCACAGACGCAGCGATTGGCCAACCATCAGGCGACCGAACTGTAGGATTGGTCAATCGTGACGGCACAGGATTGGTGGAACCTTGACGTCAGTCAATCAATGCTAAGTAGCAGATAATGAGTTTAATTTTGAAGGTTTTTTGCATAAGGCGCGAACAATTTTCGTCCGACCGAAAAGTAAATACGCTTACGACCGTCCCGGAACAGTAAGCTTTCTTTGGAGGTAACGCGCGCGCAGGTACGCTCTATAACTTTCGAGCGCATAGCCGGACAGACGCACACCAGAGGACAGAAGGACAGACAGACAGACAGACAGACAGATCGATCCAAGGAAAATGGAAAAACATTTTATTTTTGCAAGATTCAAATATTTTGAGCCAGCTATGTTGCAAAATGTAACTAAAAAGAATTTAGAATGCCAAGTATATTTGGTTAATAGTGAAAACAAATGTTTGTCATTCAACAAAGTATCCGTTTTTCTATTCACAAGGGTCTTGTGGTCTGATTGTGTAGTTAAGGTGATCACATTGGCCTAGAAATTTGGGTGCACTTATTGGTGGTCGCAGGGTTTGACCCCTGCGCCTGAATGGTGAAGCCCGAGGCACCCCTGATATTTGGACTGGAGCCTCATTTCCATGGAGCCGGTGAGCAGCACAGAGCTACCAACGAAGTATCATTGAGAATTGGATTTCAATGTAGAGGGCATGATTAAGAAGTTTGCAGATGATTCAAAAATTGGCCGTGTGACTGATAGCGAGGAAGAAAGCTGTAGACTACAGGAAGATATCAATGGGCTGGTCAGGTGGACAGAAAAGTGGCAAATGGAATTCAATCCGGAGAAGTGTGAGGTAATGCATTTGGGGAGGGCTAACAAGGCAAGTGAATACATAATAAATGGTAGGATACTGACAGTTGTAGAGAAACAGAGGGACCTTGGAGTGTATGTCCACAGATCCCTGAAAGTAGTAGGACAGCTAGATAAGGTGGTTAAGAAGGCATATGGGATACTTTCCTTTATTAGCTAAGGCATAGAATATAAGAGCAGGGAGGTTGTGCTTGAACTGTATAAAACACGAGTTAGGCCACAGCTAGAGTACTGTGTGCAGTTCTGGTCACCACATTACAGGAAAGATGTGATTGCACTAGAGAGGGTACAGAGGAGATTTATGACGATGTTGCCAGGACTGGAAAATTTTAGCTATGAGGAAAGATTGGATAGGCTGGCTTTGTTTTCTTTGGAATTGAGGAGGCTGAGGCGAGATTTAATTGAGGTGTATAAAATTGAGGAGCCTAAATAGAGTGGATAGGAAGGACATACTTCCCTTAGCAGAGAAGTCAATAACCAGGGGGCATAGATTTAAAATAATTGGTAAAAGGATTAGAGGGGAGTTGAGAACTTTTTTCACCCAGAGGATGGTGGAGGGTCTGGAACTCACTGCCTGAAAGGGTGGTAGAGGCAGAAACCACTCATCGCATTTAAGAAGTACTTGGATATGCACTTGAAGTGCTGTAACCTACAGGGCTACGGACCAAGAGCTGGAAAGTGAGATTAGGCTGAATGGCCTCCTTCTGTGCCATAAATTTCTATGATTCTATAACTTTAGCATATGGCTGGTGACATGAATCTCGTCATTCATGTGGAAATGATTTATGAAATAATACTGGGTGGCCTGCTGGTGGCGCTGTCCAGGGAGAGTATAAATACTCAGGTATGGGCCCAGCTTGCACAGGACATTCTTAACAGGAACTAGTGAAGGACACAACTAGACCTCCAATTTGTAAAACAGTTGATTAAAACTTTGTTTAACGCTTAGACCAAGTGCCTAGTACTTTTCTTAACATCAGCTGGTATAATGCTTTGCAAAGAACCTGTGTATTGTATGAGCTTTAAAGTAAAGATGTCAGCCCTTTGAAAACCAGAAATCCATTTTGGGGATTACAAAATAAAACTTTCAAATTATATGTTTTATAGTGAGAGAGACATAAACAGCATTCAATCAGAGATTGCAATATCCAGAATGTTTATTGGAGATATAATATACTGTAGTTCATACTTTTAAAAAAAAAAATGTAGTCATGAGAGTTGGTGACCTCGCACACCTTGGCTCACTAGCATAAAGGGGATTTAAAATGCTTGTACTTTAAACATTTCTTCAAACAAATTTTCAATTGCACAATTCTGATGGCCACATTGAGAAAGAGTCATGAGAAGATTACCTGCACATCCTCGCAGCCTGAGAAGTGGCTTGGGGGAGAATGTTAATTTTGTTTTGAATGTATTTTCTCCCCAATTTGCTTAGCCAGAAGTAGTACAGTTTTACTGGAAAGCTTGTGCAGTGATTTTAATCAAACAATCTGCAGTATATTTTCATTTATTAAAAAAAAAAAAAAAAAAATTGTTTCCAGTTACAACTCCATACTTCCTGACATCTGGAAGTTAACTGAAAGGAAAGCTGGGCTGGTATCCAGCCACAATGACATCAAGCTTTCTGACCTTGCTGCCTTTGGTTGTTCGAGTTTTCCGTATGCTTGCTGCTTAAATTGTGGTTTGCTCTATACCAAATAAAAGCAAGTATCTGTAACATAAATTCATAGTCATAGACTTGAGAAGGGGAGGATTGATTTTGATTTTTGGCACTTTGTTGCATTTTGGAGTAACATTTTTATTTGTACATAAATATTTGTTGATCTGTATGCTACGTCAAATGAGAGAATTTACCCTACTCCGCTGGAATATAAAGTCTAATTTGTAACAGTCTGTCATTAACAAAATATACTTACTTTCTGACTCTTGTTTCTTGCTATGCTACACTTTTCTGAGCCTAAAAGTTACTACAATCGTCCTCTTTTATCTTATAGTTTGAGCAATTGCTGGACCCCAAAGCATTTAATTGTGGGATTTCTGATCAGTCTACGCTCCATATTTAAGTTTATTGACTTCAATGGAAATGAAAAACGAGAGTGATGTAGAATGGGCAGCTGATCCAACATCGTCCATTTTGCACTATTGCCCAAAGTCAAAATTACCTCCGGGGAGTTGAGACCATGGGCTGGATTTTACTTACCGAGACGAGTTGGGGGCGGGACTGCTGCCTTCCAGGTTGTAGTCCCACCCCCAGCGACATCTGACGAACAGACAGTATTTTGCCCTGATTGGCCGAGTTAAGCCCGCCCTGCGGGCTTGCCAGCCAATTAAGGAAAAGCTGGTGTCCGATGCCGTCAGTTGATGACGCTTCATCTGCCGGTTTTCTTAAAGGCACATGCAGCACAATTGTTTGACAGATGAATTGTCAGTGTTTGACGGCATTGAGGTGCTGTCAAACACTGACAATCATTGTACACAGGTGAGCCCTTTCATCCAGTCTCTCCAATTACTCTCTCCTTAGGATAAAACAGATGGCAGCTGCAGCTGAGATTGCAGAAGCCATCTGTCACTTCTCCCGATGAGATGAGGCTACACAAACACTTCACAGCTTGTCACCTGCAGAAACATCTAATCACATTAAAAATTACTTTCCAAACATTTCCTTGCCTCTGATACGAACCATTGTCCCATCGCATCCTTCACACCACTTCTGCAGCTGTCATCCAAACACCAACATAACAGACCCACAGCACTCCTCACTAACCCTGGCGGGGTTCCCCAACATCGGGAAGCCTGCAGCAGAAGTCAAAAAATTGGGAAAAGCCTCTTCACTGCCTGTTAACTACCTGTGGTGGCTATAATCCTCTTCCCGCCGCTAGGAGTTGGGTCCCTGCGCAAATCAGGGACCCGACCTGGGAAGATTGGGTGGAGGCGTGTTGGGAGCGGGTTCCTGCCTCCAAACCCGCCTCCTCAGGGCTGGTAAAATCCAGCCCCAAGTGTAGCTTTCAGGTGAAGTGGCGGGGGGCGCAGTTAATTGGACCAAGGTGCTCGGATGTATTTTAGTTGCCATTTTAAAGTCATACATTCTGCCCTTTTATAATGGAAACTTGCTAACTAAACTTGCCATGTTGTAATTGCCCCCTCTCAGCAGTGGTGGCGAGGCAATCCACAGCTGCTGGAGCTGTTTACTGCCAACTGGTGAAAGCATTGCTTCATGGGTGTGGTGTGACTCCATGCTGTGGTAAGGCGGCAATGGACTCCCAAGTTTTATGGTGAGTTTTGCTGCCTGCCATGCCACTTGATGAGGAAATCGCTGTACCTGTCGTTCAGCTAGCCAGGGCTCAAACCTGCACTTGCCCTTTGTCTAATGACCAACTGGTGATTATACTCAGGAGAAGTAACCAGAATTTCTTTGTGGTAAAAGTGGCTACGAGATGGCAGACTTGATGGAAGTTTGGAACCAAATGAATTCTCTGTGGTAGCCTTGATAATCTAATGCTTGGCCAAGCAGGTCCGCAGTACTCCAAATTAAGTAATGAGGTAAAGTTAAAATAATTTGGACTCTTCAGTCTTGAAAGGAGGTGAATAAGAGAGCACCTTATAGAGCTGTACAATATACGAAGTGAAATAAAAATAATTAATCCTGAGCACTGTCAGCAAATTATACCACCACTGTTATTAAGTTATATGAACGATATAAGTTCTTCACAATGCTTAATACTAGTATTGTTCTTCTGAGCAGGATAGTGGAGGTGAAATGACATCTAATTCAAGAGTCCCAAGTGTCTGTATCGGGAGATATATATTTTAACAGTATGGGGGAAAAATTGGGTGAGTAGCGCCATCTCTTAGCGCCTAAAGAGGCAGCCAGTGGCTGTAGCGCCACTGGCTGCGCCTCCCGCGATAATCAGCAGGGGCGCTAATGGTGGCGTTAGCCATTTGTGCTGCGCCGCCACCGATGACGTCATCGGTGTGCGCAGTGCCCCATTTGCGCCCCGTTTGCGATATTTGGTAGCGAACGGCGCAGTTGCGCCGTTCGCTACCCGCGCCCGGTTCACGGGGCCTTACTGTGCCGGCAGCGGCGCAAGTTAAAGTGGAGGTGCGGGGCGGCCGCCTGCCAGCACCTCCGTCCCCGGCCTCCTAAACCGCCCCCCCCCCCCCCCCCCCCGTGTGGCATTGCCGGCTGTTTCCCGAGAGCCTGGCACTTCTCAGTGCCGGGCTCGTTTGCCGGCACTCGCGAGCGGGGATCGCGCTGTTGCAGGCCCCTCCCCCTTAACAGTGGGAGGAAGGCCTGCAGTACCACAGCGTGTGGTGCTGCAGTGCGTTGCGCTGCGATATTCAGTTTCAGCGCCCTAAGAGGGACGCGGAGCGCCTTAAGCCTCGCCCCGTGTCCCTCTAGGGGCACTTCAACTGAATTTGTGGCGATCGTGGCGCAAATTCCAATGCACAAGCGAACTTTGCGCCGCTTGGGCGCCTCAGGCCAATTTCTAGGCCTCTGTCTCTGTCTGTCCGGCTATACAATCAAAAGTTATAGAGCGTACCTACACATCTGTTATATCAAAAGAAAGCTTATCGTTAGGGGACTCTTGTAGGCGTATTTACTTTTTAGTCACACAAAAATTGTTTGGACAGTGTACAAAAAACGTTCAAAATTACTCAAAAATCCACTCATTAGCGCTTGACCAATCCTACCTCTCATTAGAACATAAGAAATAGGAGCAGGAGTAGGCCAATCGGCTCCTCGAGCCTGCTCCGTCATTCAATAAGATCATGGCTGATCAGATCCTAACCGCCAATCCACTATCACAGGACTATCTCCTGAATCTAACAGAATTAGACACACGAAACAGGAGCAGGATCAGGCTACACGGCCCCTGGGCCCGCTCCGCTACCCACAGGGCCATGACCAATCCGAACCTAGACTCATGTCCAAATTCCTGCCCGCTCCCCGTAACCCTTAATTCCCTTTTTTTCTAGGAAACTGTCTATTTCTGTTTTAAATTTATGTAATGATGTAGCTTCGACAGCTTTTTGGGGCAGCATATTCCATGGACCTACCACCCTGTGAGTGAAGTAGTTCCTCCTCATCTCAGTTTTGAAAGAGCAGCCCCTTATTCTAAGACTATGCCCCCTAGTTCTAGTTTCACCCATCATTGGGAACATCCTCCCCGCATCCACCCGATCCAACCCCTTCACAATCTTGTATGTTTCAATAAGATCGCCTCTCATTCTTCTGAACTCCAATGAGTAGAGTCCCAATCTACTCAACCTCTCCTCATATGTCCATCCCCTCATCCCCGGGATTAACCGAGTGAACCTTCTTTGTACTGACTCGAGAGCAAGTATGTCTTTTCTTAAGTATGGACACCAAAACTGTATGCAGTATTCCAGGTGCGGTCTCACCAATACCTTGTACAACTGAAGCAATACCTCCCTATTTTTATATTCTATCCCCCTAGCAATGAAAGCCAACATTCCATTGGCCTTCTTAATCACTTGCTGCACCTGCATACTAACCTTTTGAGTTTTGTGCACCAGGACCCCCAGATCCCTTTGTACTTCAGTACTTTCCAGTTTCTTGCCATTAAGATAATAACTTGCTCTATGATTTTTCCTGCCAAAGTGCATAACCTCACACTTTCCAGTATTGTATTCCATCTGCCAAATCTCTGCCCACTTACTTAGCCTGTCGATGTCCCCTTGCAGGTTTTTTTATGTCCTCCTCACTCACTACTTTCCCTCCCATCTTAGTATCATCTGCAAATTTTGATATGTTACACTCGGTCCCCTCCTCCAAATCGTTAATATAGATTGTAAAGAGTTGGGGACCCAGCACTGACCCCTGCGGAACACCACTGATTACTGATTACCAGTCTGAGAATGAACCATTTATCCCAACTCTCTGCCTTCTGTTAGATAGCCAATCCTCTATCCATGCCAGAATATTACCCCCAATCACGTGATTTTTTATCTTAAGCAATAATCTTTTGTGTGGCACCTTGTCAAATGCCTTTTGGAAGTCTAAATACACTGCGTCCACTGGTTCCCCTTTATCCACCACCCTATATGTTACTTCCTCAAAGAACTCCAGCAAATTTGTCAAACATAACTTCCCCTTCATAAAACCATGCTGACTTTGTCTTATTAAATTATGATTATCCAAATGTCCTGTTACTGTCTCCTTAATAATGGACTCCAAAATTTTACCTACCACAGATGTTAGGCTAACCGGTCTATAGTTTCCAGCCTTCTGTCTACTGCCCTTTTTAAATAAGGGTGTTACATTAGCAGTTTTCCAGTCTGCCGGGACCTTTGCTGAGTCCAGGGAGTTTTGGAAGATTATTACCAATGCATCCACAATCCCTACCGCCACTTCCCTCAAGACCCTAGGATGTAAGCCATCAGGTCCAGGTGATTTATCCGCCTTGAGTCCCATTATTTTACCGAGTACCACTTCCTTAGTGATTTTGATCGTGTTAAGCTTCTCCCCCCCCCCCCCCCCATAGCCCCCTGTTTGTCCAGTGTTGGGATATTCTTAGTGTCCTCTACTGTAAAGACTGATACAAAATATTCATTCAGTGTTTTTGCCATCTCCATATTTCCCACCATTAATTTCCCGGTCTCATCCTCTAAGGGACCAACATTTACTTTAGCCACCCTTTTTCTTTTTACATAACTATAAAAACTCTTACTACCTGTTTTTATATTTTTTGCTAATTTACTTTCATAATCTATCTTCCCTTTCTTAATCAATCTTTTTGTTATTTTTTGCTGTCTTTTAAAGTTTCCCCAATCCTCCCACTAGATTTGGCTACCTTATATGCCCTTGTTTTTAGTCTAATACTATCCTTAATTTCTTTACTTAGCCACGGATGGCTGTCTTTTCTCTTACACCCTTTTCTTCTCAGTGGAATATATTTTTTTTGGAAGTTGTGAAATAACTCCTTAAATGTACACCACTGATCATGTATCGTCTTACCCTTTAATCTATTTTCCCAATCAACTTTACTCAATTCTGCTCTCATACCTTCATAGTCTCCTTTATTCAAGCTTAGCATGCTTGTTTGAGATCCAACCCCCTCACCCTCTAATTGAATATGGAATTCAACCATGTTATGGTCACTCATTCCAAGGGGATCCTTTACTGGGACATTTTTAATTAATCCTGTCTCGTTACACAGGACCAGATCTAAGGTTGCTTGCCCCCTGGTCGGTTCAGTTACATACTGCTCAAGAAACCCATCCCTAATACACTCAATGAACTCATCCTCAAGGCAGCCCTGCCCAATTTGATTTGTCCAATTAATATGATAGTTAAAATCCCCCATAATTATAGATGTTCCCTTATTACAAGCCTCAACTATTTCCTGATTGATACTCCGTCCAACCGAGTTGCAACTGTTCAGAGGCCTATAGACTACGCCCACTAGTTTTTTTCCCCTTATTATTCCTTATCTCCACCCAAACTGTTTCATTATCCTGATCTTTTGACCCAATATCATTTCTCTGTATTACAGTGATGCCTTCCTTTATTAACATAGCCACCCCACCTCCCCTTCCTTCCTGCGTTGAGTGACGTGCTGCTTGACCAATCCTGCAGTTCACTCACCTGATGCTTGACCAATCGGTGCGTCACAGGCGGGACCTAATGCTCCAGTCTCCCTAAACTTCGCCGCCATTTTTTTCATCCCCACAGGGACACCACCAGCCAAAGAAACCCCCACATTCCGACTCCGGCAGCGGCAGGTGAGTTTCCACGCAGCGGGCGGGTCATTGGCAGCGACCGACCGTCAACCGCGCCTCCCGCGGGGGAGCTCCATCCCCACAGGAACCCCCACATTGCGGCTCCTGATCCCGCTCCCGCCCCGCCACACCGGCAGGTAAGTTGGGCTCACTCTGGCTGTGCCTCGCAACTGCTCGGCCCGACACACACAGCGGTCGGGGGAGTGGCAGCGGCCGCCCGTCAGCCGTGCGATCCGCGAGGGAGCTCGGCACGGGTCCGTCTCGGCCCGACAGCCCGGCCGTGCCTCAAGCGCTAGGCCCCGCACGGCCGCTATCAGAACGGCACTGGGCCTCCGGCGCTAGGCAGGGAGGGGGGAGGTGAGTGGGGGAGGGAGGGAGGCAGGGAGAGGACAGCACAGGGAGAGGGACAGAGAGGGGGAGCACACGGGCACGGAGACCGCGCGGCCCAAAATTGCCCTGGCAACGCCGGGCTCCCCTGCTAGTGTTTAATGTAATGGTATTGCTTGAAAGGGAGTTATTTTCATGTTGATTTACAGTATATGGTTTTCTCCTAAATAGTTCCTTGTTTGGTCTAGAATGGTTGGCTGGTTACATTAAACATGACAAAGAGCCAGTTTATTAACTGTGATTGTCCCAACAAGGGGGTCCTGTTTACCAGATGCTCAGCACTGCTTTGTCCTGAGGAGGAGTGGATTGTTTAGCTAATATTTATCAGGCTGTCTCCGTGCCTTTGAAACCAAATTTGGTTGCGAGCTCTGTCACTAAGAAACATTTCAAAGTGGGTCAGCTCTGATTAATAGTGAGCATTAACTATCTTTGTATAATCACGGTTTTTGACAAATTGTGAAAGTTACCTTTTGAATATTCCTTTTGTCCCAGTTTGGATTTCAAAACAAAATGGGGTGTATTTCTGAAATTCAGTATGAAAGTTCTGTCGTGAATCTCTGCTTTGTCAAGCAGTTGATGAGCTGCAGCTGGAACACTACTTGATTCTCCCAGATGTGCAAAGTTATGAGAATTACTGGAACTTTGAGACGTTTTATTACTTTAAAAGAAGTGACAAGAAATAAAATATTTCTGTAGTGTAATCACTGGGGGTTTGTGTTTGCTCTTTTGTTTAATTTTACTTCTTAATAAACCTGACTTGTATTTTGAAGCTTGAGATATATGATCTATCAGGTTGCTATTTGACCATCAGTCAGTGAAATCAGGAGCTTACGGTGGTAATCCACCTTTAATGCCAGTGTGTATCTAATTGGTAAAAGTTTCATTCACACAGTGGGCCCTATCCCAATTTTTTTAATGCTTTGAAAGATGCTAAGGAGTGAGATAATTGGGTTGGTAACGTATCGTATGTCATCAGTGTACAGGGATATTTTCTGTTCAGTCCCTCCTGTTGTCCCTCCTGTTAATACTCTGGATGCCTGGTTCACACTGACGTATTTTGTCAAGGGTTCTATGGCCAGGGCAAATGGGAAGCCTCCTTCTCTGGTACCTCAGTAGGGTGGATATACAGGGGAGCTGAGGTCATTGGTGCACACTGGATGGATGTAAAGTGAATCATTAACCTTTTTGATTTGATTTTTTTTATATACCTGCAAGTTGAATTTTAATGGCGTTTACCTGGATCACTAAATTCTTTTATTCATGTTCCTCCATTTGGACTGTATTTCCATAGAATCATAGAATAGTACAGCACAGAAGGAGGTCATTCAGTCCATTGAGTCTGCGCCGGCTCTTTCGAAGAGCAATCCAGTTAGTCCCACTCCCCCGCTCTTTTCCCATATCCCTGCATTATTTCTCCTTCAAATTTTTAAATTACTATCTACCATTCCTATATCTAACACTTTTTTTGTTATTTTATATTTCAGCTGCCATTGTTCTGTTGCTTAATGCTTCTATTCCCTTGTGCACTTTTCTGCTTCACAGTTCACTTTAGCATGCATCAGTTCTGGGACCATTAGTAATAATAGGGAATTAAATTCCTAAAGAAATGCAATTCTTGATATCGGCACCTTTTATTTTATTTTTGGTGTTTCTTGGTAAATGGAACTTGTTGCTTTAAAAAAAAAAAAAAAAAAAAAAATTACAAATGCAATTAGGACTACTTTTGATTGTATATATTTTTCTTACTTTCCAGAACTTGATAATTCTGAGACAAATGAAAGGTTCAAGTTTAGCATTGTGACAAGAATTCCAGAGGTACGTGATCATCTCAAAGATGGTGTGTTCTCTTCACTTCACTTCTTTCTAACTCCTCAAGTCACTATTTTTATAAAACATGAAATGAGAAAAGGCTTTTCAGTCAATGAAACCCATTCCTATTACTAGCCATATACAATCTACTTTAACCCATCTGCTCAATCTATGAGGTAACATTCTACCTAAACTCAACTTGATCTTTAATGTTAGCACAACTACAAGCATCAGCCTAGATTCTGCAGTCATGTTCTAGATTGGATCTTGAACACTCAGACCTCTGACTTTGACACAAGAATGCTACCAACTGAGCTAAGTTTGTAGAACCGGAGAGTAAGTGCCTTCTGCAATAAAAAGAGAGATGGGGAGCAACCTCTACCAGTCTAATTGTTTGGTTAACACTTGAGTTAAAAGCTCAGTGAAAGGATTTCTGAACTAATTTGGCAAATCTTGATGGTTGCCACTTGCAAAAGTTTTGTTTAAATTTTAAGTGAAATTTTGTAAAAATGCTGCAAAAGCTATTGGATTAATATTGGACTTTGAACCAATGGTATGTTCTGTATTATAGATTATTGGACAGAAGATCTGTCACCTCTGGGATCATCCAGTCTGTTCATCCTGCATTGCTAGGAACTACGTGGAATCCCTCCTGAAAAAACTTTGCACCCAACAGGTGAGCAGTAAAGTTTGTTAATGCATACATAAGAACCCACTGCTTGTCCTCTTGTTCAGTGTGTTCTGTCCTCCCAGGATGCGCGCACCACCATGATTGGTCTCCAAATCAAGCTACTGTGGGCAAAGCTTGTTTTCCAGATATGGACTGCATGCACACACACTCTGCGTGTAGGGATACATTCCACTTACCTAAATCCAGAAAGCTTAGGAATAACTTGACAACAGGGCAGATTACACAGAGCACTGGACTCAGTAAGCATGCTGCTGCCTGTTCAGCTAGGATCACCCTATCTTTTGCTTGCTGGGTTATATGGAGCTAAGTAAGAGAAGAATCCGAGCCCCCGGTGACTTACTCATCTCGCCAGGTTCTCGCTCCAGCCAGGCTGGCATGTCATCCAGCTGCAGTGTCCTGGATTACTGCAGTCCTGTTTGGCTAAGGATTATATTGGATTACCAAATCTGTGAAGAAGGTTCCCGTCTTCTTTTGCAGTTGTCAACTTGGAGCCCGAGATCCTGCTTGCCTACACTAACCCCACCAAAGGAATAGTCACTAGTTGGTCACACTTACATTTTCTTGTTTTTTTGGTGGGAGGTGAATTTATTCTTATTCTTAGGCAGTCCCTCGGAACTGAGGATGACTTGCTTCCACACTAAAAATGAGTTCTTGGGTGACTGATGAGTCCAATGCGGGACCTACAGCCTCTGTCACAGATAGGGCAGACGGAGGTTGAAGGGGCGGGTGGGTGGGGTGCTTGGGTTGACGTGCGCTCCTTGCGCTTGGCTTCCACTTGCTCCCGGTGAAGAGACTTGGTGTTCGGCGCCTTCCTGGATGCTTCTCCTCCACTTTGTGCAGTCTTGGGCCAGGGATTCCCAGGTGTCAGTGGGGATGTTGCACTTTTTCAAGGAGGCTTTGAGGGTGTCCTTGAAGCATTTCCTCTGCCCACCTGGGGCTCTCTTGCCGTGTCAGAGCTCTGAGTAGAGCGCTTGTTTTGGGAATCTCGTATCGGGCAAGAGGACGATGTGACCCGTCCATCGGAGCTGATCGAGCGTGGTCAAAACTTCGATGCTGGGGATATTGGCCCGAGCAACAACACTGACGTCGGTGCGCCTATCCTGCAGGATCTTGCGGAGGCAGCGTTGGTGGTACCTCTCCGGTGCTTTGAGGTGCCTGCTGTACATGGTCCATGTCTCTGAGGCATACAGCAGGGCGGGTATCACTGCTGCTCTGTAGACCATGAGCTTAGTGCTGGGTTTGAGGTCCTGGTCTTCAAACACTCTCTTCCTCAAGCGACTGAAGTCTGCACTGGCACACTGAAGGTGGTGTTCGACTTAATCATCGACGTCTGCTCTTGTTGACAGTAGGCTCCCGAGGTATGGAAAGTGGTCCACGTTGTCCAAGGCCTTGTCGTGGATTTTGATAATTGGGAGGCAGTACTGTGTGGCGGGGGCAGGTTGGTAGAGGACCTTTGTCTTACGGATGTTTAGTGTAAGGCCCATGCTCTCGTACGCTTCGGTGAAGGTGTTGACGATGGTTTGGAGTTCGAACTCCGAGTGAGCGCAGACGCAAGTATCGTCTGCATACTGTAATTCGATGACAGAGGATGGGACAACCTTGGATCTGGACTGGAGGCGACAGAGGTTGAACAGTTTCCCGTTTGTTCTGTAAATTAGCTCCACTCCAGCGGGG
Organism: Somniosus microcephalus; assembly: GCF_052327205.1. Lineage (NCBI taxonomy): Eukaryota > Metazoa > Chordata > Chondrichthyes > Squaliformes > Somniosidae > Somniosus > Somniosus microcephalus. The sequence goes on from NC_141003.1 coordinate 57,665,585, forward strand.
AGCTTATTGAGGGTGAGATGGAGCATTGCAGCAAGGAAGATCGAGAAGAGCGTTGGTGTGATGACACAGCCTTGCTTAACCCTGATCCATATGTGAATTGGGTCTGTGGTGGATCCGTTGGTCAGGATCATGGCTTGCATGTTGTCGTGAAGCAGGCGGAGGATGGTGACAAACTTTTGAGGGCAGCCGAATTTGAGGAGGACACTCCGTAATCCCTCACGGTTGACGGTGTCGAAGACCTTTGTGAGATCAAAGAAGGCCATGTACAGCGGTTGGTGCTGTTCCCTGCATTTCTCTTGTAATTGACGCGCGGTGAAGATCATGTCCATTGTGCCCCTTAGTGGGCGGAATCCGCATTGCGACTCTGGGAGAAGCTCTTCGGTGGGAGGTATATTTATGGATTTAAGATGAGGGACGGGATATCTTTCTTACTCTTGTCGCCCAGTTGCAGCATTCCCCAGATAGGTTACAGCGCTGGCTACATGTAGGACAAAGCTTCCTTAACCTTATCCTTAGAAAAGCAACTGTTACTGCACCAGAGTGATTTTTTTCTGATTCCAATATTATTCATTCATTTAGCTTTTCTGACTAATTGCTAATTAGTGGCAAATTACAGAAAGTTTTGTGGTTTGACCTAAAGCTTATTAGGAATGGCTAAACAGTGGGTCTTATGTGATGATTTTCTGAGGTTGAGGCTGGGACTGAGGCATAATTTGGGATAGAGTAAAAGAGGTTCAGTATGTATTTGACCACTGACTTGGAAGTGCTTAATGTTTTCATCCAAAGTGAAGTAACATACAGATAATGTCACGTAATCAAAGAGAGTACGTGCCTTGCAGTGAACTATATATAATGAGTTTTGTATATGTGGATATTATACTGTGTATATATTTGTGTGCAGAGATGTTTTTAAATTTGCAGCTAGTGCAAATCTAAGTATTTCTTAGTTTAATGTATTTGCTCTTTGTTCTATTTGTACTGTAGTCCAAAAAATGTTCAGTCCTTTAAAATGAACAGTTAGAATAATTAGGAACTGATTTCTGATGCCTGATTTGACTTTATACTTGTAAGTGTGGCTGCATGGGTTGTCAAGTTTATTGGATGGCAGTGTAATTTGTACCACAATCGAGTTGATGCATACATGGGATGTAATTTATTTTCAATGAAATACAACTGTAATAATGCTTGTTAAGAGGTCCTGGTGTGTGAAAGCAATATACTTTGGCATTGGCTTAATTGGAGCAATTATTTTAATATTTCTTTACAATTATGCTACAGTACAATCTTTCCATACAGTTAGATTAAACTAGTGATTTTTGTCATTTCTCTTTAGAAATCAAAAGATTTTTGCATAAGGGAACGGTCTCCATTTGAGTCTGAATTTTTGCCACTGACTTACCTAGCAAGAATCTTAACAGAAGTGGAAGATCAAGGCAAGTATGATTGCCTGCCTTTGGTGTATCTTTGTCTACTTAATCCAAAGTATGTTCGCCTTTATTGCAAGAGGGTTGGAGTCGAAGCGTAAAGAGAAGAGTTTGGTGAGAGCACACGTGGAGTACTGTGTACAGTTTTTGGTCTCTCTACTTAAGGAAGGATATACTTTCCTTGGAGGAGGTGTAACGAAGGTTCACTAGATTGATTCCTGGGATGAGAGGACTGTCCTATGAGGAGTAATTGAGTAGAATGGGCTTATATTCTCGAGTTTAGAAGAATGAGAGGTGATCTCATTGAAACGTATAAAATTCTTAGAGGGCTTGACAGGGTAGATGCTGAGAGGCTGTTTCCCCTGGCTAGAGAGTCTAGAACTACGGGTCATAGTCTCAGGATAAGGGGTCGGCCATTTAGGACTGAGATGAGGAGAAATTTCTTCACTCAGAGGGTGGTGAATCTTTGGAATTCTCTACGCCAGAGGGCCATGGATGCTCAGTAATTGAGTATATTCAAGACTGAGAGCGATAGATTTTTGGGCACTAAGGGAATTGAGGGATTTGGGGATAGGGCGGGAAAGTGGAGCTGATGTAGAAGTTCAGCCATGATCTTATTGAATGGCGGAGCAGGCTCGAGGGGCCGTATGGCCTACTCCTCCTATTTCTTATTTTATGACTCTCTACCTGTAAGGACATGCCTGGTTTCTCTGAGCTACTTGCCGCAATGACATGATGGGTAACCCACACTGAGGAACTGTCGATGTAAACCCACATCCCACCACTTTATGGCACTGCATGCTGGAGTCCAGCAGGCTGCACCACCTTTCCTTCACTAGTTGTACGCTTAATAAATACGGATTTTATTTCTCTTTGCAGCATTAAATCCTTTTGAAGAGCAGGAGAATGTGGATGCAAAGTTTGTGGAGGAAGTAGCACTGAAGCAAACATTAATTCTTCTTGGTCTTGAAAATAAATAGAATGATAAAGTTTGAAGCTGTGAAGATACATTAAAGGGGAAATCTTCAATACTGACAATAACTATCGAGTTATTATGATTTTTTTGGTTTTGTTTAAGGCTATATGTAAAATTGTAAAAGTGACTAAGATAACATGCAACATGACATGTTAGTGAAGACAGAGGGCAGGTTGTCTCTCAACCATGTAGGTATGGATTCCACTTAATTGCAAGTGTTAATTCTACTTGCAATTCTTGACTTGACTTGAGATTTTTCAGATTCTATGTTAAGCTGCTCCAACGTACTATTTAGAGCGATGAATTTCAAAGAGAACGACTATGTTCAAACCACCTGCCAGCTTATTACGGTGGACATGGAGGAATCTGTGGCTGAGTCCATTCTGTGTTCCCAAATGAAAGAATATGTGCAGTGGTAGGAATGGAAAAAAATAAACATAAAATGTTCATAACGTGTAGGGCTGGATTTTCATTGAGGAGTCGGGTTGGAGGTGGGACTACAACTTTCGGGGTTGTAGTCCTACCTCCATCGAGTTCTAGCCAACCCACGTGATTTTGACTTGATTGACCTTGTTGAGCCCGCTCAGCAGGCCAATTAAGGGCCACCCGGCAACAGATTGTTATTTCATCTATCAAGACCTTTTGACAGATGAAATATCAGCGTTTCACAGCTGTTTGAAGCTGTTAAACACTGACAATCTGTACTCCAAGTTAATTCCTTCCTGTCAGGATGATTTAGAGATCTCCCCAGAACAGAAAGCTGAATGCTGCAATTTTTGACCGCTCGCAGCCATTCTACTTTCAGTGCCGGTGAGATAAGGGACTCCCGAGACCTGAAGGAAGGAAGGCTGTAAATGTGTGTAAAGGTATATAAAACTTCTTTAAACACTTTACACACACCAAACACACTTACCTTTGCACTCATGCACCCATCACTCACCTGAACACCGGACATCTCGAACCCTCCAAGCCCTTCATCCCGACGGTCCGCCTCCTCTAACTTGGCATGGTTTGGAGCCGTCAGGAATCCCACACTTCAACATTAAAAATAGGGATTAGACTAAAAACTGCCTGTTAACTACCTGTTAACAAGCAGTTAAATAGCACTAATCACCTTCCCGCCTCAGGGAGGCAGGTCCCAGTGCAGGACGGGTACCCACCTCCTTTGAAACTGGCATGGAGACGGGTTGGGTGCGGGATGGTGTCGGGGGCCCCCAATTTCGGGATTTTAACCCCCCACACGCCTCCAAACCCGCCTCCACGGCCCAATGAAAATCCTGCCCGTAGTATTTGCCATTAATAAGTGCAATTTTAGCTCACCCACCTTAATGCAGGTTCAACTTCTCATTTAAAAAAAATTAAAATTTGCAATAATGCTATTATGTATTTACTGATTAAATATACGTCCATAGATGGCTGTCGTTTGAAATATTTAACAGTGGATGGTGTAGTATCTACAGTGTTTGAAACATGATTCTGCATAAGGTCCTTGTTCTAATGGGTGATGTATTGATGAGACGAAAAGTATTATTTACTTTGAAATGCTTTAGGAATAACAAGAAAACATTGCATCTAATGTAGTAGAAACAAAATCTCTAGTGAACACAATCTTGAATGCGTGCAGTTGATATTCTACTGTCTGCTTCAGTACATAGTATATAACTGCCAGTTCACAGTGAATCTAATCAGTGAGAGAAATTGGCAATTAATTTCTAAGATTCAGTCTTCCGTGCTGGTTGGAAAGAATGCATCATTCTGGTAGCAATTTAAAGACTAGAAGTTCCCCTAGGAGTTGAGCAGTTACAGAATAAATACAGTACTTCACTAGTGACGATGGATTCTTTCACTTGTACTTCCAGTGCTTGAGTTTTTGTTTTTTCCCATTTGTGAAAGTGATTTCCCATGATAACAAAGCTACATCTTATTTCAGCATGTAAACTTGTGTGAAGTTTGATTTGAAAAGGAATGTACGGAACTATAGGAATTGATATGTTTTTAACATTGATGCACTGTTGCGTTTTGATGTGCGTTTTTTTTACAATGCCAGTATGTTGCACACACTTGTCTTTTTAGCTGAATTTAAGGCAGCAGTTATTTGCCTGATGATTTCTATTGAATCAAATAAATTTGTCCATTTTTTCCCCCTGTTTTTCTCACTTAAGTTTATTGTTTATGTAACTCATTCATAAAATTAAATCATCCGTCTGTCAAAAATGTGTAAAGCTGTTACCATTTGCCACTTCTAATGTAGGAAGATGGTTTTGCCAGCTTGCTCAATCACAAGAGAATGGAGTAAAACATGCTTTCTGAAAGGTTTTTCCCAAATAATCTACATTACTCATGAGTATTACTTTCTCCTGTTGCAGAAAATCAAATTTCCCCACAAATATATAGACCACAATTGTCATCTGTCCATTCATCACAGAATCAGTAATCTGATTTAAATACCTAGGTAGCGCAGCAAATCTGGGAAAAAATGTGCCTCATATTTTTAACATGACAATGACATTTTCTCATGACCATATTTTTTTCTTCTTTCATACCAATTTTCTTCCCTCCTAAAACTGTTGATAACTTGTGGGGTATGGTTCCATGGATTCTGTTTGCCCTCTGGTACCACACCCAAGTGACCATTATTCATGTGTTAGCCTTGGCAATGAGAGTCGGTATGCTGCTCAACCTAATCCTGTCCTCACCCAACACCATGCACATACGCTTCCAGCAACACTAGAGAGCGATCAGGATTTGGAACCCTGCCCATTTTTCTCCTTCTGAACCCAGCCCTACAAAGGCCAATTGTAGCACCCTACTGGTGTCCTGGCTTTTATCCCTTTCCCCAATTACAAGTTTTGCTCCAGACTTTTAAAATACAAGTGCAGTCCAATGAAATATCCTTGTGTGTTTGTATTTGTTTACCGTTGCTGAATTATTGGCAAAATATTAACTCTCATGTTATTGCACATGAACAGGATGCACAGGTTTGCGCACCTGAGACTGTACTTCGAGGAGTCGATTTCTACTACAGTTCTGCGACTTCATGACTCTGTAAAACATAAAAAGTTGCCGATGTTTGAGATCCGTCGACTCTCCAGCGGTGATTCAGGTTTAAAAATGCTCAGAGCAATATATAATGTAAATTTAACTTTCTTAACTTGGAGTATGAGCTCAGAAGCTAGAGAATTTGAGTGTAAAATTAACCAACCTCTAACTAATCTTCAGATTACAAGGACTGTCTCCTCCACCCTGAGCTCTGAGCACATGGAATAGACTACCAGATAAAGCAGTTAAGCTATGTCATGTAACTATTTTAGTTGATCTTAATATCTGGTTAGGAATGTTGACGGGTTGATGAGGGTAAATAAGGTCTTACCAGCAACACCCACATCTTGTGAATGAATTTTTTAAAAATGATAACAGTAATCTTATGCTTTGTGGAATATAATGGTTCCTGAGCTTTTGGCTATTTGGAAATGTCATACCATGTCACCTGCAGGAAGGTAGGTTAGTGAGATATTCTGCAGTTTTGCTTGATTTACTTTGGGATAAGGAGAAACTTTGCAGACCATTCAGATTAAATAGGTTGGGTAGAGAGTACAGTAGAGTGGAATATTACATGGTAAGCGAAGGAATGGGTTTGATGGGCAAAATGGTCTCTCTTATTTCATGCTTTCTTACAAGACTGATCATTGTACAGGAAATGTCAAGTTTAGTAGATTGTTTATTCCGTTAGTACAAGATATTTGGTCACTATTTACATACATATTCTTGGTTTAAACAATGTGTCTGTTAGAGATAGACCCTAGTATATATGGATTGTCAGTTTCAAAGGACTGCTGATTCTGTGACTTGCATTTGGAGATAGTTATAGTGTGCAGAATTTTCCAAGCGGAAATAATCTTTGTATTTGCATTGACACTTTCTACCGTTTCTATTAGTGTTTTTTTTAATGGTTTTTCAAATTGTGGGTTAATGCTATTTGGATGACTGGGAGATCCCCTGGATGATGGCTTTTCACTAAGCAACCTTGTTTATTTTAAGGAATAACTTTTTCAAATGCATCAACTAAGGCTTTTTAGGGATTGATTGGCTAAGTTCCAGTTAAATTTTGCCAGGTGTTGTCCCCTTTTTGAAAGAGTTTCAGGGTTATTTAAATCACGTTACGCGAGAGGGGAAAAGTCTGTGCCCAGTTTGTACCTCAGAGTCTGAGAGACGGAGGGAACGGCAGCAGAAAAAGAGGAAACAACTTCTCCTAAATTGATCCCAACTCATCGCCAAGGTTGGGGATAGATAACCTTACCGCCTGCTTAGGAAGTTTAACCACTTTATTCACTTTCTTCTTTGAGCTCCATTTGGTATTGGAGTTTATTATTTTTGGTTGTATGTTTAACGACAGCATTGAAGAAGGAAAGAAAAACTTGGAGCAACTTCTTCTGTCAACGCTGCAATGAGACTTGAAAGAATTTAAAGATTTTTAATAAACTTTTCACAAAAAATGAGTGCTAAAAACACTTTCTCCCCCTTCTAAGTTTCGAATATGATTTTGGAAGAAACAAGCAAAAATCAATTTTCCCCCTCATCTAAATGAGTTTCAACCAGGTCTTGAAGTCCAAACACTTTTAAAGAGGCTCTGAATTGCTTAAAACATTTTAAAATTGAAATTTCTCAATATTTGATTTTGAACAATCAACTGAAGTGAGTAGCTTTATACAAACATGCAACCACGCTGTTGAGGACGGGAAGGTCAGGGGAGGATTTGTAGGAGTTACAAATGACTTTTTATTGACTTTAAAAAAAAAATCAGTAAGACGTTTAGGAAGAGAACCAAAAAAAGGGAAAAACACAAACCATTTAATTTTGTCTGTTCTATAGTCCGAACAAGTCCCAGGAATAATGTAAATATAGATTTCCTCTTAAACATTTAGTGGAGTGTTAATAGAAACAAGAGTTATGTAATGATGTATAAAAATTGCAAGAAGCTACTTTAGAAAAAACTATTATTTGTTTATTGAGAAAGACACAGAAAATACTTTGATTAAACTGATAATGTACAATTTCGATTTGCTATAAATGTTTGAAATAGGAGATTAAAAATTGAGAGTATAATGAAGTTTGTTTCCTGCTATTTAATTGTGAAGTACCTAAAATAATTCAATAACGGGGATTAATATTGTGGAGAATGAGAGAAAAATATTCAAAGCGAAATTTGTAAATTAACATCGTTACATCACCATATTAGTTTCCAAGTCAGTCTGATTGGATCTCCTGTCCAGGAAGAAAAATACATGTTTATTTCTGTTAAATCATAGCTTTTCCTGCTTTTTGTTTTTAATTTGGTGTCACAAATTGTGTATGGTTTTTTTGCACTTCTGAGTAAGTGCTGCATTTCTGACATGTTACATGGGGGGGTGCTGGTTCAAGAAGACAACGTTTATTAATGGAAGTGATTGAAGTTGAAAATATGGATACCTGTTTTTGATCAATTCTTTTTAATACTGTGAACTAAAGAACTGCAGCATTTTATATTTGTTAGTTGTCTGATTGCATTGTGATTAATATTCAAATTACTTGTGTGGACGTACAGCACGTCAACGCAATAGGAAAGCCGCTGCTCCTGCTTGCCTGTGCAGCCACTGCTATAGTGACATGAGGGATTGGCTAATACATTGAAAACTTTAAAATTAATACAAATTGCACGAATAGATATGCCTCTTTCAGCTCACCTTGGGCTTTAGGATTGTTTGTCGATACGTAACTGTGTAACTGAGTGACGTTTCTGAAGCATTATTGCATTATTATGCAGTTCTTTTATATCCCAGTCATTTCTGACGAGTTTTTTTTAAATAGTGTTTGTACACGATGAACTAAAAGCTTTTAATTAATTCTGCCATAAACAAACTTGCAGAATGGGCACGTAAATGACAAATGAATTTCAATAATAGATAAGTGTGAGGTGGTGCATTTTGGTAGGAGGAATAAGGAAGCTACCTAATCCTTGGAAAATAAGCGTCTAAATGGGGTAGAGGTGCAAAGGGATCTCGGGGTATAGATTCACAAATCATTAAAAGTAGCAACGCAGGTTAAAGCCATAAAAGTGCAAATAAAGCATTGGGGTTCATTTTGAAAGCAGAGAAGTTATATTAAACTTGTATAGAACCATGTCTGATTGTCTCATGATTTGAGACAGTGGGGTGGCAATATGGCATTACTACGTATATGCTTTTAAGTGGCTGTTGTAAACATTGTTGTTGTAACTAGTTGTTGTAAAATATGCTCACTGACGAAAAGGTCGCGTTCAAAGGAGTTCGTGGCCCGCTCAGTACAAAAAAAAATTTGAGGGAACATTTATCACAACCAATGCATCCACATTCTCTGTAGCCACCTCTTTTAGAACCCTAGGATGTAGGCCATCTGGTCCAGGGGATTTGTCAGCTTTTAGTCCCATTAGTTTCTCGAGTATTAATTACTTTAAGTTCCTCACTCTTATTAGCCCCTTGGTTCCCCACTATTTTTGGTATGCTTTTTGTGTCGTCTACTCTGCAGACACATACAAAATATTTGTTTAAAGTCTCTGCCATTTCCTTATTCCCCATAATAATTTCACCTGTCTCAGCCTCTAAGGGACCAACGCTTTCTTTAGCTACTCTCTTTTTACATACTTGTAGGAACTCTTACAATCTCTTTATATTTCTTGCTAGTTTATTCTCATTCTATTTTCTCCCTTTTTATCAATTTTTTGGTCATCCTTTGCTGGTTTCTAATATCGCGCAATCCTCAGGCTTACTACTATTCTTTGCAACATTATAAGCCTCTTCTGTTAATCTAATACTATCCTTAACTTCTTCAGTTAGCCACGGATGTATCACTTTTCCCGTGGAGTTTTTATTTCTCAATGGAATGTATATTCGTTGAGAACTTTGGAATATTTCTTTAAATGTTTGCTACTGCTTACCTACTGTCATACGTTTTAATCTAATTTCCCAATCTACCTTAGCTAACTCTCCCCTCATAGCTATGTAATTGGCTTTATTTAAGTTTAAGACTCTCGTTTCCAACTGAAGTATTTCACCCTCAAACTCACTGAAATTTTATCATATTATGATCACTCTTCCCCAGAGGATAGTTTACTATGAGATTACTAATTAACCCTGTGTCATTACACAACACAAGATCTAAAATAGCCTGTTCCCTGGTTGGTTCCATGACATATTGTTCTAGAAAACTGGAATGCATTCCATGAACTCGTCCTCCAGACTATCTTTGCCAATTTGATTTGCCCAGTCTAAATGAAGGTTAATGTCCCCCATGATTATTGTATTACCTTTTGTTACAAGCTCCTATTATTTCTTGATTAATACCCTAACGGTATAGCTACTGTTTGGAGGCCTCTAAACTACTCCCACCAGTGTTTTCTGCCCCTTGTTATTTTTTATCTCCACCCATACTGATTCTACTTCCTGATCTTCTGAGCTAAGATCCTTTCTCACAACTGTCCTTATGTCATCCTTTATTATCAGGGCTACCCCCTCCCCCCCACTTCCTTTTCCATTCTGCCTGTCTATTCTAAATGTCAAGTACCCTGGAATATTTAGCTCCCAACCTTGGTCACCTTGCAAACATGTCTCTGTAATGGCTATTCGATCAAAGCCATTTATCTCTATTTGTGCCACTAATTCATCTATCTTGTTACAAATGCTTTGTGCATTCAGATAAAGAGCCTTCAATTTAATTTGTTTACCATTATTCCCTGCTTTCACCTTATTCACTGATGCACTTTTACCGTTAAATTCTCTGTCCCTTCCTGTCACACTCTGCTTAACTTTACCCAAATCGCTGTCGAGATTCACGTATCTCTGGTAAACAGGATCGAGTGCAAACCAATATGGTGGTTATATTGTGTTTAATCAGAGTTTAGGATGGAATATAACACACCAGTAATACAGCAAAAACATACGACCGTGACCAGCAGCTTGTACCGCACCCAATCAAACAGATGGCTGGGATGCGTGAACAGTTCTCTGGCTTCTGGCCTCTCTCTCTAGGGCCTTCGATGGTGAGCATGGGATCACTCGAGAGTGTTCGACCAGCTGTTCGGCTCTCCCTTCCGCAGTCTGTGTGCAAGCCCTTGGGGTGTCACTTTTTATTCTCTTTTTAGGGGTGGGCCTGAGGCCAAGTTATTGACAAGACCATTTAACCTATAGAGGTTCCTCCAAAACTTCATCAACCAATGACAGCTTAAGTTCTTTGTCTTGGTGTTAGGATGAAAGCCCTCCCAACAGAGGGTCTCTACTTCATCCTTGTTTTTTACATTTTGAAGGTTCCTCCATTGGAATCCATCTTATCTCTTTTTACTCTCTTCCCCCTTAACCCAGCAAGTACAAGGCCCCAGTCAAAGCTGTCGCACATTAACCAGTCGCTATCTCACCATTCTGACCTTCACAAGTAAGGTCTATGATTTACTCCCTTTTTCTACTGTGAACTTTTCTCTCAGAACTTTTACATTCCCATGAATTATGATTTTGCGCTGCTTTCAGTGTTCAATAGCTGTTGCTTTATACCTTTTTTCCCTTTCAAAAATACATAGCAACTTGTAGCTGCTTGGGCTATCTACATTTTTAGGCACCCCTAGTTTCTAACATCGCTACTCTGCTCCATTGCCTTGATTCTGTATCTCTTCTCAACTAATTAGTAATTGACCACTGGCCATGATCTAGTTGAATACAACTATTGAATAAACATTGTGGTATGGACAATAATGGATATATAGGGCTAGATTTTTGGGGAGCCGTCTGGCGGGGTTTCAGGCGTGGGGGGGGTGGGGGAATCCCGAATTTGGGGGTCCCGACACCATCCTGCCCAAAACCCCACCCCACGTAAGTTTCAGGGGCAGCGGGTACCTGCCCCGCACTGGGACCTGCCGAAACCAGGCGGGAAGGGATTAGTGCCAATTAACTGCCTGTTAACAGGCAGTTTTTAGCCTAATCCCTATTTTGAGGGGTTTCGTGTGGGATTCCCGACGGCTCCAAACCACTCCAGGTTAGAGCAGGCGGGCCGTCGGGTTGAAGGAGTTGGAGGGGTCGCGATGTCGGCGCTCAGGTGAGTGATGGGTGCATGAGTGCAAAGGTAAGTGTGTTTGGTGTGTCTAAAGTGTGTAAAGAACTTTTACTTACCTTAGCAGCCTTTCTTCCTGTAGTCGTCGGGAGCGCATCACACAGCCGGAACTGAAAGCTGAACGGCTGCGATCTGTCAAAAGTGACAGCCTTCAGCTTTGAGTGCCGGTGTGAGTTCTAACTGAGTCTGTGCAGAATGACTCAGCTTAGAACTCAGACTGTCAGTGTTTCACAGCTTCAAACAGCTATGAAACACTGATATTTCATCTGTCAAGAACTCTTGACATGAAATTTCAGTCTGTGACATCACCTGTTGCGGGGTGGCCCTTAATTGGCCTGCTGAGCCCGCTGGGCGGGCTCAACAAGGTCAATCAAGGGAAAATCGCGCAGATTGGCCGGACGTCTAAGTAGGCGGGTCAAAAACCCGAAAGGGGAAGTCCCACCTTCCCGACGGGTTTGGCAAAATCTACCTCATAGTCTATACCATCACATCACTTGGGATTACACATGACAGGCCCAGCTCACTGCCAAATACTGATAGATTTCTTTAGGCTTCTCACCAGAATCCTTACACTTCTTCAGGAATGGACCAGTAGCTGATCTGGTATAAGATTAAAAATCTCATCTATAGTCAATGGAAGTTGGGTAACTGTCCAACTTTTAGAGGAAACCACATCAAGAATTGTGCCTGATCAATAGTAGGGACATATACGTTAATCAGATTTTGCTTCACATTCCAAGGGATTAGCTTAACACATGTATTAATGATTGCCATAATTCTGTATTTTAAAGCTAAAATCCTCAGTTTTCCATTCCTTGATCTATGTGAGGTTATATTTAACCATGAGAACTACCTGTAGCCCCTCCTGAACAGAGCAAAAGCACCATATACATTAAATAATAGGGAAAATTAAAAGTAACACCACCCCAAAATCTCAACCACCAACAAAGATTTTTTCCCCCCAGAATTTTTGTCCTTCCCTCCAAATTCATTTTTCCCCATTGGCAATCCCAGCCTGTGAACTGCTCAAAAGGGCTACTATGGCGAGTTACGAGCCCCCCACGCACTCCCACCCCCTATCTCTGACATTCTCATCTGAGGTAGACAGTAAACTCCTTCTTCTTAGGCAGTCTCTCGGAACCAAGGATGACGTGCTTTCACATTAAAAATGAGATTGCAGGTGACTGATGAGTCCAATGCGGGACCTACAGTCTCTTGTCACAGGTGGGGCAGATGGAGGTTGAAGGGGCGGGTGGGTGGGGTGCTTGGGTTGACGTGCGCTGCCTGTGCTTGGCTTCCGCTTGCTCCCGGCGAAGAGACTCGAGGTGTTCAGCGCCTTCCCGAATGCTTCTCCTCCACTTTGTGTGGTCTTGGGCCAGGGATTCCCAGGTGTCAGTGGGAATGTTGCACTTTTCCAAGGAGGCTTTGAGGGTGTCCTTGAAGCGTTTCCTCTGCCCACCTGGGGCTCACTTGCCGTGTCAGAGCTCCGAGTAGTGCGCTTGTTTTGGGAGTCTCGTATCAGGCATGCGGACAATGTGACCCGTCCATCGGAGCTGATTGAGCGTGGTCAAAGCTTCGATGCTGGGGATGTTGGCCTGAGCGAGAACACTGACGTTGGTGCGCCTATCCTGCCAATGGATTTGCAGGATCTTGCGGAGGCAGCGGTGGTACCTCTCCAATGCTTTGAGGTGCCTGCTGTACATGGTCCATGTCTCTGAGGCATACAGCAGGGCGGGTATCACTGCTGCTCTGTAGACCATGAGCTTAGTGCCAGGTTTGAGGTCCTGGTCTTCAAACACACTCTTCCTCAGGCGACCGAAGGCTGTATTGGCACACTGAAGGCGGCGTTGGACTTCGTCATCGACGTCTGCCCTTGTTGACAGTAGGCTCCCGAGGTATGGAAAGCGGTCCACGTTGTCCAAGGCCTTGTCGCCAGGGCGGGAGCTTTCTGAGGGTGTGATGGAGCATTGCAGCCAGGAAGACCGAGAAGAGCGTTGGTACGATGACGCAGCCTTGCTTGACCCCGGTCCGTACGTGAATTGGGTCTGTGGTGGATCCGTTGGTCAGGATCACGGCTTGCATGTCGTCGTGAAGCAGGTGGAGGATGGTGACAAACTTTTGAGGGCAGCCAAATTTGAGGAGGACACTCCATAATCCCTCACGGTTGACCGTGTCGAAGGCCTTTGTGAGATCAAAGAAGGCCATGTACAATGGTTGGTGCTGTTCCCTGCATTTCTCTTGTAATTGACGCGCAGTGAAGATCATTGTGCCCCTTAGTGGGCAGAATTTGCATTGTGACTCTGAGAGGAGCTCTTCGGCCACTGGGAGAAGGCGATTGAGGAGGATTCACCCCCCATCTCTGACATTCTCATCTGAGGTAGACAGTGAACTAGTCTCTTCTCAAAACACAAATTTTCCCTTCTTCATATAGAATCAATTTTATCCTAGTCTTGCTGTGGATCCTTCCAACTACATTGCCTATTCAAAACCTATCCCTTGTATGTCTACCTTTTGACTTCAAATTGGTTCCTCAACATCTCATAGGGACAAACCCCAATTCCTGTTCAGGAAAATTGCTCTAGGATTTTATCCTGTGGACCAAAGCACTCAAACCTTTAGGCACAAACATCATTATTCTTGATGCATGCCTAGACACGTGTATGTCTTTCCTTTTTATATAGGAACCATCTACAGATTGATTGTTATGGCTTCATCAACCAGCTACCCAGGCTTGCTTCCTTTCTTTCCTCAAGCTAATAATCCCCCAAGCCCAAAGCTCAAAACAACAAATGATGTAGAGTATCATGTCTCTTGTGCTGATGGGCTAACATCTTCAAGCTGTTTTTGGGGGGGGGGGGGAAATCCTTTGCTAGTATCTTGCTTTCTTCATGGTTAAGATATCTTCTGTGAATGGTAACAACTTGCAGCTTGTCTTGAAACTCGAGCATTTTGATCATGTTGTGGGTTTGGTTGTGATTGCAGTGAATGACGTGCACACTCAAATTTTCATATTTAGACATTCTTTAACCCTAGAAGCCTGAGTAATGTATCCTTGAGATAGGCTGTGGTATTGCATCCTTCCAATTGCTCCAGTAGAGCTGTAAAATGGAAATTATTTGTCTTGATGTGATTTTTCCAAATCATCCAGACTATTATTCACTGCTGGCATTTTTCAAGGCAGACTCTCATTGTTCTACCCTGGACAAAATCTCCTCTAACAATGCAACCCCAGCTCTAATTTTGGTCAATTCCTGCTGAAACACAGCCAATTTCTGTTTTGCCCCGTGCTCCTTGTTTATGCAGTTTTTAATAATCTTTATAGTTATTTAAGAACCAGGACTCAGTCTGAAGGAGGAATAAGATCTACTGAGCCAATGCTGGCAGGTCACAGAGCCCTTGGAAGTTTGCCTCTCGTGCATTTTTCCCTGCTTTGTTTCCCATAGCTTTACTCGGTGTTCGGAAGGTGTTGGAGGCTTTGTGAGGGAGTATTTCTTTGCCCAGACTGTTCACATCAAACTGTCTGTGGGTTCAGATTGATGGTTACGCCAGAGAACCAGCAGAAGCCTCACAAATCACCATTTTTACAAATGCATTCCAGGACTCTTGTGCAAATTCTCTTATTTCATTACAGGATTCTTCCCTTTCTACGCAGTTTCTTTCCTTTTCCCTCGAGTGCGGGACATTGGACCAATTGGTGCCTCAACCATTAAGTTCTGATAATTTTATCACACAATTAATTATGTATTTAAAATATGAAAGAAAAAACTTGACGTCTAGCTCCAGAAGTCAGGAGTAGCAGAAAAAGAGCAAATGCTTCAGGAGAGCCACAGATAGGCAATGAACAACAAAAAGTATTTTTTTTGCCAACGTACAGGTGATAAACGAGAACAAAATTATATATTTTTTAAACATTGATGGCAACAGATTCAAAAATACTTGTAAGAGTCTTTCAAAAATAATACTGTATAGGTGAGATGCCGCTGGCTGCCACTCCAATGTAGACCTATAAAAGTGCTTTCATGTACTGTGCTTGTCCATTGTACTGATTTAGATATTTATTTTTTCTGTGGAGGAGGTTGTAGTTAAAATCCAGCTGATTGATGGAGTGAAATCTCCTTTTTTCATATCCCTCTCTTTCTGTCTGTCTGTTTCTCTCAATGTATGTCAGTTCCTTTCTCTATGTCTGGTCCTCCATCTCTATGGCTGTTTCTCTCTCTATCTTTGTTTTTCCCCTCTGTCTCCCACCAGATGCAATGTACTATTTCCAGGTGGCCCTGCTAATTAGGGTGAAATATAAAATATTGAACTGGTACAGTAGGGGCGCGCATCTGAATTCATTTTGGTTGCACCTCTGTGTAGCGCTTTGGGTCATTTTCTACATTAAAGGCACAATATAAATACTAGTTGATGTCGTCGTTTAGGTCAGAAAATTTGCCTGGATGACTTTTGCAACAACTGCAATCATTCATTATGTAGTAGGAGTGTTTCTTCAGGTATTCAGAATTTAAAAAAATCTTCTCTATAGTTGATCTCTTGAAAACAATGCATATTTTATTGGAAGTTTTTTTTAATAATTAAAGAGGACCATCAAGGAATGGGTAAAATTTCCCTGATTACAGTCCCTTTATTTTATAACATTGAATTAGATGAAGACAGAAAATGGAACACTGAAGAACTGCAAAACTCACCACACTTATTGTGCTAATTTTGTATGTTGTGGTTTAATTGTTTGCTTAATAAGATAACGGGTTAACACATCCTTTTCACTGACAATCTTCCAAAACATGGCACAGTAGCTTCAGAAAACAGCACTTGAGTTATAATTGACCACCTTCCACAGCGATGACATACTTGTAGCAAAATAATTAGGTTTAGTTTATTGGCATCTTGCATCTGTTTGCAGCATTTACAATTCGGTATATTTTACCAAAGAAAATAAAAGTATCTTGGGAAACAATCTAATTTCAGTATAATAAGTGTCAGAGTTTAATCAATATAAACTGGCTTAGATATGCAAATCTATCTTAACTTAAAATAAAACTATTTGTGAAAATTATACTTTACCAACAAATCAAAAACTTTCAAAAACAGTTAGCAATTTGTAAACAATTTAATTTTTTAGATGCTTTGATTATTCAGCACTGAAAAATATGTCTCCTTGTAGGTGGACTTTGTTACAGTATTAATGTAATGCTTTTTAGGATACAGGTAACATCAATATCATATTTCAATGGGTTTGTTGACTGGTTTTCTATAATGTCGCATGTGTGCACTGGGCTCACTGGGTTTAAATGGAACCATTTTTCCATAAGGGTGTGGAATAGGCAGTCCACAGTCACCATCTGGGATATATGCATTAGGTCGTGGTTCAGCTGTTGTAAAGACTCCACCTGGCAATAAATGCTTTTCCTCTTCAGCTTCCTAATTTAGGAACAAAATGGGGAAAAGTGTCTTCATTGTTTACTTTTAATGCAATTGCTGAATACTGAATGATGTAAAAATACTTTATTGTGGATTGGTGGTGCACTCGGTTGCATCTAGTGGGTATTTAATAAGTTATTCTGACATTGTGTTGAATTCTGGGAGATGGTTCTTAGACATAGGCCATCGGATTTACTGATAGTAAAAATATCCTAGCAATGGATCTCTCACCTCTATTACTACAGGTACACTATCCCTTATCCGAAAGCCTTGGGACCAGCTGAGTTTCGGTTTTTGGAATTTTTCAGATTTCAGAAGGTATTATAAGACTGGGAAATTTGTATTTAATATAAATTTTAAAAGTTCAGGCGACCTCTTGCGACTGTTCCGTGTCTCATTCCCCTTCCTGCTTCTCTGGAAAGCCGGATATCGGCTGACTCCTACTAAGCTGGCCCGCAAATCAGGTCGGGGGTCGGGTGGGGGGGGGGAGAAAAGATTATCGGACGGGCCGTGGTTGGGGTCAGGTCGGGTCAGGAGAAAAGAATATCGGTCGGGGGGGGGGGGGGGGCGGGGGGGAGGAGAAAAGAATATCGGACGGGCCGCGGTTCGGGTCGGGTCAGGGGGAGAAAAGAATATCGGACGGGCCGCTGTATTGTTGGGTTCACTCTCCCGGTACCTCCTTCACACTGCCCGGCTCAGCCTGCAATCTCCTATCCAGGAGGGAACTCTGTGACCCTCTGCCCTGCTCAGCGTAAGTCGTGCGTCACTCTGGTCATGTCGTGCGCACGACTTACGCTGAACGAAAAAACTTTCGGTTTTTAGAGGTTATCGGTTTTCGGAAGTTCGGATAAAGGATAGTCTACCTGTAGTATAATTAAGCTGATTATTCCAAACCAGCTACTATTATAGTTATTATTGATTTTCTAGTCTAATAATATAATGAACAGTATTAACACATCTCTCGATTTAAATAAATGCTAGGATTTTATAAAAGTGATGTCATGGCCATACGCAGTAAAAGCAGAATAACAGCCTAGATATTCGGGCGCGAAACAGCTTCCGAAGCTTCCAATATTGTGGGCAGGAAGCGCACACATTTCCAGCCAGAAATGCACCACCCGCCATTTTGAATAAGGACCCATTTACGATCTTCGAACACCCCAGCGCGACACTCGTCACGTGCTGAACACATATTGCAGAATGTGGCGCTAACCGGCAGGAAGGACTTCATACATAACCTAAATGTGGAGCCAGGAGGAGCAGGAGCGCTCCCCGGGCCACTGCCGGCTGTTGCTACCCCTTTGCCGTCGCTAACCCGTCCCGATAATTGCCACTACCCCTGCTCCCCCCTCCAGGCAACAAAGCCCCTGTGGCCTCCGATCACGCCCCCGAGACTTGCAATCTCTTTTCCGCCGCCGCCCCCTTCCACCTGCCCACCCCCCGAGACACGCAAACTCTATCCCCGACCTGAAATCTCTTCACCCCCTCCCCCCTCCCTCCACCACGGGGTCTACACTTACATGAGGGTTACTTCCTCCACCCCAGCTTGATGTTAATGAGGCACGAGGCCCAATATCTGGGGCTCCTCGAACTATACGGTTGCAATTTTTCCTACCAAGGCGGGTCCTATGCGGGCGCGTCAGTGGCGGGTCTCGGCCCTGCTGTTGGCTCCATTCCGGCTCTGACATAACTTTCCCTTGATTGGGTTTGTTAAGCCCGCCCAGCGAGCTTTCAGGCCATTTGAAGGAAGCGGGTCTGATGATGTTATTTATGACGCATCATCAACCGGTTTACTTAAAGGGACCATGCGCAAATTTACTTTGACATTTGTGCTGTCAGTGTTCTACAGCACAGGTGCTGCAAACACTGACCAGCACTGCACAGAGGTGCACGGCTGAACCCAGGCTCTCCCATGACTCCCTCCATATGCTTGTGGAGGGAGTCACAGCACGCAGGGAAGTCCTCTTCCCTTCCCATGGGTGGAAGAGACCTCCCCAGGCGACCAACACAGCCTGGTTGCACATTGCAGAGGAGGGCACCAGCAGGGATGTCATCAGGAGGACCAGGCTGCAGTGGTGTAAACCTTTCAATGATCTCAATAGATCAGGAAAAGTTACTGCAAAGCCACACTCAACCTCATCCTGCTGTGCCACTCATCACATCCCCATCATTCTGCTTTCCCTACCCTACTCCTGCACATCCTTATTCACACTAATTTACCTTGCACCTCCACCCATCCCTCTCTATCTACATTATCACTTCCCCATCTCACTAGCCACCCCTCCCACTCACCCTCATATAGTCCAATCATACCAACTAACAACACACAAGGGTAGGCACTTGTGTGTTTTAGCCAATGTTCCTATCACCAACATTGAAATCTTTATTTTCAACACTGTTTTCTTGGCTCCTTTAGAAGTGGCTTAGTGAGTTGCAGTGAATGGTGAGACATACCGGTACCCCCCGCAATGCTGATGAGTGTGAAAGGAATGGCTTCGGCATTGCAGGGATGCTTTATGTTGTTGGTGTGGGGTGGTACCAACCTGGCGCATCATGTGGCAGCCAGGGTGTACAGCATCAAGTGTCGTAAATGTGGCCATGGTGATGTGCAGCATCAGGTGATTGCTGAGAAGATTGGTGTGGTTGTTTGGTGCCTGGTGATGCTGGTGTTGGGGCTGATCGTGGTCAGATTCTGAGGACCAAGGTGAGAGAGTATGAAGTGCACCCATGCTGATGGAATAGATGGCAGGTAAAGTAGAGATGACAGAAGTGATCTGTCAATGTTGGGAGAGATAATAGGTCAGTCTGCATGGAGACTTGTGTAAGGACTTGCAGTATCCTGAATCTGTAGTGGAAATGCAGTTTAGAGATGCAAGTGCTTAAGGGAAGATATCTGAATTAGCTGGGAGCTTTGAGTTGACATTTGAAGTTGTCAACTCATCAGCTGATTCAATGGCCACTGACCTCCCACCTCAGCTTCACTGACAAGGTCTAGGCACAGCAGGAAACCCGTAGGAGACCTGTGAAAGTTAAAAAACTGGGAAAAGAGCATTAAGTGGCTGTAAACAAGCCACTAATGATTTGAATTGGGTCCCCCGCCGCTGCCTGTCGGGTCTGCTCAGCGCTGGCGGACCCGATATTGGGAAATGCAAGTGTGTGCGTTTTGACAGCGGGTTCCTGACCCGCTGTCAATCATTTTAAATTTCACAGCTGACCCACCACCAATCTGGTCCGCTGAGCGCCGGCAAAATCGCGGCCTACTATTCAGGAGCAGGAATCATACTCTGTGCCCCCCACCGCCCCGTGTACCCATAAATGGATGCACCCGAATTTCTAGGCCACTGTACCTTAAATAGCATCTACTCTTCCCATAACAATTTTTTTTTCCTGATAGCTGACACGACCAGCTGGATTCATACCTTGGATTTCGCCTTACTCTCCAATTTGTGTCTGCAGTCTTTGTGCACTATTTTCTGCCACTCATATTCACACTCTTCACTCGGTGCCATACCCTGCTCCAGCCGTAGGTGGCATGACTCCAGGAACTTCTGCTTATCCCTGACATCCTGTTGGAGTTGCATAGCATTGGCCTGTTGCATAGACAGCTCAGAGACCACAGCCATCATCTTTCGTGTAACACCCTTGACCTTTCCTTGTATTTCATTCACCTGCAAATTTGGATTATAAATCGCATGAGAATCCTTCCAATACAGACAAATTCACTAAAATAAAAGGCCATTTTAAAAACTTGTTGAAACCAGAGATGTCGCCTGGTCAGTTTTTCACTGGCTCAGATGGATATTTGAAATTGCTGCTGGCTATAAGTGGTGCAAAGTAATTTGAACAGTAGTATTTTAAAAAATATCTACAAGAGTTCAGAAAGACTTGGATAAAGAGAGAGAGTTAACCTGTTTAACCTCCGACAAAGACAAATGCGAGTGTACTGGACAAAAGTCAAGGAGCAATGTGAAACTGATCAAAAAATCTGTCCTTGCTACCAAAGAGCTCCTGCTTGTATAATATCTAAATGCAGGGCTTTCCATGTTTTGTCGCTCAGTAGCCGGCCTGTAACTTGCCAGCCTGGTTGAAATTAAAGTGACACAAAGGACTGACAGAGGATGAACGAGTCATGACTGCTGCCAGTATACCGGGCACGGACCTGTAGGATGCGCTGCCTGTGGTTACAAACCAGCTGTGCGTTGAGGGAGTGAAATCCTTTCCAATTGATAAAGGTGCTAGGCTGGTGATAGGAAGCACACAAGACAATGTGGGTGCAACCCATGCCATGGTGAAGCCTCGTTTGCTCTCATCCTGCCTTGCTCTGTAAATAGGTATAGCAATGTGGCTGTTCCACCTGGCGCAGAACGCCTCAATCACCTCAGCAAGCTGGCAGATGTCGCTGCTGTCACCTGCTGCAGTATAAAAATGAAGGGCTGTCCATGCCCGGATTGGAAACTTCTTGTGGCTGCAGCAAATGACATAGCTCGGTGATAGCCTCCTTGGTGAAGCGAAGGTGCCTGACACATTGCTCCTCAGTGAAGTTAAGGTATGAGAAGTGCTCCCTGGATGACTGCTGTGGGTATGGTCTCCTGCGCAGTGCCCCCTTCCTCCCTCTTCTCCTAGCTGCTCTTGTTAGCTCCAGTCTGCTTGGCTGCTCCCCCTCATCCTTCAGCCCCAAAGGCAGACCTACCGGACCACCCATGACTGCCATAAAGCTGCTTTGAAGGCAGGCAAAGCTGTTCAGCACCAGCAAAAAGTTATTAGCAGAAGGCAAAAAAAACACCCAGAAGTTAACCAGCAGTGTTCAGGACAAACCAGCAACTAACCTGTATGGAGCGGATAAGCGGTTTAAATAGCACTGCAGCAGGGTCCTTTCTGCTTGTTGACGCTACAAGTTGCTGAGTAATGGTGAGTCGGGCACTGGGACAATAAGTTTAGGATCCTTATTTAAATATTATAATGCGGCTTTTTTAATATTCCTGGCCTGTGCTCTGGACATTTATGGAGGAGCCCAATCCAATATGTTGGGTGGCGCTAAATGAGCGCATGCCGCTGCCCAGCATATTGGACCCTTAGGCTCCTGTTTTACGGATGCAGTGTGATCAAATTTCTCGGCCATCGAGTTAAGGTAAATGGGTGTTGGTCAGATTGGAGAAGGTGTATATCCCAGAGATCAGTGTTGGATCCACTTTTGTTCTCGGTATACCATCTAGATAATTTGGATTTAGGTATAGTGAACACAACCTCAAAATTTGCCTGATACAAAAGTGGGGGGATTTGGCAGTAAGAAAGACTGTAAAAGACATAGACAGGTTAGTGGAGTGAGCAGACAGGTGGCAGATGCAATTTAATGTGGATTAGTGTGAGGTACTACATTTTAGGAGGAAAAACAAGGAATGGAAGTATACACTCAATGAAAAGATGCTGAATGACCAGAGAAAGCTAGGGGATCAGATACATAATTCCTTGAAAGTACAAGAGCAGGGAAATAAAGCCATGGGAAAGGCCAACAGCATTTCAAGTTATATAAATAGGGGCATAGAATATAAGAGTAAAGTAAAAATGATAACTTTGTACAAAAGAGTACTGTGTCCAGTTTTGGGTACCCCATTTTAGAAAGGACATTAAAGCCATAGAGAGCATACAGCATTGATTCAATAGGACCATACCAGGGATGAGAAACTGTAGTTATGAGGAGAGGCATGAGATACTAGAACTATTTCTAACAGAACAGAGAAGGCTGAGGAATTTTCATAGATTTTTTTAAATCATGAAGGGTTTCGATAGAGTTGATAAGGAAAGACTGTTTCCTCTGGTTGGGGAGTCAGTGATGAGGGGTCATCAATTTAAATTTGTTACTGAGAGTGAGGAGAGAGCTTAAGAGAAATTTCTTTACCCAGAGGGTTGTTGGAGCATGGAATGCTTTGGCACAGGCAATGGTGGAGGCAGAGATTATTGGATTTTCTGAGGGAAAATGTAATAAATATTTGAAGCACAGGGAAGGTACAGGGTTATTGGGAGAAAGCAGAGCAGTGGGATTAGTTTTGGATTGCTCGAGCAAAGAGCTGGCACAGACATGAATGGCTTCCTTTTGTGCTGTAAACGTTTATGGTATTAGTCCTACTAGGACTTTCCTCCTTTAAGTTAATTTTCTCTGCTGATCTTGTTTTGTGTTCTCTTTCAGATACACACAGATAAAATATTCAACCATGCCCAAAGTAGTAAAGTCACCCAGTCCGGATGGGATGCATCCTAGGATGCTAAGGGAAGTAAGAGTGGAAATTGCGGAGACTCTGGCCACAATCTTCCAATCCTCCTTTGATATGGGAGTGTTGCCAGAGGACTGGAGGATTGCAATGTTACACCCCTGTTCAAAACAAGGGAGAGGGATAAACCCGGCAACTACAGGCTAGTCCGCATAAAGTTGCTGATGGGGAAACTTTTGGTGACATTAATCCGGTACAAAATTAATTGGCACTTGGAAAAATATGGGTTAATAAATTAAAGCCAGAATGGCAAATCGCGGTTGACTAACTTG
This sequence comes from Somniosus microcephalus, assembly GCF_052327205.1. Taxonomy (NCBI): domain Eukaryota; kingdom Metazoa; phylum Chordata; class Chondrichthyes; order Squaliformes; family Somniosidae; genus Somniosus; species Somniosus microcephalus. Next base: position 57,689,052 of record NC_141003.1, read on the forward strand.
ATTGAGTTCTTGGATGAAGTAACGGAGAGGGTTGATGAGAGTCGTGCAGTTGATGCTGTTTATGTGGACTTTCAAATGACGTTTGATAAAGTACCACATAATAGACTTGTTAGCAAAATTGAAGCCCATGGGATTAAAGGGACAGTGGTTCTGTGGATACAAAACTGGCTAAGGGACAGAAAGTAAAGAGTAGCGGTGAACGGTTGTTTTTCAGACTGGAGGGAAGTGTGCAATGGTGTTCCCCAGGAGTTGGTATTAGGACCACTGCTCCTTTTGATATATATTAATGACCTGGACTTGGGTATACAGGGCAATATTTTAAATTTTGCAAATCACATGTAACTTGGAAATGTAGTAAACAATGAAGAGTATAGTAATAGGCTTCAGGAGGACAGAGACAGACTGGTGAAATGGGCAGACACATGGCAGATGAAATTTAACAGAAGTGTGAAGTGATTGGTAGGAAGAATGATGAGAGACAATATAAACTTTAATATAATTTTAATGGGGATGCAGGAACAGAGAGATCTGGAGGTGTACATACACAAGTCTTTGAAGGTGACAGAACACATTGAGAAGACTGTTAAAAAGGCATACAGGATCCTTGGCTTTATAAATAGAGGCATAAAGTAGAAAAGTGAGTATGTTATGCTAAACCTTTATAAAACACTGGTTAGGTCCCAGCTGGAGTATTGTGGCCAGTTATAGGCACCACATTTTAGGAAGATGTCAAGGCCTTTGAGAAGGAACCAGGGATGAAAGACTTCAGTTACGAGGAGAGACTAGAGAAACTGGGGTTGTTCTCCTCTGAGCGGAGAAGGTTAAGGGGAAATTTGATTGAGAAGTTCAAAATCATGAAGGGTTTTGATAGAGTAAATAAGGAGAAACTGTTTACAGTGGCAAAAGGGTCGGTAACCAGAGGACACAGATTTAAGGTAACTGGCAAAAGAACCAGAGGCAACTTAAGAAAAAATGTTTTTTACGATGCGAGTTAAGCTCTGAAATGCACTACCTGAAAGGGTGGTGGAAGCAGATTCAATAATAACTTTAAAAAGGGAATTGGATAAATACTTGAAGTGGAAAAAATTGCAGGGCTATGGGGAAAGAGCAGGGAAGTGGGACTAATTGGAAAGCTCTTTCAAAGAGCCGGCACAGGCACGGTGGGCTGAATGACCTTCTGTGCTGTATCATTCTATGATTCACCTCCAAGTAATACAGAATTTCTATTGCAAAGTTTTGTTTGTCACCCATGCACAGTTTACATCCTGGGGAACCCGGGTTTAAGCTGTGCAGGCTAGATAGTTTCAAAAAGGCAACAAATTTTAACCACAAGATTACTATATGTCATAACAAAAGCCCTGATAAGGAATTCATGGAAAAATAAATTCCATAATGCACTGTGGCCTCCATTTTGTGTAGCTGGAAAAATGTATTCTTTAAAAGCAACAGATACTTTTAATGACTTCAAAATAGTAATCTTATAGAATTATATAGAATTGCACAGGACCCAGCACAGAAACAGGCCATTCAGCCCAACTGGCCTATGCTGGTATTTATATTCCACACGAGCTTCCTCCCACTCCAATTACCTTTTCCAACCCTATCTCCAAATCCATCTATTCCCTTTTCCCCCATGTGTGCATTAAGCCTTCTTTTAAATGCATCAAAGCTATCTGCCTCAACCATGCCACGAGGCACTGAGTTCCATGTTCTCACCACTCCGTGTAAAGAAATTCCTCCTAAATTCTTCACTTTTAGTGCCCCTTTGTTGTGGACTCGCCTACAAGTGGAAATAGTTTCTCCACATCCACTCTATCAAACCCCTTAGCAATTTTAAAGACATGTATTGGGTCTCCTCCAAGTCTCTTTTCCAGAGGAAAAAGCCTCCGTCTGCTCAATCTATCCTGATAGTTGTATCCTCTCAATTCTGGTAACATCGTTGTAAATCTTTTCTGCACTTTCTCCAGTTCTACAATATCCTTCCTGTAGTATGGAGACCTGAACTGCACACAGTACTCCAAGTGGGGTCTAATCAAGGCGGCATTGGCAGCTGCAACTATGCTTGCACACCCACTTCCGGGCGCAACCATCGCCCTCACTACCGACGCCTCCGATTACGCCATCGGGGCAGTGCAGGAACAATGGGTGGATGGTACGTGGCAGCCATTGGCCTTTTTTAGCCGCCAATTACGTAAAAATGAACGAAAATATAGTACTTTTGATAGAGAGTTGCTGGCCTTGTTTTTGGCCATCCGGCATTTTCGTTTTCTGTTAGAAGGATGTCCTTTTACAGCATTTGTGGACCATAAACCACTTACTTTTGCAATGGCCAAAACGGCGGAGCCGTGGTCAGCCCGACAACAGCGTCCTCTCACATTCATATCTGAATTTACAACGGATTTGCGACACGTGTCTGGCAAAGATAATCTTGTGGCTGATTGCCTGTCACGTGCCCCAGTCCAGACAATTCACCTGGGAATTGATTACGTCGGGTTGGCGAAAGAACAACAGACGGACCCTGAAGTTCAGGCGTATCGGACCATGCCTTCTAGCTTGCAGGTAGCCGATGTTATGTTCCAATCAGCAGGAACCACGCTGTTGTGTGACATATCCATGGGAGTGCCCCGACCAATTGTGCCAGGCGAATGGCGTAAGAAGATATTTAATATTATACATGGCTTATCACACCCGGGGATGCGAGCTTCACAACGACTTATGTCCCGTAAGTTTGTTTGGAAGGGGATACATTTAGATGTTCGTGACTGGACAAACAATTGCGTGGACTGTCAAAAGTCAAAGGTTCATCGTCATGTGAAGGCTCCAAGGGCCATCTTTCCAGTGCCTGAACGCCGTTTCGACCATGTACATGTGGACTTGGTGGGCCCCCTCCCCATTTCGCGGGGTTTTATGCATCTCCTGACAATAGTAGACCGTACTACCAGGTGGCCAGAGGCGATTCCCTTAGTTGCTACTACCACAGCAGACGTATCCAGGGCATTTATTTCAGCGTGGGTGGCCCGGTTTGGTGTGCTATCTGATATCTCCTCTGACCGTGGTCCTCAATTTACGTCAGAATTATGGAATGCAGTTGCACAGGGCTTGGGTACCAAGCTGCATCGTACCACCGCTTACCATCCGCAAGCAAATGGCTTATGTGAAAGATTTCATCGTTCTTTAAAGGCGTCCCTCCGTGCCAGTTTGCGTTGTTCCAATTGGGTGGATAGACTCCCTTGGGTGATGCTAGGCCTCCGTACAGCCCCTAAAGAAGACCTCCAGGCTTCATCGGCTGAATTAGTATACGGTCAGGTGCTTCGAGTACCCGGGGATTTCCTCCCTCCACATACAGAATCATGGTCGCCTGCGCAGCAGCTTCTTCTGCATCAAGAGGCGGCAAAGAATTTTCTGCCTATTCCAACTTCACATCACGATCTACATCAGCCTCATGTACCGGCAGAACTTATGAGTTCCGATTATGTTTTTATTCGGCGGGATGCTCATGGAGATACACTCAGACCACCTTATGAGGGACCGTTTCGGGTTATTGCAACGGGAGAGAAATATTTTACGATCGAAATAGGAGGTAAATCGGATACCATCTCCATCGACCGACTTAAACCAGCCCATCTGGATCGGAGTGAACCGGTGGTTGTTGCTCAGCCGCCTCGCCGTGGACGACCGCCATTGGCTACTAGACCAATCCTGAAGCGGCCTACTATTAAATTGCCTGCTTCGGCTTCATCCTCATCTACACCTTCTGCTACGGTTTCCTCCACCCCAGATGTACCTCTTCAGACACAGCCAAATGTTGGTCCATCTGCTATCGATCCAGCGTCTGAAGTTCGCAGTCGTTCGGGCAGAATAATTAAACCTCCTGCACGTTTGATGCTGTCTGTTAAAGAGAATTCTGGGGGGGCGCCTGTGGCAGAACCACCAAGAGACACTGAACAACCTGTAATAATTCCTTTAAACACTCTGTAGTGCAGTTGTGGACTGCACCTTTAAGCTGTATGCAGCTTCTTGTATTTTCACGTGATGACGCCAATCACGTGACCCCCAGTTGGCGCAGAAAACGTGATGACGTCAGGTTCCAGTATTTAAAGGCAGTCTGAGAAAGGCTGGAGACCTTAACAGACCTGCTGACCTTTGCTCCTGTAGTTTAAAAGTTAAAGTATTGAGTTTATTAAAAGTTGATTACTTCGTTTATCTGCGTTGGAATTCGTTATTTGGATAGGAACTTCCGTTCCTACAGTTCCATATAAATAATAACCCTCAGATAATGAAGCAGTCCATGCATGCATGTAGCAAGACCTGGACAACATACAAGTTTGGGCTGATAAATGACAAGTAATATTTACACCACACAAGAATTTAATGACTATCTCCAACAAGAGAGACTAACCACCTCCCCTTCACATTCAATGGCATTACCATTGTCGAATCCCCCACCATCAACATTCTCGGGTTCACCATTGATTTAGTTTTGTGAGATCAGACCTGGAGTACTGTGTACAGTTTTGGTTTCCTTACCTAAGGGAGGATATACTTTAGAGGGAGTGCATTGAAGGTTCACCAGACTGATTCCTGGGATGGGGGGATTGTCCTATGAGGAGAGATTGAGGAGACTAGGCCAATCCCTAGAATTTAGAAGAATGAGAGGTGATCGCATTGAAACATATAAAATTCTTACAGGGCTTGACAGGGTAGATGCTGGGAGGATGTTTCCCCTGGCTGGGGAATCTAGAACTAGGGGTCACAATTTCAGAATAAGGGGTCATCCATTTAGGACTGAGATGAGGAGAAATTTCTTCACTCAAAGGGTTGTGAATCTTTGGAATTCTCAATCCCAGAAGGCTATGGATGCTCAGCCGTTGAGTATATTCAAGACAGAGATCGATAGATTTTTGGATATTATGGGAATCAAGGGATATGGGGATAGTGCGGGAAGATGGAACTGAGGTAAAAGATCAGCCATGATCTTACTGAATGGTGGAGTGGGCCGAATGGCCGCCTCCTGCTCCTATTTCTTATGTACTTATATTCTTTATCTTCACCGCTTTATTTATCCATTCTTGGCTAACTTGTTCTTATTTTTTAGTGGAATATGTTTCTTTTGAATTCTATTGATCTCTCCTTTAAATGTTGGCCATTGTTGTTCTACTTCTTTGTCAACATTTTTCTTCAGTTTACCTTCCTTAGCTCCATCTTCATAGTTGGCTTTTTTCCAATCTATTACTTTGCACTAGCTATATCTTTCTCAATCATTATCTTAAACCTTATTATACTGTGTCACTACTCCCTAGGTGTTCTCCCACGCATACTTCTATCTGTTCCAGTTCATTTCCCATTACTAGGTCTAGCATTGCTTCCTCCCTTTTTTTTACATATTAGCTTAGAAAGGAGTCTTGTACACACTGTAAAAACACCAGCTCCTCCCTTTTCACTCCCTCTCCCTGCCAGTATATTTGGGGGTGGTTGAAACCCCCCATAATTTTTATTCATTTTCGATATTTGGCTACATATTTCTCTCCAATTCCTTTCCACTATATGGTGCTCTGTACTCTACCCCTAATAGTGTGACCGATCCCTTGCTATCCTTAATCTCAATCCATATGGATTCAGTTTTTATCTCTGTTAAAAATGTCCTTTCTTGCTACTGCCATCATGTTACATCTAGTCAACACAGCTACCCCACGAATCCTTCCCTATCATTACTAAATACATTATAGACTGAAATATTTAACTGGCGATCCTGTCCTGTCTGCAGCCATGTTTCCACTATTCCTATTACAGGAAACTTTCGGTTATCCGGAGGTTAAATGTCCGGAAAGCTCTATCCACCGGCAAAATTCAGGAGTCGGTTCAGATAAGTTTTTTTTCTTTTCGTTGCTTTTTTTCTGCAGTCGTGGCTCTGCAAGGTCTAGCTGAAGCTGTTGCTTAGCTACAGAGACGCTTGCAAGCTGCAGCTGACTGTTTTGAAGCTGTAGGGTTTGTTGCTTCACACGGAGCTCAGAAGCTCCGTATGTTTTAACATTAGCGCTGGTTTCTACGGCAGTTTTGATCGACCGGCACCAGCTCGGTCCCGTCAGTGCCGGATACCAGAAAGTTTCCTGTACATCTATATCCTCATTTCTAATTATTGGCTCCAAATGCCCGTTTTGTTGCTGATGCTCTGCTGTACAGGCAATTTAATATGTTCTTATTTTTTATTACTGCTGTTTTATTTTAATCAGGCATTTTATTACTTCCTATAACCTTTTCTGTTCTATTTTGTATGGTGACCTTTGCTCTCATCCCTTTTTCCCCCCCTTAACTTTGGGGTACTATTGTATCCACAGTGCTATTTATCTTTTCTGGTCGGGCCTGGGTCCTAGCCTGGTTCAGGCGCAGCCTGTATAGCTCCTTCCAATCCTAGTACTGGTGCCAGTGTCCCATGAACTGGAATCCCTCCTTCTGACACCACTCTTTCAGCCATGCATTCACTTTCTAGATCTGTTTCTCCCTATGCCAATTAGCATGTGGTTTGGTTTTAGCAAGAGTTCAGATGGCAGTTTTTAAAAATCTGTTTTTCTAAGATTGAAAACCACGGTGATGAATCATGGGTGGTAACTACCAAACATTTCAGTACACTGGTACACAAATGCCACTGTTGTGTTGTTTTTTCTGCCTTTAAAAAACCTTCTGTGCCAATTTGGTGCTCATCAAATTGAGTCCTATGGGCGTTGGGTGATGGAACACTTTCCATTTCAGGCACCCAGTGTTCGCATTAAATACTCTTTCAGTGAGTTATAGTATGGCTAGATGCAGAACGCTGCACCATTATGACATTTTTATATTTTCACACCAGGCATCCTATATCATCTCTGAGCTTGCTAACTGAATGCCAATTGTTGCTAAATTAAGCACAGTTTTTGGCTTGATTGAGACTATTCATTTAATTTAGGATCCTTATAGCCAGATGCTAGAGGAGGCTTGCATCCCACCAGTCTCAGCTACATTTGAACTCTGTAGATGTAAGGACAGTGATTAATATAGTTCATAAACTTTGATTCCCATAAAAATATGCATATTACAAGATAGTGCCAAAATAGTGATATTTAATTGTAAAATTCTTAATGTAACCAACATGATTGATAAGTAGCCGCAAAATGCTCACCAAGATGACTCAACCGTAGCTAACAAGGGAAATTAGGGATAACATAAGATCCAAAGAGAGGGCATATAAATTGGCCAAAAAAAGCAGCAAACCTGAGGATTGGGAGCAGTTTAGGATTCAGCAAAGGAGGACAAAGGGATTAATTAAGAGGGGGAAAATAGATTATGAAAGTAAGCTTGCAGGAAACATAAAAACTGACTAAAAGCTTTTATAGATATGTGAAGAGAAAAAGATTAGTGCAGTCAAGCGTAGGTCCCTTGCAGTCAGAATCAGGGGAATTTATAATGGGGAACAAAGAAATGGCAGAACAATTAAATACATATTTTGGTTCTGTCTTCACAAAAGAGGACACAAATAACCTCCCAGAGATGTCGGGGAACATAGGGACTAATGAGGGGGAGGAACTGAAAGAAATCAGTATTTGTAGGGAAATGGTGTTGGGGAAGTTGACGGGATTGAAGGCCGATAAATCCCCAGGGCCTGATAATCTACATCCTAGGGTACTTAAGGAAGTGGCCCTGGAAATAGTAGATGCATTGCTGGTCATCTTCCAGAACTCGATAGACTCTGGAACAGTACCCATGGATTGGAGGGTAGCTAATGTTACCCCACTATTCAAAAAAGGTGGTAGAGAAAAAGCGGGGAATTATAGACCAGTAAGCCTGACATCAGTAGTGGGGAAAATGCTAGAGTCCATTATAAAAGATGTAATAGCACAGCACTTGGAAAGCAGTGACAGGATCGGACAAAGTCAACATGGATTTACAAAAGGTAAATTGTGCTTGACTAATCTACTGGAATTTTTTGAGGATGTAACTGGTAAAATAGATAAGGGCGAACCAGTGGATATGGTGTATTTGGACTTTCAGAAAGCTTTCGATAAGGTCCCGCATAAGAGATTAGCTTGTAAAATTAAGGCACATGGGATTGGGGGCAAGGTATTGACTTGGATAGAGAACTGGTTGGCAGATAGAAAGCAAAGAGTTGGAATAAACGGGTCGTTTTCCGAGTGGCAGGCAGTGACTCGTGGGGTACCGCAAGGATCGGTCCTAGGACCCCAGCTGTTCACAATATATATTAATGATCTGGACGAGGGAATTGGATGTAGTATCTCCAAATTTGCAGACGACACAAAGCTGGGTGGGAGGGTATGCTGTGAGGAGGATGTCATGAAACTCCAGTACGATTTGGACAGGTTGGGTGATTGGGCAGAAACATGGCAAATGCACTATAATGTGGATAAATGTGAGGTTATCCACTTTGGTGGCAAAAACAGGAAGGCAGATTATTATTTGCATGGCAATAGATTGGGAGAAGGGGAAGTGCAAAGAGACCTGGGTGTTCTTGTGCACCAGTCGCTGAAGGTAAGCATGCAGGTGCAGCAGGCGGTTAAGAAGGCAAATGGTATGTTGGCCTTTGTAGCAAGAGGGTTCGAGTACAGGAACAAGGATGTCTTGCTGCAGTTGTACAGGGCCTTAGTGAGACCGCACCTTGAGTATTGTGTGCAGTTTTGGTCGCCTTATCTGAGGAAGGATGTTCTTGCCATGGAAGGAGTGCAGCGAAGATTCACCAGGCTGATACCTGGGATGGCAGGCATGACGTATGAGGAGAGATTGGGTCGATTGGGCTTGTACTCACTGGAGTTTAGAAGATTGAGAGGGGATCTCATCGAAACCTATAAAATTCTGTCAGGCCTGGACAGACTAGATGCAGGAAGGATGTTCCCGATGGCCGGGGAGTCCAGAACTAGGGGTCATAGTCTAAGGATAAGGGGTAAGCCATTTAGGACTGAGATGAGGAGGAATTTCTTCACCCAGAGAGTGGTGAACCTGTGGAATTCTCTGCCACGGAAGGCAGTAGAGACCAATTCATTAAATATATTCAAGAAGGAGTTGGATATATTTCTTAAGGCTAAAGGGATCAAGGGGTATGGGGAGAAAGCAGGGACCGGGTACTGAATTTGGATGATCAGCCATGATCTCATTGAATGGCGGAGCAGGCTCGAGGGGCCGAATGGCCTACTCCTGCTCCTATCTTCTATGTTTCTATTACAATGACTGTTGCAAACACACCAACATTTTCAAAAGCTGCGTTATTTTTTCTGAGCAAGATTTAGCACTGTACAAGTTTAGTGTTTCAATGTACCTTTTTTGCTAAGGTCAGTGTGTCCTGTTTCCCATTCATCGACTTGACGCTAATTCGTTCAGAAAGGCGGGTCACATGTTCAGCGATAAGATCCTTTTCCAATAATTGCTCCTCTTTTCCTGTCAGTTTCAATTCCAACTGCAGTGATGGAGATAAGGGTTGAATTAACCGAATGATTGTGAAGAGCAAACGAAATAATAAAACAGGAAAAATTATAAATATTGCAAAATGCATCCTGTAACCAAAAAAAATTTTAAAGTTCAAAATGGCAGTTTTTGAGTTATCAGCATTTTTAACACTGTTGACCAGCTTTTGCTAGTTTAAAAGGATATACAAACACTGGAGAAAGTGCAAAAAAGGTTTACAAGGAGAATACCAGAATGCACATTGCAAGCTCGGGACCTTTTTCTCCAGGATTGCAGAATTGGTCTTAGTTTATCTGATTGTACAACTATCAGGAAAGACTGTCTGGGCCTCAGTTCTCTAGAAAAGAGAAAACTAAGAGGTGAGCTGATAGAGGTCTTTAAAATTATGAGGGGGGTTGACAGGGTAGATTTGAAGAGATGTTTCCCCTTGTGGGTGAATCCCAAACTAGGGGCTATAAGATAGTCACTGATAAACCCAATAAGGAATTCAGAAGAAACTTCTTTACTCAGAGAGAATGTGGAAGTCGCTACCATATGGAGTGGTTGAGGCAAATAGCATAGATGCATTTAAGGAGAAGCTAGATAGGTTTGAGGGAGAAGGAATAGAAGGATACGTTGATAGGGTTAGATGAAGTAAGGTTGGATGAGACTAATGTGGAGAATAAACACCAGCATAGACCTGTTGGGCTGAATGGCCTGTTTCAGTGTTGTAAATTCTATGTAGTTTTGTAGGTTGACATGGATGTTAACATATTCTTGTTGTCTGTATTTTTACAGTTTTGTTTTACATAAAGGAAATGGACAGCTGGTGATTGAGCAATTTCCTTAATTGGGGAAGAGTGTCTTGGCAGCATGGTATGCTAAGCTGGATCCTCTTCATGTGATCAGCTCCATGCGGAGACATTTCCCTAAGTAATAATGCTATAACATTTGCCAAACATATGCCATCGGTGTCCGTATTCATGTAACACTATGGGAAAATGTTTTAGAAAGCATACAAAAAAAAATTGGCATTGTTTTCAATAAGCAATCTGTAATTTGTGACCAGGCTTAAAGTTGCCAGAATAACTTTTGTGATCTTTTTCATACTTTAGTCAACAGCTGGACTTTATTAACAAGATTAGGCTATCGATGGGCATTGCAATTCTGTTTCCAGTATAATACAAACCATTAAATTATCCATCCACCTTAACCTCAGCTGTTTATACAATTGCAAAATAGACATTGTACAAAAGCTTTTACAGAATGCCACAATTACAGTACAAGTGCCTTTTTAAGATCTTTTAAAAACATGGTGGTTCAATGCTTTGACGCTCCAACATGCCGCACCACAGGGCTTTGGGATGCAAGTCCGTGCCTATGATTTCCAACATGCTATTTTCCCCATCTAAGATGGTCCTTACGAAGACGGGCAGAACGCCTAGTTCTTCACTGAGTGGTGGGAAAGTCTCGCAGCTGCTGTTAAGGCAGTGTTGACAGTAACTTCCAAATTGGAAGGGTATGTTGTATGGACAGAATTCAGGGACAAAATAAGAAAACGTGTTATTTCTGTCTTTTTCATAACTTATCAGTTGCTCCACAGTATAATTGTGAAAGCAGTTTTGCAGATCTAAAAGCTCTTTCAGCACAGTCTTTTCTAATTAGGTGATTATTTTAAAAGTTTCAAGCAGGATATTCCAATTAGTATTTTTGGGCAAATTAGTTTTTAAATAAATTAAGTGTACAATTAATAACTCTCTAACGTAAATGCCAATATTATTTCTTATGGTACATACCATTTTTACATAGGAATGCACAGGATCGAAAAAGATGATTGCAGTCCAAAAGTGCCAAAGTTCAATACAGTTCTATCTCTTATACCTTTTCAGTTACTTTTTTGTCTGAAATAAATCTTTGACACTTGATGACACTATAATATGATTGTGCACAATGCAAGCTCAGGACCCTTTTCTCCAGGATTGCAGAATTGGTCTTAGTTTATCTGATTGTAAATATAACCCACTTGAAATTTTTGTTGCATTGAACAAACTCATCCTCGTTTCCCATACCAACAGTGTGTGCTTTGAATTGCTCCCATTTAGAATTTTTTATGAGTTCAAGAGGTGATGATGTTTTGTGCACCACAGCTTGCGTGACATAATCTTCAAGGACTTGCTTGTTACCTCATCGACTCTTTTGCTAAGTTCATCAAATGATGGATCATCTCCTCCCAATAATCGCGCTCTGTTCTCACTTGAAGGGTCCACTAAGGTCTTCTCAAGACTTTGGACTTTGTCCTGACACTGTGCAAGCTGCAGTGGAAATAGTTAGAGAAAAGATTGTAAAATTAGGACACCAACAAAAGATCAAAGTATATACAGCACGTAACGGTCAGTAGACAACGATCAAAATGTCCAGCCCATTTTTGAACTGGCACTAACTTAATTAGGTTAGGAAAATTCAAACACAATCATTAACCATAACACACTGGAGAGTGTCCCTGTACATGGAAGTCCTATCAAGCAGTCTTGATTTTTCAAACATCCCTTCATGATTTATAATCATGCTTATTGCAATCATGTCATTGTTTGATGTCTGATTTTTAATAATACATCTGCTCATCCAGCTAACCACGTATATTAGTGACGTGACTCTTTATTGCCTAATTAGTATCTATTGACGTGGATGTGCAAGTGAAAAGATTTCATTGCACCACTCCTGTCATGCACTGGGAGAGTAAGTCGTAAAATTGTGCACTTCTAGCCCAAGATTTTCCATCTGTTAACAGATGGAAAATCATCATTTGGAACTGCACAATTTAATGGCAAGCACCCCCCTCTCCCCAGGAGTGACAGAGTGGAATTGTTACCCCTTATAGAGAAGTGATAAATTTTGCCTCTATTTCTCTACTTCCTGCTGAATCAAGAATCAGCCATTTAACCCATCATGCTTGTATCAGAGCTATTTGCTCTAATCCTATTTCTTGCTCTTTCCCTGTACCCTTTCTTTTTACTCACGTGCTCACCTAATTCCCTCTTAAGTGCCGTGATTAATTTGACTTCAAAAGCAGTAATGCATCTCATATTTTAATAGTCCTTTACTTGAAAAAAAATCAATTAAGTTCCTCCATTATGCTTTTATTACTGATCCTAAATTTATACCTCCTCCTTACCAACTCACTGAACAAAATTTTCTGAGTCTCCTTGCCCCCAGAAGGGTTTCACGCACAGTGGAAAATCATGCATTTCATGTCCTCAGGACGTCCCAATGTACTTTACACTTCAAAAGTAATTAATTGGCTGTAGTCACTGTTGTTTAGTAGGCACCTAATTTATGCACAACAAGGTTCTGCGAACACCAATGAGCCGAATGACCAGTTAATCAGTCTCTGGTGGTGTTGGTTGAGGGATACCAAAAGAACTCCCCTTCATTTCTTCAAATAGTGCCGTGGGACTATTCAGCAGGTGCATGGGGAGCCTGGTTCTGTATCATGCCACCAACCTGAGCAGGCACCTGAGGAGGCTGGCTGAAAAAGTAACATGAACTCTTATCAGGAGAGAGGACGACATCACAGAGTTGGGCAATAGCTGGATCTAAATGCCCACTGATCAGTGGGAGGGCAGAGCTAGTAGTAGTTAGATCCTGCAGACTGTGAAAGATGGTGCTCTGAATCCCCCAGAAGATGGTTGCCATTGTTCTCTCCAACTGGTCCCTCAATCTGACGGCTAGTGATAAGAGCATCTAATTTGGATGCACTGATTGGTCTGGAGCTTCTCTGTCAGGGGAGACAGATGCAGATGTCCCTGGTAGCACCATTTGCTCCAGGTAGCTCTACATTGTGTCATATCCATCTTGGATATGGGCACTGAGAATGACATAGGACTCCGCAGTGACCCCTGAGATCTGTCTGTGGTCCTCAGCATCTCCATGTGATTGTGATGCTCATCCAACATCCTTTTTTTCAGAACAGATCCCCAGAGTTCTGAATCTTCAGGCTTTGGAGTCAGCAACTGTCTGATACAGAGCCTCCTCTCCCAATGTCAGATCCTCCTTTCACCTCTGACTTCTCTGGCACTCTCGTGTGTTGTGTCTCACCCAGTGAAAAAGCCTCAACAGAACTATCTGCACCCCCCCCCCCCCCCCCCATGTGGATTTTTCTGAACTGGTGAGTGACAAACAGTGAGTGGGCAGACGATGCGCCTGGTTGGGCAGAGGCGGAAGATCACTTGCTTCTTTCTTCCTCCTCCTTCTGCTCAAAGGCTACTTGCGTTGGACTATTTAGAAGAAGTGAAAATGTAGAGATATCGTACTGTTATTCAGCTACCGTGACAGTTCCTCTAGCTTTTGAAGTGCCCATTCATGTATCTTGCTGCTGTGTTTGTGCACCCAAACCATTATACAGGCAAACTGCAGGTGGTCCAGATGAACCTGCAGCTGCCAATAGCATTCTACAGCTCCTTCCCCAATAGGTTCACCCACATGGCTCCCCAGGATCTCCTCACCTAGGATCAGAAATCTATTCTTGAGATTCTGCCAGTTATGGGCCAACTTCTCCTGGGAAAGAGAGGAGACGACACGGGTATTGCGGTGAAGGCTGGGATTTTGTAAGAACAGTTTGACACATCAGGATATTTGAGGGGCAAAAAATCAAGGATTGTGAATGGTCAGTTAGAGAGGCTTGATCATGCATGGCACACCAAGAGGGAAGGTAGAATTTGAAGGTAGTAAGTGAAACAGAACGGGAGAAGGGATCGAAGGTTCAGAGTACAATCCTAGAGCACCAAGTGGGTAATGAAAGGAGGAGTGCTACACATATAAAGAGACTGCTAGGAAAGGTCAGGGGCTTATCTTGGCCACTCTGGTGATGTAATTGAACTTCTTGCAACACGGTCAAGGAAGCAGTAAGCACTGCTACAGTCACATCCTGCCACAAAGTGCATGCCACATTTTTGGCAGGTTTCCTGTCCCTGACTCCAAACAGCCCCTCTCTCCACACCATATTTAAGGAGGGCTTGTAGGTCAGACTCCCTTAGATTTGCTGCTTGTTTCCTCAATATGGCTGTCATCCTTCTCTGCCAGGATGCCTGCTTTCTCCCATGCTGTCATTTCCTCTTTAAGCAGTAGTAGGTTTTATATTTTGATGATGCACAGGTCTTTCCCATCTCTATTTTATGCCCCCACTACCCCACCCCATGCCAGCCATTCAGGGGCCTAGCTCCAGCTCCTTCATTATTTTCTACCATTGCCCCAGTGTATCTGAGGTGTTGCAGGCTGAAGTTACACACTTTGCACGCTTCTCCATATTCTAATTACTTGACCCCATCTTAAATTGCAGCGTCAAGACTACGGCGTTATGGTGGGTGGAAGACCCACCTTAGTTTCAATGGCACCATTATTCTGTTGGAATTTCAGCGTCAATATGTTTTATCTTCAGGGAAAAAAACAAGGCAAACATTTATTTCTCTCTCAATTCTGGAAAAACAGACGTGACAAAGAAATATATTGAAAAATTCTGACCATGTGTGGGGAAAAGCTGGTTCTTTCATCACAAGTGACAGTCTGGGTGCCATCTGTATTTTAAGGGGCTTTCCAAGTACAACAGTAGAGAAACATGCAATCAATTGTGAAATCGGCTACATTCAAAAATATATTTTGTCCCACACAAATTTTAAAAAAAAAAGGGTTGTCCTGTTTGGGTTTCCAGGGGAACTTCTCCAGAGATACGTACTCAATTTGGGAGGAGGCCCTTGGATATAGCAGTAAATCATAAGGTCAAGGGAGCAGATGAGAAAACTGTTTAATAGCCCGAAGAAGCCTGCCAAGATAAGGTTCGCTAGTTTTTTCCTTCTGCAGAGTAATCAGTAAAGTATGCGTGCCACTTAATCTCTTCTGAACCTGTGACACCGTGACTAAGGCTGCATGCTCTCAAACTCTTTCAGACAAACAAACTCTTTCAGAGCTACAACAAGCGTGCCCACTCTGCAGTAAGGCACAATTTATTATTGCGACTTAAAACTGGATTTTTTTTTTGTTGCATTTGCATTTAGAAAGGTGACCCTACAAAAGAAGCTTACAATATAACTTAGCTGCATGCTGAATTTTCACTTACTTGACTGTCAATGTCAGGTAAATTCAGCACTCCCATGGTCCAACACTGAGTGTGACTCAGAGATAGGGTTTGTAGTGCTAATTCACTGACGTACTCCTTTCAACCACGGCTCAATGTGCTCCCCTCCATCACATTCTTCAGCACACTGCAACACCTTTTTCTTATTCCAGGCACACTCACCTCTTCCTTTGTAAGATTTGCAAAATTTCTACATTTCCCCAAAGGTTATTTTAACAAAAGGGACCCTGCGTGGACATTTTATTAAAAAGGGTACCCAAGATGATGTCCGCGCCTCGTGTCAGAAAGCCTGTGAGATTTTAATAACTTGGACTCTGCGGCACAGGCAGCTTGTGGAGAAATCGAAACCAAAGCTGCAGTTTCTGTGAAGAGACTTTGCATTTTTGAAAACCAGACAGGACTTTGAATTATGTATTAGACCAAATCGGAGACAGATCAAAACCCAGTTAGGCCTATAGTTAAGGCCATCATGCAGTTTGCATAAATAATCGGGAACAGCTTAAGGAAGCCAACGAGGCTGGATAGGCCCATTAAGATGTATTAATAACAAAACAAGTCAATTATCAGGCCAGTAGATGCGATTACCAGCCGTCTAAACCAGTTAGTGTAGATTGCTACCGTTATTTAAAATAGCCCGCCAAGATTGGGACAAAGAATTAACCTGATTTGGCGCGCAGATAAGGGCCATCCGAAGGAGTATAATTGTAGGCCCACTAGCAACCTTCTCTCTCTGCTCTCTGCCCTTGCTCCCGGCTCCTGCTCCGGCCCCTCGCCCTCGTGTTTACTGCTCTTCCCCCGTCCCGCGCTTACCACCCGGCCACTGCCTGTGCCTTCCCCATTCCATCAGGGACGCCCGGCATTGCGCCAGGCGGACACGGACAAACCAGGCCAGGCGAGGCGGGACACGATGAGGCAAGGTGGTGAAGAAGACGAATGGAAAGACGATTGAAGAAAAGCTTCGAATAATCGGGCCTTCAGTCCAGCTGACCTGCGACTATCTTCATGCAAACTCCAACTGCCGGCCGAGGAAGAGGAACCATCATCCCTGCGAGGTAAAGTACCCAAGCAGAGACTTTAACTTTGGGGTACTTGTACCTGGACAACGCCCTTGCAGCACCCCGAGACCACGTGATGACGGCAGGCTCCAGAGAGCACAAAGAGCGAACCCCAAACCCCACCGCTGTTTTGAATTCAGCAGATCTTTTGATTGGTGAGCATGAATTCTGACCCCTCATAGCTTAATCTGGTTAGGTATAGGGGGTGGGATAAGGAGAAGGGGATTGTTAAGATAGTTTGTTTACCCTCGATGTGCCGTGTGTTCCCCATTCCCTGTATAAGTATAGTTATTTTGTATTTTGCCTGTAAAGTTTATACTAGTAACTTTTCACAAGATTGTGTTAATTTCTTCTTCAATAAAAATCTTGGTTTTGCTTACATCCAACCACCTGTCTACTCGAGTCTTTTCTGTATCGCCGCCTGTACCTAAGTCCGGTGTCTAGAACCCAGGGGCGTGGGAGCGATTCGAACCGCTCATAAACAGTCAGAGGCATAACTGACTGGGCATACGCGCCACCCCACACCACCCCCTACAGAAATGGCGACCGCGGCAGGACACCGGCAACAAGGTTGCGATGCTGTAGACAATGGTTCGGATGAGCGAACCAGGACAGAGGGAAAGGAACACAAGAAGTCCTTAGAGAAGGCAGTTTGGCTGATGTGTTTTAAAAAGCAGGTCCAGCTTTTGGACAGGCTCGTTGCAGCACAGGCAGTCGAATTAAGGGAGTCAGCCCTGGAGATCCAGGATAAGGCTCTTGCAGGGGGAAAGTTATTAGTAACTTTGCAGGCTCTGAATCAGGAGAGAGTGCATTTAGTGGGAGAACACAAGGCCCAGTTGGAATACCTACGGTGCCAAGTCACCGAGGCCAAGGGAAATGAGTTAAGGTTGCAGGAGAAGAACACCCGCTTGGCAAGGCAGATTAGGGAATAGGAAGAGAAAGTACAGGAGGTAAAGGCAGCGTATAAGCTAGCGAGCGAACAGGGGTTTGAGGAGGCAGACCACGGCCCCTGTAAAGAGAGGATAGAAAATCTGAGCCGGGCCCTCCGGAAGGCAAAAGGCATGGTGTGCCTCATAAGCCCAAAGGCAGGCCAGGCAGATTTTATAGGGAATGAGGGGAGGGCAGTTCTAACATCACCGGTAGTGTCTAGGGACAACCCAGTTGAGAGAGAGGAGACCTCACAACCACCACCCGTAGCGCCAAGTTTCAGCGAGGTTTGGCAGCAAGGGGGGGTGGAGGCGGAGGTAGAGCAACCCCCGCCAGAGAGGTCGGAGCCGGGACCGATGTGTCCAACACGGCATCGGAGGTTCGGCCCACCCGCCAATGGCGACATTGAGGGACCCCTCCAAAACCAGTTCGTATTACCCTTTAACACCCAACAGCTTAGGGCCATGGTCAACCATCTCCCGAGGCTCTCCGAAAAGGGAGACCCCTCGATCCACTTCAGGGAAGTAGAGCAAACAGCCAGCGTCAACGACTGCGATGACGCTGAGAAGGCCAAAATGCTGCTATTCTCCCTGGCGAGTAGTCTCCTCCAATCCCTCTCTGACGAGTGCAAAAGGGGGCAGTGAGGGTATGAGGAGCTTAGAGATGCGGTTCTGGAGGCCATGGGGATGGATGAGGGAAGTCGTTTCTCCCGTGTGGAGAAGACGATCCAGCTCTCAGGGGAAACCCCGCAGGCTTTTGCGGACCGGCTGTGGCTGGTGTACCGGAGGGCCTGTCCGGGGACGCCGGACCGGGTGTTCCTGAACAGGGATTCCCTGGCCCATTGGCTCCGTTGCCTGGTGGCAAACAGCTTGCCACAGGTCCGGGCCAAGGCAGAAGCCTGGTTCGACCCCAAAAACGGAGCCAATGGGCCAGGGAATCCCTGTTAAGGAACGCCCGGTCCGACGTCCCCGGACAGGCCCTCCGGTACACCGGCCACAGCCGGTCCACAAAAGTCTGCGGGGTTTCCCCTGAGAGCTGGATCGTCTTCTCCACACAGGAGAAACGACTTCCCCAGACCACCGAACTTACGGTAATTAGGCAGCTCACTCTGGCTTACAAAACGGTAAGGGAGCCGATGCACACCCACCCAAGGGAAAGCTGCATGAGGTAAAACCCGGACCGGGTAGGAAAGAGTGGCACCAGGAAGGGAGTAACCCTCCCAACACCAAGACCAATTGTTACGGGTGTGGGAAGGACGGTCACTGGCGGAAGGAGTGCAAAAACCCTTGGAATGGGGAAGGCACAGGCAGTGGCCGGGCGGTAAGCGCGGGACGGGGGAAGAGCAGTAAACACGAGGGCGAGGGGCCTTTTGGGCTGGGGCTGGGGCTGTGGGATGCTTTCCCTTGTTATCTTTCCAACCTCAGGCTCATGGTGAGCAACACCCCACCAGAGTTCCAGGCATTTATGCAGGCCCACCTGGCCACATTTGCCACTCACAAGCACGACTGCGGGAGGGTCACAGGGTTTGAGGTCAGCATAGACGGGGACCCCATGGCCCGACCACAGAAACAGTATAACTTCCCCAGGGAAGCAGAACCGGACATGGAAGCAGCCATGTCCTCGTTAGTGCAGCAGGGAGTTCTGAGACCGATAGCTACCCACGTGAATTCTCCATTATGGCCGGTCAGAAAGCCGGACAATTCCTGGAGGGCCACGGTGGACTATCGAGTGCTCAATAGTAACATCCCAGCCTGCGCACCCACAGTAGCAGCAGTTGCCGACCTCATCGGGAGTATTCCAGCATCCGCGACCACTTTCACGGTGCTGGATATTTCAAATGGGTTTTGGTCTATCCCTGTAAGGAGGGGGGATCAGTACAAGTTTGCTTTTATGTTTAAAGGGCAACAGTACACGTGGAACTGTTTGCCTCAGGGCTTCCACAACAGCCCCAGCATTTTCCATCAGTGCATGGCCAACAGTTTGAAGGATTTTAGCCAGCCCAGACAGTTGGTTCAATATGTGGATGACCTGCTCCTGTTCACTGATTCGAAAGAGGAGCATGGCCCGCTATTGGCCGAACTGCTGGAGCTGTTAGGGCGGAAGGGTTTCAAGGTAAATCCCAAGAAAGCGCAGATCGGCCAGCAGGAGGTGAAATTCCTCGGCCTGACCGTGCGCGCTGGAGAAAGGGCCATAGATGAGGCTAGGAGGCAGGCGGTACAAGAACTACTGGTCCCTAACACAGTAACGGGTGTGAGGTCGTTTCTAGGGATAACCGGGTACTGTAGAGATTTCATTGAGGACTATGCAGCCACCGTAGCCCCTCTGCTCCGACTCCTACACAAGGGAGTGGAGTGGCTTTGGGATGAGGGTTGCCAGGCAGCATTTGTCAGGCTCAAGAAAGACTTGCAGACCACGCCAGCTCTAGGGGCCATAGATGGGGGGAAAGAGTTTTTCCTGGAGGTAGCAGCCAGCGGGGACAGCCTGAGCGCTGTGCTGCTCCAAGAGCGGCATGGCTGGCTGCGGCCGGTGGTCTACTCCTCCAGGATACTCACTGATGTGGAAAGGAGCTATTCCAACTGTCAGCGGCACCTTTTGGCCACACATTGGGCTGTGAAAAGATCATTGATCTTCACAGGCACCTCTCCCATCACCCTCCTCACCCACCCAGATGCTTCTGGACGGGAGGATCAAGGATGGAACAGTGAGCAGTGCCCGCATTGCCCGCTGGACCTTGCTCCTCTCGCAGATGGATCTGAAGGTGAAGGGTCTCTGTGAGCCAAAGCTCGCAGCCAACCTGGTATATCCTGGAACAGCCCATCGGTGTTCCATTGAAGGGGTTTGGGAAGTAAACATAGGTTTACGGGCCGGGATACATCCCACAGGCCGCGAGATCTATGTAGACGGTTCCAGCACAGTATCTGCTGGCGAGCGTCTCACGGGGTGTGGAGTTTACAACCCAGTGGCAAACATTGCCCTGGCGATCAAGCTCCCCAGCACCATGAGCGCCCAGCAGGCTGAACTGTCCGTGGTGGTGTACATTGTTACACACCCCAAAATCTTCCCCACCCCCTACACGATTTGCTCGGACAGCATGTTCATGTGCAATTCGTGTACGGAGTACCTGGCCATCTGGTCCTGCCGCGGATACACTTCCGCTGACCCTGCTGGAAAAGATCCTGGCAGCAGTAGGGGAGGAAGGGGAGGTTTTCATTCACAAGGTGAAGGCCCATTCCTCCACAGAACCCTGCGGCCAAGGCAACCAGCAGGCTGACTTGCTCGCCAAGGAGGGTGCCCGCACAGGCACTTTCTGGGACCCATTTGGGTCCAGACCCATGGCATCGGTCACAGGTAGGGACGGGACCCAAGGGAGTGTAGGGGTAGCGTTAGCCCCGGGCCTTAAGACGGTCCAAGCCCAAGACCCCGTCCTCAGCGCAGTTGCTGAGGGAAAGGGAATAGAAGGTCCATACGGCACAGCGACCCTCTCCGTTAAAGAGGGTATGCTGTTCCGGGGGGAACAGTGGGTGGTGCCGCAGCAGCACCGGAGGGAATTCCTTCAACTGGCCCATGAGGGTCCAGGAGCGGGACACCCCGGGCCTGAGACCACCTGGCAGCGGGTGGAACAGGCGGGATGGTGGCCGGGACTCAGGGACGATGTCTGCGAGTTCTGTGCAGGCTGTCTTGTGTGCGCTGCGAACAACCCTGACCCCCACAAAAGGAAGGTACCTATGGGACCATGGCAGTCGATACAGGTCGACTACATCGGGCCCCTGCCCACCGCCCAGGGAGGCTATAAGTACTGCCTAGTCCTAGTGGACGTGTTTACCAAGTGGGTAGAGGCCTTTCCCTGCAGAACAGCCACAGCTCTGGGTACTGCCAGGATCCTGGTCCGGGAAGTGTTCTCGCGGTGGGGACTACCGCAGTTTGTGGAGTCCGACCAAGGGAGCCACTTCACTGGGCAGGTGATGCAGAACACCCTTATGCTGTTAGGCATTGAGGGGAAATGGCACGTGGCCCACAACCCGCAGTCATCGGGGATTGTGGAATGTATGAATCGGACCTTGAAGGAAAGGTTAAGGAAGGAGACGGTGGACTCGCCCCGTAAATGGGCCGAAGTCCTACCGTTGGTGTTGCTGGGGATCCGGGCCAGCCAGTCTAAAAGCACGGGGTATTCCCCGTACGAGCTTATGACTGGCAGGGTTATGCGGACCCCCGCCCATGTACTAGCCCCGGTGCTCACGGAGGGTCAGCTCAGAGAGGTCAACCGGGTTCGCCCGAAACCTCTTTGAGCACCTGAAGCAGGTCCATGAGCAGACGGCTGGGAACATGGGAAGGCAGCATTGGAGTAACCAATTGCTGCTCGAACCCAGAAAGCACCACGAGTGGGAGGTTGGAGATCAGGTCATGGTGAGAAACTATGCCCGAGTGGGGAGTTTGGAGCCATTGTACATGGGGCCCTACAGCATTGTAGATAAAGCCAGCCCCATGGTATACGACGTGAAGATGCCCCGGCGTACAAAATGGTTTCATATCAACCAGTGTAAGCTGTTTACTCCTGAAAGGGGAAAACAGCCATTTGGGAAAGGGGCTAAGGATAAAGATCCTCAGCCTGCAGCAGGAGCGAGTTCACAGACTGCACAGGCAGGCGCTGTGGCTTGCTTAAAGGGAGGGACCATCCCGCTCATCGATTGGGACACTCCCCCACTCTTCTGGGATCCAGATGAGGGGGAGGGACCTGAGGGCGAAAACCCCGCCCCTAACCCAGGTATAGCGAGGGAGGGACCTGAGGTCGAAAACCCTGCCCCGGACCCAGCCACAGGACCTGGGTGCGGAGACTCTCAGCTCGCAGCAGCAGGCTGCGAAAAGTTACCTGCCCCCAGCCCAGGTTCGGGAGGGGTCAAGCCTGAGGGAGCAACGGTTCGGGTTAAAGGCCCAGCAGCCAAGAAAGACCCACCCGTCAAGGCCCCCAGAACGTCCCCAGGGACGCCCCAGCCGAGAAAGCCATGGTCACCAGCCCTCCAGTTACCAAGGGCCGCCCCTCAAGCCAGGGAAAGGTCCAAGGACAGAGGTCCTCAGCCAGCAGCCACAGGCTGCGAGGGACCAACAGTGAAGGACGGTGCGGTCACGCCGGAGGTGGCCGTGAGCCGCAGTCTGACCAGGGATTAGCCTGGCCGCCCGGAGGCGGGCGGCGGATGTATATAGTTTTAGTTTAAGTTTTGGTTAGTGTTTATTGTTAAGTTTAATTATTTAGCTTAAGCTTGGGTGTTTTAGTTTAAGTTAAATAAGGTGATGGGTAGTTTTAAGTAAGCAATCTGCTAAGCGTGTGTATATTTGGGGTCGAGGTCGCGGGACCCGACCATGCTTCACCAAGCCAGAGAATCTCTTGGGGACCTGGCTGCGTGTTTTTGTATCTTTTGCAGAAAGATTTTCAGGATGAAGGGTGTCGTGATCCTATTCGCCCTGATTGGGATGAGCGTAGGAAGACGAGGCGACGTCCAGGACTCCCACATCTACGGGTGCTCGGGAGACAAGGCGCCCACAGCGATCGATGGAAGCGGTGAACGGGATGCGGAGGAGACCGCCGTCTACTTCCACGAGGGAAGGTGGCCAGGATGGCTGGGGTCCAATTCGTCTCAGTACTCCAGCCAAACCGGATTCACGTACGGGAAGACCTCCCTCCTGTGCCCCAGGGTACGGGTCGTTACCACGAGGGTCAGGGTCACTGTTGGAAAGCGAATATGTTTAACGTGTAAAGGACACATTCCACTGGATAGGTGGTGGTGGCTCAGGAAGCTGAGCAAGGATATGAGGAACCCCGAAGTCGAGTGGGAACGGTTGGGGAACAACACCCACCGGATGATTACAGGGACTCATAGAGGATTAAGTGTGTGTTGGGACAAGTGGTGGGAACCGGACCAAGGGATTTATATCTGTATGTGGGGGTCAGAGGAGGTCTGCCCTGCAGGCATATCCATCTTTTTCCACCGACAGTGGCAAGACGCCGGGGAGGGGATCAAGTGGGATACCAGCCTGAAGGCGTGTGCGGTCCCATACTCCCCGATCCCAGTCAATGCCACTGAGCTGGTAACTGTTGAGTCTGTGTTTTCAAATGCAGTTATACTGAATAACAGGACACAGACTACAGAAGTAAGTAAACAGGTCTTTAGTGATTGAGGGTCAGGGCTGAACTGAGATACACTTTGCTCCGCAGGGTTTATATACCGGTGTGGTCACCACCGGTACTACAATGTACAGGAGCCATCAAAAAGTAGTCCATCACCTTAAGGTATCCTCTTAAGGTAGTACAGGTTACATACACTACAGTAACCCGCCCCCGCCCACGGTGCAGGCGGCGAGGTTACCCAGGGAAGGTTGCCCCGCCACCACCAAGGGACCAGGGAATGGGTTGGTACTAGTCCCCACCAATCAGATGCTGTACCAGGGGGTACACTACACGGTAGCCTCCGTGATTTTAAATCTCACTGAGGTACATTTGCCGGAGTGGTGTCCCAAAGAAACAGAGCAGCTATACCAGGCCCTATTAAAGGACATGTTCAAGAAGTTTTACGAGTTCGATTTCGCCCACGTGGACAAAACCGAACTCTACACCACACACCGAGAGTTTTTGGGTAATGCAGGGAGGCAAAGAAGGGGAGTATGGAATGATGTTTTTACTGCGTTTAATACTGGGTCCTCTGTCATCGACAGTCTGGATGACATAGAGCTGCAGACCCAGATAAACGGTTTAAAAACACAATTAAAGAAGATATTACTGGATGAGAACAAGGTAGTGGGCTCGGAGTTGCATGAGGACCAGGCCATGACGGTCCATTTAAAGGAGATCATAGCCAAGTTGGAAAAGCACGCAAAGACGGTAAATGCTCTCATAAGGGAGGACAGAAATGCTTCTGACCAGGCTGCGCAGAATGAGGTGTGCGTGTTATACGGGGCGTGGTTACTGGGCAAGGGCCGCAGTAATCTGGAGGATTTAAAACAGGGTTTGGTCCCCTCCTGGATTAGCAACAAGCACCACGCAGCCCTCCACACTTTTGAGAATGCATTAAGCCCATGCCAACTCCGGCTAGCCTCCGAAGCCTATCCAGTCCCCGTGGATTGTGGGCGGTCCAACCACACAATCATGGGAGTAGTAGTTAGGATGCCGGTCATGGGTAGGACAGCCTGACCCACGCCGGTATACAGGGTTGAGAACATTGGAGTCATTCAAGGGGGTGCACACATTAGTTTCACAGCGGTCCCGCCGTACGTCATTAAGTGGGAGCACGCTATGACAGGTACTGACCTCTCAGGGTGTCGGAGCCGGGGAGCACACATAATCCTGTGTCCCCAGCACTTGAATGCCTATTCCAAACCGCAGTGTGGGTTCAGAGCTGCTGGCACGAAGCCTATAAATTGTACCATGGAGGCAATGGCACAAGGCCATGTTCCCCTGTAGGTTGCATATATAGGAGGTGGGACATATTGTGTCACCACCGGCTCGTCCCACTACCAGCATGGACAGCATAGCTGGTGTCCGGTCAGTGAAAGCAGCTTCTGTTTTAAACCCGAGGCAGAAGTTCAAGTGGCCCAGGAGCGAATTGTCCCCATTCCTGAACCCTCCACTGTTCACCTCACTGTGAAGGAGAATTTTACGGATTTGCAAAAGTACGTAGCTCATTTTGGCTACGAAATTCCCCCTCTCCCTGAACACCTTACCAAAATACTCAAAGCCGTTATAGTTTCGCAGAAACATTTTTACACTAGAGCAGAAAACAGTAGAGATAGGGACTAAGGTGTCACTCGACCTGTCACTACAGGTGTCACTGACCATGTTACTGCAGGTGACACTCGCCCTGTCACTACAGGTGTCACTCGACCTGTCACTACAGGTGTCACTCGACCTGTCACTACAGGTGTCACTCGCCCTGTCATGACAGGTGTCACTCGATCTGTCACTACAGGTGTCACTCGCCCTGTCACTACAGGTGTCACTCGCCCTGTCATGACAGGTGTCACTCGATCTGTCACTACAGGTGTCACTCGCCCTGTTACTACAGGTGTCACTCGCCCGGTCATGACAGGTGTCACTCGATCTGTCACTACAGGTGTCACTCGCCCTGTCACTACAGGTGTCACTTGCCATGTCACTACAGGTGTCACTCGCCCTGTCACTACAGGTGTCACTCGCCCTGTCATGACAGGTGTCACTCGCCCTGTCACTACAGGTGTCGCTCACCCTGTCATGACAGGTGTCACTCGATCTGTCACTACAGGTGTCACTCACCCTATCACATACAGGTGTCAGTCACCCTGTCACTACAGGTATCACTCGCCCTGTCAGTACATATGTGATAGAGCGAGTGACACCTGTAGTGGCAGGGCGAGTGACACCTGTAGTGACAGGTCAAGTGACACCTGTATTGACAGGGTGAGTGACACCTGTAGTGGCATTACCATCGCTGAATCCCCCACTATCAACATCCTGGGGGTTACCATTGATCAGAAACTGAACTGGACCAGCCATATAAATACTGTGGCTATAAGAGCAAGCCAGAGGCTGGGAATTCTGCGGTGAGTGTCTCACCTCCTGACTCCCCAAAGCCTTTCCACCATCTACAAGGCACAAGTCAGGAGTGTGATGGAATACTCTCCACTTGCCTGGATGAGTGCAGCTCCAACAACACTCAAGAAGCTTGACACCATTCAGGATAAAGCATCCCGCTTGATTGGCACTCCATCCACCACCTTCAACATTCACTCCCTCCACCACCGGCGCACTGTGGCTGCAGTGTGTACCATCTACAAGATGCACTGCAGCAACTCGCCAAAGCTCCTTCAACAGCACCTTCCAAACCCGTGACCTCTACCACTTAGAAGGACAAGGGCAGCAGACACATGGGAACATCACCACCTACAAGTTCCCCTCCAAGCTACACACCATCCTGACTTGGACCTGTATCGCCGTGCCTTCACTGTCGCAGAGCCAAAATCCTGGAACTCCCTTCCTAACAGCATTGTGGGTGTACCTACACCATATGGACTGCAGCGGTTCAAGAAGGCGGCTCACCACCATCTTCTCAAGGGCAATTAGGGATGGGCACTAAATGCAGGCCTAGCCAGCGACACCCACATCCCATCAATGAATAAAAAAAAAGATATTGGATATTGTGATTCCACCCTGGTGGGACATTTTCAATCACATAGAGGTCCCTTCCTGGATCAGACTGGCTTCCCACATTCTCGTGGTTTGCCAGTTAGGGATAGTGTTGTATCTAGTTTGCATTCAATGTAAGGGAAAAGGTCAGTTGTTAGAATTCCGTAACCAGAAGATCTGGAAGTAACATTATGTAAAGGTGGAGGGAGATATGCCTGTTTGAGTCTTTTCCTTGTATTTTGATTAAAGGTTGTTTTTTTTTGTGTTTGTTGTTTTTAATAAAAGGTTTTTCTGTTGGTTTTTTTTGCGACGCGTTTAATAAAGTTGTATGTATACCAAGTGGTGCAGGGGTGTTGGACCCCCTCCATGCTTGGATGTGTGTAAAGTCTGCAGTTTGCTCTCTGTATGCTGATGTACACTACATTTTCGCGGAATGGGAAGTGCATGTGTCGTGGGTATATTAGATAGGTAATTACAGGGGAAGGTTGACTATGGAGGGTCAGAAAAATTTTGCTCACCTGGTAAGAATGATACTTCAAGCAAGTTTTAGTATCACAGGGGGGAGTGTAAGATTTGCAAAATTTCTACATTTCCCCAAAGGTTATTTTAACAAAAGGGACTCTGCGTGGACATTTTATTAAAAAGGGTACCCAAGATGGCATCCGCGCCTCGTGGCAGAAAGCCTGTGAGATTTTAAAAACTTGGACTCTGCGGCACAGGCAGCTTGTGGAGAAATCGAAACCAAAGCTGCAGTTTCTGCGAAGAGAGACGTTGCATTTTTGAAAACCAGACAGGACTTTGAATTATGTATTAGACCAAATCGGAGACAGATCAAAACCCAGTTAGGCCTATGGTTAAGGCCATCATGCAGTTTGCATAAATAATCGGGAACAGCTTAAGGAAGCCAGCGAGGCTGGACAGGCCCATTAAGATGTATTAATAATAAAACAAGTCAATTATCAGGCCAGTAGATGCGATTACCGGCCATCTAAACCAGTTAGTGTAGATTGCTACCGTTATTTAAAATAGCCCGCCAAGATTGGGACAAAGAACTAACTTGATTTGGTGCGCAGATAAGGGCCATCCGAAGGAGTATAATTGTAGGCCCACTGGCAACCTTCTCTCTCTGCTCTCTGCCCTTGCTCCTGGCTCCTGCTCCGGCCCCTCGCCCTCGTGGCTACTGCTCTTCCCCCGTGCCGTGCTTACCGCCCGGCCACTGCCTGTGCCTTCCCCATTCCATCAGGGACGCCCGGTGGACAAACCAGGCCAGGCGAGGCGGGATGCGCTGAGGCGAGGTGGTGAAGAAGATGAATGGAAAGACGATTGAAGAAAAGCTTCGAATAATCGGGCCTTCAGTCCAGCTGACCTGCGACTATCTTCATGCAAACTCCAACTGCCGGCCGAGGAAGAGGAACCATCATCCCTGCGAGGTAAAGTACCCAAGCAGAGACTTTAACTTTGGGGTACTTGTACCTGGACAACGCCCTTGCAGCACCCCGAGACCACGTGACGACGGCAGGCTCCAGAGAGCACAAAGAGCGAACCCCAAACCCCACCGCTGGTTTGAATTCAGCAGATCTTTTGATTGGTGAGCATGAATTCTGACCCCTCATAGCTTAATCTGGTTAGGTATAGGGGGTGGGATAAGGAGAAGGGGATTGTTAAGATAGTTTGTTTACCCTCGATGTGCCGTGTGTTCCCCATTCCCTGTATAAGTATAGTTATTTTGTATTTTGCTTGTAAAGTTTATACTAGTAACTTTTCACAAGATTGTGTTAATTTCTTCTTCAATAAAAATCTTGGTTTTGCTTAAATCCAACCACCTGTCTACTCGAGTCTTTTCTGTATCACCGCCTGTACCTAAGTCCGGTGTCTAGAACCCAGGGGCGTGGGAACGATTCAAACCGCTCATAAACAGTCAGAGGCATAACTGACTGGGCGTACGCGCCACCCCACACCACCCCCTACACCTTTGCTCACTTCACACCACACACTAACACCATTTTCCTTCAAGATGCTGACAGAGACTTGCTGGAGACCTGCTTGGCTCGTGTAATTTTTTTCAGCGGGATTCAAAAGAACTGATTTCTTGGCCAGCTCCAGCTCTGGCCACCGAAGCTTTTTTAGACAGCCTGTGCTTTTCATGTCCTACCATTTGCACAACCAACAACTCCTCCTAGGACACCTTTCTCACTTCACACATTTGGCTTTACATTTATAACATTCATAATCTCGCCATCCTCATTCCATCTTGCTTTTTCTCAGTCCTCAACACATGCACTATATGCACAAGCCCTACACTTCCACTTAACATTTCAACAACCACTCAATAACTCTCGCCCTCACTGCCTGCAGGACAATACAGCACATAATGCAAATGCGAGAAGTAATGCCAGGGAAGGAGTACTAGACTTCAGAGCCCAGACACAAAGAGAGCAGTAAGCCCTGGTGATTATCGGCCTGGGAAAAGCCATGACCATTGGGGAAGGCTTATCCGAGCTGTTTTTTTTTATTCGTTCACAGGATGTGGGCGTCACTGGCAAGGCCAGCATTTATTGCCCATCCCTAATTGCCCTTGAGAAGGTGGTGGTTAGCCGCCTTCTTGAACCGCTGCAGTCCTGTGGTGAAGGTACTCCCACAGTGCTGTTAGGGAGGGAATTCAAGGATTTTGCCCCAGCGATGATGACAGAACGGCGATATACTTCCAAGTCAGGATGGTGGGGAACTTGCAGGTGATGGTGTTCCCATGTGGCTACTGCCCTTGTCCTTCTAGGTGGTAGAGGTCGCGGGTTTGGGAGGTGCTACCGAAGAAGCCTTGGCGAGTTGCTGCAGTGCATCTTGTAGATGGTACACACTGCAGCCACGGTGTGCTGGTGGTGGAGGGAGAGAATGTTTAAGGTAGTGGATGGGGTGCCAATCAAATGGGCTGCTTTGTCCTGGATGGTGTCAAGCTTCTTGAGTGTTGTTGGAGCTGCACTCATCCAGGCAAGTGGAGAGTATTCCATCACACTCCTAACTTGTGCCTTGTAGATGGTGGAAAGGCTTTGGGGAGTCAGGAGGTGAGACACTTGCCACAGAATACCCAGCCTCTGACCCACTCTTGTTGCCACAGTATTTATGTGGCTGGTCCAATTAAGCTTCTGGTCAACGGTGACCCCCAGGATGTTGATGGTGGGGGAATCGGCGATGGTAATGTTATTGAATGTCAAGGGCCGATGGTTAGACTCTCGCTTGTTGAAGATAGTCATTGCCTGGCACTTGTGTGGCGTGACTGTTATTTGCCACTTATCAGCCCAAGCCTCAATGTCATCCAGGTCTTGCTACATGTGGGCATGGACTGCTTCATCATCTGAGGAGTTGCGAATGGAACTGAACACAGTGCAATCATCAGTGAACATCCCCACTTCCGACCTTATGATGGAGGGAAGGTCATTGATGAAGCAGCTGAAAATGGATGGGCCTAGAACACTGCCTTGATGAACTCCTGCAGCGATGTCCTGGGGTTGAGATAATTGACCTCCAACAACCACAATCATCTTGCTTTGTGCTAGGTATGACTCCAGCCAATGAATAGTTTTCCCCGATTCCCACTGACTTCAATTTTACTAGGGCTCCTTGGTGCCACACTCGGTCAAATGCTGCCTTGATGTCAAGGGCAGTCACTCTTACCTCACCTCTGGAATTCAGCTCTTTTGTCCATGTTTGGACCAAGGATATAATGAGGTCTGGAGCAGAGTGGTCCTGGCGGAACCCAAACTGAGCATCGGTGAGCAGGTTATTGGTGAGTAAGTGCCACTTGATAGCACTGTCGATGACACCTTCCATCACTTTGCTGATGATTGAGAGTAGACTGATGGGGCGGTAATTGGCCGGATTGGATTTGTCCTGTTTTTTGTGGACAGGACATACCTGAGCAATTTACACATTGTTGGGTAGGTGCCAGTGTTGTAGCTGTACTGGAACAGCTTGGCTAGAGGCGTGGCTAGTTCTGGAGCACAAGTCTTCAGCATGACAGCTGGGATGTTGTCGACGCCCATAGCCTTTGTTGTATCCAGTGCACTCAGCCATTTCCTGATAACACGTGGAGTGAATCGAATTGGCTGAAGACTGGCTTCTGTGATGGTGGGGATCTCAGGAGGAAGCCGATATGGATCATCCACTTGGCACTTCTGCCTGAAGGTGGTTGCAAACATTTCAGCCTTGTATATTGCACTCGCGTGCTGGGCTCTGCCAGCATTGAGGATAAGGATATTCATGGAGCCTCCTCCTGGCGTTAGTTGTTTAATTGTCCACCACCATTCACGACTGGATGTAGCAGGACTGCAGAGCTTTGATCTGATTTGTTGATTGTGGGATTGCTTAGCTCTGCCAATAGCATGCTGCTTCCACTGTTTAGCATGCATATAGTCCTGTGTTACAGCTTCCTTAGGTTGGCACCTCATTTTGAGGTATGCCTGGTGCTCCTCCTAGCATGCTCCTGCACTCTTCATTGAACCAGGGTTGGTCCCCTGGCTTGATGGTAATGGTAGAGTGAGGGATATGCCAGACCATGAGTTTACAGATTGTGTTGGAATACAATTCTGCTGCTGATGGCCCACCGCGCCTCATGGATGCCCAGCTTTGAGCTGCTAGATCTGTTATGAATCTCTCTCATTTACACAGTGGTAGTGCCACACAATCCAATGGAAGGTGTCCTCAGTGTGAAGACAGGACTTCATCTCTACAAGGACTGTGCGGTACTGCCACCAATGCTGTCATGGATAGATACATCTGTGACAGGTAGATTGAAGAGGACGAGGTCAAGTAGGTTTTTCTCTTGTGTTGGTTCTCTCACCACCTACTGCAGGCCCAGACTGACAGCTATGTCCTTCAGGACTCGGCCAGCTCGGTCAGTAGTGGTGCTACCAAGTCGCTCTTGGTGATGGACATTAAAGTCCACCACCCAGAGCACATTCTAAGCCCTTGCTACCCTCAATGCTTCTTCCAAGTGGTGTTCAACATGGAGGAGTATTAATTCATCAGCTGAGGGAGGACTGTAGGTAGTAATCAGCAGGAGGTTTCCTTGCTGCATGTTTGACCTGAAGCCATGAGACTTCATGGGGTCCAGAGTCAATGTTGAGGACTCCCAGGGCCACCCCCTCCCGACTGTACACCACTGTGCCGCCACCTCTGGTGGGTATGTCCTGCCGGTGGGACAGGAAATACCCAGGGATGGTGATGGGGGAGTCTGAGTCATTGGCTGATTCTGTGAGTATGACTATGTCAGGCTGTTGCTTGACTAGTCTGTGGGTCAACGCTCCCAATTTTGGCACAAGTCCCCAGATGCTAGTGAGGAGGACTTTGCAGGATCGACTGGGCTGGGTGTGCCGTGTCTGAAGCCCGTGCCTAGGTCAATGCCAAGTGGTCCGTCCAGTTTTATTCTTATTATTGTTTTTCGTAGTGGTTTGTTACAACTGAGTGGCTTGCCATTTCAGAGGGCAGTTAAGGGCCAACCACATTGCTGTGGGTCTGGAGGCCAGACCAGGTAAGGACATTCGTGAACCAGATGGGGTTTTATGACAATTCAATAGTTTCGTGGTCACCATTACTGATGCTAGCTTTGGTGGAAGATCAAATGGCTGCCGTGCAGACTCTGAGCTCAAACCTGTGCTCCATCTTGGAGAGGCAGATGTCCACCTTGGAGAAACTGGTGGAGCAAATGGATATGGTCTTTCAAGGTCACTCATCCTCTGCAGTCTGCTCTCCTGCAGATCAGTGGAAGTGATGAGCCTCAGCCCCACGGGAATGGCAGTGACGCGAGGGAGCAGTATGTGTTGCCTCCTCTCAGAATGTCAGTATGTCTGCTCCTTCACCACCCCCTCAACAAATACCAGCCATGGTGACAGCATGTCAGCTGAACCAGACTGTCCTGGCTGCAGTCGAGGTGCAGCAGTCTCCAGCCGGGGCCTCACAGGCGCAAGCACCCAGAAGTTACCAGTCACGAGCATCTTGAAGG
The DNA here is from genome assembly GCF_052327205.1 of Somniosus microcephalus. NCBI lineage: Eukaryota > Metazoa > Chordata > Chondrichthyes > Squaliformes > Somniosidae > Somniosus > Somniosus microcephalus. The sequence continues at coordinate 57,721,727 of NC_141003.1, forward strand.
CCCCCACATGAGCAACAGCAACATTCCACCAGTTTCTTTGAGGGCAATAGGGGACCACTTCGTAGGTATAGTAGAGTTAGGTAACCTTCTTATAAGAAAGGTACTATGGGTTGACACTTGGGTGAGAAATGAATAGATCAATTAATGGCCCAGAAATTCGGGTCGGGGGCTTGACGCGCGTGTAAGCCCCCGATATGCACTTACCCGACGCGCCGGCCGTTGAGCTTCAGGGACGCCTGGAATTGCTGTTTTAAAATGTTGACTCCCGGGCAGCGTCTGACGTCACGCCGCCCAGGGGTGCAGCCAGCGCGAAGCCTGTAGCGCGCTGTGCAACTGAGACACACCCCTTGAGGTCTCAGTTTAATAGGACACGCCCCCAATGTTTCTCACAAGCTGCTAAGCATTTTTACATGCAAAGCAGCATTTTAAATAGGTTTCTGGTATTTTTATGAAGCTTTTGGTAACTTTTATAAACTTTTAAAAACGTTTACATTATTTTGAAGAATCTGAAGTAGTTTTAAACAGAATTAAAGCAATTTAAAGACTTTTAAAAGCCCTAAAAGATTTTTTTTAATTCCATTTATTTATTTAGCAATGTCGTCGTCATACGTGTCTTCACACTGTTCCCTTTGGGGAACTGTATGAAGTGGTGGAAGGATTTATGGCCGTGATTAACGCTCATTCCGTGACCGTAACCATCTTTGAACCAGCCATTAGGGTGGTTAGTCCTATGGCGGGAGGGTTTTACAGGCTCCCACAAGCTATACAAGGAGGGGGGGCCACCCACACCCACAGACGCAAATATCCCACTGGATGTCAACCCAGAATTTAGAGCCGGAGCTCCGACTCCACTTGCCGGGACTGTCTGGAGCAGGGTTACGAAACCCTACCCCGTCTGGCCCAGCGGCGGGGATCCTACCGCTACGCCAAAGGCCCAATCCGATTAGCAACATGAAATGGCTGGAATGAGCACAATTCACGGCATTAAAAGAACTCACAATTGAACTGATGATGACCTCAGCAATCTCCTCAACGAGGTGGAGGCGCAGCACTTGCTCATCATTGGTAATGAGAAGTCAAAGGCGCCACAAAAAGGACAGATAGCTTGGTCTTTCAAGTGGCAGCATAGGGCTCCAGTCACGGGGAGGGAAAAGGCGCAGGAAACGTATGGGTGTCACCTTTTGCGCGGAGTGGGCCTTTTGCGTAGCGGTAAGCATCCCCGCCGCTGGGCCAGAAGGAGTAGGGTTTCGAACCCCGCTCCAGACAGTCCCGGCAAGTGGAGTCGGAGCTCCAACTATAAATTCTGGGTGGACATCCAGCGGGATACTTGCGTCCGCGGGTGTGGGTGGCCCCCCCCCCTCAGATGGGTTGTGGGAGCCCGTAAAACCCTCACGCCATAGGACTAACCACACTAATGGCTGGTATGAAGATGGTTATGGTCACAGAAGGAGTGTTAACGTGGCCAGAAATCCTTCCACCACTTCATACAGTTCCCGAAAGGGAACAGTGTGAGGATACGTACGACGATGACCTCTTGCGCAATGCACCTCCTTGGACCCTCAGTCGCAGATGCGAGGGGGCAAATCGTGCAATTGTTAAATTTTTCATTTTATTGACATGTAAAATGTTGGCCCAGTAATTCCCTTCCAAACGCGCGAGTACGGTCGGGGTACTTATGCGTCTGGCCGGAGGAAATGCCAGTTTTCAGCATGCACAGCGCATGTGGGGAAAACCGGCATTTCCTGTCCTCTGAACGAAGGGGTTCAGAGGCAGAACGCGTGCGACTGTACAGGCAGCGCGTGCGCAGTAAAATTCGCCGCTTTCATTCATGCTTTCAGTGAGGTCAAGTCCTTACAACTTACACATGAAAAAAGCATGAGTACAGTTGCTCCAGAGGCTGCGGAGGAAGATATTTCTTATTGTGGAGCTTCTGAAAGGCAATATTTTTGTTTGGGAAAGGGAGGAAAGTTATTTTAAGAAATGCTGAGGTAAGTTTTAAAGTTTATTTTTGTTTTTTAAAACGGGTTTTCAGTACTGTAGGTAGAAGGATCAATTGTGGCTATGTGAATTGAATTTGCTGTGTTTATTAAATGTGAAAATGACTCCAACATTTTTAAGAAAGAAACTTTTCATCAGTAATATATTCTTTTATGTCTGTATATATTCCTTTGCGTGTATGTATATATTCCTTTACTTATGTGTATGAATGTATGTATTTAATTATGACTTTCAGAGAAAGTAACTTATTGGAAAATCATAATTAAAAACATACATTCATACACATAAGTAAAGGAATATAAAACATACATACATATACGTAAAGGAATATATGCGGACATACATACATAATTACTGATGAAATGTTTCTTTCTTAAAAGTGTTGGAAATGTTACATTACTCATTTTAGAACACTCATTCTCACATTCAATTCACACAGCCACAATTGCTCCTTCTACCTACCGTACTGAAAACCCGTTTAAAAAAAAAAATTTAAACTTTAAAACTTACCTCAGCATTTCTTAAAATAACTTTCCTCCCTTTCCCAAACAAAAATATTGCCTTTCAGAAGCTCCACGATAAAATATATCTTCCTCCGCAGCCTTGGAGCAACTTTGCACATGCTTTTTTCAAGTGTAACTTGTAAGGACTTACCCTCACTGAATCCATGAATGAAATCGACGAAGTTCACTGCGCAAGCGCTGCCTGTGCAGTCGCACGCGCTGTGCCTCTGAACCCCTTCGTTCAGAGGACTGGAAATGCCGGTTTTCCCCGCATGCGCTGTGCATGCTGAACACGGGCATTTCCTCCGGCCAGACGCGTGAGTACCCCGACCGTACTCACGCGTTCAGAGAGGAATTACTGGGCCATTGTGTTGGGAATTAAATTCATCACCTTTATCATATTTGGCACTTTGGTCTGCTGTGTGGTTTTACAGCAGTTTCTGAGTCTGCATTGTCAGTATGTCATTGATGTGGAAGCTGGCAGAATGGTTTTAATGTTATGTGATGCATGATTAAGGGGGTGGTGAAAGATGTAACAGGGACAGTTAATGCAAAAGGACTTTGTATAATTTGCAGGGCAGGGGTGAGCAGGTCACTGGAATCGCTGAGCAATTCACACTCCTCGTCTCTTGCTACAATGTTATGAGGTGGCCCTCCTTCTGCTGCTTCTTTGCCTTCACCCTGGTCTTGCTCGTCTGATGAGGACTGCTGCTGCTGTTCCTCCTCCAAATGTAGGCCTCTCTGTATCAATAGGTTGTGCAGGATGCAGCAGAACACTATGATACGGGCATATTGTAGGGGGCCCCCAGATCTGTCAAGACACCTGAATGTCTACTTGAGCAGCCCTATGTTGTGCTCAGTAATGATCCTGGTGGTGCCCTGGCTTTGATTATATCTGTGTTGCATGTGTGGCAGGGTTCCGGAGGAGTGCCATGAGCCACATGTGTCGGGAGTATCCCTTGTGCCCCAGCAGTTCTGCTGGAAGGGTTGAATATTGTGGGAATGGTACACTGTCGCAGGATAAATGCATCGTGACAGCTGCTTGGATACCCTGCACAAACTTGTATGATCCTGTTTCTGTGATCGGACACTACCTGGAAATGAATGGTGTGGTAGCCTATTCTATTTACAAAGGCTGTTGGCTGGTATTCCAGTGCCCTGAGGGCAGTATGTGTGCAGCAGTGACGCTATGGATGTGAGGGATGCCAGCCACGGCAGCAAATCCCCGAGCGCTCTCCTGTTAACTGTTGAGGTCAATGGAGAAGGTGACGTTCAGGTCAGTCCTGGCAAACAAGGTATTGGTGATCCGCTTATGTGTATGGCAGACTGGGGGATGTGGCTGATGTCCCTGTAACAGATTGGAAAGAGCCAGAAGCAAAGAAGTTAAGGGCTGTGGTGAATTTGACGGCCACTTGCAAAGTATGGTCACCTGTTCCATCAGGCAGCAAGCAGGTCCTGTTGCTGGAGGATACAGAGGTCTGCAACTGCTTGCCTGGAGAAGCACAGCCTCCTGATGCACTATTCCTTGGATAGGTCCAAGAGTGAATCTTAGTCTGTACACCATGTGTGCTGATTATAGCCTCCTACGAGCAGCCTCCCTCACCCATTGTCTTCTAATAGGCACAACTGGTGCTGCTTGCTCCTAATCCTCCAACTGTTCATCCATCCAAATGAAACTGGCAATAATAGCACACATGATAAGCAGATAAAGCTTACAGAGACTAAGCAAGGCAAAAAATGAAGTAATCCGGGAGCTGGAAACTCTTCTGGCAATCCAAACAGCACAATGGAACACATATCCTGTGACCCAAGGACCTGCAGGTAAGTGCCCCAATAAATAGTAGGTCAGAGAGACTAATCTCACTTGGTTTTACTGGCCGATTGGACATGAGACAAGAATTCCTCGATTTCACGTAAAAATGGCGTTGGGGCCCTAATTGTATCATAGGACCCAGATTTACATGTATTTACAAGACCGCCGCCTGACTCTGAAAACTGTGCGATTAAGATGGCGGCAGGCAGAAGTGCATCAGGAACACAGCAGTAAGAACTCTACCGCTATTTTAACCACCTGTCCACTCTGTTCCCATCGGGCAGGTAAGGCTTTGATTGGCCATTCTGTCTGGACATTGACTTTACGTATCGAATTATTACTCACAAATGAGCATGTTTCTTCAACAGTGATTTTACAGATGGGTAAAATTTCCGTAGGTTGTTCCCAATCTCCCACTGGAACTATGGCACAAGATTGATAGAAAGCCTGGAGAAATTCCAGGTGAAATTATTTTTACAAAATTAATTAAAATTGTTCCATTTCAAATTAGTGTGAAAATTTTGCAATTTGGCAAACTATTTTACTTCAAGGAGAGCAAAGTAATTTAGCTTCTCATCATTCTACAAGTACTCACTCTGAGATTCTGCTACTACATTATAGCTTCCAGACCGAGCCTGGCAAAGTAATGCACATTTTTTGCTATGTTGGAACTTCAGCAATGAAACAATGGTGACACACACACACATAGAAATTGTAGTACTGACATAAGGTCTATAGAACAGAATCACATTGTGGCAGAAAGGGCAAAAGAAAATGTCAAATATAATTAGACAGACAGTTCAAAGTGCCACATTTATGATGTGTAATGCTTTACTGTAATCCATGATGCTGTATATGAGTATTGCACGATGACACGGAGTGCTAACTTTCACCCACAGAAATGCAGACTAGTGTCACAAGAAGTTCAGTGAACTGAGCAGCGCAGGTGAGGTAATACACTGGCCACTCTCCCTTTTCTTCTTTGGGCACCCCGGCAATTTGCACACTTTTCATCCCCTAAAATTAAGAGCTATACAACTAAAACTACAATGAATGAACTTGCATTTATATAGTGGCTTTCTTGACCTCAGGACAACCCAAAGTGTTTCACAGCCAATGAAGCACGGTGGCATAGTGGTTAGCACTGTTGCCTCACAGCGCCAGGGACCCGGGTTCAAATCCGGCCTCGGGTGACTGTCTGTGTGGAGTTTGCACATTCTCCCCGTGTTTGCGTGGGTTTTCTCCGGGTGCTCCGGTTTCCTCCCACAGTCCAAAGATGTGTGGGTTAGGTTGATTGGCCATGATAAAAAATTGGCCCTTAGTGTTAGGGGGGATTAAATATGTGGGGTTACGGGGTTACAGGGATAGGGCTTGGGTGGGATGGCTGTCGGTGTAGGGACCAGATGCTAGGGTTTGGATGATCAGCCATGATCTCGTTGAATGGCAGAGCAGGCTCGAAGGGCCGAATGGCCTACTCCTGCTCCTATCTTCTATGTTTCTATGAATTGTAGTCACTATTGCAATGAAGAACAAACTCTTCACACTGCACTCTGGTTAAAGGAGACACTAATTAGGGTTCTCACTGTATGTGTTGCCATGTAGAACCCTAAAACCCTTTAATCCACTTTAATGGGGTGAGACCACCAGATCGCTCACATCAGAGGATACAGCCCTCTGATTTCTAGCCTCCCCCAATCTTATACTACATCTTCCTGAGTACTCTGTTTCCTATTTTTCTAAATCTATCTTCTATCTTGAATTCCCATGGTTTTTATTAGTAGTCATTCAGTTTGGACTTTGTCAAAGGCCTTTATAAAAATCCAAATATTTCACTATCCACGTTTCACTATCTACTTTATTTATAAATATCCTCAAACAAGTTTGTCCTTTTCAGTAACAAAAAAACTACTGAATTTATCCTTTTCTTACCTGTGCCAGTAACGTGGTCAAGTTTGACTCCAGTTCATGTTTACTTGGCACATCTTTGCAAACCTTTTCAATCTGTCTCTTTTCCTCTGCCAGCTGAATATTCAAGAATCGTAGTTCCTCCTCCATACTGTGTAATTCCACATCTCCATTACCAATCAATGAGTCCTGAATGCTTAGCTTCTCATAGAAAATACAAACTTCCTCTTCTCTTTCAATCAAATGTATTCCTCTATAAACAAAAAAGACACAAACACTGCATCAGATTATTGTTTTCTTGTTTCCTGACTCTCATTTGTTCAGTTCTTTGTTACAGGTCTTTTAGCCAACTTGAACGTTGTGATGTTTAGAGGCTTAGAAACAGGAGTACTCCTGTTGGCTTCACATTTACCTTCCACTTCACAAAACTGCCTTTAGATTCAAGTAACTGTGTTCTTTCCTTCCCAAAACCTCTTATTCCCATTTAGTTACAGTATAAAAGATGTAATTTTTCATTGTGCTGGAAAATTTGAATTATCCAGTATTTCAAATTTAGCAATGGATATATCACAGCACTAAAAAGATTTAAATTAACCAGTAATTAAAATTAACATAATAGGCTGTATTTATGCACTTTATTTGTTTGTTCTTCCTTCTTCCCTCCTCAAACTTTCCTTCTTTTTCTTATTAATTTATGTAATTATAAAAAATTTTTGCCTGTATTTCCCATGGCAGATTCGTAGTGCTTGTTGAAGCTATCATTGGTGTAACACTGCCCATGGAAGTTATTCCTAATTTTGTGGGTTCAATGGCCAGCACCTGAACACTCGTTGTGGTCTGTGAATGACCAATGGACTGACTGTAGCTAAAGTGTTCAATGTTAACATCAAAGCACCTCATAGACATCCTCTCTGATCCTGGCAGAAACATCAGTGTCACTCAGCTACGTGAAAACAAAAAACTCATCCCAAACAGTACAGTCAGCTACTTATTAATATTTAAAATCTTCTGCCTGGTTTGTCCTACAACATTCTAGATACTTAAGTTCTAGAGGAGTATGGTGAAAACTGTAACTTTTTCTTTCTCACTTGAACACTTACATTTTCACCAGAGGAACTAGAACTCGCTGGTTCTTTTCTGCTTAGTTCTCATGTGACATGGCTTGTCGTGGTTCAGTCTGGGTAATATATTACCATATAAGCACAGGATGAAATCTATAATAACTAATATCAGAGTATTTTCTAAATGGTGGAAAACTAGGAACTGTAGAAGAGCAAAGAGATTTGGGAATCCAAGTACACATCATTAAAAGCTGGTAGAGAGGTTCAAAAAGGCTAATGAAATGTTGGTCTTCATCTGGAATACAAAGGGGAGGAAGTGATGCTTCAGCTGTACAGAGCCATGGTCAGACCCCACCTGGAGCACTGCATTCAGTTTTGGGCACCGCACCTCAGGAAGGATATATTGACCTTGCAGGGGGTGTAGTGCAGATTCGTTAGAATGATACCGGTCTTTGAGGGTTAGATTATGAGGACAGGTTGCATAAACTTACTTTCTTTCCCTTTACTATAGAAGATTGAGGGGCGATTTGATTAAGTTGTTTGAAATGTTAAAACGATCCAATAGGGTAGATACTATTTGGGGGAATCAAGAATCTTAAAATCAGGAAGCACTTTTTCACACAAAGGGTAGTAGAAATTGGGAATCTTCTCCCTCAAAAGAATGTGGATGCTGGGAGATTTGGAGCTTTTAACCGAGGTTGATAGATTTTTGTTAGGTAAGGGTATCAAGGAATATGGAGCTAAGGCAGGTAGATGAAGTTGAGGTTCAGATCAGCTATGATTTAATTAGAATATAAGAACATAAGAAATAGGAGTAGGAGTAGGCCATCCAGCCCTTCGAGCCTGCTCTGCCATTCAATAAGATCATGGCTGATCTTCTACCTCAAACCCACCTTCCCGCACTATGCCCGTATCCTTTGATTCCCTTAATAGCCAAAGATTTATCGATCTCTGCCTTGAATATACTCAACAACTGAGCATCCACAGCCCTCTGGGGTAGAGAATTCCAAAGATTCACAACCCTTTGAGTGAAGAAGATTCTCCTCATCTCAGTCCTAAATGGCCGACCCCTTATTTTGAGACTGTGACTCCCTAGTTCTAGACTTCCCAGCCAGGGGAAACATCCTCTCAGCATCTACCCTTTCAAGCCCTTAAAATGTTATATGTTTCAATGAGATCACCTCTCATTCTTCTAAATTCTAGGGAATACAGGCCTAGTCTCCTCAGTCTCTCCTCATAGGACAATCCTCCCATCCCAGGAATCAGTCTGGTGAACCTTTGTTGCACTCCCTCTAGGTAAGGAGACCAAAACTGTACACAATACTCCAGCTGTGGTCTCACGAAGGCCCTATATAATTGCAGTAAGACTTCTTTACTTTTATACTCCAATTCTTTTGTAATAAAGGCTAACATATCATTTGCTTTCCTAATTGCTTGTTGTACCTGCATGTTAACTTTTAGTGATTTGTGTACAAGGAAACCCAGGTCCCTCTGAATACCAACATTTCCCAATCTGTCACCATTTTAAAAATATTTTGCTTTTCTATTTTTCCTGCCAAAGTGGATAACCTCACATTTCTCCACATTGTATTCCATCTGCCATGTTCTTGCCCACTCACTTAACCTGTCTATAACCTTTTGCAGCCTCTTTGCACCCTCCTCACAACTTACTTTCCTACCTAGCTTTGTATCATCAGCAAACTTGGATTCATTAAACTCGGTCCCCTCATCTAAGTCATTGATATAGATTGTAAATACATCAGGCCCAAACACTGACCCCACTAGTTACAGCCTGCCAACCCGAAAATGACACGTTTATTCCTACTCTCTGTTTTCTGTCCGTTAATCAATCCTCAGTCCATGCTAATATATTACCCCCATCCCATAAGCCCTAATTTTGTGTAATAACCTCTTGTGTGGCACCTTATTGAATCCTTTCTGAAAATCTAAATACACTACATCCCCTGGTTCCCCCTTATTTACCCTGGTAGTTACAACCTCAAAAAACAAACAGATTTGTCAAATACGATTTCCCTTTCATAAATCCGTGTTGACTCTGTCCAATCATATTATGATTTTCTAAGTGCCCTGTTACCACGTCCCTAATAATAGATTCTAGCAATTTCTCTACTACTGATGGCAGGCTAACTAGTCTATAGTTCCCTTTTTTCTCTCTCCCTCATTTTTTGAATAGTTGCATTTGCTACCTTCCAATCCGCGGGGACCGTTCTAGACTCTAGGGAATTCTGGAAGATCAAAACCAATGCGTTCACTATCTCTGTAGCCACCTCTTCTAAAACTCTAGGATGTAGGCCATCAGGTCCTGGGGATTTGTTGACTTTTAGTCCATTAATTTCTCCAGTACTATTTCTTTACTAATACTAATTTCTTTAAGTTCCTCATTCTCACTAGACCCTTGGTTCCCCACTATTTCCAGAATGTTTTTTGTATGTTCTTCCGTGAAAACAGATACAAAGTATTTGTTTAATGTCTCTGCCATTTCCTTATTCCACATTATAATTTCTCCTGTCTCTGCCTGTAAGGGACCTACGTTTACTTTCGCTAATCTCTTCCCTTTTACATACCTATAGAAGATGTACAATCTGTTTTTATGTCTCTTGCTAGTTTACTCTCATATTCTATTTTCTCTTTCTTTATCAATTTCTTGGTCCTCCTTTGCTGAATTCCAGAATTCTCCAAATGCTCAGGCTTACTACTCTTTTTGGCAACATTATAAGCCTCTTCCTTTAATCTAATACTATCTTTAACTTATCTTGTTAGCTATGGTTGGACTAACAATGGCAGTTTTGGGGTAAGTTTGGGTAAGTGCCTGAGGTAAATTTGCCCCTGCTTTTCTTGTCCCTTCAAGTACTGCTCTTTCTCCTCCTAAGGAGCAGTATTGGAACCCTAAAATCCTACCCAGTTTTCTTCCTGCAAGTGAAATAGCAGCTGAAAGTAAGACTGCTGTAGGCAAATAAGTTGTAAGTAGGTCATGCAGTACAAAATATCAATCCTAAATAGCAAGAAAAAGTAATGCACCAATGAAAATCCTGATAAGGCAATATAGTGAAACTGTAAATTACGGACAACTTAGGGACTGGCATCATGAGTCCTTTTTTTGCAGTTATCCTTATTTTCAAAATTGCCATTGTATGTACTGTAAACAGTTTCTCCACAATCTTGAAGAACCAGCTGAGATTATGATCAGCACCTAATCAGCTGCAACAATGCTAAGAATCCCCTACCACCTTCAGCTCTGTTCACTTAACAGTTTTGCAGTCTAAATTCCCATTTCATTTCAAACCACTCTCACTTGGAGCAGAGTGTAACTTCAGTAATGAACTGTGTTTCTCATTTCTACTTGCCAGCATTAGGGCAGTCACAGAACAAAAAAAGGGGGAAATGTGATGGCAGTTTGTGCCGGTATATTGAAGTTTCCAAAGGCAAGTCTTAGAGTGGATTGAGAACATTTGGGAGGGAAAACACAACAGGTCACATTAAGTGCAGCAGTGAAACTGCAGTTTTCTGGTTGAGTAGTGAGTCTGCAGGAACATTGACTGATAACTGGGACTCACAGGCCTGTCCATCACTCTATAGAGCAGCAGAGACTCGGGACAGCCATCCACCTTCACTCCCAAAGCTAAAGCTCCTCAAAGAAGCAGATCCATCATCAGAAGCCAAGGGAAAGAAGAATATGGCAGAGTCAGGGGGAGAGGAACTGTCAGCAGCTGCTGAAAGGGTGCATGGGCGTGGTGTTGGAGCAGGAAAGGATGGCCCCTCTCGCTGTTCGCATGTATTTTCTTTGATTCAGAAGGTTGGTGAGGCCAGTGCATGCAGGTCTGCGCAAGGTGGCAGCGGGCTTTCTGAAAGAAACATCTTTTGTCAAATGGGAGTTCTTTACCCAGCATCCATAGCGGCAGAGAAACCACTCTATCCCTGGGATAGAGCTGTACAAGCATTCAATCCCAGAGATAGAGCAGTTTCTCTGCTGCTACGGATGCTGGGTAAAGAGCTCCCCATTCCACAAAAGCTGTTTTTTCACAAAACCTGCTGCCGCCTTGCGCTGATTTTCGTGTCCTGTGTTTTAAGTTGTAAATGGGCTTAGTGCATTGAAGGCTGTCTGTAGTTTCAGAGTGCCTTTTGTATATGTTACCTTTTAAGTTATTTGGGTCTCTCAGTAAGTGTCCATTTTTAACAGGTGTCCGTTTATACAGGTTTCACTGTATAAATAAAGAATAATACAAACTTTTCCAAACAACACTGAAAATACTATGGGCTAAAAATTGAATAATGCCCCCTTTGGGGCGCTAACTTCGCCGGGGCGCTACTTTTAGCACCCCGGAAAAATTAGCACTCCTGTGACGGAAATTGAGGGAAGCGAGGCGCTACTGGAATTGCCCCGCATCCCTCTTGGGGCACTGCGAGGGAATATCGCGGTGCTATGCGCCGCAGTATTACAGGCCTTCCTCCCCTTCTTAAAGTGGAGGGGCCTTGCGCAGCACGACCCGGGGCCCAGCTGGGCCCCTGGGGATCGGGAGTGCCGGCAAAAGAGCCCGGCAATCAAGAGAAGAGCCGGGCTCTTGGAACGCAGCCGGCCCTCCGCGGGGGGGGGGGGGGCGGGGGGGAGGGGGCGCAGTTCAGTAGGCCGGGGATGGGAGCATAGGCAGGTGCTGGCAGGCGGCCAGCAACAAAAATGGCTGCCCCGCATCTCGCCTTTAAATAGCGCCTTCACGGCCGCAGGTAGGGCCCCCTGACCCCATCGGACATATCGTCCGGCGGTAATTCAGGGGGCGCTCCCAAAGATCGCGGCACAGCAGGGCGCTACCGGTTACCACCGCCGCTAACCTCCTGCTGAATTTCGCAGGAGGCGTGTGCAGCGCTGCACCCGGGTGCTAAGTTGCTTTGCGCCCTCTTAGGGCGTTATCAGGAGGCACAAAGCAACCACATTTTTCCCCCTATACATTTATAAGAAGCCAACACTTAAAAGCCGGGCCATTTGGACAATCTTGTACCCGTTTCACATGTGAGCAGTGAGGACCTCACCCAAATCGTAAGATTCAGCATGGAAGCTATTACCATGCAATTCCATTGTATTATTTGAGAAGTAATGAGACTTGTAGCATGGCTTCTAAAAACATGTAAAAATGTTTAAATCCAGAGGACAGTGAATTGGGCACGCCGGCTTCTGCCTCCAACTTGCACTCATGCACTGTGAGCTAAACACAGATTACAAACGAGACTAATTTATACTAAAGGAGAATATTTAATGTTTCAGTGTCTTATTGAATAACCCATACAATTTAGTCATGCGGTTTCGTATTACAATTAGTTCTAATTAGGATATATAACAACATTTAAAAAATATTATTTTAAGGATAATCACACCAATCATGATAAAAGTCATAGACTGAAAAAATGTATCGTTAAAAATATTGAATCTTTAATCAGAATAAAGGTCCTGGATATTGCATTACAAATCCTAACTTACTTAGTGATTGATTTAGAAAAAGGTTCAGCTGCAGAATTCAGCAAAATATATAATTTGTTAATGCCCACATGGTGTTTTATGCTCTGTTGTTTATTAATAATCTCAGATAATTTCCTGTTTCTGATGTTGATGTCACCCTGATACTGTTTCAAGATTAATATGATTGAGTTTATTGGAGGTAATGCAATGGCAGCCAAGACTTGGGGGTGAAGTTAAATAACATTTTTTACATTTAAAATTGTTCAGTAATATATGGGGGGGCGGGAATTTCTCTTGTAATGAAAAACAGGAAACTGCCTGTTTTCTCTACAATAACTACCTGCTAATGAAATTGCAGCAAATGCAGCTTTGAAATGTGCGATTTCTGAGAATGTGATCTTGTTAGCACATTGTTAATAATGGAGGAGAATGGGCAGTCTCCAGTATGACGTTAATTGAGGAACTCTCATTGTGATTTTCCGCGGCATAACTAAGACTGCCTATTTCCACCTCCGTAACATCGTCCGTCTCCGCCTTGCCTCAGTTCATCTGCTGCTGAAACCCTCATCAATGCCTTTGTTACCTCTAGACTTGACTATTCCAACGCACTCCTGGCTGGCCTCCCACATTCTACCCTACGTAAACTTGAGGTCATCCAAAACTCGGCTGCCCGTGTCCTGACTCGCACCAAGTCCCATTCACCCATCTTCCCCGTGCTCGCTGACCTACATTGGCTCCCGGTTAAGCAACGCCTCGATTTTAAAATTCTCATCCCTGTGTTCGAATCCCTCCATGGCCTCGCCCCTCCCCATCTCTGTAATCTTCTCCAGCCCCACAAACCCTCCCCCCACCCCCCGAGATATTTGCGCTCCTCTAATTCTGCCCTCTTGAGCATTCCTGATTATAATCGCTTAACCGTTGCTGGTCGTGCCTTCTGTTGCCTAGGCCCTAATTCCGGGCCTAAACCTCTCCACCTCTCTAGCTCTCTTTCCTCCTTGAAAACCTACTTCTTTGACCAAGCTTTTGGTCACCTGCCCTAATTTCTCCTTATGTGGGTTGGTGTCAAATCTTTTGTCTTAAAATACTCCTGTGAAGCGCCTTGAGACGTTTTATTACATTAAAGGCGTGATATAAATACAAGTTGTTGTTGTTGTTATCAAGATATTGGGACATCTGTAATATTCCCCAACCTGAAAGGTTTGAAACTGTCATATGATGTAAGCATGTAGCTTGTAATGTGCAGGTGTATTTTTTTGTACTTGTTATTTTAGTGGAAAAGTAAACCACTTTATACTCGCAGCTACTTTTTGCTACAAGTAGTAATAAAGAAAATACATGCTATAGTTAGTGGAAAGTAGTAGTTACAGTAGTGAGAAAGGGGAAGGAAATGAGTGGTATGTGTATTACAATAGTACATTTCTACATAATTTCCTTTTTAAAATTCCCCCTTTGCTCCTGTTTTGTTAACCCTTTTTGCTTTTCTATCCAGAACTCTCAATTTTACCTAGGATGTGGTATCCGACTTCAGACCTCACAGAGCACTCCTAGTGCTTGTCAGTTATTCAAAGACATTTCTTGATCTTTCGGCAGAGTCGGGCCAAAATGCAGCAAGTATCTCTCACACTACATTACCAAGTCAACTAGGTTTCCTCCTTTTTATGATCTATCTCAGGTTAAATAATTAAAAATATTCATATATAGTTGACAACTATTTTGACAGATTACCTTTCATTGCGACTCTGAACAACAGTCTCATATTTTTTTCGTAGCTTTATCATTTCCTCTTCAGACTGGTTAATCATAGCACTAAGTTTGATAATTTTTATCTTTTGTCCTTCTCTCTTTTCTCCCATTTCTCGAGCCACTTGGTCGATTTTGCAAATAGCCCTCCGCAGGCTATCTCTGATGACGTAGCTGTTGGAGTGCTTTAGCTTGTATTTTTGCAGCTGGCTGTGATGGATATCAGATTAAATTGCACAGATGAATAACATAATCTATTTTGAGTCACATATAATGTATACATGAGCAATTAGGGTGCTATGTAATATAGTGAGGCCAATTTTATATCAGTGGAAAAAAATCAGCTCAGTTCCAGATGCTTCTGAAATTATGTTTTGGCGCACAAAAAGTAATATCATTCGGGTAATTCATTTTTGGCACTGGCAATGGGGGTGTAGCTGAGCATTGCCATGACTAAGGTATGTATCAGCAGCATTGTTAAGAGTAAAATAATTGCATTTATTCTCAAAGTAGCAAGATGGCATTTGTGTCCACTTTAGTAAAAGTTCAAAAAAGGGACTGTAGAACTGGGGTTGTACCACAAAAGCTAAATCAGTGTCAAAATTGTACATATAAAAATGAAGAGGCCTTTTATTCTCTCCCGGAACAGATGAGTTTTAAGTTTACATTTCCAAATTTTAAGAAAATTGAAGCTTCTGGGCTAGATATGAAACACAACTCAATATTAAAACATTGACATTCACAGAAAATAGCCATAGTAATCCTCGAGTACAGGCATATGGAAGTAGATTTTCAATTTACAGCATAGCCATAACACTGCCATTGTGGATTGGCCACCCGTTATTGAAACTGCCTAACTTTCATTTCCATTGATTTCATATGGAGCGTTTTTTAAATTCATTCACAGGATGTGGGCATCGCAGGCAAGGGCAGCATTTATTGCCCATCCCTAATTGCCCTCGAGAAGGTGGTGGTGAGCCGCCGGCTTGAACTGCTGCAGTCCGTGTGGTGAAGGTGCTCCCACAGTGCTGTTAGGGAGGGAGTTCCAGGATTTTGATCCTCCGACGATGCAGGAATGGCGATATATTTCCAAGTCAGGATGGTGTGTGACTTGGAGGGGAACTTGGAGGTGGTGGTATTCCCATGCGCCTGCTGCCCTTGTCCTTCTAGGTGGTAGAGGTCGCGGGTTTGGGTGGTGCTGCCGAAGAAGCCTTGGCGAGTTGCTGCAGTGCATCTTGTAGATGGTACACACTGCAGCAACGGTATGCCGGTGGTAGAGGGAGTGAATGTTTAAGGTGGTGGATGGGGTGCCAATCAAGCGGGCTGCTTTGTCTTAGATGGTGTTGAGCTTCTTGAGGGTTGTTGGAGCTACACTCATCCAGGCAAGTGGAGAGTATTCCATCACACTCCTGATTTGTGCCTTGTAGATGGTGAAAAGGCTTTGGGGAGTCAGGAGGTGAGTAACTCGCTGCAGTATACCCAACTTCTGACCTGGTCTTGTAGCCACAGTAATTATGTGGCTGGTCCAGTTAAGCTTCTGGTTAATGGTGACCCCCCACAGGATGTTGATGGTGGGGGATTCGACAATGGTAATGCTATTGAATGTCAAGGGGAGGTGGTTAGACTCTCTCTTGTTGGAGATAGTCATTGCTTGGCACTTGTGTGGCGCGAATGTTACTTGGCACTTATCAGCCCAAGCTTGAATGTTGTCCAGGTCTCGCTGCATGCGTGCACGGACTGCTTCATTATCTGAGGAGTTGTGAATGGAACTGAACACTGTGCAATCATCAGCGAACTTCTCCACTTCTGACTTTTTAATGGAGTGAAGGTCATTGATGAAGCAGCTGAAGATGGTTGGGCCTAGGATATTGCCCTGAGGAACTCCTGCAGCAATAATTACTTTAAATCTATGCCCCCTGGTTGTTGACCCCTCTGCCAAGGGAAACAGTTCCTTCCTATCCACTCTATCTAGGCCCCTCATAATTTTATATACTTCAATTAGGTCTCCCCTCAGCCTCCTCTGATCCAAAGAAAACAACCCCAGCCTATCCAATCTTTTCTCATAGCTAAAATTCTCCAGTCCTGGCAACATCCTCGTAAATCTCCTCTGTACCCTCCCTAGTGCAATCACATCTTTCCCGTAATGTGGTGACCAGAACTGCAAGCAGTACTCTAGCTGAGGCCTAACTAGTGTTTTATACAGTTCAAGTATAACATCCCTGCTCTTATATTCTATGCCTTGGCTAATAAAGGCAAGTATCCCATACATACCTCAAACTAATTACTTTAGGTATGACTGGCAATGTCAAAAATGCTTATCTAAAATCTAAATTCTTCTCTTAAATTTCTATAATTTTCTTAATTCACGCCTGCTCAAAGTGAATTAAACTAGATTTATTACAGCTGTTTTTTCATCTCTAGAAGAGAAAGTGTATGGGGAACTCTGATACAATAGGTGGGATGAAGCTGACCACATTGATGACCACCTAGGCTCTCCTACTGAAGAATTAGCTGCCAGAACCTTCTCAAGGGCAATTAGGGATGGGCAATAAATGCTGGCCTTGCCAGTGACACCCACATCCCATGAATGAATAAATAAAATAAAAAAACCACAGCCTCAACTGCTGCCACTTCTTCACCAACTGTGTCACGGCACCTTGCTTGCACAAGCACCGGCATAGAGACATCCCCGCTGCCCGTGGGTGCAAACCAGCGGAATGTTAAGGGTGTGGAATCCCTTTCAATTGATAAAGATGCCAGGCTGGTTATGGGGAGCATGCAAGTCAAAGTGGGTGCAGTCAATGGCACCTTGGCCCCTGGGGAAACTTGCCATGTGGGCGAAGCCTAGTGTTCTCTTGTCCTGATTCACTCTGTCCATGGGGAAATGTAACTGTTCCATTTGGTGTGGGGAGCCATGATGACTTCTATCACACAGCGGTGGACTGAAAATGGTGAGATGTCGCTGATGTCACTACAACAAGTGTAAGACCAACATTTTCATTGGTTTAAATAGTTCCGATATGCGCCCTAGACATCCACGGAGAAGCCCGATCCAATATGGCGAGCTGCACACTTCCGGCTCGTAATGAGCATGCGCATCCTGCCCACCATATTGGATGCTTTGGTACCCGTTTTGTGTCTGAAAAACGTGCGCCGTCGAATTTTTAGCCATGACTGCTTGCTCTAAAAGATGGAAGTTAAGGGTCCTATGACACTATTTGAAGAAGAGCAGGGAGTTCTCCTGATGTCCTAGCCAACATTCCTCCCTCCAACAACATCGCCAAAAACAGATTAATTGATGTTTATGTGTTCTTGCTATGCGCAAAATGGCTGCTACATTTCAAAGCAATTAATTGTATGTGAAATGCTTTGCGATGCTTTTTAGATATGTGAAAAAGTGCTAGATTTTTTTCCTTTAAGATAATCATTAAATAGCATATAGGCCCTCCCGGAGGCCCCTTTAATTAAACTTTAAGAACTGATTATCTCATGCAGTTCATATATGGAAGATTCACATCAGTGAAGAACACTGAATAACATTTGAAGGCATTTTTAGGTGTGGCAATATGATGAAAATAATTTACTTTTTACTTTTTGTACTGATATACAATGTTATCAAAATTGTAACCTTACAAATAAAATAGAAACTGTCAGTGCATGGCACGAGAGGTAACGACCACAAATTATTCACATTTAGCCTTTGTCTGTTAAATGACAATATATTCTTGTTTCTATTTCAAAACACAGTTGTGTACCTTGTTCACACAATACAGTTTCCCTTTGTTTAGATCCTATATTTTGAATTTACCTGTCTTTGAGCAGTGTAGTGGTCCTGAGAATTTCCATTTCATTCTGTAGAATCTTGATCTTTTCCCGCATTTCTGCAGATATCTGTGCTGCAGTTTGTATGAGATTGACGTACTTGTTTCTCTCATTTTTGATGATCTGATACACTTTAACAAAATTTTTTAGGCTACAACACAAAGCAGAACATTAACGTTTTCCTTTGGCTAAAATGGCACGTGACAACCATAATTTTCTTTAGAGAAAATATATGCAGAAAGTTATTTGCACCCTTGATCTGTTTCCTAGTTGACTTTAGGAATATTTGGTTGAATGTGGCAGTGACAGTCTATGTGAGTCAATACTTGTAAGACTATTCATCCAATATATATATTGGTGTGCACTTAGATCATTATCATTGTATTTAAATATTTTTCTAGCATGGCGAGTCATTCAATATATTATCAAGCACTCTTGAGCCAAATTTCATATATCACAATTGTGACTGTGGGTTCTGACATTACTTGGTTTATTTTTCAGTAATCAGGGTCAATTATGTAATATTTATACATATGAAAAGATATTTCATAATATTTCTAATTTTTTACTCTATTTGAGATCGTTCAGTATTCCATCCCTCAGGTTATTGCATTGCAGCTATGTCTGAGACAGTCTGGAACACAATTCTTTATTTTAATAGATCTAATATAAAAACATGGAAATTACTGTGAGCTATATAGTTGCAATATATTTGAGATCCGTTAAAAGCTACAGATACATATATCATAGCCAGGATACAAACTTAGCTAAAATATGACTATGGTATGAGAAATGTAACTGGCACTAGCCTATCTTCTGTGCATTGATCAAAGGCTCAAGATGGAGCTGGGCTGTTTGTCTTTTGGAACCAGGTTTGAGGGAGATGAGTCAGAGTGAAGGCTGGCACTGAGGTTTAGGGTAAGGATAGATGCAGACTGAGGTTTGGGGCATGTGGCAGGGGAGTATAGGAGTGGAATACAGGTATAGGCAAGAGGTGGGTGTGAGGCAGGGTGCAGACCTCTTGATTTTAAATCCAAGGCTTGGGGAGGTGAACTCCATCAGTGTGCTTTAAATGTAAGTATAAGTTATCTGCCTTCCATTTGACTCCGAATTGATCTCAGAACTCAAGCACTAGTATTACGAAAGTTTTTTTCTTAGTCTGTCTGGGTGGGAAGTATTACGCCAAAATTATCTTCGATAATATTATTTTGCTGCAATATGATTGTATAGATATTTTTTGGGTGTAATTTGATTGGTGAGAAAACTAAAGTTGGGCAGAAAGATTTTGTGTAATATGCTGCATAAATAACAAAAGTGGAAAGTAATCAATTAGAAAGGAGAAAAACAATTTTAATAGATGGACAAAAAATGTAACTGATATAGATGACAGACACGTAAGTGTTATAAATATATATTTTGTGCTTCCACATTTAATTGTTTATTTGAAATTATTGATAAGAATGATAAAAAAATAACTGGATTTAATTTGTTAACTCATTTTTAAAAGGAAGTGTTGACACACTGACATTCTTTTCTCTTAAAGCAGGTACGCTTGAAGGGTAGATTTTAAGAACAGATGAAATCGTTGATAAAATGACTCATACAAAAAAAAAATCCTTACCTAATCAGCAAGTGTCTATGTTTCTTCTTAGAATCCTGTAAGGCCAGTTTCTCTTCTTTCAGCTCTTCTATAGTTCGATCACGCTTTTGCTATTTTAAAAACAATATAAAATAACAAATTAATCTTGTGATATTGTGAACAAACAGCATTTAAAAAAAGTTTCTTCCTGTAATTTATTTGTTTACCAAGCTATAATTCTTTCTGTCTGCATTTCTTTGTCTTTTTGTTGTTTCCCCACTCTGTCTCTCTTTTTCTGGAGCCAATTTTAATCCTTCGCACCTGACGAGAATGGTGTGTGCGGGGGTTTGATGGCGCACTCATGCTGGCTGGAATTTATACCCCCGGGTTTCGGGAGGCCATCACCACAGGCAGGGGAAGGCCTCAGTGATGACATCAATCAGACCTTTAATTTTGTGTCGTAAAGTAGGCGCCTGGTGCCTGCCTCGCTCATATCAGCAGGCCCAGAAGAGGGCGGAAAAGGTAAGTCATTTTTTCTTGTGGACCAGGCCCCACATGAAAACTTCGGGCTTGGAGAAGCTCTATGGTTCCTCGGCATGGTCCCCGGAACTCAGATAAGTGGTTGGGAGGGCCTCAAGGTTGGGATGGGGGCGGTGGTGGGGGGGTAAAGTCCGGGGCAGGGAAGGCTTAAAATTTTCTTGTGGAGTCTGGAGGAGCACTGGCTTACCTTTTTGAACCTCTTCTGACCTCGGTTCCTCTACCCACACAGGCCTCCAGTTAAAATTACCATTGGACCCCATTGACGTCATCGGTGCCTGTTCTGCATATTTAAAGAAGAATCCCACTGGCTTCCGACAGATGTTCCTCTCACCTGCTCAGATGAGTAGGTTAATAGGAGAACCCGGGGGAAGACGGTGAGACTTCAGCAGGTTAGGCCCCTGGGCGGTTTTAACTGCCCACCCACCCAGTTTCTGTCAGGTGGGCAGGATTAAAATTAATCCTTATAATTCTGTAAAAAATATAGATATTGGGCCTTAATATTCCATGGTTTCAGAAACGTTAAACCTTCGCTGCTGAATTTGCCCTCTGATGTTTTTTGCCCTGCTTGTCTTCTTCAAAAGGAGCGTACACCAATTTTTTTTTGAATAATATATATCTTGTATTTCCGGCTAATTTATATAAAGATAAAACAAAGAAATGCTGCTGCGGTACCCATATTCCCAATACTTTTAAATATCATTTATAAAATGAGAATGAGAAATTAGCAATTCAGAGGCACCTGAATATTCATAAGATCCCTTGCTTTTTGATCTCTCTCATCAGACCTGATCTGGGCTAGACGAGTTAGATTTACAACCTCTTCACGGGCACGTCTTTGTTCTGTGATGAGATTATCTTCTTCAAGCATACGCTTATGTAACAAATGAACCTCTAGCTCAGTTAGCGAAAGCTGCACACATAAAATAAAACTGGTATTTGGTATAAAATTGTATAACAGTCACATTTCAGAAAACAATAAAAGATTTTTTTACAATAGTTAGAACCCTTTGCTGCAGATATCTTTTTGTGAAGCACTCATCTCATTACCAATCATTTTAGCTGTTAACAATGGAAACTCATTTGTTAACAAAAATTCAGATTAGGAAGTACTATAGTTAGTCTTATTTTTTCTGTCTGTTTTGTAATGAGTTGAAGTAAGTTATAGTTATACTATAATCGCCCCATCTCCAACCTCCCAGCCTTTGATACGGTTGACCACACCATCATTCTCCAACGCCTCTTCTTCATTGTCCAGCTGATTTGGGACTGCCCTTGCCTGGTTCAATTCTTATCTATCCAGTGGTAGCCAGAGAATCTCCTGCAATGGCTTCTTTTCCCACCCCAGCACTGTTACCTCTGCAGTCCCCCTAGGCTCTATCCTTGGCCCCTCCTATTTCTCAACTAGATGCTGCCCCTCAGCAGCATCATCCGAACACACGTCAGGTTCCACATGTAAACTGACAACACCCAGCTGCACCTCTCCATCACCTCTCTCGACCACTCCACTACCTCTGTGTTGTCAGGTTGCTTTTCAGTACTAGATGAGCAAAAATTTCTTTGAATTAAACATTGGAAAGACTGAAGCCATTGTCTTTGGCCCCTGCCACAAACTCCGTTCCCTAGCCATCGACTCCATCCCTTTCCCTGGCCACTGAGGTTGAACCAGACTGTTTGCAACCTTGGCGTACTATTAAACCCTGAGCTGAGCTTCCAACCCCATATCCTCTCCATCACTAAGACCGTCTACTTCCACCTCCATAATATCGCCTGTCTCCGCCTCTGCCTCAGCCCATTTCCTGCTGAAACCCTAATCCATGCTTTTGTTACCTGCAGACTTGACTATTCCAATGCTCTGCTGGCTGGACTCCCATCTTCTACTTTCCATAAACTTAAGCTCATCCAAACACTGCAACCCGCATCCTAACTCGTACCAAGTCCTGTTCACCCATCACCCCTGTGCTCCACTAAACATCCGTAAGACAAAGGTCCTCTACCAACATGCCCCCGCCACACCGTACTGCCCACCGATTATCAAAATCCACGACAAAGCCTCGGACAACGTGGACGACTTTCCACACCTCGGGAGCCTACTGTCAACAAGGGCAGACGTCGATGACAAAGTCCAGCACCGCCTTCAGTGTGCCAGTGCAGCATTCGGTCGCCTGAGGAAGAGAGTGTTTGAAGACCAGGACCTCAAACCCAGCACCAAGCTCATGGTCTACAGAGCAGTAGTGATACCTGCCCTGCTGTATGCCTCAGCGACATGGACCATATACAGCAGGCACCTCAAAGCACTGGAGAGGTACCACCAACGCTGCCTCCGCAAGATCCTGCAAATCCACTGGCAGGATAGGAGCACCAACATCAGTGTTCTTGCTCAGGCCAACATCCCCAGCATCGAAGCTTTGACCACGCTCGATCAGCTCCGATGGATGGGTCACATCGTCTGCATGCCCAATACAAGACTCCCAAAACAAGCGCTCTACTTGGAGCTCTGACACGGCAAGAGAGCCCCAGGTGGGCAGAGGAAACGCTTCAAGGACACCCTCAAAGCCTCCTTGAAAAAGTGCAACATCCCCACCGACACCTGGGAATCCCTGGCCCAAGACCGCACAAATAGGAGGAGAAGCATCCGGGAAGGCGCCGAACACCTTGAGTCTCTTCACCGGGAGCAAGCGGAAGCCAAGCACAGGCAGCGCAAGCAGCGCACGTGAACCCAAGCACCCCACCCACCCACCCGTTCAACCACCGTCTGCCCCACCTGTGACAGAGACTGTAGGTCCCGCATTGGACTCATCAGCCACCTAAGAACTCATTTTTAATGTGGAAGCGAGTCATCCTTGGTTCCGAGAGGCTGCCTAAGAAGAAGTAAATGAAACTTGATGAAAAGTCACAATTTCTCAGTTAAAGAGTTCCATATTTTCTGAGAACAAAATCCAAAAGTATGCATTTAATGGAAATGTGCTGATCAGGAAAGAGGTTTCTATGCTATTGTGAATAAATGAAATTTTGAGCACAGCTGTTGACTGTCATAACAAAGGTAAATAGGTTGCAGGGCTGAATTAGCAGAGGGACAGAGTACAAGGTCATGCCATTGCTGCATAAGTGTCAGATTCTATCTGGAGTATTGTCTTTTAGAGAAGCCAGAAACCAAGAAGAGAAACAGAGATTTAAATTATGAAGAAAAGTTAAGGAAGGGGGATGACGATGCTGATCCAGGCAAGTTGTTGCAAAGATTTAAAATACCAGGGATGCAGGTTAAAAATTAAAAAGTTAAGAGAAAGAAGAGAAATCAAGCAGAACTTTTTACACTTATGGAACAGGTTCCCAGGGAAGGTCATTGAAGCAAAAAGTTATATCTTTGCCTGTCTTGTTTTTTTTTAAAACATGCATTTTGGTATTACTGTACTAGAACCAGCACATAAAGCATTCATTGCCAAGATGACACAGAGCATCTTGTCAGCAAAAACTATCAGCTCCAAGCAGTTGCCTGGGAGAGGAATAAGTTATTGCCTCACAGAAGTAACTTTGCAACATCTTGCTGTTTGAGGTTTCAGTCTATTCAGTTCAAACAGCGTGGCATGCAGCCAGGTAGGTTTCTGGAGGCTCCCTAATCACGTATTAAAGGATAAACCCTCAACCGTGACATGGTTTTGATGGACAAGTGTTTCTGCATCCTTTGAAAAGGCCCTGAACATCTGGAGCGTTCTGCAATTGACAGCTTAATGGGCTGAGACTTCACCTCAGACTGATATTGGCAGTTCTCAGAAAAAGTCAAGGCAGTCAGAGTATTTGTGAATGTCATAGCCAGCACCTATTAGGCTGCCCGAAATAACAACAGAAAATGCTGGAAAAATTCAGCAGACCAGGCAACATCCGTGGAGAGAGAAATAGGGTCAATGTTTCAGGTCGAGCCCTTCATCAGGACCCTTCCATTTCATCCTTCAACTCATCCGACGCTTCAACAAAAAACTTTTTTTCTTCCTTTCCGATGTCAAGGATCGCAAGCTTCATCAACTCTTGAAAATGCCTACCTATTAGGCTGCCCGTGGTTTAAAAGCCTGAACCGACTTAGCCAGGAAGAGTTAAGCTAATGGGCCAGAAATTAGGGTCGGGTGCTTGCCGCGCGTGCAAGCCCCCGATATGCACTCACCCGGCGTGCCGACATCTGAAGCCTGGGCCTGCTTGGAATTCCTGTCACTGGCCCGGTTCAGATGTCGGCGCGATGTGCTTGCCTGATCCAGCGACGTAGTTAGTGCGATGTGCCGGCTGGGATCAGGTGAGCACTGGGCAGCCAATCAGGGGAGGGGAAACTTCATTCATGAGTTTGATAGTAAGGACTGTCAAACTCAT
The DNA here is from genome assembly GCF_052327205.1 of Somniosus microcephalus. NCBI lineage: Eukaryota > Metazoa > Chordata > Chondrichthyes > Squaliformes > Somniosidae > Somniosus > Somniosus microcephalus. The sequence continues at coordinate 57,746,508 of NC_141003.1, forward strand.
GAAAAGTACGGGCGCCCAAAAGACTAGTTTAACTTTAAATAAAATTTTAAAAAACATCCCAATAGTTAAATAAACTATAAATAACTTTAAAAAACTATTTTAAACAATTAATAAAATTTTTGAAAAAAATAATTTTTTAAGAAATCGGGTCTAAAAATAAACTTACCTTACTGTAAAGTCCTTAAAAACAATGAAGCTGTGGAAAAAATGTAATAATTTTAAATAATAGACCAGTTACCTTCAAGAATCCAGTCCTTACGCCTCCTTTTTATATGTGTAAAAAGTTCAGGCCCTTGCACACGGGCAAACCTGTCAAAAAGAAGGAAGTTCAACGCGTGCGCGCAGAGTCCTGCACGCACGCGTTGGACCTCTGAAACCCTTGGAGGAAATGCCGGTTTCCCGCGCATGCGCTGTGCATGCTGAAATCCGGCACTTCCAACGGGCCCACGCGTGAGTACCCCGTCCGTACTCACGCGTTGGGACCGGAAATACTGGCCCATTAATTGGTTGTGTTTTAGGATCCATGTTTAGAGAGAAAGGGAGTTGTATCCTATTTTATATATTGAGGAGTCTAGTGAAACTGCGTACTATTCGCTCATCTACCTTATGTAACTAAAACCATTGGTTGGTTTGAAGCCTGTCTCTTAATTTAATAAGAAACATTTTTTCAGTCAGACCTGTGTAGAGAAAGGAGAATTCATGTGATGATGCTACAGATTCCAATAGGTGATGTATGGAATTAAAAATTTCTGTTATGTTCCCTGGGTGATGTTATTGTTTTTCTAGATATTAGAGGGAAAACGGCACACTCTAGATAGTAGGGGACATGAGGTCAACTTATAGGAGTGACTAGTGGTGGTCAACCTAAGAAAATTTCTAGCCTATAAACTCAAAATGTATGACAAGGCTGAAGATGAAAAGTGGATGTATTTCTGCAGGGAGAAAGGATTGAGGGATATAACAAGAACACTGGCAGGTGGGTGGATTTGGCCCCTTGCCCTTTCTCCTCTGAATTAATTTCCATCCTGTACTCCCTTAACCTCTCCCTTAACTTAACACTCCTACCCATATTCACTGCCACACTCTCGACCTTGCATTTTCCGTGGCCTCTCTACTCCATTGGTCTCGATCACAGCCAACACTATCTTCGATCACTTTATTGTATCCCACAGCCCCTACCCACTTCCTCCGACCATGGGAAAACGCTCCCCCAAGTCACTTACAGTTACACTTTCAAACTATTAGTTCCCTAGCCACTGGCCATCCATTAGCCGCAATTCTTCTGCCGCTCTTGATTTGCTCAACCATTGCATCATTTTCTTCTTTGATATCCTTGTCTCCAGCAAAATCTTTACTCTCTCCCATCCCAGTCGTTGCCATCTGGCCGCCATCTTTGCTCCCTCAAGTCCAACGGGTGCAGACGAGAGTGTATATGGTGCATAACTGGTTTAACCATCCATCACCAGATCTGGCTGGACCACATCAAGCATTATCAGGCCTCACTCATTTCTGCCAAAACCGCCCACTACTACAGGATTATCCTGGACAGAAACGATAACCCCTGGGCTCTTTTCTCCACTACCAACCATCTCCTTAAACCTCTATTCCCTCCCCACTCTGTGTCCCCTTTGTAAGGGGACAGGTTTAAAAATTATTTTTAAAAATCTTCTCGAATCTTTAGGGATCCATGCCTTGATCCACAACCACCATCTGGCAGCCTGGTATGCCTGATTTCGCTGGGTATTCTGCTGCTGGTCCTCTGAGAGGCTGGGGTTGCGGAAACACCTGGCATTGAGAGCCCCTGATCCCACCTTCCCACACGGATGGCTGTGTTTGGGCCGGGTAAAAAATTCGTCCCCACAAGGCCAAGCAGGAATTCAGTGCAAGGCCAGGACTCAGCATATCCAGATTATAGTTTTTTCAACTCCACAATAGTTATGCTAGCTCACCTGCTGTAATAACAAAGATACATGGAAAATAAACGCATTCGTCACTTTCTAGGAACCCTTCAAATTCTGGATTTTCAAATACCCTTTACAGAATCCAATTTAGAAAAGAAAAGAATAAAAACGTGGGGAAATCTGGGTGGCAACAATAATACCGATGCAAGAATAATGATATAATCATTTTCTATAATTTTGCAATGATTAAGTCCAATTAATAGAACTAATACAACTGAAATTTATTCTTGTGTTATTCCTTAGAAGTTTGCTATCATTTTTCTGTACATTATCTGTAAACAACAAGATGGTGTAGGGTAAATTTTCACCTTTAGTGCTCTGGGCGCAGTGCTGCGTAACTTTCGCTTTATTATTTCAGATTATTACGTGGGCATTGTTAGAAATTTTTACTGGGTCAGTGCATTCTACTAATCGGACTTAATCATTGCAAAAGGTTAGAAAATGATTCTTGCAGATCATATATGCACATTTTCTAAGTAATCAAATGATAATTCAACATCAACATTTTTGCTCTACAAACCCACAAGCTCATTGCGCAGCTGAACCATACAGATCAGGAAAGTCCCATGTTAAATCGCAAGTCTGTGCTGAGCTGATCTCAGCTGGTACAGTAGCACAACTGCGAGAATGTCTCTTGGTTAGGAAGGGGGGGAAAAAAAAGGTTCCCAAACCTGACTGCTATCTAAGTGATCCAATTTGGAAGTGAGTCTGTATACACAGCAGCTGAGCACAGGATCAGGCTTGATTGTGGTGCCAGAACCCTCCATGGTCAAATAGCTTGCTGACACTGATGAGAGTCACACATGATAATTGGCAAGTTAGAGGAAGTTGTTGGAGGGGCATTGATGCTCGTGGAACTGTACCCCGGTAAGGAGAGGAAGGGAACAGAGAAAATTGATGAGAAAAAGAAAATAAAGTTTGGCTACCACTATGTGTGATGTTTCCAGAAATATTAAATATGTACACAGCAGAAAATACCACCACCTCCTCTTCACCTTCAATAGCACCACCATTGCTGAGTCTACAACAACCAACATCCTAGGGATCATCAATAGCCAGAAGCCTAACTGGATCAGCCATGTCAACACCATGGCTATGAGAGGAGGACAGCGACAGTGTATTCTGAGATGAGTGGCGCACCTCCTGACCCCTCAAAAATTCTCCACCATCTACAAAGGTCAGGTAAAGAGTGTGATGGAATGGTCATCACTAATCTGGATGGATGCAGTCCAATAACACTCAAGCAGCTCAACAACATCCAAGACAGAGCAGTTCTACCATCCAAGACAGAGCAGTTCTGTTGATCGGCGCCCCTGTAAATGGACTCAATGTCCATTCCTTCCACCACCAGTGCAGTGGGTGCAGTATGTAATACCTACAACATGCACTACAGCAACTTAACTAAGTTTGTTTCAACAGGACCTCCCAGCCCCATGACCTCTACCACCAAGGACAACAGCAGCATGATCCAACGTTTCCACTGTTCTTCTGCTGAAATTATGGCAGATGTTTGGGAGAACTCTTGTGAAAATTCACCCTCATTCCTTCCTTATTACTGGGTCAAAATCCTGGAATTTCCTACCTACCACCATCCTGGGGCTATCATCACCACAAAGACTGCAAGGTTTCAAGGTAAAGGCTCACCACCACCTACTCGGGGCAAATAGGGATTGGCAATAAATGTGGACTTGCCAGCACACTCCCATCGCAAGAACAAATTTAAAAAATGACAGCTTACCTGGTCTGCTAGTTTTCGCTTGAGACTTTTAACTTCATTTTCCAGTTCATTTCTCCTTTCCAACAATGCCCCATCATTAGGCAAAGATTCCACCTGCAGTAAAAGAAATTGAAAAAAATTAAAGTGTGTACAAAACACAGCCAATCATAAATTGCATGAAATAACATTATTGTTTAGGTTATAAGCAGAATAGAACCGCACTCACCTTCAACTCACGGACTGCAGTGGTTCAAGAAGGCAGCTCACCACCACCATCTCAAGGGCAATTAGGGATGAGGAATAAATGCTGGTCTTGCCAGCGACACCCACAACCCATGAATGAATTTTTTAAAAAGTTGAGTACCTAAATAACTGGCGACTGGTTGACTGAGCAGAGTGGCTGGGTAAGCTTGGAAATGCCATCTATTATACTACAATAGCTTGGATTTATGCTAACTCATTGTTGAAAGAAGAGTTCTCTTTCCACAGATCAGCTACACCTCAAAATGTTTCTGGCTCTCCAGCAATTCTTGCTAGATTTTAATTATTTCATTCTGTGCACTGATTGTTTACTATAAAAGTCATAGCAATGACTTTTACACCTAGGCAAAAGATTGGTCATACCAGTGCTCAAGTTGCAGGTGATAAAACCTGCCTGAAGGTGACACATACCGAATTTTTAATTTTTCTAAACTGTGCTTTTCTGTAAAATATGAAAATGTGGATCAACAAATTAAAAAATGTCCAATGAGATATGGACGATATCTAAATGATGTAATATATTTGGATTTGCAAAAGGCCTTCGGTAAGGTACTGCATAGCAGACTCATGATTAACGTCAGAACATGTGGAATCGGGACGTAACAGAATGGATAGCAAGCTGACTACAAAACAGAGAGGAGGGGGTTAAAGGTAGTTACTCAGATTGGCAAAAGATGGGAAGCGGTGTTTCACAAGGATCAGTGCTGGGACCACCATTGTTCACTGTTTACATAAATGATTTGGTCTTGGGAATCGGAAGTACAATTTCAAAATTTACAGATGACATAAAATTGGGGGGTGTAGTTAATACAGAGAAGGACTGCGGCAAAATACAAGAAGACATTAATAAACTTGCTGAATGGGCAATAATTGACAAATGAACATCAATATAGAAAAGTGCGAGGTGTACATTTTGGTAGGAAGAATAAGGAGGCCATCTACTCCCTGGAAAAGCCGGAATTTTCAGAGGTAAGAACGGGTGGGTTGGAGGCGTGGGGGGGAGGAAGTGAAAGTTGAAAAAATGTGAACACCGACCCCAACCCGCCCACTTTCGCCTTTAACTCAGGAGGAAAGGGGAGGGGCTGGGCTGCCAACCCGCTGCCAAGAGGCGGGTTGGCAATTTACATATTATAATAAGGCCTGAAGCCTCTACTTTAACCTGCTTTGCAGGTTTTACTGCAGGTGGCTGGGGATCCCGGGGCTCCCCACCCCCGGGGGATAGGACGGCTCCCAATCATCTTGGGCCCAGCACTTACCTTGTCCTGCGGCCTCGTTCTCCGAGTTCCCCGCACGGCTGGAAACCAGTCTGTCAATCAGGCTGACTTCCTGGCAGGGAACCCACCCCTGACGTTGCACACACACTGTGGAGACCCGGGTGAGACCCGGGTAAATCCAGCCCTAAGTTTCTAAATGGGGTAGAGGAACAGAGGGATCTGAGGGTACAGATTCACAAATCACTAAACATAGCGACGCAGGTTAATAAAGCCATAAAAAAAAGCAAACAAAGCACTGGGGATCATTTCTAGAGGGATAGAATTGAAAAGCACAGAAGTTATTTTATACTTATATAGAACCTTGGTTAGACCACACTTGGAGTACTGTGAACAGTTCCGGTTTCCATATTATAAAAAGGATAAAGATGCAAAGAAGGAGAAGGTGTAAAAAAGATTTACCAGAATGATACCAGAACTGACTATCGGGAAAGATTCAACAGGCTGAGGCTCTTTTCTCTCGAAAATAGAAGACTGAAGGATGACCTGATAGAGGTCTTTAAGATTATAAAATGATTTAATAGGGTAGACACAGAGGAGTTTCCACTTGCGGGGGAGACCAGAACTAGGGGCCATAATTATAAGATAGTCACTAACAAATCCAATAGGGAATTCAGGAGAAACTTCTTTGCCCAGAGAGTGGTTAGAATGTGGAACTCACAACCACAAGGAGCAGTTGAGGCGAAAAGCATAGATGTAGTTAAGGGGAAGCTAGATAAAAACATGAAGGAGAAAGGAATAGAAGGATATGTTGATGGGGTTAGATGAAGAAAAATGAGAGTAGGCTCAAGTGGAGCATGAACTCTGGCATAGACATGTTGGGCCGAATGACCTTTTTCTGTGCTGTAAATATTATGGCCAGAATTTTCTTTACCTGGGCAGGTCCAGTCGCAGCAGGGAAGTGAGCAGGCTGCCGCTGCCTCTACCTCTGCTGAAGCCACAGGGGTAGCACCTCGTAGAAGCACACGTAAGAGAAAGATGACACACAAGTAGATTCACAAGGGTAGCCACTTGGGTGTTTTATTCAATGTTAATGTCAAGTTTCCGTTAATGTGATCTCAACCATAAAAATCTTTATTTTCACCACGTTCCAGATGTGGACAAATTGGTGTGCACCTTTGGAAGTGGCTTAGTGAGTTGCAGTGAATGGTGAGACATACAGTACCTCCAGCAATGGTGGTCAGTGTGAAAGGAATGGCTTGGTCATTGTAGGGATCCTTTATGGTGTTGCTGTGGGGTGGTGCCAATCTGGTGCAGCATGTGGCAGCCATATGGGTGTACTGCGTAAAGTTAAGTAAATCTGGCCATGACAGGAACATAGGAATGAGGCCATCCCTGACTTCCCGGGCAGCAATGTGCTCGGCTGCTGGAGAGATCTGGGCCGCAGGTTCCTCTAGCTCCTGCTCCTCCGCGTCTTCCAGCTGATGCTCCTCCTCCTCCTCCTCCTCTGAAGAGGCTGTGTGCTCAATGCCTTGCTCCTCATGCAGCGCTAATCCTCGCTGCTGCACTATGTTGTGCAGGGCGCAGCAGACCACGACAATTCTGGAGACCCTGGCTGATGCGTACTGAAGGGCTCCTCCAGATCTGTCAAGGCATCTGAAGCGCATTTTGAGCATGCCTATTGTCTGCTCTGTGACACATCTGGTGGAAATGTGGCTTTCATTAGATCTCTCCTCGGCCTCAGTACTTGACCTCCTCAAGGGTGTTATGAGCCACGTCTTCAGTGGATAGCCCTTGTCTCCAAGCAGCCAGCCGGAAAGTCTTAGAGGAGCAAAGAGCTGAGGGAGGGTGGACTGGCGAAGGACGAAAGAGTCATGGCAGCTGCTAGGGAATTTGGCACACACATGCATGATGATCTTCCTATGGCTGCAAACCAGCTGCAAATTGAGGGAGTGGAAGCCCTTGCGGTTGCCAAAGACTCCTGGGTTATGATGGGGTGCCCTGATGGCCACGTGTGCAGTCGATGATGCCCTGCACCCGTGGGAAGCCAGCCAGAGTGGCAAAGTTGAGCGCCCGCTCAGTAACACTGGCTTCATCAGTGGCAAAGTTGATATAATTGGCTGATTTGTCAAAGAGGGCATCGGTGACCTGTGTGATGCATCTGTCAGCGGCTGACTGAGATGCCGCAAATGTCAGCTGCAGATCCCTAGAAGGAGCCTGAGGTGAAGAAGTTGAGGGTGCTGGTGACTTTGACAGCCACTGGTAAGGCGTATCCACCCGCTCCTTTGGGCTGCAGGTCTTGCTCCAGCAATGTGCAAATGTCTGCGATGACCTGGTGCGATAGCCTGAGCCTCCTTTGACACTGGTGCTCAGTCATGTTGAGGAAGCTCATCCTCTGCCTGTATACCCTGTGTTGGGGGTACCACCTGCGGTGAGGTGCAGCCCTGCGCTGATGCCCTCTGTCCTGTGCAGCATCAGGTGGTTGAGAAGGTTGGCGGTGGTGTTGTTGGTGCTGCTGGTGTTGGGGCTCATCGTGGTCCAATTCTGAGGACCAAGGTGAGACAGTATAAACGGCACCCATGCTGATGGAATAGATGGCAGGTCAAGTAGAGATGAGAGAAGCAATCTGTCAATGGTGTGATAGGTTCTACAAATAAGATGAGACTGGATCACGACTTTGCTACAAACACTTGCACCCTGTAGAAAGCTAAATCTGTGCTGGGAATGCAGTCAGCAACAGCTTCTGCCTGAAGAAAGTGATCAGCTGTGAGGTGGGAGCTTTTATAGTACATTTCATGCTGTCAACTAGATCAATGGCCACTCAATTCCCGCCTCAGGTTGACAGACGTGGTTCCCGAGTTGCGTGAATCCCGTGCTCATCCAGGGAAATTTGAAAGGTAGACTAAAAAAGGCGCTTAAAGGTCTAACAACAAGCTGATAATGATTTGAATTAGGTTGCTCGCTGCTGCCGTTCGGGTCGCTGCCGCACCGGCAAATGCGCCCGAGGGAAAGGCGCGTGGGGGTGCTTCCCGACCCGCTCCAACTTATTTCAACTTTCCTACCCGACCTGCCTCCAATTGTGTCCGCACGGACCCCAGAAAATTCCAGCCTATGTAATACTATGTAAAATTATGAAAGGATGAGACAGGGCAGATAGAAATAACTGATTCCAGTGGTTGTGGGAGGTCTAGAACAAGGGGCTATGGATACAAAATTAAATGTAAGAGTTTTAGAACAGAACACAAGAGAAACCTCTTTACACTGAGTGGTGAGGCTGTGGAATTCACTACCAGCATTAGTCGTTGAGGCAGAAACTATGTCAACATTCAAGATGAGATTGGATAGGTGGATGAAGGACAATTGAAGTCATATGGAATCAGGGTGGATAAATGTGATTAGAAATATTTGCTCGTATGGAGGCTAAACAGTGACATAAACTAAAATAACAACAGAAAATGCTGGAAACACTCAGCAGGTCAGGCAGCATCCGTGGACATAAACTAGTTGGGCCAAATAGTCTGTTTCCATGTTATAACCTCTATTTTTATGTATCCATGAGATGTACTAACCAAATAGTTTTAAGCTGGTAGGTAAATGCACAGATTGCAAAGATCTAACTGAAACTTACCTGTGATTTGACCCTTTCATTGATGAGTTCAACATATGCCAGTGAATCAAGTGAAATCTTCAACTGTTGATCTTTTTTCTTCATCTTTCGGAGCTCTCGATCCTTCTCTCTTTGTTTCAGTATCACTGTGTCAGACAATATTTTCTTCTCTGTTTGGATGTAACGCAGGTGCAAGTCCAGGGAAGCTCTGTTGAGATTGAAAAAGGGGTTGACTGGATGCATTTGTTGATTGTTGTAATCAAACTCCAACAAGAAGAATTCATGTTACCAAGATGTAAATGAATTAATGAGGCAGAAATGTTATCACTCTCTCAAAAGATCCCCATTGTACTCAAATGCAAGTAAACTAATTTACAAAAATGTTTAGAAATTCCAGTTTTTACTATAAAAACATAGGCCAGAATTTTCCCCTAAAAAAACGGGTGGGTTTGGAGCGTGGGGACATTTAAATTGTTAAAAATGGGATTCCTGACCTGATCCCGCCTCCAACCCGCCCACTTCCGGTTTTAATGGAGGTGGAGCGGGGAGAGCGGGGACAAGTGACCAATCCGCTCCCAGGGGGCAGAACGTCAATTTAAATATTATAATGAGGCTGGAAGCATGAGTATGGGGCAGGCTTGATGGACCATGTGGAGTTTTCCTGCCTGTTGTATTCACATGTCATTGTTCTAGGATAATCTGGAGACTGGCTCAGTTCCATATTGTGCAGTGCCCTTTGTAAGGAGGCCACATTAAGAACTATTAAAAAAAAAACTTACCAGCTGGTATGCCTCCTTTCATTGGGCATACTGGATGCCAAGGATCCACCATGCCTGAGAGGCCAGCAATGTAGCAATCTCGGGTTTGGGAGTCCCATCCCCACCCTCTCAATGTCCATGGCCTTGTTTGGGGCGGGCAGAAACTCTTTCCCAACAAAGGTCACAGGAAACTCCTGGTGATGCTGGTGTCAATTTTCAGCCCTTCTGGATGGGTCGAGGATTTTTAGCCCCCTCTTCAAGTGACAGGTTTAAACAATGAGCATCCTTCTTTTGTAGAAAGATTGCTTCATCAGATCTTAGATGTAGCAAGAGAAAACTGAATTGTGCATAAAAGGGAATGATAATAAAGATGAAAAAGTAAGACATAACTTGCTGAGCAGTTTCTCCCAACTGCACCAGCTTAGGAAATGACATGCAGAAAAAACAGATGAGACCTGTCCTCTCCATCACATGGAGCTCCAGTTCTACCCCAGCAAGGAATTACCATTCACATTTTATTTTTGTAAATACAGATAAACACATAGTCCATTATCATTATTATGGTAGGAGGGACAATAATGTTCAGTGTTCACTACAAACCTTTCTCCCATTAATGCAGATTCATTCTCTTTACCCAACTCAGTCAGCTTAACTAACTGGTTGTAGTCTTGCTCCTTGCTGTCCAGTGAAACCCTTTTTTCATCCAACTCTTTCATTACCTCCAATTTCTCATCTTCTATCATTCTGCATTTATTTTCTATTTGTTGTATAGAATTAAGAAGTTCATTGTATTCCACATCTATTTCAGCTTTTGCCTTCTCCAAATTGCTGAGGTAAAAAAGAACATTCGCATTTTAACAAACTGCAACTGCAAAGTTTTAGAATTTTCACTATAAATGCAATCATTTATTCTGCCATTTTATATCATCTTAATAAATTACCAGGATAAATAAATAGATACTTTAACATATCCCTACGCAAGATTTCATTCACAAGCAATGGAAGAAAAAGAGAACGATAAAAACAAATCTTGTGCCAAACAAGATGGGTTACGCATAAGCTCTTGCAATTGCCACTGATTTTAATGTGAGGAACCCACACAAGTGCAACCAACTACTGTTTCATCTAACAAACTCATTTTGTTTACTTTTTAACTCTTTTGAGTTCCTGATCTGGCCTGTATTAAGAGTGGAAGCATCGAGCAGAGTCTTTATCATCTTCCTGTAGGAGAAAAGGAAAACTAGATTCATGCCTGGGTTTTCCCCGGCACCTCATGGCAACAGGCTACAAAGGTATTGGTGACATCCAGGTTTGGTCAAATTAGGTATGCAGTGTGAACTTCCAGCTGAGTTTTCAGAATGGTTGCTGCTGCTACATATAAAGGACTGCAAGAAAGGGTTTCAGCAACTATTTAACAGGAAATCAGCTACTTAAAGATGACTGGTTGAGTCTGAAGCACATAAAATTTTGGATGGAAGAAAACTTTTGTCTAGCAAAAAAATGTGGAGACAAGAAAAGGAGACTGTGGGCATGTGTTGGAGGCTCATAACTGAACCCTTTGATGATTGGAATTGCTGGGTGTGATGGGGGCTGTCCTGTTTGGCACTTTCGGACCAGTAACTAGGTACAGTAGTTTAGTGGTTATGTTACTGGACTAGTATCCAATAAGAACTTGAATTCAAATTCCACCATGGCAGTTTGAGAAATTGAATAGAACTACCCAAAAACTGACATTAAACTGACAGGTCTTTAGTTTCCTGGCTTCTCCCTCCCTCCAGTTTAAATAATGGAGTGACATTTGCAATTTTTCAATCCAAAGGCACAATTCCCAAATCTAGAGAGCTTTGCAAAATTATGACCAACACATCTGCAATTTCCTCACGATTCTTTTAATTCCCTAAGGCGGAAATCATCAGGTCCTTGAGATTTATCTATCTTAAATCTCATCATTTTCTCCATTACAATTTTTTAACTTATATTAAATCCACCAAGTTCCTCCCCTTGACATTTTTAGCTTCCTTGTACCACTGGTATTTTTTCCTCTTCCTCTACTGTGAAAACGGATACAAAGTATTAATTTAAAAAGTCTGCCATTTCCTTATTATCCATTATACTCTCACTACATTTGTCTTTAATGGGCCCATGTTCCCCCTTATTACTCTCTTTCTCTTAATATATTTCTAAAAACATTTATTTTTAGATTTCATATCCTGTGCAGGCTTTTTTAAAGATATTCCTTTTTTGAACCTGTAATCACTTTCTTTGTATCTCTTTGTTGATTTCTATAGCTCTCCCAGCCCGATGAATTTGACACTTTTCTTGCATTTGTGTAAGCCTTTTCTTTGCACTCAATACTGTCTCTTACCTCATTTGTTGACCATGGTTTTTTTTTTATTCGTTCATGGGATCTGGGTGTCGCTGGCAAGGTCAGTATTTATTGCCCCTCCCTAATTGCCCTTGAGAAGGTGGTGGTGAGCCACCTTCTTGAACCGCTGCAGTCTGTGTGGTGATGGTTCTCCCACAGTGCTGTTAGGGAGGGAGTTCCAGGATTTTGAACCAGCGACAATGAAGGAACAGTGATTTACTTCCAAGTCACGATGGTGTGTGACTTGGAGGGGAACTTGGAGGTGGTGGTGTTGCCCTGCATAGAAACATAGAAGATAGGGACAGGAGTAGGCCATTCGGCCCTTCGAGCCTGCTCCGCCATTCAATGAGATCATGGCTGATCGTCCAAATTCAGTACCCTGTCCCTGCCTTCTCCCCATATCCCTTGATCCCTTTAGCCTTAAGAAATATATCCAACTCTTTCTTGAATATATTTAATGAACTGGCCTCCACCGCCCTCTGTGGCAGAGAATTCCACAGGTTCACCACTCTCTGGGTGAAGAAATTCCTCCTCATTTCAGTCCTAAATGGCTTACCCCTTATCCTTAGACTATGACCCCTGGTTCTGGGCTCCCTGGCCATCAGAAACATCCATCCTGCATCTAGTCTGTCCAGGCCTGACAGAATTTTATAGGTTTGGATGAGATCCCCTCTCAATCTTCTAAACTCCAGTGAGTATAAGCCCAATCGACACAATCTCTCCTCATACGTCATTCCTGCCATCCCAGGTATCAGCCTGGTGAATCTTCACTGCACTCCTTCCATGGCAAGAACGTCCTTCCTCAGGTAAGGCGACCAAAACTGCACACAATGCTCAAGGTGCGGTCTCACCAAGGCCCTGTACAACTGTAGCAAGACATCCTTGTTCCTGTACTCGAACCCTCTTGCTACGAAGGCCAACATACCATTTGCCTTCTTAACTGCCTGCTGCACCTGCATGCTTACCTTCAGTGACTGGTGCACAAGAACACCCAGGTCTCTTTGCACTTCCCCTTCTCCCAATCTATTGCCATTCAAATAATAATCTGCCTTCCTGTTTTTGCCACCAAAGTGGATAACCTCACATTTATCCACATTATAGTGCATTTGCCATGTTTCTGCCCAATCACCCAACCTGTCCAAATCGTACTGGAGTTTCACAACATCCTCCTGCTGCCCTTGTCCTTCTAAGTGGCAGAGGTCGTGGGTTTGGGAGGTGCTGCCGAAGAAGCCTTGGCGAGTTGCTGCAGTGCATCCTGTAGATGGTACGCACTGCAGCCATGATGCGCTGGTGGTGAAGGGAGTGACGTTTAAGGTGGTGGATGGGGTGCCAATCAAGTGGGCTGCTTTGTCCTGGATGATGTTGAGCTTCTTGAGTACTGTTGGAGCTGCACTCATCCAGGCAAGTGGAGAGTATTCCATCACACTCCTTACTTGTGCCTTGTAGATGGTGGAAAGGCTTTAGGGAGTCAGGAGGTGAGACACTCGCCACAGAATACCTAACCTCTGACCTGCTCTTGTTGCCACACTATTTATGTGGCTGGTCCAGTTAAGTTTCTGGTCAATGATGACCCCCAGGATGTTGATGGCGGGGGATTCGGCGATGGTAATGCCGTTGAATGTCAAGGGGCGGTGGTTAGATGCTCGTTTGTTGGAGATAGTCGTTGCCTGGGATTTGTGTGGCGCAAAGGTTACTTGCTACTTATCAGCTCAAGCCTGAATATCATTCAGGTCTTGTTGCATGCGGGCAGGGACTGCTTCATTATCTGAGGAGTTGTGAATGGTGCTGAACACTGTGCAGTCATCGGCGAACATCCCCATTTCTGACCTTATGCTGGAGGGAAGGTCATTGATGAAGCAGCTAAAGATGGCTGTGCCTAGGACACTGCCCTGAGGAACTCCTGCAGCAATGTCCTGGGGCTGTGATGATTGGCCTCCAACCACCACAACCATCTTCCTTTGTGCTAGGTATAACTCCAGCTTTCCCCCGATTCCCATTGACTTCAGTTTTACTAGGGCTCCTTGATGTCACACTCAGTCAAATGCTGCCTTGATGTCAAGGGCAGTCACTCTCACCTCACCTCTGGAATTCAGCTCCCTTGCCCATGTTTGGACCAAGGCTGTAATGAGGTCTGGAGCCGAGTGGTCTTGGCAGAACCCAAACTGGGCATCAGTGAGCAGGTTATTGGTGAATAAGTGCTGCTTGATAGCACTGTCAATGACACCTTCCATCACTTTTCTGATGATTGAGAGTAGACTGATGGGGCAGTAATTGGCTGGATTGGATTTGTCCTGCTTTTTGTGGACGGGACATACCTGGGCAGTTTTCCACATTGTCGGATAGATGCCAGAGTTGTAGCTGTACTGGAATAGCTTGGGGATCGGACCAAGTTAGCCGCACAAGTGGAGCTTTTGCCTTTTCGGAGCATGTACTGGTTTTATATTGTACCAAAAATATCTTTGAATACTTCCCACTGTTTGTCTGTAGGTTTACCTATTAACAGTTTACTGTGTTCAATCTATTTCTCATCCCTTTGAGATTTGCCTTCCTTAAATTTAAAAACATGGTTTGTGACTCTCGCTTCTTACTCTCAAACCTAACATCAAATGCAATCATATTATGGCCACTATTTGTAAGATGTTCCCTTACCGTCAGATTGTTAACTAATTCTGGTTTGTTACTCATTACTAAATCTAGTATGCCCTGCTCCCTTGTCTGTTCTAAAACATAATGGGCTGGATTTTGATACTGGAGGCATGTAGGAGGTGGGACTACAACTTTTGGGGCTGTAGTCCCGCTTCCATCGAGTTGTGGCCAACCCACGTGATTTTCACTTGATTGATCTTGTTGAGCCCCGCCCAGCCAATTAAGGGCCACCCGGCAACAGGTGACGTCACAGATTGACATTTCATCTGTCAAGAGCTTTTGACAGATGAAATATCAGCGCTTGACAGCTCTTTGAAGCTGTCAAACACTGACAATCTGTACACTAAGGGGTAGATTTTCCCAAACCTGTCGGGAAGAAGGCGGGACTTCCCCTTTCGGGTTTTTGACCCGCCTACTTCGACGTCCAGCCAATCCGCGCGATTTTCCCTTGATTGACCTTGTTGAGCCCGCCCAGCGGGCTCAGCAGGCCAATTAAGGGCCACCCGGCAACAGGTGACGTCACAGACTAAAATTTCATGTCAAGAGTTCTTGACAGATGAAATATCAGTGTTTCATAGCTGTTTGAAGCTGTGAAACACTGACAGTCTGAGTTCTGACATGAGTCACTCTGCACAGACTCAGTTAGAACTCTTACCGGCACTCAAAGCTGAAGGCTGTCACTTTTCACAGATCGCAGCCGTTCAGCTTTAAGTACCGGCTGAGTGATGCGCTCCCGGTGGCTACAGGAAGAAAGGCTGTGAAGGTAAGTACAGGTAAGTAAAAGTTCTTTACACACTTTAGACACACCAAACACACTTACCTTTATACTCATGCACCCATCACTCACCTGAGCGCCAACATCGCGACCCCTCCAACTCCTTCAACCTGACGGCCTGCCTGCTCTAACCTGGCGTGGTTTGGAGCTATCGGGAAACCCACACGAAACCCCTCAAAATAGGGATTAGGCTAAAAACTGCCTGTTAACTACCTGTTAACAGGCAGTTAATTGGCACTAATCCCTTCCCGCCTGGTTTCGGCGGGTCCCAGTGCGGGGCGGGTACCCGCCGCCCCTGAAACTTACGTGGGGCGGGGTTTTGGGCGGGATGGTGTCGGGACCCCCAAACTCGGGATTACCCCCCCCCCCCCGCCACACGCCTGAAACCCCACCTGACGGCTCCACGAAAATCTAGCCCTAAGTTAATTCCTTCCTCTCAGGCTGATTTAGAGATCTCTCCAGAACAGAAAGCTGAATGCTGCAACTTTTGACAGCTCGCGGCCATTCTGCTTTCTGTGCCAGTGAGATGAGGGACTCCCGAGACCTGAAGGATGGAAGGCTGTAAAGGTAAGTAAAGGTAAGTAAAACTTACTTAAACACTTTACACACACCAAACACACTTACCTCTGCACTCATGCACCCATCACTCACCTGAACACTGATATCTTGAACCCTCCAAGCCCTTTAGCCCAACGGTCCACCTCGCTAACTTGGCGTGGTTTGGAGCCATCAGGAATCCCACACTTCAGGGATAAAAATAGGGATCAGGCTAAAAACTACTTGTTAACTACCTGTTAACAGGCAGTTAATTGGCACTAATCCCCTTCCCGCCTCAGAGAGGCGGGTCCCAGCACAGGTCGGGTATCCGCCTTCTTTGAAACTGGCATGGAGGCGGGTTGGGGGTGGGATGGGTTCGTGCCCCCCGATTGCGCGATTTTAACCCCCCACACGCCTCCAATCCCGCCTCAACAGCCCAATGAAAATTGAGCCCAATATTCCAGAAAACTGGCTCAAATATGCTCTAGAAATTTGTCGTCTTTACGACTTGAGCTATTCTACTCCTCCCAGTTTATGTGAAAATTAAACTCTCTGTATTTATACATCACTACAGTCAGGAGGTCTGTAGACAATTTCAACCAGAAACATGCATCCATTACTGCTCCTTAGCTCTACCCATACTGGTTCCACTGCCTGTTTACCCTTACGGAAATCCTTTCTTTCCACTGCTGTTGGGGGGGGGGCCGGTAGACCGTGGGAAACTGGGAAGCCCAGGTTTCCTAAAACACAGCGTGTGTATGACATAATGGGCGGGTTGCCCGCCCGGTAATCAACATGATTGACAGGCTGGCTTCCAGTCGGGTGGGCAACATGGCTTACCAGAATGCCACATCAACAGATAGGTGCTGGGTCCAAGGGGGAGGGGGGTGCGGTTCCGAACCTAGGGCGGTCCGATCCACAACCCAGGGGGGAAGACCCGATCCCCGGAGGAGGAGGGGTGTCCGATCCTCGACTCCGGAGGTGAGTTGCGATTCTGGGGGTTGGCGGGGGGATGATCCCCGACCCCGGGGCTGAGTTGCGATCCCTGGGGGGGGGGGCGGGGTCCGATCCCCAACCCCGGGGCTGAGTTTGATACCCGGTGTGGGGACCGATCGACGGCCCCGGGGGAAATCTTGATCCCCAGGGGGACCCTGGGGCTGAGTTTGACTCCAGGGGGGTGGGGGGGGGTCTGATTCCTCACCCCGGGGCTGGGTTGCGATCCCCGGGAGGATCCCTGACCTCGAGGCTGAGTTCGATCCGGGGGTGGGGGTCAGATCCCCAACCCCGGGGCTGAGTTTGATCCCCAGGAAGGGGGTCTGATCCCCACCCCCAGGGAGGGGTGGGTTGCTGGTGGGTGAGCTTTGGGGGCTTGGAGGAAGCATTCCTGCTCCCCTCTGCCCACCAGGATTGCTTGCCGAGGCTGTGTTCGCCTTGCTGCAGCTGCTGGGAATCCTGAGCCCTGGGATCCCCGGCCGCCTGCAATTAAACCTGCACAGCAGGTTAAAGCAAAGTCTTCAGGCCTCATTATAATTTTTAAAATGCCAACCCTTCCCCTGGCAGCGGGTTGGCTGCCCGCCCCCCGCCTCGCCTGAATAAAAGGTGAGTGGGCGGGTTGCGGTCGGGATTTAGATTTTTAAAACTTTAACTTCTCCGCCACCCCCCTTCCCCACCTCCAACCCACCCGTTTTGTCATGTGAAAATTCCCCTATCAATATTGCTACTCCTACTTTCCCAATTTCCCTCTCCTTTCTAAAGATCCTATAGCCTTTAGCTGCCAGACAGGCCCAGCTTGTAGCCAGGTCTCTGTAATGGCTACACTGAGCACAGAGCCAGAGCAATACCCCATATTTTTTAATACAGGTACACTATCCCTTATCCGAAAGCCTTGGGACCAGCTGAGTTTCGGTTTTCGGAATTTTTCGGATTTCAGAAGGTATTATTATAAGACTGGGAAATTTGTATTTAATATAAATTGTAAAAGTTCAGGCTACCTCTTGCGACTGTTCCGTGTCTCATTCCCCTTCCTGCTTCTCTGGAAAGCCGGATATCGGCTGGCTCCGACTAAGCTGGCCCGCAAATCAGGTCGGGGGTTGGGGGGGGAGAAAAGAATATCGGACGGGCCGCGGTTCAGGTCAGGGGGGTCCGGGGGGGGGGGGTCGGGGTCGGGTCCGGGGGGGGTGTCGGGGTCGGGAGGGGGGGTCGGGGTCGGGGGGGGTCGGGGTCGGGTCCGAGGGGGGCGCCGGGGGGGGGGGTCGGGGTCGGGGGGGGGTTGGGGGGGTCCGGGGGGGGAGAAAAGAATATCGGACGGGCCGCGGTTCGGGTCGGGAGAAAAGAATATCGGACGGGCCGCGGTTCTGTTCGGGTCGGGTCGGATCGGGGGGAGAAAAGAATATCGGACGGGCCGCTGCAGCTATCGGACGGGCCGCTGTATTGTTGGGTTCACTCTCCCAGTACCTCCTTCACACTGCCCGGCTCGGCCTGCAATCTCCTACCCAGGAGGGAACTCTGTGACCCTCTGCCCTGCTCAGTGTAAGTCGTGCACCACTCTGGTCATGTCGTGCGCACGACTTACGCTGAACAAAAAAACTTTCGGTTTTTAGAGGTTTTCGGAAGTTCGGATAAAGGATAGTCTACCTGTATCACCATGAGTGAGCTAAAATCTCAAAGGTGGCTGGTCCAGAGAGTCTGGAATTCTCTGGAGCTGCTGGCAGAATAAGGGTACATTTAAAAAAAAATTAAAATGAGTAGAATGTACTATTCTGTGTTGCTAATTACTGAACTCAAATTTTAAGTTGCTGCAATTTTTGTCCACGTTGTTGTATCTGGCATTAGGAGTTAAAATTGCAAATCGTTTCCTCTGTTACAAACAAGATGTTGCAAAATGTTAGCAAAGTATGCTGATTACAACATTAAAAACTTCCTGTAAACACGTCAGTTTTCAGAAAACGAGCATGATTCAAGAAATACATGTGGTCAATGATAAATAATTGTATCCTTTGCTACCCTCTTGCAAATTAGCTCATCATCACTTAAGTGCAAATTGTAACCATTTGCTTGCAATTTCCTAAAGAAAACATACTTTTTTTTGCGGTTTATTTTCTGTATATCTTTGGCCAGCTGGCCAGGAATAGTATGCAGTTGGACCAGATCGATCTATAGATAGGGAAAAAAATGGATTAAAGTTGTTACGTATTGGGAAACAGTTTATGTGATTTCCGCAGATTACTGAAATTACTGTAGTTAGAAGAACACAGTGCATCAACATCGACCTGTGGCTAAACTATGTTCTACATACGTACATACGAATTAGGAGCAGGAGTAGGCCACTCGGCCCCGCGAGTCTGCTCCGCCTTTCAATAAGATCATGGCTGATCTGATTACTCCACATTCCCGCCTACCCGCGATAACCTTTCACCCCCTTGCTTACCAAGAATCTATCTACCTCTGCCTTAAAAATATTCAAAGACTCTGCTTCCACCACCCTCTGAGGAAGAGAGTTCCAAAGACTCACGACCCTCTGTGAGAAAAAATTTCTCCTCATCTCTGTCTTAAATGGGCGACCCCTTATTTTTAAACAGTGACCCCTAGTTCTAGATTCTCCCACAAGAGGAAACATTCTCTGCACATCCACCCTGTCTAGACCCCTCAGGATCTTATATGTTTCTATCAATATTCTTTTAGAAATATTGCCTTACTTAGAAAGGAAGTTTTGGTCACATTAAAAAGAACTGGTTTAGATTAACGTCAACTAGCCTATTATTTTATTAATACAAAAATGAATGAGGCAATTTTAACCCTGCCTGTCCAGTGGCAGGTGGACAGTTAAAATCACCCTGGGGTCTTATCCACTGATATCCTGTTCTCTTCCTGATGTCTTCGATTTGAACCTGCTCTTCTGCAAGCAGGAAGGACAACTGCTGGAAACCGATGGGGCCATTCTTTAAATATGTAGACTGGGCTCCGACTACTATTGTTACCATGGGATTGGGCGGGGAAGCCATTGCGGCTTCCCCGCCAGGTCAACATAGCGGGAAGAGGAGACTCGACCAGAAGAAGCTCAAAGACAAAAGTTTTAAACTTTTTTTTTTTACTTTCTTTGTGGGGCCAGGATGAGCAGAAGTGCTGCTCAACACCCCACAAGGAAAGTTTAGGCGTCCCCTGTCCCGGGTAACCCCTCACCCGACTCCGAGGCCGTCCTGAAAACTTCACCTTGCACCTTGCTCCAACCTGCCAGCCAGCTGGTGCTTCCCACCAGTTTCAGGTAGGCAACTCACTGGGGGCATGCAGATGAAGCCCGGAAGTTAAAACTGCCCGGATCTCACGCTGCCAATGTCAGTATGGTTTGCCACCTGCCCTGATCCCATCCACTCGATTCCCACATCGAGTTAAAATTGAGGCTGAGATCTTTATCTGCAGGCTGAATGCCACCTTTTAAATTTATTATTGATGTTTGAAACAATGCAGGGCCAATAATGCAAAGCTCAGTGCCCATAATGCTCATGTGCATCAGGTGTCTATGTCCCGCTTTATGGGACACTGAGGCCTGGTCAGCGCCCAGTGTGCAGGGTATTCCATAATGTGGCCCTGAAACTGACAGTCTATGCATCCAGTGTTTCACAAGGCTCATTAAGGCCCTGGCAATTATTAAGGCACTTGGAGGTTTGAGCATTGCGCCACACACCCATATAAAAAGGCTTTTGTCATGTTGGATCTTTTCTCTTAAAGTGAATTTATTTGTTTGGACGTTTAGAATTGCTGTGTTTGTTTCCAATTATTTCAGTGCTTACTTGATCTTTAGCTGTTTAACTGCATGGCTATTTTGCAGAAGCAAGCTTACTGAGAGCTTCTTAAAGCTCCACCCCTTCTGCTAACCCTGCCTGTTTCCCCAGGGTTATTTCATTGTATATATAAAAAAGCAAAATATTTCTGAAATAAAAACTGCAAACATTAGAAACACTGTAGGTCAGGCATCATCTGTCGAGAGAACACAAATCAGTTGATGTTTGAGGTATAGACACGTCCTCTTTTGGCATACTCTGAAAGGCCCTCGAGATACCTGTCACTGCTTCCTTATGAACAGCAACTCCAACTTCCCAATGCTCCTCTCTCGTTGATCTTCTCACAGAACGTGTCCTTTGGAGGCTGACCTCAGCAACCTCCACCCTGCTCACCCCACTCACCACTGTCCGCTTGGACTCTGCCAGCGGATCAACAATTCCCGGCTCTCTCCACATTTACCTCCAGAATGCCCATTCACTCACGGATAAGGCTCTTGCCATCTACTATCTATTTGTGGATGATTGCATTGACATCCTGGCTTTGACTGAAAGTTGGCTCATGGATGGTGACATTTTGCTCCTTACTGAAGCCTCAGGACTCAACAATTCCGATACTCTCCTGGCCAGCCTCAACTCCTCCATGCTATGTAAACTTAAGCTCATCCAAAACTCCACTACATATCATATCCCGTACCAAGTCCTGCTCACTTGTCGTTCTTGGCTTGCTGACCTACATTGACTCCCAATCTCCCAACACCTCCAGTTTAAAACTCTTGTCTTTGAGTTTAAATCCCTTCATGGCCTCGCCCTTCCCTATCTCTGTAAACCCCTCACCAAACTTTCTGTTTCTCTGACTCTGGCCTCTTGTGCATCCCCCTCCTCCCTTCACGCCACCATACTTTGGAACTCCCTCTCTAAACCCATCTGCCTCCTGCCTCCCTCTTTCTTTAAAACCTTCTTTAAAATGCATCTCTTTGATCAAGATTTTGGTCACCTTTGCTAATATTTCATTTTTTGATTATGCCTCTGAGAAGCATCTTTGGATGTATTTCTAAGATAAGGGCAGATGAGGCCTAGGAGTTAAAATCGTCCAGGCCTCACACTGCTGAGGTCAAGATGGTTTACCGCACGCCTCGGCCCTCTCCCACCCAGTTCCCACCCCGAGTTAAAATCAGGGCTATTGTAGGTTAGAAAAAAAAAATCACCATCTAAGCAGTAGAATAATTGTAAATAGTTAGCTGACCTACTTGTCAGATTTAAGTGATTGTAAAATTTATGTTTTAACATTAGCCAAGAGGTTTAATGTGGCGATACTTATGTTTAGCAATACACGATAAGGCAAATAGCTATAATGGTTCTGAAGTGTAACACAGATAATCCAATAAAGGCAAGAAATATGCATATGTTAAAAGAGCAACTTGTGGCATTCTTACCTTCAGGCGTTCTTCATTTTCTTCTTTCTTTTCCCGTTCTTTTTGCACATTTTTCACTTCTTCAATTTTGTTTTCCACCTCTTCTTTTGATGTTTTGATTTCACGTTTCCTCTGTGAAACCTCTCTCTTTAGTTCAATACAATTTTCTCTCAGAGCTTTAGTCTTCCTTTCAAAATCCTGCAAAAAACAAAACAAAAACAAAGTCAAAAAAGTAAAACATAGCTCCAGGAATAAAATATGTCTTTAACACAATTAAAAGCTTTTGAAAACCATTAACAATATAGATATTGATTAATAATATTTATTGATTACCAGCAGATACTTGACTTT
Source organism: Somniosus microcephalus (assembly GCF_052327205.1). NCBI lineage: Eukaryota > Metazoa > Chordata > Chondrichthyes > Squaliformes > Somniosidae > Somniosus > Somniosus microcephalus. Next base: position 57,768,887 of record NC_141003.1, read on the forward strand.
ATTAGACATTAGGGAATATGCAACTTTCCATTTTATTGCCAAACAGTGAAGAGACACTGCAACAGTGTGGAAAGTATTGCCTAGTCTCTTGCTTTCTCTCCATATCACTTTATCCACTTGATAAAATTCAAACCTGAAACCTTCTTGGCCCAAGACTAGCACTCAACCAATTGAGCTACCGACAATATGTAGGAAGTCCTCATTAAGACTACCTATGTGTATGACTTGGAATTATGCCATGTCTGAGGCCTGGATCTTCCTCAGGTTGAAAAACAGGGCTATGGTAATGAATCACTGGTGGGATATTCTCTTTGTACTGCACTGAAATTGCTAACAGTAATGAGCACAGCCAATCTTTCTTGAGTACTCCCACTTTTCTACCAGTAGTTCTACCTGTCTTTGTTTCTTGTTACCTTAGCCTGGACTAGATATGATTACACACCAAGGAACGAATGTTTGTAACTGAGCAGAGCGTGATAACCTCATAGAATGGAAGTGGTTGGTTAACATCATGATCAAGCTTTCTTCAGAGAGTTAATGAACTACTCTTCTCAGCATTGAAGATGATAAAACATTTGTCAGCCCACTGTCTAATTCTATTTCCATCTGCAGTCAGTGATTTGGTTGCTGCACGTCCTTCAGATGGCAAGTTAACTGTTTTGTAAAGAATGATGCCATTAACCAAAGAGAACTGTCACTTTTGATGAGATCCAGTATATCACTGATAACAATGAGAGTCAGAGAGGAACCAAGCTTGCCAGAGGGAGCCTCTGCTGCAATAAAATGAACAATATATTGGAGGAGGAGGCTATCTAGTCTATTCTAAAGGCTATATTTTGTTGGCTATCAAGGGTATTTAAGTTATATTTAAATGGCAGGAATTTCAGGCTTGATTCTCTCTCCTCTGTATTCCCACTGACTAATGTGACTCAGTATAATTTGTGTATCATGTAAATTGGCAGTGATCTGAATACTGTATTTGTGTACTAGCGATTGTTTTTCCAAACAAAATTAATTAGTTACAGACAATAAATCCTTTACAGAGAACTGTTTACAGAGAACTGTTGTCAGTTTTAAAATTACTTCTACACATGCATTCTGGCTAACATTTGGCATTACATGATCCTCTACAGTGGAGTAACACTGAACTTGCAACTAGACCATCAGAAAAAAACTTTTGTTTGAAACCCTTTGTTGACTGACTTGGACAATTTATAATAGACAGACTGTACATGTCCTTACAGGGAATGGGCTTGGTGGGCTGAGTGACTATCTTTCCGTATTATTTTCTTTTAAGATATAGCCTAGAAGGCCTATACATGCTTTAGGACAAATGAGGCAGCTGAGAGACAAATCCAACAAGTAGGAAAACACGCAGGATGGGAGACAGTATATAATACAGGCCAGCATCCGTGGTACCGCTTGTTATCTGAATCTTTAATTGTCGCCCAGATTGTGGTATTGGGGGTTTTACTCATTTTAGTCTGTTGGCTTAGAGGTGTTATAAAATGCTTAAATAAGAAAGTAGATAGACATGAAATGGTAGCTTTATTAAGGGAACGATAATAGTGATGTACGATAGCAAAATACTGCAGATGCTGGAAATCCGAAATAACAGAAAATGCTGGAAAAACTCAGCAGGCCAGGCAACATCCGTGGAGAGAAATTAAAAGTCGACGTTTCGGGTGAACCCTTTTTCAAAACTGGAAAGGAAATAAAATAGATCGAAGGCAGGGCTGCGATAGAACAAAAGAGAAGTAAAGAGACATTAAGAGGTATTCAAAACCAGACGAGATGGTAATAGGACAGAGGAGACAAAAGACGGCTCAGGTTAGGTGTGAAGTGTACTGGCAGGATGAGAAACAGCTGCCATGTGGGAGAGAGAAAAAAAAAGGAAAGGGGGGGGGGAAGGAAGACCCAAAACAAAGGGGTGGAAAGAAAAAAAATATATATAAGTAAAAATGTAATAGGGGCCGAGGTTATGATCTGAAATTGTTGAACTCGATATTGAGTCCGGAAGGCTGCAAAGTGCCTAATTGGAAGATGAGGTGCTGTACCTCGAGTTTACGTTGAGCTTCCGTGGAACAATGCAAGAGGCCAAGAACGGGGAGGTCCGAGTGGGAATGGAGCGGTGAATTAAAATGACAGGTGACCGGAAGCTCGGGGTCACCCTTACGGACTGAACGGAGGTGTTCCGCAAAACGGTCACCCAATCTGCGTTTGGTCTCCCCAATGTAGAGGAGATCGCATCGTGAGCAGCGAATACAGTATACTAGATTGCAAGAAGTACAAGTAAATCGCTGTTTCACCTGGAAGGAATAATAGTGATGTATCAGAAGAAGTTCTTCTCCCTCAAGTTGGGAGTGTTGAAATATGAATACGTAACCATTTTTATACAATTGAAATATAATTAATTAACTCTTGTAAATTATTGTTAGATAATCTTGTTAACTGTTAGATGGCATTCGATGGCCTTAACTTCGTTAACAACAGCTTAATTGCATGCTTTGACAATTGATTAGAGGGAGGTCACAATTCCAGACAAACAAGGACACCATAGTCTGTGTAAGATAATGGTTGATTGAAACTAGATAGAGTGGAGTCAATGAGTTATGGCTGATGCAAGGGCATGCATGCCCTAAGGAAAGGGGTATAAATGAAAGAGCACAAACAGAACAAAACACAGCAGATTTGAACAAGACCTCTGCACCGTTGTCCAGAGACTCGGACCCGGTAATACCAACCTTGATTCCTGTTAATTGTTGCTTGAATATGGTGTATATGATTGATACACACCATGTTACAATAAAGCCTTGTTATAACCAATTGGGATTGCCAAGCCGAATCATTGACAGAGTAACCTAGGGCCGAGCGCCCCTGACACAAGGGGACCTTGTAACAACACAGAACTAATATATGGATCAAGTAAAATTATTCATTATACTTATCCCAACACAAAATTTTAAGCATGTTCTTTGAAGAGAATGAGTTGTAGGCTTAAAAACTCACTGCAGCTTTTGGTAGTCTCTCAAAGTCTTTTCTAAACATTATCAGTTCATCTTTTAAACTGTAACAAAACAGACATAATATTCAATCTGGTTAAATAATAGCAACATTATTAATCACAAAAAGGAAATACAGTCTACACTTAATGCAAAGTCACTTAATTTGAATTATCTGATAATAGTACTAATTATTACTTTGCTGTTTTATTTATGTTGTTTAACTCAAATTATTCAATAATGCAAATTTTTTAGTGCAAAAAAACCCAACTTGATTGATCAGTAATAGATGGGCTGAATAATTCGGCTACAGGGTAAAGGCTTCAAATGGGATGTGTTCCATGCTTCAAAGCTTTTATATGTAGAAATTGCTTTTGGTGCAGTTGCTGGCCTAAATTAGGCAAAATGTTGGAAGCATATGCGAAAAGCCAATAGCCAGAACCTCACTCGAAATTGGGCCTCGGGCGCCATTTTAATAACAGAGGCCAGCTACTGGCACTGCTGTGCCTCCTGAGGCAGCTGGCCTGGTGTAAGGGGGAGAATTTGGCTCTGCTGTTGGCAGGTAAGTCTTGGGAGAGGGGGGTGGAGGAAATTCCAGGAGGAGGTGGGTGGACGTGGGCCTGCAGCAGTGCTGTGGAGGTGGGAGTAACACATCTGGTCCTCCTGGTTCCACAGGAATGGAACTAAAAAAATACTCTCAGTTGTAGAACGCAAAAAATAGGCAAAAAAATTCCCAGAATTAAACCAGCAGCCTAAAAGAACAAACCAGCAACTATGTAGCGGATGAGCCCCTGACTATAAAATCCCCCACACCTACTACTCTCCTATTATTGCAGTCTACCTCCCTCTCAGCCCCATGGATAGTCCCTGATGTAATAAAAACTCACTACGCACTTGGTTCGAGTATAAAGCAAGGCTTTAATCAACTTGTTTCAAAACAAGGAGGTCTAGTTATCTTTCACTAGTTCCTGTTTACACAATGTCCTGGGCAAGCTGGGCCCACGCCCGAGTATTTATACTCCTTGGACGGCGCCACCAGCTGGCCATCCAGTCTTTCTTCATGGATCATAAGATTCATAACAGTCTCTTGCTCCACAGTGAAAAGGTGTTGTTTAGAACCACTCTCCTGTACAATGGCACCTCAAGGCTGAACTCCCTCTAAGGCTGAACACCCATTTATTAGATCCGTGTGCAGGAGTTGGTTTAACAAGTCTTTACTGAATGGAGACAACCTGGAAACTGAAACTACAGAAGCCTGCTAGGGCCTTTTATACAGGGGTGGTCACTGCCGGTACTGCAGTCTGAGACCAGTTATTCCCTTAAAGGGACATACACAACAATTCCTCCCCTTTTAGATAAACAGTACATAACATTCATTTAACAACTAAATAATAACTAATTACAATTACAATTACGGTTGCTAGATACATTGGTTGAAGTTAAGCAATTATAAGTTCAGTCTTTGAGGAGGCTTCCTGATTCTGTCTGGATAACGCCTCTTTGGGATATCAGGTTCTTCTGGCAAGGTTGAGTCGGGATCAATGTCGTTGTTTGGTTCGTCTGCTTCCAATATCGCCGATTCGGTTTCATCGCCAGGTGTATCAGATCGTGGTGTGGAGTTGATGTTTTCCAGTGACTCTAGAATCTGGTCAGCATGGCGTCTTCCAATGCTCTCTCCAATGTCCACGGTATACATTAGAGGTCCTTGCCATGTACAGATCGTTCCTGGCTGCCATTTCTCTGTGCGGTAGTCCCAGGCCAAAACTGGTTGACCTATCTTAAAACTCCTGGTCGGCCTTTCATTCATATTCTGAAACTGCCTGTTCTCCACATCTCTTCGGACGTTTGGCTTAACCAAATGCAAGTGGCATCGTAGTCTTCGATTGAAGAACATCATGGCTGGAGTTTGGTTGGTAACCGCATGTGTCGCATTCCGGTAGGCAAACAAGAAGTTATCCACCTTGTGTTGTAGGGGTATATCTTCATTACACATTGCCTTGATAGCCTTCTTGAATGTTTGAACAAACCTCTCGGCCAATCCATTAGTGGCTGGATGATATGGGGCGGATGTGTAATGCTTAACACCATTGTTCTTTAAGAACCTCCAGAACTCTTCAGACACAAACTGTGGTCCATTGTCAGAGCAAATCTGTTCAGGCAGCCCATTCCTGGCGAATATGGTTCGTAAGACTGTGATAGTTTTTTCTGTGGTGGTTGAGGACATTTTTATTACCTCTGGCCACTTTGAATGTGCATCCACCGCAATTAAAAACATCGAGTCCATAAAGGGACCAGCAAAATCAATGTGCACCCTTTGCCATGGAGATGAGGGCCACTCCCATGGATGTAGAGGGGCTTGTGGTGGGGCGTTTTGGACCTTCTGGCATCCTGTACAGCTCTTGGTCATCTCTTCGATTTCTCTATCGATTCCCGGCCACCACACAAACGCTCTGGCTAAGTTCTTCATTTTTACCCCTCCCAGATGACCCTCATGAAGCTCATTGAGCACTCTATCCTTCAATTTGGGTGGAATTACTACTCTGGATCCACACATCAAGGTTCCTCTGCACACTGACAGCTGTTCTCTTCTCGGCGAGAATGCTGGCAGCAGTGGTTCGCCATGTGCTGGCCATCCCTTCACCGTTAAATCATAGACCCAGGAGAGTGTCGGGTCATTTCGTGTTTCCTTTTCTATGTTTGCATTCGTCACAGGGAGACATTCGACTATAGTCGAGTGGAATAACTCCACTGGATCCACTGCCAGTTCTTCTTCCACCGTCAGCAACGGTAGGCGCGACAATCCATCAGCATTCCCATGCTGTTTAGTTCCTTTGTACTCGATGTCATATTGGTGTGCCCCTAGGAAAAGGGACCACCTCTGTAGCCGTTGTGCCGTCATTATCGGTACGCCCTTCTGAGGGTTGAAAATGGAGACGAGAGGTTGATGATCAGTTAGTAGAGTAAATTTCTGACCGTGCAGGTAGTGATTGAACTTCTTCACCCCCCACACCAGGCTGAGGGCCTCTCTGTCAATCTGGGTGTAGTTACGCTCGGCTGAAGTTAACGAGCGTGACGCAAAAGCTATCGGCCTCTCAGAACCATCAAGGAATTTATGTGACAGTACCGCCCCAATGCCGTAGGGAGACGCATCACACGCCAGTCTTATCGGTAGTGATGGGTTGTAGTGAGCCAATACTTCTCTTGAAGTGATTAGGTCCTTACTCTTCTGAAAGGCCCACTTACATTCATCGCTCCATTTCCATGCTACTCCCGTTCGTAGTAGGGCGTTCAGTGGATGCAGAATTGTGGACAAATTCAGCAAAAACTTATGGTAGTAATTCACCAATCCGAGGAATGACCTCAGTTGCGACACATTTTCAGGCGCTGGAGCCTTAACTACCGCTTCAATTTTGTCAGGGGACTTATGCAACCCCTCTTCATCAATCACGTGGCCACAATACGATATCCGTTTCTTAAAAAACTCGCACTTGGGGCGATTGGCTTGTAGCCCATGTTCACGTAATCTAGTGAGCACCTGCTCTAGGTTGGCAAGGTGTTCACTGTCATCTTCACCTGTCACTAGGATGTCGTCCAAGTAACACTGAGTCCCCGGAATCCCTTGCAGGACTTGTTCCATCGCTCTTTGCCATATCGTAGCTGATGCTACTCCGAATACCAGTCGATTATACTGGTAAAGACCTTTGTGAGTGTTTATCGTGAGATACTTCCTAGAGGATTCTTCAACCTCCATCTGCAAATATGCCTGTGCTAGGTCAATTTTTGTAAAACGCTTCCCTCCAGATAGTGAGGCGAAGATATCTTCTATCCTTGGAAGAGGATATTGTACTGTGTGAAGGACTGGGTTCACTGTCACCTTGAAGTCCCCACAGATGCGAACCTTCCTTGGCTCCTCAGACTTATTGTTTAACGTTTTCTTCATGACAGGAACGATGGGTGTCGCCCACTCGCTCCAGTCTACCTTAGATAACACGCCTGCATTCTCCAGATTCTCCAGCTCTGCCTTGACGGCTGGGCGAATTGCATATGGTACCGGTCTTGCTTTGAAAAACTTGGGAATTGCATTCTCCTCTATTTTTATCGAGGCGGTTACGCCTTTAAGAGTGCCCAGTTCTTGTTGAAATACCTCTTTGGCTCAGCTAAGATTGTTGACAATCGTCCAGGAGTGACGTCGTCATCCTTTTTACCAGCCACCGTCAGTGCCTGAATGGAGTGCCAGTCTAAACTTATCTTTCTGATCCATTCACGTCCCAATAACGGTGGTCCACCATCTTGCAGAATGTAGAGATACAATTTCCGTATTTTCTTGCCGTTGTATTCGACAGGCACCCTTATTTTTCCTCTGGGGTATACTTTTTGCCCCGTATACGTCCTCAAGACAATGGATGTCTCTCTCAAGGGTATGTGTGAGAATAGCCGCTCGTAGTCTCGTCGATTCATGACGGTTAGAGCTGATCCTGTATCCAATTCCATTTTGACTTGGGACCCTGCTATCGTGAGGGTGACCCAAATGGTTCGGTGATCCTCTTTTGCGATTACGTTGTGAAGTTTGAGACAGCTTAGTCTCTTGTTCCCGGATTCACTATCGCTCATCTGGTCTTCGGAACTACTGTCCGTCATCTTTTGTACTTTCCTGTACGGTTCCTTAGTAGCCTTTTTGTTGTCGTTGGTCTTCTTCCCAGACCTGCAAACTCGTGCAATGTGTCCCATCTTTCCGCATTGCCTGCATATTTTGTCCTTGGACCAGCAGTCCTTCTGGTCATGGTTTGTTCTGCCGCAGCGATAACATTTTGCAAATCCCCGTGTCATTTCGTGGGTGCCGTATTCCTGTGGCTTTTGTTCTATTTCCGCAGCTCCCCTTGCTGCTGCTTCGTACGATACTGCCACGCTGAAAGCCTTATCTAGCGTCAGCTCTTTCTCTGAGAGTAACCTCTTCTGGGTTCCTTCACTCAGGAGTCCACAGACAAATTTGTCCCGTAAGGTATCTGCCAGTCTTGCTCCGAACTGGCAGTGCTTTGATAGCTTGCGTAGTTCCGTAAGGTAATCAGCATTGCTCTCATTTTTATGCTGATTTCTCCTGTGGAATTTAAATCTTTCTGCTATCAGCAGCGGTGTAGGATTTAGGTGTTCCTGTAGGATAGCAACAATTTCGTTAAAACTCTTCGCCTTCGGTTTGGCTGGAGTAATCAGGTCCCGCAATAGGCCGTACGTTCTTGCGCCCATTAAATTTAGCAATACCGATGCCTTTTTCTCATCGGCTATTTCGTTTGCCTCGCAATATACCTCGACTCTTTCCACATACGTGGTCCAGTCTTCTATTGCATTATCGAAGGCAGTGCTATCGCCAGTCTTTGGCATCTTAAAAATCTAAAATGGCGCCTCCCGCGCTTTGCCTTCGTCCCCGATGGATCAAAATGGCGCCTCCCGCTCTTTTCCTTCTTCCCCACCGAGTTAAGATGGCGCCTCCCGCGCTTTCCCGCCGCTGCCGCCAACGCCGCTCTCCGCGGTATCTTCACTTCTCTATCGCGCTTCAATACTTGCTCCGTTAATTAAAGAACCGTTCCCGTCGCGGAGCGGACCCTCTGGGACACTTCCCTCCCTCTTCTTAGGTCCGAACGCTGCCCAGCTTCGAAGCACCGGCCGCGCCCTGTGTGCTCCACCCTCTCTCTCTTTCTTTGCTTCCCGACTCGCTGCCCGGCCCCGTTGCAGAGCCACCCGATCGAGCTCTAGCCTGCCGCAGCCCAGGAAGGATCAGTGCACTACCTGCCACCAGCCCGATTAGCTGGGAAACCACAGACTGAAGAACCAAGCCTGGCTCATGACAGTCTCTCCTGCACCCCTCAATATTTTTGATTTGGAGGGCGGTTGCCCACGGTCGACGCCCGTTTCTCGACTCTCTCTGGATTTTTTTTTTTACTTTTCTCTGGTCTCGACCTTCAACAACGTTGTCTGAGGTGCTGCCGAGTTGCAGGTAAGTTCGTTTCTTACTCGTCGCCAGTATTAGATCCGTGTGTTAATGGAGACACGGAATGCAGGAGTTGGTTTAACAAGTCTTTACTGAATGGAGACAACCTGGAACCTGAAACTACAGAAGCCTGCTAGGGCCTTTTATACAGGGGTGGTCACTGCCGGTACTGCAGTCTGAGACCAGTTATTCCCTTAAAGGGACATACACAACACCATTGATGTTAAACTTCACACTCTTCTGGTCTCCCACAATCCACAGACTTCTTGTAGCTCGCATGTTGCTTTGAGTTTCTGAATCCAAGTCATTTATATAAACTAGAAATGGTAGTGGTCCTACACCAAACCCTGGGGCATACCATTTAGTACTCCCTCCACCCCAAAATAACTCTCCTAATGAGTACTCATTGGTTTCTACCTCTCAGCCAATTTTTGATCTATTTCCAGTATTTACACTAAATCCCTATAGTTTTAGTTTGACTGACAGCCTTTTGTGTGGAACTTTGTCAAATGCCTTTTGGAGGTCTAGGTACTCCACAGCATAGGGTTTGTCTTTATGTAGCTAGCTTATATTTTTTTCAGTAGACATGCAAGTCTTTCTATTTCTTCCTCTCACAATTAGGCACAGGAGTTGGCTGGATGTGGTTAAAACAACTACATTTATTCAGCCACGGAGGCAGTTTCAGCATAGCCAGTGCACCATTGCCAACAACAATAATACATTGGCAAAAAAAATTACAATATGACAATATATATGTATGTATGTATATCACATAAACTAAAACACTCAAACCAGATTATAGCTCCATGTTTAACCAACAATGTTTCTAATCCAAGCTTTTCAACATTCATAATTTGCCTTACAGTTCCTTCTGTTTCCTTCATGATTATACGTATAAAATACAGGGCCCAAAAATATGTGGACAAGCAATCCTAATAGTTACACCAGGATCATTCTTCCCAATAATTTCTGCTGCTGACTCTGCCAGAGTGTGTAGGCTCAGGAGGAGATTACCCAATTTAAATAAAGGCAGTGGGCCTGAGAAGGCCACAAAATGCAGCACTGGTATTGGGCACCCTTGCACTCTTTTCCCTCCCCCACCTCACCCTGTAAATTTCCTGACTGTGTCTCCAGTAGCCCCATAGCCAAGGGGGCCACTCTAAAAATGTTGTGACTCTTTCGCCTCTTTAGGGGTCCAGGTCATGACCCAGGCCTGGAACCTCAATGTGGACCCCACAACAGCTACTCAGGGACTGGTAGGCCTCCTCCTTCTAGGTATACCAGCTGCCAATTCCTGACTGGCATTACCCAGGCCAGCACTGTTTATACTCATGGACTTGGGAGTCACTGACCCCGCACTCTCCGTGGCCTTGTTTGGGTTGGATGGAATCTTCGCCTCCAACAAAGTGCAAAAAAACTCCTGGGCAACGTCAGAACCTGGTGTATACGGGTCCTGGCCTGGTTTGTGCTCCTTCCATCGCAATCCCATCATAATGATTGTACTATTGAAACGGGACTTTTCTGCAATAAGCAGACAAATTTAATCAGCTGTCTCAGGTAAAAATTCCATGGTACTATTTGATGAAAAGCAGGACACTTCAGCTCGGTATCCTGGCCAGTATTTATCCCTCAACCAAAATCACTAAAAAACAGATTATCTGGTCATTATCTCATTGAAGTTTGTGGGACCTTGCTGTGTGCAAATTGGCTGCTCTGTTTCCCTACATTACAACAGTGACTACACTTCAAAAGTACTTGGCTTTAGAGCGCTTTTGGCTGTCCTGAGACCATGAATGGCACTATATAAATGCAAGTTATTTCTTTATTTCTAACTGTGCTACAGATCACTGTTCATTACTAAAAATTAATTGGGAAGTGAAGGTTAGCACGGCATGCGACTGTGGAGAAGCTATCTAAACCATGGAGCATCTTGTGAACCATTGCTGGCTAAAATCCTTCCCTGGTGGAATAGAGTCATTCATTGGGGGCTCTAGTGTTTAAATTGGGTTGACTCTGCAAATAAGTGGAAAAGTCTTTCAAGCATGTGTAAACTTACAATGTTACAAAAGCTCAAATGAGTCATAAGGACGAGGAACAGTGGATATGAGGAACAGTATGCTTTTGATTCTAAAGTCCTCCCACCAATGGGAAAGTTCTTTTGTAACCACATTAAAAACATTTTGGTTTTTTTTAAAAAGTGGGGGTAAAATATGATCTCTTCCATACTGTAAACAAACTTTGTAACTAAATTCTTCTGAATGGAGTGGAATCAGATTCAACAAAAATGGTGACTCGCATTATTATTTTCCATAATTTGCAAACCATTCAAATTTAAATTATCTTCTATAGAAAAGCTGACTGAACGTCACATATGAATGTTGGTAATTACTTTTCTATTTAAAATAAAACTTTGGCCCACTCTACCGTAGGCTGAGAATGCCTCTAAGCATACTTCAACCTTCCAGGATGGTTTAGTTGGAATAGGATAATGGACTCTGATATATAAATAGGAGGGCAAATCAGGCTGTATTGCTGCTTTTCAAATAGCTATGAGCCTAAAATGCCTAAAATACATAAAAAGATTCTTGCAGACTAATTGCACTGAAATCTGGATATCATGGTGTCAATCTGCCTTGCCATGAAGTTATTTATTAGACATATTGAAGCAATTCAGTTACATTTTTTCAGGAACAGAGGGGAGGAACTTTTGATCCCTCAAGACTGATGTTTTGTTATTCTGTAGCAAGGCAACATATTTTGCACCAAAAATAAATGTCACAATGTGAAATATTTCCAGCACAACTGAATTTAAATTAAAATGTGCTTTAAAAAGTATTTAGAAAACATTTTCTGCGAGCTACACAATTTTAAAACTGCACCCAATTATATGAAAAGTTGTATATATATCTATATATATACTAGCTGGAGTGCCCGGCGGTGCCGAGGCTTTTTTGAGGGCATGTTGTTGTTGGAAGAGAGAGAGAGAGCGACTGGGGGGAAGAGAGAGAGCGACTGGGGGGGAAGAGAGAGAGCGACTGGGGGGAAGAGAGAGAGCGACTGGGGGGAAGGGAGAGAGCGACGGGGGGAAGAGAGAGAGCGACTGGGGGGAAGAGAGAGAGCGACTGGGGGGAAGAGAGAGAGCGACTGGGGGGGAAGAGAGAGAGCGACTGGGGGGAAGAGAGAGAGCGCGACTGGGAGAAGAGAGAGAGCGACTGGGGGTAAGAGAGAGAGAGCGACTGGGGGGAGAAGAGAGAGCGAGAGACTGGGGGGAGAAGAGAGAGAGAGAGAGACTGGGGGGAGAGAGAGAGACTGGGGAGAGAGAGAGAGAGAGAGACTGGGGGAGAGAGAGAGAGAGAGACTGGGGGAGAGAGAGAGACTGGGGGAGAGAGAGACTGGGGGGAGAGAGAGAGAGAGACTGGGGGAGAGGGAGAGAGACTGGGAGAGAGAGAGAGAGAGAGAGAGAGACTGGGGGAGAGAGAGAGAGACTGGGGGAGAGAGAGAGAGACTGGGGGAGAGAGAGAGACGGGGGAGAGAGAGACTGGGGGGAGAGAGAGACTGAGGGGAGAGAGAGACTGGGGGAGAGAGAGGGGGGAGAGAGACTGGGGGAGAGAGAGGGGGGAGAGAGGGGGGGAGGGAGGGGGCAGAGAGAGAGGGAGGGAGGGAGGGAGGGAGGGGAGGGAGGGAGGTGGGGAGGGAGGGAGGGGGGATGGAGGGAGGGAGGGAGGGAGGGGAGGGGGGAGGGAGGGGAGGGGGAGGGAGGGAGGGGGAGAGAGAGAGGGGGATGGAGGGGGCGGGGAGAGAGGGGGAGGGAGGGGGAGAGAGGGGGAGGGGGGGAGAGAGAGAGAGGGTGAGGCAGGGGGGAGAGAGAGGGGGAGAGAGAGGGTGAGGCAGGGGGGAGAGAGAGGGGGAGAGGCGAGAGGGGAGGAGAGAGAGAGGGTGAGTGGCCCGCGGCTGCAAATGGAGCCAAGCCCCGGGTACGGGCGTGAGCCGGCTTGAGGCTGTGAGAGACGGCCGGGCCCAGTTGCCGGGGTAACCCTTCCCCCCCTTCCCGAGACCCGCCCCCCGCCCTCCCGAGCCCCACTCTCCGCCCTCCCGAGCCCCGCCCTCCTGAGCCGGCTTCAAGACCACCGATTGCGGCTGGGTCTGCGCTGGAGCCAAGCCCCGGGAACGGGCGTGAGCCGGCTTGAGGCTGTGAGAGAGGGCCGGGCCCGGTTGCCGGGGTAACCCTTCCCGCCCTCCCGAGCCCCGCCACCCGCCCGAGCCGGCTTCAAGACCGCCGATTCGCTCGCGCTCTGGGCCGACGTTGACACGCGCGCTGACTCCCGCCCCGCCCACCTTTACTAAGATGGTGGCGATGGCTACGCTCGCCTCAGTCCCGCGCCACCAGCCTTTAGAAAGATGGCGGCGATCGCGGGCCGCTTGTTGAGCGGGACGGGAGGTGCGTAGCTCGGGCATGGCTGGGCAACAGAGGCCCAGGCTTCGAGGCCCGCCTGCAAAAACGGTGAAAGGTAGGAAAATTATAGAGGTTAGAGAAAAGATTTACAAATTAATTAACTTTTTTAAAAAACAATTTGTGTTTTAAAAGCAACTTTTTTTTTGCTGGAAATCTAGATTTGAAAAGAAACATGCAGAAAGTGGGAAAAAGAAATGAAGAGTTTGGAATCAAGATGGCAGCCACTCACCTCAACTCAGAAGCATTAGGCCCACCCATACACGTCAGGTCACTGAACTGTAGGATTGGTCAATCGTCACGTCACTCGACTCCAGGATGGCTCACCCGCACACGCAATGAACCCGCCCCCGTGACGCAGCGATTGGTCGACCGTCGGGTCGCTCAACTGTACGATTGGTCAACCTTCACGTCACTCGATGCTAATGAGCGGATAATGAGCGGAATTTTGAACGTTATTTGGATACCGTCGGCACAATTTTTGTCCGACCAAAAAGTAAATATGCCTATGAGAGTCCCCTAATGATAAGCTTTCTTTTGATATAACATATGTGTAGGTACGCTCTATAACTTTTGATTGCATAGCCGGACAGAGAGACAGACAGAGAGACATACAGAGAGACAGACAGAGAGACATACTTATTTATATATATAGATATAAACTTGTAGACAGCATTATCACTAAGCCCTTGCTGACCATAGTTATCGTTCTGTAAGAAAACAAAAACCTACTTTTGCTCCAATAATTAAAATGCATAAATCTATGCACCACAATTCTAAAATGTAGCCAAATGTAACCCTGCAGACTTCTCAGGGTTAACTTTGGTGCAAGACCCATGTGTAAAGCAAAATAAGAATGACAGTCTGTTCATCAGGCTTCTAATCAGAGCTCCAGTCAGCCAAAGTAATATCATCTCATTTTTTTAAGTATATGTAATTTAAGTGTAATATTTTTAGTGTAAACCACCCTCCATTCATTTCTGTGGAAGCCAACCATGTTAAGTATATAATGGGGAGGGGAAATTGAGTTATATAGTCAACCCTGCATATAATGAACATCTTGCCATGCTGAAGATTCGCAAATATAAATTTCCTTGACGCTCTTCATCAATCCCAAGTTAATCCCTTATCCTACTCTTCAACCCCGACCAATGATGGCTCCATTTCAGGGGGCCTTAGAGTGCCATGTTGTGTATGTTGGTCCACAGCTCAGTCAGCAATCATGCAGCACTACAGAGGTACAAATTGTGGACTTGTGACCCTTACCTAAAAGAGCCATCCTGCTCTGCAGGACCTCCTAAACTTTGTCACTAAATTGGAAGTTCTCTCCCTCCCACCCTTGTCTGCCTCCTCTCTTTTCCTCCTGAGCTACAGAACAGCTTTAAGGGTAACCAGCAGCCCTTTAAGAGCATATTATAATCTGTTCCCTAACCCAGTGGCACTCCCGGCACATCATGTGCTGAGCATCAAATATTTATTATGGGTTGACCTTGTATTATAGCATAAGGTCCGCAGGGTACACTACAGGTTTGCTCCATGCCCGAAGTACAGCAGTCCTGTCTGGACTGCTTTCTGCACCTCCATGAACAAGCAAATTGCACATGATCCATGGAAGTAAAGATCTAATTGGCCAACTGATCTTTTCTCACGCCATACTTTATGTTCCTATGAGACTGAAAGTAAGAAAGAAAGACAGACTTGCATTTATATAGTGCCTTTCATGACCTTAGGACATCCCAAAACGCTTTACAGCCAATTAAGTACTTTTGAAGTGTAGTCACTATTGTAATGTAGGAAACACGGCAGCCAATTTGCACACACAAGCTCCCACAAACAGCAATGTGATAATGACCAGATAATCTGTTTTAGTGATGTTAATTGAGGGATAAATATTGGCCAGGACACTGGGGATAACTCCCCTGCTCTTCTTTGAAATAATAACATGAGGGCCTAGAAATTGGGTTGGTAGCGCCGGCGCTGAGCGCCTAAAGAGACCTAGAATTGGGGCGAAGCGCTATGTTGGGGCGGACGCTATGAAGATAGCGCCAACTCAGATATTGACTATACATTTAGCGCCTGCGCTAAGTGTTTGCGCGCGCCCGCGAGTGCAAGCAGCTCATGACGTCATTTCAGTGTGCAACGCCTTTTAGGAGCGCCTGAGCGCATATTGGGTGGCGCCCGGAGCCTTAGCGCCCAGCGCTATTAGTGACAGTTCGAGGGAGGGCTAACAGGCCCTTCTCGGAGTAGGGGGGCGCTATTTAAAGGGGACAGCTCCACTGCAGAATCTTCTGCCACTTGGCCTGCTCATTGCGCTCGCTGCTAGAGAGAGTTGGCGAGCTAATGTGGAGCGGAGTTCTGGGATTTGAGCTTTACAGTACTTGGTACCTTCAACCCTGTCCGAAGCACTTGCACCACTACACCTAAAAGCCTTTTGACCAACTGGCATCGGAATGGGAGCTTGTTTGGAGGGCGACGGACCTCATCTGCACTCTGTGCAGCAGTCATGACGACCTGCCTTGCCCTGCGGGGAGACGGTGGCCGAACTTGCCTATCCCCCCTGCGTTGCTCCATGCCGCTTGGTCCGGCAACTGGTTCATCCTCAGAGCCACCCCCCCTCCCCTCCAGCGGACTACTATCCCCAGTCTGCAGATGTCTCTGCTCCCCGGATTCTGCAACGGCTGGTCCGGATTCCTCCTGGTCCTCGCCTCCGGTGGCACTGGCACTGGCAGCTTCAGCGCGTTGAGCCCGAGTTGGTGCTGCTTCATCTGAAAGTGGGAGGTGGAAGAGTGGCTTTAGCAAAAGGACAGGTTTGCTGAAAGGCATGCCAGATTGCGGCAAGGCTCTGACATGGCTGCACACTGAGGATGCATGCTGGCGGGGGGACCAAGTGGAAGGCAACAGGTGGAAAAGGTGAGAGTCTTACCCTCGCTGTCAGTAATGGGGTCGGCAGATGCAGTGGTCACTGGACCAGACAGACGTCCTCCAAGTATCTGGTGCACTCTCTCCTCCAGATCCGTGAGAGTGACCACTTGTGCAGGTCCGCCACCGGTTCGACGCTGCTCCTTTCTAATCTGTGCCATCTTGGACTGCAGGGGAAAGAAGGGGAGGTTCTGTTACATGAGGCCTTGAGACCTCATCGCATGCCCCCCATGGTGCAAGAGCCCTTACATGAGGCCTTGAGACCTCATCGCATGCCCCCCATGGTGCAAGAGCCCTTACATGAGGCCTTGAGACATCTGTCCATGTGTGTGGCCAGAAAGGGCCATGGGTGCATAATGACAGATGGCCATTGGCGCATCATTGCAGCAGGGTGCCCGAAGTCAGCTGCAGATGGAGGGAAGCACAAGTTTGGTAAACCATCACTCAACCTAACGATCCGTGTGAGGTCGTTGAATTTCTTCCTGCACTGAACAGGGGTCCTGGTCGCCATGCTGCTGGAATTCACCCTCACAGCAACCTCCGTCCAAGATCGTCGACAAGCCTTCTGATTTGGCCTCTTGCCATTATCCGGATACAGGACCTCTCGACGGTGTTCAACTGCAGCCACCAAGTGGTCCAGAGCCTCAGTGCTGAAGCGCTCTGCTCTCTGCCTAACCTTCTCCATAATGCACAAGTTTCTAACGCCAGACAAGGGCGAGCGCCGAATCTGAGGCCTACAGGGCGTTGGGTGTTTAAGCTCAGTCTGACTGACCCGCCCCTTTAAGAGCTGGCCGGCGCCTGTAGGTCTTGTGCTTTCCCGTAATTGAGTTCACCTGCGCTGCGCCCGTCCGCGTCGATATTGAGTAGTGCCTGACCTTTTGCGCCTTAAGAGCACCGTGCAACGGCTGATTTAGCGCCTCAATCCCCTTTGGGGGCGATGCAACCCAATATCGCGCCAGGCGGCGATAAATTTCGTCTGGCTATAAACTTTGCACATCGCCAGTTCTAACGCCTCAAGCGGGGCTATACCCAATTTCTAGGCCGAGATCTTTTGCGTCTGCCTGAGAGAGCAGACTTGGTTTAACATCTCATCCAAAAGACGGCAGCTCCAACAGTGCAGCACTCCCTCAGTACTGCACTGGAGTGTCAGCCTAGATTTTTGGGCTCAAGTCTCTGGAATGGGACTTGAACCCACAACCTACAGAGGCAAGAGTGCTACCAACTGAGCCATGGCACAAAGAAGAGTGAGTCTAATAAAGTACTGGTATTACATAGTATTTACAGCACAGAAACAGGCCATTCAGCCCAACAGATCCATGCTGGTGTTTAAGTTCCACACGAGCCTCCTCCCACCCTTCTTCTTCTAACCACATCAACATTGAACAATGAAGCAATTAAACTCTTTGGCAAAGAGGGGAGATTTTCTGGTTCTGTGCCCATGCGCACAGGATTCCCTTGGCACAGTGCTATGAAGGCACTTACCTTTTCTACAAAGTAGTCCACGCCTCCCTTTGTCTGCCAGGTTTCTTGAGGCCTGGGAAACCCGGCCGGCCAGGGTTAAACCTGGAAGAGGTTAAATCTGAGGCAAGCAGCCTCTTTATAATATTTAAATGGCCAACCTGCCTCCTGCGGGCAGGTTGGTCGCCTGTCCCCTGTTGTGCCTCCGTTAAAACCGGAAGTTTTTATCTCACATCTCACCCGACCCCAACCACCTGTTTTGGTGTTAAAATTACCCCCAATGTTTCCACTTGTGGGGGAGACCAGAACTAGGGACCATAACTATAAGATAGTCACTAATAAATCCAATAGGGAATTCAGGAGAAACTTCTTTACCCAGAGAGTGGTTAGAATATGGAACTCACTACCAGAAGGAGTAGTTGAGGTGACTAGCATAGATGCATTTAAGAGGAAGCTAGATAAACACACGAGATTGAAAGGAATAGAGGGAGATGTTAATGGATGGGAGGAGGCTTTTGTGGAGCATAAACACCGGCATGGACCTGTTGGGCCTAATGGCCTGTTTCTATGCTGTAAATACTATGTAATGTCCAAGTCAAATTTCTGTGTGCACCATTTTAAAAAGGTCATTAGACCGCTGATTGTAAACAGTGTTCCCATGTGGGTTTGGGAGGTGCTGTCGAAGAACCCTTGGCGAGTTGCTGCAGTGCATCTTGTAGATGGTACACACTGCAGCCATGGTATGCCGGTGGTGGAGGGAGTGAATGTTTAAGGTGGTGGATGGGGTGCCAGCCAATTGGGCTGCTTTGTCCTGGATGGTGAGCTTCTTGAGTGTTGTTGGAGCTGCACTCAGCCAGGCATGTGGAGAGCATTCCATCACATTCCTGACTTGTTCCTTGTAGATGGTGGGAAGGTTTTGGGGAGTCAGGAGGTGAGACAGTCGCCACAGAATATCCAGCCTCTGACCTGCTCTTGCAGCCACAGTATTTATGTGGCCAATCCAGTTAAGTTTCTGGCCAATGGTAACCCCCCAGGATGTTGATGGTAGGGGATTCGGTGATGGTAATGCCATTGAATGTCAAGGGGAGATGGATAGATTCTCTCTTGTTGGAGATGTTCCTTGCCTAACACCTGTGTGGCGCGAATGTTACTTGCTAAGCTTGAATGTTGTCCAGGTCTTGCTGCATGCGGGCACGGACTGCTTCATTATCTGAGGAGTTGTGAATGGAACTGAACACTGTGCAATCATCAGCAAACATCCCCACTTCTGACCTTAAGATGGAGGGAATGTCACTGATGAAGCAGCTGAAGATGGTTGGGCCTAGGACACACTGAGGAACTCCTGCAGTGATATCTTGGGGCTGAGATGATTGGCCTCCAATAACCACAACCCATCTTCCTTTTTGCTAGGTATGACTCCAGCCAGTGGAGAGTTTTCCCCCTGATTCCCATTGACTTCAATTTTACTAGAGCTCCTTGATGCTACACTCAGTCAAATGCTGCCTTGATGTCAAGGGCAGTCACTCTCACCTCACCTCTAGAATTCAGCTCTTTTGTCTATGTTTGGACCAAGGTTGTAATGAGGTCTGGAGCTAAGTGGTCCTGGCGGAACCCAAACCAAGCATTGGTGAGCAGGTTATTGGTGAGTAAATGTCACCTAATAGCACTGTCGACGACACCTTCCATCATTTTGCTGATGATTGAGAGTAGGCTGGTGGAGCGGTAATTGGCTGGATTGGATTTGTCCTGCTTTTTGTGGACAGGACATACCTGGGAAGTTTTCCACTTTGTCAGGTAGATAGGTGCCAGTGTTGCAGCTGTACTGGAACAGCTTGGCTAGAGGCGCGGCTAGTTCTGGAGCACAAGCCTTCAGCACTACAGCTGGGATGTTGTTGGGGCCCATAGCCTTTGCTGTATCCGGTGCGCGCAACCATTTCTTGATATCACGTGAAATGAATTGAATTGGCTGAAGACTGGCTTCTGTGATGGTGGGGACTTCAGGAGGAGGCCGACTCGTCACTTCTAGTTGAAGATGGTTGCAAACACTTCAGCCTTGTCTTTTGCACTCACGTGCTGGGCTCCGCCATCTTTGAGGATGGGGATGTTCATGAAGCCGCCTCCTCCTCCTGTTAGTTGTTTAATGGTCGACCACCATTCACCACGTCCAAGCTGCATCGGAAATGCGCTGGACGGCATATTGACTTGGCTGACTTTTATTCATCCAGGGCAGGTTTCTGGGTCAACCTATAACCCTGCCCTTAATCCTGCACACATGTTCAGTGAATCTACCAGTGCAGACCCCTCTAATGGACTCTCTAAACTCGGCGTGGTGCCGGTTTCTGAGTTGGTGCCTGCAAGGGTAAGGTTGCATGACTGTGTGTCTTCAAGAGAGCTGTCCTTTTCTAATCTTCTGCAACTGGGCCCTCTACTTCTGATGGACCTAGAAAGAGCAGAGAGGGTTAAGGGTTATCAGTTAGTGGCAAAGTTTAGCAGAGACAGATGAGTGTAAGCTCAAAGCAACACCACTTTGTCATGCAGAGTGTGTGAGGGAGAGAGTTCAGTGAGCAGAGAAACAAAGGGTAAAGTGGACAAATGCTCTGCGGAACCTATCCTCCAGCCTCACCAGTTGCAATGCTCCAGACACATCCTCTTCCCACTAGTGTCATTGTAGCCTGTTCCAATGGGCACAGTACCTTAAGGGATGGTGGCCCTCCTCCTGTTCTCGTCTGCTCCCTGGTATTGTGTGCCAACTTGCCTGGAAGAAAAAAGGGATTGTGTTAGTGTGTCGTCTGCTGAAAGGTTGTGAAGATGTGTGTGTCAGGGTAGAATAGTGTGGATGAAGCGTGAAAGCCACAGTTGTGGGAAAATGAGGGAGATAATCATGAGGACAGTAGCAGGTGCAGAGTGTACAAATAGCAGCAGAAGGAAGTTCAGTGAAATATGTTGCTGTGATTGTAGGAGAGTGATGAGAAGTGGGGGAGAGAAGCCTTGGGAGTGCTGAGGCTACAGGTGTCGCAGGGCTAGGAAGAGAGTAAGAGAGATGTGAGGTGGAGTCTTACCTTAAAAGTTCTGGTCAGATCACTGAATTTTTTGCTGCACTGCAGCCAGGTCCTGATCGCAATGCTTCTCGCATTAACCTGCTGTGCCACCTCTGACCACTGCAGCGAGGCTATTTGCCGCAGCACTCTTCTCCTGTTGGCTGGAAACAGCACCTCCCTCCTCGTTATCACCACCTTCGCAAGGACTTCCAGAGCAATGTCTGAAAATCGGGGTGCCCGTGTAGAACATGTTCTAGCCACCATCTTAACCTTACAACAATGACTCAAAGAAATGATTCACAAAGTGGACCTCCACTTTAAGAGGTGCAGACTGCCATTAATTGGCGTCGCATCCACCCAATTTTCCCCTCCCCCCCCTTGTCGGTGAGCTGCCAATACACAGCACGAGTAGTACTGTAAGCTCGCCAATCATAATCAACTGAGGCACAACACCAATTTGGCTCGTGCCTCTCGCTGATGTTATTAGGCATGCGGAGTGGTTGCTATGCCCATTGTGTGCCTGTTTTCAGTACAAGTTGAATGTTTCACCCTATGATTCAGTTCCACATTGGGGGAAACATCTATAATTTTCACCAGTATTACTTCAGCAATTGCTGTCTATTCACTGTGAACTAAAACATTTTACAATCCAAGTCATAACATTTGCTGCCTTCAAGCATGGAACATTTTAAAAGTTGCACATTGACTTAAATCTGTAGTTTGAAATCAGTCCAATTTTTTGACCTTTCCTTGACCGTTCATTACACTTTTTAACAAATGTGTTTTGTACTGTTGGAAGAAATTCCCTTTTGTTCATTCCTATGCATGTCAGTTCTTAAAAGATTCATTTGTTGATTTATTGCCTAGTTCCATGTTGCTGGAAAAACAAATCTAACCACAACACAATGGAGAGGATTTTCTGCCCATATGATAATCTACCCTAAGCGAGGGATAAGGAAAGAAAATAGGGAGTATATGGGGAGAATCTTAACAAAATATTAAAAAGAACAGTATTCTGCAAACGTATCAATAAAAAGAAATTTATTATCTGCGAGGTGGGACCCCCTGAGAGGAGTGGATAATGAGTTATTAGAGGATAAATGGAAATTGGCAGGGATAATTAACAAGTAATTTGCATCAGTGTTTACAAAAGAGAAAGATATTGGGGAGGAGGTAAATCCTGAATTGATTACAAGCAAGATGGGAGATATTGTAATAAATAAAAAGAACTTATTAGAGAAGTTAGTAAAGCTGCTCTGAGGAAATTCCTGGACGTAATTATGCTTTGACTGGAGGAAGGCTGGGCAATGTGGAAGAGTAGAAGTATTTGGGAGTTCAGGTTTACATGACATTAAAAGCAGCGCCTCAAGTGGATAAGAGCATTGCTTCATGTTCTTTGATTTTCGAAAGGAGTGAATACTCTTAAAAAGAGATAGTTATAAAGAATATTGAATAACTTTAATATCCTTATGTCTCTCCTATGTAGTTCTGCAGACTTTCCTGCATATTTATTTCAACAAAGAATGACATTCGAGAAGTAATTGAGCCATATGTTGCCAGGTAACTAGATTAACATGTACAATTGAAGGTGAAACACACCAAATTGATGATGCATTCCCACTGAAGTTATTTATATTCTTCACACTGTCCAGCTCAGAAAGTACAAGCTACTGTTTCCATAATGTCATCAATGTCACTTTCAACAACGCAAAAAATCTGCACAAATAAACAGCGGATGCCAATATTTAGTTGTCTGCAACTATCTGATTGATAGCAGAGGTCATAATGGTGCCATTCCCTCTTTAATCCAAAAAAATATTTGGTTAATGCCAGTCTATCTCCATGTTTACAAATACATAGATTAGCACAGTTGTAAATGGGTTTTTTTGATGACGACAGACCTTTTATCAGTTTTGTATGTGGAAGATCCCACCACATGTAACGCAGCAAAGTATGAGCTTAATATCACCAAATAAAATGGGACAGGACAATATAGCTTCTTACTATATAGCTCTGTGCTTCTGCTGAGAATTGCGCTCTTCTGTCTGGTTCAGTTCATTCTGAAAATGAAGCAGCCGCTGCCTCAGTTTGTTGACCTCTGTATCATAGCTCTCAGGAAACTGGTCAGCTTTTTCCAGCTCCTGCCTTTGGTGCTCCAATTCAACAGTAAAGACCTTAATATCCTGCAATAAGTTGATCTCGGACTCCTGCTTCCTGAACATATAAAATAAGTTTTTCCAGTTATAAAGCTATTACATGAAAGTAATTTATATTACAAAAAGAATATAGAAAGGCATAAAATGAAAACAAACTACAGGATATAGTTAACTATCTGGAATGTTGCACAGAATCTTTCAAAAGTTCTAACTGGAAAAGAGTAAAATGATTTAAAATATAAATTGTAAGACAACAGCTGCTATTTAGAAAATCAAATGATTTGCATTAAGAAAGAAAGTACAGGTATGTTTGAACTGTCAAAGTATATGGTACAAGACAACAAATGATCCCCATGCACTATAAGTAAACTTATTGGCCCAGATATTCCGATCCCTACGGGTGTGTACACACTGTGAACCCACCCGTAGGGACATCGGAAATGCCGGTTTTAGGCATGCACTGCGCATGCGCTGAAAACCGACATTTCCGATCTGTCAAGAATGGTCTTGACAGATCCTCCGCCTGCCCTGGAGAAGGGCCTCTGCGGGCGGAGAGTTCCGCTTTTTGGAGACCCTCCGCCCACAGAAAACCCTTACAATTCTTACGCCTGGTAAAAGCAGGCGTTAGGCTTGCTTTTACCAGGATAAGAGTTGAAAAAAGTAAAACAAAATTTTTTTAATTTTCACTGATTTATCATTAAAAAAAAAACTTTAAAAAAATTTTATTTTTAGCCCCGTAAAAAATTTTAATTATGTTTTTCAAAAAATTAAATTTTTGTTTAAAATATTTAATTTATTGTAATTTCAAGTCATTTTAAACATGTGATTTAAAAAAAAAAGTATTTAAAGTTTTACAATGTTTTTGGGGTGATCTTCATTTATATATTTGACAGGTCTTCTTGTCAAGTGTATGAAGGGAGATTCGCTTCTTCTATTGGCTCCCCATGGCCCACGTGATCCCAGGGATGCTGCGAACTGCATGTGTCTCTGGGATACGTGGGCCCTGTGTACTTGGAGTTTGGAGAGGCCCAGGGTCAGAAGTGTGTGGTTCCCGGGAGCCCTCAGGTAAAGGCGTAGATTTTTCCAGATCGCAGGCCTCCACACGCGGGAGGCCTGCGATTGCAAAATACGGGCCATTATGATTGTGTGTCAGAAATGATCATGAATCTGTTGCAAAGCAGAGTGCTTCCTCCATACCTGTTTTGCAAATGACACTATAAGCACTTAGACAGAAATTGCCCAGATGGAAACGCTGCAAATTCTGAGGCATTTTAATTAATTCCCAGCAATGACACCCAACATGTGGTGTTGTTTGCACAGCACGATGCTGATTGGTCTAGAAAACTATATCTAACTATATCATGAGGACACGATTTAGCTGCAAGTGTCTTGAATCCAGTATCGCAAAAATTCAGAACATGCATATGGTGTTTGGCAAACAAACAGCTTCTTGCCGTTCATAGTATGGTTTCTCCCTTACAAGAGATATGCCGGAATTTCCTTGGGGATTCTCCCGTTTGGTGGGCATAACTTCAGCAGAAGATCACAGAAACCCCAGACGGACATGTAAACGGGATTTCCACAGGTGTTCTGCCAAAGTTACGGTAATCGGGAGAATCCCCAAGGATATTACAGGTACACTATCCCTTATCCGAAAGCCTTGGGACCAGCTGAGTTTCGGTTTTCAGAGTTTTTCAGATTTCAGAAGGTATTATTATAAGACTGGGAAATTTGTATTTAATATAAATTTTTAAAGTTCAGGCTACCTCTTGCGACTGTTCCGTGTCTCATTCCCCTTCCTGCTTCTCTGGAAAGCCGGATATCGACTGACTCCTACTAAGCTGGCCCGCAAATCAGGTCGGGTGGCGGGGGAGAAAAGAATATCGGACGGGCCGCGGTTCAGGTCGGGGTCGGGGGGGTCCGGGGGTGGGGGGGGGTCGGGGTCGGGGGGGGGTGGTCAGGGGGGAGAAAAGAATATCGGACGGGCCGCGGTTCGGGTCGGGTCGGGAGAAAAGAATATCGGACGGGTCGGGGGTCGGGTCGGGTCGGGGGGGGGGAGAAAAGAATATCGGACGGGCCGCGGGTCGGGTCGGGGGGAGAAAAGAATATCGGACGGGCCGCTGCAGCTATCGGACCGGCCGCTGTATTGTTGGGTTCACTCTCCCGGTACCTCCTTCACACTGCCCGGCTCGGCCTGCAATCTCCTACCCAGGAGGGAACTCTGTGACCCTCTGCCCTGCTCAGCGTAAGTCGTGCGCCACTCTGGTCATGTCGTGCGCACGACTTACGCTGAACGAAAAAACTTTCGGTTTTTAGAGGTTTTCGGTTTTCGGAAGTTCGGATAAAGGATAGTCTACCTGTACTGGCAAAAGTAATTGCCACAGAGATCATTTTTAGAGTTTTCCAAAAGTGAGCATACATAAACTCAGAAATTCTTCTGTTTGAGGGCATTGATATGGTAGATGTCAGGACTGGGTCAAATGGAAGGAGGCAGTGTTGGTGCTCAGGCCAAGGGGACATGGTTCAGGATAATGGCCTGGATTTTCCAGGGCCTGTGACAGCATACACACAGCGTATACGGTTGTAAGTGCCCCGCAAGTTCCGGGTTTCCACATGCGATGCGCATGTGCGAAAACCCGGAACTTGCGATCTGTCAAGATTCAGCTTGACAGATCGTACCCATCCGCAGGAAATGGATATTCGCTGGCACAGGGTATGGGCTATTTGCCCAACTACTGCCCAGCGAATGCCCATGAAACTCTTACGCCTGGTAAAAGCAGGCGTAAGGCCTTCTTTTACCAGCATAAGGGTTTAAAATAAATATTAAACTAACATTTTTTAAATGATTTAAATATTCAAAAACCTTTAAAATTAGTTTAGGTTATTTTTGGCCCCTTTAAAAATGTCTAAATTTATTTTTCAAAAAATTAAATTTTTGTTTTAAATATTTAATTACATTGTATTTTAATTAATTTTGAACATGTAATGATTTTTTCTAAATGCTGTGAAAGTGTTTTTTTTAGGGGATTCCTATTATGCTAATGGGGATTCTGTACGTAAATTGAATCCGAATAAGCATAATGGGAATCCACCTTTGTGATTGGTTGGGCCAACCCTCGTGATCCCAGGGACGCTTGCGAACCGCATGCGCCCCTGGGATACGTGGGCCTTTATGCAGGTGTATGCCTGCAGGCCCAGGAGCGCAAGTCTTCGAAGGTCTGGAGCAATCAGGTAGGTGCGTACTTTTTTTGCAGTTCGGAGGCGGTTGTCCACAGCAAGCCTCCGACCGCAATTTCCACCCCAATATCTCCTCAATAATACGCTGCCTTACAGCTCTGGCAGCTCACAATACTGGTGCCCTATGTTCTTCCTCGGCATCTTCCGGTTCCTCATCCTATTCTTCATCTTCCTGCTCCACTTCTTCCTCTTCAAGGCAACTCCCCTTTGTATAGCAGGATTGTGGAGCATGCAGCAAATTATTATTAATCTTGACACTCACTCTAGGCTGCGGTGAAGGACCCCTCCCAAGCTGTCCAGTTGTAACCGCTGATTCAGGACACTAATGATTTGCTCAATCAGAACCCATGTTGCTGCATGTCTCTCACTATATCAGCACTCTGCATCTGTGCCCGAGTTCCCGACAGAAGTCACGAGCCAGTTGGCGAGGGGATAGCCTTTGTCTCCCAGCAGCCAGCCTACCACCCGATGTTGTGGGTACAACAGAGGGGGTATTGAGGACTGGCGCTGTATGAAAGCGTCATGACAATTCCCAGGAAACCAGGAACAGACCTGCATGACTCACGACCTGTAGTCACAAACAAGTTGAACATTGAGCGAATGGAAGTCCTTCCTGTTGAGAAACAGTGCTGGTTCGTGATGGGGAGCACGCTTGGCTATGTGTGCAGTCTATGATGCCCTGCACCTGCAGGAATCCAGCAATGTGGGCAAATCCCAGTGCTCTTTCTTCCTGCTTGTCAGCCTCTATGGGAAGGTGAACGAACTGTTGACGCCTTGCAAACAGTGCATTAGTGACCTGTCAGATCGCAGTGTGCACAGCAAACTGACTAATGTTGTTGATGTCACCAGAAGTAGTTTGGAACAAGCCAGAGGGGTCAGGTGCATCTTATCCCCGCCGGTTTATGTTGCAAGACAACAGCGCTACGCAAAATCTTCTGCCCAGATCACCCTGATAGGTTCAGCAGAATGTAATATTCTAGTTTTAGGAAGGCCCAATTGCTACAGTAAATCTAATTAATTGATCTCAGTGGGGTGGAGACTGAATTTCCACTCCATGTAACTAACAGATGAATACCCTGGCAAAGACCCGGGTCCCTTTCCATTCCCTTAAAGGAATACATTTTCGTCCCTTTTTCTTTGGGCCTCAGGAACCCTGTTCTGGAACGGCATGGTATGGCTCTGACTTCTACCTCTACAGGGAGGCAGGAGCCACTACTGTGCCACTCCGATTAATCAAATGACCCGATTCCCAGGATTTGGGATGGGTCAGTGGCAAGCATAGCAGCAGATGGAAGTTCCACCCGCAAAAAGATCTGTGGAGTTGCTTACCCACTGACCACAGGAAAAATCAAGTCCCAGTAACATTTATAATTCAAGCATTTGATGGTGATCAAGCTTTGGATACTGGCCTGTAAAGAGAATTCCCCCAAGGACATACAGAAAGGCTTTCAACATAAAATAATGATCAATGCAACAATTAGTTATTGATTAGCAATAATCAGTTAAATAATGCTGTACCTTTTCAAAGCCTCATGTAATAATATGTATTTGGATTTCAATTGGCCAACTTGAGTTCCCGGGAGTTTTCCAGCAGAAAACAACTGAAAGTTAGAAAAGAAAGTTATGTTTGAGTAATAGTGTATTGCATTATATTAAAAAAATCACATCTCATGATTGTTGCTTCTTACCCAATCTAATCAGTATTAGTGGAGAAAGAAAATTATTAATATTTCCATCTTTAATAGCTTGTCACAATGTCATACACAATAAAATCAAATTTTTGTGCTTGTAATACTGGCAAACATACAGGCCTCGGAAATCTGTATGCTGCAATCCTAGCAGTTATGCTGGGATCGTGTCTGATGATGCCCTCCAGCCCTGATCTTGATAAATTTTGTGGGGTCAGTGAGATAATATCTCTCTTGCATGGGGTTGATGAATGCCCACGTCACTATGGGTGAATCCTGAAGACACTCCCCCTCCCTGCTGACAGAAAGTTCTGTGTTCGCCAAAGAGACCTCATGCAGTCCTCCCCTCAGGCCTTTGGTTAAGGGGACTAAACTTAAAAAATCAACCGACTTTCAGGCCACTTCCCTTGCCTGGACCTCACCCCACCCCCCCTGACGGGTTCTTCTGGAGGAAGTATGTCTCATCTGACTACATGAACCTTCCTCTGGTCTTACATCTGGCCCGTTATGGCTCAGGAAGTAGGACCTCCCAGCGTAGAGACTTCCTGCCTCTGGCCCCACCACCCTGACATGATTGTTAGGGGTGGGAAGAGGCTCCGTCCCTTATAAGGCTGACCAAGATTTCCTAATTAAGTTCAGCACTTGGCGTATCCAGGCCTTGTCCTTTTGCCGAGCACTTCTAATGGACTCCTGCAAGAGTTATCGAGGGATACAGGCAGAAAAGCCAAGTAAATCTGACCGCATATTATCTAAAACAATACTAAAACTGGTAAACATCCCCTAAATAAACCAACTACCTGATATTTCAAGCCAAATATGTTCCACATAAAACGGAGTCATTTGCATTTCCTACTCAACCTCCAGTTGAGCTTCAGACCCCATATTCTCTCCATCATATACACCAACTACTTCCACCTCTGTAATATTGCCCACCTCTACCTCTACCTCAACCCATTGGCCGATGAGACCCTCATACATCCCTTTGTCGCTTCCAGACCTGACTATTTAATTGTTCTCCTGAGCAGCCTCCTGTACTCTACCCTCCATAAACTTCAGCTCATCCAAAATTCTCTGCCTGTATTCTACCCATACCAAGTCCTGCTCACCCATTACCTCTATCCTCATTGACCTACGTTGGCTCATGCTTCAAATTTAAAATTCCCATTCTCATGTTTAAATGCCTTTATGGCCTCAACCAACCCCCTCCACCCCCATCTCTAGACCTACAATCCCCTCTATTCCTCCAACTGTAGCCTTGTGAATCCCAGCCTCTCTTTGTCCGACCATTGGTGGCAATGCCTTCAGTCACTTATGTCCCACACTCCGTAATTCCCACCATAAACTCTTCCGATTCTCCATCAAAATCTTCTCCTTTAAAACCCTCTTTAAAACACAATGCTTGGCATCCATTTTCTGATTACACTTTTATGAAGCATAGTGGGGCATTTTTCTACATTAAAGGGGTTATATAAATGCAACTTGTTGTTATTGTTGTTGTTAATTGCTTGTGTAATTGGTTTTAAAATGATTATTGACTGGTTGCTAGACCCAATCAATTCATGTACAATCCTTTAATTGTCAACTATCATGCTGCAAAACAAGAGGCTTAAATCTGTATCAGAGCTTGCAATAGTTTTAATTATACTATTGCAGGTAAAGTAACTGTGCTGACATAAGAACATAAGAAATATTGCAGGAGTAGGCCATTTGGCCCATCGAGCCTGCTCCGCCATTCAATAAAATCATGGCTGATCTTCTTCCTCATCTCCACTTTCCAGCACTATTCCCATATCCCTTGATTCCCTTAATATTCAAAAATCTATCGATCTCCGTCTTGAATATACTCAACGACTGAGCCTCCACAGCCCTCTGGGGTAGAGAATTCCAAAGATTCACCATCCTCTGAGTGAAGAAATTTCTCCTTATCTCAGTCCTAAATGGCTGACCCCTTATTCTGAGACTGTGACCCTTGGTTAGAGACTCCCCAGCCAGGGGAAACATCCTCCCTGCATCTACCCTGTCAAGCTCTGTAAGAATTTTGTATGTTTCAATGAGATCACCTCTCATTCTTCTAAACTCTAGAGAATATAGGCCTAGTCTACTCAATCTGTCCTCATAGGACAATCCCCCCATCCCAGGAACCAGTCTGGTGAACCTTCGTTGCACTCCCTCTATGGCAAGTATATCCTTCCTTAGGTAAGGAGACCAAAACTGTACACAATACTCCAGGCGTGTTCTCACCAGGGCCCTATATAATTGCAGTAAGGCATCTTTACTCTTATACTCAAATCCTCTTGTAATAAAGGCCAACATACCAATTGCCTTCCTAATTGCTTGCTGTACCTGCATATTAACTTTCAGTGATCCGTGTACAAGGACACCCAGGTCCCTCTGAACACAAACATTTCCCAATCTCTCACCATTTAAAAAATACTCTGCTTTTCTATGTTTCCTACCAAAGTGAATAACTTCACATTTCTCCACATTATATTCCATTTGCCATGTTCTTGCCCACTCACTTAGCCTGTCTATATCCCCTTGAAGCCTCCTTGCATCCTCCTCACAACTTGCATTCCCACCCAGCTTTGTATCAGCAGCAAACTTGGATATATTACATTTGGTCCCCTCATCCAAATGATTGATGTAGATTGTGAATAGCTGAGGCCCAAGCACTGATCCTTGCAGTACCCCACTAGTTACAGCCTGCCAACTCGAAAGTAACCCATTTATTCCTACTCTCTGTTTTCTGTCCGTTAACCAATTCTCAATCCATGCTAGTATATTACCCCCAATCCCATGAACCCTAATTTTGTTTAATAACCTCTTATATGGCACCTTATCGAATGCCTTCTGAAAATCCAAATACACCACATCTAATGGTTCCTTCCCCTTTATCTATTCTGCTAGTTACAACCTCAAAAAACTCTTAACAGATTTGTCAAACACGATTTCCCTTTCATAAATCCGTGTTGACTCTGCCCAATCCTATTATTATTTTCTAAGTGCCCTGTTACCACGTCCTTAATAATAGATTCTCGCATTTTCCCTACTACTGATGTCAGGCTAACTGGTCTGTAGTTTCCCATTTTATCTCTCCTTCCTTTCTTAAATAGTGGGGTTACATTTGCTACCTTCCAATCCACAGAAACCATTCCAGAATCTATGGAACTTTGGAAAATGACAACCAATGCATCCATTGGGGGTGATTTTCATTCCGAAGTCGGGAAGGAGGCGGGACTACAACTTTCGGGGTTGTAGTCCCACCTCCATCGAGATATGGCCAATCCACGCAATTTTCCCTTGTTTGACCTTGTTGAGCCCGCCCAGCGGTCTCAGCAGGCCAATTAAGGGCCACCCGGCAACAGGTGATGTCACAGACTGAAATTTCATCTGTCAAGACGTTTTGACAGATGAAACATCAGTGTTTCACAGCTGTTTGAAGCTGTCAAACACTGACAGTCTTACTTCTAACCTGAGTCCTTCTACACAGACTCAGTTAGAAATCTCACCGGCACAGAAAGCTGCAGGCTGTCACTTTTGACAGTTTGCAGCCGTTCTGCTTTCTGTGCCGGTTAGATGAGGGACTCCCCGAACCTAAAGGAAGGAAGGCTGTAAAGGTAAGTACAAGTAATTTAAACTTCTTTACACACTTTAGACACACCAAACACACTTACCTTTGCACTCATGCACACATCACTCATCTGAACACCGACATCTCGACCCCTCCAAGTCCTTCAACCTGACGGCCCGACTCCTCTAACTTGGCGTGGTTTGGAGCCATCGGGAATCCCACACTTCAAGCTTTAAAATAGGGATTAGGCTAAAAACTGCCTGTTAACAGGCAGTTAATTGGCACTAATCCCTTCCTGCCTCGGGTAGGTGGGTCCCAGTGCAGGGCGGGTACCCGCCTCCTTTGAAATTTACATGGAGGTGGGTTTGGGGCGGGATGGTGTCAGGACCCCCGAATTCTGGACTTCAACCCCCCCGCCACCTCCAATCCCGACTCCACGGGTCAATGAAAATCGACCCCATTATCTCTATAGCCACCTTTTTCAAAACCCTAGGATGTAGGCCATCAGGTC
The DNA here is from genome assembly GCF_052327205.1 of Somniosus microcephalus. Lineage (NCBI taxonomy): Eukaryota > Metazoa > Chordata > Chondrichthyes > Squaliformes > Somniosidae > Somniosus > Somniosus microcephalus. Next base: position 57,800,900 of record NC_141003.1, read on the forward strand.
CAAGGGATTTATCAGCTTTCAGTCCCATTAATTTCTCCAGTACTATTTTTTGTACTAATACCAATTTCTTTCAGTTCCTCATTCTTGCTAGAGCCTTGGTTCTTCACTATTTCCGGGAAGGTTTTTGCGTCTTCTGCCATGAAGACAGACACAAGGGCCGCGATTTTACCCTCGGCGGCGGGTTGGAGTTGGGTTGGCTGTTCGGCGGGTTCCGGTCCTGCTGCCGGTTTAATCCGCTCTGAAATAATGATTTTGCCTTAATTGGGCTGATTAAGCCCATTGAGTGCACTACCCAGCCCAATCAGTGGGTTCAGGTCTGCTGCTCGCCTCTGCTGACGTCTTCCATCCAGCTGCATTTAAGGGGCCCTTGCAGCCTTGTTTTTCATTCCTATTCTGATGTTTCTCCGTGCGGCACATAGCGAAATGACTGCTTCAAGACCAAAGGTCTCTCCAAGATTCGATGATGACTCCCTCCATGCTCTTGCCGAGGGAGTGAGAGGGCGTCAAGAGGTACTGTTCCCCTCAAATGGACGGAGGAAGCCTCCTCAGCAAACCGAGGCAGCCTGGTTGCAAATTGCTGAGGAGGTTAGCGCCAGGGCTTTGTGTGCACGCACCTGGGTTCAGTGCCGCAAAAGGTTGAATGACCTGCTACGCACAGCAAAAATGAGTATAACATCATGCTTAACTTCAATCTGCTCCCCATCTCCTCTCATCACCAGCACTCTGCATTGTCAACCTACTCTTGCACATCCCACTTTACCCTTACATCCCTTGCACCCTTAACCATCCCTCTCTCTCTAGGTACACAATCACTTCACCATTTTACTATGCACCCCTCACACTCGACATCACTGTTATGGCAGTGACAACAACTAACAACGCACAGGAAGGGCCCTTGGTATTGGCATCTCACTCCATCTTTGTCTCCCTCTAAGCATCTATGCTAGGGATTCTCTACACTCACTCCAACATTCTCACTCAAACTCCACTTGTGTCCCTCATTGCAGGAAAAGAGAGCCCACAATAAGAGGGAGAGGGGCAGGACAGGAGGAGGGCCACCTTCCATTGCACATTTGACCACCGCTGAGGAGGCTGCTATCGACATCGTCGGAGGTGCTGAGGAGCTGGAAGTGGGGGACGGAGAGATGGGCACAGTAGAGTAAGCTGGTGACAGAATAGATTTGCAACCCTCTCATTTAGATTGCATGAGTGACTGATATGGCATCTCATGTTCATACAGATTGAGTCCTGATCATCTGCACAATTCAATGTGCCTGCAACGTTAATATCACATGTCTAATGCATGCCTTTACTCCCCCACAGGACCATCGAGAGCCCCCTCCCCACTGTCCAGGAGGAAGAGCAGGATGACTCCTCAGAGGAAGCTGCAACCTCTGAGGGCGCAGTGTCAGCAAAATTGAGCACAGCCAGCACCAGCGCAGAGACGCGGACCTCGGTGGGTTATTCGCGAGATAGATTAGTGTTGTCACCTGGTGTATCACAGCTCACAAGTGAGCATCAGCAGATGGTGGAGACAGGGACAGCAGTGGAGAGTCCTCATCGGAGGCCGCAGGGCGCTCCTAGCTCTGCTCAGCTGCATGTGGACCCTGTGCCGCTGGGGCCATCCAGAAAGAGAGCAGTGTTGGAACTTCAGCAACAAGTGCAGGAGTCTCTGACATGGTTTGCAACCACTGTAACTGCGAGTGTGCAGAGAATGGAGGAGTCCATCTCTAACATGAGCAATGTCGTGCTGGCAGCAATGGCGCATGAACGTTCCATCATGGAGAGGGTGGCAACCTCCTTGGAGGACATAACTCGCCAGACTCAATAGAGCATGGTGACTCTTCTAAATAATGGTCTGCTATGGAGGATAGATGGGCATCTATTGAGGAGAGACACCAGAGGTACATGGACGTCCCCGTTATGAGGACTATCAGCACAGAGACGGGTCCTCATGGCCCCACTGATGTGCAGCAAGGTGCTCTCCAGCTACTTGCTAGCAGTGAAGTGCGGGCGACCCATGAGAGGGATGTTGGTGGTCGACAACAAGGAAGTGTGGGCTGCTCTCCAAGCGCTCACACTCCTATGCCACTGCGGAGCCCTCGGTCAGAACCCCAGATTCCTCACCCAACTGAGATGGCTGTCTCAGCCCCTTCACAGCCGCAGGAGGAGCAGACTGTTGCCGAGCACTCCCAGGCTGCCAAACCCAGAGGACACCTGCCAAAGTTGTTGAAGCAGGAGCAGCATGAAAGTGAGCAAGGTGCCTCAACATCTGCTGAAGCCACAGGGGAAGCACCACGTAGAAGCATGCATAAGAGAAAGCTAACACACAAATAGTCACAAGGGTATTCACTTGGGAGTTGTGATGTAATACAAAGTGAAGATTATCATCGTTATTTGAATTGTAATAAAGAAATGCAATGGCAAAGATTCAAAGAGTTGGCCTATGTGTACTCAGAAATGGAAGTGTCACAGTGAGGTGTCAGGGCGCCTTTCATCTGTAATGATGGTGGTGAGAGTGATAGGAACCCACAGTTTATTGTACAGAGGGTGTATGGTGTGTTAAGAAGGTCGGCCAGACACTGATTTCCACGTGCCAGCCACATGTGTTTGAATCTGGCATGGATTAGTGCATCCCTTGCCTCACGGCCAGCAATGTGCTCGCATGCTGGTGGAACTGGCACATTCGCCTCTGCAAGGTGTCCCTCATCTGCCGCCTCCTCTTCCTCTTCTGAGGAGGCTGTGCACTGAACCACGTGTTCCTCAGGTAGTTGTAAGCCATGTTGCAGTGCGATGTTGTGCAGTGCACAGCAGACCACGATGATTCTGGAGACCCTGGCTGGTGAGTACTGTAGGGCTCCACCTGATCTGTCAAGTCGGGGAACACTTCAGCAGTCAAGGACATTCAGCCTCTGATCTTTGGGTAAGCATTCTCCAAGGCGGCCTTCGAGACACACGACAACGCAAAATCGTAGAGCAGAAACTGATAGCCAAGTTCCGCACTCATGAGGACGGCCTCAACCGGGATCTTGGGTTCATGTCACGCTACATGTAACCCCACCTGATGTAGGGTCATCCAGACTCGAGTCGTCGTTGGCTTGTTCTCTCTACACAGATGCGGCCGGACCTGCTGTGATTTCCAGCAAAAAAAATGTTTTTTTGTTTTTCATACAGACCCCAGCATCTGCAACATTTGACCCCTTGTGACCCCACCTCATTGTTCTTTGATGTAATGTTTTCCTGACTAACCTGTTTGGACACCATTCACACCTTTGATTGCTGTGATTATCTCTCTGCCTAGGTGTGATAAATGGCAGTTAGAAAGATTACCTGTAATCATCTGGCATGATTCTCTGACTATATAAGCTGTGTCTTTATGCATCTCTCCACTTCACCTGATGAAGGAGCAGCGCTCCAAAAGCTTGTGATTTCAAATAAAACTGTTGGACTATAACCTGGTGTTGTGTGACTTCTTACATTTGTCCACCTTAACATCATTAGTTTAAAGCTCTGTCTACTGCTCTAGTTATTCGGTTCGCCAGGACACCGGTCCCAGCCCGGTTTTCAGTGGAGTCAGTCCCAACGGAACAGCTCCCTCTTTCCCAAGTACTGGTGCCAGTGCCCCATGAACTGAAACCTCTTCCTCCCACATCACTGTTTGAGCCACGAATTTAATCCTCTAATCTGTTTGTCCCTATGCCAAATGTTAAATTTGTACAAATAACCAGATTTAAAATAGTCATATTAGGAACAATAATAATTTAAGGGAGTGAAAACAGATTAGTCTGATGTTTTGGTGAGTAATTGGCCATTCCATCTGTATTGTTATTCCTGCAAATTTACACACAAATTTCAAGTATTGCCATGTGCACTAGTACAACCCAGTCAACCATGGAATTGTGGTCATGGCTTAGTTGTAGAGGCTATTGACACAATGGGCTGCAGCTGTTATAGCTGACAGTAAAAAATTAAGGGAAATTCAGAACTGCCAAAAATGTATAGTCCTGTTACAACAAAGGACAAAATCCATTTAGTATTATTGAAAAGACTGCAGCACAGTCACAGTCCATCACCATGTTGGTGGGTAGTGAGTTTTTTCATCAGAAATTTAAGCATTAATATTCAATGCCCACAGTGCAGAATGTATGTTGTTCTTGGGTTTGTGAGAGTCCTAATGATGGAGCAGAATGAAACTCAATACACGGTTAATTTTCCAACAATATAAACATTTCTCCAAATTTCATTTGGTATTGTGCTCAGTTTCAATTGCAGACAGATAGACAATAGGAAAGGGCTTTCCAATTGGGGTGACATCCTCCCACCACAGAGATGCTCCCTGACTCTGACCAACTTTCGATCCTAAGTTATCTGCATGCTGGTAACAGAGTTCCCAGCATCCACCAGGCACTTGCACTGAACTGGGACTGGAAACTTGTTGAGGCAGAGCTTGGAGTCTGCTTCAGGAAAAGGAAGAAGGCAGCCTCCAAGCTACCTGGAAAATGGTTAATTTTTAAATTTAAAGTCTTGCTGCTGCTTCTGGGGCCTCTTCATGATCATGCTCTGAGTGCAATTGCGAGGGTCCATCTTCAAAAAAACCTCTGAGTCCCCCTCGGCTGACCTTTGAACGCTGGGAGCCAAGACTTAACAGGCAGTCCTTGTGTTTGGTATCTGCAAGGCAAATATCAGCAGGCACAGCGGAAGCTATATTTCTCTGATTTAAATATCATTTTATGGGTCCGCTCTGCCCCCATACAGGTGGGGGTAAAGGAGGGCATGCTGCAGAGTGCATTCCCAAACAGTTCTTCAGCACTGTGCCCAGATGTGCCAAGAACCAGGGGGAGGGGCCTGGAAATCTTAAGCCTCTATATGGATTAAGATCATTGACAGCTAATTTTGAATAATAATACAAAAAGGCAGACCTCATTATTAATTTTCTACCAAAGGTTAATGTGTCTGAAGTGCTAGGATTTGTACTATTTTGTACATTTGTCTCCTGAAGGATCAGCACATTTTGAAGTACTGCAGTTCCTCAAATACAAGTCTGTCCTAGAGCAGAAAATTCCATTTGTTCAGCTTGAAAATGTCAAAAGTTCATAACATTGCTTTGGCATACGAGCGCAAAGAGCAAATTTGTTTTCATGAATTTTTTTTAACTTTTAGTACAAAAGAAACTGTTAGGAGTATTTTAAGAAAAAAAAAAGCTCCATCATTGCTTTACAGGAAATAACAGCGTGACCTGATGTACATACTGCTGTCCTAGGAATTATTGCTTGCAGGCGTTTGGAATTAATGTTTATACCCTGACATCCAGGATGACTAGATTTTCCCAAGAAACAGTTGTTTTGGAGAAAGTGACAAATGGTCTCTTGGTCTGTTCTGAACTAGTTGGAAATATAGGATCCACTTGAAAACTAAAATGTGTCATCAATTTTTATTTAGTTTTCTGTCTTCCAAAATATATTTTAGTATGTTGTTCTAGTGCAAGATTGTTTGCATGATGAAGTCATTTCTGGCAATAAAATACTTCAAATTCAAAACAGTCAACTATGCACTATTCTGGGATTTAATTTTACAGAAGGCAACAACAACAACAACTTGCATTTATATAATGCCTTTAACGTAGTAAAACGTCCCAAGGTGCTTCATGGGATTATCAGACAAAAGTTGACACCGAGCCACATAAAAAGGAGGAAAGAAAGGTAGCGAGGCGGAGAGATTTTGGGAGGGAATTCCAGAGATTAGGTCCTAGGCAGCTGACGCACTTGGTTTTTTTTCTTGTTGTGGTCGGCTGAAACAATCTTAAGATCAGTTCCTTCTTTATAAACTAAAATGACCTCAATGACCTCTACTCTTAGAAAACCCTCAAAAGTATCAGGCATTCACTTTTGGTATTCAAACACGCTGGAAAACAATGCAGCATGCAACTGCTTTGAGGACCAGTGTGCAGAATTTTTAAGCAGCTTTGGCATTTCAGAAACCTAAGGGGTAATGTTAAACCTAGCACCCCGGTGGGAAACTGACACAATCAGATCGGTCGCCTGTTTACATGAGTTAGGTTAAAATCACCCCCTTAGACTACCCTCTGTGACTGCGGTGCGTTATCCTCCCCAATCTTCTTCCTATACCTATCCTCCATTGTCCAGCTCTGCAGGATGACCCTTAAATGGTTGGATTTCTATCCATCCAAACGCAGCCAGTGCATTTCCAGCAATAGCTTCTCTTTCCTCCACTGTTCTGCCACTAAGGATCTATCCTTGGCCTCTCCCCTTCTTGATCTACATGCGGCCGCTCGGTGACATTAACTGCGACGTGTACACTGATGAAACCAGGTCTACCTCTCCACTACTTTTCTTGACCCCTCAGTGTTTATCTGTCATCAAGTCCCAGGTAAGTCATAATTTCCTGCCGCTCAACATTGGGAAAATTGTAGCCATCTTCGTCAGCCCGCATCACAAAACTCCAATCTCTTACTACTCCTGGCCACTCTCTGACTGAATCAGACTGTTTGCAATCTTAGCATCTTGTTTGACTCTGAGCTCAGCATTAAACTCCACATCCTATCCATCATGAAGATCACTTATTTCCACCTCTGCAACATTGTCCGCCTCCACCCCTAACTCAGCCTTGCACAGCTGAAACACTTGGAGTGATTTTAACCCTGTCTGCCTGGTGTAAACTGGGCATTTAAAATTGCCTGTGGGGCTCACCCGCTGATGTTTCCCCATTGGGTCCTATAGGGTATGATTTTAAACTGCTCTTTTGAGTAGGTAAGGACACTCGCAGTCCTTCTTTAAATATGCAGATCGGACTCCGACTGCTACTTTAACCTTGGGCCTGAGCGGAGAAGCAGCTGTGGCTTACCCACCAGGGCAACTTAGCAGGAAGAGGAGTCGGGGCCCGAAAAGGACCAAAAGGGTTTTTATACTTTTTTTCCTTGTGAGGCTGGGGAAGCATAGTGCTCCTCCGAGTCTCACAAGGAAAGTTTAGGCCTCCCTTGATGTGCCCCCCACCCCCAATCTAGTTTGGCGGCAGCCTCCTGCCATCCGAATTGTGCTCCTGCCCGTCGGCCAGCTGCCACTTCCTGCCAGTTTCAGGCGGGAAACTCCCTGGGGCATGCAGATGAGGCCTAACAGTTAAAATTGCACAGGCCTCACGAAGCCGAGGTCAGGACGATTTGCCGCCCGCCTTAGCTCCTGCCTACCCGATTCCTACCCCTAGTTAAAATTGGGGTTACTATGTCACCTTCACACTTGACTATTTCAAAACTCTCTTTGCTGGTCTGTTATTCTCCACCTTCCATTAAATCCAACGTTCATAATTCTAGTGCTTGTATCCTGTCTCATACTAAGTCCCACCACCCCTGTCCTCGCTGATCTACACTGGCGCCCAGTCTCCCAACACAATACATTAAAAACGCTTGTCCTCGTCTATAAATCTCTCCGTATCTTTGCTCCACCCTGTTTTTGTGATCTCCTCCAGCTGGAAATGCACTTTGCCTGTCCTCGTGCTCCTACGCAGTGTTACCCCAGTGGCTGCAGCATGGCTAATGGAAGGCTGCTGACTTTCAGTGGGGGAGACTGCAGATGGCCTTGCAGGTCAACCTCGAGCAGCTCTGGGCCTAGAAGGCCTGGCAGTAGACTGCACCATCTCGGCATGGGTGGCAGCAGCCTGGGCTGGCTGGCTGACAGGCAGCAGCAAGGCCACTGGCGGAGTGGCAGTGATGGGAGTATGAATGCTGTCATTCTGAGAGAGGACAGCAGGTTCGTGCTCCACGGAGCTACTGCCACTCCCCCAGGGTGCCGCCTCAGCAATCCTAGTTGGAGGACAGATTGCTGGACTGCTGTGACAACCTGCAAGCCCCTTTCCACACTGGTAAATGCAGCCACGATAGCAGCAGTCTGAGCTTGCATGGCAGCAAACTGAGCTTACATGACAGAAGTCTGAGCTTCCATAGCAGCACTCAGACGTTGGGTCACTTCCGCTTGTGCTGCAATGGAAGCTGAGACATCGCCCATCAGGCTCTGCATCATGGTTGGGTCCACAATGGAGTTACCCATCACTACCATCCTGCAAATCATGGGCTCTAAACTCTGCGCAAAGCCCTGTACAAAGTTGGAGCCGGACTCCTCCATGCTTCTTGACAGTGATAGCAGGCTCTCTGGCAGGCTAGCCAAAAATGTACCAAGCATTTCTGTGTCATGTCCAGATTCCACCTCTATGCTACCTTCTAAAGTATGTGCAGTGCCAGTTTCTGAGCTGATGCCTGCGAGTGTGAGATCGAGTTACGGTGTCTCTTCTTCTCCATCACTCTCCTCTTGCTCTTCCTGCACTGGCTAGCTAGGCTGGAGTTCTTGGGTATCTGAAAGGAGAAAGGCACAAAGTTGTGGTGAGGGGAGGGGTGAAAGCAACATATCCATGCTTACACCATCAGCAGCTTGTAAGTGAGAAGAGATTGTGGGATGAGGGGAAAGTGGTATGTGAGAAAGAGGGTTAGATATGAGCAGATCGTCTTCTTCAATAGTTTCAACCTTGCCGATCACCACGGTCTTAGTGACAGCCCCTCTAATAATGTCGAGCACAGTCTCCTCCAGCTGGGTCAGGATATGCAGGCTTCCTCTTCCCCCACCGGTTAGCTGCTACTGCCTGTGGTTATGAACCACCTTGTCCTGCAAGAAAAAGGGATGTGTGTCAGTGAGTGTGGTGCAATGTGTTTGGGTGATGTGCCTGTCATGGTTGAATAGCTGGCAGTGTGTGCAAGGTGTGAGATGTGAATGTGAGGCTTGCAGCAGCGGTAAGTGTGTGAGGGCAAGGTGAAGCTATGAATGTGAGGTATGAGTCGTGATTGATTGAGATTGCTGGTAGGTGAGTGATGGGGGTGTGGTGCATTGAGCAGTGTGTGAGGCTAGTGGTGCAGTTGGTGGGAGACGGCTTTTGAAGATGCATTCACTGACCTTGACCACTTGTGTGAGGTCATTGAACTTCTTTTGGCACTGGATCCAGGTCCTTGGGGCAAGACTGCTGGCAGTGACCGCTTCGGCTATCTGCTCCCACAGCCTTCTGACTGTGTGTCTGGAGGGCATTCTGGTCCCTTGCAAGTAGAGGATCTGTCTCCTCCTTTCTACCCCCTGCACTAAGGCCTCTAGTGCTGTGTCCAAGAACCTTTGTGCCTTTCTCCATCTGTTGAGCCATTACTGAGTACCAGTTGGCTTGACAAGCACTCCCAGCAGCTGCTGAATGCAGAATACACCTCACCTTTAAGAGGTGCAGACTGCCTTTAAAAGTGGAGCTTTAAGCTAGCTTTAAATAGAGCTAGCCTCGCACAAACTTCAGCCCCCCACTGAGCACTCAGCCACGCTGGGCTACACGCATCAATCATGCCAATTAGCAGGCACCACAAAGGCCACGTGCTGCCTGCATTACTTTCAACGGGCGCGGGCCGATCGCGCATCACGATATTTGCGCCCGTTTTCGGGCCTAATCGAATTTTTATCTCCTAATCTCTTCCTTCTTGGCTCAGTGTTAGTTCCCTGTGCCACTTTGTGAAGGGCCTTGAAACATTTCTTTATCATAAGAGCACTATATAAATGCAAGTTTTTGTTATCCCAAAGTTCAAACAGGGTAACAATTCCCACTTAAAGTTATTTGATTGTACCCAGAAATATTAATTCAAGAACCAGGCCTATACAAATATGGTCATTTTTGAAATGTGTTGGGAATCATCCAGGCTGACTCTTTACCTTTTTATTTCCCATCAATCACAGAGCCAGAAGTTTTGGGAAGGTATGTTTCTGGAGTGAAGACCTAATTCTGGAATAATGCCAGTTCAATCCTTTAATGGCCATAAATCTAAATATTTAGACTTGTACTTGAGCTATTTTCAGTTCTTTGTGTAATGAATAACATTTTGAGTGAAGCAGATATATTTCCATAAAAGGGTTCAGCAAAATTGCTGAGACAAATGCCAGTTAATAAGGAGTTCTCTTTAAATTGTCATCGTTTTCAAAAGAGTACAAAGAGTTCTCTGATGGGGAGGGGGCGAGAAAGAGTGGAAAAGAGAGAATCTAAAATGTGTTTTACAAAAGTGTGCGGGGAGGATGGAAAAATGTGTAAATAAAACAGCACTGAATTATTTTAAAAACAAACAGCGGTGGATGGCTCCTAAATAAAGGTGAAGTTTGAATCTATTGCTGCAATGTCCTTACAAAGAGGGTGAAGTAAATAGGCCATTTTGAGGTTTAATTTACACCTGCAGTCAATGGATGATAAATGTGGTAATTCAATCAACTTAATGCACATGAGATTCTGATGCATTTCAGGATGCAATATCAATTACTTTGTATTCAGTTATGAGATTTAAAGTACTGTGCTTAAAAGGTTCAATGAAGTAACACATTGGGGTAGATTTTCAACCTGCCGCTGTGCGTAAACCTGGTGTTGTAGATCAGCTGCCTGTTATGTAAACTACCTGATTTCATTTCCATGATTCAATGGCCGGTGCGATCTGTAACCCCAGTTTTGAAAATCTACTCCATTATGTCAATAAACATTTTCAGATTATAGTTAAAATCAGGCAATATTAAATTGCTTTGTTTGTACAGAAAACCATAGCAACATTTTCTTCAAGCCAGAGAATTTGTATCAGATGGTTTGTATTTGTTCTGTTAATTGTTCCAGATGCTTAGAAGTTTCTGTTTCGAGATCCTTCAGTAAATCATGGGGGGCCAGGGGGGTGGGGTGGGGTGGGGGAGGGAGGCTTTCTTCCTTAAATGAATGTCACCATTTTTCGTTGTCGTTCTAACCACAAGTCAGAAAAATGCTTGTTTCAATAAATATTTGAATGCCTGGAAGTTGATAGTTCCTCATATATTTTCTCAGTTTGAAAGAGTATGGGAAAAAATTCTAAATGTGGTTTAGTGACTTTATGACGGTGGAACTTGACCCATTATATAATTAGTTTAGTTTGTGCTGGGATTGCTAAATTGCACGTTTGGACCTAGGTTTCTCCAAGTTTCTAGTCGCACTTGGAAACTCCCTTGAAGGAGGTAACGAGCAGATACAAGAAGAAATTAAGCAAACTGTTCTGTCAATTCAGATCACTCTTGTGCATTTCTCAGCAGTCAGTTACACATGGTAACAGTAAGGGCCTGGGATCCAAGTTACTTGTCTGCCCTTTCAGTTATAGAAATATTGCATAGCACCTGGAAAGAAGGAATGAAAAAGTACAAATCTTTCAGATAGTATAAGATGACATTTCTCAGCCCCCGCGCCCCCCCCCCCAAATACAAAAAGCAAATGACAGTGTGGTTTTATTAATCCAACAGAACCTTTTTAAAAGGTTAGCTTTGGAATCTGTACGAAAATGTGTTGTAGCAGTGGGTGTCAAACTAATGTGATATGTCATAGGATTTGTCCATTAGTAACATGCGTCTTATCAGAGATCATAGCATGCAAGTGGTTAGTGTATTGAGAAATCAACACGAGCTACCTTAGGCAGCCTAACAAGTGTGAATTGATCACTTTTAACTTCAACAGCATTTCCCATAGAATATTCACATGGTGTATTAAGTTAAATTTGCAACAAAGCTGCTAATATTATGATTGATTTTGTTATATTGCACAACTGTACAGGGTCTATGGGCTGAATATTAATCTGCAGGAACGGGTGGGTTTGGGCGCGGGTGAGGGGTTAAAACCGGTGAAATTGATAGCGCAAAGGGAAGCCGACTCCAACCGCTGACTTCTGCATTTCACTCAAATGCATTAGGCTGCGTGCGCGCAACCCCCTCAGGAGAGCAAGTTGTCAATTACCATATGTTAATCGCTCAATTAGAGCAATATGTCAACACACTTTTGAGTTTAATGTCAGGTCCACGGGTTTCCCGGCCTCCCTGAAACTCGCCAGTGAAAGCAAGGGATCTCATATATGCCAACATATGCAAATATGCCAATAAATACTGAGTCCTCACAGCTGCTTCCTTACCTGCTAGTGCTTTGTTCACAGTACTTTGGCTGAGAGGTTACTTTCTACACTTTGGAGGTTTGCTCTATCACATCAGGATGGGTGCCACTTATGCTGCCTTAGATTGGACTTCAGATGAGGACCAAGATGACCAGCAATATCACCAGCAACAGCACCCGCAGCCTGCTGGTCGAAGCCCACTGCCGCTGATTGGAAAGGAAACCCGGAAGTAAAATGATAATGAGGTGGCTGAGTTAAAAAGCCACTGGCAGACGCGCTGAACTTACTTCCAGGTTTCTTGTGCGCTATTGGATCATCCCCGCTCCCAATGTGTCCCAAACTTAAAATCGGGGCCAATGTTTCAGTGCACTTTACATAAATTGGTCAAATTCATATCATAGAAATTACGATACAAAAGGAGACCATTTGACCTATTGTGCCTCTAATTATATTTTCCTGCCCATTCTCTATATTTTGTATTCTTCCTTTCCAATCCTTATCCAATTCCCTTTTGAATGAAAAATTCCTTCTGCCTTCCCTCTGTCTTCTAGTGATAACTCTGAATTTGTTACTGATTTGGCATCCAGTAGAAACAATGGCCCATATTTTCCGACCCCCACGGGTGTGTACGCGCCCATAGAGACCGCGCAAGTTCCGGGTTTAGGCATACGAAGCAATCCAACGCATGCCCAAGAAAAGTGCCTCTGCGGGTGGAGAGTTGCGCTATTTGCTCAACTTCCGCCCGCTGAAAAGCCATAGAATTCTTACGCCTGGTAAAAGCAGGCGTAAGACCTGCTTTTACCAGCATAAAGCATAAGAGTTTAAAAAAATAGAAAAATAAGATTTTATCACTCACTTATAAATTAAAAACCTTATCCAATAAGTTTATATTAAACCCCGTTTAAACATATTAAAAAATTCAAAAAATTACATTTTTGTTTAACTATTTAATTAAATGCCATTTTAATTAATTTTATATATGTAATGGTTTTTATTTATTTATTTCAGTGTGTTGGTGCATTTTTGTAGTCATCCCCATTCATACTTTTGACAGTTCTGTGCATACGGAACTGTCAAAAGTATGAATGGGGATTCCCTTTTTCCATTGGTTGAGCTGGCCCATGTGATCCCGGGGCGCTGGCGAACCGCATGCACCCCTGGGATACATGGGCCTCCGCGCATTTCCAAGAGGAGAGGCCCAGGATCGGAAGCCTCCGTATATCTGGGACCAGCAGGTAGGTTCGTAGATTTTTTGCTGATTGGAGGCATCCGCCCGCAGGAAGCCTCCGATTGGAAATTCAGCCCAATCTTTCACTATTTACCCTCTCAAGACCTTTCATAATTTTTAAAACCTTTCTTAGGATCCTTTTAACCATTACTGTCGCAGTTAAAATAAAACAATTTTTCATGTTTTTCTTCTTAAGTAAACACTGTTGCCCGTATCTTAACTCTCACTAAGTCCTGTTCACCCATCTATCCTGTGATCACTTGGCTACAGTGCCACCCAGTCAATCAATGCCCAATTTTAAAATTCTCATCTTCATGTTCAAATCCGTCCATGGCATCACCCCTCCCTATCTATGTAACCTTCTCCAGCCCTACAACCCTCTAAGAACCCTAACCCTAACCCAACTCTGGCCTATTGTGCATCACCCACTTCCTTCGCCCCACCATTGGAGTCAGTGCCTTCAGCCATCTAGGCCCTAAGCTCTGGAATTCATTGCTAAACCTTTCCATCTCCCTCCTCCTTTAAAGATGCTTCTTAAAACCTACCTCTTTGACCAAGCTTTGAGCGAACCATCCTATTATCTCCTTCTTTGGCTTAATGTCAATTTTTCTCTGATTACACTCCTGTGAAACGCCATGGGATGTTTTACTGCGGTAAAGGCACTTATAAATGCAAGTTGTTGTTATTCCTGGTATTGTTCTAGCGAATCTTTGTTGTACCATTTCTAGGGATCTAATATTCTTTGTACAATGTGGTATCCAGAACTGCACACAATGGGGGTGATTTTCATTCAGACGTCAGGAAGGAGGCGGGACTACAACTTTCGGGGTTGTAGTCCCGCCTCCATCGAGATGCGGCCAATCCACGCGATTTTAACTTGATTGACCTTGTTGAGCCCGCCCAGCGGGCTCAGCGGGCCAATTAAGGGCCACCCAGCAACAGGTGACGTCACAGACTGAAATTTCATCTGTCAAGACGTTTTGACAGATGAAATATCAGTGTTTCACAGCTGTTTGAAGCTGTCAAACACTGACAGTCTTACTTCTAACCTGAGTCCTTCTACACAGACTCAGTTAGAAATCTCACCGGCACAGAAAGCTGCAGGCTGTCACTTTTGACAGTTCGCAGCCATTCTGTTTTCTGTGTCGGTTAGATGATGGACTCCCGAAACCTAGAGGAAGGAAGGCTGAAAAGGTAAGTACAGGTAATTTAAACTTCTTTACACACTTTAGACACACCAAACACACTTACCTTTGCACTCATGCACCCATCACTCACCTGAACACCGACATCTCGACCCCTCCAAGTCCTTCAACCCGACGGCCCGACTCCTCTAACTTGGCGTGGTTTGGAGCCGTCGGGAATCCCACACTTCAAGCTTTAAAATAGGGATTAGGCTAAAAACTGCCTGTTAGCTACCTGTTAACAGGCAGTTAATTGGCACTAATCCCTTCCCGCCTCGGGCAGGCGGGTCCCAGTACGGGGCGGGTACCCGCCTCCTTTGAAACTTACATGGAGGTGTCGGGACCCCCGAATTCGGGACTTTAACCCCCCGCACGCCTCCAATCCCGACTCCACGGGTCAATGAAAATCGACCCCAATACTTCAACTGTGGCTCACCCAAAGTCTTGAACAAATGCAACACCACTTTCTTGCTTTTGTATTGTGCCCCTATATATAACACCCAGAAGCACATTTATCTTTTTATGTCCTTCCTATCTGCACTCTCCACTTTAATGATCTAAAGGGTCGAACTTACCAAATCGTACACTAGTGCATAGCTTTTGCACTGGAAATGCATTTCAAGAATTTGGGCACGGAGGTTCGGAGGCCTCACAGAATGTTTCAACCATTAAAATTAACCGATGGAAATTCTGCAGGGCTTGCTGACCTCAGCGCCTCAATTCCTGATATATGCTCGAAGTGCGTGAAGCTCAATGCTGGGAGAGCAAATTTATAAAATCTACCTTTAAGTACCTGCACCCCTAGCTTGGTCTGTTGCTTACTGTGCCAACAAGAACGCTAGTGAGACCTCAGTCGCTTCACTGAGGGTTGTACCAAGCTGAGGTTAGGAGTTTTTGTCACACAAACAGAAAAATGGTTAATTAAAAAAATATATGTTTTGGAGTGGTGTCACCTCAGGCTGCTCTCATGCATGTCCAAGTAAGCAGTTACAGAGCTACATTGGCAGACTCTTGGGAGTATGGCAGCTTCCCACCCTCTCAACAGTTAGGTCTGCAAGTATTCGAGAGGGAAAATACTAAATAGCTTGCACACTTTTTTCTTATCCACCCCCAAAAATCTCTGGATTGACAAGAGTTAAAGAATGCTGCTGCTAAAAATGGAACATGCCTGTAATGTTATGCATTTCTTAAAGTATTTGTCTGCAACAGAAATGTGTATTATGCACATTTAAAGCAGAAAAACAACAGCGAGCTTGCTCGTAAATATAAAATGTTACACCATACTGTATGTAACTGAGGTAATGCATTTCCAATCTGCGTAGGCAGGCTAAATTACTGTCAGTATTAAAGACTGACGGATATGATTTCACAACTGAACTGCCCACCTATTGTTCAGTATTAGTAACCCTAGCAGCTTGAGCACTAACTTCCCTGTTAGTCAGTGCTGCAGTACTGACCACAACACAGCATTATTTTACAATCGTTATAAAGCATTCACATATTTCACTGTTTGTGAAAGTTTTGTAGAAATAATGAAGACTGCAGCTGCACTCTTTCTCCTGAATGTTGGATTTTTACTATGTTTGGAGGTTCCTGTGGGATACAACAAAACCAGCAGATTCAAGAATCCAACAAAAAGAAATGGAGCCTGTTCCATCAAGCTGAAACCCGCAGACTGCGATGAAGGTGAAGTCTGTGGTTATCAGATAAACCTTCCGCCTCTCACCATTCAGCTGCCCAAGGAGGCAAAACTCCTCAAAAAGACGGTCAAAGAGGTAAGAAGTCTAACAGCAACAGTAAATAAGATGAAGAATAGGTGGCTGGAAGAAAAACAGAAAAAGCCTACCAGTCGTGATCAAGCTATTGAAAGCATAGAAGATGGGAAGGACGATGACAACAGGATAATGGTGTTGGAGGAGAAAGTTACCAAGCTGGTAGCTTCATTACGGAATGCCAGAAACCAGATCAATGTGCTTCAGGGTCGTTTGGAAGAGAGGAGTATTCTGAATATGGACACTGTTTTGCACTACATTAACAATGAGCTTTCAAATATTAACTACACCGTGAATACATTGAACAACAAGTGCTATACGACTTGTGCAGCTCTAGGTCAACCGCCAGGTAAGTTAATCAGTGTGTGGAATATAGAGTACAGAATTATAAATAATACCATTTTTTATGCTATTAAAGCAGGAGTAATTTTTCCACCTTTATCAATTCTGCTATCATAAAGTCAAAATTAGTTTCCAAGATTATTCAAGCATTTAAATTACTTTTTCCATTCCAAATAGATATAAACTTGAAATTTTAGCATTTTAGAATGGACATATTAAACAATGCAATATTTTGAATCAAGGAGCTTATATGTACTATAAATTGTAAAGCTTTGTTACCTAATAAAGTCAGTAGTAAGAGTTCACAACTTGAAGGTTACTTCAGGTTAAAATACCACTAGGTTTTACAGTAATAGGAGAAATGTATGTAAAATACTTATCACTGCATTTTGTGTTTATTAAGTAGTTATTACAATGTTGTCCATAGATTAAAAAGTCTAGTGTGACATATTTTCCAATCCTTACTCCCTTTCAATTTTTAAGTAAAGTTAGTTTGGCTGGTTGTTCTTTCGGAATAACTTGGAAAGCATTGCCGAGCTTATTTTGGTAACAAAATTTAGAGCAGTCAGGAATTCTATTCCCAAGGCTGTTGGAAAAGCATAAAATTAAAGTACTGCTTCGTGATTCTATGACAAAGCATCATCATAGAAGCATGTAGACAGAATGGTAAACTCTTCAGTTATGGGAGCAGGAAAATTAAAACACTTTGTTAAATTAAGTGCAACTATAGCGGATAGATTTCCTTTGCTATAACCCACCTTCCAGCAGAATATTATTTTAAGCTATATTTGAACTCGCAACAAACCAGGGCATTCGAGTCAAGCCAATTATCATAACCAGGGCTGGGAGTTCCATGATTTACATCTGCACTGAGTACCGCTACCAATCTTTAAGATTCTCTCTGATCACTTACACTGGTAATTGGAGCCATAGATTTGAAAGAACGGTTAAAGCAAATGTAATATTACAACAGAAAATACCATAGGAAGATTGAACTCTTTATGCTCACAATTTCTTTAATCATAAAACAACGATAAGCTGGACTCCTGCTAAGCAGTAGGAAGTTTCCTGCTAATCTTAAAACAGTGAACTGATGGAAAATTAAATATTTCAATAATGCATGTATTGGCCTTATCTAAAAATTTCATCAACTTGATTAATTTTAATGTCAGTTTTATCACAAACTCAGACATTTTTTGTGACTTTCATCAAAGCATGTACAAATTTAAATATTTTTGAACGTAAACAGTTTGCACATTATATTAGCATGTTATTCATTTTTACATTAAAATTAAAAATTGCATTTCTGAAGAGACGCTGAGACAGGTTTTCTTATAAAAAAATTCTATGTAATTGCCTTGCTCTAATTGCTAATTTTCATACAGAATGTTTTGGCAATATTGTGATCTTGAGGGTGGTTACAATGCTCTATGTCATTGAAGGGTTGGGATTTGAGCCAGTTGAATGTTGCAGTCAAACGACACAGCATGACAACCTAGTTTCGGTTGAAACCACAAATGGAACAGATGGTCAGAAACTGAACTACAAAAGTGATTAAGCATGTGGAGATATGAGAAGCTGCAATAACAAGGTTAACATTTGCAGAACAATCGGGTTACGAAGTAACAACTGTCACGCGGATGTATGTAGGGTATATTTGATTAACCTTTGAGCCATGTCCAATCACGAGTCACTGACTCAGACCGGCCGAAGCCACGATGAAGCAAGAATGGACCCTGCGATCCAGATAACTGGACAAACTTAGATAAAAGACAGAACTGAAAGAAGGGGCTTAGCTAACGATGTAAAGTTATAATTAGGTTGTTTTTGAAGGAATATAATTGGGCCGGATTGGCCAAGGAATAAGTAATGTAATAACGGCTATCAGTGTGCTCCAGTCTTGTACTGTATATAAGCTTGTGAATTTTGTTGATCGGGGAGAAGGTGCTCGCACAGACCGCGGGGTCTGAGACTCTTCTCCCAGATTAGATGTGAATTTATTTTCACCCAACAGTCATAATGTCAGTAAAGTGTAAAAGACTAGCTGATCTTAAGACACAATTTCAACTTGGGGGGGGGGGGGGGATTTGTGTGGACAAGGGGCTTCATTTGCATTGGCTCCATCATCTTCTGACCAAAAGCAGCGGGCAGGATCAGATTGTAGGGCGGTAAGAGAAAAAAATATAGTTAATATGAAAAAAAGCACTTAAAAAGAAACAAATGACTGAGAAGGGCTAGACATGCATATTGCTTTTGCTAAACATATCTGTTCTAGTAGTACTGTAATGTTCAAACTTTTACTATGAAGCATGATCATAACAGTTTTTCTTTACAAAAGAAATGCTTCCTTTTTAGATTAACTATGAAATGAAACTATTAGTATTAAATAATATCTTGAGGCACAGAAACCATCAAAGTGCTTCCATCACATTCTGTTAATATTTAATTGTGGAAATAGCCTTTATTGTTTTTCCCTAAATGCAGGAGTTCAGTTATGCCCGTGTTAAAGGGCCATTCTTGGCACAGTATTAATTGTTAGTAAAAAATTGAAAAAATGTTTTAAAATTTGGCCCCAATGTGTAATTCAACCTTGCTTGCTTTCCAAATCATTTCACTGTTTGGAAAGTAGAATTCCTACAATTTGAAACACAGCTAAAACATAGATCACTGTCAATTAAGAATATATATTATTTTCTAACATCTGACTGAGATCTGCTTGTTTAAAAAGCATTCATAATAAAACTTTTCCCTTTTCAAGCTGCATTGTATTTAATGTTGTGAAAGATTAACAGTAATATATACCAATTAATAGCAAACAGTTCAAGCTGAACTCATTTTTTGGTACAAAAGGTGAGGTTAATAACCTATTTCCATATTTTCTTTCAGCGGTACAATGGATAGCTCAAGATTGCTCAGATCATTACAAACTGGGATATCGAAAAAATGGCATCTATGAAATGCCCAGAGGCTCTGACAAAAGCTTTTCAGTTTATTGTGATATGAAAACTCTGGATGGCGGCTGGACAGTACTGCAGTCTCGCAAAGATGGTAGCGTCAATTTTAATCGCACCTGGGCAGAGTACAAAAACGGTTTCGGGAACCTATCAGCAGAATTTTGGCTGGGAAATGACAAAATACATTTTTTGACAAAATCCAGGGACATGATCTTGAGAATTGAAATTGAAGACTGGGATGGCATCCAAGAATATGCCAAATACGATCAATTCTCCATTGCAGATGAAGATCACCATTATCGCCTGACAGTTAATGGTTACTCTGGCACAGCTGGTGATGCAATGCATTACAACAAGAATTACAACCATGATCAAAAATACTTCACCACCAAAGACAAAGATAATGACAAGTACCCTTCGGGTAACTGCGGGGCCTATTACAGCTCTGGCTGGTGGTTTGATGCTTGCATGTCTGCCAACCTCAATGGCAAATATTATAAAAAGAACTACAAGGGCATACGAAATGGGATTTTTTGGGGCACTTGGTACAATACACCAAGTGAATCTCTGAATGGCTACCGCCATGCTTTTAAGTCAGTAAGAATGCTCATCAGGCCTAAAGCATTTGTACCATAGGTACGTGCCAACAATAAAAGTGTCCAAAAGATTATAAAAATACTATTGGAAAACTTTCTCTATGCAACTTCTTTTAAGAGCTTTATTTTAAAACATAATCTATAATACTGGTGCCTCCCAGCTCTAATTCTCTACCACTTCCCTCGACCCCACGACTACTTCCATGCTGTCAAACTGCCTCTCTGAAATCAAGTCATGGGTGAGTCAAAGTTTCCTCCAGCCAAACACTGGGAAGATTGAAGCCATCATTTTCAACCCCACTATAAACTCTGTTCCTTTACCACCAACTCCAACCATATCCCCAGCCACTGACTCAGGGTGAACCAGATCGTGCAAAATCTTAGTGTCCCGCTTGACCCAGAGCTAAACTTCAAGCCCCATGTCCTTTTCATCCCCGAGTCTGCTTACTTCCACTTCTGCCCCTACCTACAGCTCCTAAAACCTCTTGCATACTTTTGTCACCTCTAGAGTTGAGTTCTCCAATGGCTCCTGGCTGATTTCCTATCATCCACTTTACATTAACTCCAACTTGTCAAAATGCCAGCCATTCATATTCTGTTCCACATTAAATCCCAATCACCCATCATCCTGTTCTTGTTGATTCTCCAATGTATTAAATTTTATATCCTCGCACTCACCTTCAGATCCCTCCAAGGTCTTGCTCTGCCCCATCTTTGCCTTATACACTCTCCCACACCTTTCAGTCTTCTGACCCTGGCCTCCTGTGCCTTCCCCTGTCTCTTTTCCCTAACATCGATGGCAGGTTCTTCAGCTGTCTCATCTGTATTCTCTGGAACTTACTCCGTAAGCCCCACTGTCTTTCCACTTCTCTCTGCACCTTTAAAAACCTTCTCAAAACCCATCTTTTCAACCAAGCTTTTGGTCATCTCTCCAGGGCTCAGCATCTGTTCCTTATTATATCTATGTAAACCGCCTTGGGACATTAAACTGTGATATCAATGCAAGTTGTTGTAGACAGAAAAGAGACTATGTAAAAGAAGTATATGTATATGTGGGTGTAAAGTATTTCTACTGATTATTAATGAGTGTAGTTGAGGTGCAACAGGCACTGGCAACATGCGATACATTGAAATGAGGCCCAAGGCCCAATTTTGGGCATGCCTTGGACCTCCCAGTCACGGTGCGGGCTGCCTATGCAGCTTCAAATTTGAGCCCATAAATGGACACAAATTCATTTCTACCCCTCATCTTTTAAAAAGCTGGATGGAGACAATTCGAATGCATCTATTTTCTAATCCTTTTTTAGGGAATTTCAGGTAAATACTTAAGTAAATCAAATAGGCTTTTCAGTGAAAAATAAATATGAAAGAAATTTAGCAAAAATTAGCTTCAGCGGTTAAACTGTAAATACTGATTAATCATTTCATGACTTCAACAGCATTCTCATTATAGCGGACAATAGGAATGTAATTAGTAACTTTGTGCTATACTAATAAATATTCAAAAAGGTTCTTTTAGCTTCAAGTATTTTTTCTACTAGTTACACTCAATATGTTCTGTTATTAGAATGCTCATCCAATGTTAACATATTAATTTGCTACTAAGTACTCAGCAGTTTAATAGTAAGGCCAGAGAGTTGTATCTGGTGTAAATCTGGCTAATTATTAGAGGAGTGCCACTGAAAGAATCAAACTAACTGTACTGTACAATACTGTTTTTGAAAGATGTATTAAAAAGCTGAACTTGGATATTAACTCTTCTCATTATGATGCATTTACTATAAGCACTGAGACCTGTTACAAACACTGTAAAGCTGCCAAAACAAATATTTCTATAATAAAGCAAACAATATATGGTTAATTGTGTGTGGTTTATTCCATTTACATATATGTCATTTAAGAGCAGGGAATTCTCCCATCATCCGGGCCAAAATTACTCCCTCAACCAATACCATCAAAATACATTAACTGGTCTTTTGTCTCGTTGTCTGTGGGATCGTGATGTGTGCAAAATGGGTGTTGTATTTGCCTACATAAGTCATTACATTGAAAAGTAATTAACGTATTTAAAGCACAAAGGGGTAGATGCAAAAGTAAGTGAATTTGGAAAGGGGTAGGGAGATGTAGGGGCGAGGGATAAAATGAAGTGGTTGGAGATGGTCTTGTCAATGATTAAGACCACTGCAGTAGAGAAGCCGCAAGAGAAGGCAAGGTCAAGGAGGTGGCTACACAGCAATTTCCTGTAACTTTTTCTCATCTGCAATAAACTGTAATGCTGTCCCCCCACATTGATAAACAAAGTATAGCCCTTACTCCCAGTAATAAACTGGCTATGGCAGAGATAGGACAAGGTCCTCCCTCCAGCAGAGAGATCGGCAACTAAGTTTACTGGATTTCCCCTGTCCAGCCGCCTTTGACTTTCTTTGGTGGAGCCGGCCAAGAGTTACATAACTTGATGTTCAGCCCCTTCTACTGCAGCATTTGTTTTCAAATCCGCTTCCTGAAGAGAGTGTTGGCTGCCTCTCCTCCACTAACATTGTTTGCTTTCTCAACCGCCCCCCCCACCCACCCCCAACCCCCACGCCCGATGAGATTGTTTGTTGATCCCACTCCCATGAACTGAGAATGCTTGTCGGTTACCTCCCACTGAGTTTGCTTGCTGACACCCCAGAGATAATTTACCGGCATCATCCTCTTACCCCCGCCATGATCGTTTCCCGACTTTACTTACCATTTTCCCTCCTCCATTTACCCATCCTCCCCTCCCATTCCCTGTCTCCTGCTCCTCCTTCCCCATCTTACTTTTATCCACGCCACATCTCCCCGCCGCCATCTCCGTACGCTTCCCTACTTGGGTCTAATAATACCCCCACCCTCTAACCTTGCTTGACCTGAATACTGCCCATGGTCTATTCTCCCTGGGGGTAGTTTTGACTTTGTGCGATAGTGTAAAATGGGTGATAGCGAATCGGTACCCCATTTTACATTTCTCCTGATTTTTATTTCCATTGAAGTCATTAGGAATAAAAGTCGAGAGATTATGTAAAAGGGGCTACCAATTCACTATCACCCATTTTACACAATTGCCCAAAGTCAAAATTACCCCCAGGGAGTCTGGGCCAAGTGCAGTATTCAGGACAAGCAAAATTACCCCCCTTATGTACAACGCCACAGGACATCAACGAGTGTAAATATAGAAGAGAACTTACTTCATCCAGGCACTGAAAGGCAGGACTTGTAGTCACATCTACAGGTTCCTCCTCTTGAAGGACTACTGGTGGAGGTACAGCTGTGATGGTTTCCTCCTCATCTTCATCAATCTCGTCTTCAGATACATTAGAAAAAGGATTTTCCTCTTCACTCATTTCTCCTGGAATATGAATATTAAAAAGTGCAATATATAAAATATGGAAAGGAAAATCGGGCGGGGGGGTATAACAGGTGCCTGATCCAATATCCTCTCTTTACGCCATCGCCGAAAGTTAAAATTACTCCCAAATGCCTGTGGCCTCTTCATTTAGGACCCATACTAACAACTTTTATCTTTCTCCTGCTTTGATGCCGTTTGTATCCCACTAATTTCTCAGTAAAGTACCCATTTCTTTTTCAAAACTTTCCACAGAATTCACCATACACTGACAGTTTATCCCATAAGTTAACAACTCCACTTTAAGATATATGTGGTGGGTCAGCAAATTATCTGTGGAAGACAGCAGGCCAGTGTTGAAGAGAGGAGTATAGGGTGGAAACGATTTTGCTTGATAACCTTTGGTGATCAGAAGAGTATTTGTGCAGAGTAAATTAAATTAAACAGGTGGAGTATTACTATGATAGGATAGATTATACATATTTGTAGAAGGAGTGGTATTAATGGGCAGAATGTCTATGACTTCTAATGGCCCGTAATTTCCGATAGGAGGCTTCCTGCGTGCGGAGGCCTCCTATCGGGAAAAAATCTACGCCCTTACCTGAGGGCTCCCGAGGTCCGGCCATCTCCGATCCTGGACCTCTCCACAGTCGAAATGCACAGGGCCCAGGTATCCCAGGGGTGCATGTGGTTCGCAAGCATCCTTGGGATCACCTGGGCCAGGTCAGCCAATGAAAGAAGGGAATCACCCTTCATACTTTTGACAGATAGACCTGTCAAAAGTATGAATGGGGATCACTGAAAAAAGACACTAAAACATTAAAAACATTTTTTTTAAATCACGTTTTTAAAATGAGTTAAAATTACATTAAATTAAAGATTTTAAACAAAAATTTAATTTTTTGAAAAAAATAATTAAAGTTTTTTATGGGGCTAAAAATAAACTTAGCATTTTTAAAAGTATTTTAAAATTATAAATGAGTGAAACTTTTGTTTTTACTTTTTTAAACTCTTATGCTGGTAAAAGCAGGCCTTACGCCTGCTTTTACCAGACGTAAGATTTTTAAGTGATTTCAGCGGGCGGAGGTTCTGCAGAAAGCAGAACTCTCCCCCCCGCAGAGGCCCTTCTCCAGGGCAGGCATCCGATCTGTGAGGATTCTTGACAGATTCCCGGAAATGCCAGTTTTCAACGCATGTGCTTCACATGCCTGAAACCAGCATTTCCGATGTCCCTACGGGTGTGTACACAGCGCATACACACCTGTAGGCATCGGAAAATACGGGCCAAAGTTTTTATTGAAGTCATGGTTTGATTAGGTTATAAATTATATTCTTGTAGCTCATCATGGCTCTGATTTCATGGGCCAAAATTTGTGGTGTCTTTGCCGGCGTGTGCTCAACGTACGCCATCATAATCCTTCTGAAAGGCCCCGCAACTTTCAGAATTCCGCATGCGCGAAAACCCGGAACTTGCGATCTGTCAAGGTACGCCTTGACAGATCATACAAACCGACTGGAAAAATCACTTTCGCTGGTGCAGAGTTTTGCTATTTGCCCAATTACAGGAAACTTTGTGATATCCGGCACCGACAGGAACGAGCTGTTGCCGTCCCATCAAAACTGCCAGACAAACCAGCGCTAATGTTGAAACATACGGAGATTTTCAGCTCCGTGTGAATCAACAAACCCTGTTGCTTAGCAACAGCTTCAAAACAGTCGGCTGCAGCTTAAAAGCGTCTCTAGCTGAAGCTGTTGCTTAGCTACAGACCTTGCAGAGCCTGACTGAGAAAAAAAAAGCAACAAGAACTAAAAAAACTTATAGGAAACGGCTCCTGAATTTTGCCGGTAGATAGAGCTTTCCGGACTTTTAACCTCTGGATAAACCAAAGTTTCCTGTACTGCCCACGAAACTCTTACGGCTGGTAAAAGCAGGCGTAGGGCCTGCTTTCACCAGCTTAAGGGTTATTATAAATCTTAAATTAAAAATTTAACAATTAAAAATGATGCACAAACACTTAAAATTAGTTTATGCAAATATTGGCCCAGATTAAAATTATTTTTCAAAAAATTAAATTTTTATTGTATTTGGTGTAATGAAGGGACTTTTAAAATTGTAACATTTATATTTATTAGAGTTGTCTAAATTGTTTAATTATTTGAGGATTCCATTGCATGTCATTAGTGGATTCCGTTCGGAAATGACTGCAATGGAATCCTCCTTTCTCATTGGAGGACCTGGCCCACGTGATCCCAGGAACGCTTCCGAACCACCTGCGTCCCTGGGATCCATGGGCCTTTATGCAGGTGTGCGCCTGGAGGCCCAGAACCCGAACTCTCCGTAGCTATGGAGCCAGGAGGTAAGTTTGTAGATGTTTCACGGGTCGGAGGCATACTCCAGAGGTATGCCTCCGACCGCAAGTTCAGGGCTATTATCTTTGCTCTCATTCGATGCTTTTGAATGGCCTCACATAATTAGAGTTTGATATTGTTCTACCATACCGATGTCTGAATAAAAGGCACGTGAATTGCTTATCTGATTTGGCCAATCTAAATAGGTATTAAACTATTTAAACTAACAAGCCTATAATTCCATGCAATTTATCTGATTTGGCCAGTTCAGAATGCACTTAACAGGGGTTTTAAAAAGTCTGAAGCAAAAATAGAAAATGCCAGATACAGTATACATTGCAGGTTGATCAGCATTGAATGAGAAAGAATGATTAACAGTTTGAGTGCAACCCTTCATCATAATGAGTGTGAAGAATAACATATGAAACATCTAGGGGGGAAAAATTGAGTTGTGCCCTCTTTGGGGTGCTAACTTTTAGCGCCCCGGAAAAATTAGCGTCCCCATAGCTACTGGAAGCGTCCCGCCTCCCACTTGGGGCGCTGTGAGGGAATATCACGGCGCTATGTGCCGCAGTATTGCAGGCCTTCCTCCCCTTCTTAAAGGGGAGGGGTCTTGCGCAGTGAGACCCGGGGCCCAGCTGGGCCACTGGGGATCGGAGTGCCGGCGAAAGAACCCGGCACTCAAGAGAAATGCTGGGCTCATGGAGCGCAGCCGACACTCCGCGGGGGGTGGGTCAGGAGGCCGGGGACGGCAGTGGAGGCAGGTGCTGGCAGGCGGCCAGCAACAAAAATGGCTGCCCGGCACCTCGCCTTTAAATGGCGCCGCCCTGGCCGCAGGTAGGCCCCCTTGACCCCGTCAGACATAGCGTCCGGTGGTAAATCAGGGGGCGCTACCGAAGATTGCAGCCAGGGCACGAGCGGGGCGCTGCGCATGGAGATGACGTCATCGCTGGCGGTGCAGCACCACAGGGCGCTAACGGTTAGCACCGCCGCTAACCTCCCGCTGAATTTCACTGGAGGCGTTGGCGGCACCGTGCCCGGGCTCTAGTTGCTTTGTGCCCGGTTAGTGCCCTCTTCAGGCGCTGACGGGAGGCGCAAAACAACTGAATTTTTCCCCCCAACTTTTTTTTCCCTTTCTGATGCTGGTTAATCTTGTATAATTTCAATATTTTGTGTTTTTATTTATAAATGCAGTGAGAAATATAACAGAATGTGTTGTAATACATCAATTTAAATGCATTGGAGTTGCTAAATTATTGTATAATTATTGAAACTTCTAAAAGGGTCTGACATTATCTACAATCTATATTTTTCAAGTGAAATACTCTCAAATTCGGTGCTCTAGTTAATACAGAGGACTGCGACAAAATACAGGAAGACATTAATAAACTTGCAGAATGGGCGTGTAATCGGCAAATGAACTTCAACACAGATAAGTGCGAGGTAATACAGTTTGGTGGGAAGAATAAGGAGGTCACATACTCCTTGGAACCCTCTCCAGTTCAGTGAAGGTTCACGAGGTTGATTCCGGAGATGAAGGGGTTGTCTTATGAAGAAAGGTTGAGCAGGCTAGGCCTATACTCATTGGAGTTTAGAAGAATGAGAGGGGATCTTATTGAAACATATAAGATTCTGAAGGGGCTTGACAGGGTAGATGCAGAGAGGATGTTTCCCCTCGTGGGGGAATCTAGAACTAGGGGGCATAATTTCAGAATAAGGGGGCACCCATTTAAATCGGAAATGAGGAGGAATTTCTTCTCTCAGAGGGTCGTGAATCTTTGTAATTCTCTTCCCCAGAGAGCTAGGTCACTGAATATATTTAAGGTGGTGATAGACAGATTTTTGAACGATAAGGCATTCAAGGGTTATGGGGAGCGGGCAGGGAAGTGGAGTTGGGGCCAAGATCAGATCAGCCATGATCTTATTGAATGGCGGGGCAGGCTCGAGGGGCCAAATGGCCTACTCCTGCTCCTACACCTTAGGTTCTTATGTTCTTATGTAAAATAAGTGTCTAAATGGGGTAGAGGAACAGAGGGATCTGAGGATACAGATCCACAAATCACTAAAAGTAGCGATGCAGGTTAATAAGGCCATAAAAAATATTTAGTAATACTTCGCAAATATGTTTTTGATTAACGTGTTCATGTTTCAAGGTTTTTGGGTAGGAGGGAAAATATCAGTGGTTTTCCCATAGGAAGGGGAAAAAAATCCCAAAACAAATAAACCAGCTAAGAATAAAATCAATAGGGTCAGACCCTAATCATCCTTATATTTCACTACATTACAACAGTTCAAAAAGTACTTAATCGGCTATAAAGCACTTTGGGATGTCCTAAGGTCGTGAAAGGCGCTACATATATGCAAGTTCTTTCTTTCTTTCTTATATCCTCCTAGTGGCTGACTACAGTGCTTATATGAGCTGTGGCCTAACTAATATAGCAAAGGCATCCAAATAGTGCCTGGAAGGATTCAGTGGCAAAGAAACTGTCTGCTTGCTGAGATGACTAAAAATTGCAGCAAAAATCCAAGCAGTATCTGCATCAGTGATACATACCTTAGTGGTGCGCATATCACCACCTAGGCAGCAGCAGGTTTGCGAAAAATGGGTCAGAGGGGTTAGCCACACCACTTAAATGCTGTGGTGTTGGCTCTCTGCAGGCCTTTGGTAACATAGAACTTCTCCAGTTTTCACCGGAAAACATTTAATTCATTTTATTCTCATGATTCTTACTAGGTTTTTAAAACAAAAACGAAACATGTTTCCAGGAAATTTAAAAATAAACTATAAATGAAAATTTTAATCATAAGTAATGGCTTAGGTTGTTCTTGTTACCCATTCCACAAAGAACATCTCAATCCGAATAGGGGCAAAAACTATATTATATATTAAAATGTATTGAAAACTTGAATGTCAGGCTGTCTATGCAAAATCCATTAATAAAAATGTCAATGTTTATTTGCAGTACCTGTTGTGTCTGTAGGTAGCACTGTAATTGGCATTTACAGTGCTAAATGCTTGGTACAGTAACATTAAGTGCAAAGCACATCAGTGATGCTGTGCTTTGCCTGTGAGAGTCAGCATGCAGACCCAGTACAAAGACACTGGGTAGCAGCACATATGTGAGCAGTTCTCACACTATCACAATTTGTGGATGAAAAGTAAGTGTTGCCTTGAACTGAAAAATAGTTGAAAAAAAACCTAAAAGTATATATTTTTTAAGTGAAGTTAGTACTCGCTTTTGCCCGAAACTGAAATCAGCTTGACCCGGCTGCGAGGCCTGATCCACAGGCTTGAATTCCCCCCTCAAATCGAATTTCATGTCCCGATGGCCAACCAATGATCCACAACAATTTTCTACAATTCTTCTGAATATGAAACTTTCTTATCAACTTTCACAATCTACTTTCATCAACAAAAATTAATTTTTTTAAACTGCAATGTATGCCAAATCTAAAGAAACATATACAATAAAAATGTTTAATATTACAGAAAGTTTTTGGATTAAACTGACAAAAGTTGGCGCTGAAAGTCTACTACAGTCCTGCATTACAACAGTAAACATTTTAAAAGTACTTTATTGGCTCTAAAGCGCTTTGGGACGTCCTGAGGTTGTGAGAGAATCTATAGAAATGCAAGACTTTCTATCTTTCTTTCTTTCATTCAGTCTTTAAAGGATTAAACCTCTATGGTTGAGAGTTGCTAAAAGTACTGCATGGTTTGACCAACGCCTTGTCTTTGGAATATTGGGTCCAATAATGTGGTCTCTCTGTACCAGGGCCATCTGCTCCTTGGGTGTTGTGCGTGCTTGTAGCATATTGCACTGACTTCTTGCAATAAAACACCCCATTAACTTAAATACATTCCCAACATACAGCTCATTGAGTGCTGGGAGCACACAGAGATCAGGGCGGGGAATTATCTGCCACTAGCAGTTCTTTAAATTAAAACTTGCTCTAACTAAAAAAAAGCACAAACTGTTAAAATAAAAAGGGATGTGTTCTTTCTATATAGTACCAGTAGCTATTAGAGAAATATTCGCAGGGAAACAGGAACAGATCAGATGGGGTGTAGCTTTAAGAAGCTCTCATTCAGTTCATTTCTTGCAAAACAGTAAAAAAGCGGTTGTCTTCTTTGGAACAGAGGAGGCTGAGGGGAGACTTAATTGAGGTGTATAGAATTATGAGGGGCCTAGATAGAGTGGACAGGAAGCACCTATTTCACTTAGCAGAGAGGTTAATAACCAGGGGGCATAGTTTTAAAGTAATTGGTAGAAGGATTAGAGGGGAGTTGAGGAGAACTTCACCCAGAGGGTGATGGGCGCCTGGGACTCACTGCCTGAAAGGATGGTAGAGCCAAAAACCCTCATCGCATTTAAAAAGTAGTTGGATACGCACTTGAAGTGTTGTAATCTACAAGGCTTCGGACCAAAAAGCTGGAAAGTGGGATTAGGCTGGACAGTTCTTTTCCGGCTGGCATAGACACGATGGGCTGAATGGCCCCCTTCTGTGTCGTAAATTTCTATGATTCTATAAAAGGTTAACAGTGAAAGAACGTCGAAGCATTGAAACAGGTGAAAACTGAGCAACTACGGGTTGCAAGTCATCCCACTTAAGATGAAGGACCAAACATATGGGAAGTGGCATGCCATGCTGTGCCATTTCATAAGGGCGCCAAGTCTCTGGAGTGCTGTTTCGGCACATTGAAAAGAAAGAAAGACTTCCTCAGGACGTTCACAAACAACAATGTGATAATGACCAGATAATCTGTTTTAGTGATGATGGTTGAGTAAATATTGGCCAGGACACCAGGTAGAACGGCCCTGTTCTTCTGCAGTATAGTCCCACTGTGGGGGCATCCACTTATCTAAGTAAACATTGGGGTCTTAATCAGCATCGTGTATGATGACATTCTCACATTCCCTGTGCACCAGCTGCTTAGCAGGCCTAAGCACCACATAATGTCAGATGCTAGCACCTGGTGCACCAACACAATGGTTGCTGAACTTTGCATCATCAGCCCCATTGCTTACATAAATGCAGAAGTCATTTATTACCCTAAGCACTTACTGCCACCTGGTGGTATTTTAATGAAGTGCAGTATTATAATTTACATTTAATTCCATTATTGGTATTATTATATCACTCACGGATACTTGCTGGTAAAATATTCAAGATGGTGCACAATGGAAGTTTTCCACAATGGTGGAGAGATGCACGATGAAGCTGGGGTAAATGAGGGGTTAATAATGGTTAAATGGGCAATGGAGCGGGGGATCTGGACGTGGAGGGCTGGATTTTACCAACCTCAGCGGGTCTGTGGCTTGCCACGCCCGTGGTGGGTCCCGGCCACACAGCTGTGTCGATCCCGGCCTCCGAAATGATTTTACCCTGGTGGGGTTTGTTAAGCCCGCCCTGCGAGGTTCCCAACCACTTAAAAGGAAGCAGGTCTGATGATGTCATCTAATGACGCGTCATCAGCCGGTTTCCTTAAAAGGGCCATGGCCACATTCATTTTGACAGTTGTGCTGTCAGTGTTCTACAGCATTGAGGTGCTGCAAACACTGACAAACACTGCACAAAGGTGCACGGCTGCACCCAGGCTTTCCAATGACTGCCTCCATATGCTTATGGAGGGACTCACAGCACGCTAGGAGGTTCTCTTCCCTTCCAATGGGCGGAAGGGACCTCCCTAGGACACCAACGCAGCCTGGTCGCACATTGCACAGGAGGGCACAAGCAGGGATATGGTCAGGAGGACCAGGCTGCAGTGGCACAAACCTTTCAATGATCTCAATCGATCACGAAACGTTACTGCAAAGCCACACTCAACCTCATCCTGCTGTGCCACTCATCACATCCCCATCACTC
This sequence comes from Somniosus microcephalus, assembly GCF_052327205.1. Taxonomy (NCBI): domain Eukaryota; kingdom Metazoa; phylum Chordata; class Chondrichthyes; order Squaliformes; family Somniosidae; genus Somniosus; species Somniosus microcephalus. The sequence goes on from NC_141003.1 coordinate 57,832,519, forward strand.
TGCCTTCCCTACCCTACTCCTGCACATCCTTACTCACACCAACTGACCTTGCACCTCCACCCATCCCTCTCTATATTATCACTTCCCCATCTCACTATCGACCCCTCATGCTCACCCTCATCCTTGTCCAATCATACCAACTAACAACACACAAGGGTAGGCACTGTTCATGTTAAGTTTCTGTTAATGTGTTGTCAAACATTGAAACCTTTATTTTCAACACTTTGCCTTCTTGGACAGATTTGTGTGCACCTTTGGAAGTGGCTTAGTGAGTTCCAGTGAATGGTGAGACATAACGTTCCCCCCCAAACGGTGATGAGTGTGAAGGGAATGGCTTGGACATTGTAGGGATGCTTTGTGGTGCTGGTGTGGGGTGGTGCCAACCTGGCGCATCATGTAGCAGCCAGGGTGTACAGCGTCAAGTGAAGTAAATATGGCCATGGTGAGGCCATCGCTGGCAGCAATGTGGTCAGGTGCTGATGCCGTGTGTCCTGTCAGGTGATTGCGGAGAAGGTTGGTGTTGTTGTTGCTGCTGCTGGTGTGCCTGGTGATGCTGGTGTGCCTAGTGATGTTGGTGTTGGGGCTGATCGTGGTAGGATTCTGAGGACCAAGGAGAGATTTTTTCAAGGGTACCGATGCTGCTGGAATAGATGGCATGTGAAGTAGAGATGACAGAAGCGATCTGTCAATGGTGAGAGAGGTTGCTCCAAGGAGGTGACAGTGGATAGAGAGTTTACGCCAAACACTTCCAAACTGCATACAGCTCAAAAGTGTCTTCCAAATCCTGAAGACTCCAGCTTCTGACATTGGAAAGTGAACAGCTGTGAAATGGTAGCTTTTAGAGTCATAGGGGGGAAAAATTCAGTATCGCCTCGTTTGGGGCGCCATTATCGGCTGTGCGCAAAGTTTAGCGCCTGGCGCTAATTATCGCCTCCGACAGCAAACTTGGCTTTTTTCACCCCTGGAGGTGATTGGAGTGCTAAATCAGGCGCTTCACATCTGTCTTAAGGCACAAAGGCCAAGGAGCGAGGCGCTACCTCAGAGCGCTGGTGAAGCTCATGTGATGTCAGTCAGCAATGGAACACAGACACACTGGCACCGGCCAATTCTTAAAGGGGAGTTCTGATGAATGGTCATCGACCTGAAACGTTAAATCTGTTTCTCTCTTCACAGATGCTGCTTGACCTGCTGAGTTTCTCCAGCATTTTCTGTTTTTATCTTAAAGGGGAGGGTTGATCTTGGTCTCCATCCACATCCTGCTCATTGCAGCCTTGAATCTCAGCCTGGAGAGACCTGTACATCAAATCTGCTGGAAAGAACAATGGAGAGACCCAGGGAAAGAGCTCAGAGTGCAGCCCCCACAGTCTCTTCTAAATCGATACAAGGGCAAATCAAGATGAACCTGCCAAGTGCTGCTCAGTATGCAAAACTCCTTCACACAGTATTGAATCTCTCCAGAAGTCTCTCTCTCTCTCAGAATGCGTGGTGCAAAAATGTCACCAACAAAAAAAGGCAGGAAGCGGTCGCCTTTAAATAGCGCTCCCCCAGTCCCTTCCCGACTGCAAAACGCTCCCCTCAACCGGTCGTTGCTAGCGGCAGGTGGTAAGGCAGGGGGCGCCACTCAATTTCCAGTCCGGGGCGCTACCAGGGCATTGCGCACTCGACTGACATCTCGATCTGCCGGCGCAGGAGATTGTGGCGGCAGTGTTTAGCGCCGCCGCAAAATGTCTAGTTAATTTCGCAAGCAGCGCAAACATCGCTGCGCCCGGGCGCTAGTTGGTTTGCGCCCCACTTAGCGCCCTCTTAAGGCACGAACGGGAGGTGCAAACAACTGAATTTTTCCCCCATAGAGTTATACAGTACAGAAAGAGGCCCTTCGGCCCATCGTGTCTGTGCCGGCCATCAAGCCCTGTCTATTCTAATCCCATTTTCCAGCACTTGGTCCGTAGCCTGCTATGGCATTTCAAGTGCTCATCTAAAAGCTTCTTGAATGTTGTGAGGGTTCCTGCCTCTACCACCCTTTCAGGCAGTGAGTTCCAGATTCCAACCACCCTCTGGGTGAAAAAGCTTTTCCTCAAATCCCCTCTAAACCTCCTGCTCCTTACCTTGAAACTATGCCTCCTGTTTATTAACCCCACTACTAAGGGGAAAAGTTCCTTTCTATCTACCCTATCTATGCCCCTCATAATTTTGTACACCTCAATCAGGTCCCCCCTCAGCCTTCTCTGCTCTAAGGAAAACAATTCCAGTCTGTCCAGTCTCTCTTCATAGCTGAAGCGCTCCAGCCCAGGTAACATCCTGGTGAATCTCCTCTGCACCATCTCCAATGCAATCACATCCTTCCTATAGTGTGGCGAGCAGAACTGCACACAGTATTCCAGCTGTGGCCTAACCAGCGTTTTGTACAGCTCCATCATAACCTCCCTGCTCTTATATTCTATGCCTCGGCTAATGAAGGCAGGTATCCCATATGCCTTCTTAACCACCTTATCTACCTGTCCTGCTGCCTTCAGGGATCTATGTACATGCACACCAAGGTCCCTCTGATCCTCTGTCCTTCCTAAGGTCCTACCATTCATTGTGTATTCCCTTGCCTTGTTAGTCCTCCCAAAATGCATCACCTCACACTTTTCAGGGTTAAATTCCATTTGCCACTGTTCTGCCCATCTGACCAACCCATCTATATTGTCCTGTAGCCTGAGGCTTCCCTCCTCGCTATTTACCACTCCACCAATTTTCGTGTCATCTGCGAACTTACTGATCATACCACTTTTGCAGCTGTCACCTATTCACAGCAATGGAGAGTCATTGAGAACCCGACACACTGTCGTGATCCCCGAGCGACGGGAACCTCTTGGAAAAGTTGGAAAAATGGTAAGTACCTGGTAAAATTCTTTTTAAATACCTTTAAACTACCTCTTAATGATGTTAATTGGCTGGCCCGCTGCTTGGTGTCGGGTCTGTGAAGACAGACCCGGCACTTTGGAAACTTACAAGGAGGCGGGTTCAGAGCGGGAAACCGCCCCGCTGTCAATCTTTTAGATTTTGACAGCAGACCCGCCTCCGAAGCTGCACTCTGAGCGGCGGCAGAATTCCAGCCGGAGAGTGTGGGGTGGGGGTTGGAGATATGGCAAGCATAGAATGGGGGATTGGGAGATTCGGATATTGGGGTTCAGGGACTGGGAGATGAAGAGGTTTTGGCAATAACTTTTGGAAATAAATAAAATTAAAATGTATGTTGTCATTCAGATAAATTTGGAGCCAGGTCAAACAGTTATGCGACCCTGGAGAGTCAGAAAGTGCCAGTGGTGAAGTGAAACGGGTGGTGTCGTGACAGGGTGATGAGGGGAGTGGATAGGGCTTGGTGGTGTGTTCGTGGCATGCAGATTAAAGAAGGAAGATTTACATTGAAACAAAGAAAGGGGGTGAACAGGAGTGTGGTTAATGTATCAGTGGGGAGGTATTAAAAATTGTGAAAAAAAAGAGATTACAGTATAAAGGAAGCAGCAGTGTGGTACCAGAGATCAATGTTGCTGCTGGCAAGGTAGTGGAATCTGAATGATAGCCATACAGTGAGCACAGATATTGTACAGGTCGGAGTTTCAGTTAGAGTTGGCTTTAAATTTCAAAGGTGAATGGGTGAGGATGAAAAGGGTGCTGGGAATAAGAACATAAGAAATAAGAGCAGGAGTCGGCCATACGGCCCCTCGAGCCTGCTCCGCCATTCAATAAGATCATGGCTGATCATCGACCTCAACTCCACTTTCCCGCCCGATCTCCATATCCCTTGATTCCCCGAGAGTCCAAAAATCTATCGATCTCAGCCTTGAATATACTCAAAGACTCAGCATTCACAGCCCTCTGGGGCAGAGAATTCCAAAGATTCACAACCCTCTGAGTGAAGAAATTCCTCCTCAACTCAGTCTAAAATGGCCTACCCCTTATCCTGAGACTATGCCCCCTAGTTCTAGACACTCCAACCAGGGGAAACAACCTCTCAGCATCTACCCTGTCAATCCCCTTCAAAATCTTGTATGTTTCAATGAGATCACCTCTCATTCTTCTAAACTCCAGAGAGTATAGGCCCATTCTACACAATCTCTCATCATAGGACAGCCCTCAGCCCAGGAATCAATCTAGTGAACCTTCGTTGCACCGCCTCCAAGGCAAGTATATCTTTCCTTAGATAAGGAGACCAAAACTGTGCACAGTACCCCAGGTGTGGTCTCACCAAGGCCCTGTACAATTGTAGCAAGACGTCCTTACTCTCATACTCCAACTCCCTTGCAATAAAGGCCAACATGCCATTTGCCTTCCTTATTGCTTGCTGTACCTGCATGCTAGCTTTCTGTGTTTCTTGCACAAGGACACCCAAATCTCTCTGAACACCAACATTTGAAAGTTTCTCACCATTTAAAAAATATTCTGTTTTTCTATTCTTCCTACCAAAGTGAATAACCTCACATTTCCCTACATTATACTCCATCTGCCACCTTACTGCCCACTCACTCAGTCTATCTATATCCCTTTGCAGACTCGGTGTCCTCCTCACAGCTTACTATCCCACCTAGCTTTGTATCGTCAGCAAACTTGGATACATTACACTTGGTCCCTTCATCTAGGTCATTAATATAGATTGTAAATAGCTGAGGCCCCAACACTGATCCTTGCGGCACCCCACTAGTTACAGCCTGCCAACCTGAAAAAGATCAGTTTATCCCTACTCTCTGCTTTCTGTCTGTTAACCAATCCTCTATCCATGCTACTATATTACCCCCAACCCCACGAGCCCTAATCTTGTGTAATAATCTTTTATGTGGCACCTTATCGAAAGCCTTTTGGAAATCCAAATATACTACATCCACTGGTTACCCTTTATCTACCCTGCTAGTTACATCCTCAAAAAACTCTAATAAATTTGTCAAACACGATTTCCCTTTCATAAAACCACGTTGACTGCCTAATCATGTTATAATTTTCTAAGTGACTTGATACCACTTCCTTAACAATGGATTCCAGCATTTTCCCGATGACTGATATCAGGCTAACTGGCCTGTAGTTCCCTGTTTTCTCTCTCCCTCCTTTCTTGAATAGCGGTGTTACATTTGCAACCTTCCAATCTGCTGGGACCATTCTAGAATGTAGGGAATTTTGGAAGATCAAAACCAATGCATCCACTATCTCTTCAGCCACCTCTTTTAGAACCCTAGGATGTAGGCCGTCAGGTCCAGGGGATTTGTCAGCTTTTAGTCCCATTAGTTTCTCTAGTACTTTTTCTCTACTTATATTAATTACCTCACCCTCATTAGACCCTTGGTTTCCCACCATTTTTGGTATGCTTTTTGTGTCTTCTACTGTGAAGACAGATACAAAATATTTGTTTAACGTTTCTGCCATTTCCTTATTCCCCGTAATAATTTCTCTTGTCTCAGCCTCTAAGGGACCAGCGTTTACTTTTGCTGCTCTTTTCCTTTTTACATACTTATAAAAGCAGATTGTAAGAGTTTCTACATTTCTTGCTAGTTTTCTCTCATATTCTATTTTTTCCCTTTTTATCAATTTTTTGGTCAACCTTTGCTGGTTTCTGAAACTCTCCCAATCCTCAGGCTTACTATTATTCTTTTTTTTTTTTTTTTTCACAGAAACCACACAGTGCAGATAGAGGCCATTTCGGCCCATCGAGCCTGCACCAACACATATCCCACCCTATCCCCGTAACCCCACGTATTTAATCCCCCCAACACTAAGGGTCAATTTATCATAGCCAATCAACCTAACCCGCACATCTTTGGACTGTGGGAGGAAACCGGAGCACCCGGAGTAAACCCACGCAAACACGGGGAGAATGTGCAAACTCCACACAGACAGTCGCCCGAGGCTGGATTCGAACCCGGGTCCCTGGCGCTGTGAGGCAACAGTGCTAACCACTATGCCACCGTGCTGCATTATAAGCTTCTTCTTTCAATGTAATGCTATCCTTAACTTCTTTAGTTAGCCACGGTTGGATCACTTTTCCCGTGGAGTTTGTTTCTCAATGGAATGTATTTTTGTTGAGAATTATGAAATATTTCTTTAAATGCTAGCCACTGCTTATCTACTGCCATACCTTTTAATCTATTTTTCCAATCTATCATAGCCAACTTGTCCCTCTTACCCATGTAATTGGCTTTATTTAAGTTTAAGACTCTAGTTTCGGACTTAGGCAAGTCACTCTCAAAATTAATGTGAAATTCTATCATATTATGATCACTCTGCCCCAGAGGATCCTTTACTATGAGATTGCTAATTAACCCTGTCTCATTACACAATACAAGATCTAAAATAGCCTGCTCCCTGGTTGGTTCCATGACATATTGTTCTGGGAAACTGTCCCGAATGCATTCCATGAACTCGTCCTCCGGACTACCTTTGCCAATTTGATTTGTCCAGTTTATATGAAGATTAAGTCCCCCAAGATTATTGCATTACCTTATTGCAAACTCCTACTATTTCTTGATTAATATTCTGTCCAACGGTATAGCTACTGTTAGGGGCCTATATACTACTCCTACCAGTGTTTTCTGATTCTACTTCCTGATCTTCCAAGCCGAGATGCTTTCTCGCTACTGTCCTTATGTCATCCTTTATTATCAGGGCTACTCCCCCTCCTTTACCATTCTGCCTGTCTTTTTGAAACGTCAAGTACCCTGGAATATTTAGTTCCCAACCTTGGTCACCTTGCAACCACATCTCTGTAATGGCTATTAAATCAAACCCATTTATCTCTATTTGTGCCCCCTCTTCAGCAATACTTGTAACAGCTGTTTGCCTTGACCGTTCTCTTTAGATTTCTAAATTTCCCCTCACCTGACCCCCCCTTTTTTTTAGTTTAAATCCCGATCTACAGCCCTAGTTATTCGATTTGCCAGGACGCTGGTCCCAGCCCGGTTTAATTGGAGCCTGTCCCGCTGGAACAGCTCCCTCTTTCCCCAGTACTAGTGCCAGTGCCCCATGAATTGAAACCCATTTTTCACACACCACTCTTTGAGCCATGCATTTAACTCCCTGATCTGCTTGACGCTATGTCAATTTGCACGTGGCTCAGGTAGTAATCCAGAGATTAGTACCCTTGTGGTTCTGCTTATTAATTTAGACCCTAGCTCCTCAAACTCCCTCAGCAGAACCTCATCCTTTCATCCTTTAGAAGACCGATCTGGAGACAAGAAGGAGAATAAACATAGTTAACTAGAACCAGAGAATGAGGTGTTGGCTCCAGTCATCTCTATCATTATTAATGATGGTAAAGATGAAAGTATGGGGGAGGGGCAGCATAGGTATGGGAAATGTGGGACAGGCATCCTGGAGTGTCAGTGGTATTCTAGGGCCTGATAGGGGAGACTGGGAGTCTGAGGGCTTGGGTGATGGGGCAAGTTTTGAGATTTGGAAGTAACAGAGAGGGTCTTACAATGTGGGAGTATTGAGAAGCAAAGTCTCTGGTTCTGGCATCAAGGAGAAGGGGTTGTAGGATATGGGAGTAGGAATGATGGTTCTGAGGTGAGGGAACATTGGGGAAACAGATTGAAGGGTTCAAAAAGGATGGTGAGGGATCCAAGTGAATTGTAGGCAGGATTTGGAAGTACTGTAATGGATAAGGCCATAATTCTGCATTTATTATGGGGCCGGAGTCTTTGGCAGTATTGGGGACAGGATCTGTCAGTATTTGGAGGGCAAGGATTGGTCAGTATTTGGAGGGCAAGGATCTGTCAGTATTTGGATGGCAAGGATTGGTCAGTATTGGAGGGCAAGGATAGGTCAGTATTTGGAAGGCACGGGTTGGTCAGTATTTGGAGGGCAAGGATTGGTCAGTATTTGGAGGGCAAGGGTTGGTCAGTATTTGGAGGGCAAGGATTGGTCAGTATTTGGAGGGCAAGGATTGGTCAGTATTTGGAGGGCAAGCCCTGGCAGGCCAATTTGTTAAAAGTAAATCATGTTGAACCAACTTGATCCGAGTTTTTTTGATGAGGTAACAGAGAGGGTTGATGAGGGTAATGCGGTTGACGTAGTGTACATGGATTTCCAAAAGGCGTTCGACAAAGTGCCACAATAGGCTTGCCAGCAAAGTTGAAGCCCATGGAATAAAAGGTACAGTGGCAGCATGGATACGACATTGGCTAAGTGACAGAAAACAGGGAATAGTGGTGAACGGTTGTTTTTTGGACTGAGGAAAGTATACAGTGGTGTTTTCCCAGGGTTCGGTACTAGATCCTTGGCCTTTATTGCAAAGGGAATGGAGTATAAAAGTAGGGAAGTCCTGTTACAACTGTACAGGGCGTTGGTGAGACCACACCTGGAGTACTGCGTACAGTTTTGGTCTCCTTATTTAAGGAAGGATATACTTGCATTGGAGGCAGTTCAGAGAAGGTTCACGAGGTTGATTCCGGAGATGAAGGGGTTGTCTTATGAAGAAAGGTTAAGCAGGTTGGGCCTATAGTCATTGGAGTTTAGAAGAATGAGAGGGAATCTTATTGAAACATATAAGATTCTTAAGGGGCAGAGATGATGTTTCCCCTCGTGGGGGAATCTAGAACTAGGAGGCATAATTTTAGAATAAGGAGGCACCCATTTAAAATGGAAATGAGGGAGGAATTTCTTCTCTGAGGGTCGTGAATCTTTGGAATTCTCTTTTCCAGAGAGCTGTGGAGGCTGGGTCATTGAATATATTTAAGGTGGAGATAGACAGATTTTTGAATGGTAAGGGAGGCAAGGGTTATGGGGAGCGGGCAGGGAAGTGGAATTGAGGCCAAGATCAGATCAGCCATGATCTTATTGAATGGTGGAGCAGGCTCGAGGAGCCAAATGACCTACTCCTGCTCCTAATTCTTATGTTCTTATGTTCTTAACTCTGCCTGGAGGAGCTGGGCAATTTTGCATCCAAGGCATGGACCCCCACTTCTTGTTACAATTCACACCGAGCTGCCTCATTGTCATATGACACCAGTCAGCCGTTCTCTAACTGGAAGAAAACCAGTTTTCAGCAGTGTAATTTCCTGGTCCACCCCCCATGGTTATTTCTTAAATTTAAAAATGACACGTCTAGTAAACAACGGCGATGTTAATAGCGGTTTCTAACCCTACCACCCTAATCTTGACCCCAAACCCTAATCCCAATCACTAACCCGAACGCCCTAATCCTAACCCGAACCACTAACCCTAACCACAACTTCTAATGCCAACCAGTAACCCATAACTCTAGTCCTAATATCCGCTGGCCCAATCCTAGATGCTCAATCCCTCAAAACTGCATTGGTTATAACCTCAACACAATTTTCTAGTTAGTTTCTTATCTTGTAAACCTGAGCCTCTTACATAAATTAACACGTGCAGACATTTGATAATATACAAACCCCAGGATAGCTAGGGACAATGAGTAAAAGCGGACAACAGTCAAGAGATATAGGGGGCAAAATTCGGTTGCTTTGCGCCTCCCGTTAGTGCCCTAAGAGGGCGCTAATGGGGCACAAAGCAACTAGCGCCCGGGCGCAGCACCACTGCTGGCTCCCGCAAAATTCAGCAGGAGGTTAGCAGCAGCGGTAACTGGTAAGCGCCCCATGGTGCTGCACCTCTGATGATGACGTCATCGCCGTGCGCAGTGCCCTGCTCGCACCCCAGCTGCGAACTTCGGTAGCGCCCCGACTTACCACCGGACGCTACGTCCGACTGGGTCAGGGGGGCATACGTGCGGCAGGGACAGCGATAATTAAAGGGGAGGTGCCGGGAAGCCATTTCTGTTGCTGGCCGCCTGCCAGCGCTTGTCCCCTCTGCCATCCCCGGCCTCCTCTTCACCCCCCCCTGTGGGGTGCCAGCCGCACTCCTCTTGAGTGCTGGGCCCCGGGTCGCGCTGCACTAGGCCCCCCTCCCCTTTAATAAGGGGAGGGAGGCCTGCAGTACCGTGGCGAGACGGCACGTTGCACCGCGATATTCCCTGGTAGTGCCCCAAGAGGGATGGGGGAGTGCTTACAGTAGCGCCTCTCCTCCCTCTTGGGGCGCTACCAGTGAATTTTGGGCATGGTGCGCTAATGTTTAGCACCCCGGTGAAGTTAGCGCCCCAAAGGGGGAGAGTCTGAATTTTTGCCACCTAGTTTTCACTTATCCTACTTGCAGTGAATGGGATGGACAACAACTTGCATTTAGATAGCGCCTTTCACATGGTAAAATGTCCCAAGGTGCTTCACAGACAATCAGACAAAAAAATTGCCACTGAGCCAAAGAAGGAGACATTAGGGCAGGTGACCAGATGCTTGGTCAAGCAAGTAGGTTTTAAGCGCAGCCTTAAAGGAGGAGGTGGAGCGGCGGAAGGAATTCCAGAGTTTAGGGCATAGAGGGCTGAAGGCACGGCCGCCAATGGTGGGGTGAAGGGAGTGGGGGAAGCACAAGAGGCCAGAATTGGAGGAACGCAGATATCCAAGAGGGTTTGTAGGCACAGACACGATGGGCCTCCTGATCCCGTTAAGCTGCACGGCCGCAGTCCCGCGCAGGCCGCACACCGGCTTTTAAATGGAAAAACCACGCATGTGCGGAAATTTGAATGGGCCGAGCACCCAAAAATAAATTAAGAGGGAACATCGGTTGTAGGGCTGGAGGAGGTTACAGAGATAGGATGGGGCGATGCGATGGTGGGTTTTCAAAGCAAGGATGAGTATTTTAAAATCCAGGCGTCGCCGGCAGGGGAGCCAATGTAGGTGACGGGTGAAGGGGACTTGGTGCGAGTTAGGAGGCAGCAGCAGAGATTTGCTGGCACTGTAAACATGTAATGAGGGCCTACTGTCGCTTGTTATTCGCCTTCGACATTTCCAGCCCTGGCCCTTCAGGTGTACCTCAGGAGCCGCGTTGCCTCAGGCGAGGGCGGTCGGTGTCTCGATCCACAATCTCTCCCAGTTTGCATCCAGCAATCGCCATTACCATGGCAACACCTCTCTTTATCCCTGCCCATCCATTGGTTAATAAGAGGTGACTTTGGACCAATAGCAAGCCACTAGAATAAACAACCCCTCCTGGAGACATGGCCAACAATAACGATTCCATCGAGTATAAAACCGCCCCTCATGTGCACTTTTAAAGACGAATTAATTTTACATGAATACATATTTTACATATATATATGTAAGCATTAACCTCTCTCCAACTATCCCTTATACTATTAAAACAGAACATTCTGAGGTGGGTCAGTATTTTGAAAAATAAAACATTTCGGTGTAGACCCTTCCACAGAATTTTACACTGCTAAAAAGTTGATTAAAAAAAAAATCAAGTTTATTTTCCATAGATTGGCTTGAATTATGTGGGGGTTTAGTCGTCTATCAGCGCCTTCACTGCTCAGTGTCATGGTTGGCCAGCTGCGAGGGCGTGCACTGCATTGTGGGATTTGTCGTCTGCAGTCGGGTCACTAACCCGCGGAACGCGGTGAGAGCGCCAGTGCGCAGACTCCAACTCCCAGCAGCCCCCTCTCTCCCTGTCCTCGACGACGACAACAACAACAACAACAGCAGTTTGACAGACGACAGGGGAGAGCGAGGACGAGGGAAGGCGGATGATTTGGGCCGTAGATTATTCCTCTTTTCCTCGGGCTGCAGCATGACTTCCTTGGTTGTGTTTTGCAGCAGGGCCTGTCGAGTGGTTTTACTGCCGGAGAGCGGCGGGACGAGCAGCCGGTGTTTTCTGCATTTGACGCCCAGGAGGTCGGTGTCCGCCACTCGACGCCTGGGCTCCAAGCCGAAGGGCAGCACGCTGAGACGCTGGACCCTGCTGGTCGATCCTTTCGGCTCTTTAAAGGTTCGCCTGCCCTGCGACGTGACGGTGAAACCGCTCGACCCGCACGGCTATCCTGCGGCTGACCGCGCTTTCGTGGAGGTCAGTTCCCCCAACCGAGGGGAGAACTTGGACGATGTTCTGGTCAAATATGACAAGGCTCTCAAACAGATGGTAGTGAGTTCAGAGAACGTTAGCAGCGATACTCGCATTGATCTGGTAACTCCACTGAAGTTTGGTGAGTAATTATCTGCATTTTGTGAAACTATCTGAACTGCACTGATTTTTTTTTGAAGGGGGGAGTCGAATCTTTTCAGTAAAATTCTGTTTTGTTTTCTGTTTTGTAATCCAAAAGCGATTACTGCAAACATAGAAACATAGAAGATAGGAGCAGGAGTAGGCCATTCGGCCCCTCGAGCCTGTTCCGCCATTCAATGAGATCATGGCTGATCATCCAAATTCAGTACCCTGTCCCTGCTTTCTCCCCATATCCCTTGATCCCCTTAGCCTTAAGAAATATATCTAACTCCTTCTTGAATATATTTAATGAATTGGCCTCAACTGCCTTCTGTGGTAGAGACTTCCACAGGTTCACCACTCTCTGGGTGAAGAAATTCCTCCTCATCTCTGTCTTAAATGGCTTACCCCTTATCCTTAGACTGTGACCCCTGGTTCTGGACTCCCCCCGCCATCGGGAACATCCTTCCTGCATCTAGTCTGTCTAGTACTGTTAGAATTTTATAAGTTTCAATGAGATCCCCTCTCATTCTTCTAAACTCTAGCGAATATAAGCCTAATTGACCCAATCTCTCTTCATACGTCATTCCTGCCATCCCAGGTATCAGTCTGGTGAATCTTCACTGCACTCCCTCCATGGCAAGAATATCCTTCCTCAGATAAGGCAACCAAAACTGCACACAATACAGGAAAAAGTGCACTACTCTCAGATTATTGCTGTTTGTGTTGCCTCTCTTGTTTTCTTTCATAGATCTTTTAATTATTTCCATGTGTATATAAAAAAAGTGTGTTAGTTGTTTATGATTTTTTTGGAACGGTACCACAGAGAAATTTTAAGAGCTAATAAAAAACACCAGTGGAAATAAATGAAACTACTTGTATTTATATAACGCCTTTCACATCCTCAATGATGCTCAATCAGTGAAGTAGTTTTGAAGTAGCTGAAGTAGTTCTGATGAAAGGTCATCGAACTGAAATGTTGGCTGCGATATTGCCGGAGCTCAGCGGACCCGATTGGTGGCGGGTCAGCTGTGAAATATAAAATGATTGACAGCGGGTCAGGCACCCACTGTCAAAATGCGCACACCTGTATTTCCCGATGTCGGGTCTGCCTGCACTGAGCAGACCCAACAGGCAGCAGCGGGGGACCCGATTCAAATCATTAGTGGCTTGTTTACAGCCACTGAACAATGCTTTTTCCCTCAGCTTTTTAACTTTCACAGGTCTCCTACGGTTTTCCCGCTGTGCCTAGACCTTGTCAATGAAGCTGAGGCAGGAGGTCAATGCCATTGAATCAGCTGATGAGTTGACAGCTTCAAATATCAACTCAAAGCGCCCAGCTGATTCAGATATCTTCCCTTAAGCACTTGCATCTCTAAACTACATTTCCACTACAGATTCAGGATGCTGCAAGTCCTTACACAAGTCTCCATGCAGTCCGAACTCGTTACCTTTCCCACCATTGACAGAGCGCTTCTGTCATCTCTACTGCACCTGCCATCTATTCCATCAGCATGGGTGCACTTCATACTCTCTCACCTTGGTCCTCAGAATCTGACCACGATCAGCCCCAACACCAGCATCACCAGGCACATCAGCACCAACAACCACACCAACCTTCTCCGCAATCACCTGATGCTGCACAGGACAGAGGGCATTAGCACCCGACCCCATTGCTGCCCGGGACTCCAGGGATGGCCTCACCATTACTTCACTTGACGCTGCACACCCTGGCTGCCACTTGACGCTGCACACCCTGGCTGCCACATGATGCGGCAGGTTGGCACCACCCCACACCAACAACAACATCCCTGCAATGCTCAAGCTATTCCTTTCACACTCATCAGCATTGCAGGGATACCGTTATGTCTCACCATTCAATGCAACTCACTAAGCCACTTCCAAAGGTGCACACAAATCTGTCCAAGAAGGCAAAGTGTTGAAAATAAAGGTTTCAATGTTTGACAGCACATTAACAGAAACTTCACATGAACATTGCATAAAACACACAAGTGGCTACCCTTGTGTGTTGTTAGTTGGTATGATTGGACTAGGATGAGGGTGAGGGTGAGGGGTGGCTAGTGAGATGGGGAAGCGATAATGTAAATAGAGAGGGGGTGGAGGTGCAAGGTAAGTTGGTGTAAGTAAGGATGTGTAGGGGTAGGGAAGACAGAGTGATGGGGATGTGATGAGTGGCACAGCAGGATGAGGTTGAGTATGGCTATGCAGTAACGTTTTGTGATCTACTGAGGTCATTGAAAGGTTTGCGCCACTGCAGCCAGGTCCTCCTGACGACATCCCTGCTGGTGCCCTCCTGTGCAATGTGCGACCAGGCTGCATTGGTCTCCTGGGGAGGTCTCCTCCGCCCATGGGAAGGGAAGAGGACCTCCCTGCATGCTGTGACTCCCTCCATAAGCATATGGAGGGAGTCATGGGAGAGCCTGGGTGTAGCCATGCTCGTTGTGCTTGCAGTACCTCAATGCTGTATAACACTGACAGCACAAATGTCAAAGTAAATTTGCGCATGGTCCCTTTAAGGAAACCGGCTGATGAGGCGTCATAAATGATGTCATCAGACCCACTTCCTTCAATTGGCCGGGAAACCTGCTGGGTGGGCTTAACAAGACCAATTAGGGGAAAGTCATGTTGGAGACTGGGATGGAGCTAACAGCGGGTCTGAGACCTGCCACCGACCCGCCAAGGTAGGGAAAATCGTGGCCGTTATCTCTATTTCTCTTTCCACAGATGCTGCCTGACCTGCTGAGCGTTTCCAGCGTTTTCTGTTTTTATTTAAGTAGTTTTGAAGTGTAGTCACTGTTGTTATGCAGGAAATATGGCAGCCAATTTGCACACAGCAAGGTTCTAAAAACAGCAGAGATAAATGACCAGATAATCTGTTTTAGCTGCAGGATAAATATTGGCCAGGACACCTGGAGAAATCCCCTGCTCTCCTTCAAATTGTGCCATGGGATCTTTTATGTCTACCTGAACAGGCGGCTGGGGCCTCAGTTTAAAGTCTCATCTGAAAGAAAGTACCTCTGACAATTCACTACTCCCTCAATAATGCACTGAATTGTGAGCCTAGATTATGTGATCAAGTAAGTCATTCAGTATCTGTGGAGAGGACAGATAAATTAACATTTTATTGTAGACCCTTTGTCAGAACCGCTTCGCTGCTGCTGACTGACTTGCTGAGTGTTTCCAGCATTTTCTGTTTTTGTTTCAGATTTTCAGCATCTAGTGCTTTTTGTTTATATGCTCAAGTCGCTGGGGTGGGGCTTGAACCCATGACCTGACTCGGATGAAGGTTCTACTATAGGGCCAAGCTGACCCAGGTCCATTACATTTTTATGAGGAGGACGGAACATTTTGGCTCAATTTTGTTTGTTGCTTGTTAATTTGTATTTGTGTCCTCTAGTTAGGGATTCATGGTTCAAGTTAAATAGTATGCTTACATGCATGATGTTTAGGGATAGTTAAAAAGTACACCATGGTTCTCATGCAGCTTTTAATGTTGATTGTGGAATTTGAGCTTTGGTTGATTAAATTTGTCAATCATAGTGTATTTAGGCAGAACGTTCCCTCAAATTTAAATGGGTAGCTTAGAGTAGATGATACGATAAGCAGTACATTGCCTTTAAAAGGGATGGACCAAATTATCTGTACCCTTTCCTTTTTAAGCCATTCTGGGTCTCTGACAGAGAATATTTCTATTAACACTGTAGGGATCCTTATTCAAGTAGATATTACTAGTCCTGCACTATGGAAAATATTTGATCTTTTTTATAAAATGCACTATAATTACATAATGTGCCATCCATTTAGGATAAGTAAATATCTGGTTTAGTATGTTGTGACTTGGTTGACAAAAAATATTCAATGAAACTTTTATGTTTCTGTTTTCAGACCTGGACATTAGCACCTTTCATCAAGGATGTGTTAAAATTAAAAAAATGGAGTGTGATAACTGCTATGTGGAAACTGAGAAGGGGCACAGTATCCTGAATTCATTAAAGGTACAAACAATTTTTCTCAAAGAACTGTTTATTTGAGAGTTTTTTTCATTTGTCGAGCATTTTAATTTAGAAGGCAAGTAATGATGACATCGTCAACAACAACAACTTGCATTTATATAGCACCTTTTAATGTAGTAAAACGTCCCAAGGTGCTTCACAGGAGTGTTATCAAACAAAATTTGACACCGAGCCACCTAAGGAGATATTGGGCAGATGGGCGATCGCTTTTAAGGAGCGTCTTAAAGGAGGATAGAGAGGCAAAGAGGTTTAGGGAGGGAATTCCAGAGCTTGGGGCCTTCGCAGCTGAAGGTACGGCCACCAATGGTTGAGCGATTATAATCAGGGATGCGCAAGAGGCCAGAATTGGAGGAGCGCAGAGATCTCGGAGGGTTGTGGGGCTGGAGGAGATTATAGAGATAGGGAGGGGCAAGGCCATGGAGGGATTTGAAAACCAGGATGAGAATTTTAAAAACAACGTGCTGCTTAACCGGGAGCCATTGTAGGTCAGCCAGCACAGGGGTGATGGGTGAGCGGGACTTGGGGCGAGTTAGGACACAGGCAGCAGAGTTTTAGATGACCTCAAGTTTACGGAGGGTAGAAAATGGGAGGCCGGCCAGGAGTGCATTGGAATAGTCAAGTCTAGAGGTAACAAAGGCATTGATGAGTGTTTCAGCAGCAGATGAGCTGAAGCAGGGGCGGAGTTAGGTGATGTTATGGTGATAGAAATAGGCGGTCTTGGTGATTGCGTGGATATGTGGTTGGGAGCTGATCTAGCTCCTCTCGGGGTCAGATATGACACCAAGGTTGTGAACAGTCTGGTTTAGCCTCAGACAGTTGCCAGGGAGAGGGATGGAGTCGGTGGCTAGGGAACGGAGTTCATGGTGTGGACTGAAGACAATGGCTTCGGTCTTCCCAATGTTTAGTTGGAGGAAGTTTCTACTCATCCGGTACTGGATGTTGGACAAGCAGTGTGACAATTTAGAAATGGTGGAGGGGTCAAGAGAGGTGGCGGCGAGGTAGAGCTGGGTGTCGTACATATGGAAACCGACGCTGTGTTTTCGGATGATGTCGTCAAGGGGCAGCATGTAGATGAGAAATAGGAGGGGGCCAAGGATAGATCTTTGGGGGACACCAGAGGTAATGTGTGGGAGCGGGAAGAGAAGCCTTGTTGCAGGTGATTCTCTGGCAACGAAGGGCTCAAGGTTACTGAGCTTTTCAACTTCAAGGAGCTGAATTAGCTTAGAGTTTAATTGACAAGGTTGCCAAAATACCTTGGGCTAATGTAGAATATTCCTTTTAAAAGGGAGAGTGTACTTTCAATGTAAAGGACCTCCAAAATTTGAAGGAAAAGTTACTAAAGATCTTTTATTAGTTAGGAGAAGTCTGTCTTTCTCTCCTCACCCACCAAAAACAGCAACAACTTGCATTTATATAGCGCCTTTAATGTAGTAAAAGTCCCAAGGCGCTTCACAGGAACGTTACCAAACAAAATTTGACACCTAGCCACAGAAGGTGATATTAGGACAGGTGATAGTCAAAGAGGTAGATTTTAAGGAGCGTCTTAAAGGAGGAGAGAGGCAGAGAGGTTTAAGGAGGGAATTCCGGAGCTTGGGGCCTCGGCAGCTGAAGGCACGGCTGCCAATGGTAGAGCAATTTAAATTGTTGGGTTGTAAGGCTGAAAAGAGATGCTTAACTGACTTGTGTTGGAGCAGCAAATTGTTGTGATAGTATAACAGGACATCCCACTTGCTGAACTGGAGATATTCGTAATATAAAAATTCAGTACCTGTCTGTGTGCAGAACAATCCTTGGCTGATATTGTATTACTAAAGCTGGGTTGCTATTGAGAACTGAACAAGATGCTGATGCCTCTTACCACAATGAGAGCTGTTTGCTAACGGACCTACTGCATACTCCAGCTGAATGGTTTTTAGAATTCACATGGCAGGTCTCCAGCAGGCTGCTAGTGGGTAAAGGAAATTAGTGGCGGGGGGTGGGGGAATTGCCTGAAGATGTCTCATTGTAATGGTCATAGGGCCTGGTTTAGGGCACAAAAGTCCCAGGAAAATTTATGAAGTGACAAAAGTGACTTGCGTCATTACCTAAGCAATACACAATGTTCACAAAACAAATTGATTTTGGAAATCAAATCCTTTTGTATTTAAATAATAACCAAACAGGTCAGTTATGCACTGTCTGAAATTGCCTGAAGTTTGTGCTGGATGTGCAGATGTGAAGGAGACATGTTAGAGAATTGGCCATTGGCTGAGCCACTGCTGATTTGTCCTTAAGCTCATTTATTCTAATTAGAAAACCAGAAAATTTTGGAATAAGTTAGCAACGGTGAGATTGGTGCACAAAACGGCAAAATGTACAGCGTACATTGCCGATGTTGCCGCTGCAGAAAATTCTACCCCAAGAATTTCTCCTCATAGGAGAATGGCGGACAATTAAAAATAAATAAATAAATATATATATATATAAACTATTATGGGGATGTATTTGATACTGAAAGCACCCCTTTGTAAATCTTGAAATGATGTTCCAATTTGTCAGGAATACTTCAAATGTGAGCTGAATTAAGTCACCTGTTGATTAAACAACGTACCACAGTACATTCATACAGGACTGACTTGTTGAGTTAAACCTAAATTACAGGAATTTACCACGAGGGGGCATGGTTTACATACAAATGAGAATAGATACAAAATTTGCATCAGAAACTGTGTTTGAAAATCATATTTTTGGCTGATAATTATGTGGGATAACCAAAAAAAAGGGTGTTTGCTCCACTTAGTTTTAGGATTTTTGCAATAAACTTGTGACTTATAGCATGCAGTACCCAGGGACTAGAGTCATGATTTTTGTTTATGTTTTAACTGCAAGTTAAAATACTAATACCATTGCTGTTTGTCCTGTCCTCTGCTAGTTTTCCACAACTCTGCTGTTCAGCTGGGAGGGAAGCCAATCTGGGCCATGGAATTCTTCAGCATCAGTGCCGCTTTATGTTTGCTGATGGGAGGCAGGGCTTTCAATCCAATATCTTCTACAAGAATTTATTGTTCTAATATTTTTCAACTACATCAATATTTATTCTGGTGAGAGAGTTGTAGGTTCATTTATCATTAAACAGTGTTGTCACTAGACTTATTTAATGTGTTGTTACCAGTACACAATAGGAAAAATCAAACAAGTTTTCAAGTTCTGACATGGTTCTCTTAAATTGCTCCCACTAACACCACCCTCAGTAACCACAAATATTACAGCTTAATGTTATATAGTTCAAAATGATCTCTTTAGATATAGCCAAAGTTAGGAAGGACACAATGTATAGTTGTATTGTTTGATGTTTTTCACAATTGTAGTGAAATCAATCCAAAAAGTTCACACGTACACCATTATACTTCACTGAGCACACGTACACCATTATACTTCACTGAGCACACGTACACCATTATACTTCACTGAGCACACGTACACCATTATGCTTCACTGCGATCCTAGTTGTAACATTGAAAAATGAAACAGAAGGAAGCCCAGTATCTCTCAACAGAATCCTTGACTCCATAATGGGGATCAGGAGTGAAAACACATCCTTTTCTGATGTAACCTTAACTAAACTCATCTAGTCTGGTGGATTACAGGAAACTTTCGATTTACCGGCACCTAAATAACCGGAAATCTCGGTTAACTGGCAAAATTCAGGAGTAGGTTCAGGTAAGTTTTATTACTTGCCTTCCTCCATCTGTTGCTGTGCAAGGGTGTGGCTGCAGCTGTTGCTAAGCTACAGAGACGCTTGGAACTTGTGGCCATTGTTCTGAACCTGTTGCTAAGCAACGGGGTTTGTTGCTTTATACGGAGCTCTCGGCTCCATATCTTTTACTATAGCTTTCAGTTATCCGGAATTGTTGATGAACCGGCACCACGTCGGTCCCGTCGGTGCCGGATAAAAAAAAGTTTCCTGTAGTATGAGGGGTCTGACTGATGATTAATAGTTTTTTCTTTTTTCTGCTTGTGAGGTGGAGTGCTCCTCTGCGCCAAGATGCTCCAACTGCCGGTGCCACGAAGAGCAGGCAAAACTTAATTTTTTTAGCTATTGAGATCAGACATTGGTTTAGGTTGGGATTCCAACCTGGGTCCCAGCAAAGGGGTCCAGTGCTGTAACTCAGTCAGTGTATTTTTTTTTAGGCCCTTGCTGCCATTTTTAAAAATAGTTTTGAAAAACCTAGACTGCCATCATGAAAATGAATTTGATGCTGGTTTTAATATAATCATTTTAGAAAATTAAGCCATACCAATTGAAGATATTTGGTTCTAGTTTGAAATATTTTGTTTTTAGCAGAAAATGTCCTGAGAGTCAGTGACAACTTTTTCAAAAATTCATTCAGTGTTTTAACTTACTTTTTCCAAGTCCTTTATTGTACAGATGAGGGCAGAAGAATAACCTTTTATAGACCACTAGTGATGCTGTTCGTCAATGAAACATAAACTCTCCATTCTGTCTTCACAATGTCATAATACCTGTACTGATATCACCGCCATCCTTGTGAGCTCACAAAGCATTTAATTTATGTAATTATTTAAATAAGGTATAATTTTAACCTGTCTGGACAATGCATGAAACTTCTGTATTTAGATTTTGAGTGTAATTACAAAAAAAGGAAACAGCAGGTCAATAAAATATAACACTACTAGCAGGCTTCTGTTTCAGAACTGAAACTCCATGGATCATGCATTTAATTGGATGTTTATTAAAATAAAATCCATTTCTATTTCACTAATAAAGCTCACATGCACAACTCTCAACTGTGTTGCTCATGAGCTAATTACTCAAATATAGATGGACCGATTACAGGACGCTTTTAGGGGTTTGTTTTTAATGGGAAAAAGTAGTGGAAGGCAAAACTTAAACTCTTGGTGGCGAAGTGCATGATTAGCAACATAGAATTGTGGCTATATATACCTGTTCTACCAATCTGTCTATAAACTATTAAAAATCTTGGCCCAGAATTTGTAGTCAGGATGCTGGCGGACTGGCAGTGTTCGCTGTCATTCCGCCTTTGAAACTGACCGCCTTCGCTTCGCCGCTGATCGCACATTCCAGGCTCTTGTGTGCATGTCTTTCCTGTCAACTTTTTTCCATTTATATATTCTTACGTCCAGATTTATAATGGAAACTGTCTATGTAAACTTGTTACAATGTAAGTACACCCTGCTCCTCAGCAGTGGGGCTGCAGTGCTACCACTGCTGGGATGGTGTGATTACAATGTGATAAGTTTTATTGTGAACATAGGAAGTTACAATGGAAATATGAACATAAGGACAGAACGTATGACCTTAGAATTGGGAATGGGTTACATCTGTATGTCCTAGTCCAAATATTCCCAACCTCTAACTCCTCTTCACCAAAAGACTACACTTGGTCTTGGTTCCTTGTGTGCAATTCCTGTCAAGTAACAATTACTTCCTCCTGTAACACTATTGCCATCATGTTTTTGTACCATAATTAAATCTACCTATTAATATTACTTGCCTCTGATTGAATCTTTCAAGTTTGATCTCCAAGGTAGGTTCCGCTGTTGCTTCCAAGATATGTGATAGTTTTATCAATAGTGCTCCTTCCCCACTTTGGAGCTCCTAACATCCAGCACGTGTTATCCGACCCCTTATTGTCTTTTAACGTTGTTGTTGCTGCCCACTCACTGCAATCAGACAACCACAACCAAGCCTCAAGATGCCAGAGCCACCCCCCACACAGGGACAAAAGGCACTGATTACTGATTTTATAAATGTGCATGTGTGTGCTATGAGTGAATAACCTACAGCATTACTTATGGTAAGTTGGCAAATATGATCTATCTCTTGCTTCTCTCATCTTTGTCATAGGTTTGCCCACTCACTTAGACTGCCTATGACCCTTTGTAACTTGCTGCTCCCATCTGCACAACTTACTGTGTCTCCTAACTTCGCGACTTCTGCAAACTTGGATATATTCCTTCATCAAAGTCATTAATATATATGCTTAAAAAGTTGAGATACCAGTACAGATCCCTGGGGAATACCATTTCTCACATCCCACCAATCAAAGAATGTGCCCTTTATCCCTGCTGTCTCTGTTCTACCTCAAAACCACTTATCAACCCATGTCACAAAGTTCCCTCTAATTCCGTGCACTTTTATTTTTGGCTAACAATATCTTGTGCAGAAATATATCAAATGCCTTCTGTAAGTCTGTATGGACAGCATCCATAGACACTCCCCTATCCACCATGCTAGTGACCGCTTCAAAAAATCCAACTAGATTAGTCAGACATGACCTACCTTTCACAAATCCATGCTGACTTTCTTTGATCAGCTTGTACTTGTCCAAGTGCTCAGTCACTCTGTCTCTGCTTCCAATAACTTCCCCATAACTGCTGGGACTGTAGTTACCTAGTTTCTCCCTCCCTCCCATCTTAAATAATGGAGAGTTTTTTAATCCAAAGGTAAATCTAGAGAGCTTTGGAAAATTAATGATTAAAGCATCTGCAATTTCCTCACCTATTCTGGGGTGGAAGCCATCTGATACTGAAGATTTGTCTATCTTAATTCCCATTATTTTCTAAAATACCATTTGTTACTTATATTAAATTCACCAAATTCCACTCCTTAACTTATTTTTAGGTTCATTTTGTAATGCTAGTATTTTGTCCTCTTCAACTTTGAAAATGGATGCAAAATGCTCCTTTAACAAGTCTGCCATTTCCTTATTGCCCATTATAGTCACGCTTACATCTGTCTTTAAATAGGTCCACATTCCCCATTACCACTCTTTCTCTTAATAAATTTATAAAAAAATTGCTGTTAGCTTTTATGTCCTTTATAAGTTTTTTTTCCTGCTTCCTTTTTGCACTTGTTATTACTTTCTTTGTATCCCTTTGTTGCTTTTTATAGCTCCCCCCAGTCTGCTGGAATTCCACTTTTCCTTTCATTTGTTTAAGCACTTTCTTTTAACTTGATGCTGCCTCTTGCCAGATTTGTTGATCATGGTTGCTGAACTACATAATTGAAGCCTTTGCCTTTTAGGGGTATGTACTGGTTTTGTATCGTATCAAATACTTCTTTGACTATCTTCCACTGTTTGTCTGCCGGTCTAGCCATTAACAGCTCGGCCCAGTTTACTGTGGTCAATTCATTTGTTATCCCTTCAAAGTTTGCCTTACTCTCCCTCTCATAAATACAGGTTGACTATCCCTTATCCGAAAACCTTGGGACCAGCTGTGTTTCGGTTTTCGGAAATTTTCAGATTTCAGAAGGTATTATTTCAGACTGGGAAACTCTGAACATTAAATTAATTTGGTAATTAGTATTTGTATTTAATATAAATTTTAAAAGTTCAGGCTACCTCTTGCGACTGCTCCGTGTCTCATTCCCCTTCCTGCTTCTCTGTGCTGCCACTCCCACTGGACAAACAGGGGGCTAAAGGGGGGGGGAGGAGCTAAACACGATCAAAATCACTAAGGAAGTGGTACTCGGTAAAATAATGGGACTCAAGGCGGATAAATCACCTGGACCTGATGGCTTACATCCTAGGGTCTTGAGGGAAGTGGCGGTAGGGATTGTGGATGCATTGGTAATTTTCCAAAACTCCCTGGACTCGGCAAAGGTCCCGGCAGACTGGAAAACTGCTAATGTAACACCCTTATTTAAAAAGGGCAGTAGACAGAAGGCTGGAAACTATAGACCGGTTAGCCTAACATCTGTGGTAGGTAAAATTTTGGAGTCCATTATTAAGGAGACAGTAACAGGACATTTGGATAATCATAATTTAATAGGACAAAGTCAGCATGGTTTTATGAAGGGGAAGTCATGTTTGACAAATTTGCTGGAGTTCTTTGAGGAAGTAACGTATACGGTGGATAAAGGGGAACCAGTGGACGTAGTGTATTTAGACTTCCAAAAGGCATTTGACAAGGTGCCACACAAAAGATTATTGCTTAAGATAAAAAATCACGGGATTGGGGGTAATATTCTGACATGGATAGAGGATTGGCTATCTAACAGAAGGCAGAGAGTTGGGATAAATGGTTCATTCTCAGACTGGCAATCAGTAACTAGTGGTGTTCCGCAGGGGTCAGTGCTGGGTCCCCAACTCTTTACAATCTATATTAACGATTTGGAGGAGGGGACCGAGTGTAACGTATCAAAGTTTGCAGATGATACTAAGATGGGAGGGAAAGTAGTGAGTGAGGAGGACATAAAAAACCTGCAAGGGGACATCGACAGGCTAAGTAAGTGGGCAGAGATTTGGCAGATGGAATACAATACTGGAAAGTGTGAGGTTATGCACTTTGGCAGGAAAAATCGTAGAGCAAGTTATTATCTTAATGGCAAGAAACTGGAAAGTACTGAAGTACAAAGGGATCTGGGGGTCCTGGTGCACGAAACTCAAAAGGTTAGTATGCAGGTGCAGCAAGTGATTAAGAAGGCCAATGGAATGTTGGCTTTCATTGCTAGGGGGATAGAATATAAAAATAGGGAGGTATTGCTTCAGTTGTACAAGGTATTGGTGAGACCGCACCTGGAATACTGCGTACAGTTTTGGTGTCCATACTTAAGAAAGGACATACTTGCTCTCGAGTCAGTACAAAGAAGGTTCACTCGGTTAATCCCGGGGATGAGGGGATGGACATATGAGGAGAGGTTGAGTAGATTGGGACTCTACTCATTGGAGTTCAGAAGAATGAGAGGCGATCTTATTGAAACATATAAGATTGTGAAGGGGTTCGATCGGGTGGATGCAGGGAAGATGTTCCCGATGATGGGTGAAACTAGAACTAGGGGGCATAGTCTTAGAATAAGGGGCTGCTCTTTCAAAACTGAGATGAGGAGGAACTACTTCACTCAGAGGGTGGTAGGTCCATGGAATATGCTGCCCCAAAAAGCTGTAGAAGCTACATCATTACATAAATTTAAAACAGAAATAGACAGTTTCCTAGAAGTAAAGGGAATTAAGGGTTACGGGGAGCGGGCAGGAATTTGGACATGAGTCTAGGTTCGGATCGGTCATGGCCCTGTAGGTAGCGGAGCGGGCCCAGGGGCCGTGTAGCCTGATCCTGCTCCTATTTCGTGTGTCTAATTCTGTTAGATTCAGGAGATGGTTCTGTGATAGTGGATTGGCGGTTAGGATCAGATCAGCCATGATCTTATTGAATGGCGGAGCAGGCTCGAGGGGCCGATTGGCCTACTCCTGCTCCTATTTCTTATGTTCTTATGTTTACAGCTCCCCCTGCTCCATGTCTCATTCCCCTTCCTGCTTCTCTGTGCTTCCGCTCCCAGTCTGTTTACAGCTTCCCCTGTTCCATATCTGAATTCCTTGCCTTAGCGGGGGTCTGGGGCTCGACTGCCGCCGCCAGTTGTGGGAAAGCCGGATATCGGCTGACTCCTACGCTAAGCTGGCCCGCAAATCAGGTCAGAAAAGCATCGGCTGCGTCGGGTCATGTTTGGCGCCACTCGGGTTATGTCGTGCGCACAACTTACGCTCCACAAAAAAAGCTTTCGGTTTTCAGTGGTTTTCGGTTTTCAGAAGTGCGGATAAAGGATAGTCTACCTGTAATAATAAATGTAATCATATTTTTGTCACTATTTGCAAGAGTTTCCCTTACCATAAGATTGTTAACTAATTCTGGCTCGTTGCCCTTTTTCCTCTCCTATATTCTCCTCTCTCTCCACCTCATGCACTCTCTCCCCTCCCCCTCACAATTTTTATATTTAAAAAAATATTTTGCCAAATTATCTGTACCCGTGCTTTACTTAATCCACGTTTTCTTCCTACCCGCATCAACCCTAGTGCCTGCTGACTGAAACTTGAGTGTGCTGTTTTATTTTTCAGCTGTTTTCACGCTCTGTCACAATCAATCTTCCTTATGCTCCTGACTAGCAGGATGTTGATTTACTGATCTTAACATTTCATGTTCTCAGGTTTCTGGTTCTGAGACTCATATTTAATTCTTAACCGTTTGTGTTTTTCTTTTCCTTGTTTTAGTTTGTTTCTCTGATTTGAACACTTTTTTTTGGCCTGTCAATATCCTCCCAGACCCCCAATACACTGATCTCACAGAAAACAAATCAAAATTGCATGGAGTAGCAGCACCTAAACTCCTTGTACCCCATGGGAAGCTGGAGTTGTAATGTGGAGGCACTGACATTTTAACAATGCCATGCTCCATATTAAATTAAATGTTAGGATTACAGTACAGCAGATCAGACCGATCTGCTGCTCTGTGTTGGGAAGACATTGGACATCATATATTGTGGCCATGGCTGCATCTGGTTAATTTTCAGTAATGCTCAATTACTTTTTTTTAAACTGTTGAATCTTAAGGATATCGGGTTATAAACATTAAAATTGAAGAAAATCTGATAGGAAAATTTGGGATTATAATAAATATTAGCTTGCTGCATTGCATTGGGAATATTGATGTATATTTGAAGTCTTTGTTCCTGGGTGAATGTATAATTTTCTCCTTTTGTCCATTATGCTATCCAGGCCCATAAAGTCCAAGTGCATAGCAGAGGTGGGAAAGTGATCTGCCTGGGAACAATCTATGGAAATGTAGATATACAGACCTCTAATAAAGGTGTAAGTTAAATTAATCCTTTTTTATTAAGCAGCAGGTTTCACAATGCACTGGAGTCAGGCTTGAAATGTAAGATAAACAATCCATTCCTGGCCAACAAAATTTATATGAAAATAGATACTAGGATTCACTCCAGTGTTTTATTTACTGGACTGCTTGGCATAGATCACACCACTAATGAGGATGAGCTATGCAACTACAGTAGCTTCTTTGCCATCAAGGGACAATACCCTTTCATTCCACACTGTGGACCCCATTGGTATGGTCACATACTTGACCCAGGAATATACAAAAGTGTTACAACCCAAACAAAGCTAGCTTCAGCTTAAAGATGGAAGTAATCACATGGAGAATTGATATAAATATTTTTAACTGCTTCACCTCTTGCTTTTAGTGAACAGCTTTCTCTCCACTCACCCATTCACTATTAAGAGAGCAGACAAGTCTCCAACTCCCAATATTAGCAGGTGTTGGGACGCAGACAAGTGTAACCTGGTCTGACTCGCCTTCTGATATTTATTTATTGTTATTCTCTCTCTCTGGAGAATTAACCTTCCCTTTTCAGTGTCTTTTAATAACCTGATCAACATTGTGAATTCCGTTACAAAATAAGAGGCTTTAGTCTGCATTTTACTACTACGTGAAGCAGCTCATTGGTGCACAAGTGCATTATATCCCTATCCTGCCACTGCACAAATGCATGGATGTTTATGGCATTAACAGAGTGAAGACCCAAATAAAAGACCTTGCTTAATTAGGAGAGGAATAGTGTTCCTAGTGAATAGCATTTGTATCTGATCAAACCCTTTGCATTCTCTCCAGATTGTGGAAATTGAAAAACTTCAAGGAACAACCATGAATATTTCCACCACTGATGGTGCACTAAAAACAAAGTACATTTATGCTGAATCTTCACATCTGTCTTCTTCCAGTGGTAATATTGAACTTGGAAACATTCACGGTAAGGATTTTATATATTAAGTCGTAAATGGTGTCACAAATAGCTAGTGCTCATAGGATAACCTTTTGAGTACTGAAGTAGCATTTTTGTAGTATTTTACTTCACAGATGGAAAGAAGGTAGATCAGGTGTTCCACAGACATAAGCAAATTATACAAGCCTTGTGGAAATAAAAGATGTAAACTGTAGAGTTTCCAAGAAGAGGCTGGAATGGGGAATTTCCTTAATAGCTTGCTATCTATGAGCTTACTGTTATGCCTGTTGAGAAAAACATATGTGTTGCAGCTGTGGAGCAGTGATTCATATATAATGCTGGAATTGCAAACCATTCCTAATTAGCTGTGGCATGGTATATGAATTTAGTCATGCAATAGGGATACAAGATTCAGCTAACCATATCCATAAATGTGTTGATTCTAGCAAACTGAATGTGCAGGCTACTGTTTTTAGTATCATTAGAACTCATGGGTACAACAACTCTACAGCCAAGATTTGATCATTGTTGCTGTTTTGCAAATTTATTGGAGGAAATATCCAAGAAATTCTGTTTCTTAAAGGCCTGTAACAGTTTAATGCTGTACTGGATATTTGTAAAATTGCCTGAGGTATCTGGGGAGAAAGAGGGCCTCCTGTTTTAATGTTGGAGCTATTCAAATCTTGCTGCAGGAAGTGCAGCTAAGAAGTGACCTAGAATCATAGAATGGTTACAGCATGGAAGAAGGTGATTCGGCCCGTCGAGCCCATGCTGGCTCTCTGCAAGAGCACTTCGGCTAGTCCCTTTCCCCGTAGCCCTGCAAATTTCTGATACTGATCCAACTCCCTTTTGAAAGCCATGATTGAATCTGCCTCCACCACCCTTTCAAGCAATGCATTCCAGATCTTAACCACTCGCTGCATAAAAAAGTTTTTTGTTACGTAGCCTTTGGTTCTTTTGCCAATCACCTTTAAATCTGTGCCCTCTGGTTCTTGACCTTTCTGCCAATGGAAACAGTTTCCCTCTACTCTGTCCAGACCCCTCATGATCTATCAAATCTCCTCTTAATCTTCTCTGCTTTAAGGAGAACAACCCCAGCTTCTCCAGTCTATCAACGTAACTGAAGTCCCTCATTCCTGGAATCATTCTCGTAAATCTTTTCTGCACCCTCTCTAAGGCTTTCACATCCTTCCAAAAGTGCGGTGCCCAGAATTGGACACAAAACTCCAGTCGGGGTCGAACCACTGTTTTGTACAGGTTCATCATAATTTCCACACCTTTGTACTCTATACCTCTATTTATGAAGCCCAGGATTCCGTAAGCCTTTTTAACTGCTTCCTCAACCTGCCCTGCCACCTTCAACGATTTGTGCACACATACCCCCAGGTCTCTCTGTTTGTGCACCCCCTTTAGGATTGTACCATTTAGCTTATATGACCGCTCCTCATTCTTTCTACCAAAATGTATCACTTCACACTTTTCTGCCATGTGTCCGCCCATTTCACCAGCCTGTCTATGTCTTCTTGAAGTCTATCACTCTCCTCCTCACTGTTCACTCTACTTCCAAGTTTTGTGTCATCTGCAAATTTTGAAATTGTGCCCTGTACACCCACGTCTAAGCCATTAATATATATCAAAAAAAGCAGTCCTAGAACCACCCCCTGGGGAGCACCACTGTATACCTTCCTCCAGTCCAAAAAACAACCGTTCACCACTACTCTCTGTTTATCTCACTTAGCCAATTCTGTATCCATTGTCCCTTTTATTCCATGGGCTTCAACTTTGCTGGCAAGCCTATTATGTGGCACTTTGCCAAACGCCTTTTGGAAATCCATGTACACTACATCAACTGCATTACCCTCATCAACCATCTCTGTTGAGTTCTTTGATGAGGTAACAGAGAGGGTTGATGAGGGTAATGCAGTTGACATAGTGTACATGGATTTCCAAAAGGTGTTCGACCTAATCTGTAAGAAAATTGGAAGTCCCTTTTGGACTGTCTGTTCAATGGTTCAAAGCTGACTCCATATTGGTAACAGTTATGATTTTATTTAAGCCTAAGTGAGACATAATACCTTACAGTATTTGAGCAGCAGTTTACAAACTACAAATTCAAATTATATTAGCCTGACCAGATCAGTGCCCTTCCTGACCCTTCTATACTGAGAATGACCCAAACCTTCTAGGATATACCCCAAGAACCGGAACTACAGAAAGATCCATCCAATCATGTATCTTCCGGACACCTCATTCTACCCAATCATGATCCCCGCAAGTTCTGTTTTGAGGCAAAGGCCTTGTGCCTCCAATGTCTGCTTTTTTTAGCCTTAGCACAAGCTTTTTATATTCTTGGTTTCCGTATCCATGATGATGACGCACCCAAGCCTTGATAATAAAGTGTTCTAACTATAGCAAAGCTTGATGCTAAAAATTAGTAACAAGGTTTTATAATTGATTATGGCCCAGAATTTGCGGTCAGCAATGAAGCGGCAGCGATCACCGCTGCCCTCAAAGAAAGCTGCCCACAAAGATATCTCAATCTCTGTGGCGAAAACTTCAGCTTTCTTGACCTTAATTTGATTGTAGCACTGTCAAAAGGGGATCCCCAGAGTACAGCAGCAGTGATGTCATCAAGCTGTCTAAGCAGCCAATCACATTGAAGAATTCTCAGAGAGCAAACCAGGAAATGAAAAACAGCTTTTATCATTCACTTTTTAAAAATTTTACAGAGAGCAAAATAAAGATTGGGGCACACACATGGGGCTAATGTAAAAGTTGAAATATCATAAACAAACTTTAAATAAAAATTTAAAGATATATTTTTTATTTTTTTTACTTCTAGTAATTTTTATCGTAATGGAGAAATTTGACATTCCACAAATAGAGTTAGTTTTTCAGGGCCAGAGCGGTTATCCAGCAGTCACACCTCTTTCTACAAGGCTTAACATTTTATGGGGTGTTTAACAGCGCTATTAGAGCGGAAAAGGGGAAGTCTTCGGCAGTTCAAGTGATTTCACTGATTGCCAGCTATGGGGAATTCCACAGCGCAGCCTGTGGTGAAGCAGGGAATGATTAACCGCAACTTCAGGATTTCCGCGTTTATCTGCGCATGCACTAAATCCTGAAGTTACGGTCAGTTTCAGAGGGGTAATGATGGCGAACGCTGACAGTTTTGGCATCATTACCACTGCAAAATCAGGGCCATTATTTCAACATTTCTCTGATTTATATTTTAACAGTTTACAAAAGCTTTGTGTATTCCCAGATTCAGAGAAGAGAGATGAGTTAAAAATGAGACAGCTTTGAGTCTCCCATGTTCTCTTCTAGCCATAATACATGTGTTTTTTGCAGAAAGAAGTTTTTCTCTGAAAAGCTTAGGGTCATTTAACTCTTGCAATGAATAGTCCTTCAAAATACCCTCAAAAGCCCATATTCTTACACTAATCTTTCCCCATGATGGCCATAGGATCTCTAAGACAATGGGGTGAAGAGCATGACAGAAAGTGGTGAACAGCATCAATGCTAGTTGGACTATTCAGAGGATGTTGCTGCAGTGTTGCAAAAAAACCATTGACCTCACCAGGAGGGGCAAGGTAGTATCCAGCAATTAGTTCATATCATAATCTCCTTTTCTTTACCTATGCATTCCTTCACTTGCTCAGCACCTTCCTTGCACAGCACTGCCTTAAGCATAAGGCTGCCTCACACAACCAGTGCCAACTACTTCCATTGAGCAGCATCTGCATGCTTTCTGTCTTCAATATACCTATGGAGAGCATCTTCACAAGTTGGGTAAGGAGAATCCATGTCACCAATGTCACATAATCAATGTATGCTTCTGCTTCTGTAGAAAAAGGCAACACAAAACAGGAGACAGATGCTCACAAGTGGAGGGGGAACAGTAACCTTGCATCCTTCGACCCCATTTGAGGAGCAGGTCCTCCTAATTCAGGGATGGGACTTGGAGAAGGCAGGAGATGGAGAAGACATGGTCCCAGCTGAGGCTCTGTGCAGTATTTTTCCTTTACATTCCATCTTTATTCAGTCACACAATCACTGATCTGCAAGTTTCCATATATCAGCAGCTCCATGCCAGCTTTTCAGTGAAGATGTTTGTCAATAAGTTATGAGGACTTGCTCACATCGCTTTTCTTCTTTCTATCTCTACAGCTACAGCAGAAGAAGCTGGCTGGGGGATCTCACTCCTGTGCTTTCCCAGCACCCATATGGTGAATTGGTCTTTTAGCTGCCAGAAGTGTTTTATGCTGTTGCCTCCTGTAGCTCCTCTGGCTCCTCATCCACTTCCTTCACTTGTTCTTATGCAGCTGCTGCATATGGATGCCTCTTTCAATTGCAATGTTATGGAGAATTCAGCAGACATTGGTTCAAAGCACCGTGTATACTCTTTCAGCTTACCTACGGTGTACTAGATAATGCATCAGTTGGAGGCATACATATTATTATATCTGCTCATCTAGTGTGCAGGGATGTTTGAGGGGGTCAAGTGAACCAATCAGCAGGTATCTTTGGTCCCCCCAGGATCCAACCTTTAACTTGCTGGGTATCAGCAAATAATGTGGCACAGTGAACTGATCTAAGACGAATGAATCATGACTACTGCTTGGGAATTGAGCATTGACCTGCAGTGTCTGATGGAGATGGTCACACACAAGCTGAACACTGTGGACTCTTGGGAATCCTGCCGTTCGATTGAAAGCTAGGACTTGGGTATGTTGGTCCCTGGTATCCATGGGTGGTGAAGTTGTTTGCTCTGGCAAACCTATTATATGTAACAGACTGGTTGATTTTGCCAATGTCCCCACTGGCCCTCTGGAAAGAGCCCAAGGCAAAAACAAAATCAAAGCCTTTATCGGCTTCGTGCCACTCCTGGAATCCAGCAGCATGTTGCACAGCACTGCTGCTGCCTCCTGGTAAATCAAAGCTAACTAACGAATGTGTGTTGGCGCTGCAGCCAATTCATCCCCCCACCACTGCTTGCTGCATTTCCGGAAGTTACATTGTATTGGAGGGAGCTACTGCCTGAGTGTACTGAGTGCGCAAGGCCAGGAGCAGTTGCAGCACGTGGTGGAGCTGTTGTGGCTCGGGTAAGCAATTCAGGTTTGTGTCTAAACACAAGCAATTGTTTCGAAATGAATGGCTGCATTACTTAACATTTAATTCATTTTGCGCAGGTACACCTTGCCTTTTGAAACCCTGTAGTAGTTTCATTTTGGAGCATCACTTGCCAGGGTTTCAAATTGTATTTATATTTTCTGAATGTAATGTTTCAGATACAAAGATAAAAGGCGCTGCATGATTTTTTTATTTGCCCACGAAAAGTGATCGGATTATATTTGTTCAGTATGAATGAGAGTGAGCAGTGATCCTGCTCGCAGCCCAGGAGATCTTTGTGATTTAAATATCCCGCCTCCGCAGAGAGCCGTGACAGGCTGGTGTATCGGGAACATTGGAAAGCCGGGAAACCGGGGCCCTGGGAGTAGAGAACCGGCAGGGCGGGGGAGCTCAGGAGTCGGGCTTTGGGGAGAGAGGGAGACTTGGGGTTGGGGGATCAGGGAGATTGTGAAATGGTAGTTCGGGTCAGACGTCATATGGTCAGGGTGTGACATGATCAAACCTCCATATATATGCCTCCAACCAGAGTTGTCAACCCTAATTTGAGGGCTCAGTTCCCTGCCATCCAAACCTTCCTCCTCTTCCTCCAAGTAGCGTATGTATAAAGGGATTCCCAATGGGATATTCATAGTGCTAAGGGGGCTGGGAGTACATCTCTTTTTGGCAGCTCCTGCACACAGTGCAGCTCCACTGCATCAGCAAATTTTAACGTTTTCTCACCTCAGTAGCCAATTTCTCATTTTATATTGAAGTTGCTGCCTCTCCGTTTAAACTACTGAGCAATTGAAATGCAGCGTTGCTAAGCAGATAACCCAATTCCAGCCACTCTCAGCACATGACCTGCAGCCGACGGAAATGGAGGAAATCCGCATGCAGGCCCCAATGACGTCATGCTGCTTAAACTGGAACATTGGAAGGCCTGTACCCACTTCCGGAAGTGCACATGAAGTAGGCGGAGATCAATACAAAGGATCTCCACCACTTTGCTATGCTTTGGAAATAGATGCACGTGGGGCATAATGCAGTGAAAAGTCGGCCCTCCTACCTCTTTAAAGCATTATCACAGATGCTGATAAATTGGGAAACAGTGCATTGCTGGAAAAATCATGTAGATTGACTCTCTTTTCTGGGATGCAAATAAAAGAAAACAGTTCTCGCTGTATTCCATGACAGTCCATGTTTAGACAAAAGAAAACTTGCAGCTATATGTAAACTTGCAAAAGAAAAGAAAATCATTCTTTTAAAGTACTAGTTACTGCATTTGCAATGCTAACTCTATGAAATTCTTGTTCATTCAGCAGGGTGAGAGTTAAGTGTATCAGATGTAAAGTTTTCCTCTGACATACGTTCGTGACCATGGGTGAACGAAATATGTAGTGAATTTTTAACATGCAGCTTTACCACTGCTGATAAGAAATCACTACAGAATGAAATTACATATTGAACCATTTACGCTGCAAATCAAAGCAGGCTACAGTTTTTCACTGAGAAGCATGGCTCTTTGTTCTTTGATATTTAAAACATAATGACCACGAAATTCAGAGTTTTAGCGTCAGCCGTTAAGGCTGGCTTTGCTGAAAAAATGGTGGCCGCCTCACTTCTGGCGGGTCCTGTGGCGGCTACCATTTTGCGGAGGTCAGTAGCGCTGCCGTTGCTTGCGCTCGCTCCAGAAATTTAGGTGAGACAGATGGTGGCGTCAATCAATGTGTAGCACTGATTTGACGCGGTTCTGCCATTTTCGGTGTCGCTGCTCCATTTAAAGCCCTCTCCTAATCACGACCAGTTGACCATGCGTTCAGCAGCAGGAGGGACCCCCCAGCAGCACTATTTAAAGGGATCATTAACAACTTCAAGCTGACATGCTTTTTGATTGCTGCTGTGCAACTGTTTGGAGCTTTCTAAAGTTATTTAAAGTTGCTGAGGTGACGGGGAGTGTTGCTGCAAGTGGAGAATGCCTTGCTTCTCATTTAAAGGATTCTGCTCACACCACTTGCTCTCAGTCATGGGGGCTCTAGTTGCAGTCCCCCTCGCGCTCGAGTATAACATGGAGATGGAGTGGAGGCAGCGAAGAAGAGGACAAGAGGCTCACAGAGGGAGGAGGAGGGGTCTCAGCAGGAGGCATTACCCACCTAGGGTCTTCAGGGAGTACTTCTTCTACCTGCACCTAAGCTAGGAGCAGTGTATTCGGAGGCTCCGCTTCACCAAAGAGGTGGTCACAGAACTCTGCCACCTCCTGGACCAGACCTGCAGCCTCCGAACAGGGTGACGAGGGCTCTCCCAGTGGACCTCAAGGTCACCATGGCCCTCAATTTTTTCGCCACCAAATTCTTCCAGTCTGGAGCAGGAGACATAGCTAACATCTTGCAGTTCGCTGTCCAGGGAGGTCATAGAGGCTCTCTACTCCAGGAGAAGGGACTTCATTGTCTTCTCTCTGAACAGAGAGAAGCAGAACAAGCGCACATGTGGCTTTGCCAGGATAGCGCACTTCCCCATGGTGCCGGGCAGCATCGACTGCACAACTGCACACTCGTGGCTTTGGGGGCACTGCATACCAATCCGGAGATGTTCCCTAAGTGCAAAGGCAACCTCTCACTTAATGTGCAGTTGTTGTGTGACCACACCCAATGCATCATGATGATGAATGCCTGCTATCCTGGTAGCAGTCATGATTCCTTCATCCTGTGCCAGTCTGGTGTGCCATCAATTTTCCAGCCACCACATTAAACCCAAGGGTGGCTGCTCGGAGACAATGGCTATCTGCTCTGCATCTGCCCCTCCGCAACCCCACCACTCGGGGCCAGCACTCGCATAACGACAGCCATACTGCCACGAGGAATGTCATCGAGCAGACCCATCGAGGTGCTCAAGCAATGGTTCTGCTGCCTTGACTGCTCGGGGGAAGTCCTCCAGTACATACCAGAGCGGGTATTTCATGGTGGTCGGCTGCATGCTCCACAACTTGGCTGTCATGAACACGCAGCTCTTGCCACCCGGGTTCCAGGACCACCTCGAAGAGGACTGGAGGAGGCAGGCCGCACATCCCCATTCCGGATGGGCTGTCCGTGAGCGCCTCATCAGACTTCGGTTCCAGTGAACAAAACCCCCGATCCCCGTTGCTTACCACTTCCCCATCTTACCATCCCTCAGTCACGGATAATCACAGTGTCTTCCGGGGTACAAAGCTGAAATAAGAGCCACCACAAAACACACATTGCAAACATAATTTATAAATTTATCAAATTCAAATCAAAAGCACCAAGTCAACTAATCGCCCATGTGCATTTCCTCAGTGCCTGTCTTTTGTGTGTCTTTTCCTACTCCAGTACTCCTATGAATTGCTCCCCCAATGGCTGCAGCATGGCTAGCGGAAGACTGCTGACTTTCGGTTAGGGAGACTAGAGATGGTCTTGCATGACGACCTCAAGCAGCTCTAGACCTAGAAGGTCCGGCTGTAGACTGTACCGCCTCAGCATGGGCGGCAGCAGTCTGGGCTGGCTGGATAACAGGCAGCAGTAAGGGCACTGGCGGAGTGGCAGTGGTAAGAGTAGGAATGCTGGTATCCTGAGAGAGGACAGCAGGTTATTGCTCCACGGAGCCACTGCCAATCCCCCTGGGGCAGTGCCTCAGCATTCCTAGTCATCTGTTGGGGCACCGATTGTTGGACTTCTGTGACACCTTGCAAGCCCCTTTCCACACTCATAAACCCAGCCACAATGGCAGCAGTCTGAGCTTGCGTGGCAGCAAGCTGAGACTGCAGGAGAGTAGTCTGCGCTTTCCACTGCAGCACTGAGACGTTGGGTCACTTCCGCAATGGAAGCTGCAAGATTGCCCATCACACCCAGCATCATGTTTGGGTCCACAAGTTCTCTAATGGATTTGCTCATCGTTTCCATCCTGGAAATCATGGGCTCCAAGCTTTGCCAAAGCTCCGTACAATGTTGGAGCCAGACTCCTCCATGCTCCTTGACCCTGACAAGAGACTCTCTGGCAGGCCTTCCATTGCACCAAGCATTTCTGTGTGCATGCCCATCACCCTTCTTCTGAAGGTCGCCCCATCGAGATCATCATCTGAGTCCTGTGCTGCGGAACTCGTGCGCGAACTTGCCCTCCGGGGAGCTGGCACCTGAGCTACCCTTTCTCCCTGGCCTGGCTGCAGCCCACTCTTGCCCGGTGACTCACCATGTGTCTTTTCCTCCATCGCTCCACTCCTCTAGAACTTCAGGGACAGGCCGGTCTGCTGGCAGTTCTTGGGTATCTGAGAGGAGAAATGCACAAGGGTCGGGTTGTGGTGAGGGAGGGGGTAAAGCAAGACATCCATTCATACATCAGCAACAGCTTGTAAGTGAGAAGAGATTGTGGGATGTGAGAAAAAGAATCAGGTATGAGCATACTGTCATCATCAGCAATGCTTCCCACTTCCCCACTCGCCACGGACTCTGTCACTGCCCCTCCAATTATTGTGAGCACTGCTTCCTCCAGGTCCATGAGGTTCTTAATTGTGGCTTGCCCTCCACCCGTCTGCTGGTGCTCCCGGCAGTTGTGCGCCACCTTGGCCTGCAAGAGAAAGGAAGTGTGTCAGTGAGTGTGGTGCGATGTGTTTGGGTGAAGTGTGTCAGTGAGTGTGGTGCAATGTGTTTGGGTGAAGTGTGTCAGTGAGTGTGGTGCAATGTGTTTGGGTGATGTGCCTTCCATGGTTGAATAGCTGGCAGTGTGCACAAGGTGTGAGATGTGGTTGTGAATGTTGCAGCAGTGGTAAGTGTGTGAGGGCGAAGTGAAGCTATGATTGTGAGGTATGACTGGTGATAGCTAGAGATTGTTGGTAGGTGAATGATGGGGGTGAGGTGCAATGAGCAGTGTGTGAGGCTTGTGGTGCAGATGGTGGGATATGGCATTTGATGATGCATTCACACACCTTGACCACTCGTAGGTCATTAAACTTTTTGTGGCACTGGATCCAGGTTCTGGGGACAATACTCGTTGCAGTGACGGCTTGAGCATTCTCCTCCCAGATCCTCCTTGTGTTCAGCCTTGAAGGCCTCCAGCTCCCGTGTGGGTAGAGGCCCTCACGGCATCTTCGAACCCCCAGGACCTAGGCTTCCAGTGCCGCATCAGAGAATCTTTTTGCCCTTTCCTTCTGCTGTTGGGTCATGGCTTCTTTTAGACTGACCGGTGCTTCTGCAGCAAAGCACCTCCCCTTTAAGTAGTGCAGAGAGCCTAGGCCAAACTTTATTTGCCAGTAAACTGCACATGATATTGCCCCCCCCCCCTCCCCCGTTGAACGCTAAGCCAAACAGCAGCGCGTTTAGCGCTGAGATCAGCACTGCAATCATGTAAATGAACAGGCAGCACAAATTTTGCTCAAAACTAAGTTGGTTACTCAGGCTACATAAATTAGAAAAGAACAAATTATAGTCAACCAGACTGCGCTGGTCACACATTTGAGACAAGGGTTTCGTTGCTAGTTATATTCTGCAGGATTCTAGTGTTACATTATTTGGTCAAGTCAACAAATTTTCTATGCCTTTACATTTTTCCATTAACTACACATTTTGAACATAATCCATATAGCAATCTCAACTGCATCTGACTGGAATTCAGAATTTACAGCACTTTATCTTGCAGAGCAGAGAGTGAAGGGGTTAGTTAACTTTGTGCGTCAGCTTGGTAAACATCCCACTCATACCCATATGAAAGAAATTACTAGATTTCTAAATAAAACCAGAATCTGAGTTTTTGGTAAGCATTTGGCAGGAGCACCAGGTCTCTCTTGGCTTTAAAGGACATGAATGATGCGAGGGAACATACTTTGCCCATTCAGATATTCTGAAAACAAAATCTTGCTTGCAAGATGTACTGTTAATGTAGCAATTTCTTTTCCAGCCTATTGAGTCCCACCATTTTGGAAGCTCCCTCTCACCATGGATCTGCTACACTGAGGTCAGCTATGGGAGTACTAGCAAGCAGCTTCATAGGAAATTTAATAGATTGCATTCAGGCTGATCCTGGATTGGGAAGTGTCTGAGATGGGAGAACCCAGTAGGCATTTGTAGTGACTCTGAGTGACTTATCCTCCTATCTGCCTCTTGTGTGAAAAAGTTGCTTTTTGTCACAGCTGAGATCTGACCTCACATTCTGTTGTTCAGTGTAATAGTGCTTGGGATAGTAATGTGCTCAGTTGTTCTAGAGTTCTTAGGGGGAGAAATTCAGTATCGCCCCATTTGGGGCGCCGTTATCGGCCGTGCGCAAAATGTAGCGCCTGGCGCTAATTATCACCTCCGACAGCAAACTTGGCTTTTATCGCCCTTGGAGGTGATTGGAGCGTTAAATCAGGTGCTTCACACCTGCCTTAAGGCGCAAAGGCCGAGGAGCGAGGCGCTACATCAGAGCGCTGGCGAAGCAAGGAAGGGCCAATCAAAATAAACCTGCAAGGTGCTGCTCAGTACTCAAAACTCCTTCACACAGCGTTGAATCTCTCCAGAAGTCTCTCTCTCTCTCTCTCTCTCAGAATGCATGGTGCAAAAATGTCACCGACAAAAAAAGGCAGGAAGCGGTCACCTTTAAATAGGGCTCCCCTAGTCACTTTCTGACAGCATAACGCTCCCCTCAACCTGTCGTTGCTAGCGTCAGGCAATAAGGCAGGGGCCGCCACTCAATATCTGGTCCGGGGCACTAATGGGGCATTGCGCACTCGACTGACGTCACAATCTGCCGGCGCAGGGGATCGTGGCGGTAGTGTTTAGCGGCCCCGAAAATATCTAGTTAATTTCGCGAGCGGCGCAAACATCGCTGCGCCCGGGCGCTAGTTGCTTTGCGCCCCATTAGTGCCCTCTTAAGGCGCTAACGGGAGGCGCAAACAACTGAATTTTTCCCCCTTAGTTTTTAAACCTAGCTCCTTGACTTGTGTATTAAAGAGCTGCTCAAGTGATGCATTGTAGTATGTCTTGAAAATTTTGAGACTACACTCATGAAATTAAGAGCCTCCTCCAACATATGAATTCCTCACTGAGATTGTTACTGGAGTGTATCTAGTAATCTCTGATTGCAAGATAAAAATCTGTGTTTGAAGTGATTTTTTATAGCAGACTTACTACACTGAACTGTACACTTTTATTCTGGTATTGAACACTGATGATTTGTTTGAATGTCTTCAGCTGTGTTCTCCCATAAAAATGTTGTCAAGAGTGTGGGAGAAAATCATCTGGTATTAATCTGTTAGCGTTTAATCTTTAATAAAAACAGAAAATGCTGGTAACACTCAGCAGGTCAGGCAGCATCTGTGGAGAGAGAAACGTAGGGTTAATGTTTCAGGTCGATGACCTTTCATCAGTTCTAACAAAATATCATTGACTTGAAACATTAACCCTACGTTTTTCTCTCTCCACAGATGCTGCCTGACCTGCTGAGTGTTTCCAGCATCTGCAATATTTTGCTTTTTTTTAAAGTGTTTAATCTTTTGTGTTCACACACATTTGTTTTTTTTCCTCACTACATTCTGGAGGAAAGCATTGCTGCTCTCTGATGATGTGAGGGACCTAAAATCAGAGACCTTGCACTTGCACACATTTCTTTATCTAGGTATAACTTCATGGTGAAAATGCAATCCTTTAGTTATGTAAAATCTTAGTCAAATCATATTATTCCCTGTATACAAACTGTATTTTTTGCAGTGCAAGTGTAGGTTTACTATTCAGAGTTAAATCATCTTCGGTTCCGAGGGACTGCCTAAGAAGAAGACTATTCAGACCTGATTTGTTCATTGAGATCTGAGCTGAAAGTTCCTGTGCATTTGAGAACCGTTCAGGCTACTCAAGAATGCAATAATGTAAATCGAATAGTGATGTCCCACTGAAATAAGTACTGGTCTGTCTTGCATTACAGTTGATATGACATTTCATAAAAACAATGCAAGGCAAAATGTCAGAATTAAAATATTTTGTTTCACTCTAAGCATTGCTACTTACCCCTACCCTCTGAGGAAAAACTTTGTGTCAGCTTCACAGTTTCTCAAGAAGGTCACAGCAGAAAGTCTTTTTTTAATACTCTATTGGAAATTTATGCTGAAGAAAGTTTGCTATGTTTTGTCAATCCTAGTGCAGTGCTCCCATTTGGTTCAGTCCACAGCCCGGCCACTATTGGGTCACATTGTGGCTGAGTACACTCACAGAGACACGTCATTTTGTTCATGCATGAAGTTGAAGGCATCTTCGAGCAGAACATTTGACATTATTCATCATGGGTCACTCACATTGCGGTATTCATTTTGTGCACTTTCCCATACACCTAGATCCATACAAAATATTGTGTAAAAGTCACATTCGGACGCATAAGAAAAATGCAAATGGCAATACTTTTTTCAGTTTGTTTATACTTGTGCTTCCCGTTGGAAGGACCCATGGCTCCAGAAGGTACGTCCCATAGTTTGAGAATCACTGATTTAACCTATTGGAGTCCTGAGGGACTCTCTTTAAAAAAATATATTTTATTTAAATTCTCTTTTATGTAGTCAATTTTTTTTTTTAGTTGAACTTTACTTTTTCTAATCTGGTAGACATGCAGCATTTAAAAAGGCAAAATAGTGAATGTTATAATTTGCAGAATTTAATCAAACTCAAGACTTTGCTATCATGCACTTTTTTTAAATGGCTGCCTTAACCATTTGCTTAACCAAATTTTCATCTTTGTGGGCCATACTTTCTCCAGAAGGAATCTAATATTATTAACAGTCTAGCTATTTGTGGTCTTTGTAACCAATCGGATACACTTAAAAATGAAACGCCCATTAATTTTGGTCTGGAAATTACATGGTTTCGAATTTGCCATATTCCGAAGTTTTTGTTTATAAAACCATTTATAGATTTTTGACTTGTGTATCCAACATGCAAGATAAATCAACAGGACTTCC
The DNA here is from genome assembly GCF_052327205.1 of Somniosus microcephalus. Taxonomy (NCBI): domain Eukaryota; kingdom Metazoa; phylum Chordata; class Chondrichthyes; order Squaliformes; family Somniosidae; genus Somniosus; species Somniosus microcephalus. Next base: position 57,874,145 of record NC_141003.1, read on the forward strand.
TGTGATTTTAAATATTAAAACTTCTGTTGAGAAGCTTTCAGAATACCCAAATGTAAAGTCTTAAACAATTCAGATGGTGCTTTAATGGTTTTGGACCTTTGCCAGATACCAAAAAAAAAGATCTTGCAAATGTAAAACTATTATTTGAGATTAAACACAAATTTCCATTGTATAATGTCTTTTAACTAATACATTTTCCAGACAGAAATGAAGTACGGACATAATAGTTGTTCCTTTATTTAAACTGTCTGTTTCTTTTTCTCTCTATCTAGTGATACTCGTTGCTGTTACACATGAAGCAACCTTTTTTTTTGTAGATACACAGTTTATTTTTAGTTTTCTATGGGAAAAATAGTTCTAGTAATGCTCCCAACATGGAACAAACTTTCTAAATTGATTACCAACAAATAGTTCTTTATAATCTTACAAATATACTCTAGTAGTTATCGATCAGTAGACATTAGACTAGCACTGAGCAACCTTTTAAACTACAAATCACACCTGTTTCTTGAGCCAATTATTTGAAGTGCAGCTTTCTTGTAAGATTATCTCTGTCTAACTACTAATAAAGAAAGATTGAGAATAAAATGGGTACTCAGAAGGCAAGCCATCGGTGCTGGAACTCCAGAAACAGATGCAGGAGTCTCTGGCAGGTTTTGTCTCCATGGTCGCTGCGAGTGTGGAGCGAATGGAGGAGTCCATAGCGAACATGAGCAGAGCCTTTGTGGAGTCATTGTTAATCTATGTAGCAGAGTTTCTACATTTTTGTTCTATTGCGAGTTTCAAAGGAATACAGCCAAGTTAACACCGGTTTTCTGTTTTACTAATCAGAATTCTCATGCTGTTACTAAGCTATAAACTTATAGTAATATTTTTTCTTCAAAAGACTTTCTATTACAATTTTTTTTGTATTCTTCCATGTACAGGAAATGTTACTATTCAGACTGATGCAGGTGCTGTTACTGTAGGTAAGAAGCTCTCCCACTTTGCTCATACTAGTTCCAGTTTATATATAAGAGAATAATTCCACCATAACTTTAATTATGGTTGAACTATAGAGAACATTTGCTGCAGCGGTCAGATCTCTGAGCCGCTGTGGGCAAGTTACACGCTCAAACATGAAAGGCAACGGTTTCAATTAGTGCCTCCTGGTGACTCTTGCTACTGAAGGTATATGCATGGTTCTAATCTAAAAATACTGAGAAGCAATGAGTTCTTTATAAACAAAACGATATGCTTTCTGTGTTGTTAGTGTTCCATAAAAGGAAAATAACTGGTGAGACATTTCTTTCTCTCAGTAGAGGAAGTTTGGCACTCTTCTGAGAAAGGTGGTGGGGATTGCACTATACACATTGTGGTGCATCACACTAAAACAGCACATGGAGAATACACTCCCATTGTAAGAAACCAATATGATAATAGCCTTATGGTTTAGAAAAAATGCATGGACTTTCTTGTGCCATTGATCACGTGTTGGATATGCATACAGAAAATGGAGGGAGACAGTAGTAGTAAATGTTGTTTCTTTGATCATACAAATGTACCCATCACATTTCCAAAGTTCCGTTTCACAAATATTCATTGTAATTTCTAAAAACCTTTTTAAAAGTTTGAAACTGCTTTACTGTATGGTGATGGTAAAACTTGACATTGTCATTGATCTATTACTTTGGCTAAACTTCTAATGTAGGTTGAACCTTGGGATGTCTAATCTTTTTCTGCCCTGGGGCTGATTTATAAATGTTGTTGAGTTACATCTTCGGCAACGAAAAGATAGACTTCAAATCAAGTGGAGTTGATTTTTTTTGTGGTGTTGGAGGAGGAAGTGTTACCAGCACATTTTTTTAATACATATTAAATCATATCTGACCCATGAAGAATTTTAGCTCAACAGTTTGGGCCTGTCAACATTTGTTAGGCTATGCTTGATACCACTCTGCTCAAAAATGGTCACATACTAAAATTAAAATTCAGATAGTATACACTGTTCTCTTGTATGACGTTACAAAATAAAGCATTATGCTGCTATTTACTTTCGGATTTCCATATAGATTTGCATTGCTCACATCAGGTTTCCATACTGCTATTAAGAATTTGGTGGTGGTATTACAGTGGGATTGGGTGAAGTGTTGTACAATACTATCCAGTTTGCATAGATATGGGGTTGTGAAATGGAGATCACCATGTTCGGATTAAGCCTGGTGCATATGCTAAAATGATTGACTGTAACAGCACCAGCATTTTTTATTCTGTTAAGATTTGAAGAATATTGCTATGGTGTCATTTACTGTCTAGTCCTAATTGCCCTGGGATCGCTACAGGGCTTGTGGCGATTGGTGCTCCCACAATAGTGTTAGGTAGGGAATTCCAAGATTTCTGACCCAGCCAGAATGAAGGAATGGCAGTATATCTCCAAGTAACAAGTACGGCAATATAGTGGTTCATATAGATGTGAATATATAATCCCACCATGGCAGCTGTGGAATTTGAATTCAGTTAATTAAATAAATCTGGAATAAAAAGTTAGTATCCGTAATGGTGACCATGAAGCTACTGGATTGTCGTAAAAACCCATCTGGTTCAGTAATGTCCTTTTTAGGGAAGGAAATCTGCCGTCCTTGTCTGGTCTATATTACTCCAGACCCACAGCAATGTGGTTGATTCTTAACTGCCCTCTGAAATGGCCTAGCAAGCCACTCAGTTGTACCAAACCACTGTGACAAAGGATAATAAGAATAAAACCGAACGGCCCACCCAGCATCGATCTAGGCATGGGATTCAAAACAACAGAGTCACACCCAGCCCACTCAACCCTGAAAAGTCCTCCTTATTAATATCTGGGGACTTGTGCCAAAATAAGAACATAAGAAATAGGAGCAGGAGTAGGCCATTTGGCCCCTCAAGCCTGCTCCGCCATTCAATAAGATCATGCTGATCTGATCTTGGCCTCAACTCCACTTTCCTGCCCGCTCCCCATAACCCTTGACTCCCCTGTTTTTCAAAAATCTGTCCCCCTCCGCCTTGAATATATTCAATGACTCCGCCTCCACAGCTCTCTGGGGTAGAGAATTCCAAAGATTCACGACCCTCTGAGAGAGGAAATTCCTCCGAATCTCCGTTTTAAATGGGCGACCCCTTATTCTGAAATTATGCCCCCTAGTTCTAGATTCCCCCACGAGGGGAAACATCCTCTCGGTATCTACCCTGTCAAATTGGGAGAGCTGTCCCACAGACTAGTCAAGCAACACCCTGACATAGTCGTACTCACAGAATCATACCTTTCAGCCACGTGCCAGATTCCTCCATCACCAGCCATGGATATGTCTTGTCCCACCGGCAGGACAGAGTCACCAGAGCTGATGGCACAATGGCATACAGTCGGGAGGGAGTGACCCTAGGCATCCTCAACATTGACTCCGGACTCCATGAAGTCTCATGGCATCAGGTCAGACATAGGCAAGGAAACCTCCTGATTACCACCTACCGCCCTCCCTCAGCTGATGAATCCGTACTCCTCCATGTTGAACGTCACTTTGAAGGCGCACTGAGGACTGCAAGGGCACAGAATGTACTCTAGGTGGGGGACTTTAATGTCCATCACCAAGAGTGGCTCGGTAGCACCACTACTGACCGAGTCTTGAAGGATATATGCTGCTAGACTGGGCCTGCGGCAGGTGGTGAGAAAAGCAACAAGGTCAAGTAGGGAAAAACCTCCTTGACCTCGTCCTCGCCAATCTACCTGTCGCTGATGCATCTGTCCATGATGATATTGGTGGGAGTAATCAGCGCCAGTCCTTGTGGAGACAAAGTCCCGTCTTCAAACTGAGGACACCCTCCATTGTGTTGTGTGGCACTATCACCGCTAAATGGGATTGATTCAGAACAGATCTAGCAGTTCAAAACTGGGCATCCATGAGGAGCTGTGGGCCATCAGCAGCAGCATAATTGTATTCTACCACAATCTGTAACCTCATGGCCTGGCACATCCCTCACTCTACCACTACCATCAAGCCAGGGGACCAACCCTGGTTCAATGAGGAGTGTAGAAGAGAATGCCAGGAGCAGCACCAGGTGTACCTAAAAATGAGGTGCCAACCTTGTGAAGCTACAACACAGGACTACATGCATGTTAAACAGCGGAAACAGCATGCTATAGACCGAGCTAAGCGAACCCACAACCAAAGGATCAGATCAAAGCACGTCAGTGCAAAAGACAAGGCTGATACGTTTGCAACCATCTTTAGCCTGAAATGCTGAGTGGACGATCCATCTCTGCCTTCTCCTGTGGTCTCCACCATCACAGAAGCCAGTCTTCAGCCAGTTCGATTCACTCCACGTGATATCAAGAAACGGCTGAGCGCACTGGATACAGCAAAGGCTATGGGCCCCGACAACGTCCCAGCTTGTAGTGCTGAAGACTTGTGCTCCAGAACTAGCCATGCCTCTAGCCAAGCTGTTCCAGTACAGCAACAGCACTGGCATCTAACCGACAAAGTGAAAAATTGCCCAGGTATGTCCTGTCCACAAAAAGCAAGATAAATCCAATCTGGCCAATTACCGCTCCATCAGTCTACTCTCTAAATCATCAGCAAAGTGATGGAAGGGGTCATTGACAGTGCTATCAAGCGGCACTTACTCACCAATAACCTGCTGAGTTTGGGTTCCCCGCCAAGACCACTCCGCTCCAGTCCTCAATACAGCCTTAGTCCAAACATGGACAAAAAAGCTGAATTCCAGAGGTGAGGTGAGAGTGACATCAAGGCAGCATTTCACCGAGTGTGGCATCAAGGACCCCTAATAAAATTGAAATCAGTGGGAATTGGGGAAAACTCTCCACTGGCTGGAGTCATACCTCGCACAAAGGAAGATGGTTGTGGTTGTTGGAGGCCAATCATCTCCGCCCCAGTACATCACTGCAGGAGTTCCTCAGGGCAGTGTCCAAGGCCCAACCATCTTCAGTTGCTTCATCAATGTCCTTCCCTCCATCATAAGGTCAGAAGTGGGGATGTTCGCTGATGATTGCACAGTGTTCAGTTCCATTCGCAACTCCTCAGATAATGAAGCAGTTGTGTGCACACATGCCGCAAGACTTGGATAACATCCAGACTTGGGCTGTTAAGTGGCAGGTAACATTTGCGCCAGGCAATGACCATCTCCTGCGGCGAGTGGCTCACCTCCTGACTCCCCAAAGCCTTTCCACCATCTACAAGGCACAAGTCGGGAGTGTAATGGAATATACTCCACTTGCTTGGATGAGTGCAGTTCCAACAGCACTCAAGAAGCTCGACATCATCCAGGACAATGCAGCCCGCTTGATTGGCACCCCATCCACCACTTTAAGCATTCACACCCTTCACCACTGGCGTACCATAGCTGCAGTGTGTACCATCTACAAGATGCACTGTAGCATCTCGCCAAGCCGCCTTCGGCAGCACCTCCCAAACCCGAGACCTCTACCACCTAGAAGGACAAGGGCAGCAGGCGCATGGGAACACCACCACCTCCAAGTTCTCATCAAAGTCACATATCATCCTGACTTGGAAATATATCGCTGTTCCTTCATCGTCACTGGGTCAAAATCCTGGAACTCACCACCTAATAGCACTGTGAGATTACCTTCACCACACAGACCGCAGTGGTTCAAGAAGGCAGCTCACCATCACCTTTTCGAGGACACTTAGGGATGGGGAATAAATGCTGACTTTGCCAGCGACGCCCACATCCCATGAAAGAATTTTTAAAAAAAGTGCTGCTACAACTTTGCAGACTGCGTTTCCTCCAGTAGCCATTCTTCTTTCTGAGGAGGGCAGGAAGGATAAGTGTAGAGAAGCAAGGTACTGAGGAGAAGGTCATATCAATGTGAACGATTGGCCAGACCAAGGCTGAATACATTTTGGCATTATTAACTGAAGCAGTCTAGGGATGCAAGAGATCTGTTACAAATATTGGCTTCAGGTTTGGTGAGACTCTCCGTAATTCCAGCTGCTCCGCTTGTAGCTTAAAAAGTACGACAGGAATCAACTTTTTTGCTGCTGGATGTTTCTAAGCATCAGGAGATGACACTAGTTTTGGTCAAGTTATGATCAGCTGCATTCAATAGATGACAGTAACGTTGTTCTATTAGTGACCAGTCATTTCTCCACAATAATAACAACTTACATTTATATAAAACTAAAACAGAAAATGGTGAAAGACACAACCGGTAGCAGTTTTGTTTCTTTTTATTTACATTTATATAACACCTTTAACATGATAAAATTCCCCAAGGTGCTACGTAAAGGAGGAGCAGGTGCCAAGCAGTAATAGGATAGGAAAGATGACAAAGTGTGGTTGGGGGGAAAAGGTTTTGAAGAGGCTTTTAAAGGCAGATGAAGTAACAGAGCAGAGGGGTTTAGGGAGGGACTTCTACAGAGTAGGGGTGAGGCTGCTGAAGACCGTCATTGATTGTAGACTGGAGGGAGGGGGGAATGCACTGGAGTTGGAGGGTAAGATGAACAAATGTTATAAGCACAGAGAAGGAAGGTATTAAAGAAAAGGTCATACAATGGAAAAGCTGTGTAGGCTAAGATCAAATAAATTTTGATATTATCTAGGGTACACTACAGACATAAGCTATAAGTATTGACTTCATGTTTTTATTATAGAATTACATAGAAGTAGGCCATTCGGCCAACCAGTCCATGCTGGCGATTATGCTCCACTCGAGCCTCCTTCCATCCTTCCTCATCTAACTCTAGCAGCATAACCATCTATTCCCTTCTCCCGCGTACGCTTATCTCGCCTCCCCTTAAATGCATCTTTACTATTCACCTCAACCACTCGCTGCGGTAGCGAGTTCCACATTCTCACCACTCTCTGGGTAAAGAAGATTCTTCTGAATTCCCTATTTGATTTCAATCTTAAATATCTTATATTGATGGCCTCTAGTTTTACTCTTCCCCACAAGTGGAAACACTCTCTCTGTGTCTATCAAAACCTTTCATAATTTTAAAGACCTCTTTTAGGTCAACCCTCAGCCTTCTCTTTTCAAGAGAAAAGAGACACAGACTGTTCATCCTTTCCTGACGGGTTTACCCTCGCATTTCTGGTATTAATCTTGTAAGTTATTTTAGCTCTGAGGAAAGATTTGATAGGCTGGGGTTGTTTTCTTGGGAACAGAGAAGGCTGTGGGGAGGCTTAATTGAGGTGTATAAAATTATGAGGGGTCTAGTGGATAGCAAGGATCTATTTCCCTTAGCAGAGAGGTCAGTAACCAGGGGGCATAGATTTAAAGTAATTGGTAGAAGGAATAGAGGGGAGTTGAGAAGAACTTTTTTCACCCAGAGAGTGGTGGGGTCTGGTACTCACTACCTAAAAGGGTGGTAGAGGCAGAAACCCTCATCAAGTGCATATCCAAGTACTTTTTAAATGTGAAGTGCTATAACCTACAAGGCTATGGACCAAGAGCTGGAAAGTGGGATTAGGCTGGATAGCTATTTTTCGGCTGGCACAGACACGATGGGCCAACTGGCCTTCTTCAGTGCCATAAATTTATTTGATTCAAAGTCTTTTTTGCACCCTCTCCAGTGTCTCTATATCCTTTTATAATATGCCGGCCAGAACTGTACACAGTAAGGAAACTTTCGATTAACCGGCACCTAAATGACCGGAAATGTCGGTTAACCGGCAAAATTCAGGAGTAGGTTCAGGTAACTTTTATTACTTGCCTTCCTCCATGTGTTGCTGTGCAAGGGTGTGGCTGCAGCTGTTGCTAAGCTACAGAGACGCTTGCAACTTGTGGCCATTGTTTTGAAGCTGTTAAGCAACAGGGTTTGTTGCTTTATACGGAGCTCTCAGCTCCGTATCTTTTACTATAGCGTTCGGTTATCCGGAATTTTTGATGAACCGGCACCACGTCGGTCCCATCCGTGCCGGATTTTTAAAAAGTTTCCTGTACTCCAAGTGTGGTCTAACCAAGGTTCTAATTCTATCCCTCTAGAAATAAACCCTAGTGCTTGGTTTGCCTTTTTAATGGCCTTATTAACTTGCATTGCTACTTTAAGTGATTTGTGTATTTGTGCTCCTCTACCCCATTTAGATTCCAAGTACAGGAAACTTTGTGCTATCCGGCACTGACGGGACCGAGCTGTTGCCGTTCCCTCAAAACTGCCGGACACACCAGCGCTGATGTTGAAGCATATGGAGATTTTCAGCTCCGTGTGAATCAACAAACCCTACAGCTTCTAAACAGTCGGCAAGCATCTCTGTAGCGTCTCTAGCTGAAGCTGTTGCTTAGCTACAGACCTTGCAGAGCTTGACTGTTGAGAAAAAAGCAACGAAAAGAAAAAAAACCTAACGAAACGGCTCCTGATTTTTGCCGGTGGCTCGAGCTTGCCAGACATTTAGCCTCTGGATAACACAAAGTTTCCTGTAATATGTGACCTCCTGATTTTTCTTATCAAAATGTAATTCCTCACACCCATCTGTGTTGAAACTTATCTGCAAATAATATGCCCATTCTGCAAGTTTATGAATGTCTTCTTGTAATTTGTTGCAGTCCCCCTCAATGTTCCCTTTAAGACTGCGCAGCACTCCAGGGGTCCCACACAGCCGGTGAGCCAGCTTTTAAATTGAAAAAAACCACACATGCACGGACTTTTGAATAGGTCGCGCAGCCTGTTAAAGGGGCTGCGTGGCCCCCCCAAAAATTATGGGGAACAATGGTCCCCCTCAGTATTGATTATTTCCCCCCAATTTGGTGTCATCTGCAAATTTAGAAATTTTGTTTTTGATTCCAAAGTCTAAATCGTTGATATAAATTGTGAACAGCAGTGGTCCCAGCACTGATCCTTGAGGAACCCCACTTCCACCTTCTGCCACTGTGAATAGCTACCCTTTACCCCTACTCTCTGCTTTCTGTCTTGCAACCAGCTAACTATCCATTCTGCTACTTGTCCCCTGACTCCACATGTTCTGACCTTATTCATTAGTCTGTTGTGTGGCACCTTATCGAAGGCCTTTTGGAAATATAGATAAATTACATCTACTGCATTACTCTTGTCTACTCTCTTTGTTACCTCTTCAAAGACTTCAATGAGGTTGGTCAAACAAGACTTTCCCTTTTGAAATCCATGCTATTTATTATTATATTTTTGGTTTCTAGATGTTTTTCTATTTTTTCCTTTAGTAGGGATTCCATTACTTTTCCCACCACCGATTTAAGCTGACAGTTCTATAGTTCCCTGGACATGTTCTATCTTCCTTAAATATAGGTATAATAATGTTGGCTATCTGCCAGTCCTCTGGCACTACACCTTTTTCTAACGAATTATTAAATATGTGTAATGGTGCCTCTGCTATCACTTCTCTAGATTCTTTCAAAATGCGTGGATGCAATCCGTCCAGAGGGTTTTATCTTCTTTGAGTTTGATTAGTTTATTTAATATTTATCCTCTTTATTTTAAAATTGGTTATACCATTTCTAATCTCAGCTACTGATGTCACATTCACCTGATCTATCTTCCTAGTAAATACAGAAACAAAGTAATTATTAAATATTTCTGCCATTTCACTATCACTGCCTGTGATTTTATCCTGTCTATCCGTTAGTGGCCCTATTCCCATCCCGACCGATATTTTGGTGAGACTCTGACTGCAGTTACTATACTTATGGCAAGAAAATTATAGTAAAAACTGAAGCGGGTATGGAAGAAAGTGCTGACTTGAACTGAGGGGGTTATGGGGAAAAGAATGTTAGATTGCACTGGGGTGGTGGGGAAAGGGAGAAGAGTTTTTTAAAATTTGTTCCTGGGATGTGGGCGTCGCTGGCAAGGCCAGCATTTATTGCCCTTGAGAAGGTGGCGGTGAGCCGCCGCCTTAAACCGCTGCAGTCCGTGTGGTGAAGGTACTCCCACAGTGCTGTTAGGGAGGGAGTTCCAGGATTTTGACCCAGCGACAATGAAGGAACGGCGATATATTTTCAAGTCAGGGTGGTGTGTAACTTGGAGGGGAACTTGCAGGTGATGGTGTTCCCATGCGCCTGCTGCCCATGTCCTTCTAGGTGGTAGAGGTCGCGGGTTTGGGAGGTGCTGCCGAAGAAGCCTTGGCGAGTTGCTGCAGTGCATCTTGTAGATGGTACACACTGCAGCCACAGTGCGCCGGTGGTGGAGGGAGTGGATGTTTAAGGTGGTAGAGGGGGTGCCAATCAAGCGGGCTGCTTTGTCCTGAATGGTGTCGAGCTTCTTGAGTGTTGTTGGAGCTGCACTTATCCAGGCAAGTGGAGAGTATTCCATCACACTCCTGACTTGTGCCTTGTAGATGGTGGAAAGGCTTTGGTAAGTCAGGAGGTGAGACACTCGCCGCAGAATACAGGAAACTCTTTCGTATCCGGCACCGACGGGACCGGGATGGTGCCAGTTGATTAAAAATTCCGGATAACGGAGAGGTATATCTACTGAGAATATTTTTTAACAAACAAAAATTTAAAAATCAAGAAATGTGCAGTATAATTGGGTACTCACCTACAGAGACTTCCGACAGTGCCAAGAAGCTGAGTAGTGGCAGTTTGGAGAACTACCCCCACTGACTAACTCGGCCACCACGGGAGACTCGGACTCGGCAACATTTCCGGTTATTGAGGTGTTGCTTTCGGAGTATGCATTTTGCCGGTTATTAGAGAATTCCGGATATTTAGGTGCCGTTTAAACGAGAGTTTCCTGTACTCAGCCTCTGACCTGCTCTTGTAACCACAGTATTTATGTGGCTGGTCCAGTTAAGTTTTCTGGTCAATGGTGACCCCCCAGGATGTTGATGGTGGGGGATTCAGCGATGGTAATGCCGTTGAATGTCAAGGGGTGGCGGTTAGACTCTCGCTTGTTGGAGATAGTCATTGCCTGTCATTTTTGTGGCGCGAATGTTGCTTGCCACTTATCAGCACAAGCCTGAATGTCATGCAGGTCTTGCTGCATTCGGGCATGGACTGCTTCATTATCTGAGGAGTTGTGAATGGAACTGAACACTGTGCAGTCATCAGCGAACATCCGCACTTCTGACCTTATGATGGAGGGAAGGTCATTGATGAAGCAGCTGAAGATGGTTGTGCCTAGGACACTGCCCGGAGCAACTCCAGCAGCGATGGCCTGGGGCTGTGATGATTGACGTCCAACAATTACAACCATCTTCCTTTGTGCTCGGTATGACTCCAGCCAGTGGAGAGTTTTCCCCCTGATTCCCATTGACTTCAATTTTATTCGGGCTCCTTGATGCCACACTTGGTCAAATGCTGCCCCAAATGGAGGAGGTGGAAGAAATGTACCAGCTGGAACTGGATTGAAGAGGGGGGAAAGGGCCAGAATGAGCTGGTGGGTGAAAGAAGACTATTGGTGTGAATAAGGGCAGTGGAAGAAGAATGCCAAGTTTAATTGAAGAAATAGAAGTGTCAGCTTGAACAGAAGAGTGTCCTTATGAACTAGGAGGATTGTCTGTCAACTGAGTAAAGAGTTTGAGGGTTTGTGGTGTCTCACTGGATATATCTGGCGTGTTGAACGTGGGAGTGATTGGTGAGTTAGGGTCTGGGGAAGTGGTGGCCTGCTTAGTTGTTTGAAAATCCAAATGCCACTTACATTTTAACCCAATTCTGAAGTACAGTATAAACGTTTTTTTTTATAGTTAACCAGAATGCATAATTTTATGTAAAAATTAAAAACTTTTCAATGGGAGCATGCTGCTGGATCCCCATAGAAATACAATGTATTGCTAATTGATGGGGTGAGGAGGGGGCACATTTGAAAGGAGTGTTCTACAGTTTTAAACTTGCTGCCTGTGGCCCGAGGTCCTGACTAAAATGATCTGATGATCATGGGGTTCATATTAGGCAATTTTTGTTTTAAAGAAAGAAAATGAATTAAAACTTTCTTCCAGCAATAGATTGCCTACTGCTAATGGGAGAGAGAATTTCTAAAATACTAAGAAAAAGTAATTTATTCCCAATATTCTCTCATTTTCAAAAATATTGAGTAATGTACTTGTTAAAATTATTGTAAATTCAGAATACTGGAAAATTCACAAAATAAAGTGTTAAAAATCTAAATTTTCCGGGAGTTATGTCGCAGCCCCATGGAAAATAAATTTAGTGCCAAAAATAAACGATCTTTCTTCCATATTTGCCGTCTTACTGTTTTCCTTCATTGGCGAGTACAGATAGTCTGCACGTTAGACTTTCTTGCAGCCACCAGCTTGCTGAGCATGATGCATTTTGCAGGGCTCAATGTGTCATCTTGCTGATTTCCGTCCCTGCCCTTTTACTCTCTTTCTTCCCTTCCCCTGAGATGATTTGCTAGTCAAGCATTGACGAACTCCAGCTAGCATTCTACTAAAGGTGCTAGGGGAGTTTGAATATCAGAAGAACCTCTGATACAAGCCCAGTTATTTTTCTAAGGAATTGTCAAGTACAAATGAAATGCCAACAACTAAAGTGCTTAATTGTTTACTTGTAGATTCCTCAGATGGCAGTCTAAAGGCTTCCACACAACAGGGTGACTTAGATATTTACATCAGCCAGCTGGGAATTGTGAATTTGCTAACCCAAGAAGGTGAGATGCTGCAAAGAAGTCACAACTACCTAATGGGGAATCTGCAGCTTGGATTTGAACTGTCAACTTTTTCTGTCCACGGGACCTCCGACTTTAACTCTGGACTCCCTACTATTGTCACCAACCTATTTCTTGCTACTACCAGGAAATACACATCCCTATAATTGCTACATAACCAGGCCTATGTAACTTGAGTTTGGCAGTGGATCGGCCATCACCGACCCTCCCTGCAGAATGTCCGTTCACTTGCAAACAAGGCCCTTGCCATCTATGAGCTTATCGTGGATGATTGCATTGACATTATGGCTCTGACAGAAATTTGGCTGAGGGGTGATGACATCTTGTGCTTAAATGAAGCCTCCCCGCCTGGCTATACCTTCCACCACTTGCCCCGCCCAGACCGCCATGGTGGCGGTGTGGCTCTCCTCACCAAATCACACCTTGGTCTGTCCCCCTACTCCTCCGGAACTTTCTCCTCCTTTTGAGCATCTCTCCTTGTTCCACCCCTCTCACTTAAAGTTGTCGTTCTTTACCGCCCATCCAAGTATGATAAAAATATTATCACCAAGATATCTTCACTGCTTTCCTCCCTCAGCCTCTGCACCGAACGACTTCTCATCCTCGGTGATTTCAACCTCCATCTTAATTCATCATGCTCTCTTTCCTCTGAGTTCACTATTCTCCCTTAATCTCGCCCTCCGTGTGAACTCCCAAACCCATATTCACGGCCACCCCCTTGACCTCGCCATCCCTCATGGCCTCGCTACTCCCATCGTGTCAATCGAAGATAAAGCCATCTCCTTGTATCGCTTTCCACCCACATCCCCCTTCCCCCACCCGACCCTACTTCCTTCTGTGTCTGGAAAAAACTCTCTTCCCAACTCCCTTACAGCTGCACTTACGATATCCCAACTGTCCAGCCTTTGGCCCTCCATTCACCACAACATTTCTGCAGCTACCGATCTGCTCAACCACACCCTCACCACCACCTTTGCTGCCCTAGTCCCTATTAAAACAATTACTCTTACACTCTCTCTCTCTCTCTCTCTCACCCTGGCCGTTCCCCCTGGTATGGCCCACATCTTCGCTCCCTCAAGTGCAAGGGACTCCGGCTTGAATGAATATGGCAGACAACTGGTTTAGCCATTCACCGCCAGATCTGGCTGGACCACATAAAGCATTATCAGGTCCTACTCTTGTCTGCCAAAACTGCTCACTATTCCAGGATCATTCTGGAATGCAAAGATAACCCCCGGCTACTATTTTCTACTGCTAACCGTCTTCTTAAACCCCTCTTCCCCATCTCCTCCACACTCACCTCCAACAACAAGTGCGAGGAGCTCATGGACTTCTTTGTCTCTAAGATTGAGACCATCTGATCAGCTGCCTCTGCCACTTCCCTTCCTTCCCCTTGCCTACTGGGCCAAACTTCCTCTAAGGTTCTCCCCTGCCCTAGCCCTAAACTCGTATCTTTCTCCAATTTCTCTCCGATCTCCCCTCTTGACCTCTCCATGCTCATCCTGTCCATGAGACCCACTTCTTGCTCCCTCGACCCTATTCCCATTAAACTGCTGACTACCGAACTTCCTTTTTTGGCTCCCATGTTAGCTGACATTGTTAACGGTTCTCTCTCCTCAGGTACTGTCCCCCTCTCCCTCAAATCTGCCGTCATCACCCCACTCCTCAAAAAAACCAACCCTTGACCCTTCCGTCCTTGCAAACTACCTCCCTATTTCCAACCTCCCTTTCCTCTCAAGTCCTTGAACGTGTCTAAATTGTCAGACTGCTTGTCCGACATACAGTTCTGGATGAGCAAAAATTTTCTCCAATTAAATGTTGGGAAGACCAAAGCCATTGTTTTCGGTCCCCACCACAAACTCCGTTCCCTAGCCACTGACTCCATCCCTCTCCCTAGCGTCTGTCTGAGGCTGAACCAGACTGTTCGCAACCTTGGTGTCATATTTGACCCTGAAATGAGCTGCCGACCACATATCTGCAGCATAACTAAGACCACCTATTTCCACCTCCGTAACATCGTGCGTCTCTGCCCCTGCCTCAGCTCCTCTGTTGCTGAAACCCTCATCCATGCCTTTGTTACCTCTAGACTTGACTATTCCAACGCACTCCTGGCTGGCCTCCCACATTCCACCCTACGTAAACTTGAGGTGATCCAAACCTCAGCTGCCCGTGTCCTGACCCGCACCAAGTCCCGTTCGCCATCACCCCTGTGCTCACTGACCTACATTAGCTCCCGGTTAAGCAACGCCTCGATTTCAAAATTCTCATCCTTGTTTTCAAATCCCTCCATGGCCTCGCCCCTCCCTATCTCTGTAATCTCTTTCAGCCCCACAACACCCCAGAGATATCTGCGCTCCTCTAATTCTGCCCTCTTGAGCATTCCTGATTATAATCGCTCAACCTTTGGTGGCCGTGCTTTCTGTTGCCTAGGCCCTAAGCTCTGGAATTCCCTGCCTAAACCTGTCCGCCTCGCTTCCTCTCTTTCCTCCTTTAAGACGCTCCTTAAAACCTACCTCTTTGACCAAGCTTATTGTCACCTGCCCTAATTTATCCTTATGTGGATCGGTGTCAAATTTTTTGTCTTAAAATACTCCTGTGCAGCGCCGTGGGATGTTTTACTATGTTAAAGGCGCTATATAAATACACATTGTTGCTGTTGTTGTTGTGTTGTCGCCTCCCAAATCCATGCCCATCTTTCCCAAAGCTCCATGTTTGACTCCCTCCAATCCGGTTTCCGCCCGCCACAGTACCAAAACTGCTCTCATCAAAGTCACAAATGACATCCTTTGTGACTGTGACAAAGGTAAACTGTCCCTCCTCGTCCTTCTCGACTAGTTTGCAGCCTTTGACACGGTTGACCGCTCCATCCTCCTTCAACGCCTCTCCACCATCGTCTAGCTGGGTGGGACTGCACTTGCCTGGTTCCATTCTTATCTATCTAATCGTAGCCAGAAAATCACCTGCAATGGCTTCTCTTTCCACTCCCACATCGTTACCTCTGGGTCCCCCAAGGATCTATCCTAGGCCCCCTCCTATTTCTCATCTATATGCTGCCCCTTGGTGACATCATCCGAAAACACAGCATCAGTTACCACATGTACGCTGACGACACCCAGCTCTACCTCAGCACCACTTCTCTCGACCCCTCCACGGTCTCTAAATTGTCAGACTACTTGTCTGACATCCAGTACTGGATGAGCAGAAATTTTCTCCAATTAAATATTGGGAAGACCAAAGCCATTATTTTTGGGCCCCACCACAAACTCCGTTCCCTAGCCACTGACTCCATCCCTCTCCCTAGCGTCTGTCTGAGGCGGAACCAGACTGTTCGCAACCTTGGTGTCATATTTGACCCTGAAATGAGCTTCCAACCACATATCCGTGGCATAACTAAGACTGCCTATTTCTACCTCCGTAACATTGCCCGTCTCTGCCCCTGCCTCAGCTCATCTGCTGCTGAACCCCTTATCCATGCCTTTGTTACCTCTAGACTTGACTATTCCAATGCACTCCTGGCTGGCCTCCCACGTTCTACCCTACGTAAACGTGAGGTCATCCAAAACTCGGCTGCCCGTGTCTAACTCGCACCAAGTCCCATTCACCCATCACCCCTGTGCTCGCTGACCTACATTGGCTCCTGGTTAAGCAATGCCTTGATTTCAAAATTCTCATCCTTGTTTTCAAATTCCTCCATGGCCTCACCCCTCCCTATCTCTGTAATCTCCTTCAGCCCCACAACCCCTCAAGATATCGGCACTCCTCACATTCTGCCCTCTTGAACATCCTTGGCTATAATCGCTCAACCATTGGTGGCTGTGTCTTCAGCTGCCTAGGCCCTAAGCTCTGGAATTCCCTCCCTAAACCGCTCTACCTCTCTTTCCTCCTTTTAAGACGTTCCTAAAAACCTACCTCATCTGCTCTAATTTCTTATGTGGCTCGGTGTCAATTTTTGTGTCTTATAAACTCCTGTGAAACGCCTTGGGACGTTAAAGGCACTATATAAATACAAGTTGTTGTTGTCCAGTCAGATAATTAAACTTTTGATTTGGGCTTTTTTGATGTTCAGATCTAAGCTATTCCAGGTGAAGGTTAATGGAGAGACCCGAGGTGGGCGGAGCAGTCAGTGTTTGGGACTGTTGGTTTTGGGTCAATTAGTCATCAGGGCTGTTCCCTCCACTACAAAGGGTGTCACTGAAATAAAATGTGATCTTATTGTTAAAATTCACTTTTATTTTTGTTAGTCATGATGTTGAGGGTGATTATCTGTAAGGCACATTTTGCTAGTGATACAGTACACTATCAATCAAATGTAAAGCAGAGTTTAAGCACTATTCCCCAATGTGTGTCTACAGTACATGACCTTGTGGTTATAAATCTAGAATCTGGCGCACAATACAAGAAGTAAGGCATTTGCCTTTGGAAATAAACTGACTGCAGGAAATGCTCGTCCGCAAATGAGTAATCTGATCTCGCAAGACAGGAGAAGTGGCCGTAGTGTTATTGCTTCTGTGCTAAAATTCTCAATGAGAAGAATTTCCCCAAGTGAAAAGCCTCCCTTTGTTTGTTCTACACGGTCTCCTCGACTGCATCCAAACTTGGTGAAAGGTGGGAAGGTTTATGGTAAAGATGAAACAGTGAAGTTGAAGTTTCTGACTGCTATCTGCTCTGGACTATAGAAAGATTACTGTCCCTCCGAGCATTACATAGTGACTGAGGCAACAGAAAAGTGCCTTAATTTTTTATCTTGTGCCAAGACCCATGCTGGTGACGTGCACCTGGTCATATGCACCTGGCTGCACCCCAAACGTCAAATCAGCACGATTCATTAATGCCGGTACTCTCCATGTAACTTCCGTGATTAATGCTTGTTAAATCAAATAAATCTTTAAAAAAAGAACATGTTAATCGCAGAAGTTAACTGCGATTAATTAATGGCCGTAGTTATGAAGAGAGACTTCAGAAGTTGCAGCTTTTTTCACGAGAGCTGAGAAGGTTAAGGGGGACTTGATGGAACTTTTCAAGTTTGCTCCCATAAGTCAGCGAAACAGTAACGAGAGGACACAACTTTAAGATCATCAAAGAAAGAATTAAAGGGGGGGGGGGGAGATAGAAAAATTCTTTACACAGAATGGTTAGAATTTGGAAAGTTTGTCACAAATTGTTGCTGAAGCAGAATCCATGAATTCTTAAAATTAGTTGTTTGAAAAAGAGAAATATTAAAAGCAGGAGAGTGGAATTAGGCTAGATGGCTCATGTGGAGAAAAACACTTGATGGGACACATGGGCCGGAATTTTTACCTGCAGTCCCGCTGGGAGCTGAGGGGGTTCGGTAGCGTGCGGGAAAACCGGAAGTCTGGGTTTCCCCACACGCTGTGGAGATTGAACGCCACAGCGTGCGTCTGATGTCATTGACAAGTTCCCCGTCCGGAAATCGGCCTGACTGGCCGCAAAACCAGGTAGGTCAGATCCCCGACGTGGGGGGAGTGCCGATCCCCGACCCCAGTGGTGTTCCATCCTGGGGGAGTTTGTAAAGGGTGGGTGGGGCTAATGGTCGTGGAGCTTGGGGTGCCAGGGGGAATCACTCCTCCTCCAGGCCCACAAGGAGTGCTCCCCCGAGACCGTCCTCGCCTTGCTGCAGCTGCCGGGAATCCCAAGGCCCGTGAACCCGAGCCGGCCACAGTTAAACCCGGTTGGCTCCCCGCCCAATCCCGCCTCCGTTAAAACTGAAAGTAGGCGGGTTGGGGTTGGGATTCGGATTTTTAACGCTTTAACCTCCCGCCCGACCCAAACCCGCCCGTTTTTTGGAATTAAAATGACCCCCATGGTGTTTTTCTGTGCTGAAAGATTCTGTGATATATATTCCAGTTTTAGTAAGTGAGCCTCCTTTTAAAGCGGCTCAAGAATAATCCAGTTAATTTCTTGTTGTCAATTATATGTTGAATAAAGCATCCCATAGCTTAACTCCTCACAGATATTCATCATTACGTAGCCTCGGAACATTTTATTTTCTTACCATTTTGTCATGGCAGCGCTAAATTAAGCGATATGTTTGGTTACCCATTGCTGAGACTCTGCAGTCTGGTCTGGCAATGTAGGATCTGACAGCAGCTGAGTGTTGTTATAGCAGCAAGGAATGTATTGTTGGAGGTCCTGTTATTTTTGAAGAGGTTAAGCCTAATCTTAGATCCCTAGACTTAAGAATGTAACTGGACTCTAATTCCCAGTAGACTTTAAAGTTAGCTGAGAAACCTTTGTTAATTTTGTTTTCTGATGGGGTGGAAAAGGGTGGTATTTTTAAAAAATCTCCTAAAATGTACATTTGTACCACTTGGGTAGTTACAATGAAGCAGTATGAATGTTCAACATGCATATGTAACAGAATGAACCTAAGGGCCAATTCTCCAATGTTGCGCTTGGCAGCATGCTAGGCTTCTGGCAGTGAGCTAGGCTTGTGAATTGAGCAGGCAGGCCTCAGTGCACTTGACACTGAACTCCAGGTTCCACAGGAGGAAAAGTTTTGGCAGTTTTTGAGGCAGTGCTTCTAGCATGTGCTGGCCTCATTCGTGGCGCCAAATGTTGTTAATTCATTGTAACTCCCACAATTAATATTCTGTGTTCTTCTTCATGCAGCATCTGATTCACTGAGTGCCCATAGAAAACCGGTGTTGGAAGGTCTCCGAACTGTTTGTTCCAAAAGCCCATAATTACAAGCGATCATGACTGATTTTTGTCACTTGGGCCCTGAAGTTCTGGGAGTCCCGCTCCAGCAACAGCAGTGCGGCAGAACGGAACTCCCAGCCACCCGTAGACACTGACCATGTCTCAAATTGCTGGTATGGGGTCATTAAGATATTCGGGGCGGGGGCGGGTGGTGGTGTGACCCACGCCTGAAAGAAGTGCCCGTCCGCAACAACTGGTGCAAGTCAGAGCAGCAAAATGGTGCTTTGCTAGTGGAAGAACGAGGGCGAAAGATAAAGTCTAATATTTATTCTGCTAGGAATCTAAATGCCACCATAATAAAGGCCATTAATCGCTTCCAGGATCAATTACCTTGGGGCTTTTCCTGGGACTTTAAAGGAACTCATGCCAGCTCTCAGCTGACGAGAGTTCTGTAGAGGCCAAACAAAGGTGTAATGGATGGAATACCTGAGGTAGCCCAGTGTGTCCCCTTGATGTGGAGGGAGGAGACATGTGATAGACTTATTCGCTCCCTCCCCTCCCCAGATGGAAGTTAAACTGGGTGGAAACCTGCGGAACTAGATTTTGCCCCAAATTTCTGCCCTTAGGACGGGCAATGTGCTGCTTTCTGACCCCAGGAATTTTAGGCTGCTGTGCTTTTCTTGCTGTTATTGACCTGCCAAACTGAACTTTGTGTGTTCTACCTACTGCATTTATTTTT
This sequence comes from Somniosus microcephalus, assembly GCF_052327205.1. Lineage (NCBI taxonomy): Eukaryota > Metazoa > Chordata > Chondrichthyes > Squaliformes > Somniosidae > Somniosus > Somniosus microcephalus. The sequence continues at coordinate 57,894,131 of NC_141003.1, forward strand.
TTCTGCTGCTGCTTGTTTTTCAGCATTCCTTTGGTGCATGGCTCTGAAAGCAAAATTGCAAATAAAGTGCTCAACAAGGTGCCCTGGAGTTGCCATTCAGTCCATGGTACTCAGTAGGTTCCTGAAATGTTCTGGCATGCTTACACATATTTGAGCAGGAGTGCTGTATGTTGTCTGCCATTCCATGTAGGGAGGTCTGAAGATCCTCAAGGGACTTCTGTTGATTAATCAGTGTAGCACACTATGCAGCCCCTGTAAGTTACAAATTCATGGGTCCCACACCAGCTTCCTGTCTGACCCCCTCTCCCTTCACTCCTCTAGTTGCTGCTTATCTGCTGCCATGTTGACTTGCTCCTCCTCACTGATGCTCAGTCCCTCACCCAGTACTCCCTGATGACACTCTTATGTTTTCCCCCAAAGTGGATGTGTCTGGGCTGGTGCTGGTTGGGTCTGAAGTCTTAATGGGACTTTTTCCTGATCCTCCTTGGTGCCAGCTTCTTCATCTTAGGAGACTACTTACAGAAAGAGAAAATGGCTGCCCGAGTCATTCATTGAATGTTAGGTGCCTCCAAGAATATGATGTTGAACTGAATACTTATCTTGGTGGACTGATATAAAACCGCTAAGACCTCCCTTGCCCATTCCCTCAATGGGCTTCATCCACCCCAATTATTTGGAGAATCTATTCCTCATTGTGGATGAGGTGTCATAGGTTGGCTGAGATGCCACCCATACAGGATCACTGCTGATGGTTATATGCAGCCTTCTCACTTGAAAATGAAGAGACCCTTTGAGCACAAGGAGGTAACATAAGAGCACCCTAAAGAGAAGCCTACAATCTACTTGTTGTGAAAGGATGAGCAGGAAGTAAGAAAATAGTTCTGGGAGTGAGTTGGTGAGAAAACATGCCAGAGTTATGTGAGTGAAGCGAAGCCTATCCCCATGGTAACTACCTAGGTGGAGGTGCTGTTTTTAGGGATTTAAGAGGTTTAAAAAGTAAGTGGTGGAGTCCGTGCTTTACAGGCTGCATTGCAGATGTGGCAGCATACTTTGGGCTGAGTGCTTGGTGCATGATTAATCCAGCCATCCGCTTGCTTTGAGTGGGCATCATAATGTCAACAAGAATTATATTTTAAGCACTGGACTAGAGCCAAAAATGCTTTTTGCATGAGAACCTGATCTCTTACTCTCCAATACAATAGCAAAATAGTGCGGATGCTGGAAATCTGAAATAACAGAAAATGCTGGAAACACTCAGCAGGTCAGGCAGCATCGAGGAGAGAGAAACAGAGTTAACGTGAAAGTGACTCTTACAATTGGCTGCAGTACCCCAGGGTTGGAGTGTATCTGTCCTTCCACCAGCTAACATGGCACAGACCAGCAATTCATCTGGGGGATCCCAATGTATATGGTGGTTGTTTTTCTGTTAGATGCGTATTAAGGAATATTTCTCTGTTAATTTCTAAAATTTACATTTCAGTTAAGACATACTGCTCCTTTAATAATATATGTTCATTGCTAGAAACCAGTTCCCTCATGATATCATCCTTAGAATATATTTTGCAACTTACTGCTTGAAGGAAGATACTGCAATTGTTGGTTCAAAGCAGTATTTTAACCTGTGACACTATTTTTGGACAGACATGTGTACAAACTATTTGCACTAATATGTATCATTTCACGTGGACTAGGGTATTGACTTTTTTAAGATGTGTTTACTTATGTTTTTACCTCCATGGAGTGTATGTATGAGATTTCTCGTGCTTTCTAAAAGTCTTCTTTATCTTGGCAGGTTCTATCACATTAAAAGTGCCCAAAGCCCTAAGAGCTGAGCTGCAGTTATCAGGGGCCATGGTAGAGGTCAGTCCTGAGATTCACTTGCAGGATATTGACAGCAGCACAGAACAAGGTCACCAAACTATTTGTGGTAAGATGAACCTTTACAAGAATAAACCTAAAGTTAGGTGTGAAAAAAACTCTCCATATAGAACAAACATTAATTTAGTTTGAATTGTTATCTTCCATCTTTTGTAAGACCAACATGTAAAAAAACTGCCCCATTCCACAAGGAAATATGTGAAACCAATGTCATGCAACAAGTAGAAACTATTCATTAATTTTGGTACATTATGTTGTTTCAACAAATAGCACAGGTATTGAGTGGCTTACAACAGTCTTTCTCACAGTTGAAACTGTAATGTATTGTCAATGCTGCTCCGTTTGAAAAATTCTTAAACAATTCAGTTCAACATAGTGGCTAACTGTAATAAGATATTGTTTCTTCTTTTGCTGAACCAACCTTTCTTGAACAATAAAGGGGAATAATCAAGCAAATAAAAGTGTATTTGTTTCACTGGGATGTTCCATATTGTTGGTCACAAAGAAAACTTTTAAAAATGCATTATAACCATTCTCACCCACTGTAGCTAACTATATGAAGAAATAAATGTGTGCCCTTTGTACCACAGTTAAGTAAATACAACATAATGCAGAATATTATTTAGTTGCTATTTTTACCTTTGGAAATAAAATGAAGGTTTGCTAAAAATAATTTAAAATCATTTATTTGAAAAAATAAATTGTGTAAAAAATAAAAAAATAAAGTTTTATCTAAATTTCCAGCATTTATTGTTTTTGTTTCAGCTTCAAAATTAATCATGATTCTGTAACTGATTTTTTCAAAGGGTGCTGATCACTTAAGTTTTAGAATAATGTATTTTTGAGTAATTTGAAATATATATTCTCATCAATTTTTCTCCAATCCTAATTTATCAGAGATAATTTTCACCTGATCAGAAACTAGTGGACAGCAGGCGCTAACTTATGCCCCACTGATTTTGTATTGCAGTGTGTTGTGTCACATCGCCATCCTTCATATCAAATCCTATTTTTGATCTTTAAACTTATTTCATACCTGCTTAGTGTGTCTTGAAGAGCATTGAGCATTGCACTCTTTCCAAAACATCCTTAATCCTTTTTCACCTTTGAGTAAATATTCAAATAGCTTGTAAATAAAATGTTATTTCCATGGACAGTCTTGGATGCAACCTCCATTCCTTTTAAGTAAAATTGATAAAAAGGGAGAAAATAGAATACGAGAGAAAACTAGCAAGAAATATAAAAACAGACTAAGAGATTCTACAAATACGTAAAAAGGAAGAGAGTAGCAAAAGTAAACATTGGTCCCTTAGAGGCTGATGCAGGTGAAATTATAATGGGGAATAAGGAAATGGCAGAGACTTCAAACAAATATTTTGTATCTGTCGTCACAGCAGAAGACAAAAAAGCATACCAAATATAGTGGGAAACCAAGGGGCTAATAAGAGTGAGGAACTTAAAGTAATTAATATCAGCAGAGAAAAAGTACTTGGGGAAACTAATGGGACTAAAAGCCGACAGATCCCCTGGACCCGATGGCCTACACCCTAGGGTTCTAAAAGAGGTGGCTGCAGAGATAATGGATGCATTGACTGTGATCTTCCAAAATTCTCTAGATTCTAGAATGGTCCCAGCAGTTTGGAAGGTAGCAAATGTAACCCCGCTATTCAGGAAAGGAGCGAAAGAGAAAACAGGGAACTACAGGCCAATTAGCCTGACATCAGTCATCGGGAAAATGCTGGAATCCATTACTAAGGAAGTGGTAACAGAGCACTTGGAAATCGTGATATGATTAGGCAGAGTCAACATGGTTTTATGAAAGGGAAATCGTGTTTAACAAATTTATTAGAATTTTTTGAGGAGGTAACTAGCAGGGTAGATAAAGGGGAACCAGTAGATGATGTATATTTGGATTTCCAAAAGGCATTCGATAAGGTGCCACATAAAAGGTTGCTACGCAAGATAAGGGCTCATGGGGTTGGGGGTAATATATTAGCATGGATAGAGGATTGGTTAACGGATAGAAAACAGAGAGTAGGGATAAACGGGTCATTTTCAGGTTGGTAGGCTCTAACTAGTGGGGTGCCACAAGGATCAGTGCTTGGGCCTCAGCTATTTACAATCTATATTAATGACTTAAGATAAAAGGACCGAGCGCAATGTATCTAAGTTTTTTTGACGATAAAGCTAGGTGGGAAAGTAACCTGTGAGGAGGACACGAACTTGCAAAGGGCTATAGGCAGGTTAAGTGAGTGGGCAATAAGGTGGCAGATGGAGCATAATGTGAGGAAATGTGAGGATATTCACTTTGGTAGGAAGAATAGAAAAACAGTACGGCCTAGAAATTGGGTTGGTAGCGCCGGCGCTGAGCGCCTAAAGAGACCTAGAATTGGGGCGAAGCCCTATGTTGGGGCGAACGCTATGAGGATAGCGCCGACTCAGAAATTGACTTACATTTAGCGCCTGCGCTAAGTGTTTGCGCGCGCCCGCGAGCGCAAGCAGCTCATGACGTCATTTCAGTGTGCAACGCCTTTTAGGAGCGCCTGAGCGCATATTGGGTGGCACCCGGAGCCTTAGCGCCCAGCGCTATTAGTGACAGTTCGAGGGAGGGCTAACAGGCCCTTCTCGGAGTAGGGCGGCGCTATTTAAAGGGGACAGCTCTAGTGCAGAATCTTCTGCCACTTGGCCTGCTCATTGCGATCGCTGCTAGAGAGAGTTGGCGAGCTAATGTGGAGCGGAGTTCTGGGAATTTAGCTTTACAGTACTTGGGACCTTCAACCCTGTCCCAAGCACTTGCAGCACTACACCTAAAAGCCTTTTGACCAACTGGCATCGGAATGGGAGCTTGTTTGGAGGGCGACGGCCTCATCGCCCAACACTGTGAAGGGGCAGAGAGACGGCGGGAGAGAGGGCCGGGATTGGCCAGAAGGAGGAGGGGCAATGGAGGTCGGCCAATCCGACGGGATGCTGCGAGGGTCTTTAGGCAGCAGGTGACAAGCCTTGACACGTCGGAGGAGCAGTGTTTGCGAAGGCTCCGAATCTGGAGGGACATTGTTACTGATCTGTGCCACCTGCTTGGTCAGGATCTGCAGCCGCGTGAACGCTGCAGAACCTCTCTGTCCGTGATGGCTACACTGACTGAAGGCCTCCATTTTTATGCCAACGGATCCTTTCAGTCAGCCATTGGGGACAATGCGACTGCCGCTCAGGCTGCAGTCCGCTGTTGCATCCGGCAAGTGACAGATGCCCTTTATAGGCGAACGCGTCCATTCATTACCTTCCCTTGGACCCTGCGCAAGCAGGCGGAGTATGAGGAGGAGGAGGAGGAAGAGCAGGCGGAGGAGGAGGAAGATGGAAGGGCTGCTGAAAGTGGAAGGTCCATACGTCAGAGGCTCCTCTGGACTCGTCTCGACACCCCTGTGGCGGAATGATGAGAGTCTTACCTCATGCGCACTTTGGATGTTTGAGGGCCTCTGCATGCCAGCATCACTGAAAGTAGTCACATGCACCAAGCAACATTGAAACTTCTGTTTATTGACACAAAAGTCTTTCATTACAGCTAAACAACGTAACGTGAGCAGAAACCATAACTTCCAAAAATAAATGTGACCTGTTCGGCAAAGCAGCAAAACTCAACAAAAATCCGCAACTATAACAGCAGGTGAGGGTGTCCTTGAATTTGGACAAACAAACGTCTCAGCACCTCCCTCTACAACTGGCCCCTTGAGGGAGAACGACTTCTCTTTCGCGCCCGGCCCCTTCCCTCCCTGCTGCTCCTACGTAATTGCATCCCAGTGGCGGGCTCAAGGCTGGGGGACGCTTGCCGACTGGAAGCGCAGAAGCCCCTGAGGTACGGCCTGGCCGACCTCTGGGCTTGGAGGGTGCGGACGCAGGATGCTTGCTTTGAGCATGGCTGGAAGCAGTGTGGGCTGCAGGTGGTGGCAGCTGCAATGCAGGCGTCCCAGCGCTGGCATGTGCAATGGTCTCCTGACGAGAGAGGACACTTGCACCATGGTCGGACGACACACTGGCTATCTGAGGGGAGCGGCTCGGCTCATCCGCCACAATCGCAGGCTCCACGGATTCCTGGCCTTGTACGGGAGTGGAAGGGCCCGGGGTGATCCTATCTGATGCAGAGAGGGTGGCTGCAGTGAGACATCGCGTTGCGTCAATCTGGCTGTGGAGGAGCCCAGCAACTGACTGCGTGGCAACAGTGAGGACCTGTGTGCCAGGTGCCAGTGCTTCGGAGAAGGCCTGGACAGTTCTTCCCATGGCTTCGGACAAGGCAGGAGCCGACCGCTCCACTGCCTCGGACAAGCCCTGCACAGACCTTTCCAGGGATTGTCCGAAGCCCTGAACAGTCCTTTCCATTGCCAACTCAAAGCCGTGGACAGTCCTCTCCATTGTTGGGCCGAAGCCCTGGATAGTCCTGTCCATTGTGGCCCCGAAGCCCTGGATAGACCTGTCCATTGTTTCCCCGAACACCTGGAGAGTCCTCTCCATTGTCGCGCCAAAGCCCTGCAGAGTCCTCTCCATTGTTGCCCCAAAGTCCAACATACTACTAGCCAATGAATCTATTGACTCAGGCATCTTCTCCACTGCAGCCATCAGCTCCGTGTGTCTGACCCAGGCCTGTTTGCTCATCTCTGCCAGGCGACGGACCTCATCTGCACTCTGTGCAGCAGTCATGACGACCTGCCTTGCCCTGCGGGGAGACGGTGGCCGAACTTGCCTATCCCCCCTGCGTTGCTCCATGCCGCTTGGTCCGGCAACTGGTTCATCCTCAGAGCCACCCCCTCCCCCCTCCCCTCCAGGGGACTACTATCCCCAGTCTGCAGATGTCTCAGCTCCCCGGATTCTGCAACGGCTGGTCCGGATTCCTCCTGGTCCTCGCCTCCGGTGGCACTGGCACTGGCAGCTTCAGCGCGTTGAGCCCGAGTTGGTGCTGCTTCATCTGAAAGAGGGAGGTGGAAGAGTGGCTTTAGCAAAAGGACAGGTTTGCTGAAAGGCATGCCAGATTTCGGCATGGCTCTGACATGGCTGCACACTGAGGATGCATGCTGGCGGGGGGACCAAGTGGAAGGCAACAGGTGGAAAAGGTGAGAGTCTTACCCTCGCTGTCGGTAATGGGGTCGGCAGATGCAGTGGTCACTAGACCAGACAGACGTCCTCCAAGTATCTGGTGCACTCTCTCCTCCAGATCCGTGAGAGTGACCACTTGTGCAGGTCCGCCACCGGTTCGACGCTGTTCTTTTCTAATCTGCGCCATCTTGGACTGCAGGGGAAAGAAGGGGAGGTTCTGTTACATGAGGCCTTGAGACATCATCGCATGCCCCCCATGTTGCAACAGCCCTTACATGAGGCCTTGAGACATCTGTCCATGTGTCTGCCCAGAAAGGGCCATGGGTGCATACTGACAGATGGCCAGTGGCGCATTATTGCAGCAGGGTGCCCGAAGTCAGCTGCAGATGGAGGGAAGCACAAGTTTGGTAAACCATCACTCACCCTAACGATCCGTGTGAGGTCGTTGAATTTCTTCCTGCACTGAACAGGGGTCCTGGTCGCCATGCTGCTGGAGTTGACCCTCACAGCAACCTCCCTCCAAGATCGTCGATAAGCCTTCTGATTTGGCCTCTTGCCATTATCCGGGTACAGGACCTGTCGCCGGTGTTCAACTGCAGCCACCAAGTGGTCCAGAGCCTCAGTGCTGAAGCGCTCTGCTCTCTGCCTAACCTTCTCCATAATGAACAACTTTATACCACCAGACAAGGGCGAGCGCCGAATCTGAGGCCTACAGGGCGTTGGGTGTTGAAGCTCAGTCTGACTGACCCGCCCCTTTAAGAGCCGGCCGGCGCCTGCAGGTCTCGTGCTTTGCCGTAATTGAGTTCACCTGCGCTGCGCCCGTCCGCGTCGAAATTGAGTAGCGCCTGACCCTTTGCGCCTTAAGAGCACCGTGCAACGGCTGATTTAGCGCCTCAATCCCCTTTGGGGGCGATGCAACCCAATATCGCGCCAGGCGCGGATAACTCTCGTCTGGCTATAAACTTTGCGCATCGCCAGTTCTAACGCCTCAAGCGGGGCTATACCCAATTTCTAGGCCTATATTTTTTAAATGGCGAGAAACTATTAAATGTTGAAGTTCAGAGAGATTTGGGTGTCCTTGTACAAGAAACAGAGTTAGCATGCAGGTACAGCAAGCAGTAAGGAAGGCAAATGGCATGTTGGCCTTTATTGCAAGGGGGTTGGAGTATAAGAGTAAGGAAGTCTTGCTACAATTGTACAGGGCTTTGGTGAGACCACACCTGGGGTACCGTGCACAGTTTTGGTCTCCTTATCTGAGGAAGGATACACTTGCCTTGGAGGCGGTGCGACGAAGGTTCACTAGATTGATTCCTGGGATGAGAGGGCTGTCCTATGATGAGAGATTGTGTAGAATGGGCCTATACTCTCTGGAGTTTAGAAGAATGAGAGGTGATCTCATTGAAATATAAGATCCTGAGGTGGATTGACAAGGTAGATGCTGAGAGGTTATTTCCCCTGGCTGGAGAGCCCAGAACTAGGGGGCATAGTCTCAGGATAAGGCGTCAGTAATTAAAGACTGAGACGAGGAGGAACTTCTTCACTCAGAGGGTTGTGAATTTTTGGAATTCTCTACCCCAGAGGGCTGTGGATGCTGAGTCGAGCATATTCAAGGCTGAGATAGATAGATTTTTGGACTCATGGGGAATCAATGGATATGGAGATCGGACAGGAAAGCGGAGTTGAGGTTGATGATCAGCCATGATCTTATTGAATGGCTCGAGGGGCCGTATGGCCTACTCCTGCTCCTAATTCTTATGTTCTTAATATGGGCAGTAATGTTAAAAAAAAAAAATTCTAAAGTGTTACTAATTATCCAGCTGCAAGATAGACATATAAAATATTGCTTTAATTTGTTTATAACTGAACTAGTGTTTGAAATGTTTCAAGTTTATTCTGTTCCTGTCAAAATTAACTTTATTTCTACAACACAAACCCTACAAATAAATATATACAAGCCACATTTTGTGTTATTTCTAAAAAACGCATCAGGCTTAAAATAATAGTCCAAAAATGAAACTATTGAAAATAGGTTATTTAAGCGAAGCAATGACATCTATACTTTAATATACAGCAAAACAGCAGGAAAGAGGTTTGCAAAAAAGTGACTGTTACTTGGAACAAATGAGACTTGACAGATCTGTGCTTGTGTTACAGAAAGAATGAACCCAGTCAATACAAACGTTATTTGTAAGGTGAAGTAGAAAAAGTACTGTTCTACATGCTTCAATAAATAATGCATTTTTCCTCTGGGATTTCAGCTTTTCTGAATGGTAGAGGAGAAGGTGCACATTTAATCAAGGCTCATGCAGTGCGTGGCATGCTGAACATAAAAAGTCATAGTTGGATTGAATCTCTCAAACTAAAGTCATTGTAATGAGTCCTTACTATACAACTTGTGGATTTTTTTTCATTATCGATGAGTCTCAATTTTGTGTCCATGTATAATTGTTACAGATTCACTTGTGATACTTTAACATCATTTTGTTGCAGTTGAAGTAATCATGTTTGTTGTGTAACCTTAATATCTTAAACTCTTCAAAAAATTGTCTAGAACTGAATTATTAATTGTCAAATGTTTGTCAGATTTTTGTGTTTCAACTTTACAATGTTTAATTTCTTGAAATAAACATGGAATAAAATCTTAAGCTGATAATATTGTTCAGTGAATGTACTGGTCACGGTCACCTTTTTGTATAATCACAATCCTAGACCTATACTGTGATTTTAACTTTACTAAATATGTACCCACAAATATACTTTTTAAAGAACGGCTTTTGCCATATTGCAGATTCATTATTAAAATTTATGTTGCTGCAAACTTGTTTGATCTTTTACAAAAGCTACAGATAACACTTGGGTTAAGCATCAGTAAATATATGAAGAATGTATTCGAATTACAGTGAAACCTATACAAACTGGATACCTGCAAAAAACGTACACTTATTGACCGTCCCAAAGAACTTGAAACCATGGACATTCGCAAATTACAAACAACAGACAGCCTTCAAGGCACCAAGTCTGTTTGCAACTTAAAACATGGGACACGCAGATAAGTGCAAGTTGGCAACAAGTGGGGAAAAAATGGCTTGTGTGAAATGGGGATGTCTTTAGCGGCAGAGAAACCACTCTATCTTTGGGATTGAATGCTTGCACGGCTCTAACCCAGGGATAGAGCGATTTCTCTGCTGCTATGGATGCTGGGTAAAGATCTCCCATTCCACAAAAGCCGGAACTGCACCAGACATGGGGCTCCCAACCCTCCCGGAGTGACCGGTCATCTCCCGACATGGAACATGGAAGCCCCTGGTGATCACTGGAGTTTTTAATGAAGGTTATTTACGTGCTGATCAATGCATTAAATTTCCTGTTGCAGTGCACCACACCCCCCCACCCCGGCTCTGTGACATCACCCGACCATGCCCGCATGGAACGCAGTCGGGAGGAGGATGGAGAGTCGAGAATCGCGGGGATCGACATTCAGGAGAGGGTCTGAAATGGGAGTGTCTCTGAAATTGGGGGGTGGGAATAGATGGAAATTAGGGAATGGGGGCTCCGGGAGATGGAGACTGGGGTCTAGGGGAATGAAGGAGACTAGGAGTTGGGAGGGGAGAAAGTGGTGGGGCACCATCATTGTTTGCAGAGCCAGGTGCAGCAGCAACAATATAATTGCAAAATACTGCGGATGCTGGAAATCTCCCAGACCTGAAACGTTAACTCTGTTTCTCTCTCCACGGATGCTGCCTGGCCTGCTGAGTCTTTCCAGCATTTTCTGTTGTTACTGCAGCAGCAACAACATGGAGTGGGAGCAGAATTGAAAGAGGAGCAGCCAGTAAAGTGGAAGAACACTGGGAAGGGAGGGGGAAAGTTCTTAAAGTGAGGACTATTGGACTGTGGGATCCTTTACCATGTAGCCATTGAGGTACAGGCTAATATTTAATATAAAAGGGAAGGGGATAAATATCTGAAAAGGATCTGGACATTAAAGGAGAGAGCACCAGGGCTGAAGGCCTCCTGAGCTGTAATTTCTCGGTTTTCCCTCTTCACCTGCTCATGGAAGGCCTCCTGGTTCTTGGAACTTCTCCCACCACAGCTGCTGGCACGAAACCACGAGCAAAGGTACTCAAGTACAGGAGACCCAACCTCTAAAGTAAATGCAATTACATTGTAATAGTCATGTGATTAAATGTCACGTGATCATGCGTTGTTGCATGGTCAGATGTCTTGTGGTCAGAACATCATGATCAAACCTCCAGGAATGCCTCATGCTGGAGTTGGCAACCCTAACTGGGAAATCCTTCAAGCTTCAGTCTGTCGAGCAGTGCGCCATCCACCTTCAGGTGATGGTATTCATTTTTTTCCATTCCTCTCAAATGTTAGCGGACATTTCTAATTTAAGACAGTATTAAGTGCAGAGCAGGGGAGCATGGGTGCAGAGTGTGAAAGTGGCCGTGGAGGAGGTAAGCTCCAGTCAGACAGCGAGCAACGGATGCGATGCACAAGCTGAGCGAAGTGCAGCACTCAAAACCCAATCGAAAACGTGCGAGTGGCTGGAGAGAGCGGGAGAATGTAAAGCTGCGAGTGGAGGATCACCTCTTAATCCACCAATGTCAGGTACTGATGAGTTGCTAACAGCCCCCTACCCATCCCCCAGCACTTCAAACATCAGCAGCACACGGAGGGAGGGGGTCCCAGACTGGGGTCTGCAGCCCATTAAGCCCCTAATTCGGCTGGGATCTCCCAGGCACTCCGGCCCTACACCAGCCAGCTTGCCTTGTGCAGGCTGCCAACGTAGCAGATCCCAGGATCAGGACATCCCTCCCTCAATGGAAAAGGACCCCAGGATGGCAATGAACTGGAATACACAACAAACAGAAAATAGAACTGAAATTACATCCCATTGGCAGGGCTCCAGAATTAGGCACAATCCCAGGTGAGCCCGAAAGAAAGAAGGAACGCTGCAGGAGTTACAGCCAATCTCGGGATATTTGGCTCATCCAGTTTACTGTACATACATTGACCATTTTGAAAATAAAGACACCTGCAAATAAAGGACACCTGATGCAAATCCCTTGGGCGTCCCTAGTTTACAGGTTTCACTATACTATATAATATAGCTACAAAATATGTAGTATTAACATAAGTAAGATCCAATTTTAATCTTGTATCTTTTGAGAGTTGCCCTGAACTTAAACCACAGTGTACCTATTGAAAAGAAAATGATTTCTTCTATCTGTTTAAACTTATGACAGACTATGCATTTGATTATTGGTTGTAAAGCGCTTTGGGACGTCTTGAGGTTGTGAAAGGTGCTATATAAAAATGCAAGTATTTCTTTACTTTTATTACTATCTTTCTAATTTAAAAGCATGCAATGAAATTTCATACGCAAACCTTGTTATTGAATAATTCATGTCCTTTATTTGTCAGTTTGTTTTGAAATGTGTACATTCTACAAAAGTAGTTTAAACAAATCTTTTCAAAACTGACAAGCAATACTTTGAACATAGTGTTGCAGCAATATAATTTTTGGATGTTTCATTACTAGAACTACTTTAATAGCTCAATGACTAATAAACGATGTGTGTAGCAGAAGAAAATCCAGTGTTGCACAATTTAAATTCTAGCTTATGTGCACACGTATATAATTAAAAAATACAACAATTGGAAATCTATAATGTTCAACCTTATGATCAGTTTAATATGGAATGCTTGCCATACACAGTTCGTTACTGTATCCAGAGTTTTCTTCCCTATCTTTCACCACTCCTGCCCCCATTTTAACCATTACCCATTGAACTCTCAAAATAGTGAATGCTGCAGAGTATGCAAGTATGCTTTTTTTGCAATGGTCATTAGATTATAATTGAAGGACTAGTATACTATTTTGTTATTTTTACATGTTACAAAGGAACAAATACCAGGGTTAAATGTTAGAAACTTACTTGACTGCGTGACTAATCTACTGGAATTTTTTGAGGATGTAACTGGTAAAATAGATAAGGGAGAACCAGTGGATGTGGTGTATTTGGACTTTCAGAAGGCTTTCGATAAGGTCCCGCATAAGAGATTAGCTTGCAAAATTAAGGTACATGGGATTGGGGGCAAGGTATTGACTTGGATAGAGAACTGGTTGGCAGATAGAAAGCAAAGAGTTGGAATAAACGGGTCGTTTTCCGAGTGGCAGGCAGTGACTAGTGGGGTACCGCAAGGATCGGTCCTAGGACCCCAACTGTTCACAATATATATTAATGATCTGGATGAGGGAACTGGATGTAGTATCTCCAAATTTGCAGACGACACAAAGCTGGGTGGGCACGTGTACTGTGAGGAGGATGTCGTGAAACTCCAGTACGATTTGGACAGGTTGGGTGATTGGGCAGAAACATGGCAAATGCACTATAATGTGGATAAATGTGAGGTTATCCACTTTGGTGGCAAAAACAGGAAGGCAGATTATTATTTGAATGGCAATAGATTGGGAGAAGAGGAAGTGCAAAGAGACCTGGGTGTTCTTGTGCACCAGTCGCTGAAGGTAAGCATGCAGGTGCAGCAGGTGGTTAAGAAGGCAAATGGTATGTTGGCCTTCGTAGTAAGAGGGTTCGAGTACAGGAACAAGGATGTCTTGCTGCAGTTGTACAGGGCCTTGGTGAGACCGCACCTTGAGTATTGTGTGCAGTTTTGGTTGCCTTATCTGAGGAAGGATGTTCTTGCCATGGAAGGAGTGCAGCGAAGATTCACCAGGCTGATACCTGGGGTGGCAGGAATGACGTATGAGGAGAGATTGGGTCGATTGGGCTTGTACTCACTGGAGTTTAGAAGATTGAGAGGGGATCTCATCGAAACCTATAAAATTCTGTCAGGCCTGGACAGACTAGATGCAGGAAGGATGTTCCCGATGGCCGGGGAGTCCAGAACTAGGGGTCATAGCCTAAGGATAAGGGGTAAGCCATTTAGGACTGAGATGAGGAGGAATTTCTTCACCCAGAGAGTGGTGAACCTGTGGAATTCTCTGCCACAGAAGGCAGTGGAGGCCAATTAATTAAATATATTCAAGAATGAGTTGGATATATTTCTTAAGGCTAAATGGATCAAGGGATATGGGGAGAAGGCAGGGACAGGGTACTGAATTTGGATGATCAGCCATAATCTCATTGAATGGCGAAGCAGGCTCGAGGGGCCGAATGGCCTACTCCTGCTCCTATCTTCTATGTTGACATAGCTTTGATTATAATAATTTATGTGTATACTATTTAAGATGATTTTGGTTTCTTTAAATTAGTCAGGTCTTCCCACAACAATAAATACAGTGCTATCTTGGACTTTTCATTGTGAAGTTTATTTTTTGCTGCCCAGGTAATCAATAGGTCATAGTTAAAGGTTCTGCCTACAAATTATTAAATTAAAAATATATAAGTTATATATATGTGGATTTCTGGCATTCATAGCAATCTAATGATTAAGCCTTTTGTGTATTTTCATCTTCCTCCTTGTTGGTGACCAGAAGGTTCCCTTGGCTGTCGTATCCAAACCAAATAGGTGGATTTTCGTCACTGTATTCCAATTGCGGAATATTACTTACTGCTTTGACAGCTTGTCTAAATTAGAAAAACAAAACACTTATTAGATGCAGTAAACAAATGCTCTAGTGAAATGCGTAGTACAAATTAAAGGATGGAGGGAGGGAGGATGGAAGAGAATTTTAACTAGTGCAGCATGTGCTTCATGCAGGTTGGCACTGTTGCCAAGGGAACCCTGGCGGGATTGGGTGGTACCTTATCTGTTTCAATGTTCAGTACAGAATTATTTGTGTTTATTGCAGTGAGGGATATTCATTCTAGATGGGGAAAGCCTTTTTACATTTTCTGGTTAAGATATAGTGAAACCAGATGCAGAGAAAAGCTACATTTGCTGTTCTCTTTCCACCCCTCCCCCAATAACCTTAGCTTAAACTATTTCTTGCACAAATCATCTTTGTTGAGACTGCTGGGTTAGTGCCAAATAGTGAACAGTTTTGTCCTGTGGACCTGCACCCACCAGGAACTGGTTTGAGACTGTCCAGATTTATTTCAAATGAAGCCCTTGCAGCACAAATCATGGCTGTTTTGGAACCCACGTCCCAGAGATGAAATGCTAATTCAATGGCCTAGATTTTAAGCCCCACCACAGCCTTCCAACGGGCAGAATGGGTCAGGCAAGGGGTTAAAAAATGAAATAGCGATCCTGGCGGCTGTGATATTAATGAGTATCGAGGTCGACGAATCTCCCGCTGTAGAAAGGTGGGGGGCTCATGACTACATGTAAACCAGGGTCCTAAACTGCAATTAGAACCTCGATTTAATTTTAACGAGTGCAGCACGTGTTTCACGTAGGTCGGCACAGTTGCCAGGGCAATCCTGGTAGGATTGCCGTGGTAACTGCTTAGTGTGCTAGGGTCCCAATCTGAATAAAGCTTGAGCACAGAGCTTGGAGACAGAGCTGGGTGAATCCAAACAGAGTGGAAGAATTTGGTGTTACTAGGAATTCGGTGGCGAGGAGGAAGACGGTTTCTCACGTCCAACTCAAAAGAAGGAGTGGAGTCACAGAATCCGAGATTTCTAAGTTAAGTATCGAGATATCTAATATTTAGTTTCTTTGTGCTCCAGAACTAGCCGTGCCTCTAGCCAAGCTGTTCCAGTACAGCTACAACACTGGCATCTATCCGACAATGTGGAAAACTGCCCAGGTATGTCCTGTCCACAAAAAGCTGGACAACTCCAATCCGGGCAATTACCGCCCCATCAGTCTACTCTCAATCATCAGCAAAGTGATGGAAGGTGTCATCGACTGTGCTATCAAGCGCGACTTACTCACCAATAACCTGCTCACTGATGCCCAGTTTGGGATCCGCCAAAACCACTCGGCTCTCGACCTCATTATAGCCTTGGTCCAAACATGGACAAAGGAGCTGGATTCCAGTGGTGAGGTGAGAGTGACTGTTCTTGTCATCAAGGCAGCATTTGACCGAGTGTGGCATCAAGGAGCCCTAGTAAAACTGAAGTCAATGGGAATCGGGGGGAAAAACTCCCCACTGGCTGGAGTCATACCGAGCACAATAATTGTGGTGGTTGGAGGTCAATCATCACAGCCCTAGGACATCGCTGCAGGAGTTCCTCAGGGCAATGTCCTAAGCCCAACCATCTTCAGCTGCTTCATCAATGACCTTCCCTCCAACATAAGGTCAGAAATGGGGATGTTCGCTGATGATTGCACAGTGCTCAGCGCCATTCACAACTCCTCAGATAATGAAGCAGTCCATGCCCGCATGCAACAAGACCTGGACGACGTTCAGGCTTGGGCTGATAAGTGGCAGGTAACATTCGCGCCACAGAAGTGCCAGGCAATGATTATCTCCAACAAGCGAGAGTCTAACCACCGCCCCTTGACATTCAACTGCATTACCATCGCCAAATCCCCCACATCCTGGGGGGTCACCATTGAGCAGAAACTTAACTGGACCAGCCACATAAATACTGTGGCAACAAGAGCAGGTCTGAGGCTGAGTATTCCGCGGCGACTGTCTCACCTCCTGACTCCCCAAAGCCTTTCCACCATCTACAAGGCACAAGTAAGGAGTGTGATGGAATGCTCTCCACTTGCCTGGATGAGTGCAGCTCCAACAACACTCAAGAAGCTCGACACCATCCAGGACAAAGCAGCCTGCTTGATTGGCACCCCATCCACCACCTTAAACATTCACTCCCTCCACCACCGACGTACCGTGGTTGCAGTGTGTATCATCTACAAGATGCACTGCAGCAACTCGCCAAGGCTTCTTCGGCAGCACCTCCCAAACCCACAACCTCTTCCACCTAGGACAAGGGCAGCAGGCGCATGGGAACACCACCACCTCCAAGTTCCCCTCCAAGTCTCACAACATCCTGACTTGGAAGTATATCGCCGTTCCTTCATCGTCGCTGGGTCAAAATCCTGGAACTCCCTCCCTAGCAGCACTGTGGGAGTACCTTCACCACACGGAATGCAGCAGTTCAAGAAGGCGGCTCACCATCACATTCTCAAGGGCAATTAGGGATGGGCAATAAATGCTGGCCTTGCCAGCAATGCCCACATCCCACGAACGAATAAAAAAAAAGTATCTCAGTGGTTCTTGTTAAATTTGAGTAAATAATTTTGTTTTTTTTCTCTCTAAGTTAGGATAGTGTGTTTAACTAAGAAGTTTAGTTAGTAGTCTAATAAATAGAGGCATAGCAAGGCACCTCAGTCCCGTCGAATGCACATCCTGTGCCATGTGGGAAGTCCAGGATGCTTCTCGTGTCCTGGATAACCACATGTGCAGGAAGTGTCGTCAGCTGGAGGAGCTCGAGCTCCGAGTTTTGGAGCTTGAGCAGCAGCTGGCATCACTGCAGTGCATCCGTGAGGCTGAGAGCTACGTGTATAGCACGTTTCAGGAGGTGGTCACCCCACTGCTTAAGAGTTTGCAGGCAGAGGGGGAATGGGTGACTGCCAGACAGACCAGGAGGACCAGGCAGGTAGTGCTGGCATCCCCTGACTGCATCTCGCTCTCTAACAGATCTGAATACTGGTGAGGGCGATGGTTTCTCTGGGGAATACAGCCAGAGCCAAGTCCACGGCACCATGGGTGGCTCTGCTGTATGCGGGGGGTGGGGATGTGGGGGAGGAGGAGGAGGAAGATGAGAAAAGAAATAGTGATAGGGGATTCAATAGTTAGAGGAACAGACAGGAATTTCTGCGGCCACAGACGTGATTCCAGGATGGTATGTTGCCTCCCTGGTGCCAGGGTCAAGGATGTCACGGAGCGGCTGCAGGACATTCTGAGGGGGGAGGGTGGACAGCCAGAGGTCGTGGTCCATATCGGTACCAACGATATAGGTAGAAAGAGGAAAGAGATCCTGCAGGCAGATTTTAGGGAGCTAGGAAAGAGATTAATAAGCAGGACCTCAAAGGTTGTAATCTCCGGATTACTCCCGGTGCCACGTGCTAGTGAGTACAGAAATACGAGGATAGAGCAGATGAATGTGTGACTGGAGAGATAGTGCAGGAGGGAGGGCTTTAGATTCCTGAGGCATTGGGACTGGTTCTGGGGAAAGTGGTCGCACCTCAACAGGGCCGGAACCAATAACCTCGCGGGTGGTGGTGGGGGTAGGGTTACTAGTGCTGTTGGGGAGGGTTTAAACTAGCTTGACAGGGGATGGGAACCTGAGCGTAGATTCAGAAGGGAGAGAAGCAAAGCTGGAAATAGAAGGCAGAAAATTAGAAAGTGAGTTTGGAAGGCAGAGGAAACAAAGGAGTTTGGCAGTGTTTAATGGCAGTACTTCAATGCAAGGAGTCCAGTGAATAAGGCAGATGAGCTGAGGGCCCAGATAGACACGTGGAAGTATGATATCATAGCTATTATTGAAACATGGCTGAAAGAAGGGCAGGAACGCCAGCTCAACATTCCTGGTTACAGGGTTTTCAGACGAGATAGGAGGACAAAAAAGGAGGGGGGTTTGCAATATTAGTTCAAGAAACAATTACAGCTGTGAGGAGGGATGATATGTTAGACAGATCATCCAATGAGGCCATATGGGTTGAACTGGAGAACAAAAAAGGGGAAATCACACTGCTGGGAGTGTATTATAGACCGCCAAACAGTCAGAGGGAGATAGAAGAGCAAATATGTAGGAACATTTCTGAGAAGTGCAAAAACAATTGGGCAGTAATAGTAGGGGATTTCAACGACCCTAATATTAACTGAGATAGAATCAGTATAAAAGGTATAGAAGGCACAGAATTCTTAAAATACATTCAAGAGAACTTTTTTAGCCAGTACGTAGCAAGCCCAACAAGAGAGGGGGTGGTTCTGGTCTTAGTTTTAGGGAATGAAGCTGGGCAGGCAGAAGGGGCATCAGTGGGAGAGCATTTTGGTGGTAGTGATCATAATTCAGTTAGATTTAGCGTAGTTATGCAAAATGGACAAAGATAAATCAGGAGTAAAAGTTCTCAATAGGGGAAAGGCCGATTTTACTAAGCTGAGATGTGATTTAGCAAAAGTGGACTGGAAACAGCTACTTGAAGGTAAATCAGTGTCAGAGCAATGGGAGGCATTCAAGGAGGAGATTGTGAGGGTTCAGAGCAAATATGTTCCCACAATGAAAAAGTGTGGGACTCCCAAATCTAGAGCCCCCTGGATGTCAAGGGGCATACAGGGTAGGATAAGACAAAAAAGGGAAGCTTATGTCAGATACCGAGAGCTAAATACTGTAGAAAGCCTAGATCTGTATAGAAAGTGCAGGGTGAAATGAAAAAGGAAATTAGGAAAGCAAAGAGAGGGTATGAAAAAATATTGGCAAGTAAAATCAAGGAAAACCCAATGATGTTTTATAAATTCATGAAGAGCAAGAGGATAACTAAAGAAAGAGTAGGGCCTAATAGAGACCAAAAAGGTAAGGAGGCGGAAGATGTGCGTATGGTTCTGAATTAATAGTTTGCATCTGTCTTCACAAAAGAGAGGGACAAAGCAGATATTGTAGTTAAGGAAGAGGATTGTGAAATATTAGATGAGATAAACATAGTGAGAGAGGAAATATTAAGAGGTTTAGCATCGTTGAAAGTTGATAAATTGCCAGGCCCAGATGAAATGTATCCCAGGCTGTTAAGAGAAGCAAGGGAGGAAATAGAGGAGGCTCTGACCATCATTTTCCAATCTTCTCTAGCTACAGCAACCTAGGACATTCCATCTGGACCAGGTGACTTAATCAACTTTCAGTAATGTTAATCTTTTCAGTACGTCTTCTCTATCTATTATTATCCTGTCCATAACTTCCCTATCTTTTACTGTAACCTTCACATCATCCACTTCTTTTGTGAAGACAGATGCAACGTACTCATTTAATACTTTTGCATGTCCTCTGCCTCCACATGAAGATTTCCCCTTGTGTCCTTATTAGGCCCAACTTTTTCCCTAACAAACCGCTTACGCTTTATACAGTATATTTATAAAAAGTTTTAGGGTTCAATTTAATGTTGCTTGTTAATCTTTTCTCGTAACCTCTCTGCCTCCTGCATTAACCTTTTCAATTCCTTCCTGTACTTTCTATAATCTTCCTGGTTATTAACTGAATCTTGCTCTTGACATTTGCCATAAGCCTCCCTTTTGTTTTATTTTAACTTTTTAACTTTTATTTCTTTTGTCATCCAGGGCGCATTAGCTTTGGGTGCTCTACCCTTTCCCTTCAAAGGAATATGCCTAGTTTGTACCTGAATTATCTCTTCCCTAAATGCCCTCCATTGCTCCATTATTGCTTTACCCGCAATCACCTTTTCCAATCTATCTGTGCTAGGTCCCTTCTTAAATCACTGAAATTAGCTCTTCTCCATTTAGCATTTTTACCATCTCTTTCTATAATTACTTTAATCACCGTTAGCTAGATGATCTCCTACTGTAACACACTCCACTAATCCTACTTCATTTCCCAGAACCAGATCCAACACTGCTTCTTTCCTAGTTAGACTGGAGACGTATTGATCGAGGAAGTTCTCCCATGCACATATCAGAAATTCCTCTCCTTCCCTACCCTTAGCACTATGTTTTATCCCAGTCTATTTAGGGTAATTAAAGTCTCCTAATATTACTACTCTTTTTTTGTTACATGCCTACAAATTTGCTCATCTATCTCCTTCTCACTGTTTGGAGCTCTATAAAAAAAACTTCCAACAATGTAACAGCCCTAGCCTCTGTTCCTCAACTCAAGCCAAATAGATTCAGTCCTCAAATCATCTAGCAAATCCTTTCTACTTAGAACAGTAACATCATCCTTAATCAATACTGCCACGCCCCCTCCTCTTTTTCTTTATCTATCATTCCTGAATACTTGGTAACCAGGAATATTAAGAACCCATTCCTGGCCTTGTTGAGCCATGTCTCTGTTAATGCAATAATCCCATGTAGCAATTTGCGCTGCAGCTCACCAACCTTATTAGTTACACCACGGACCTTGACGTACATACAATTTAATACCTCCTTCGTCACTTTTGCTATTTCCCCCCAATCTGGTCCCTGCAATTTTTGGGATATTCCTAATTTTACTGCTGTTTATATCTCTCTGCCCTCCGATCTCATTTCTGCCCCTCTCTGCTATTTCCGGGTTCCCCATCCCCTGCCAAATTAGTTTAAACTTTTAAGTGTACTCTGTTGCTAACTCTCTAGAAGCTTTGTAATTTATTCTTGTCTATCTTTGCTTTCAACTCCTCTGTTGTTATCTCGTTTCCTTGACCTCTTTCTCTCTCTCTCTTTCTTGTTTAGCTGTCTCCGAATGAAAATAGCAAAACCAGTAGTTCCCCTGTAATAACCTCCTCAACCCTATGAGTACAGCATATGGAAAAAGTAAAGCCCAACTCTCCTAAATAGCTCACGACAGAAAGGAGCTGATGCAGTTTGGGATCGGAAAATTGGTCCAAGTTGAACCTTGGCACCTGTTATTGGTCTCCAAGTAAATATGCCCAGCAGGACAGGGAACAATGAACAAATTAGAAAACATCTGGTAGTGTTATGGGGGATTTCAATTGCCTATCTATTAAATGGACTGATGGATGGGGGAGCGGGGGCAGCCAAGTTTAATGGGAGGCAAGGCAGAAATATTTGTTGATACTGTCAGCAACTACTTTTTAACATGTTGGGGAGCATACTAAGGAAAATGTTAGATTTAGTCTTTAGCAGTGACCCTGGGATATTATCTGATCATGTGGGGAAGCACCTGGGCATTGATACAATTAATCAAAATGAAGAAGGCATTAGATTCTGTCCAGTTGGATAGAATATTTGAGTTGGCTAGGAATGGGAGAACTATGGGCATGCATATAAAACACATGAGCAGGGAGTTAGATTAGAAGTTAGGAAGTGTTTCCTTTCAGAGAGTCATCATCCTCTGGAACAGATTACTGAATCATGCGGTGGGTATGAATTTCCTGCAGTCCTTCAAAAATGGTTCAGCAATTTCCTGAGGGAGGAAGAGATTTATAATTAGAGATGGTAATATGAAAGTTAGCTAGGATTAGAAGGATTTATGGGTTTTGTGGTCTCCTGGATTGCTTGATTGTGATAGGTCAGAAAGGAATTTCTCAAGAGTTTTTCCCTAAATTGGCTTCAGGTTTTGTTGTCTCTCCAAAGAGAATATGTTAGAGAGAGGAAAACCAGCAGATAAATGGACAAATGGTGTACATGTATGCACCATGCCTGAAAGGGGTGGGTTTGATGGATTGGATGGTTTCTTCCCATCTTTTTAATATTTCTATATATGTTGTTCAGTATGTTTGTATGTAAAACTATTCAAACCAAAAGATGGGATCTGTAAAGTGTCTCCCATAATAGCAGCATTCATACCACCTAAAGGAGTTCCACTGCATCTAACTGGAAGGTACACCAAGTGTAGCACCCTTTGGCAAGCCACTGTTACTTCCAGGGTCAGACACCCAGGAATGGACCAGGCAAAATCCTGCCCTATTGAATTTGCACTGCTGTAGGAGACTGGAGGAAAATCTCCTTTTAGTTAATGGCTTGGTAGCTCAGGTGGGAGTGCCAACCTATCACTATTTTTAGCAAGTCTCTACAGCCCTTAGTGGAGTGAATGGAGAGAATGCTACATTGCAGGACCCTCTAATTTTGGGTGGGGGTAAAACTAATGTATTCAGCAGTTCTTCTCTTCAAACTGATCAGACTGACACTAAGGCCTCGATCGTAACCTCCCTTGCCTAGCAAGAAGGGTTAGGATTAGGCCGAGTTGACTTATCGGCCTGTGGTTGCTCCGTTCCCGCCAACGCCATTTCAGGTAGGCAGGGGCCTACTTTAAGTTCAAAAGTCGCACCCCAATGACGTCATCGGTACCACAACGTGATTTTAATGTTGAATCGGGGGAGCCCTGCATAGTGTACAACCCAACAGCCAAACCACGGCGGGAGGCGCTGGCTGGCTAGCCAGAGTTGGCCATGGTAAGCATTGCAAAATTACTTTTGTGAGAACTCCTTGTGGACCAGGAGTGCTACCCCCAGGCCCCGCAAGGAGTGCTTGGGCCCCCGCAGTCCTGGCCATGCCTCTCTATCGGCTGCCAAAGCCTTTGCCTAGCACTGACATTATATTGAGTCCCTGGCCTCTTAAGGCTCTAGACCCAATTTCCCGTTTCCGCCTGCTGGCCCTGACATCAATCCTGCCAGTTTAGGGCAGGAGACAGTGCTGCAATATTTAAAAGTGACCTGGGAGTTAAAGTGGCCCAGACTCGCACTGAGCTCTCCGTGGGGATTTCCCTCCCGCCTGCACCCCCACCCGTTGACATTTCTTTCTCTCCTCAAAAGTTATTCCACGTACTTGTACACATGATGCCATTAGTGTCCTCTTGCCCTGATTTTTCAGAGTATTATGGTGCTCAAGAATAATATAGAAGTACTGAATACTGTGTCATTACCCCCTCCCCTCCTCTCCACTAGACTTCAATGCTACATCTGGTATTTAATTTATGAAAATGTATGTATCTGGACTGCCAGTTAGGATACCAACATATTTATAAAATTAGATATATTTTTTAATGAGGTACCAGATCCAGAGAAAAATTAAGACCCACCATATAGTCTATGGTTAGTGCCAATTACTACTACTTTACTACATCACAGAAAGACATTTCTTAAGTCAGTACGTCACTTCTATAACTCTATCACAAAGCCAATTTGCCTTACTACCACTCGCCCTGCTTTCAAAAACCTGAAAAAAATCTCTTTGCTCTTTCCCTCTTCCTCCACCTTTCCTCCTCCTTCTTGGTGTCCATTTCTCCCCTTCTGAAGTGCTCTGAGATGTTTATTTTATTTCAGAAGTGCCACGGAGATATGTACTGCTGTTGGCACTGTCTGTTCTTAAAGGCTCGTTCTCAGGTTAAAAGCAATTGGTCAAACTCCTATTCTTCTATTTTCAGTCTGGGTATTTATATTCTCTCTGTTTACTCTGATTTTGTTCTCTCTCTCTGCATAAACACAAGAAAATGCAGGAGACCTCTTCAGGCCTATAATAATCATACTAGGGTGTATTATACTTACTTAGTGATCTTTGTGCAGTACAGCATCTTAAGAATCCGTAGCTTTTTGCAGCCTTTCTTTAGGAATGTAAATATTGAATCAGTAAGATTGACGCAACCTGAGATGTCCAAGGAGCAAATATAATGGCAAACCCCAGCTAGGTACTGGATGCTTAAGTCAGTAATCTGATGGATCGATGAAAACAAAACAAAAAATAAAAACTCATTTTGTAAATACAACATTTTATTAAAACAATCATCATAATGCTCTAAGGCTGACACTTCAGTGCAGTACTGAGGGAGTGCTACACTGTCAGAGGTGCTGTCTATTGGATGAGATGTTAAACCGAGGCCCCGTCTGCCCTCTCAGATGGACACAAAAGATCCCATGCCACTATTCAAAGAAAAGCAGGGGAGTTCTGGTGTCCTGGCCAACAGTTATCCCTCAGCCAACATCAATAAAACAGATTATCTGGTCATTCATCTCATTGCTGTATGTGGAAGCTTGCTGTGCGTAAATTGACTGCTGCCTTTCCCTGTATTATGAGTCACTACCACTCCTGAGGTTGTGAATGCGCTATACAAATGTAAATTATTTATTTTATACAAAAGCAAAATACTGTGGACACTGGAACTCTGAAATAAAAGCAGAAAATGCTGGAAATACTCAGGAGGCCAGGCAGCATATGTGGAGAGAGAAACAGAGTTAACGTTTCAGGTCGATGACCTTTTGTCAGAATTTTGAAATAATGGCCTCAATTTTAACCCCCCGTCACCCAGCGAGAATGTTGCGTGGGAGGGGTTAATATTAGGCCAAGTTGACTTACTGGCCTGAGGTCGCTCCATTCCCACCTGACACCATTTTAATTTCGCCAACTATCAAGTTGGCCAAGGCTCCCGCTAAGGGCAGGCGGGGGTTTACTTTAAATTCAAAATTCACGGCCTGATGATGTCATCGGTGCTGTGAGGTGATCTTAACGAAAAGGGAGTTTCACTGCGATTTGGGGGGGGGGGGGGGGGGGGGGGGGGGGGGGAGTCCCGCACTGTCTGGAGCCTGACGGCAAAACCACGGTGGGAGGTACTGAAGAGGCCAAGGTAAGTTAAAAAAAATTACTTTTGTCAGAACTCCTTGTGGACCAGAAGGTTCAGGAATGCTTCCCCCAGGGACCACAAGGTGTCCTTGGGCCTCCCCAGCTCAGGCCTCCCCCTAATCACGGTGGAACTCCCCCCCCACCTCCCCATTCTCAATTGCCTCTGCACCATCTCCCACCTGATCACCTTCAGACCCTACCTCCCGCTAAATGCCAGGAACGATTTCCACGATCCCCGGCTGCGGCCTCTTGCCATCAAATTGCCACTCCACCCGCTGGCCAGATAGAGGAGGCCGGATTAGGGCGGGACTTGGGAACATTTATGTAAATGATGCCCTGCCGTTAAGATCAGCCGGGCTTCCAGAGCCTCAGACTCTCCGGGTGCACCGTCCACTTTGGTGCTTGCACACACTGTTCTCGCCTCCCATTTAAAATCGGGGCCTATGTGTTTTTTAAAATAATCATTTGTTACTAAGTGATCCTATAATGCTTGATTCCGAGTAGAGGACAATGAACCTGAGACATTAGCCAGTATATTAACAGGTGCGGATCAGGCCGGTCCAATCCACGACCCGGGGAGCAGGGTCCGATCTGCGAGTGGGCTCCAATCCTGGTGTTGGGGGATTCCGATCCTTGACCTGGAGGGGGGGTCCGATCCTGGTGGTCTTTGTACGGCGGGGGTGGTCTGATGGGGGGGGGGGGGGTGGGGGGTGGAGTTTGGTGGCCTGGGGGAAGCACTCCTGCTCCTCCTGGCCAACAAGCAGTGCTGTAAATGCACTTATCTTCTCCCCAAAGCTGTCCTCACCTCCCTTCAGCTGCCGGGTTTCCCGAGGCCTGGGAAACTCAGCCAGTCACTGTAATACCTGCAAAGCAAGTTAAATCAGAGGCTGCCAGCCTCATTAAAATATTTAAATTGCCAACCTGCCTCCCGTTAAACCCAGAAGTGAGCGGGTTGGAGGAGGGTTGGGGTTCAGATTTTTAACATTTTAACAACTGACCCGATCCCAACATACCCGTTTTTAGGTGTTAAAGTTTAGCCCATTAAATCTGTTCCTCTCTCTACAAATGCTGCCTGGCCTGCTGAATGTTTCTAGCATTTTCTGTTTGTATTTCAGATTTCCAGCACCACAGTATTTTGCTTTTTGTTTTAGATTAGAGGACATAGGCTGGGAATTTTCCTCAGAGCTACTCCTACCCCGGCGCCTTAACTTTACCAGAAGAGCAGCAGATACCCCACTTAAATGGGATTTCTGTTGTAGATTCAGTGAAGTTACGGTGGTGGAGCAGGACCAGCTTAGAGGAAATTCCTGGCTGTGGCTTTATCTTGCTACCATAAAACCAGTACATTTTACCATTTTCCAGATGAATATTGCTGAAACAATTCTCAGCCAAGGGAAACATTACCCTTATTTGGTTCACCGAAATACTATATTTTTGTAAATTTCTGGCATAAATTGCTCAATTTTTCTGTGCTCTAATCGTGCCATTTAGCTGGTTTGTTTATTTCCTTATTAGTCGTCTTCTAATCCCACGCATGAACCTCGCACTCTCACTTCAGCTCACCATTTAATGTTGGAATATATTCTTATCCAAGAGGTGATGGGATACCAGGCCTGTACAGTGTATGCAAGGCCACTCCCAAATGTAGCATTATTTAATTGTATATTAGGAATAAAATTGGAGAACTGAAGGTCCCTGCTGGACAGAGAGACTATAATATCATAGGCATCACAGAGACTTGGTTCAACAATGACATGGGTTGAGTAAATTTACAGGAACACACTTTACTTTGTAGAGATAGAAAAGACAAACTGGGAGGGGCTGTAGCCTTTTATGTGAAGGAAACATGAAGCTATCTGGTCTAGGTGTCGATAAGGTAGAAACCTCGTGGATAGGGACGAGAAGCCTGCACGGAAAGAAACTAACTATTGCATTTAACTATTGCATAGAGTTGCATTTCAGCCACATGTTTGCCACCTGCTCCAAATGGAGATCAGCTGCCTTGTTGGAGGTCAGAAGATGAAATCTGTGCTGGCCAAGAATAGCATTGATAAGGGTCTGGGATCAGGTTAACCATGTAGCCCTCTTGGAAGCATTTGTATAACTCAAGACGGACTAATAAGGGGAGAAAACAGGAAAAAGGGAGGGTAAGATACCCTAATAAAAAAAACATTTCCATTAGTTGAAGCTCTTTGAATTTACCTTTGGACATCCAGCGATTTTCAGTAAAATAAGCCTTCTGCAACAGAAAGCCAGCGTCTTCATGCTCAGATCAGACACTAAGAGGCAATGAGAGATATCCAAGTATTCCAGATCGACCATCTTATTGTAGAATTTCTTGAACACAAAATAAAACAATAAATGCTAATATTATGTATCAAAAATTAAAAAGTAAGCCTTGTCAGGAATTAGCACATGCTAACAGGGTTGGGGTTATTTGTTTCTGGCCAGTCAGAAGCCTCTGAGCTGCTCCAGGGACCCCCTTTGCGGTTTCGAAGCGCTCCCCTATTCCTCCTGGTTCTGACCGCCGGACTTATTCGGTAGCGATGTAGACAGAAAAACGTGACTCGTGGTTTGGGTGCAAAACAGATCAGTATTTATTGAAACAAAAAGAAACAACTTAAAAATCGATACAGCACAGCTTGTGCCTGGTATAACACTTTTGCTTAACGCAATACCCTCAGTGTCCACTAGAGTGCCCCCTGCTCAGTGCAACACTCCTTTATTTTAAATCCAGCACTTTTTACTTAAAAACCCTTTGCGCACTACAGCACCTTAGCTTAGTGGCTTTTACTTAAAAACCGCACTTTAATACAGCTGAACAGTGTTCACTGAAGCACTTCTGTGCTTAGCGCAACACTCCTTTAAATACAATACTTTAATATCGAAACACAGCGTTCACCACAGCACTTCTCTGCTTGGTACAACACTCCCTTTTAATACAGTTACTTTAAAAATAGCTACACAGCGTTCACCACAGCACTTCTCTGCTAGGTGCAACATCCCTTTTAATACAGTTTTAAATACAGTACTTTAAAACAGCTACACAGTGTTCACCACAGCACTTCAGCTTGATGCAACACCCCTCTTAATACAGTTTTAAATACAGTACTTTAAAACAGCTACACAGTGTTCACCACAGCACTTCAGCTTGATGCAACACTCCTTTTAATACAGTTTTAAATACAGTACTTTAAAACAGCTACTCACTTTTAATAGTTTTAAATACAGAACTGTGTCCAACTGAAGCACTTCCTCTGCTCAGTGCAACACCGTCTTACTTAAATAGGGGAGGAGAAACGGACACAACGAGGGAAGATCGACTAAAATCACAGTTCTTAACAAAATTCCCACTTTACTCCCACCCCGATATCTATCCTAAGTTGCCTTGTGGAAGGCCAGAAAAATATATGCTCACCACTGGAAATGCCTGCTCCATGCCCTGCGCTTCACTGCCCCGAAATGAAAAACACCCCAGTGTTTTAAAAGTAAACTGCTGGTGTTTCACCTCTTCAGGCAGGCTCCCACGCTGTAGAGGGACACGGAGGCGAGGCCAGAGAGAGAGAGAGCTTCTGGGAAGCTATCTTTTATACCCCATTTGGAGCCCGCCCAGATCCGGATGTATCTGGGCTAAACAAAAGGGATCCAAACTGCCCAGTGTCTGTAATGGGTTTTGATGAATTATCCATTCGTTTAAACTGTTCCTTTTCTCAGTTTAAATGTCTCTTCAATTGTCTGGGATTGGCTTTGAATGTGTTTCCATTAATCAATGATGGGTTTGAATGGAGCTGTCTTGGTTTGAAAAAAACATGTCTTTCTGTGATTGCTGAGTAAACAGCTTTGGAGGCTAGTGTAAACAAAGCCATTGTCCTGTGGTCAACTGAAACTGCAGTCTACACATCAATTGTCTCTGCAGGGAGGTGGGAACTCCCCTTTGATTGGCAGATTGGAACCTTTTTCCACAGACCCAGGCTGCTCTTTCAAGTCCTTTGTCTTCTGCCATGCGGTCTGACAGCCATTTTGATACCCCTGGATTTTTTAAGGTATTACCCAGGTATTCTTTAATCAAACTTAATCTTCAGAACTGTAGGAAATTTTGAAATTATTGCAAAATCCTACAGCCTCCATCCTAATTTTGTATATTGTGCCCCCTTTTGTTTTCTAAATTATTTTCCCAATCCCTTAGGAACCTGCACCATGTACCAGACACCACCTGAATGCACTACAAAACTGTTTGTTGCTGAATCCATAGCCAGTTGTTTTTTTTATTTTTTCTATTGTAAACAGATTTATTGTGAAATCAGGGCATGGTGGAGTAGTCTTCAGACCAGATCAATAATATTATGTGATTGATACAAGCTCCTTAGTGTTTAGCAGATCTCAATGACATAACATAAAAATCGCAAAGTGGAAAGGTTATTCAGCCCATGAAGCGTACTCTTTCCACAGACCAAGTAGAATCTACATAGCATAGGCTCCATCCCACCTACATTATTTAATCATCCAATGTCTCTACTATTCATCCTTCGCCTGCTATATCTATATATATATAAAAGAGCTCTTCTGTCTGTCCCGATGTCTGTCTGTCTGTTCTCTATACGTTTGAAAGTTAGAGAGCGTACCGACGCGCGCGTCGCCTCAAAAGAAAGCTTGCGATTCCGGACCGGTCATAGGCGTATTTACGTTTCGGCCGGACAAAAATCCCGCCCGCGGTATCCCAAAAACGTTCAGCGTTCCGCTCATTAGCATCTCATTAGCGACCGTGTGACGTCGAGGTCGACCAATCGGACGGGCGCGTGCCATCCTACAGTTGAGTGTCGAGTGACTCGACGATTGACCAATCCTACGCTTCGGTGACCTGACCGGTGCGTGTGTGGGCGGGCCTTATCCTTCTGAACCGAGGTGAGTGGCCGCCATCTTGATTTTTCACAATTTTTTCCCCCACACTTTCTGTGTGTTAGGGAACTAAGGTAAATATTTTAATGATGTGTTAGGGAATTAAATAACAATTTAATAGGGGGGGGGGGGGAGAGCCTCGGGAAATCACGGGGGGGGGGAGAGCCTCGGGAAATCGCGGGGAGGGGGAGAGCCTCGGGAAATCGCAGGGGGGGGGGGGGAGAGCCTCGGGAAATCGCGGGGGGGGGGGGAGAGCCTCGGGAAATCGCCGGGGGGGGGGGGGGGGGGAGAGCCTTGGGAAATCGCGGGGGGGAGGAGAGCCTCGGGAAATCGCGGGGGGGGGGGGGGGGAGGGAGAGCCTCGGGAAATCGCGGGGGGGGGGAGCGCCTTGGGAAATCGCGGGGGGGGGGGGGAGAGCTGATGAGTTTAAAAAAAAGAGGCCGCCAGTTGCGCGGCCGCCTTGACGACGGCACGCATTCGCACGGCCCCCGTTACCCCGGCAACGGGGCACGCCGGCGGTCTTGAAACCACGCATGCGCACGGCCCGCCACCCCATCACGACAGTTGCGCAGCCGCCTTGACGCCGGCACGCATGCGCACGGCCCCCGTGATGCCAGCACAGCCTCGGGAGATCGCGGGGGGGGGCGAGCCTCGGGAATTCGCGGGGGGGGGGGGGGGGGGGGAGAGCCTCGGGAAATCGCGGGGGGGACGCAACCGCACCGGACCTCAGGCGCTAGGCAGGGGGAGGGGCCGGAGAGAGGGACAGAGGGGAGTGGGGGAGCGGGAGGGTAGTTGTGTGGGTGGGGGAGGGGAGGGAGGGAGACAGGGGAGGGGAGGGGAGGGAGAGGAGGGGAGGGGAGGGAGAGGAGGGGAGGGAGGGATAGGACAGGGAGAGGACATGACAGGGAGAGGGGGGACACAGGGGCAGGGAGACCAAGCGCCCCAAGATTTCCCTCGCAACGCGGGGCTCCCCAGCTAGTTCCATATATAATATCTCCTCACCAGCAGCACAGGAAGCATTTTGTTCCATGCTTTGATTATTTCAGTCTATACCTATTCCTGTAACATTTTATTGCATTCCCAATTACAGTGAAGTCTTGATTTATCAAATTGTTATCCAATATCTCAATATATCAAAGATTTGGCTTGATCCACTTCCTAGCATAAAACTGTACTGAAATTGATTTCGATATATCAAAGAGATTTTCTGGCTGCACTCACCCGTCCTGACCAAGTCTTGCTGTCCTGGACTCTTCAGCCTGTCTCTTGCTCTCTCAGCATGCTGCACATACCTAAACTGTGTTTAAAACCATCCCCGACCACCATCGGACCAACCCACCCGCCGTAATTGGGACACCCCACTGATCTGGACCCCCCCTGCGATCAACCTATCTCCCCCACACTAGATCTACCTGCTCTCCTTAACTGCGGCCTTGTGTTGCAGGCGTCCCTGCCTGACAGGCCTCTAGCCTGTCAATCAGGCTACCTGTGGGCGGGAAACCGACAAAAACATTTTTAAAGGAGCTCTGCAGTTAAAAACTGCTGGATTTTCAGGAAACTCTTTCTTCCAGTTTTCCCAACCTCAAAACAGCACTCCCACATGGAACATGACTCCGGGCTAAAATCCAGGCCTTATTATCTAGAACTTATTTGGAAATTAATGGACACAGCATCAATTGCTTTTGCTGGTAGTCCGCTTCATATATCCACTACTCTGGGGTTTTGTTCTGATAACTTTCTGTTTCACTTGAAACTTGTTGATTTTGAGCCGGTGTTCTCTATTTCTGCACAGTCCGAGCTAAAAGACCTGTTTACATGTATGTGGATGAAATGGCATCTTTAGGTTGTTACTTTATATTATTGCTTTCAAATTCAAATATCATTCCGTATTGTACAGAACTACATCATCATCTTTCTATCTTTTTTCTCCAATAAAAAAGTTCAGCTCCATCGGTCTCCTTAACTTAATCTTAAGCCCTGTTCTTCTCCAAACCCTCTCCAATGCTTCAATTAACTTTTGAAAGTAGGATACCCAAAATGGCACATATTTATTAAAATAAATGCACTAAAGAAATAAATATTATGGCTTTTTCTTTCCTGTACATAAATATTTATGAAAAAAAACCATTGTGTGATTATAGGAAGTTTAGTTAAATCCACTAAATTTAATATTTCTTTCAGCTGGCAGATGAATAGCTTTATAGCATAATTCTCTCTCCTTCTACACACTTCTCCTAACAACATATGGTGGGGAATCAAAGATTGGTAGAAAGAACCCTAAAGATTTGGAACTACTTTTATCCAACTTTTGGTAAGTTTATGAATAGATGATAATTGTGGCTTAGCATTTTTATACACACATAATTTCACTTTAGTTCATAAACACCCCACCCAACCAGGATTTTGTTTCGCTATTTCACAGTGCCCCGAGACCGGAGAGGCAGCGGACCTGAGTGGGATCACCAGAGGCGGGAGAGCTACATAAAGAGCAGCCCGGGGCAGCGAGGCCCAGAGCCCCGAGACCGGAGAGGCAGCGGACCTGAGCGGGATCACCAGAGGCGGGAGAGCTACATAAAGAGCAGCCCGAGGCAGTGAGGCCCAGAGCCCCGAGACCGGAGAGGCAGCGGACCTGAGCGGGATCACCAGAGGCGGGAGAGCTACATAAAGAGCAGCCCGAGGCAGCGAGGCCCAGAGCCCCGAGACCGGAGAGGCAGCGAACCTGAGCGGGATCACCAGAGGCGGGAGAGCTACATAAAGAGCAGCCCGAGGCAGCGAGGCCCAGAGCCCCGAGAGGCAGCGGACCTGAGCGGGATCACCAGAGGCGGGAGAGCTACATAAAGAGCAGCCCGAGGCAGCGAGGCATACCAATCCAGGTTCTGGGAGAGAGGTAAAAAGTAATCCAAGTGTGACGTCAGCAGGAAGCAGGTAAGTGATTGGTTGGTGAGTATTTCTCTCTTTTCAATACAAGCTTGAATTCTGTGGTGTTAAATTTCTAGGGTCTCTGTGGTGTAGTGGGGACAGTTGGTAAATAAAGTGCCCTAGAGTATACCTGTAACTGGGGTATTGAATAAATTTTTTAATTAATTAAAGGAGTAAGTCATGGCAGGAGAGCTCAGCCCCGTGTTCTGCTCCTCTTGCTCCATGTGGGAAGTCAGGGACGCTGCCAGTGTCCCTGATGACCATGTGTGCAAGAAATGCATCCAGCTGCAGCTACTTGTAGACCGCATTGCGGCGCTCAAGCTGCGGGTGGATGAGTTTTGGAGCATGCGCGATGCTGAGAGGGTCGTGGATAGCACGTTTAGCGAGTTGTTCACGCCGCAGGGTAGGGCTGCACAGGCAGAAAGAAACTGGGTGACCATCAGGCGGAGCAACAGAGGCAGGCAGGAAGTGCAGGGGACCCCTGCGGTCATCCCCCTTTCAAACAGGTATACCAAGTTGAATACTGTTGAGGGGGATGACTCACCAGGGGAAAGCAGCAGCAGCCAACTTCCTGGCACCAGGGACGCTTCTGCTGCTCAGAAAGGGAGGAAAAAGAGTGGGAGAGCAATAGTGGTAGGGGATTCTATCGTAAGGGGAACAGATAGGCGTTTCTGTGGCCGCAAACGTGACTCCAGGATGGTTTGTTGCCTCCCTGGGGCCAGGGTCATGGATGTCACTGAGCGGCTACAGGGCATTCTTAAGGGGGAGGGTGAGCAGGCAAAGGTCGTGGTCCACATTGGGACCAACGACATAGGTAGGAAGGGGGATGAGGTCCTGCATCAAGAATTTAGGGAGCTAGGTAGCAGATTAAAGAGCAGGACCTCAAAGGTTGTAATCTCTGGATTACTCCCAGTGCCATGTGCTAGTGAGTATAGGAATAGGAGGATAGAACAGATGAATGCGTGGCTAAAGAGTTGGTGCAGGAGGGAGGGTTTTAGTTTCCTGGATCACTGGGCCTGCTTCTGGGAAAGGTGGGACTTGTACAAGTCGGACGGGTTGCACCTGAACCAGAGCGGGACAAATATCCTTGCGGGGAGGTTTGCTAGCACTGTTGGGGGGGGGTTTAAACTAACTTGGCAGGGGGATGGGATACAGAGGGGAGCTGAAATAGGGGGTGATGTGCTGCCAATTATAGAGAAAAAAACAAGTCAGCTTGGTAGACAGGGCAAATATATAAGGGCAAGGCTGGATGGCATCTATTTTAATGCAAGGAGTCTTGCAAATAAGGTGGATGAACTGAAGGTGTTGATAAACACATGGGAGTACGATATTGTTGCTATCACGGAGACATGGTTGAGGGAGGGGCAAGACTGACAGCTCAATATTCCGGGGTACAGAATCTTGAGGGGGAGGGATAAGAGGAGGGGGTGTCGCAATATTAATTAAGGAATCAATTACTGCCATAAGGAGGGATGATATATTAGCAGGTTCCTCTAATGAGGCCATATGGGTGGAGCTTAAAAACAAAAAGGGGGCAAGCACTTTGCTGGGAGTGTACTATAGGCCCCCAAACAGTCAGGGGGAGATGGAGGAACAGATATGTAGGCAAATCTCAGAGAAATGTGCAAATAATAGGGTAATAATAATGGGGGATTTCAACTTCCCCAATATTAACTGGGATAGTCAGAGTGTGAAAGGCTCAGAGGGTGTAGAATTCTTAGTGCATCCAGGAGAGCTTCTTGAGCCAGCATGTAGAAAGTCCTACAAGAGAGGGGGCGGTACTGGACCTAATTCTAGGGAATGTGGCCGGCCAAGTGGAAGAAGTGCTAGTAGGTGAGCACTTTGGTGACAGTGACCATAATATGGTGAGATTTAAGGTGGTCATGGAAAAGGACAGGGATGGGCCGAAAATAAAGGTTCTAAATTGGGGGAAGGCCGATTTTAATAGGATAAGGCAGGATCTGGCCAAAATGGACTGGGATCAGCTACTTGTAGGAAAATCCGCATCGGAGCAATGGGAGGCTTTCAGAAGGGAGATTGAGATCATACAATGGCAACATGTTCCCGTAAAGGTCAAGGGTGGTTCCAAAAACCACAGGGAACCTTGGATGTCAGGGGATATACGAGAATGGATTAGGAAAAAAAGGAGGGCTTTTGGCAGATACAAAAGGCTAAAGACGGAGGAAGCCCTAGAGGAGTACAAAAATGCAGGGGGATACTTAAAAAAGAAATTAGGAGATCAAGGAGGGGCCATGAAATAACACTGGCAAGCAAAATAAAGGAAAACCCTAAGATGTTTTATAAGTATATTAAGGGTAAGAGGATAACTAGGGAAAAAATAGGGCCCATTAGGGACAAAAGTGGCAATCTGTGTGTGGAGCTGGAAGATGTAGGAGGGGTTCTAAATGAATATTTTGCATCTGTTTTCACTATGGAGAAGGACGATGTAGACATAGAAATAGGGCGGGGGGATTGTGATATGCTCGAACATATTAACATCGAGAGGGAGGAGGTATTGGCGGTTTTAGCAGGCCTAAAAATGGATAAATCCCCAGGCCCGGACGAAATGTATCCCAGGCTGCTGTGTGAGGCAAAGGAAGAGATTGCGGGGGCTCTAACACATATATTCAGAACCTCTCTGGCCACAGGGGATGTGCCAGAGGACTGGAGAACCGCTAATGTAGTACCATTATTCAAGAAGGGGAGTAGGGAAAAACCGGGGAACTACAGGCCAGTGAGCCTAACATCAGTGGTAGGAAAATTATTGGAAAAAATTCTGAGGGACAAAATTAGTCTCCACTTGGAGAGGCAAGGATTAATCAGGGATAGTCAACATGGCTTTGTCAAGGGAAGATCATGTCTGACTAATTTGATTGAATTTTTTGAGGGGGTGACTAGGTGTGTGGATGAGGGTAACGCAGTGGATGTGGTATACATGGATTTCAGTAAGGCCTTCGATAAAGTCCCACACAGGAGACTGGTCAAGAAGGTAAGAGCCCATGGAATCCAGGGTGCCTTGGCACATTGGATACAAAACTGGCTTAGTGGCAGAAGGCAGAGGGTGATGGTCGAAGGTTGTTTTTGTGACTGGAAGCCTGTGGCCAGTGGGGTACCACAGGGATCGGTGCTGGGTCCCTTGCTGTTTGTGGTCTACATTAATGACTTGGATATGAATGTAAAAGGTATGATCAGTAAGTTCGCGGATGATACAAAAATTGGTAGGGTGGTAAATAGCGAGGAGGGTAGTCTCAGTCTGCAGGACGGTATAGATGGGTTGGTCAGATGGGCGGAACAGTGGCAAATGGAATTTAACCCGGAAAAGTGCGAGGTGATGCACTTTGGGGGGACTAACAAGGCAAGGGAATACACAATGAATGGTAAGACCCTAGGCAAGACGGAGGGTCAGAGGGATCTGGGTGTGCAAGTACACAGATCCCTGAAGGCGGCGGAACAGGTGGATAAGGTGGTAAAAAAGGCATATGGGATACTTGCCTTCATTAGCCGAGGCATAGAATATAAGAGCAAGGAGGTTATGATGGAGCTGTATAAAACACTGGTTAGGCCACAGCTGGAATACTGTGTGCAGTTCTGGTCGCCACACTACAGGAAGGATGTGATCGCTTTGGAGAGGGTGCAGAGGAGATTCACCAGGATGTTACCAGGGCTGGAGCGCTTCAGCTATGAAGAGAGACTGGGCAGATTGGGTTTGTTTTCCTTGGAGCAGAGGAGGCTGAGGGGGGACATGATTGAGGTGTACAAAATTATGAGGGGCATAGATAGGATGGATACTAAGGAGCTTTTTCCCTTAGTAGAAGGGTCAATAACTAGGGGGCATAGATTCAAGGTAAAGGGCGGGAGGTTTAGAGGGGATTTGAGAAATAACTTTTTCACCCAGAGGGTGGTTGGAGTCTGGAACTCACTGCCTGAAAGGGTTGTGGAGGCAGGAACCCTCACAACATTTAAGAAGCATTTGGATGAGCACTTGAAATGCCATAACATACAAGGCTACGGACCAAATGCTGGAATATGGGATTAGATTAGACAGGGCTTGATGGCCGGCGCGGACACGATGGGCCGAAGGGCCTCTATCCGTGCTGTATAACTCTATGACTAAGGAAACCTCAAATTCTGGAAAATGCCATACTCTATTAATACATAGTGTAAAATACTATCCCTTGATGGTTTATATGGAAATGTTTGCTTTTCATTCTGAATCGGAACTGTGGTTCTGTCCTCTAAATTACTTTCAGCTGACTGCATCAATTCTTATAGTTTTCTGTTCTTAGTATGAAAAGTTCTTAGGCTTTAAGAGTAACTTATAACTTCCACATTTTATATATGTTATAAATGTTTACTTTTAGTAGGTTATATACTTGAAGTCTAATCGGTGAAATAAATGGTCCCATGGAGATTTATTTTATTTTCACAATCTTCACAGTAATATTTCACAGTAGAAAATGAAAACCATGTTTATGTGAAAATAGCAACAAAAAGTTACTGCCATGTGCAGTGCTCCAGTGATATCACAGGATCAATCAGTAACTGGTGGATCAGTAGCTTGTTGCACTGTAAAATAACAGTAATGAAGAAAATAATGGCACTAAAGAGTGACAAATCCCCAGGACCAGATGGTTTCTATCCCAGGGTTTTAAAGAAAGTTGGTGGGAACATTGGAGATGCCCTAACTGTAATCTTCCAAAGTTCTCTCGATTCAGGAACCATTTCTTTAGATTGCAAAATTGTGCGTGTCACTCCACTATTTAAGAAAGGTGAAAGAGGGAAACCAGGGAATTATAGACCAGTTAGCCTGTTGTTGGGAAATTACAAGTCTATAATTAAAGATAGGGTGACTGAACACCTTGAACATTTTCAGCTGATCAGAGAGAGCCAACATGGATTTGTAAAGGGTAGGTCATGCCTCACAAACCTGATTGAATGTTTTGAAGAGGTGACTAAAGTAGTGGATAGGGGAATGTCTATGGATGTTATTTATATGGACTTCCAGAAGGCATTCGATAAAGTCCCTTATAAGAGACTGTTAGCTAAAGTTGAAGCTCATAGAATTGAAGGCAAATTATTGACCTGGTTAGGAAATTGGCTGAGTGGCAGAAGAGAGTAGGAATAATAGGTATGTAGTCTAATTGGCAGGATGTGACGAGGGGTGTCCTGCAGGGCTCTGTGTTGGGGCCTCAACTATTCACAGTATTTATTAACGACTTAGATGATGGAATAGGGAGCCACATATCCAAGTTTGCCGATAACCCAAAAATAAGCAGCATTGTAGGCAGTGTAGAGGGAAACATATAATTACGAAGAGATATTGATAGATTAAGTGAATGGACAACACTGGAAAAAAATACATTTCAATGTAGGCAAGTGTGAGGACTTTAGTCACCTCTTCAAAACATTCAATCAGGTTTGTGAGGCATGACCTACCCTTTACAAATCCATGTTGGCTCTCTCTGATCAGCTGAAAATGTTCAAGGTGTTCAGTCACCCTATCTTTACTTTGGACCTAAAAAAGATAGATCAGAGTACTTTGTAAATGATGAAAAGCTAGAAACAGTGGAGGTCCAAAGAGACTTAGGGGTCCATGTACATAAATCATTAAAATGTCATGGATAGTTACAGAAAATAATCAAAAAGGCTAGTGGAATGCTGGCCTTTATATCTAGAGGACTAGCATATAAGGGGGTAGAAGTTATGCTACAGCTATATAAATCCCTGGTTAGACCACACCGAGAAGACTGTGTTCAGTTCTGGGCACCACACCTTAGGAAGGATATATTGGCCTTGGAGGGAGTGCAAAATGAGACCTGGACTCCAAGGATTAAATTACAAGGTGAGATTACACAAAGTAGAGTTGTATTTGTTGGAATTTAGAAGGTTAAAGGGTGATTTGATCAAAATTGTCAAGATATTAAGGGGAACTGACAGGGTAGATAGAGAGAAACTATTTCCATTGGTTGGGGAGTCTAGGACTAGGGACAGAGGGCTAGAAATTCATTATAGCCCGGGAATGGGCGGTCAAATTAGAAAAGTTGGAGAATTAGCGCCAAGCGCTAATCCTTTAGACTGCACGCAAAATTCATGCTCACTGCTCAAAGAAATGATTGGAGCGCCAATGTAAATCTTTGAGCTCATTGGCATTACACTCAAAGGGTGCTATCTCTCTTCCGCGGCCACGTTTGCGCCTGGGTGACCCTGGAGATGGAGCATGCGGTGTCCACCGGCACGCTCGAGGCCTTCCGCGACCGGTGGGCACCGCGGGGACTGGAGTGCATCATCACCCCGGCCAACCAAATTTTAAATTAAATTGTTAAGTTTCATTTAATGTTTTATCAAAGGGTGGACCAATATCAGGTGCCGTCTAATCGCAAATTATGATTGCCACAGACTTTTTCCAGTTCTTAAAGGGGAGGTTCACTGATGCTGTAGAACCTCATTCTCAGCATTGCTGGCTGTGCAGCTGCCTCAGCAAGCAGCAGCAGGTCAAGGACTAAAGCAGGTGTACTCATGGCAGATCCACGCCCCAAGGAGAGAGCCCGCAGATTCAGTGATCAAGCACTGGATGCGTTGGTGTTGGAGAAATGGAGGGCAGTGCTCTACCCAGCAAGTGGTAGGAGGCCATCGCTGCAAGTCATCCACACCATGTGGAGGGAGGTAGCGCAGCACATCTTGGGCAGCACTGTGGTCCCCAGGACCCACACACAGTGCAGGAAGAAATTTAACAACCTCACTTGGGTGGTCAGGGTGAGTGAATGCTTCAACAAATGCTACATACCACCATCTGAACCACAGTCTTCACACACTTCCCAAAGCACCACGCCCCCAGCACTCACCCACCAACAATCTCTACACCTACCAACACTCACACCCACATCTCACACCTTGCACACAATGACAGCTATTCAACTATGGCAGGCACATCACCCAAACACATTGCTCCACACTCACTCACACACTTTCCTTTCTCTTGCAGGCCAAGGTGGCTCACAACAGGAGGGAGCAGGAGCGCACAGGCGGGGGACAAGCTGACACACAACTACTGTCTGCGCTGGAAATTAGAGTGCTGCAGATTATCGGGCGCCAGGTGGTGGGCGCTGTGGTCACCGGCGACGTTGACCCCCTTGGGGACAACAACAGTATATTCATTCCCGCTCCTTCTTCTCACAACCCACTTCCCCCTCACCCCACAAGCGTTTCGCACTTTCCAGTTAATCATGCTGTATGCTTGCATTTCTCCCTTCCTGCCCCCCTCCCCTCACCTTAACCCAACTACTGTGCCTTTATGCCTTCGGGTAATGAGCAAGCACCTGAGCAGCCTGTCCCTGAGGACATCTTAGAGAGCGAGGCGGGAGAAGTGGAGGAGGAAGAACAAACTACATGTTTCACCCACAGGCACCAGCTCAGATACTGGCATTACGCGTTCTTTAGAGGCTAGTTTAGTAGCGGGATCTACACAGGGTGATGCACTGGGGACGAATGGGCTGCAGCAAGACCAGGGGGAAAGGGTAA
This sequence comes from Somniosus microcephalus, assembly GCF_052327205.1. NCBI lineage: Eukaryota > Metazoa > Chordata > Chondrichthyes > Squaliformes > Somniosidae > Somniosus > Somniosus microcephalus. Next base: position 57,934,569 of record NC_141003.1, read on the forward strand.
CTCGGGGGCCAGCTCCCCAGAGGGCGAGTTCTGCTGCACCGGACTCAGATGAGGACCTCAATGGGGAGGCGTTTAGAAGAAGGGTGATGAGCATGCACACGGAGATGACAGGTGCAATGGCGAGGGTGCCCGAGAGCCTCTCAGCAATGATGAGGAGCGTGGAGGAGTCCGCCTCCAACATTGCACATGGCTCTGCACACACCATGGAACCCATCATTTCCAGTCTGCAAAGGATGGTAGACTCCAAGAGAGACAGTGGTGGCCCAGACCTGATGCTGCATGTGATGGGCAATCTGGCAGCTTCCATTGCAGCACAGGCAGAAGCGACACAACGTTTTAGTGCTGTGATATACCTATCAATTCATCCAATGAAAAGCGACGAGTTAAGATAGTAACTATAGGTTTTTATTGGCTAAATAACAGAGCCCACCCTCGTGGGTGATCGGGTCCAACAAGGAGGAATACCAGCCAGTCGACCACCTTTATACCTGGGCAAGCAGGCGGAGCCATGGGCGGAGTCAGCTGTGGTCAGCCCAGGTATAACAGCGTGACAAGAGGTGACCTTGTGTAGTGATACAACAGTGTAAACAGTGATAACCATAGTGTAACGATATAAACAGTGATAACCATAGTGTAACGATAGTGAACGATAAAAGTGGTTTACCACATGCTGTAATGCAGTCTATGCTTGGCGGCATCCAATCTCAGACTGCTCTCATGCAATCTCAGCTTGATGCCACGCAAGCTCTGACTGCTGCCATCGTGGCTGGGTCTACCACCATTTATTGGGGCTTTCAAGGTGTCGCAGCAGGCCAGCAATCTGTGTTCCAACAGATTGGTAGAGATGCTGAGGTGCTGCCCTGGGGGAGTGGCAGTGGGTCAGTGGAGCAGGAACCTGCTGTCCTCTCTCAGGATGTCAGCATTCCTGCTCCCACCACTGCCATTCCTTCATTGCCCTTGCCACTGCCTGTCATCCAGCCAGCCCAGACTGCTGCCGCCCATGCTGAGGTGGTGCAGTCTACAGCCGGGCCTTCCAGGCCCAGAGCTGGTCGAGGGCGTCCTGCAAGGCCATCTGAAGTCTCCCGCATGGACACTCAGCAGCCTTCCACCAGCCCTGCTGCAGCCACTGGGTCAACACTTCGTAGGAGCACTAGAGTAGGCAAAGGCACAGTAACGAGAGGCACTAAGGGATTGCACAAGGGTGAATAGTTAATATTGTTGTTGTAAATATGTGTTCACTGATTTTTGATAAATTTATTAATTCAGTTTGGATTTTTTTGTGGTGTGTCTCATTTCAGCTTTGCGCTGTGATATGGCCTGCAAAAGGGATGGAATGATGGGGATGTGGTGAGCAACGGGGTTCTGGGTTTAATTCATTCGATCCGCAGTCTGATGAGGCGGTCACGGACCGCCCTTCCGGAAGGCCGATTGAGTGGCTGCCTGTCGCTGTTTACACCAGGCGCTAAGGTAGGTGGCAACAATCAATTTTGCAGATCGGGCGGCCAGTGAACGTTGCACACTCACTGATGTCACGATCCACCTGGCGTTGAGGCTCCCGTCGTTAACTATTAGTGGCGGTGCTGTGGAGGGTGGGATTTGGCGTGCGGTGTTGGATTCGCCTCGCCCTGTTAGCGCCATCTGCCGGCTCTGACGGGAGGCACTAAGGTACCGATTTTTTCCCTCATAGTCTAAAAATTAGAGCCAGACCTTTCAGGAGTGAAATTAGGAAACACTTCTACACGCAAAGGGTAGTAAAAGTTTGGAACTCTCTTCCGCAAATGGTAGTTGATGCTAGGTTAATTGTTAATTTTAAATCTGACATTGATAGATTTTTGTTAGCCAAAGGTATTAAGGGTTATGGGGCAAAGGCGGGTGTATGGAGTTAAGTCACAGATCAGCCATGATCTCATTGAATGGTGGAACAGTCTCGAGGGGCTAAATGGCCTACTCCTGTTCCTATGTATTCCCCATGGGAACTGTCAATGTTCTACAATAATTTTAGTAAATTTGAATGAGAACTGCTCAAGAATCTCTCTCTCCCTTTCTTAACTATTTCTATAGATAGGTTTGTCTAGACTATACTTATTTAGACTCTTCTGAGATTTTGCGATACAATGTAATTTCGCACCATATGAACAGTTGTAACAATTCAAAATTAAAGATCAGGTTCTAGACAAACTCATGCAAGAGATAGTTTAAAAAAATAAACTTAACACTTATACAATACTTTCTACAAGTAACTGTTTGATATCCAGATTGCTAGTTGATTAAATTAGCAGTATTTAAAAAAAAAGTTAGCTTTCTGAAGGTTCTGTAAATTACAGGTTGTCTATCTTTTGCTATCAGCAGTTTGCTAGTACAGGTGCACTATCCCTTATCCGAAACCCTTGGGGCCAGATGTGTTTCGGAATTCGGAATTTTTCGGATTTCAGAACGGATAATAATGTTTATAAATGGACAAGAGGCAGCCGTCGGGTTTACCCTACAACTACACCACTAGTGATGGAACCTGGCTAGGTAAAGAAATAGTCAACAGCAATGTTTCCTCAAAGTTGCACACGGCCACGCAGTAATCTGCAAACTCCCGTGCAAGCTGCTCAAGCTTTTACACTGGAAATACCGAGAGACGCTCCACGAAAAAACTTTCGGTTTTCAGAGCTTTTCGAATTTCGGAATTGCGGATAAGGGATAGTTGACCTGTACTAAAATTTATACATGTTTGGAAACTTATTTTTAAATTGAAAGCAATAATCTAAAGTAACAACCTAAAGATGCCATTTCATCCATATACGTTTACACGAGTAAACAAAAGGTACATTTGCACTACAAGTTTCGCATCAATGCAATGCACTTTCGGCTTCATATCAATGTTAAACTTGTGTAGTGTAAATTGGGTGGTAAGGCCCAAACTGTCCCTCAAGTGAATTTCATTTCATTTCACTCCAATGCCAGGTCAAGTCCTGACTGCAGATTCAAACTTCATTGACACTGTAATGTTAGTGCAAAGCAAAACTGCACTGTTGCTATTGTTGCAGTGTAAATGTACTAAAGAAACAAATATTATGCCCTTTTCTTTCCTGCAACAGACAATATATTTTACTAAAATAAATGGTGGTTTACAAGAAAAAGATCAAGCATTGTATGTTGACCTATCGGTTGAAAATAAGTGCAAATTATTTGAGGGGAATTATGAGCAGGATTTACTGCAAGTAAAAATATTTATGCTGTCTGATCTTAGTGCTAAGGCACAAACTAAAATATGCAGGGTAAAGTAGGGGAGAACTTTCAGTTTTTTGTCCCATTTTATGGTTGCGTTAGGCTTAAGCCTAGAATGTCATTTTCTAATATGCGCCCAAAACACTGGTAGTGTCCTACAGTTCCTGTTAATCAGTGCAGCCTTTCAATGTAAAAGTGCCTGATAAAGTTTCATCAACTGAAGTAGTTGGGTGTATGTGGTAGTCTACTTATCACATCACATACTGTATCAGTATGCCCAGTTCAGCTTTTTAAGCGATGGAGGTTAATATGATGGATTGTTTTTCCATTCTAATTACAGCAAGCCATGTTGATCTGAATCTCTAAAGAAAGCAGCATTAATTTGGATTGAGACTTTACAAGTACTGAAGCAATTTTTAGCTTTGGATTGGGTCCAGGAAATTTCCTGCTTCCTTACTTGGGAAATTATATATTATTGAAAGTGCTTGAAATTATTCTACATGAACAATGATTCTAACAGTAAACATTAATAGCAGTACCCCACCCCCTCCTCATAGCCCTGTACTCACATCTGCTTCAAATATTTATCCAATGTTCCCTTAAAGCATGCAATGATTTCTGCCTCAGACATTCCCTGCGGCAAAACAGTGCACGTTCCCACAACCCTCTGTGTAAAGACGTTTCTTCTAGCTCACTCTTCCTCCAGGCTCAACAAGCTACCCAGTAAATACCACGATCTGTCTGCTACACCCCACCATCTGCTCCCTCCCTGACCACCATCAGACCCCCCCTCCCCAACTTCGGGACTCCCCTGACCGCCATTGGACCCCCCCACAATCGGGACCATCCCCCCACCGCAATCGGGTCCCCCTCCGCAATTGTAAACCTCCCCGCGATCGAGGACCCCCCCCCCCCCCAAACGATTGGGACAACCTTCGTGATCAGGACCCCACCCCACGATCGGGAAACCGTGAAAAGGACCCGACCAGAATTGGAAAACCCCCTCGATTGGGACCCCAAAATCTCCATCGGACCACTCCCCACCGCCCCCCCCCCCCCCCCCGCCGCAATTGGGAGTCCTTTGTGAACTGAATCTGACCTGGGAAAGGGAGAAAAATGGCTGAACGTGGGAGAAAACGGGCACCCAGGTTTTCTGACGTTGCACTGGAGGTCTTGGTGGAGGAGGTGGAAAGGAGTAGAGATGTCCTGGATCCGCAGGGGGCCAGGAGACCCTCCAGACTCATGGTGAGAAGGCAGTGGGAGCAGATAGCCGCAGAGGTTAATGTCAGGAGTGCAACCCCAAGGACCTGGATGCAATGTCAAAAAAAATTTAATGACCTCACACAAGTGGTCAAGATCAGTGAATGCATCTTCAAATGCCATATCCTACCAACTGCACCACTACCCTCAGCCACTGCTCAATTCACCACAACCCATCACTCACCTACCAACAATCTCTATCAATCAGGACTCATAACTAACATTCATAAGAACATAAGAAATAGGAGCAGGAGTAGGCCATTCGGCCCTTCGAGCCTGCTCCGCCATTTAATGAGATCATGGCTGATCTTCTGCCTCAACTCCATTCATCGGCCCTATTGCCATATCCCTTGATGCCCTTACTAGTCAGAAATCTATCGACTTCTGTTTTGAATATACTCAATGACTGAGCCTCCACAGCCCTCTGGGGTAAAGAATTCCAAAGATTCGCCACCCTCTGTGTGAAGAAATTTCTTCTCATCTCAGTTCTGAATGGCCTACCCTTTATCCTGAGGCTGTGGCTCCTGGTTCTAGACTCCCCAGCCAAGGGAAACATTCTCCCAGCATCCACCCTATCAAGCCCTGTAATAATTTTGTATGCTTCACCTCACCTTCACACACTTAGCACTGTTGCAAGCCTCACACCCACATCTCACAGCTTGCACACACTGCCAGCTATTCAACCATGACAGCCACATCACTTAAACATACTACATGACACTCACTGCCACACTTCCTTCTCTCTTGCAGGAGAAGGTGGTGCACAACCGGAGGCAGCAGGAACTAACTGGATGAGGAGAGGCGCACCTGCATGCTCTAATCCCCATGGAGGAGACAGTGCTGGCCATTATTGGAAGGGCCACTGCTGAGGCCGTGGCCAGCGTTGGAGCTGAATCCATTGAAGATGACGGTATCCTCATACCTAATGCTCCTTCTCACATCCCACTTCCCCCTCATCCCACAATCTCTTCTGACTTACAAGCTGCAGATGGTGTAAGCATGCACATCTTACTTTCCCCCCTCGCCTCACCACAAACTTACCCTTGTGCCTTTTTCCTTTCAGATACCCAAGAAGTGCAACCTGGCCAGGCAGTGGAGGAAAACCAAGAAGAAAGTGATGATGAAGACACACCCTCACTTGATTTCACACTCATAGCTGCCAGCTCAGATACTGACACTGCACGTATCTTAGAGGATAGATTAGAGGCAGGATCTGCACGTGGTGAGATACCGGGCACAAGTGCTTAGCAGCCAGGGCAGAAGGCAAGGAGAGTGCAGGAGGGCTCTGCTGCAGAGGACTCAGATGAGGACTTCAATGGGCCAGGCTACAGAAGAAGGCCAATGGGTGTACACAACAAAATGATTGGTGCATAGGGAAGCCTGCCAGAAAGCCTGCGCTCAATGTCAAGGAGCATGGAGGCATCCGGCATCAACTTGGCACAAGGCTTTGCGCAGAGCTTGGAGCCCATCCTTTCCAGCATGGAACTGGTAGCCAACTCCATCAACACACTTGTGGACCCAATCATAATGCAGCATGTGATGACCGATGTCTCAGCTTCCATTGCAGCACAAGCTTCCACGAAAAGTCTGAGTGCTGCAGTGGAAGCTCACACTGAAGTCATGCAAGGTCAGCTTGCTGCCATTCAAGCTCAGACAACTTTCATTCAAGCTTAGCTTGCTGCCATGTAAGCTCAGCCTGCTGCCATCATGGCTGTGCATACCAGTGTTCAAAGGGGCTTGCAGGGTGTCATAACAGTCCAGCAATCTTTCCTCCAACAGATTACTAGGGGGAGTGGCAGTAGCTCCATGGAGTGGCCTGCTGTCCACTCTCAGGATGTCAGCATTCCTGTTCCCACCCCTGCCACTCCACCAGTGCCCTTGCAGTTGCCTGTCTGCCAGCTCCCGCCCATGCTGAGATGGTGCAGTCTGAAGCTGGGCCTTCGAGGCCCAGTGCTGCTCGAGGTCGTCCTGCAAGGCCATCTGCAGTCTTTGCCACTGAAAGTTAGCAGCCTTCCACCAGCCATGCTGCAGCCACTGGAGTAGCACTGTGTATGAGCACTACGACAGGCAAAGGCACACAGAAGACAGGCACTAAGGGAATGCACAAGGGTGATGAGTTTAAGTTTGTATGCGATATGGCATGATTTCATTTATAAATTTGGTTTATTTTGTGTTGGCATCGTGGCCAAGAGGATGATATGATGGTCAGTGACAGAGGGAAGGTAAGGAGTGTGGGACTGTTTGTGAATGGGGAATTGGGGTTGAGGTTACCGGTATCGCACTTGAATTAGTTCTTCATGTACAGCTTGGGCAGAAAGGGGCTGTATAGGTTGCTGCCTCCCTTCCTCTTCTTCTTCCTGTTCCGTTTCCTCCTCTTCCACGTCTGCCTATTCCTCCTCCTCCTCGTAGCCAAGTACTGCAGGGCTCCTTCAGAGTGGTCCAGGCAGCGGAATCGTTGCTTCAGCATGCCAATGGTCTGCTCTATCACATTTCTTGTGGCAGCATGGCTCTCATCGTATGCATGCAACGCACATGTGCATGGGTTGCAAACCGGAGTCATGAGCCACGTCATCAGCGGTTAGCCCTTGTCACCCAGTAGCCACCCTTTGGTTTGCCAAGGTGGCTGAAATACAGCTGGCACAGCCCACTGCCGCAGAATGAAGCCACCATGACTGCTGTCAGGATACTGGGCAATGACTTGCATGATCCACTGCCTATGGTCACACACCAGCTGCATGTTAGGAAGTGTAATCCCTTTCGATTCCAGTACATGGCAGAGTTGACATGCGATGCCCGCAAAGTAATGTGCACGCAGTCAATGGCACCCTGCATCATGGGGAAGCCTGCAAACCTTCGAACTTGCTCTGCCTGCTTGTCTCTGGCAAGAGGGAATTAAATGAAGTTATCTCTCTTTGAATAGAGAGCCTACGCATAGAAGTTCATAGCCACGGTCACCGTCACAGCCACTGGCAATGCGGCCCTTGCCCTGCTCTGAGGTTGGAATTATGGCTGCAGTAGTTGGCAGATTTCGTGATTATCTTCTTAGTGAAGCGCAGGTGTCTCAAACATTGGTTGTTGCTGAGGTTCAAGCAGGATAATTACTCCCTGAACACCCTGGACAGATAGCAGGAGGCCCTAACAGCCCTTTTCCCCGTCCAACCTCTTCTAGTAGCTTGTCCTGTTCTGCGTTGCCTCTGCTTATTCTCCCAGTCATGCTCGATTTCAAGTGGAACGCCTACTAGTGCACCAAAATGGCAGTGTAAGCGTCAAATCAGCATGCTGTTGATTGACGTCATGATCTGCCTGCTCTGTATACTTCTAGCGGACATTAACTGCACGTGCACTATCGTCTTTACCAAGATGGCATCCGGCGCGCTTCGCGTCAGAAGTGTGCACACATGCCAAGGACTCCATTTTGAATCCCTAACGGCACTCGTCGCGCCCAAAAAACAGGTGTTACCAAGCCCAATCTCTTGCCCCCAGACTCAGATCATAACCTCGGCCCCTATTACACATTTTTTCTTGTAATTTTTCCACTCCTTTCCCCCCCCCTTTCCTTTTGTTTCTCTCTCACACCTGGCAGCTATCTCTTGCCCTGCCAGTACACTTTACACCTAATCTCAGCCTATTACCATCTCGTCTAGCTCTTTCACTTCTTTTGTTTCTTTCACTTCTTTTGTCCGATCGCAGCCCTGCCTTTGATCTATTTTCTTTTCTTTCCAGTTTTGAAGAAGGGTTCGATCCAAAACGTCAACTCAAATTTCTCTCCACGGATGTTGCCTGACCTGCTGAGTTTTTCCAGCATTTTCTGTTGTTATTTCTTGTTACAGTTGTCGGCTATCCAGACTTTAATCTGAACTTTACTGTAGGTAGGTATTAACAGCATGAATACCAACAGTCTCACTGTGAAGAATGTAATAGCATTCATTTGTTTTTCATTTGGTTGAATAATGTGGACAATTTCCAATTAACTGCGAAAAGACTAAAACCCAAGACATTTTTTTTAAAGTTTAAAAATGTCATTATATTTTGCTTACTGCAAGTATTCTCACAATTGCTGGGTTGCATAGATATGACTAAAGACCATCAGTAAAAATAGAAATTCGTCTCGGGCGGTGGCACACAAAGGGCAGTATTGGATCGGCCGCCCATTATACGAAGCGCCTGATATTCAGTTCTATTGCAGTCAATGGAACTAAATATCAGGTGCTGCATATAATGGGTGGCCAATCCGATAGCATCCATTTCGCACCGCCGCCTGAGATGAATTTCTAGGCCATCGTTTGAATAAGTGGCTGTAATGTATTAAGGTCTCTATCAGGTGCCTGAACTTTGAATCCTGGCTGATAGCTATATTTGTATTTGATTTTGTTCCAAGGTAACTTTTTGTACTTCCTAGCTTCTGAATGGGGCATTTCCAGAGAGAGAGAAGCAAACAGAAACTGTACTGTGTCCAATTATTTTCACATGGCAGGAAAGCCAGAATGGCTTCCCCACTCATGGCCATCAGTTAAAATTGCAGTCAGACCCCAATGACGTAATCGGACACCGATCTACATATTTAAAGAAGGATCCCGCTGGTTTCCGCCGTGGCTCCTTGCCACCTGCTCAGAAGAGCAAGTTAAAATAGAAGACAGCGACAACAAAGCTGGATGTCAGCAGGTAAATTTCCTGGACAATTTTAGCTGGCTGCCCGCCTGGTTTCTGCCAAGCAGGTATGGTTAAAATCGGCCTTTTAGGCTTATAGCCCTTTACCTCCACAGCAACAAAAAAATTGTTGAGTTCCTTTTTGGAAGAATCTATGGATTCAGTGTTCACTACTCTAGGTTCACCTTATTTCACAAATTAGCAAACCATTTGATGCAACAAATTGCAAATAAAGTAGGTTACAATATGCAATCAGACAAGTAGGATAACAAAGTAGAACAATATTAACAAATCTTCCTATCAGGCATAGATTAAATCTAAATAATAATACATTTCTGACAACAGGAATGATATTTACCTGTAATCCCATATCAATGACTCCTGAGCACTCTGCCACTGTGAGTTCCCTTAACTTGTTGTTGTTACCAAGACCTGACAAACTCTGACAAACAAAAGCAATAAAAATGAAAAGAATGGTTGCAATACATGTAGCAAGATATCAAAGACTTTTGAGTTGCATTTAGCCTAGATTATTGGAATCAGTTTGGGTGGAGCTAAGAAACAGCAAGGGGCAGAAAATATTGGTGGGAGTTGTTTATATAGGCCCCCAAACAGTAGTTGTAATGTAGGGCAAAGTATAAATCAGGAAATTAGAGACACAAGTAACATGGGTATTACAGTAATCATGGGGGAGTTTAATCTACATATAGACTGGGAAACCAAATTTGCAGTAATAGTGTGAGGACGAATTCATGGAATGTATGCAAGATAGTTTTCTAGATCAGTATGTTGAGGAACCAGCTAGGGGACAGGCTTTTTAGATCTAGTATTGTGCAACAAAAAAGGGTTAATTAATAACCTTGTAGTAAATGGGCCTTTAGTGAAGAGTGACCATAATATGGTAGAATTTTATATTGAGTTTGAAAGTGACTTAGTTAAATCCAAAACTAGGTTCTTAAATCTAAACAAAGCAAACTACATAGGTATGTGGGGTGAGTTGGCTAAGGTAGATTGGGAAACTACATTAAAAGGTATGACAGTGGACGAGCAATGGCTAGCATTTAAATAATGAATACATAATTTACAACAAATATACATTCCTTTAAGGCACAAAAATCCCACAGGAAAAGTGGTCCAACCGTGGCTAACAAGAGAAGTTAAAGATAATATTAGATCAAAGGAAGAGGCTTATAATGCTGCCAAAAAGAGTAGTAAGCCTGAGGATTGGGAGGGTTTTAAAATTCAGCAAAGGAGGACCAAGAAATTGATAAAGAAAGGGAAAATAGAATATGAGAGTAAACTAGTGAGAGACATAAAAACAGACTGCAAAAGCTTCTATAGGTATGTAAAAAGGAAAAGATAAGCGAAAGTAAATGTGGGTCCCTTACAGGCTGAGACATGATAAATTATAAAGGGGAATAAGGAAATGGCAGAGAAATTAAACAAATACTATGGCCAGAATTTTGCCAGCACTCAGAGTGCGGGTTTGGAGGTGGGACCGCTGTCAAAATCGCAAAGATTGACAGCGGGTAGGAAACCCACTGTCAATCCGCCTCCACGCGAGTCTCCCAGGTGTCGGGTCTGTCAGCGCAGAACTGACCAAGCGGTGGGGGAGACAATTCTGGTACTTAAATGGCTTGTTAAGAGCCAATTTAAGAGTCTTTTGAGACTTATTTGTAATTTTATCTTCTCCCCCACTGGTTACCCGCTGTTCGGGGAACAAGCCAGCTCAACCTGGTATGTTGTGAGTTTGGTCTGATGTTTGTGAAAAGATGACAGCTGCAGAAGTGGTGTCAAGGATGCCATGTTGCACATGGTGAGTTTCAGAGCAAAGAAAATGTTGGTTACTGCATTTTTAATACATATACAGATTTCTTTAGCTTACAAGTTTTTAAATCCAACTGTATGTCCAGTGCCACCTCATTGGGAGAACCTCTCTCACCATTGACAGATCGCTTCTGTCATCTCACCTGCAGCTGCCATCTGTTCCAGTAACATTGGAGTCAATGAAACAATCAGACCTTGGTCCTCCGAATCCTTCCACAATCAGCCCCAACACCAACATCACCACCATCATCTGATGCTGCACTGGACACAGGGCATCAGCCCCTGACAAAATTGTTAGCCGGAAGGCCAACGATGGCATCACCATGGCCAGACTTTCTTCACTTGATGCTGTAAACCCTGGCTGCCACATAATGCGCCAGGTTGACACCATCCCCCATCAGCACCATGAAGCATCCCTTTAATGTCCAAGCCATTCCATGCACACACATCACTATAGTGGGGAGGGGGGGGGTGGCGGAGAATTATGACTGATCAATCACTGGAACTCAGTAAGACCCTTCACAATAAACACTCAGATCTGTCCAATAAGGGGCACTTTTTGAAAAAGAGATTTCACTGTATGATAACACATTACCAGAAACTTCACATGGACATTGGCTAAACCTCTCAAGTGCCCACCCTTGTGTGTTGTTAGTTGGTATGCTTGCACTAGGATGAGGGTAAGTGTGAGGGGTGGCTAGTGAGATGGGAAAGTGATAAAGTAGATAGAAAGGGTTGGGTGGAGGTGCACAGTAAGTTGGTGCCCTGGGGAGATCTCTTCCACCCTTGGAAGGGAAGAGAACCTCCCTGGGTACTGTGACTCCCTCCATAAGCATGTGGAGGGAGTCATTGGAGAGCCTGGGTGCAAGTGTTCACCTTTGTGCAGTGATTGTCAGTGTTTTCAGCACCTCAATGCTGTCAAACACTGAAAAATCAACTGTCAAAATAAAATTGTGCTGGTCCCTTTAAGGAAATCAGCAGATGACGTGTCATCAAATGATGTAATCAGACCCGCTTCCTGTTAATTGGTCCGTTAAGCCCACAAGGCCAATCAAGGGAAAATCATGTCTGCAGAGCGGAGGCTGCTGGGGGCGGGACTGGAACCCGGAAACCAGCTGACCCGCCCCCATCCTGACACCGCTAAGAAAATTGCAGCCAAATGTCTGTCTTCACGGAAGAAGATGCAAAAAACTTCCTGGAAATAATGGACAACCAAGGGTCTATCGAGAATGAGGAACTGAAAGATATTATTAGTAAAAAAGTAGTACTGGAGAAATTAATGGGACTGAAAGCCGATAAATCCCCTGGACCTGATGGCCTACATCCTAGGGTTTTGAAAGAGTTGGCTATAGAGCTAGCGGATGCATTGGTTGTCATTTTCCAAAATTCCATAGATTCTAGAACGGTTCCTGCGGATTGGAAGGTAGTAAATGTAACCCCGCTATTTAAGAAAGGAGGGAGAGAGTCAACGGGGAACTACAGACCAGTTAGCCTGACATCAGTAGTAGGGAAAATGCTAGAATCTATTATTAAGGATGTGGTAACAGGGCACTTAGAAAATAATAACAGGATTGGGCAGAGTCAACACGGATTTATGAAAGGGAAATCGTGTTTGACAAATCTATTAGGGTTTTTTGAGATTGTAACTAGCAGAATAGATAAGGGGGAACCAGTGGATGTGGTGTATTTGGATTTTCAGAAGGCATTTGATAAGGTGCCACACAAGAGGTTATTAAACAAAATTAGGGCTCATGGGATTGGGGGTAATATATTAGCATGGATTGAGGATTGGTTAACGGACAGAAAACAGAGAATAGGAATAAACGGATCATTTTCAGGTTGGCAGGCTGTAACTAGTGGGGTACTGCAAGGATCAGTGCTTGGACCTCACCTATTCACAATCTACATCAATGATTTGGATGAGGGGACCAAATGTAATATATCCAAGTTTGCTGATAATACAAAGCTGGGTGGGAATGTAAGTTGTGAGGAGGATGCAAGGAGGCTTCAAGGGGATATAGACAAGTTAAGTGAGTGGGAAAGAACATGGCAAATGGAATATAATGTGGAGAAATGTGAAGTTATCTACTTTAGTAGGAAAAATAGAAAAGCAGAGTATTTTTAAATGGTGAGAGATTGGGAAATATTGTGTTCAGAAGGACCTGGGTGTCCTTGTACGCGAATCACTGAAAGTTAACATGCAGGTACAGCAAACAATTAGGAAAGCAAATGGTATGTTGGCCTTTATTACAAGAGGATTTGAGTATAAGAGTAAAGACATCTTACTGCAATTATACAGGGCCCTGGTGAGACCACACCTGGAGTATTGTGTATAGGTTTGGTCTCCTTACCTAAGGAAGGATATTCTTGCCATAGAGGGAGTGCAACGAAGGTTCACCAGACTGGTTCCTGGGATGGGGGGGATTGTCCTACGAGGACAGATTGAGTAGACTAGGCCTATATTCTCTAGAGTTTAGAAGAATGAGAGGTGATCTCATTGAAAGATACAAAATTCTTACAGGGCTTGACAGGGTAGATGCAGGGAGGATGTTTCCCCTGGCTGGGGAGTCTAGAACCAGGAGTCACAGTCTCAGAATAAGGGGTCGGCCATTTAGGACTGAGATGAGGAGAAATCTCTTCACTCAGAGGGTGGTGAATCTTTGGAATTCTCTACCCCAGCGGGCTGTGGAGGCTCAGTCATTGAGTATATTCAAGACAGAGATCGATAGATTTTTGAATATTAAGGGAATCAAGGGATATGGGGATAGTTCAGGAAAGTGGAGATGAGGTAGAAGATCAGCCATGGCGGAGCAGGCTCGAAGGGCCAAATGGCCTACTCCTGCTCATATTTCTTATGTTCTTAATAAAGGTGGCACAGGACTGGCGCAAGATGAATGAGTCATGACAGCTGCCAGGAATCCGGGCACAGACCTGCATGATGCGCTGCTTATGATCGCAAACAAGCTGGACGTTGTGGGAGTGGTATCGGTTTCTATTCGGAAAGCTGCCTGAATGGTACCTTGCACCCTGGGGAAGCTTGTAATGCAGGAGAAGCCTAGTGCTCCCTCGTCCTGCTTTGTTCTGTCTATAGTGAATGTTATGTATTGTTCCTCCTGGTATAGAAAGTCTCAATCTCCTCCGATACCGCGCTGCACAGCACACTGTGATATGTCATTGGTGTCACCTGCTGCAGCCTGAAATGAACCTGTGGCGTAAAAGTTAAGGGCCACAGTCACCTTGATAGCCACAGACAGTGCTGTCCATGCATTAGTTTAGGGCTCTAGCTGTGGCTGCAGCAGATAACTCATTGGGCTGGCTTTTTACTCGGAGGCAGGGAGGGAGTGGGGGGTCTGGATTGAGGTCGGGAAGAATGGGTTTCCCACCAGCCCTGCCGAATTTAGGAGCAGGATCTGATTTTTTTCTTCGATTGAGAGGCTGGCTGGCTGTTGGGCAGGTAGGCCTTTGGCACCAGGCCGCAGCCGGGAGTGGGGGTGGAGGGGCTCGGAGGCCGGGGGTCTGCAGGACCAGAGACTGAGGGGGGGGGGTTGGAGTTGGAGATCAGAGGCCGGGGGGGGGGGGGGGGGGGGGGGGAGGCTGGTGGTCAGAGGTCTCGAGGATGAGGTTGGAGGCCTCGTGGGTGAGGTCGGGGTGCAATTGGAAGGGTCCAATCGCGGGGGATTGGCGAGGCAGGTACACTGGATCCAGCAGGTAAGTGAAAAGGCACTTACCTCCTGGATCCAGCAGTCCTTGCTTCCCTTGAGCCAGCGGATTTCCCAAAACCCAGGATACCTGGCTGGCCAGAGTTAACTTTGAAATCATAGATCAATATGAGGCACACAGTCTCATAATAATATTTAAATTGCAAACCCATCTCCTGGGGGCGGGTTGGTTGCCCGTCACCCCCATCCTGCCTCCGTTAAAACTGGATGTGGGCAGGTTGGAGTCGGGATTCAGATTTTTTACACTTTAATCTCCCACCTGACCCAAACCTACACATTTTTTGGGGTTAAAATTTTCCCCATTGTTACAGCCTCATCGCTGTGGATATGGTCTCTTGCTCAGTGCCCTCCTCCTCCCTCTTCTCCCAGATACTTCTGCTCTCCCCTATCTTCTTCATTGCTTCCCCTCCAGTCCTAAAGGCAGACCTACCAGGCCATCCATGACTGGAATAAACTCTTTCCAAAGCAGATCTCAGAAGTTAACCAGCAGTGTAAGAGGACAAACCAGCAACTAACCTATATAAACGGGATGAGCTGCCTATTAGCGCCATGATTTGTTGGGTGAGTTTATCACGTAGTGAGTCAGGCGCTGGGGCAAACCAATTTCCCAAAGGGGTGCTACAACAAACTTAGGGCCCTTATTTTAACATTATAATGAGGCTTTTTAATACTTGCAACACATGTCCTGGATGCCTATGGAGCAGCCCGATCTAATATGGTGGGCGGTGCACTTACGGCATGGGATAGGCACCACGTGCCGCCCGCCATGTAAAACGGGGGCAGTATGATTGAATTTATAGGGCTAGAAATTCATTATAACCAAGGGATGGGCAGTGTTTAGACTAAAAATGGTTAAGCAGCACTAGGTGAAAATCGTCTAGACTGCACGCAAAATTCGTCTTCACTCCTCATTAAAATGATTGCAGTCATAAATCTAGTCTAAAAACCCAAGCTCATTGGCATTACACTGAAAAGATGGACCAATATCAGGTGTAGTCTAAAAGCAAATAATGATTGCCACAGGCTTTTTTCACTGCTTAAAGGGGAGGTCCATTGATGTGGCAGCACCTCATTCTCAGCATTGTTGGGTATACAGCTGCTTCAACAACAATAAGAAGCGGGACAAAGAGAAGGAGCACTTATTTACAAATGCTGATGGCAGATCGCTGCCCCAGGGAGAGAGCCCTGGGGTTTTCTGAGGAAGCTTTGAATGCACTGGTTTTAGCGGTGGATAGAAGGCAGGTGGTCCTGTACCAACTGGCAGAGGCCCTTGCCACAAGTCTGCCGGACTATGTGGAGGGAAATGGCACACCACATCACGGGCAACACTGTGGTCCCCAGGTCCCATACCCAGTGCAGGAGGAAGTTTAACGAGCTCACACAGGTGGGCAGGGTGATTGAAGACCTTAACAAATGCTACATACCACCATCTGTACAAGCTTCACACACTGCTTAAAGTACCACACCCCCAGCACTCACCCACTAACAATCTCTACCTAGCAACACTCACACCTTGCACACAATGACAGCTATTCAACTATGGCAGGCACAAGGATCATTAGTTATTAGAATTCATGTCATATGTGTGATATGTTTATAGATATGTTTATTAATGGTGTTTGGAATATTTTGTGGTCTCATTCATTTCACCTTTGTGCCCAGGAGGATGCTGTGATACGCCATGAGACAGGGATTGTATGATGGGGGTGTGGTGAGCTACAGGGATCTGGGATTTCATTCATGTGAATTGGAGTCTGATGAGTCAGTCATCGACAGCCCGTCCAGAAGGCCAATTGTCTCGCTGCCTCCGCCCTCCCTCCTGTTCCTCCTCTTGTCCTCTTCCTCCTCGATCTCCTCCTCCTCCTCGTCCTCGCCCTCTTCCTTCTCGTCCTCCTCTGCCTTGTCGTCCTCCTGAGGTAATCCCGCAGCCCCCATGACTGTGAGGAAGTGTTGTGAGCAGAAGCCTTTAACAAATAATGAGTGACTTCTGCACTTGAATGAACACTCCCTGGCATCAAAAAAACTTGAAATAACTAAAGAGAACTGTTTTAGTTGCAGGAAGTAGCAAACGGACTGAAAATTCAAAACCCTGCCAGGTCCAGCTGATTGGGGATGGTGCTTTTAAATATCTCTGCTGCAGCCTTCTTTCTGCTCTCCCTGTTGTTGTTCTGCGCTTCCGTTAAGGTAAGTAGCTAAATCCAATGTTGGAGATCGGGCGTCCAGTGAGCACTGCACACTCACTGACGTCACAATCTCCATCATAGCAATTTCCCTGCCGATCGAGGTTACCGGCAATGCTACCGGCACCACTGACATGGCATGCCGCGCCGGGACTGGCATCAGCTGTCATTACACCTGTCAACTGCATTTCAGCGCCATCTCCTGGTGCTAATGTGGTGCAAACCACATGAATTTTCCCCCCTAGGCCTGTATGTCTTACAGTAGTGATTGTTAAGTTTCCAAAATTTGACACAATAAAATAAGCTTCAATTACACCTCTTCTACAGAACATTTCATTGAAGCTATAAGAAGTGGAAGAATTTTTGTGACCTCTGAATATTGAAGCTAGCATTCTGCACTTTGGGATTGATTGAAAATGTGTTGTTTGTATATTTTGTACAATGTGTCAGTACAAAGAAACCAGCTCTCCACGGTGACTTAAAAAGTTTGACTGGCATCTCAGTAGTTTTTTTTTTGCTTAAGTTTAATTTACTATTCATGTGGTTTGGTGTTTCAAGTTAAGTTGCAGGTTTAAGTTTAAATAGAAAGTTAATGGAAAGTAATGCATATTTTGCCTAATATCCTGGTATTACAGGCACACAATTAGAGAAGCAGATTTGCCATCCAACATCAATGCTGCAAATTCCAAAGCCTCAGCTACACCACAGAATAAACAAGGTCTCCAAAAGTAATGAGTCAGTGGAACACTTAAAGTTAAAGCAGCTTGTAGCCAGTTGCTCAATAAAAGTGCTCACTACAGGCTAAAACTGTTAAAAAGCAAAAATGTTAGTACATAATAAAATGAAATATTGCATATAATGAGAGAATTTCCTACCAATTCTCTCTTTTCATCCAACAGTTTTGCCTCTTTGTAAGTTTACAACTGGTTACATACTTTTATTAAGCTACTGATCAAGCCTTTTACAAGAAGGCTCAATTCTGCTTTAAACTAGAAGCTGAAAGTACCATTAGTTGCTTTGTACGGTGAATAGGGTCATCAGTTGCTGAATTAATCTTTAAGTCTATGGCCCTGAAAAACCATTTGAGTTCTGTTGGATTTCCACCTTAACTCCAGTATGAGTCTGGTAAAATTTGCAAGAAATCTGTAGGGAGACGGTTCCACCGGGTCTCTGCCATTTCAGAGATTTTCTGGCCTGGCTTGGAAAGGGCAGAAGCTCCATCTGCACTTGGAACCCTGCAGAATGGCCTGATTTTTTTAAAAAATGAGGTTGGGTCCCTGTGTGCACACAGGGCAAAAGAGCATGGCATGGGACCTGGGGCAGAAGGGGTTGTGCAACCCTCATCCCCAAACTCAGATGCCAGAAATGCGATTATAGTGGGATGTGTACCCGCTCGCCCGATGCAAGTTAGGTGCCTTCCCGCTGACCCTGCAAACTCCAGCAGAGTCAGCGCTGGAGGGCACTGGCAGGTGCGATCTCGCCAGTTACACTGGGATCGTGTTCCATGGCTTTTTAAAAGTACACCTGTATATTGTATTCTTTATTATATTACGAGTGGATCGCTCATGGTATTGCTCAAAGTGAGCAAGAGGATATACACTTGTATGCTATGTAACAAACAATAAAATGTTCCATTAAGTAAGAGTTGTCTCATTTTTCTTTAAAGCATGAAATACAGTGGAAAATGGTATGGAAGATGTTCCAGGTTGCAGAGAGGAGGTAGCTTGTAGGAACTGTGTGCAGCAGTAGTGGCAGTTGGAGGATCTATTAGGGTTGGGAGGGTGGCCCTAGATTTTGTGAGCAAGAGGTATTATGGAAGCTCTCGGGAAGAATACAAGGGTGTGGGATGTGGCAGCATTGCCAGATGTGGTTGTTGGAGCACTGGGAAGTGGATATCAGAATCTGGTAGAAGTGAGATGGGGTGTTGGGGTATGGTTGAATTGGGGAGTCATGAGATGTGGAACAAGGGTCAAGAGATGTGGAAGCACTTCGAGGATGGTGCTGGTTATGGCAACAGTGGGACCATAAACTTGACTTGTGGCAGGTTGTGAACGCTTTGGGAGGAGGAATTGCTTGGTGTTGGAGTTAAGAGAGGTGGGTGGTTGCGGGGTGCTGCTGACAAATAACAGTGATAAGGTTTACTTGGAGATGGCATGGTAATTGGCGGGAGGGGAGGTGAAAGTTGTGAGAGGCAGCAGGAGGAAGTGGATGAGGGAGGCTATCAATGCCGAAGGAGCTGGTTAAGTTGCTGTGCAGAACATTGGCCTAGAAATTGGATATGGCCAATGTCACTCCAGACCCACAGCAATGTGGTTGACTCTTAACTGCCCTCTGAAATGGCCTAGCAAGCCACTCAATTGTATACAACCGCTACGAAAAACAATAATAAGAATGAAACGGGCCGACCATCCGGCATCGACCTCGGCACCGGCTATGGACACGGCAACGGCACACCCAGCCCAGTCGATCCTGCAAAGTCCTCCTCACCAACATCTGGGAACTTGTGCCAAAATTGGGAGAGCTGTCCCACAGACTGGTCAAGCAACAGCCGGACATAGTCATACTCACAGAATCATACCTTTCAGCCAATGTCCCAAACTCCTCCATCACCATCCCTGGGTATGTCCTGTCCCACCGTCAGGACAGGCCTACCAGGGGTGGTGGCACAGTGGTATACAATCGGGAAGGAGTGGCCCTGGGAGTCCTCAACATTGACTCCAGACCCCATGAAGTCTCATGGCTCCAGGTTAAGCATGGGCAAGGAAACATCCTGCTGATTACCACCGACCGCCCTCCCTCAGCTGATGAATCAGTACTCCTCCATATTGAACACCACTTGGAATAAGCACTGAGAGTAGCAAAGGCACAGAATTTACTCTGGGTGGGGGGAGTGGGCTCAGTAGCACCACTACTGACCGAGCTGGCTGAGTCCTGAAGGACATAACTGCCAGTCTGGGCCTGCGACAGGTGGTGAGAACCACCACCACGAGGGAAAAGCCTACTTGACCTCATCCTCACCAATCTACCTGTCGCAGATGCATTTGTCCATGACAGTATTGGTAGCAGTGACCACCGCACAGTCATTGTGGAGACGAAGTCCCATCTTCACACCGAGGACACCCTCCATCATGTTGTGTGGCACTACCACCGTGCTAAATGGGATAGATTCAGAACAGATCTAAACAACTAACGGAAGGAGGAAACTCCATGAAAATCCCCAGCCTCAATGATGGTGGAGCCCAGCACTTGAGTGCAAAAGACAAGGCTGAAGCATGTGCAACCATCTACAGCCAGAAGTGTTGAGTGGATGATCCATTTCGGGCCTCCTCCTGAGGTCCCCACCATCAAAGAAAACAGTCTTCAGCCAATTCGATTCACTCCACGTGATATCAAGAAACGGCTCAGCGCACTGGATACAGCAAAGGCTATGGGCCCCGACAACATCCCAGCTATTGTGCTGAAGACTTGTGCTCCAGAACTAGCCGTGACTCTAGCCAAGCTGTTCCAGTACAGCTACAACACTGGCATCTATCCGACAATGTGGTTTTCTGCCCAGGTATGTCCTGTCCACAAAAAGCAGGACAAATCCAACCCGGCCAATTACCGCCCCATCAGGCTACTCTCAATCATCAGCAAAGTGATGGAAGGTGTCATCAACAGTGCTATCAAGCGGCACTTATTCACCGATAACCTGCTCACGGATGCCCAGTTTGGGTTCCGCCAAGACCACTTGGCTCCCGGCCTCATTACATCCTTGGTCCAAACAAAGGAGCTGAATTCCAGAGATGAGGTGAGAGTGACTGCCTTTGACATCAAGGCAGCATTTGACCGATTGTGTGGCATCAAGGAGCCCGAGTAAAACTGAAGTCAATGGGAATCGGGGGGAAAACTCCCCACTGGCTGGAGTCATACCTAGCACAAAGGAAGATGGTTGTGGTGGTTGAAGGTTAATTATCACAGCCCAGGACATCACTGCAGGAGTTCCTCAGGACAGTGTCCTAAGCCCAACCATCTTCAGCTGCTTCATCAATGACCTTCCCTCCAACATAAGGTCAGAAATGGGGATGTTCGCTGATGACTGCACAGTGTTCAGCGCCATTCACAACTCCTCAGATAATGAAGCAGTCCATGCCCGCATGCAACAAGACCTGGACGACGTTCAGGCTTGAGCTGATAAGTGGCAGGTAACATTCACACCACAGAAGTGCCAGGCAATGACTATCTCCAACAAGCGCAAGTCTAACCACCGCCCCTTGACATTCAACAGCATTACCATCATCGAATCAGGTAGGTCAAAATGGTTTAGGTAGCATGCAAAATTCATGCTCAGTCCTCATTAACATGATTGCAGTCTTGATCTCAACGCTAAAACCGCTGCTCATTGGCTTACCGCTCAACAGGTGGGCCACTATTGGGTCCAATCTAATTCCCTGTTAGGTTTGGCACAGGCGTTATTCAATACTTAAAGGGGAGGTGCATTGATGCTACAGCACCGCACTGTCAAGCCACTCACAACTTCAGCTAGAAGAC
Source organism: Somniosus microcephalus (assembly GCF_052327205.1). Taxonomy (NCBI): domain Eukaryota; kingdom Metazoa; phylum Chordata; class Chondrichthyes; order Squaliformes; family Somniosidae; genus Somniosus; species Somniosus microcephalus. Next base: position 57,955,948 of record NC_141003.1, read on the forward strand.
TTCAGTGGGAAAACATGGCGGAGCCTCAGCACAGGGAGAGAGCCCACAGATTCTCCGACGTGGCTCTTGAGGCACTGGTTGTGGCCGTGAAGAGGAGGTGGGCTGTCCTCTTCCCACAAACTGGCAGGAAGCACTCACCACACACCTCTCGAAGGCTCTGGCAGGTGATAGCCGCTTATGCGACAGCCAGCACTGTGGTCCCAAATTCGGCCATCCAGTGCCGAAAGAAGTTTAATGATCTCACACAGCAAGTCAAGGTGAGTGAAGGCTTCAGCAAATGCCATATCTCACCATCTGCACCACAAGCCTCACACACTGCTCAATGCACCACACCCCCATCACTCACCTACCAACAATCTCTAGCTATCACCACTCATACCTCACAAGCATGGCTTCACTTCACCCTCACAAACTTACCACTGCTGCAACACTCACACCCACATATCACACCTTGCACACACTGACAGCTATTCAACTATGGCAGGCACATCATCCAAACACATTGCACTACACTCACTGACACACTTCCCTTTCTCTTGCAGGCCAAGGTGGCACACAATCGGAGAGAGCAGTGGCAGACAGGAGGTGGCTAAGCCGCTATACAGACCCTCAGTCACCTGGAGGATGACGTGCTCGACATCATTGGAGGGGCAGTGACCAAGGCCGTGGCAACAGGATAAGTTGAAGCCCTTGCTGATAATGATGATATGGTCATTCCTAATCCTTCTTTCACATCCCACTTCCCCCTAATCCCACAATCTCTTCTCACTTAGAAGCTGCTGATGGTTTATGCATGGATATCTTGCTTCCCCCCCCACTCCCCTCACCGCAACCCGACCCTTGTGCCTTTCTGCCTTCAGATACCCAAGCACTGCCAGCAGGCCAGCCTGTCCCTCATGTTGTGAAGGAGAGTGATGCAGGAGAAGACACACCGTCACTGCATCGAACACTCGCAGACACCAGCTCCAAAAATGGCACTGCATTGAATGTAGAGGGTATTATAGAGGGGGGGTCTGCACACGGTGAGTCACCAGGCATGAGTGGGCTGCAGCAAGGCCAGGGGGAGAGGGTAGATCAGGGGCCAGCTCCCCGAACGGCGAGTTCATACATGAGCTCTGCTGCACAGGACTCAGATGATGACCTCGATGGGACAGCATTCAGAAGAAGGGTGATAGCCATGCACATGGAAATGCTAGGTCCAATGGCAAGCCAGCCAGAGATCCTCTAGTCAATGTCAAGGAGCATGGAGGAGTTTGGCTCCAACATTGGACGGGGCTTTGCGCAGAGCTTGCAGCCCATGATTTCCAGGATGGAAATGATGGACAACTCCAGGAGAGACCTTGCCGAACCAGCCATGATGCTGGACGACATTCAGAGTGTGATGGGCGATGTCGCAGCTTCCATTGCAGCACAGGCGGAAGCAACCTAAGGTCTCAGTGCTGCAGTGGAAGTGCAGACTACTCACCTGCAGGCTTAGCTTGCTGCCATGCAAGCTCAGACTGCTGCCATCGTGGCTGGGTTTACTAGTGTTGAAATTGGCTTTCAGGGTGTCGCAGCAGTCCAGCAATCTGTCCTCCAACAGATTGCTAGGAATGCTGAGGCGCCACCCCACTAGAGTGGCAGTGGGTCTGTGGAGGAAGAACCTGCTGTTCTCTCTCAGGATGACCACATTCCTACTCCCACCACCGCCACTCCGCCATTGCCTTTGCCGCTACCTATCAGCCAGCCAACCCAGACTGCTGCTGCCCATGCCAAGGTGCTACACTCTACAGCCGGGCCTTCTAGGCCCACAGCTGGTTGAGGTCATCCTGCAAGGCCATCTGTAGTCTCTCCCACTAGAGTCAGCAGCCTTCCACCAGCCATTCTGCAGCCACTAGGGGAGGACTGCATTGCAGCATTAGAGTAGGAAAAGGCACACGAACGACAGGCACTAAGGGATTGCACAAGCGTGATTAGTTGATATTGTAATGTTGATTGGACTGTGATAAATGTATTAATTTTGTTTGGAATGTTTGTTTTGTGGTGGCAGGAGGACGCTGTGATGTTCCGTGACAGAGGGATGGTATGATGGGGAAGTGGTGAGCAACGGGGATCTGGGGTTTCATTCACTGGAATCGGAGTCTGATGAGGCCTTCACGGACAGCCCATCCAGAACGGGGATCTGCTGCCTGCCTGCTCCCTTCCTCCTCGTCCTCATCCTCTTCCTCCTCCTAAGGTGATCCCACAATCACTGTGGTAAGGGCCATGATGGCCAAGTTGTGAAGCATGCAGCAGACCACCACGAAATGGAACACCTGCTCCGGCGCGTACTGGAGGGCTCCTACTGATCGGTCAAGGGAGCAGGACTGTTGCTTGAGCACCCCAATGGTCTGCTCGATGATGTTCCTGGTGGCAGCATGGCTGTCCTTATATGAGTGCTGGGTAGGAGTGGTGGGGTTGCGGAGTGGATAGTCCTTGTCTCCAAGCAGCCACCCTCGGGTTTGATGTGGCGGCTGGAAGATTGCAGACACACCGGACTGGCGTAGGATGAAGGCATCATGACTGGTGCCAGGATAGCATACATTCACCATCATTGACCTTGAGCAAATGGTGTGAGCATAAGCCTTTAAATGAGAATCAAGGCATTCTCCACTTGCACCAACACTCCCTGTGGCCTCAGGAGCTTGAAACAAGTTTAGAAAGCTGCAAGAGTTGCAGAAAATTACACAGAGCCAGTCAAACTGAAAAACCGTGTCAGCTGCAAGTTGGTGATGATGATCCCTTTAAATAGCGCTGCTGGAGGCTCCTTCCTGTTACTGAACGCTTAGTCAGCTGGTCATGATTAAGAGGAGTGGGGACAGTGAAAATGGCTGATCGGGCGTCAAGTGAGCGTCGCACACTCACTGACCTCATGATCTGCCTAATCTAAGTATCTGCAGCGAGCGCAGGCATCGGCAGTGCTGCTGTCCTGCCCAAAATGGCAGCCGCTGCAGGACCCATCGGAAGTGGGTGGAAGCGAGGCAGTCGCCATTTTTCCTTAACGGCCAGCGCTAATCCCCCGAATTTCTAGGCCTTTCTAGACCTTTATATATTATAATAAAGGTTGCTGTTTTGAGTATGATGCCACATGGATTTTTAGATAAATACTGTTATTTTAGAAAAATGTTTTTAACCTGTTCTTGTACATTGGCTCCTGTTAGGTCAATGTTGGTCAGAGCAGGTAAGCCTCCTAGCCACTCCATCCCACTGTCAGTTAAGCGTACACAGTAACGTAGTCTCAGATGAGTTAAACTGTAGCACCTGAAAGAAAAAGTTGCAGTAAAATGGATACAAGGTTGGATACTACAGTATAATATATCTTCAACTGAAATTTTGCTCTTTAATTCATGGTAAGAACTAAAACTGATTTAACATAGTCCTGAGGTTAAACTGTTCTTTACTTTTCAACATTTTGTTGAATACATCTGGAACATTTGAGAGAAATATTGAGATTTCACGACTAAGTTATCAAAATAATATTTACCAAATATATTCTGTAATATACCATGCTTTACGAGTAAACCAATTAGGAAACAATTAATAATATAAAAGAGATCAGCAGAAGTTAACACAGAAATTTGTTGCTTGAATAGTAATTCAGGTTTTCGATTCCATATATATATTACACACAGAAAGAATGACTATAAGGCTATAATTAAATTGAAAGGTTCTGCTCCTCTAACACCATAGACCTGGTTAAAATCTGTTATGTCTCTAACTTTTTCCAGTTCTGACAAAAGGACACAGACCTGAAATGTTAACTCTGTTTCTCTATCCACAGATGCTGCCTGACCTGCTGAGTATTTCCAGCATTTTCTGTTTTTATTATCATAGAGCAGTTTATGAGCATCTGCATAAGTACTGTCTCCGGAATAGTTTTTTTAAAATGCTGTGTCCATGTGCTTACCATTATACTTCAATCATCCTGAGCATGGTTTCACATTGAGGGTACCATGATATGGGCCAAAAATTACTATGATAGTCAACATGAGGAATTATAGCATATGATTGGATATCATAATACTAGGAGATATTTATCTATATTATGGCCAAGAATTTCCGCTTTGGATACAATCAGCAATTCAGACTTAAATTACACTCAAAATTGCGCTAGTTTTAAGAAGTTTATTTTGCTCAAGTTTCCGCTCACTCATTTGCATATTGCCAAATGTAAAATTTTCCATGAAACACCGTAATCGGGCAGTGTTATAGAATTTTTGCATAAAAAATATTCCTTGATATATTTAAGAGTGGTAACCTGGTGCAGTTTTATTAATACAGCTGAAAATGGGTTTATCACAAAAAAATAACTATTTTTAATCAGTGTGTCTCGTCCACCACTTGTGAGTAACCCAATTTTAAATAGCTGAAAATGACGTTAAAAACTATACAGAACCATTTACTAGTTACATTAGCAGACAGTAGTCAGTTTCTTAGTAAATTAAAAAAAATATTTTAAAGCTTTTAAAATTAGTGTACTTGCACCTAAAAAACAGCTTAATTTTAAGAGCCTCCTCAAAGGCCCGCAAATGGGCACAATTAGCGGAAACTGTTAGATCCGTGTATCTTAATGTTTGTCCTTCAATAATCAGACAAAAGACTGCAGGAACGATTCAACAGGTGTTTACTGAATGAGGGTTACTCTAGAACTAACTCTACAGATCACTACTCAGGGTTTATATACAGGTGTGGTCACTGCCGGTACTACAGTATACAGGAGCTGTAAAAAGTAGTTCTCTCCCTTAAAGGTACATACATTACAGAAACTAGCAATGGTGATTGATTCTAATTCTATCTGATGGCGTGACCAGTTTTGTGGGCGGGCCCGGCTGCTAGTGCAATGTTTTTAAACTAGCACAAAAGTTCACAGAAACTCGATTTGCGCTGGGCGTAATTTGCGCTTAAAATACCTCAACCTTTTGCGCTGATTTGACTGATTTTGGGTGAATTGCGCTGAAAAAAACAACACAACCTAGTGGAAACTCCTGCCCAAATGTAGGTAATTATAAATATATAATTTTACAAGTTGACCTGACTAAGGATCAAGAAGCAACTCTTCATTTTTGAATCAGGAAATATTTTGAGTACAGCCCTCTGATCTTTTTGATGTTGGAGAACATTTTTCATTGCATCTATCTCTATTAGCTTCTGAACTTTTAAAAGTAGGTTTCATGTTGTCCTGGGCTTCTCAGGGCCAAGAAAAGCAACATGCATAAGAACTTGAGAAAATAACTCTTGGAAGCTCTCAATAGGCCAAATGGAAGAAGCCTTGAGATCCAGACATGAAGAGGCCTGATGTCTTTTACTGAGATTGCTTGATGACAAGGTGGAAGTGATTCTTCAAGAGACCAAATTAGAGCCTATTAATGAATCTGAGTTGAGTCCTTCAATGACTCGGTGGACAAATGTTCCAAGTGGTGTGGTATTGTAAAAGAAAGTTCCTGGTTCCAAATTTAGTTGATCTCAGCTGCAGTAGTAATGGACATACTACAACAAGTTGTCCAAATGGATTGCAGATCACCTGTGCTCCAATGTTCAGTACAACTTGTTGCAGGCAAATTTGTCCAAATAGGACAACATCAGGCATCAGGAGATGTCATAGCTTGCACTAGTGATCTTGGAACTTGCCAGATAAATCAAGAGACTTTAAGAGGTATAAAAGAAAGAGAATATGACATTCATTAGCCCTTAATAGACTTTCTATTAAAGTACAGGGAAAGTCATGACAACCTAATCTTGGGCAAACTGTCTGCCACCCACAAGCAGAACCTGGTATTATGGCTAAACATTACTGCAGCTTCCACAGACCAGGATAAAGTTGAGTACAAAGGCCTAGAAATTGGGCCATTTACCCCTATGAGTTTTCTCTGCGATCCGGTCGAAAAATGGCGGTCGCCACTCTAGTGGTTTCTCCGGCGTGGGACTCAGTGGCCGCTATTCTGGTGAGGGCCTTAGCACTGCCAATAGCAGCGCTGGCCCTGGAGATATAAATGAAGAGAACGGGACGTCAGTCGGCGTGCAATGCCGACTTGACGCCACGTCTGCGAACTTCGACCGTAGCACTGAGTTCAGTGCTGGGTCCTAGGTTTGCTCTGAAAAGCGAGCATTCAGCAGACAGACTTTTATTTCAGATTTCCAGCATCTGATCGCAGAGGGAAGAGGAAGACGCAGAAGAGGAAGACGCAGAAGAGGTGGAAGCAGATGAGGAGGAAGTATACAACCCAGACACAGCCCCTTTCTGGCTGGAATATCTGGGATGGAATCATCTGCCTGCGGTACCAGTGACCACAACCCAATTCCCCTTTCAACATTTATCCCACACCTTACCTTCCCTCTGATACTGACCATCACAGCACCTCTTGGCCACAATGCTGAAATAAAAGCCACCACAAAACAAACTTTCGAATCCAACTTTATACATCTATCCATCCAATATGACATCAAGAAATCAACTAATCAGCCTTATGCATTCCCTTAGTGACCGTCTTGTGTGTGCCTTTGCCTATCCTACTGATGTCGCTTTCAGAGCAGGCTGTTCTTGCTGCAATGATGCTACGACCACGAGCGCCACCAAGACGCCGTTGCACAGTGGGTTTAGCACTGGGCTAATGTTAATTAGTCCTCAGCGCCAATTTTTCAGTTCTGCCAATGCCACCATTTTCGACGGCCGTTAAAACCAGCCCGTAGTGGCAGCTTTTGTGGCGTTCACGAATTTCTAGGCCTGAGTGTAGTGGTAACTTTCACAGCCACTGGCAGAGCTGCTTGGGCAGATCGTAGAATCATAGGATGATACAGCACAGAAGGAGGCCAGTTGACTCTACATGGGATGATCTTGACTGCCGGTCTTTTTGCAGCAATTACTGGCTCTTTAGTGAACCTTACTCTTCTCATGCAGAGCTCTTCATTTAGACCTTGATAAGACCTGCATGGTCTACAAACTCTGCGTGGAGTAATACCTGGTGGGATGAATCCTCCTCAGATGTGCATCACATTCCTTTCCTCCCTGCTGTTTTCCTCCTCTTCCATTAATATGTCGAACAAAGGAATCTCCATAGGGGAGTCCATATTGATGAATAAGAATTCCTTAATATGGGTAGGGGTAAAAATTTCTCATGAGCCTGATCATCCTTCAGGCCGTCAGATGCAAGTCCATCTCTGTATATCACCAAAACAGAAAAAACTCAAAATATTACTCCTAAGTCCAGATATAACCCTAAATGGCTTCGCCAGGCTGCAGACTGCAAACAGGAAGCATTTCCGCCAGTATCAAATGATGCTAGGAACAGGTATGCAACTTTTATCTCAGTGTCACTTGCATTGTGTGCAATGAGAAGGATATCAAAACCAATGATATTATCCTGGATCTGACAAGATAATGGCCCAGATTTTACTGGGTCTATGACCGTGTATGCTGCAAGTTCCGGGTTTCTGGATGCGATGTGCATGCACGAAAATGCGGAACTTGCGATGTCAAGTTTCAGCTTGACAGATCATCCGCATGCGCAGGAAATGGACATTCGCTGGCAAAGAGCCCAACTACTGCCCAGGGAATGCCCACGAGACTCTTACATCTGGTAAAAGCAGGCGTAAGGTCTTCTTTCATCAGCGTAAGGGTTTAAATAAATCTTGAAATACATTTTTTAATTCATTTAAACATTTAAAAACCTTTAAAATTAGTTTAGGTTATTTTTGGCCCCTTTAAAAATGTTTAAACTTATTTTTCAAAAAACTACATTTATTTTAAATGTTTAATTAAATTGTATTTGAATTAATTTTAAACATGTGATGATTTATTTTTATTTAGGTTGCTTGAAAGTGTGTGTTTATGTCATTTCTATTATGCTTATGGAGATTCTGTACGTAAATAGAATCCCCATACGCATAATGGGAATCCCCCTTTTTGATTGGTTGGGCCGGCCCACGTGATCCCAGGGACGCTTGCGAACCACATGTGCTCCTGGGATACGTGGGCCTTTACGTAGGCGTACACCTGGAGGCCCAGGAGCGCAAGAGTCCGAAGATATGGAGGCACCAGGTAGGCACGTACTTTTCTTGCAGATCGGAGGCATTCGGCCACAGGAAGCCTCCGTCTGCAATTTTAGATTTATTATTTTTCAAGCCATGATAGAGTCCCTAAAATGTTATTATAAAATGATTGTAATGCAATTATTGACTGGTTTCTTAGCTTTTGCATGTAAAAACGGAGTTCTTGCAAATCATACATGCTAAATGCTCACAGTTATCAATTTGCTGTAAAGGTAAATGGAAACATGAATTGCTTATTCATATTGATAACCAAAATATTGTATTTCCTTACCTCTGTATGATTTTCAGCACAGATAAATCAGTAATATAGATGCAGTTGCTCAGATTTAGTTCTCTGAGCTTTGAACCTGAAGGTCCTTCCACAAAGTATCTTATGCCTGCATCAGTGATACTACAACACAAAACATATTTATGTTATTCATGTACACATACATCTACTATTTATATAAAGTATCCATCACACGTCACAAATTGCTGTAGGTGCAAAGCAATCTTAAAAAAAAGCTTAAGACATGAAGAGCCTGAAATTTACAAGCAGTTATAAACTGCCCTCCACAGTTTGTAAGTAGTTATCATTACCTGGATTTGCTTAAAGGCACAGGCTAGGTTAGCAGCTAAACATCACAACTACAATCCAGAGTTGAGACTATGGACTGGATTTCCCTTAATCTTCCTCAACAGGGTTAGGCGGGACTTCCACCCACTACCCCAGCTTACTTCTACTAAAGGCATCAGCCAAGACTGAGGCCTTCAGTAGGTGAGAGGTTGCGGTGATAGGGAACCAGTACTAAGCCCTCTCTCTCCATTAGAAGACCTTGGGGCCTTCCTACATCTAATCCCAGGGATCTTCGCAAAGTTTCACCTGGTAAAGGGTGGTAAGAGGGGCAGACAGAAGGGCTATGGGCCAAGAACCCATGCTCCACCACTACGCCGGCATTTGCATGCAGTAGGCGGGGAATGGGTAGCCAGTGACAGTTCTTGTGGATGTGGGGGAGGGAAATAAAGGTCTGCGTCCTATTTAAATTGGGTGACCTACCACTGACCCTGTATACTCAGGTGGTGGAAATCACTGGCAGGCGCATTCCAGCGTTACTCCTGAGATCGCTAGCCTATGTGATTTGGGGCCCATAGTCTTCACATTTGTTTGTAAACATTTTTAAATAACCATATCAAGCTGTAAGAAAAGATGAAAAAAATTGAGTTTATTATGACATAATTATCAGCAAAAATGAGGATGGTGAGAATGGTGTGAAGGTACTGCTGCAATGGCCCTAGCCTTGGGACATTGTGGGCTGGATTTTCCAAGCCCTGAGGAGGCGGGCATGGAGGCGGGACAGCCGGTAAAATCGGGGAAATTGGGGGCGGATGGCAAACCTGCCCCCATCCCGCCTCCGTGCCCATTTGCCAGGAGGCGGGAAGATGTGCAGCTTCGGGTCCCGTCTCCTGGAGGTGGGAAAGGCATTTAATCCTTTTAACTGCCTGTTAACAGGTAGTTAACAGGCAGAAAAAAGGATTAGTGTACAGTAATTTTACCTTCACAGGTGAAGGCTTCCCGACCTCGGAGAACCCCACTGGGTTGGAGGAGGGAGGTCTGCGGTGGTCAGAGGCACCTGGAAGTAAGGTGTAGAGGTGAGTGATGTGTGCAAGTGTGGAGTGGTAAATATGCAAGGTGAGTGATAAGTTTAAAAAAGTGTTCACTTACCTTGTTTTCCTTCCATAGCCTTTAGCCGCGCTGGATGGGAAAAGCGGACATCCTCCTTGTCAATTACAGGTAATGGCTGATGGACCCTCCGATCCATCAGACATCTGAAATTTACAAATTTGCAATGTTTGATGAGTCCTCACCTCAAAGACTCATCAAACTAAAGAGAATGTCAGTGTTTGACAGCTTCACAGAGCTGTCAAATGCTGTCATTTCTTCTTTCAAGAAGTCTTGACAGATAGCACGTCTAACTTTGACGGATCTGTCAGTGACTTCTTCCCTAATTGACCTGCTGAGCCCGCAGGGCGGGGCTTAACAAGCTCAATCAGGGGAAAATCTCTCTGAATGGTCAGGTGAGGATGGAGGCGGGACATTGACACGACAAGCAGCAGTCCCGCCTCCAACTCACCTCCAATCACAAAATCCAGCCCTGTGCTTCTGAGGTGGCAAGCCTGGTAAAGGATATTGAAAACACTGATGGGAAATCAGTACGATAGCAAAATACTGCAGATGTTGGAAATCCGAAATAACAACAGAAAATGCTGGAAAAACTCAGCAGGTCAGGCAACATCCGTGGAGAGAAATTTGAGTTGACGTTTTGGGTCGAACCCTTCTTCAAAACTGGAAAGAAAAGAAACAAGATCGAAGGCAGGGCTGCGATCGGACAAAAGAATAAAAGAAACAAAAGAAGTAAAAGAGATTAGAAGCTAGACGAGATGGTAATAGGCTGAGATTAGGTGTAAAGTGTACTGGCAGGGCAAAAGATAGCTGCCAGGTGTGAGAGAGAAACAAAAGGAAAGGGGGGGGGGGAAAAGGAGTGGAAAAATTACAAGAAAAAATGAAATGGGGGCCGAGCTTATGATCTGAAATTGTTGAACTCGATATTGAGTCCGGAAGGCTGCAGAGTGCCTAATCGGAAGATGAGGTGCTGTTCCTCGAAATCAGTAGTATTTATAGAGTGAGGCACAAGGACCAATCATTGTACCAAAGGCTTTTACAATACATTTAGTATAAAATACTTCCTAGAGAGTGAAGCAAAATATAAGTCTTCTAAGTTCATGATTTTACAAATTAACACAACTTGAAATAATTAATTATAAGTCTTCACAATATCCTGAAGTATTTGTGCAAAAACAAACTATCTTAAAAAACTTAGACTATTTTTTTAAAGGAAAACTTACAATGCAATTGATGGTCAATTGGAGCCATAATTTTCTTGCTGTTTCTGAAGCAGGAAGCACAAAATCAGGTGCTTCCCACATGGAAGGAAATAAATGATTAACATTCCCCATCCCCCAGTAAAGAAATAATGAAGAATATGTTTTTAAAAATCTGTTGTTTTTAACTTTTGAATAAGTTTCCCCTTTATCACCTTTGTATTTTTATCCCTGTTTCTTCACTTCCACTTTAAGTTCTGCTCCCCCCATTAGATTCCCTTCATGTAATCTACTATTCACAAACTGATAGGGCAGCACAGGCCTCTACTAATGCTACAACTTACAGGGTAGTAGACCTGTTGAATTGCCCTATTACCATGTTTGGGGGTGGATTGGGTTGGGGGGGGGGGTGTGGACAGGAGATCTGAACGTGAGAATTTTACTAGTCTCTTTATTACAATTATTACACAAAAATCAGCAGTACCATTGCTCCAGGAATTAGAACTTCCTTTAACGCCATAAGAAAAAAAGAGAAGAACAATTATTGATAGCATTCAGGCTCTGATTTGAAAGTGGTTATATAGGTTCTCAGACATTGTATGTGCATTTTGGACATATATCGTTTATACACTTAAATGACGTCTGACCTCTCAGGTAGACGTAAAAGATCCCATGGCACTATTTTGAAGAAAAGAGGGGTGTTCTCCCCAGTGTCCTAGCCAATATTTATCCCTTGACCAACATCATAAAAATGAATATCTGGTAATTATTGTATTGCTGATTGTGAGAGCTTGCTGTGTGCAAATTAGCTGCCACATTTCCTACATTACACTTCAGAAGTACTTCATTAGTTGTAAAGTGCTTTGTGACATCATGGGGTCATGAGAGGCGCTATATAAATGCAAGTCTTTCTCTCTTACGGAAAGAAAATGTGAGGTTCCATTACTGACGCAGAGCTCTGCTAAACACAAGTATGTTCAAAAATTGCTTGTAACAGGTTAAGAATTAAGAGGGCTGATTTTACAAATCTACCCTAACAGAAGTGAAGCTATTGAGAAATTGGAAACACGCTGCTCTAATTTTCCACCTATTAATATCTTCATTTTGTTGTGAGATTTGACATAAACTACATTGCAATTGGTATGGATGTTAGAATGACTACAGCAATAACAATTGCAAAATAATATCAGTTTTTTACTATCTTTTATGAATTGCTAGGGTAGATCTTCCAATGGTCCTCACCAATATCACATGACGATCATGCGAATAGAATTGTAGGATTTCGCAATAATTTTGAAATTTTCTACAGTTCTGAAGATTAATTTTTGATTAAAGAATACCTGGGTAATATACCTTTAAAAAATCCAGGGGATCAAAATGGCCGCCAGACCGCATGGCAAAAGACAAAGGACTTGAAAAGGCAGCTTGTGTGTGTGTCTGTGAAAAAGGTGAAGATCAAAGATGGCTGACTAGACTGCCAATCAAAGGCAGTTCAGGGAGTTTCCCCCTCCCTGCAGAGACAATCAATGTGTTTACAGAAACTGCTACACAAAGGATTAACCACTTGAGACTGGTTTCAGTCTGACCACAAGGACAATGACTTTCTGTTTACAATACCTTCAAGGCTATTTACTCAAGCAATCAAGGAAATAGCTTTATTCAATGGCCCATCACAGACAATGAAGACACATTCAAACCACTGCAGCTTTATTCGAAAGCCCATTCACAGACAACGACTGACACATTTAAACTGAGAAAAGGAACAGTTTAAACGAATGGGTAATTCATCCAAACCCATCCTAGATAATGGGGCAGCTTGGATCTCTTTTTGTTTTAGCCCAGATACATCCGGATCTGGGCAGGAACATTTCGGCCCCAAATTGGGGTATAAAAGATAGCTTCTCAGAAGCCATCTCTCTCTCGGTGGCCTCGCCTCTGTGCCCTCTACAACGTGGGAGTCTGCCTGAAAAAGTGGAACACCAGCAGTTTACTTTTAAAATACTGGGGTGTTTTTACTTCGGGGCAGTGAAGATCAAAGATCGCAGGCCACGGAGAAGGCGTTTTCATTGGTGAGCATATATTTTTCTGGCCTTTTACAAGGCAACTTAGAATAGGTATAGGGGTGGGAATTAAGTGGGAATTTTGTTAGAACTGTGATTTTAGTCGATTTTCCCTCGTTATGTCCGTTTCTCCCCCCCCCCCCCCATTTTAAGTAAGACAGTGTTGCACTAGCAGGAAAGTGCTATAGTGAACACTGAGTTCTGTATTGAAACTGTATTTAAGTAAGACGGTGTTGCACTAGCAGAAAAGCGCTATAGTGAACACTGAGTTCTGTTTTTAAAGTACTGTATTTAAAAGGGGTGTTGCACCAAGCAGAGAAATGCTGTGGTGAACACTGTGTAGCTGTTTTTAAAGTACTGTATTTAAAAGGGGTGTTGCACCAAGCAGAGAAATGCTGTGGTGAACACTGTGTAGCTGTTTTAAAGTACTGTATTTAAAGGAGTGTTGCACTGAGCAAGGAGCGCTCTAGTGGACACTGAGTGTACTGCGTTAAGTAAAAGTGCTGTACCAGGCATAAGTGCTGTATCGATTATTTTAAGTTGTTTCTTTCTTTTTGTTTCACTAAATACTGGTCTGTTTTGCACCCAAACCATGAGTCACGTTTTCTGTCTACATTGCTACCGAATAAGTTCGGCGGTCAGAACCAGGAATAGGGGAGCGCTTCGAAACTGCACGGGGGTCCCTGGAGCAGCTCAGAGGCTTCTGACTGGCCAGAGACAATAACCCCAACCCCGCAGTGTTAATTCCTACAGAATGATACAGCACAGGAGTTTGGCCTATCGTGCCTGTGCCGGCTCTTTGGTAGAGCTATCCAATTAATCCCACTCCCCTGCTCTTTCCCCATAGTCTTGTAATTTTTTTTTCCTTCAAGTATTTATCCAATTCTCTTTTGAATGATACTTCATTAAATCTGCTTCCACCACCCTTTCAGGCAATGCATTCCAGATCATCCAGATTCGTTGTGCAAAAAAATGTTTCCTCATGTCGCCTCTGGTTCTTTTGCCATTCATCTTAAATCTATGTACTCTGGTTACTGACCCTTCTGCCACTGGAAACAGTTTCTCCTTATTTACTCTATCAAAACCATTCATGATTTTGAACACCTCTATCAAGTCTCCTCTTAACCTTCTCTGCTCTAAGGAGAACAACCCCAGCTTCTCCAGTCTCTCTTATGAACCCTCTCCAAGGCCTTGACATACTTCCTAAAATTTGGTGCCCAGATTTGAACACAATAAATACTCCAACTGAGGTCTAACCAGTGTTTTATAAAAATTTAGCATAACTTCCTTGATTTTGTACTCTATTCCTCTATTAATAAAGCCAAGGGTCCCATATGCCTTTTTAACATCCTTCTCAACTTATCCTGCCACCTTCAAAGATTTGTGTACATACATCCCAAGGTCTCTCTGTTCCTGCACCCCCTGTAAAATGTTATCATTAAGTTCACATTGCCTCTCCTCATTCTTCCTACTATGATGTATCACTTCACACTTCTCCACATTACATTTCATCTGCCATGTGTCTTGCCCATTTCACCAGTCTGTCTATGTTCTCCTGAGGTCTGTTATTATCCTCTCATTGTTTACTACATTTCTGAGTTCGGTATCATCTGCAAACTTTGAAATTATGTCCTGTATATCAAAAGGAGCAGAGGTCCTAATACTGACCCCTGGGGAACACCACTGTTACCTCTCACTTTTGAAGAGGTAACAGAGAGAGTAGACAAGGTTAATGTAGTAGATGTAATTTATCTAGATTTCCAAAAGGCATTCGATAAGGTACCACATAATAGACCAATGAATAAGGTCAGAGAATGCGGAGTCAGGGGACAAGTAGCTGCATGGATAGCTAGCTGGCTTCAAGACAGAAAGCAGTGAATAGGGGTAAAGGGTAGCTATTCAGAGTGGCAGAAGGTGGTAAGTGGTGTTCCACAAGGATCAGTGTTGTTCACAATTTATATTAACGATTTAGACTTTGGAATCAAAAACACAATTTCTAAATTTGCGGATGGCACCAAATTGGGTGGGTGGAGATAGTCAATATTGAGGAGGGCTGCAACAAATTACAGGAAGACATTAATAAACTTGCAGAATGAGCATATAATTGGCAAATTAATTTCAACACAGATAAATGTGAGGTATTACATTTTGGTACGAAGAATAGGGAGGTCACTTATTACTTGAAGCGTGCGAGTCTGGGTGGAGTAGAGGAGCAAAGGGATCTCGGAGTACAAATCCACAAATCACTAAAAGTAGCGACACAGGTTAACAAGGCCATAAAAAAAGCAAACCAAGCACTAGGGTTTATTTCTAGAGGAATAGAATTGAAAAGTAGTTAAGTTATGCTAAATTTGTATCGAACCTTAGTTAGACCACACTTAGAGTACCGTGTACAATTCTGGTCGTCATATTATAAAAAGGATATAGAGACACTGGAGAGGGTGCAGAGAAGATTTATAAAGATGATACCAGAAATGCGAGGTTATATCTATCAAGAAAGAAAAAAACAGGCTGGGTCTCTTTTCTCTTGAAAACAGAAGGCTGAAGGGTGACCTAATAGGGGTCTTTAAAATTATGAAAGATTTTGATAGAGTAGATAGAGAGAGAAGGTTTTCACTTGTGGGGAAGAGCATAACCAGAGGCCATCAATATAAGATAATCACCAAAAAATCAAATAGGAAATTCAGAAGAAACTTCTTTACCCAGACAGTGGTGAGAATATGGAACTCATTACCACAGGGAGTGGTTGAAGCGAATAGTATAGATGCATTTAAGGGGCAGTTAAATAAGCATATGATGGAGAAAGGAATAGAGGGTTATGCTGATAGAGTTAGATGAGGAAAGACGGGAGGAGGCTCAAGTGGAGCATAAACGCCGGCATGGACAGGTTGGGCCGAATGGCCTGTTTCTGTGCTGTATATCCTATGTAACCCCCTCCAGTCTGAAAAACAACCATTCACCACTACTCTCTGCTTTCTGTCCCTGAGCCAATTTTGTATCCAAGTTGCCACTGTCCCTTTAGTACCATGGGCTTTAATTTTGCTAACAAGTCTATTATGTGGTACTTTGTCAAATGCCTTTTGAAAGTCCATATATACATCAACCATACTACCCTCATCAACCCTCTCCGTTATTTCATCAAAGAACTTGATCAAGTTAGTCAAACATGATTTGCCTTTAACAAATCCATGCAGACTTTCATTTATTAGCCCATACTTTTCAAAATGCCAATTAATTTTGTCCCGGATTATTGTCTCTAAAGGTTTCCCTACCACCGACGTTAGGCTGACTGGCCTATAGTTGCCAGGTTTATCCCTCTTCCCTTTTTTAAATAGGGGTGTAACATTTGCAGTCCTCTGACACCACCCCCATATCCAAAGAGGATTGGAAGATTGTGGCCAGAACCTCTGCAATTTCTACCTTTAATTCTCTCGTTAACCTAGGATACATCCCATCTGGATAGGGCGACATTTCTACTTTGAGGATTGCCAAACTTTTAAGAACCTCCTCTTTATTTTTATCCTATCCAATATCGCTACTGCCTCCTCCTTTACTGCTACATTGGCAGCATTATCTTCTAGGGTCAGAAAATTGGGAAAGTAGGACTTAGGCTTGTTTCTTATCCAATTAGTTCTCTCAATCTGAGAAAATTGTTGTACTGAGAGATCTCACATGAAACACTTCTAAATAATGTGTGTAATTATCTGGTTACATCTAATCGACGAAACCTTCAATTAAATGTTTGATCCACCAATGCACAAGCAGTCCTATCCAAATGTATATAAAGGCGCTCATTTTAACCCAACTGTCTCGTGGGAATGGGGTAGATGAGCGGTTAAAATCGCAAAAATCAATTTACCACCCTGTTCCTGCCAAAAACCCACCGGTCGTCATTTTAATTCAGGAGCTAACTCAGGTGACAAACGCACCCACCGGAAATAGGCGAGTGCCTTATGAATAAATGCAAATTGGGGTCCTACTGAATGGCCTACTCCTGTTCCTATGTTTCTCTATGACGTTATTAGGACCCCCATGCAATTTTAACTGGGCAGCTCAGACCCAGCAGCAAACCTATTACTGTAAGTAAAACCTAACGGGATTAGCTTCAGTAAACTGACTGACATTATTGGAAGGAGTATTTAAAGGGGCACTCACCTGCAGGCAGTCAGATCATTAGGATATGTGTGTTGGGATTTGCTTATTTCAGATTTTTCCCCCTTATTTACACTGATTAATCACTCACTGCTTATCGTGGGTGCTATTTTTGCTTTATTTCTTTTGATGGAAGAACAGTTGGAGGAAGAGGAGCAGTAGCCGCTGCCTCAGCAACCAGGATAAGTAGCAGTTAGGCCTGTTAAAAGACAGCATGTGAGCAGAGCTGATCATAGAAGGCCTTAACCATCCCACAGGGTATATAGGCCAGAGTCTATTTCTTGGATATCTCTGAAGAGCAGTGCATGCGGATGCGGTGCTTCACCAGGCAGGCTGTTGCTGATCTATGCAGCATGTTGCAGCAGGACCCACTGCCTACTGGACCAGGAGGCTATGCTTTGCCAGTGGCTGTCAAAGTTACCAATGCCCTTAACTTCGTTCGCCACAGGATCCTTCCAGGCTGCTGCAAGGGCATCACCTGCATCTGCTATTCTGCAGTGCATAGCTGCATTAAGGTGGTCACCAATGCCATTTGCCAGAGCAATCCAGTACATTACTTTTACAATAGATGTCAAAAGGGCTCAACTGCAGCATCCTTGGAGGTGTCCATACACTTCAAGGTAGCCTGCAGAATGTTAATGTCATGTAAGATGACCATACAGGCTGGAAGCAGACTCCTCCACACTTTTAGCCATGGTGCCAAAATACTTGGCAGGATTTCTAATACCTGATGTAACTGTTTGTGTGAAGCAAGCAATTTTCTTTTCATAGCTGGGCCCCTGAGGTCCTCATCTCTGTCCTCCTCAGCAGAGCTGGTAGAGGACCATGTCCTCCAGTGAGCGGTCTCTTGGACTATCTCTACCACCAGTACCTGCTGCTGCTCATTAATGCTGAGTGTATGAGTGTATCACCATGTGCAGACTCCTCTAACTCACTTTCTAACCTAGCCGGGATGCCAGTCTCTGTGCTGGTGCTTAAGAATGATGCAGCACGTGATGGTACCTCCTCAGAAGGACTGCACTCCTCTGAGGTGTCTTCGTCTGTGGGCTGTGGCTACTGAGAAGGACCTAGAGGAAAGAGAAAAGCGATAATATAGCACTGAAAGGCTAGACAATAGCAGATGACAGGCATCACAATGCAACTTGATGTACTAAAGCTGTCAGATTGTGCGTTTTTCTGAGGTTTATGAAGGCGTGCAAATAATTGTCAGAGATAAGCACACGGACTTGAAATCTCCTATTCTGACAGCTCTGGTGGAGCCACTGATTTCCAGTGCTCAGGGACGTTCATGATATTAGTTGGTCCTCCCCCCATCTTATTCCTATCCCTTGTGTTGTGCACTGTTTTTTCTTGCAGAAAGAGAGGGTGAGAGTTGGTGAATGTCTCCTACAAAGGACTGTAGATGTGTGAAGTTTCTGCTTGTTGTGCAAATGCTGAGAGGGTGATGAAGCAAGATTCAAGCAAGATGAGGAGGTGTTGAATGGAAAGCACATGTTTGGAGTGTGAAGTAAGGAAGGAGCCATGAGAGAAGCGGATGACTGTGCAAAGACTACCAGGTCAGAAGAGAATGCTGCTAGTGGCTGCTGTGAAGTGAGCAAGGAAGAGGTGAAGTGTGTTTGGAATGAGAGTGAGAGGTGGTGAAGGATGTGATAGAGGGGGATAGAATTGTTCAGTGCTGGAGAGGGGGGAAAGGACTCTTGCCATGTGTTACTGACAGATAAGGAGAAAGGAAGAGCTGTACTCACCACGATACTCTTATGAGGTCATTGAAGTGCTTCATGCACTGCATTCTAGGGATGGTGCTCCTGAGCTGACGATCTCTGCAATCACTCTCCAAGGTTGGTGCACATCATGTTTAGAGATTCTCCTCCCATTGGCTGGAGGTAGAACTTTCCTTCTCATCTCATCTACGTAGACCTCCAGGGAGACTTCAGAAAACCTAGGAGCTTGCCTGCAACTCATTTCTGAGCAATTTTCTTTTCCAGCAATAAAACTGCGTAATCAGCCAGAAGGGAATTCAACCTCGTCTTAAGTGATTCTCGCTTTAAATAGACCTCTGCAAGCTCTCTGGAAATTGCTCCCTGAAAGAGGGCAGGTTCCCACTGTATCACCGAATTGGGTGGGAAACCTACGTCAAATTAAAACGAGGCCTGGGAGTTAAAATAGCCTGGGTCTCAAATTGTCTGCATTTTGGCACTCACCTCACTACCCCGCCTACCCAAATTCTGCCCCAGAGTTCAAATCAAAGCAAACGCTGTGGCCCACTGTACAGATGTGAATGGGAAACCACTCAATGAGCAGAGAAGCAAGTGGAGGTGCAGTTACTGCCAGACATTGCAGGATGCTTGGAACAATTACTTCACAAAATGCTGGCACTGATTAGCAGAATTTTTTGTATGCAGGCCCTGAGAGATTATAATCTTTGGGTTTTGCAGCTGAAGGGTTAGGTTCCTGTTCCTCCACTGCTACCTCCACTTCCTTGACCTCACTCATGTTCTTTGATTCATTCACTGCTCCCTCCTGCAATTCATTGATTGAACCTCGTGGAGTGGATGTATCTGTGCTGCTGCTTGCCACAGTTGGAGTGATTGACATAGGGTACTTTGAGGTCCTGGATACATCGTGGGCATCGATCTCTGGGTCAGCCTCTTTGTAGACATCTATAGAAACTGGAAAGGAACGTATGTTAGAATACAAGCAGTATTCTAACATATGTTCCTTTCCAGTTTCCTTCAAACAGCATACTGCAGCGCATACTTTGTGTCAGCCAGTGAATGAGTAGGGAAGAAACTAGTTACACCCTGCCATCCCAAAAATGACTCATTTATTCCTACTCTCAATTTTCTGTCCGTTAGCCAGTCCTCAATCTATGCTAATATATTATCCCCAATCCCATGATCCCTAATCTTGTGTAACAACCTCTTGTGTGGTACCTTATCAAATGCCTTCTGAAGATCCAAATATACTACATCCACTGGTTCCCCCTTATTTACCCTGCTAGTTACACCCTCAAAATACTCTAATAGATTTGTCAAACACAATTTCCCCTTCATAAAACTGTTGACTCTGCCTAATCATATTGTGATTTTCCAAGTGCCCTTTCACCACATCCTTCATAATAGATTCTAGCATTTCCCCTACTACTGATATCAAGCTAACTGGCCTATAGTTCCCTGTTTTCTCTCTCCCTCCTTTCTTGAATACCAGGGTTACATTTGCTACCTTCCAATCCACGGGGACTGTTCTAGAATCTAGGGAATTCTGGAAGATCAAAATCAATGCATCCACTATCTCTGCAGCCACCTCTTTTAAAACCCTAGGATGTAGGCCATCAGGTACTGGGGATTTGTCGGATTTGTGACCTGAGTGCGTTGTAAATGGGCCATAGTGATGCTGCACCAGGTTGGTAATAAATGCTGTGTGGCATGTATATTGTGACCATATAGTTTGAGTGAGCAAATGCTCGGTACTCTTACTTCCCTGAGGCCTTCTTCCTCATTTGCTCGTACAATGTGGGTGTCTGTTAACTCACTCTGTCTCCATCCATGCATTACACACAGCTGTCCTGATTGCAGGAGATTCCCCACAGCCTCAAAAAGGACAACTGCTATTTGCTGCATAGCACCTCTAGGTCAGTATCTGTAAATGATGCAGTCCTCAGTGTTCTCTCCTCAATGTTGTACAAATTGAGTTTGAAACATCTGTACATCATGCATAAATGGCAGCAGCTTTCAAGAGCTGCCGCTGTGCTGGATATCACAGCCATGCAACCAACAAGCTCCCATATTTGTCCAAACTTGCATGGGGCACTCACAAGAAATGTGCTGATTAGCTAATTCTGCGAGGTCAGCAATCCAATGAAAAATGGAAGCGGTACACTCAAGAGTTCCGAGAATATGCTGGCGCTAGAAAGGCTAATCTATATAAACTCTGAAATGTTAGGAGGTGCCATGGTTCTCGCTCTTTAACACAAAACTATATATAAAAGACTATGATTAAAAGGCATTTTATGAATAGAAAGACAGAATTTAGTATGTTATTGACAGGACATAAATAAATGACAATTTCTTAAACATTATTACCTTATACAGTCTGAAATATTCAACACAACGACATTTTTCAGTGTTGATATGCATTTCAAGCTGATATCTGTAATCCTCGGGCAGTCTGTCACATAGATGTGATTCAAGTTTGGGCAAGCTTTGCTGAAGATTTTGAAGGATATATCACCAATATGTTTATTACCTATTGTGGCAAAACAGCAGAATTATAGTCCAAGATGCTCCTTTTCTGATTAAGAAGCAATTTGTAAGAGATTTTAATGCAAGTAAGAAATTACATAATTTGTCAAACCTTCAATTTTAATCTTGGTAATCCTCTTCCCATGGACAAGTGCTTTAATCGCTGCATCAGATATGTGAGGAGTAGCAAGAAGCGAAACTGCAGTGAGGTTGTAAAAGTAAGAAACCATGGCCTTTAAAAAAGCATAATAAAAGTCAGTCAGCGCTATTGCTTTGAGTTTCTCAATGAAAACAAACAGAAAACAAATACTTGATTTGAATAGGTGGCATAAAATCCTCCCCAGAATTCCACAGGTGACACTTAGATGCCCAGAAGCAAGCTGCCATGAGAGGAGGGCCAGCTCAGTCTCACGACCCTTTTGTAGAACATGACCAGCCTATCTCGTGATAGTGTGGCATCAAGGAGCCTTAGCAAGATTGAAGACAATGGGGATCAGGGGGAAAAGTCTTCAGTGGCTGGAGTCATACCTAGCACAAAGGGAGATGGTTGTGATTGTTGGAGGCCAATAATCTCTGCCCCACAACATCGTTGCAGTTCTGCAGGGCAGTATCCTAGGTCCAACCATTTTCAGCTGCTTCATCAATGACCTTCCCTCCATAAGGTCAGAAATGGGGATGTTCGCTGATGATTGCACAGTGTTCAGTTCCATTCCTCAGATAATGAAGCAGTCGTGCCCGCATGCAGCAAGACCTGGACAACATTTAGGCTGGGCTGATAAGTAGCAAGTAGCATTTGCACCACACAAGTGCCAGGCAATGACCATCTCCAACTAGAGACACTCTAGCCACCTCTCCTTGACATTCAATGGCATTACCATCAACATCCTGGGAATCAACACTGATCAGAAACTTAACTGGACCAGCCACATAAATACTGTGGCTACAAGAGCAGGTCAAAGGCTGGGTATTCTGTGCCAAGTGACTCACCTCTTGACTCCACAAAGCCTTTCCACATCTACATCGCACAAGGCAGGAGTGTAATGGAATACTCTCCACTTGCCTGGATGAGTTCAACTCCAACAACACTCAAGAAGCTCCACACCATCCAGGACACCCCATCCACCACCTTAAACATTCACTCCCTCCACCACTGGCGCACCGTGGCTGCAGTGTGTACCATCTACAAGATGCACTGCAGCAATTCGCCAAGGCTTCTTCGACAACATCTCCCAAACCCACGACCTCTACCACCTAGAAGGACAAGGGCAGCAGATGCATGCGAACACCATCACCACCAAGTTCCCCTCCAATTCACACACCATCCTGACATGGAAGTATATCACTGTTCCTTCATAGTCGCTCGTTCAAAATCCTGGATCTCCACCCCTAACAGCACTATGGGAGTACCTTCACCACACGGACTGCAGCAATACAAGGCGGCGGCTCACCACCATCTTCTAAAGGGCAATTAGGGATTGGCAATAAATGCTGGCCTTACCAGCGATGTTCACATCCCATGAACAATTTTTTTTAATGTGAGCAGTGGGTAGGCCCTTTCACCCAAAAACAGACGTTGACATGATTTTCTTCTGTGAAAAGGTCAAGGGAGGCCAAATTTTGAAGTATGAAAGCATTGTGACACAACATATCTCATATTGACTTGTAGACTTCAAGGACACCCTCAAAGCTTCCTTGAAAAATTGCAACATCCCCACCGACACCTGGGAATCCCTGGCCCAAGACCGCACAAAGTGGAGGAGAAGCATCCGGGAAGGTGCCGAACACCTCGAGTCTCTTCGCCAGGAGCAAGCGGAAGCCAAGCGCAAACAGCGGAAGGCGCGCACGTCAACCCAGGCACCCCACCCACCTGCCCCTTCTACCACCGTCTGCCCCACCTGTGACAGAGACTGTAGGTCCCGCATTGGACTCATCAGTCACCTGAGAACTCATTTTTAGTGTGAAAGCAAGTCATCCTCGGTTCCAAGGGACTGCCTAAGAAGAAAAAGAGAAGAGGATTCTCTGCATGTTGTCAAACACAATATACATTTAAGGAATAGAAGCTTTTCCTGTCAAGCAAGTTGAGGGGGTTTTCTGTAGGAGTCAGAAAGCAACGTGGGTACCATCGATTGCACTCTGGACCTTGGGATAGCCAGCAACTCTGTAAAACTGGATGACCCTAAATCTCGCCATTACCTTGCTATGATACCAATGGCGATGAGCACCCCAGCTCCCTTGTAAAGTGTGTCAATCATCTGATGAATGTGTACCTGTACTGCATGCTGGCTGATATTAGGTAGAATCCCCATGGCTGCCTGAAACGAGCCTGTGCCATAAAAATAGAGTGCAGTAGTAGGGTTGCAAAATTCTGGGAATTTTTAAAAGAGGAAACTTTCCATGGGAATTTTTGGGAATTTTGAGTTTTTTTGCACACTGATGGTTTTTGTCTCTGACCCTTATATTATCTTTGTCGTCAAAATAGACATACTGTTCCATACAAATAAAAACAGGCTTTCAAAACTTTATTTAGGTTATAATTTTGAACTTTATTGAACCCCCACAAAAAAGACCCATCTAAAATAAAATAAAAAGAGCGTCAGCTTATTTAGCCTGTAATTTGTCCTTATTTTGTCCCTTTGAGTCTTCTACTTATGAGTCTTCTGAGTCTTCTACTCCTCATTGCTCCTCCTGATTCTCTGACTCTGGCTCTGACGTGTCCATTTCCTCCTCTGTGTCAGTGTCTAGCTGTGTGGTGGACACTTCTGTATCTGGCTCAATAAGTTGTAGGTTCACCCGGATAGCCACCAGTTTCTCCACTCTCTTGTTAGTCAGCCTGTTGCGCACCTTTGTATGCGTATTCCCAAAAAGTGACCAGTTTCGTTCAGAGGCTGCTGATGAAGGTGGGATTTGGAGTATCACTGATGCAATAGGTGACAGGGCCTCAGATGCACAAAGTCCCTTCCACCAGGTATGTGCACTGATATGCTTGCATGATTCCCATATCCCATCCCCATTCCAAAGACCTTGCTTGGTAGAGAACTTTGCCAGACTTCCCAGCACTTTGCCCACATCCAGATTGAGATGGTGTGAGAGGGTAGAAATCACACTGTAAGCGCTGTTGATCTGTTCTCCAGAAAGTATTGGTCTCCCAACATGCTTTGGGTCCAGCATGTATGCTGCAGCATGAATCGGCTTGACACAAAATTCTTGACGCGTCTGTATGAATTGAACAATTGCCTTCTCCTCTGCTTTGAGCAGCAGGGATGTGGGTAGGGCAATGCTGATTTGTTCTTTTAAATCAGTAAAAAGCCTGAGAACATCTGACAAGACAGCGTCATCTCCTTCAATCTGAGCAATTGCAGATGCTGCTGGTGAGAGTAGTTTAAGGCTGCTAACCACTCTCTCCCAAAACACATCATCCAGCAGTATTTTCTTGATGGTGGTTTCCATATCCCCAGACTGGGATATTGCCATTTCTTGCAGCGACTCCTTACCCTCCAGAAGGCTGTTGTACATTATGACATCACCACCCCATCTAGTGTTGTTGGGCAGCTTCAGTGTGGTGTTCTTGTTCTTTGTCATTTGCTTGGAGTTGTAGGTTGCTGCAACTACCTGTTTTCCCCTGACATACTTAACAACTTGCTTGGCTCTCTTGTACAGTGCTTCCATGGTTCTCAAACCCATGATGTCCTTGAGGAGCAGGTTAAGCCCATGAGCTGCGCACCCAATAGACGTAATATGAGGGTAGGCCTCCTCCACTTGAGCTCAAGCAGCCTTCATATTCGCAGCATTGTCAGTAACTACTGCAAAGACCTTTTGTGATCCAAGATCGTTGATGACCGCTTTCAGCTCATCAGCAATGTATGTGCCTGTGTGTCTGTTGTCCTTCGTGTCTGTGCTCTTGAAGAACACTGGGAGAGGAGTGGAGACGATGTAGTTTATGATGCCCTCCCCTCGTACATTTGACCACCCATCTGAGATAACTGCAACACAGTCTGCCATCGCTATCATTTCTTTGAGCTTTCAGCCTCCAGCAAATAAGTAGACAAAGCATGTCTGGTGGGAGGACAGTATGCAGGGCGAATAACATTGAAAAATCTCTTCCAGTACACATTGGCTGTGAGCATGAGGGGTGAGCCTGTTGCATATACAGCTCAAGCAAGGCACTCATCTGCATTCTTCTGGCTATGGTTATCCATTGTATCAAAGAACCTTCCAAGTGGGCCAGGAGTTGCTGATGATAAGGAGCCTGATGCTGAATGAGAACCATCATCTTCTTGAATGGAAGCAGAGGAACTCTGGGCTGACTGCTGTGAGCTTTGAGTGAAGTTGTTGCATTTGGATAAATGCTGCTGCATCTTGGTGGCATTCTTTACATATGGCTTTCTACAGTGTTTGCACATGTACGCAGTCTTTCCATCTTTAATGCCTGGGGTAAAATGCTTCCACACATCCGATGGTAAATGTGGCATTGTTCTATGCAGAGAAATAAAGGGCATTCATCTCTGTGTCGAACTGCGGTCGATCAGCGCGATTGCAACAGGGTGAGTACATTTTTGCTGATGCTCCATGTGATGGAAGCATGACCTGTACACACACGACGCTACATCACCAATAGTGTATTATTTTGTATATTTTAAATTGAAGGACAACAGAGTTCAACAAGTAACTGGTTTATTTGGTATAAAGTCTGATTTACTTACTGCATCATCACATCAGCAGAAAACAAAATGACTTCCCTCAGGACCCCTAACCTGGATCTTAAAAAAACTATAGCAGTCTTACAGATGCCTGCAGGCCAATCACAATTCGATATGCAAATATTACAAATAGAGGGAGCTAATCGCTCATCCAACCAATCAGGACACATTTGTTCACAGTCACACACAAAACTTGTAATTATTAAAACAAGCCAAGTAAGAAGATAAACATATATTGATTAAGAAATTCCTTAATAATTAAGATTCCATCTCTGTTAGTAATTTTAAGAGGACCTGTGGGGAAAAAAAGAAATACAAAAAAAAACAATATTATGCTAGCATGTGCTTTTTTGGGCAAAATTCCCAAGCTAAACTTCCCGTGGAAAATTTCCGGAAATTTACCGGAAACTTTGCACCCCTTTGCAGTAGTCACCTACATAGCCATAAAGAGAGCAATGCAGGGATATGACCGCTCTTCATATGACCTGTGCTGCTTGTATATTGTGGAGCATAAACACTGGCATAGACTGGTTGGGCCAAATGGCCTGTTTCTGTGCTGTATATTCTATATAATCCTATGTAATATATTCAATGGAGAAGGTAATCTCTGGTGCGGCTGAAAATCCTTAAATGCTGCCTGACTGCTCCATCTTGTGCTCCACCTCCTCCTCCATAATAGCAACAAGGGTAACATTATAACACATGCCATATGTGCTTCTGAGATTGGGGGGGGTCAAAAATCACCCAGTAGTTTCACAGGTTTGTGTAGGCAGAATGTGTAGGGGGTTTTGATTTGGGGTTTGTGTCTGGCCAGTCAGGCGTATCTGAGCTGCTCCAGCCCCGTGCGGTTCGAATCGCTTCCCCTCTGGTTCTGACCACCGGACTTATTACGAGCAGCGATATAAACAAAACGAGACCAGTGGTTTGGTGCAAAGAAAACCAATGTTTATTAAAAATAGAGAAAAATAAACATTATACAGAGAAAAATCACTATGTATGTAACACAATTACACTTAGCGGGGGAGGAGAAACGGACACATCGAGGGAAAATGATTAAAATGACAATTTTAGCAATCCCCTTAACTCCCACCCTTTACACCTATCTAAGTTGTCTTGCGATGGGCCAGAAAGTTTATGCTCACCAGTCTCGGATGTTAGAACGCCTGTTCCATGCCCCGTTGCCTGCCGATGTCTTTATCTTCTTGATGGTAAGGCAGGGCACCGGAGTCCAGGCGAGAGAGAGAGATGGCTTCCCGAGGGACTACTTATACCCCTTTCTGGGAGCCCTTATCACTCGCCAGATCAGCTTGTTTCTTTGTCTGACCTGGACGTGTTGAAGTCTATACAAAGGAAACCGTTCTGGGCCCATCCACCTGGATGGCCGGTTAATCGGTTTTTAAACGTCCCATTGTGAGAAATGGAACTTGGTGAACCCAACTGCAGGAAGGCAAACTGAGGCAGAGGTTAGGTTGCAAAAACAAAGATAGCCTTTACTTGAAATAAACAAAATAACAACAGCACAGATACAGGCTAGCAGGCCGGCAAGAGGAATCTCAAGGCAGTGAAACTCAAGACTGAGCAATGAACATAAACTAAGCACCACTTAAATAGTAGGCATATAACCATGCACAGGTGAGTACAATTAGGAATAAAGAAGGACACAATTAAGAGTTCATGGTGCCCGCTGGTGGCGAGGCGAGGCAGAACCTGGGTCATTCCTGACAGGACCCCCCCCCCCTAGGAACGGCCCCTGACGTTCGCCCAGAAGGTCCATGGCGACGACGAAGAAAGTTCTGCACTAAATCGCGATCCAGGATGTTCCGGTCCGGGACCCAGGAGTGTTCCTCCGGACCATATCCCTTCCAGTCCACCAGGAACTGGAGGCCCCCGCGAACCCGGCGAGAGTCCACCAGGCGACGGACCGTGTAGGCAGGCTGGCCTTCGATGATGCGGGGAGCAGGAGGAGGCCTCGTGGCGGGCGCCAGGGAACTGATGGCCACTGGCTGGAGCCGGGAGACATGGAAGGTAGGATGAATCCGCATGGAGCGGGGCAGCTGGAGACGGTAGGACACCGGGTTGACCTTCCTCAACACCGTGAAGGGACCGATGAAACGGGGCGCCAGCTTGCGGGACTCCACTCGCAGCGGGAGATCCTGCGTAGAAAGCCAGACCTTCTGACCAGGACGGAATGAAGGAGCCGGTCTGCGCCGCTTGTTGGCCTGGATCTGTCGTTGCCGAGAAGCTCGGCCAGCCGCGCTCTCCTCCAGGTCCGTCGACAGCGCTGGCCAAACTTCTCCGCGGAGGGAACCCCCACCTCGAGCTCCCGCTCCTGGAACAGTGGAGGCTGAAACCCGAACTGGCACTCGAATGGCGACATTCCTGTGGGGGAGCAGCGCAAGGTGTTGTGCGCGTACTCAGCCCAGACGAAGTGACGACTCCAGGTCGCAGGGTTAGCGGACACGAGACACCTCAGGGTCGTCTCCAGGTCTTGATTGATCCGTTCCGTTTGACCGTTAGACTGAGGGTGGAAACCCAAGGAAAGGCTGACAGTAGCACCAATGAGCTTATAGAAAGCTCTCCAAAACCGGGAGGCGAATTGTGGACGACAGTCAGAGACGATGTCAAGAGGCAAACCGAACAACCTGAAAACATGCTGGACCATGAGCTCGGCTGTCTCTTGGGCTGAGGGAAGCTTGGGCAAGGGCAGAAAGCGACAGGCTTTGGAGAAGCGATCCACGATGACCAGAATGACAGTGTTGCCTTGAGATGGTGGAAGGCCTGTGATGAAATCCACAGAGAGGTGTGGCCAGGGGCGGGTGGGAATGGAGAGAGGATGCAGCAAACTCTGGGGGCGAGATCGAGGGTTCTTGTTTCGTGCACAAATGGCACAAGCTGCCATGAACGCCTTTATGTCCTTCTCCATGGTGGGCCACCAGAACCTTCTGCGAAGGAACTCCAGCATCCTGGATGACCGGTGAGTCGCGACGAATGCCCCCACTGCAGGACTTGTGAGCGTGCCGTGTTGGGAACAAAAAGGCGACCTGGTGGGCCATTGCCAGGGTCTGCCTCCCTCTGTTGCGCCTTTCTGACCAGCGTCTCGATCCCCCAGCGAACCGGTGCTACAATTCGAGAAGTTGGAAGAATAGGTTCTGGTTGTCTCTCCCGCTCGGGTGGATCAAATTGCCTGGAGAGAGCATCAGGCTTGAGATTCTTGGATCCTGGACGATATGACAGGACAAAGTCAAAACGATTGAAAAACAGTGCCCAGCGAGCTTGACGAGAGTTAAGCCGTTTGGCCTCCTGGATATAGGCCAGATTCTTATGGTCTGTCCAGACAATGAACGGGTGTTTAGACTCCTCCAACCAATGTCTCCACTCCTCCAGTGCCAACTTAACTGCTAGTAGTTCCCTGTTTCCAATATCGTAGTTTCGTTCTGCAGGAGTGAGTCGGCGAGAAAAGAAGATGCAAGGGTGCAGTTTGTTGTCGTTAGACCGCTGGGACAAAACGGCACCCACTCCTATATCAGAGGCATCCACCTCGACAATGAAGGGGAGTGAGGGATCCGGAATCACGAGGACAGGAGCAGACGTGAAGCGCCGCTTGAGATCCTCGAAAGCCTGCGCAGCCTCAGCAGACCAACTGAACCGGGTGGAAGCGGTTTTGGTGAGGGCGTTGAGAGGGGCAGCAATGGTGCCGAAGTTCCTGATGAATCTCCGATAGAAATTAGCAAACCCCAAGAAACGTTGCACCTGTTTGAGAGAGGTGGGTGGTGGCCAATCTCGGACAGCTTGGGTCTTGCCAGGGTCCATTTGGATGTTGCCGCTGGAGATGATGAAACCCAGAAATGAAACCATGGAAACGTGAAACTCACACTTCTCAGCCTTGACAAACAAGAGGTTGTTAAGCAGACATTGCAGGACTTGCCTTACATGCTGGACATGATCGTGAAGAGTTTTGGAGAAAATGAGAATGTCATCCAGGTAGACAAAGACAAAGCGATTCAGCATGTCTCGGAGGACGTCGTTGATGAGCGCCTGGAACACAGCAGGGGCGTTGGTCAATCCAAAGGGCATGACCAGGTTCTCATAGTGCCCAGTAGGTATGTTGAATGCCGTCTTCCACTCGTCCCCTTCGCGGACGCAGTTGAGGTTGTAGGCGTTGCGGAGATCCAATTTTGTGAAGACTGTGGCTCCCTGTAGTAGCTCGAAGGCTGTCGACATGAGCGGAAGAGGATAACGATTTTTTATAGTAATCCTGTTAAGGCCACGGTAGTCGATGCAGGGGCGGAGACCTCCATCTTTCTTACTCACGAAGAAAAAACCGGCACCAGCAGGAGAGGTGGACGGACGGATGAAGCCAGCGGCGAGGGTGTCACGGATGTAATCCTCCATGGCAGTGGTCTCTGGAGCAGAAAGGGAGAAGATCCTACCCCTAGGTGGGCATGTCTCAGGCAGGAGGTCAATGGCACAGTCATATGGCCTATGAGGGGGAAGTGGTGTGGCTCGAACCTTACTGAAGACCTCTTTTAAATCCTCATACTCAGGAGGCACTCGGGACAAGTCAGAGTGCGATGGGGACTCCTGGGGCTGGGAAGGAGACTTGGAGCGAAGACAGGTGGTATGGCAGGCGGAGCCCCATTCCGTAAGCCGGCCGGCGGCCCAATCCATGCGAGGATTATGGCAGGCCAACCAAGGGTAACCCAGAACTAATGGAAACACGGGAGAGTGGATAAGGAAGAATTGGATGGTCTCGAAATGTTGTCCTTCCACGCCCAAACACAGGGGGGCCAGTAAGATGGTGAATAGTTCCGGAGCCCAGGGGTCTTCCATCCAGGGCGACAACAGTGAGGGGGTGATCAGGATGGGTCAGGGGAATCTTGAGCTGTTTAGCTAAACCCAGATCCATGAAGTTACCATCGGACCCAGAATCCACCAGGGCCTTAAGATCATGTTGTTGATTGCCCCAGAAAAGGGAGGATGCCAGCAGGACTCTAGAAACAGTGGGGCCGGGAGGGATGGCTACGCTCATCTCAGGTCCCTCCGTCCTGGATGAACCCTGGCTTTTCCCACCAACTTTGGGCAAGAAGAGCGAAAGTGGCCCGGTTCCCCACAATAGAGGCAAGATCCCTCTCTCATTCGGCGATCATGTTCAGGCTGCAAGAGATGAGTTACTCCCAACTGCATGGGCTCCTCTGGATCAGTCAAAGATGGCTCGGAGGTTCTCGGATGGCTTCGAAGCAGGGAAGGCTCTTGTCTCCAGAAGCGGGGTGAAAAAGGAGTGGCGTTCTCTTCGCCTCTCACGGAGACGATTATCCACTCGAATGGAGATATCAAAGAGAGACTCCAAATCACTCACTCTGGAAGCCAGTTCGTCCTTGATTTCATCCGTGAGACCGTGGCGAAAAGTGGCGATGAGCGCCTCCGAATTCCATTGGCTCTCTGCAGCGAGAGTGCGAAACTCAATAGCGTAGTCCGCAATGCTACGAGCCCCCTGGCGAAGCCGAAGCAGTTTGTTAGATGCCTCTCTCCCACTGACAGGATGATCAAAGACCCTTCTCATTTCCTGAGAGAAAATTTGGTAGTTTGAACATGCCGGAGTTTGCTGTTCCCAGACGGCCGTAGCCCAGGTAAGTGCTTTGCCGGTGAGTAGCGAAATGATGTAGGCTACTCGGGAACGGTCACTGGGAAATAATGAACCTTGCAGTTGGAAAGCCAGGGAACACTGGGTTAGAAAGCCTCGACATCCTCCTGGGTTACCGTCGTAGCGCTCGGGTGCAGGTAATCGGGGTTCTTTCAGAGGGGGAGGCGAAACCGGAGGAGCGGGTAACGGTGCTGGAGTAGCTTGGGTCACCTGACTCTGGCTCTGATGGAAAGCAATGACGAGGGCCTCCAGCTGTTTCTGGCTTCGGGAGAATGACGTGGCGAGGCACCGCAGTTCAACCAAGATCAGTTGTAGATGTTCAAAGACTTGTCGTAGCCATTGGTCCTTCTCTGCTGGGTCCATGTTTTGGCTCAGTCTTGCTGTGAGAAATGGAACTTGGTGAACCCAACTGCAGGAAGGCAAACTGAGGCAGATGTTAGGTTGCAAAAACAAAGATAGACTTTACTTGAAATAAACAAAATAACAACAGCACAGATACAGGCTAGCAGGCCGGCAAGAGGAATCACAAGGCAGTGAAACTCAAGACTGAGCAATGAACATAAACTAAGCACCACTTAAATAGTAGGCATATAACCATGCACAGGTGAGTACAATTAGGAATAAAGAAGGACACAATTAAGAGTTCATGGTGCCCTCTGGTGGCGAGGCGAGGCAGAACCTGGGTCATTCCTGACACCCAAAAGTGTTTTCCTTTGTGTAACTGGTCTTGTGATGGGGCCATTCCAGTTTTAATGCCCCGTTGATCGTTTCCAAACAGTGTTGAAGTCAGCTAACGAAGGTCTGAATGCAGCTATTACCCGTTGATTATCTGCGCAAACGGCCTTGATGGGTTTTAATCAGAGGCCTGAATGCCACTGTTTGCTTCTCATACATAAATGCAGAAGGCCTGTCTGCCTTCTAATTTCTGGAACATTCCTTCTTTGTCAGTCCAAACCTGAACTTTGCAGGCCTTGGCCATGAGGTTGACTGTAGCCATCTTGTTGGGCCCTGGAGCCCTGGATTTTAAACTCAGTCCAGCCAGGGTTTCTCCAGTAAATCTTCAGGGGAGACATGAAATTTGCGAATCCTTTCAAATGCTAAGAAAAAATCACTGGAAAAAGTAATTCCCAGGTGCAAAAGTTGCTGTTGAAACTCTACACTCTTGAGCCTCACAATCTACTCATTTCTGCCTGCCTCAGCTATCTGGCAACAGCTGTGCCTCGTAATTTTCAGTATAATATACCCTGTGTGCATTGTGAGTGTAAAAGGAAGAAACTTAGAGCTGTAGCTCCACTCGCACTCATAATTTATGATTTTGGGGGTGGGGAGTCAATTTTGGGACAGAAAACCAGCAAAAATAGCTTTCGCTCTATTTTGCCTAAGAAATTACCTGAAATTACAACGAAAACAGTGTGGAACTTTTGGGAATTTACGACTAGTGACTGAATTAAAGGAACCTGTACAAAGCTGGAGCAAGACAGAACTGCTTCAATTTTGTTGCACTTAATTCCTACATTGGTCATGTCTTTCCTTGACATGATGTTTGCAGGATTCTTACAGCTCAGAATTAATTATATCCTAGTAACCGACAATCCTGTTTCTAATTATCTCTTTTAAATAAGTGTTGATTGACAAAGCATGAGCTGCATTACTTGAAAATCTATTTTACACATTGACTACTCTGTGGGGAGTGGAACCCTCCTAAAATCAATTCCTACCTGAGACTTGTTAATTTTACACTTACGTTTGCTATTTCTGTGCTCATAGTCCAAGTTAAATAATTGTTTCTATCTACATTATCCATTCCTTGGAGCGATTTATAATGCTAGATCATATTTCCTCTCATTCGCCCCTTTATCTGCTCTTCAATCCTGTGAATCCCTCTTTTTAAAAGTTTTGACTTAATTTTTTAATTGTTTCAGGATATTCCAGAAAAAGAAATTGGAAAAAACCCCAGAAAATGCTGGAAATGCTCAGCAGGTCAGGCAGCATCTGTGGAGAGAGAAACAGAGTTCACGTTACAGGTCGATGACCCTTCATCAGAACTGGCCAGTTCAACCCCAGTATCAACCCCAGTATATTCACACGTTTAAAGAAAAATAGGAAAGGTAGTTAATATGCTAATATAATTTGTTTTCTGCTAATGTAATTTGTTTTCTCTAAAGATTAAATAATAAGTAATTCAGTAGTACTGGGATTTGCAGAGCATGAGGGAACTGGAAGAATGGGAAATGGAGTGGAGCCAGTGGAGGTCGTGGAGTCAGCTGCACTTGGCTGAGGAGTCTGCAGGTTCAGATCTCGTGGGTCCTGCTATGAAAGAAGGATGTTCAAAAGAATATCACCCCTATGTGGAGACACTGAGGTCCTAACCCAGGATGTGCAGCAGATGGGAGAGGTTATGGTGGAGTTCACTGTCAACACATACAGCAACATCAGGGATGCACTTTCCTTGTTGCAGACATCAGTGAAGCATGCGGCCTATGATAAGTCAGTGTCTCCTTCAAAGCACAGACTGCAGCTTTTAAGGCCCTGAGGAACATACTTGAGATAGTACTACATTCCCATCTTCAGACATGGGGACAGCTTGCAGAGTTTTCAGGCTCTGGTGGGCGCCATTTGATCTACCCTCCTGTTGATCGGAGCCACCCTGAACATGGGCTCAGTACCAGTGGCATGGCTTTCTCAGACTAATAGTATTATGTCCGTGTATGATTGAGACACGGACAGCAGGAGTTGAACAAAACAAGTCTTCACTGAAAGGAGTCAATCGCGACACTGAAACTACAGAGGCTTACTAGCGCCTTTTATACAGGGGTGGTCACTGCCGGTACTGCAGTCTGAGACCAGTTATTCTCTTAAAGGTACATACACAACAATTCCTCCCCTTTTAGATAAACAGTACATAACATTCATTTAACAATTAAATGATAACTAATTACAATCACAATTACGGTTGCTAGATACATTGGTTAAGTTTAAGCAATTATAAGTTCAGTCTTTGAGGAGGCTTCCTGATTCTGTCTGGATAACGCCTCTTTGGGGTATCAGGTTCCTCTGGCAAGGTTGAGTCGGGATCAATGTCGTTGTTTGGTTCATCTGCTTCCAATATCACCGATTCTGCGGTAGCTGCAATTGGTACGTCGATTTCATTACCAGGTGTATCAGATCGTGGTGTGGAGTTGACGTTTTCCAGTGACTCTAGAATCTGGTCAGCATGGCGTCTTACAATGCTCTCTCCAACGTCCACGGTATACATGAGAGGTCCTTGCCGTGTACAAATCGTTCCTGGCTGCCATTTCTCAGTGCGGTAGTCCCGGGCCAAAACTGGTTGACCTATCTTAAAACTCCTGGTCGGCCTTTCATTCATATTCTGAAACTGCCTGTTCTCCACATCTCTTCGGACGTTTGGCTTAACCAAATCCAAGCGGCATCGTAGTCTTCGATTGAAGAACATCATGGCTGGAGTTTGGTTGGTAGCCGCATGTGTCGCATTCCGGTAGGCAAACAAGAAGTTGTCCACCTTGTGTTGTAGGAGTATATCTTCATTACACATTGCCTTGATAGCCTTCTTGAATGTTTGAACAAACCTCTCGGCCAATCCATTAGTGGCTGGATGATATGGGGCAGATGTGTAATGCTTAACACCATTGTTCTTTAAGAACCTCCGGAACTCTTCAGACACAAACTGTGGTCCATTGTCAGAGCAAATCTGTTCAGGCAGCCCATTCCTGGCGAATATGGTTCGTAAAACTGTGATAGTTTTTTCCGTGGTGGTTGAGGACATTTTTATTACCTCTGGCCACTTTGAATGTGCATCCACCGCAATTAAAAACATCGAGTCCATGAAGGGACCAGCAAAATCAATGTGCACCCTTTGCCATGGAGATGAGGGCCACTCCCATGGATGTAGAGGAGCTTGTGGTGGGGCGTTTTGGACCTTCTGGCATCCTGCACAGCTCTTGGTCATCTCTTCGATTTCTCTATCGATTCCCGGCCACCACACTAACGCTCTGGCTAAGTTCTTCATTTTTACTCCACCCAGATGACCCTCATGAAGCTCATTGAGCACTCTATCTGTCAACTTAGGTGGAATTACTACTCTGGATCCACACATCAAGGTTCCTCTGCACACTGACAGCTGTTCTCTTCTCGGCGAGAATGCTGGCAGCAGTGGTTCGCCATGTGCTGACCATCCCTTCACCGTTAAATCATAGACCCGTGATAGTGTCGGGTCATTCCGTGTTTCCTTTTCTATGTTTGCATTCGTCACAGGGAGACATTCGACTATGGTCGAGTGGAATAACTCCATTGGATCCACTGCAAGGTCTTCTTCTTCCACCGTCGGCAACGGTAGGCGTGACAATCCATCAGCATTCCCATGCTGTTTAGTTCCTTTGTACTCAATGTCATATTGGTGTGCCCCTAGGAAAAGGGACCACCTCTGCAGCCGTTGCGCTGTCATTATCGGTACGCCCTTCTGAGGGTTGAAAATGGAGACAAGAGGTTGATGATCGGTTAGTAGAGTAAATTTTTGACCATGCAGGTAGTGATTGAACTTCTTCACCCCCCACACTAGGCTGAGGGCCTCTCTGTCAATCTGGGCGTAGTTAAGCTCGGCAGAAGTTAACGAGTGTGACGCAAAAGCTATCGGCCTCTCTAAACCATCAAGGAATTTATGTGACAGTGCCACCCCAATGCCGTAGGGAGACGCATCACACGCCAGTCTGATCGGCAGTGCTGGGTTGTAGTGAGCCAATACTTCTCTTGAAGTGATTAAGTCCTTACTCTTCTGAAAGGCCCGCTTACAGTCATTGCTCCATTTCCATGCTACTCCCGTTCGAAGCAGGGCGTACAGTGGGTGCAGGATTGTCGACAAATTTGGCAAAAACTTATGGTAGTAATTCACCAATCCGAGGAATGACCTCAGTTGCGACACATTTTCAGGCGCTGGGGCCTTAACAACCGCTTCAATTTTGTCAGGGGACTTATGTAACCCCTCTTCATCAATCATGTGGCCACAATACGATATCTGTTTCTTAAAAAACTCGCACTTGGGGCGGTTGGCTCGTAGCCCATGTTCCCGTAGTCTAGTGAGCACCTGTTCTAGGTTGTTAAGGTGTTCACTGTCATCTTCACCTGTCACAAGGATGTCGTCCAAGTAACACTGAGTCCCCGGAATCCCTTGCAGGACTTGTTCCATCGCTCTTTGCCATATCGCCGGAGCCGATGCTACTCCGAATACCAATCGATGATACTGGTAAAGACCTTTGTGAGTGTTTATCGTGAGATACTTCCTAGAGGATTCTTCAACCTCCATCTGCAAATATGCTTGTGCTAGGTCAATTTTTGTAAAACGCTTCCCTCCAGACAGTGAGGCGAAGATGTCTTCTATCCTTGGAAGAGGATATTGTACTGTGTGGAGGACTGGGTTCACCGTCACCTTGAAATCCCCACAGATGCGAACCTTCCTTGGCTCCTCAGACTTATTGCTTAACGTTTTCTTCATGACAGGAACGATGGGTGTCGCCCACTCACTCCAGTCGACCTTAGACAACACGCCTGCCTTCTCCAGCTCTGCCTCCATGGCTGGGCGAATTGCATATGGTACCGGTCTTGCTTTGAAAAACTTGGGAATTGCATTCTCTTCTATTTTTATCGAGGCGGTTACGCCTTTAAGAGTGCCCAGTTCTTGTTGAAATACCTCTTTGGCGTTAGCTAAGATTGTTGACAATCGTCCAGGAGTGACGTCTTCATCTTTTTTACCGTCCACCGTCATTGCATGGAGTGCCAATCTAAGCTCATCTTCCTGATCCATTCACGTCCCAATAACGGTGGTCCACCATTTTGCAGTATGTAGAGATACAATTTCCGTATTTTCTTGCCGTTGTATTCGACAGGCACCCTTATTTTTCCTCTGGGGTATACTTTTTGCCCCGTATACGTCCTCAAGACAATGGATGTCTCTCTCAAGGGTATGTGTGAGAATAGCCGCTCGTAGTCTCGTCGATTCATGACGGTTAGCGCTGATCCTGTATCCAATTCCATTTTAACTTGGGACCCTGCTATCGTGAGGTTGACCCAAATGGTTCGGTGATCCTCTTTTGCGATTACATTGTGAAGTTTGAGACAGCTTAGTCTCCTGTTCCCGGATTCACTATCGCTCATCTGGTCTTCGGAACTACTGTCCGTCATCTTTTGTACTTTCTTGTACGGTTCCTTAGTAGCCTTTTTGTTGTCGCTGGTCTTCTTCCCAGACCTGCAAACTCGTGCAATGTGTCCCATCTTTCCGCATTGCCTGCATATTTTGTCCTTGGACCAGCAGTCCTTCTGGTCATGGTTAGTTCTGCCGCAGCGATAACATTTTGCAAATCCCCGTGTCATTTCGTGGGTGCTGTATTCCTGTGGCTTTTGTTGAATTTCCGCAGCTCCCCTGGCTGCTGCTTCGTATGATACTGCCACGCTGAAAGCCTTATCTAGCGTCAGCTCTTTCTCTGAGAGTAACTTCTTCTGTGTTCCTTCACTCAGGAGTCCACAGACAAATTTGTCCCGTAGTGTATCTGCCAGTCCTGCTCCGAACTGGCAGTGCTTTGATAGCTTGCGTAGTTCCATAAGGTACTCAGCATTGCTCTCATCTTTATGCTGAGTTCTCCTGTGGAATTTAAATCTTTCGGCTATCAACAGCAGTGCAGGGTTTAGGTGTTCCTGTAGGACAGCAACAATTTCGTTAAAACTCTTCGCCTTCGGTTTGGCTGGAGTAATCAGGTCCCGCAATAGGCCGTACGTTCTAGCGCCCATTAAGTTTAGCAATACCGATGCCTTTTTCTCATCGGCTATTTCGTTTGCCTCGCAATATACCTCGACTCTTTCCACATACGTGGTCCAGTCCTCTATTGTATTATCAAAGGCAGTGATACAGCCAGTCTTCGGCATCTTGGAAATCTAAAATGGCGCCTCGCGCGCTTTGCCTTCTTCCCCGATTTAACAAAATGGCGCCTCCCGCGCTTTGCCTTCTTCCCCTGCTGATTAAGATGGCGCCTCCCGCGCTTTTGCCTTCTTCCCCGCTGTTGCTAGCGCTGCTTTCCGCGGTTTCCGTTGCAACCTGCAGCTCCTCGCGGTTTCCTGCGCATTTAATATTTCTTTTTTTTATTATTTTCCCGTCGTGGAACAACCCTGTGGAACTCTTGCCTCCCTCTTCTCGGGTCTATATGCAGCCCGGCTTCGTAGCACCGGCCGCGCCCTGTGTGCTCCACCCTCTCTCTCTCCTCTTCCCGACAACGCTGCTCGGCCCCGTTGCAAGCCACCCGCTCGAGTTCGCGACCGCCGCAGCCCAGGAAGGATCAGTGTACTACCTGCCACCAGCCCGATTAGCTGAAGCACCGTCGACAGGAACCAGGCCCCGCTTTCGACGGCTTCTCCAGCAATCTTCAACTCCGCTAACACAGGGGCGGATGCCCACGGTCGACACCCGTTTCTACTGCTTCTTTCTTCCTTCTGGCCTCGACCTCTGCTCACTTCGCTGCAGGAATGGATCCCAGGAGGTGGTGCAGACTGTAGGTAAGTTCGTATCTGCTCATCGCCAGTATTATGTCCGTGTATGATTGAGACACGGACAGCAGGAGTTGAACAAAACAAGTCTTTACTGAAAGGAGTCAATCGGGAAACTGAAACTACAGAGGCTTACTAGCGCCTTTTATACAGGGGTGGTCACTGTCGGTACTGCAGTCTGAGGCCAGTTATTCTCTTAAAGGTACATACACAACAAATAGTACATGCCAGGCTTTCGGCTGACTCAAAGAGTGTGCAGGAGGCAGATCCAGACTGCCCGGGAAATCACACAAGATGCAGCCCACATTGGGAATTTCTCAGGATTCAGCTGCCATGAGATGAATGCTAACTCAGTACCAAGAGGCTCTTGTTCTAGGTGAGCGGCCAATCAGTTTCCACAACACTAGCCCTCAAGTAGTCCCTATTAGAGACACCAAAATAGGTCATACATCTAGGAATCCAGAGGAAACATGGCCTTACATTGAAGTACAACTATGTGGAATAATAATAAAATCAGAAATTGATGTTTCTATTGGCTCTATTGTTCATGAAGTCTCTGAGGTTTGGTTGGGAGTGGCATGTTTGTTTAACGAGATACAAAGGAAAAGGTTTGGTGTAGACATGAAGGCTGGGGAGATGTAGTGATAATAGTTTAGTCAGGGGAATTCTTTAATCTAAGTAATCTGCCTCTGAATTTCCCTGGTAGTTGGGATGGTAGCCTCCTTTGAGTCAGGATCCTCATGATGCTGATTTCCAGGCTCCTCTACAGCAGCTGAGCCTACCACCTCTAGGGATGCCATTTCCATTCCATTCCAAATAGAAAAGTTGTATAAGCAACCAGAATATGAGACCTGCTTAGGAGGTTCCTGCTGATCTATCAAGGATGGAAATCAGCTTCAGCAAGTTTTTGGACCTGAAATAGGCAGCATGTGCTCAAATAGGAGCATGTGGCAGAAACCAGAAGCCTGAGGCTCACCCGAAATTGGGCCTCATCAGCATATTCCCGGCATGCTGTAGATGCCAATTGGGCATCCAGAGGCAACTCGCTGATTCCACAAGAATAAATTTGGGTCGGCTGCATCCTTGGCAGTAGAGAGAAGGGGCGATCGGGACAGAGGGAGGGGGGGAATTGGGAGAAAGGTGATCAGGAAGGAGGTGATGATCGGGAGGAGGGAGGGTGGGGGATGATTGTGAGGGGGGGAAGACGATGGGGGGGGGGTTCGAGCGGGTAGTTGATCTGTGCTGCAGGACAGTGTGTAGAAACTGGCACAGGTTCCTTTGTGAGTTAAAGTCTGCATAGGCACAGCTCCTCACTCTTTCCTCATAAGATCTCCTGCGCCTATAGATTTGTCAAGGGAGAATAGTTATGCGTTGTCCTGATCCTTCTTCAATGCTACCACACTCTGGGCTAGATTTTCAGTATAGACAGTTTTGGGGCGCTAACCTTAGCGCCCGCCTGAAGTTAGCGCCCGCCCCAAAGTAGCGCCCCGTTGCCGGAAATTCAGTGGCTTCGCCCTAAGAGGTTGGTGGAGCGCTAAAAGAGGCGTTCCACTACTATATTTAGGCGCTAAGCCGGCGGTGCAGAGCGCAGCGCCCGAGCTCGGGCGCAGCGCACGGCAGACACTCTGGTGCCAGTGAGCTCTTAAAGGGGAAGGGTGCATGTGTTTTATTTTAGGAGGTGGTGGTGGTAAATACACCGTTCACAACAACACACTGGATCCTTCCACACAACACATGCAGACTGCCGTTTATAGTGCAGGAGGAGTGCCCTTTAATTTGCGCTCCCCAGGGAGTGTTGCGTTCCATTTTACAAACGCTCTGGACGCCAGCCGCAGAATGGGGCGGTCCGACTGAAGTTTGGATTCGGGGCGGCCAAAGGGTGTTGCACGAGGATGTGACGTCATTTTCTGCGCGCGCATCCGGGCGGCCGCTAAACTTTGCGCCGGCGCTAACAGGCAACTTAATTTGGGGCGGGGCGCAAACTGCGCTGCGCCCGAAAATCACTTCTCTTAAGGCGCTAACTGCTGGCGCAAGCAACTGAAAATCTAGCCCTCTGTTTTTCTCTTTCTCATCCTCTCCTCCTCCATCCAGGTTGTATACATTCTTTACTATGGGTGGGGGGCTCGTAAATGTATTGGTGCCCAGAATTCTTCACTGTCACTTTGAAGTCCACTTAAGTAGCTCTGCAAATCAAAAATATTCCTCAAATATGCATGAGATATGGGTGTAAGTTATCCAAGCAATCATAGATACATAGATACATAGAAGATAGGAGCAGGAGTAGGCCATTCGGCCCTTCGTGCCTGCTCCGCCATTCGATGAGATCATGGCTGATCCTTTAATTCAGTACCTTTAAATGCAGCTCTTCCTACAGGGTCAGCTGGCAAGCTACTATGTCTTATTTATCGGATTGCAAGTTACACTGAGTGCATGTGGTGTGGAAATTTATAGACATTTGGATTTATGATGTCATTCCATCATTTCTGTACTATTTAAATGCCTGCAATGCTGAAAGGGCAGCTGGAGCAATCAGCCAACCCACCCAAATTTTAATGGTCAACAAAAGCGGTAGAAATGGGTTCTGCCTGAATTTGTATGCTATTTATGAGTTTCCCCATGCCATTGTGCCTCAATGCATTAAAGCCCGCAAGAAAATTTGGGGCTATTCTCTTTAAACAAATTTTGTAATTTGTAATTAATCATTCATTATGGAAATATGAAAGGGTCTTTAAAACATCTTTTTAAATCTTTCAATAAACATTTGTAAACAGTGGTCTACTAGTGTTAGGTCAGGTCCAACAGGTTTCAAATATTAACATATAAGGTATACAGTGGGTAGAAATTGATCCTCATTGCGCCCGTTTTCTGGGTGGAAAATGGGGCAAAAAGGACCAATTTTGCAATGTTACATCCCACGCCCCAAGGACACCTGAAAAATACCCGGACCCCCATAGTGGGGTTCTTGTGCATACTAATGAGGGACCTGGCACCTGTTTAAGGGCCCTTTCCTGATATTGGGCTGCCCTGAGCGTAGCCAGCACCTGGCCTGTCTCGCTCAGCTTTTCCAGGAGTAGATGCAGCCTAACATCCGGCCGCTACCAAAGGTATGGTTTTCTTTTCTAAAAATCCTTCATGTGAAGCCAGGAGGAGCAGGAGTGCTCCTCCCAGTTATACAGCATTCCTGAGGGCTGCCGCCAGCCCACAATCACCTTCCTTCCATTCTCGTTCTCCCCAACTCCCTGTACTTACCCAAGGGTCGCTGCCAGAGAGGCAGCCAGCCCAAATTGACTCTGTTGACATGGGCGAGCTGCCTCTGGAGGCATGACCGTCAGCAGCAACTCGCCCCAATCATTCAGATGCGGCCCAATTTCGATCGGTCCTCGGGCTGACCTCATCGGGTGTAGAGATTGTTCCCTCAGCCCATTTGGTGTTGGAAACCAGAGAAAAAACAATTTTGCACCCACAATCTCCCAGTAAATGAACCTCATGTTTATGCAAAAGATGAGTGTTCAGCGCCTTCAATTAACTGAATACCTCTGTGCCAACAGAGTAAGTTATTGTACCATGGGTTAAGAGAAGGTTTCTAATAAATACCTAAATTAGAGATGTTGGTTGCATATATCTTATTAGACAACCAACATAAGTAACTAAAGGAGATGACAGTCCTACATGTTCATCCCATAAGCAACATACACAGCATTATAACAAAATCTAATCTGCTGCAGAATTGAGTGATAAGGCAATAAATAAGACAGGCTGAGAAGAACAAAGCAGCTGCCAATAAGCTAATTTGGGAAGCAAAAGTGCCTCAGTTGGCTATTTCAGTGGTTCTCAAACTGGTGTCCACAGACCCCTAAGGGTCCATGGAGACTTTCCAGGGGTTCCGCGACTGGCTGTGA
Source organism: Somniosus microcephalus (assembly GCF_052327205.1). Classification (NCBI taxonomy): domain Eukaryota; kingdom Metazoa; phylum Chordata; class Chondrichthyes; order Squaliformes; family Somniosidae; genus Somniosus; species Somniosus microcephalus. The sequence continues at coordinate 57,999,106 of NC_141003.1, forward strand.
TTACAAGCCTGCTCCTCTTTATAAAGCGGACGCCGATTCAGTCCTTGCGAATTATTCTCAACAGCTGGGCCCGTCTCCTCACAGAGGCCCACAGCTCTCGCTCACTTTGCAAAGAGCGCTCCCGGCCGGTTGAGCTGATTCCTCTCCCTGGCACTGTTACCCAGTGCCATCCTCCTGATACGTGATCAGAGCGCCTGCGGGGCCCTTCAAACATGTGCCTGAACGTGTTCACGCAAACACGTACAATCCCACAGTGCAGCTGTTACAGAACATGCCAGTGGGACAGTATGGCGGTGGGTCATCCCAGCATGTGCACGGGGCTCATGCCCTCACTCACCTTGGCCAGCCAGCTGATGCCTTTAAAAATTGTCCAACTAAGTGACTAATAGTGGCCATTTGTTGCTGCAGAGTACCCAGAATTGGTGTGAGAAGCAGGCACATCCATCTCACTGATATCTGTAAGTAAATACCTTTTTTTCAAAGCATTATTTGAAATTTTGGTAAAAATAGCAAACTGTTAAATTACTGTTAACATTATATGGTTGATTTAATAAAACTGCACTTACTGTGATGCAGCTGTTCGTAAGAGTTGCCATGTTGTCGATTACAAGATTCTCAATTTGATTGCAGGAAAATCCTAATGACTTAAAGCCTTTCACTGAGATCTAAAAGAAAAAATATATAGGAAACATAACCTAGACATAAATCATCTTGAACACATCATACCTGTGCATATCAGGTGGAGCAACAACATGATTTTTATGGTACCAACTGTAACAAATTAAGCCTGGTGATTGCGGAGAGCACAGAAAATCTGGAAAATTTGTACTGACCACAAGCAAATTGGAACACACTTTTCTTTGTTATAATTAATGCTCCTTAAACTGTGAAGCAGCAAACAAGGATTAACTCTACATTTGATCTTCTGCATAAATAGACAGAATGCTCTGTTTTGGCAACAATGCCATTAAAAGTGTGGTGGGGTGGGATAGCCATCTGCGCTGGTGACCAGCTGCTGACTCCAACAAACTTTCTGGGGTCAACCATATGCTAATTTTCTTAGTGGGCTGTTGGCAGTGGTTCCACTGGCGCCATGGAAGCCGTGGTAGAGGGAGCCCGAAGATCGCTGCTGTTGCATGGCTCAAGACACCTACAGCAGTTTTAAAAGGGGCCCGCTGCCAGCTGGGCTAATGAAATGTGGGGCCTATGAACACACTGGCAAAATCTATTGATAGCAGAGAATGCATCAATTATCGCACGATCGATTGCACTCACTGGCCCTAGCAATAGCGGACGCAGTAAAATGCTGCCATGACTAGCACACAGCCTTGCTAAGGTGGTAATGAATGAAAATGTGACGTATGACGCCACTCCAATTTTATTGCCTTATTTGAATAGGCCCTTCTACATTTGCATGGGACCTTCCAGCATCCAGTGAAAGTGTTGCCAGAAGGTTGCTATGGGCACAGAAATGGGTGGGAAGCCAGCGATATGAAGCCCACCTGACTTTCCAGACCCGCCTGCCTCAGTACCGCTGGAAAACCAGCATATATCTGGTAAATAATCTTGCCCGGAGAGTTGCAGTTTGCAACATTGCTTGGGAGATCATTGAACGGACAGGAGATGTGGCATGTGAAGTTTCATTGGTGATACTCTGTGCAGACTTTTTAGATTGTTAAAGTGTAAATTATTATTCTTGGAAAAAGCTGGGCAAGCCAGTTCTTCAATCACCTTAAATATGTGTCCTCTTCTGCTATTGGAAACAGATTCTCTTTATTTACTCTATCAAAACCGTTCATGATTTTGAACACCTCTATCAAAGTTCCTCTTACTCTTCTCTGCTCTAAGGAGAACAACCCCAGTTTTTATTTTTATTTGTTTATGGGATGTGGGCGTCGCTGGCAAGGCCAGCATTTATTGCCCATCCCCAATTGCCCTCGAGAAGATGGTGGTGAGCCGCCTTCTTTAACCGCAGCAGTCCATGTGGTGAAGGTACTCCCACAGTGCTGTTAGGTAGGGAGTTCCAGGATTTTGACCCAGTGACGATGAAGAATCGGCGATATACTTGTAAGTCAGGATGGTGTGTGACTTGGAAGGGAACTTGGAGCTTCTCCAGTCTCCACACAACTGAAGTCTCTCATCCCTGGTACCATTCTAGTAAATCCCAATCCTCCCCGCCTTTGGAAACAGGTCTCTGTTATTTTGTATTAGTGTTTAATTCACTGCCACTTCTCTTCCAGGAATGCCCACCTTGAAGGAGTTCTGCTCTTCTCTCCGACGGGATTTCTGTTTGTCTCTTTTACCTTGTTCATCTTCATTGCTTTCTGTTTCCCTTCTCGTGTTTGATCAGGTATCTACCAAAACTCGCTTTCACAGCCACATATCTTTCCTCAGCAATTGTCTCCGGTTCCGACTTACTCCACGTGGATTCCAACTGAAATTCCACCCTTCATGTTTTGGATCTACCCAGGATTACAGGTATCTTCGAGATATTCAGCATTCCTCGAATCACTGCTCTCTCCGTATCCTGAGATCCACGCTGAATGCTATGCGCCGCCACATGAACACTCTCAACCTCTCTCTTCAGCAGCACCGACTCACTATCTCAAAGCGGTCCTGGTCCACAGTTCCATTTCATCCTTCACCTCATCTGGTGCTTTAACAAAAAACTTTTTTTCTTCATTTCAGGTGTCAAGGATTGTATGCTTCAACAACTCTTGGACACCAATGAATTTCGAGCTCGGCACGGCGCTGAGCTCTTTTTCCATCACCTAAGTCTCCGTGCCCGCTTCTTTGGCCAGGAGTCTTCCCCCCGCACAGCTGACCCTTTCTCCTGCTTTCAGGATTCTCGTTCTACCTGGACCCCTCCCTCTGGCCTCTTAACCTCTCTAGATCTTTTTATTGCAAACTGCCGGCGTGACATCGGCCATCTCAATTTCTCTGTTCCCCTTACCCACTCCAACCTATCTCCCTCTGAACTTGCAGCACTCCATTCTCTCAGATCCAATCCCAACATTGTCATTAAACCTGCTGACAAGGGTGTTGCTGTTGTTGTTTGGCGAACCGACCTCTACCGAGCGGAGGCTGAATGCCAACTCTCCGACACCTCCTCCTACCTCCCCCTGGACCATGACCCCACTACCGAACATCAAGCCACCGTTTCCAAGACTGTCACTGACCTCATCTCCTCTGAAGATCGTCCCTCCACGGCCGCCAACCTCATAGTTCCCCAACTCAACACAGCCTGCTTCTACCTCCTTCCCAAGATCCACAAACAGGACTGCCCTGGTAGACCCATCATTTAAGCCTGTTCTTGCCCCACAGAACTTCTCTCTTTCTATCTCGACTCTATTATTTCTCCACTTGTCCAGTCTGTTCCCACCTACATCCGCGACTCTTCTGACACCCTCTGCCACTTTAACAGGTTCCAGTTTCCTGGCCCCAACCATCTCCTTTTCACTATGGACATCCAATCCTTCTACACCTCCATCCCCCACCAGGACAGCCTGAGGGTGCTCCGCTTCTTCCCTGAACAGAGGCCCAACCAATCCCCATACACCACCACTCTCCTCCGCCTGGCTGAACTTGTTCTCACATTGAACAACTTCTCCTCTGACTCCACTCACTTCCTCCAAATTAAAGATGTTGCTATGGGAACCTGCATGGGTCCTAGCTATGCCTGCCTTTTTGTGGGATATGTGGAATATTCTTTGTTCCAATCCTACTCAGGTCACCTCCCTCACCTCTTTTTCCGTTACATTGATGACTGTATCGGTGCCGTTTCCTGCTCTCAACCTGAACTAGAAAATTTCACTCACTTTGCTTCAAATTTCCACACTTCCCTCACCTTCACATGGTCCATCTCCGACTCTTCCCTTCCCCGACTTCTCTGTCTCCATCTCTGGGGATAGGCTATTGACAAACATTCACTATAAGCCCACTGACTCCCACAGCTACCTGAACTACACTTCCTCCCACCCCGCTTCCTGCAAGGACTCTATTCCATTCTCCCAGTTTCTCCGTCTCCGCCACATCTGCTCTGGCGATGCCACCTTCCATATCAGTGCTTCCGACATGTCTTCCTTTTTCCTCAACTGAGGATTCCCCTCTATTGTGGTTGACACGGCCCTTGACCGTATCCGTTCTATTTCCTGCACTTCTGATCTCACCCCTTCCCCTCCCTCCCGGAACCACGATAGGGTTCCCCTTGTCCTCATCTTTCACCCCACCAGCCTCCACATTCAACGGATCATCCTCTGCCATTTCCGCCACTTCCAGCATGATCCCACCACCAAACACATCTTCCCCTCACCTCCCCTTTCAGCATTCCAAAGGGACTGCTCCCTCTGCGACACCCTGGTCCACTCCTCTATCACCCCCAACACCCTTTCCCCTTCACCCAGCACCTTCATGTGCATTCACAGGAGATGCAACACATGCCCTTTTACCTCCTCTCTTCCCACTATCCAGGGCCCCAAACACTCCTTTCCAGGTGAAACAGCGATTTACTTGTACTTCTTGCAATTTAGTATACTGTATTCGCTGCTCACGATGCGGTCTCCTCTACATTGGGGAGACCAAACGCAGATTGGGTGACCACTTTGCGGAATACCTCCATTCAGTCCGTAAGGGTGACCCCGAGCTTCTGGTCGCCTGTCATTTTAATTCTCCGCTCCACTCCCACTCTGGCCTCTCCATCCTCGGCCTCTTACACTCAAGCTCGAGGAACAGCACCTCATCTTTCGATTAGGCACTTTATAGTCTTCTGGACTTAACGTTGAGTTCAACAATTTCAGACCATAACCTCTGCTCCTATCTTTTTTTTCTCTCTCTCTCACATGGCAGCTGTCGATTATTCTGCCATTGCCATTCACACTTCATCTAGAGTCACCTTCTGTTTCTTAACTTGTCCCATTACCATCTCCTTTTGCCTTACACCGTCATCCCTTTTATCTCTTAATCTCTCCTGCCTTCCATCCTATCACAGACCTTCCCTTTTGTTCTTTCCTTTCCCTGCCCCTACTCTTGCTTAAAAACCTGTTCCATCTCCAACTTTTTCCAGTTCTGACGAAGGGTCATCGACCCAAAACGTTAACTCTGTTTCTCTCTCCACAGATGCTGCCTGACCTGCTGAGTATTTCTAGCATTTTCTGTTTTTAGCTCTGTTATTGCCATTATGTCATAGTCCCATGTGGCAACTTGTGACTGCAGCTCACTAACCTTATTTACCATGCTATGTCATTTACGCACTTGCACTCCAAACCTATCTTAGACTGCTTTGCATTTGCCCCCGTCTGATCCTTTCTATTTATGAACTATTCTTTAATCTAGTGCTCATTGTCTCTCCCAGTTCTCTGTGCACCTTGATCAATACCGTCACCCCGTCCCTTTTTTCCTTCCCAGTCTTTCCTGAATTCTCTGTAGTCAGGAATATTAAGTTCTCATTCCTCCCTTTGTTTGAGCCAGATCTCCATTATTGCCACTAATCCCATGTGGCTACTTGTGCCTGCAGCTCACTAACCTTGTACCATCTACAAGGTGCACTGCAGCAACTCACCAAGGCTTCTGAGACAGCACCTCCCAAACCCTTGACCTCTACCACCTAGAAGGACAAGGGCAGCAGGTGCCTGGGAACACCATCACCTGCAAGTTCCCTTCCAAGTTACACACCATCCTGACTTGGAAATATATCATCATTCCTTTATCGTCGCTAGGTCAAAATCCTGGAACTCCCTCCCTAACAGCACTGTGGGAGTACCTTCACCACACGGACTGCAGCGGTTCAAGAAGGTGGCTCACCACCACCTTCTCAAGGGCAATTAGTGATGGGCAATAAATGCTGGCCTTGCCAGCAACGCCCACATCCCAGGATCAAATTTTAAAAAAAACACCTTGGTGGCTGCAGAAATGCTTGCCTATCCCCCTGAGTATCAAATCCCCTATGACTACTTTATCCCCCTGTGCAGTCATTTGTCCCATGGCGCTGTGGATGCGCTCAAGACTGCACTCCCCCGAAATGTCGTCACCCTCACCGGTATTCAGCACTGAAGATCGGTTTGAGAGTGCCACACTCCCGCAGGATTCCTGCACTGCCTGCCTCTTCCTACCCTGTTGGATGGCCACCCACTCATTACCCTCCTGAACTCTATGTAGCTGCGGGCTAACCACCTCCTGGAATGTGCGCTTCAGGAAATTCTCAGCCTCCCACATGACCTGCACTGACTCCAGCTGCTCCTCCAGCTCAGAAATCCTGAGCTTGAGTTTGAGCAACGGGAGGCACTTCTTGCACACGTTGTTATCCAGGACATATGAAGTGTCCTGGAGTTCCCACATGGCAGAAAATGGGTGTCATAGGTCCCATCATTTTGCTTAAAAGTCTATCTACTTGTGTTACATATATATTTTTTAGTTTTGTATCCCCTTACTCCTATTTATTATTTATTTTTTATTTATGTATACCAGTTTTTTATTTAATGCAATTCAGAATCTTTTAATGTTGGTATCCTCTACTTAGATAATTTAACCCCTTGGGTCTAATTAATTATTCTGATTATTTATCTATTTACTTATTTACTGTTGCCCCTTGGTTTAAATTACTTAGCACTTCCTTCCTCCTCTTCACCAAATTCTCACTCTCCCCAAATTCCTGTTGTCTCTCTGTTTAGTAAGCTACTCCATTTAGCAGATTCACCCAATTCTCACCAAGCATGCATGTAAAGAATTTTCTTCATCTTAAAAACATCTGGAAGGACTGCTGTATGGTACAGAGCCCTCTGCTTTGCAGATGCTTGTGCTGAAGTGCTGCTTCAGGAGGTAAGAAACAGGCGGGAGGCCATCTTTGAAAGGGACAGAAGGCTGATCTCAAAGAGAGCTGCAGCAGATAAGTGGTAGGAGATGGATAGGGCAGTGAGTGCTAATTTAAAATTTCAGTCACACAGCTGCTGTATCCTGCAACATGTTTAATGACTATACCAGCTCAGGCAGGTAAGAGTCAGTTATTCCATCTAAATATACACTGTAGTAAGCACTTCTGCTGCTTACAATGACCTTCCTTTCATTATGTTGAAGTGCTTCACTTCAAAAGCTTGACATAGTTGCCCAGGAGGTAATATAGTGCCCTTTACAGTCCCTTCACCTGGAAGTGTCCCTTCAATCACATCATTATACCTGTTTGTGGCTAGGTGGCGATTACCTCATATAAAAGGTAGGTACTGTATAACATTAATCAGAGCCAGAGTGGTCTCCTGGACTAGTTTCAATCACCAAGGACGTTGGAGAGTAATTTTCCAGATTTTTTTCCTTAATTGGCCTGGGTTTTTATTTGTTTTAACGCCTCTCCCACAGATTACCTGGCTTTCGGGTGGGGTGGGGAGTGTATGTATTGTGATGCACAAGGCATCGCCGTTGTGTGGGACAGGGATAGACCAGTGCGTCTTTTCCTATGCATTATTGTTAGTATGTTCATTTGACAAAGGCCCTAAAGACAATCTATAATTCTGCCATGGATGCTTAGACTACTGCCATAGTCTTCTAGCATACCAGATTGGAGAGGACCAACACTTATGGCCTTAAAACTAATGGGGGTGGGCTGCAAACGAGCATCTCGAGCTTTGCCCAATGATAGCATGCTTGCCTTTGAGTCAGACGATCGTGAGTTTAAGCCCCACTCCAAGTTTTTGAGCATGTAACCTAGGCTGAATCTTCATGCAGTACTAAAGGAGTGCTGCACTGTTGGAGGTGCTATCTTTCAGATAAGACTGTGGCAGAGCCACCAAGGGACTCTTATATGGATGTACATAATTGCCTTTAACAGAGTGAATCGGTACCTGTATTTGTTTGCTGTATGTAAATAACGCGGTCCCTTTAAGATGTAGACCGAACGCGATGACGTCATCACGCAGGTCACGTGACGTTCCCAACGGTGGGAAACGTGATGACGTCAGCGGGGAAGCTTCCAGACTCAGTCCTCGTGGAGTCAGCCTTAAGCAAACACCTGTTGTTTAGTTCTCTTGTGTTTTAACTGTTACTTCCACCAGATTGTATTAAACATCGTTTAATTACCAGAGTTGCCTGGTCTCAGTACTTCAGTTAGGAATTTGGCAATTCCTACAGTGGTTACCCCGAATCTTCGCGGAGGAAGCGAGACGCAGTGACACGATGGATGCGAACGCAGTGGCTTTGAAGCTCCCTCGGTTTTGGGAACAACAGGCGGCCTCCTGGTTTGTGCAAGCGGAGGCTCAGTTCGAGCTTCGGAATATCGTGGTGGATCAGACCCGGTATCTCTACGTGGTCTCCGCACTCAACAGCTCCATGGCTTCGAGGATCATCAACCTGCTGGAAAACCCCCCCGGCCGACAGTAAGTATGATACCCTTAAGGCGCGGCTACTTCAGGTTTTTGGCCTCACGAAGGCAGAGCGCGCACGACGATTGCTCACGCTGCCCGGGCTAGGCGACTCCAAGCCGTCGGAGTTAATGAGCCAGATGCTCACACTCCTCGGGTCCGAACCGCAATGTTTCCTCTTTCGGGAGTTGTTCCTGAGCCAGTTGCCTGAGCAGGTACAGGCGGCCCTCGCACGGTCGGACACTGCGGATTGTGTGGCGCTTGCGGCCGAAGCTGATACTATTTACGCGGTCATGCAGCAACATTGCGCCGCCTCGAGGCATCCTTCCCCACGGGACCCCGCCCCGATGCCTCCACCATCTGCCTTGTGTTATTACCACGCCCATTTCGGCGCGAAGGCCAGATGCTGCTGCCCGCCCTGCGGTTTCATGCCCAAGGCAACCAAAAAACACCAGCACCAGCTGCGCGAAAGGAAGACCGAACCTGCAGTATGCCCCACGGCTGCGATGGCGATTGGCGACTCCGGGAATATAGGAGTCGTTCGAACAGGCTCGTCCGACCTCCTCTTCGATTGACTTTCACTGTTAAGGACAATTCTGGGGGGGCGCATGTGGCAGAGCCACCAAGGGACTCTTATATGGATGTACATAATTGCCTTTAACAGAGTGAATCGGTACCTGTATTTGTTTGCTGTATGTAAATAACGCAGTCCCTTTAAGATGTAGACCGAACGCGATGACGTCATCACGCAGGTCACGTGACATTCCCAATGGCGGGAAACGTGATGACGTGCCATCAGCGGGGAAGCTTCTAGACTCAGTCCTCGTGGAGTCAGCCTTAAGCAAACACCTGTTGTTTAGTTCTCTTGCGTTTTAACTGTTACTTCCACCAGTTTGTATTAAACATCGTTTAATTACCAGAGTTGCCTGGTCTCAGTACTTCAGATAGGAATTTGGCAATTCCCACAAGACGATAAACAAAGGTTCTGTGCAACTGTTCAGGTGGATGTAAAAGATCCCATGGCACTATTTAAAGAAGAGCAGGGGAGTTCCCCCAGTGGCCTTGCCAATGTTTTCCTCAATCAACACCTACAAAAACAGATGAACTAGTCATTTATCTTACTGCTGTTTGTGGTATCTTGTTGTGTGAAAAACTGGCGGCCATATTTGCCTATGAAACAAGAGAGTTTACACTTCAAAAGACAATTCCTAGGCTTGAAGTGCTTTGGGGTGTCATGAAAAATGCTATATAAATGCAAGTTCTTTCTTTCGCAAGGGCTTCACTAATCTCATTCATACCAGTAGGTCTGCTTTCCCACAGATCAGAGGTCATGCAGAATCATTGCCCAGTACTAGTGGCATGTGAATGCACTTAGATTTTAGTGCTTTGTCTCATGTGGTAGAAAGGAGGCAGGGCCTGGCTGTGCATGCTTCAGAGTAAGAGTTGCAGCTTGCAGTTTGTCCATCTTGGATCTTAGCTGCCTTGAAATGAGGGCCATCTTAGTCTGAAGAGGTTCCTCTACTACCACTGCTAACGCATATTTGTGTGGTAAACCACTGTTTGTATACTGTTTGCATTCCATTGTGTACATGCCTGGACATGCCTCGGCTGACTCCTCCCACAAGTCCTAGTATAAAGGTGGCTGCTCCCCAGCCCTTTGTATTTCTGGACCGGTCGACCACTCGAGGCAGACCTCCATTCTTTTGTTAATAAAAGCCTTTAGTTACTCTTCTAACTCTCAGTCTTTTATGAGTAATTGATAGCGCATCAATTTGTCACTCAGGTAGCATATATTAGAAGCACGAGATTAGGTTTAAGAAGTCACATATCAAGCACTGGCACCAAGAAGAAGTACAGTGGAACAAAACTAGTAGGCACTCACTTAAAAACAGATTACATTAAAATTTTGGTTGCACTAAATTTGTTGTGCATGCAGGCATTGTTCTTTACAAGCTTTGAAAATTGCTTTCATCTGGTGGAATGAATGGGAACGATGCGATTTTCAGTGCACTGGGAAGGTTCAGTTGATGATATGTTAGTAATGTATAAATGGGGAAGATGTATTCATACAGTTGCCAGATGTGGTAGGCAAGAAAAGGTTCCTGTATAAGTGTGACGTGAATGTGGCTTGCATGTGGGTGTCATCCTTTACTGTTTAATTCTCACCAGCATGGCCTCTTTCCATCGCTCTTCACCGTCTTCCAGGAAGGAAAGAGAGAGGGGACCCTCAATGGGAAACATCCTTATTTGTGGCGGCAGTGGGGGAGGGAGATCTGCACCCACTGAAAGGCAGATGATAAAGTAGTTGTCAGGAACAAAACAACAAAAGGAATTCCAAAATTGGTGGAGAAATAAGGAATTTCCAAATTTTTAAATTTACTTTTTCCATTCCGAGGCCAGAATTTTCTGGGGTCCATGCGGGCGCGATTGGAGGTGGGTCAGGAGGGAAATTTGAAAAACCTTGGAACAGGTCGGGAACCCACCGTCATCCCGCCCCCACATGCCTTTCCCTCGGGCGCATTTGCCAGCGCAGCAGCAACCCGAACGGCAGAGGTGGTCAAGGTAATTGAGATCATTATGAGGTACATTTTTTTTTATTCGTTTATGGGATCTGGGCATTGCTGGCAAGGCCAGCATTTATTGCCCATCCCTAGTTGGCCTTGAGAAGGTGGTGGTCAGCTGCCTTCTTGAACCGCTGCAGTCCGTGTGGTGATGGTACTTGTCAGACTCTTAAGAGTCTTTTCAACCCTACCTTTCAAATTTCCCTGGATGAGCACAGGTATCATGCAGCTCGGGAACCACATCTGTGAACCTGAAGTTGAGTGGCCACTGATCCACCTCATTAGTGCACAGCATGAAAAGTACAATAAAAACGCCCACCTGACAGCTGGTCACTTTCCTAAAGCAAATGCTGTTGCTGAGTGCATTGTCAGCACAGATTTAGCTTTCTAGAGGTTGCAAGTGTTTCCAGCAAAGTCAGGATCCACTGTCACCTCATTGGTAGAACCTATCATACCATTGACAGATTGCTTCTGTCATCTCTACTTGACCTGCCATCCATTACATCAGAATGGGTGCCATTTATACTGTCTCACCTTGGTCCTCAGAATCGGACCACAAATGAGTCCCAACACCAGCAGGCACACCAGAAGCACCAACAACACCAACCTTCAGAGGCCATCAGCGCAGGGCTGCACCACGCCGGAGGCGATACCCCACACAGGGTATAGAGGCAGAGGATGTGCTTTTTCAACATGATGGAGCAGCAGTGCCAAAGGAGGCTCAGGCTATCGCGCAAGGTCATCACAGACATTTGCAGATTGCTGGAGCAAGACCTGCAGCCCAGAGGAGCGGGTGGACACACCTTACCAGTGTTACTGAGCGGACGCTGGCCTTTGCCACTCTGGCTGGCTTCCCATGTGTGCAGGGCGTCATCGACTGCATCCATCAGGGCACCCCATCATCACCCAGGAGTCTTTGTCAAACGCAAGACTGTCAAGTCACCAGCGCCCTCAACTTCTTCGCCTCAGACTCCTTCCAGGGATCTGCAGCAGACATTTGTGGCATCTCGCAGTCACTCTCCTGAAGAAGGAGCAGCGTTCCGAAAGCTTGTGATTTCAAATAAAGCTGTTGGACTATAACCTGGTGTTGTGTGATTTCTTACATTTGTCCACCCCAGTCCAACTCCGGCATCTCCACACCATGGCTACTATCGACACCACAAACTGCCGGCTCAAAGTGGAGAGGATCTCCAAGAAGATCGCGCATATCGACACAGACATCAAGTTTCTACAGAGATGCAAGAAAGCAGACAAGATCCCGAAAGGACTGCAGATCACTAACCCACTCAAGTCGACCTACAACACAGACTACGCTGAGAGACTCTGCCGTCGTACCTCTCGCACACTCCTCAACCATCTCGTACACCAGCTCTACAGCAGACGCCGCAACCTCGAAACCGAGATGGAGTCCATGTTCTTAGCCTGTGCTCAGGACGCAGCAGACCAGCTACGAGACACCGCGAAACAAACAAGGCAACGGAACTACGCTACCTACATGCACACCAAGAACAGGAAGCTTGAGAAACTTGGCATCACCAGCAGCAGCAACCAAGCCTCCCCCGGTACCACGGTTGAAACCACAGGGAAATCCATCGTCAACCTATCCGACCACACCCTTCAACCAGACGAAATTGAAGTTCTCAGCCGAGGTCTCAATTTCTGCCCCACCACCAAAATGGACCCCATCGGTCTCGCGGCAGACACAGAGGAATTCATCAGGAGAATGAGGCTCCGGGAATTCTTCCACAAATCCCAAGATGTCAGCAGCGAACCCAATGAGACAATCAATGATCCGGAACAGCAGACAGAGGGATCCGCAGTGCAGCGACCGAAGAAGAAAGAGTCAAATTGGACCCCTCCGGAGGGTCGCTGCCCTAAGCTTGACATGTATGCTCAAGCTGTCAGGAGATGCATCAATGCCAGATTCATCAGCCGCACTCACAAGACAGTCCAGAATGTCACCCGAGCACAACGCAACGCCATCCACGCTCTCAAGACCAACCGCAACATCGTCATCAAACCAGCAGACAAAGGAGGTGCCATCGTCATACAGAACATAATGGACTATTGCAAAGAAGTATACCGACAACTGGACAACCAGGAACACTACAGACAGTTACCCGCAGATCCGACCAAAGAACACACCCGCCAACTCAACAGACTGATCAAAACCTTCGATCCAGACCTTCAAAGCATCCTACATGCTCTCATCCCACGTACTCCCCGTGTGGGTGACTTCTACTGCCTCCCAAAGATACACAAAGCCAACACACCTGGACGTCCTATCGCATCAGGCAACGGAACCCTGTGTGAGAACCTCTCTGGATATGTCGAGGGCATCCTGAAACCCATCGTACAGGGAACCCCCAGCTTCTGTCGCGACACTACAGACTTCTTACAGAAGCTCAGCACCCACGGACCAGTTGAACCAGGAACACTCCTCGCCACGATGGACGTCTCGGCACTCTACACCAGTATCCCCCACGATGACGGCATCGCTGCGACAGCCTCAGTACTCAACACCAACAACAGCCAATCTCCAGATGCCATCCTACAACTCATCCGCTTCATCCTTGACCACAATGTCTTCACCTTCGACAACCAGTTCTTTACCCAAACACACAGAACAGCCATGGGGACCAAATTCGCACCCCAATACGCAAACATCTTCATGCACAAGTTCGAGCAAGACTTCTTCGCTGCACAGGATCTCCAACCAACGCTATACACCAGATACATCGACGACATTTTCTTCCTATGGATCCACGGCGAAGAATCACTGAAAAGACTACACGATAACATCAACAAGTTCCATCCCACCATCAAACTCACCATGGACTACTCCTCAGAATCAGTCTCATTCCTGGACACACGAATCTCCATCAAAGACGGACACCTCAGCACTTCACTCTACCGCAAGCCCACGGACAACCTCACGATGCTTCACTTCTCCAGCTTCCACCCTAACCACGTTAAAGAAGCCATCTCCTATGGACAAGCCCTGCGAATACACAGGATCTGCTCAGACGAGGAGGAACGCGATGGACACCTACAGACACTGAAAGACGCCCTTGTAAGAACGGGATATGACGCTCGACTCGTCGATCGACAGTTCCGACGGGCCACAGCGAAAAATCGCATAGACCTCCTCAGAAGACAAACACGGGACACAACCAACAGAGTACCCTTCGTCGTTCAGTACTTCCCCGGAGCGGAGAAACTACGCCATGTTCTTCGCAGCCTTCAACATGTCATCGATGACGACGAACACCTCGCTAAGGCCATCCCCACGCCTCCACTACTCGCTTTCAAACAGCCGCCTAACCTCAAACAGACCATCGTTCGCAGCAAATTACCCAGCTTCCAGGAGAACAGCGACCACGACACCACACAACCCTGCCACAGCAACCTCTGCAAGACATGCCAGATCATCAACACAGATACCATCATCACACGTGAGGACACCACCCACCAGGTACATGGTACATACTCATGTGACTCGGCCAACGTTGTCTGCCTCATACGTTGCAGGAAAGGATGCCCCGGAGCATGGTACATCGGCAAGACCATGCAGACACTGCGACAACGGATGAACGGACACCGCGCAACAATCACCAGGCAGGAGTGTTCCCTCCCAGTCGGGGAACACTTCAGCAGTCAAGGACATTCAGCCTCCGATCTTCGGGTAAGCATTCTCCAAGGTGGCCTTCGAGACACACAACGCAAAATCGTCGAGCAGAAACTGATAGCCAAGTTCCGCACCCATGAGGACGGCCTTAACCGAGATCTTGGGTTCATGTCACGCTACATGTAACCCCACCTGATGCAGGGTCATCCAGACTCAAGTCGACATTGGCTTGTTCTCTCTACACAGATGCGGCTGGACCTGCTGTGATTTCCAGCCAAAAAAAATGTTTTTTGTCTGTTTTTTTGTTTTTCATACAGACCCCAGCATCTGCAATATTTGACCCCTTGTGACCCCACCTCATTGTTCTTTGATGTAATGTTTCCCTGACTGACCTGTTTGGACACCATTCACACCTTTGACTGCTGTGATTATCTCTCTGCCGAGGTGCGATAAATGGCAGTTGGAAAGGTTACCTGTAAACATCTGACATGATTCTCTGACTATATAAGCTATGTCTTTATGCATTTCTCCACTTCACCTGAAGAAGGAGCAGCGCTCCGAAAGCTTGTGATTTCAAATAAAGCTGTTGGACTATAACCTGGTGTTGTGTGATTTCTTACATTTGTCCACCCCAGTCCAACTCCGGCATCTCCACACCACATCTTTCTCTTATGCATGCTTCTATGAGGTGCTACCCCTGTGGCTTCAGCAGAGGTAGAGACAGCCTGCTCACTTCCCTGCTGCGACTGCAGGGAATCCCCTTCCCACCCAAATAGTTTTTTAAAATTAGTTTATGGGATTTGGGCGTCGCTGGCAACACCAGCATTTATTGCCCATCCCCAATTGCCCTTGAGAAGGTGGTGGTGAGCCGCCTTCTTGAATCGCTGCTGTCCATGTGGTGAAGGTACTCCCACAGTGCTGTTAGGGAGGGAGTTCCAGGATTTTGATCCAGCAACGACGAAGGATCGGCAATATACTTCTAAGTCAGGCATATGACTTGGCGGGGAACTTGGAGGTGGTGGTGTTCCCATGCGCTTGCTGCCCTTGTCCTTCTAGGTGGAAGAGGGTTTGGGAGGTGCTGCCGAAGAAGCCTTGTTGAGTTGCTGCAGTGCATCTTGTAAATGGTACACACTGCAGCCACGGTATGCCGGTGGTGGAGCGAGTGAATGTTTAAGGTGGTGGATGGGGTGCCAATCAAGCGGGCTGCGTTGTCCTGGATGGTGTCAAGCTTCTTGAGTGTTGTTGGAGCTGCACTCATCCAGGCAAGTGGAGCGTATTCCATCACACTCCTTACTTGTGCCTTGTAGATGGTGGAAAGGCTTTGGGGAGTCAGGAGGTGAGACACTCGCCGCAGAATACCTAGCCTCTGAGCTGCTCTTGTTGCCACAGTATTTATGTGGCTGGTCCAGTTAAGTTTCTGGTCAGTGGTGACCCCCAGGATGTTCATGGTCGGGGATTTGGCAATGGTAGTGTAGTTGAATGTCAAGGGAAGGTGGTTAGACTCTCGCTTGTTGGAGATAGTCATTGCCTGGCACTTCTGTGGCGCAAATGTTACCTGCCACTTATCAGCCCAAGCCTGAACGTCGTCCAGGTCTTGTTGCATGTGGGCATGGACTGCTTCATTATCTGAGGAGTCGTGAATGGCACTGAACACTGTGCAGTCATCAGCGAACAACCCCATTTCTGACCTTATGTTGGAGGGAAGGTCATTGATGAAGCAGCTGAAGATGGTTGGGCCTAGGACACTGTCCTGAGGAACTCCTGCAGTGATGTCCTGGGGCTGCGATGATTGACCTTCAACCACCACAACCATCTTCCTTTGTGCTAGGTATGACTTCAGCCAGTGGAGCATTTTCCCCCCGATTCCCATTGACTTCAGTTTTACTAGGGCTCCTTGACGCCACACTCGGTCAAATGCTGCCTTGATGTCAAGGGCAGTCACTCTCACCTCACCTCTGGAATTAAGCTCCTTTGTCCATGTTTGGACCAAGGCTACAATGAGGTCGGAAACCGAGTGGTCTTGGCAGAACCCAAACTGGGCATCCGTGAGCAGGTTATTGGTGAGTAAGTGCCGCTTGATAGCACTGTCGACGACACCTTCCATCACTTTGCTGATGATTGAGAGTAGACTGATGGGGTGGTAATTGGCCGGGTTGGATTTGTCCTGCTTTTTGTGGACAGGGCATACCTGGGTAGTTTTCCACATTGTCGGATAGATATCAGTGTTGTAGCTGTACTGGAACAGCTTGGCTAGAGGCTCGGCTAGTTCTGGAGCACAAGTCTTCAGCACAATAGCTGGGATATTGTCGGGGCCCATAGCCCAAATAGTGCCCAAACATCTAGGCTTCTGTTTGCAGCAATGCATTTCATAAACAAAACAATGCCTGCCTGAGTTTATTCTGTCCTTTTAAAATTAATATAGGTAGTGGGTAATTTTTCTAGCAACCAAATTTGCACATATAGTGGTCAATTCATTTCACTACTTTAATCATATCATCTGTGTCAAATCTTTGCGCACAGTCTCACTGGCGTCTATTTAACAACGATGGGAAATTTTTCAACATTTCTTGGGAACCATGTGACTTGGACTGCATTGACTGGAACAGATTATTGTGACCTCAAATACCACTGGAGACACAAGTCCCGATACATACGGGGCTGCGCGTTTAGAGCGGGGGAGGGAGGGGGGGGGCGGAAGAGTTATGGACGGGAAACCCAGTAGTACGGGTTTCTTGAACATCCTTTAAATTTTTTCTCCAGGTTTCTAGTCAGGCAGCCAGCCTGATTGAGAAAGCCTGCAGCAGAAGGACACAGCACAGGAGTAGGTAGGGAGATTGTGGTCGGGGGAGTCTAGTTGTGGGGGAGGGGTGGGTAGATGTCGCGGAATGGAGATGGCAGTCAGGGGAGAGAGATGGAGGTCAGGTGGGAGCAAAATGGTGGTCAGAGGGAGCAAGGAGCGAGATGGTGGTCAGGGAGCGAGATCATTGTCGGGGGGCGGGGGAAGAGATCACGGTGGAGTGGAGATGGTGGTCTGGGTTCCGATCGTGGGGGGGTGGAGCAAACAGATCACCAGGGGGAGTTAACAAGGTAGCTTGTTAGGCCAGGAGGAGACACTCCTGCTCCTCCTGACCCACAAGCAGTGCTGTAAAGGCACGTAACTTATGGATCCAGCCCTTCTCACATCTTTTACCTGCTGAGTTCCGAGGCTCTTAAAATTAAGGCACACAGCCTCCTTAAAAGGTTTCAATGACTGACCTGCCTCCTGAGAGCGGATTGGTCACGCGCCCCGTCCCGCCTCCGTTAAAACCGCAAGTGGGTGGGTTTGTGGCCGATTACGATCCTGTTTCAGATTTTTTACTTTTTAACCTCCCACTCGACCCAATCCCACCTGTTTTTGGGGGTTAAAATTACCTCCTCAATGTATGGGTCATAGATGGACCTGTGGCCATTGTTGCAAAAAGACTTTGCTCAAGAACTTTGCAACTAAACTACCAGAGACACAACAGCCCAGATTTTGCAGTCAGCGGTGAACAAACGCCGTTCATTACACTTACACTTGCCCACAGACTTTCTATGGGCTTTTGCACTAGAACTTGCGGTGATTAGAATTCCAAAGCAGCGCAGTTCCCTTTACAGGGGAACTGGGACCTGTGTGAACTGTGTATCTCCTTAACCAATCAGACTGAAGAATCCTTACTGAGGCACGCAGAGTCTGAACCAGGAAGTGTAAGTTAGAATAGTTAATTCAATGTCAAATCATGTACAGAAAGCGAAAAAAGAGAGGGAATTAAAGATGGGATTAAGAAAGCGAGATTAAAGAGAAAGAAAAAGTTAAGAAATTAATTTAAATGTTTTAAGTTTTTAAAATCTCCAACAATTAAAATCTGAAGGAAAGAGAGTCCACACTTTTAAAAGTTAATTTTCAGTGCCGGTGAGGTTGTTTGGCAGTAATTTAAAGTTGTCACACTGTTAACTTAGACTGGAATGGACAAGCCCTAAATTTTTCTGGCTTGTTTAGTGGGTATCTACCTCATAAGTACCGCAACTACACGCCTTCCATGTTCACACGCTGATAGCTGCACCGTTATTTTTACCACTAAATCCAGGCCAATGTCTGGGACCTAGATAACCATGCGGTTTGAGACCACTGGAGGCAATGTCTGGTTGTTGCACACGTTACAAAGGGACTTTGCACAACTTACAAAAGGAATTTGCAACAAGACATGTAAATCAATTGATGCCTGCCTGTATCAGAAAGACATAAAAAGGCTCTTGTCTGGACTCTCAGCACTACAGTCGGTGGGGAAGACAGAAGACTCATCTCGGAGGAGGGCCAAGAAAGAAAGAGCTCAAGCGCCACGGAACTGACCACTCCACTGCCTTGATGCAGAACTCTCAAAGGAACAGGTTGTATGTTCTATTTTTATGAAATAAAACAGCAATTTAGTTTACCAATCTGTTGTGTTGTATTATTTGGCTCTCTATCGCTTGGTTCCATAGATCCCGGTGGAATACTATTCCTACAACATAAACATTACTTGAGGTTCTTTTATACAAAGAGTTTGGCTTTACTGAATTCTAACCAAAATAATCTTTGATAAAAAACAAGCATAAAATTTTCAGACATAAAAGCATGTACCCTAAACCCGATAGGAGACCACTTAGACCTACAGACTGATATGAATTCCAAGTTAACTATACTAAGATAAAGTAACTTTGTTTAATTTTATATTTTGATTCTGGGAAGGATTCTGGACAATCTCAGCATAGATTGGTTTTAGATTAATTTCTTCCAGACTAAAATAACTTGTGGCAGTATTTTCAAGACTCTATATTTATTTCCCTTTTTTTTTAGTGTGCATAATTAAATTCCATTGGGGAGGGACATGATTTGATAAGGGCAACTCTCAGAATTCACATAATTAAGCTAATCAGTAACTTACTGGGGTCGAAATTAACCCCAGGTAGGTTTCGGGTGGGCAGGCGCAAACTACGTTTGGTGCAGAAAATTTCAGGCCCGGAGTATTTTAACTCCCAGGCTTCATTTAAATCTGACAAGTGGTTTTCCCACCCGATTTGTAGATGAACGGAAAACTGCCTACTTCTTTAGCACAATTTTTGGCGGGCCCTCCAGAGGCCTAATTAAAGTGGGAATACATCTCTTATTTGAATGAAGGTGTCATTCACTTCTAAATGGTTCTGTCTTGAAACTGTTTGAAAGGAGTAGTGGGAAGAATGAATCGCAGGTAAGCCCCCAGATTCTCAAAAGCCACCCGAGGTGCTGTTAGAAGTGGTGAGGGTGAGGAGGGAAACTCTGTATCCCAGCAGTGGAAGCAGGGTTCCCAAATATGATGTTCACCAGACATGGAGAGAGGTGGCAGAGGTTATAAGCTTCAGGAGTGTAACCCCCAGGACCTGGATCCAGTGCTAGAAGCACTTCAATTACCTCACAAGAGTAGCAATGGTGAATAAAGCTTTTAATTTCTCCATCTCTCTCAAAAACACATGGCAGCAGTCCTTCACCCTCTCATAGAAACATAGAAGATAGGAGCAGGAGTAGGCCATTCGGCTCCTCGAGCCTGCTCCGCCATTCAATGCGATCATGGCTGATCATCCAAGTTCAGTACCCGGTACCTGCTTTCTCCCCATACTCCTTGATTCCTTTAGCCTTAAGAAATATATCCAACTCCTTCTTGAATATATTTAATGAATTGGCCTCTACTGCCTTCTGTGGTAGAGAATTCCACAGGTTCACCACTCTCTGGGTGAAGAAATTCCTCCTCATTTCTGTCCTAAAAGGCCTACCCCTTATCCTTAGACTATGACCCCTGGTTCTGGATTCCCCGACCATCGGGAGCATCCTCCCTGCATCTAGTCTGTCCAGTCCTGCCAGAATTTTATAAGTTTCAATGAGATCCCCTCTCATTCTTCCAAACTCCAGCGAGTACAAGCCCAATCGACTCAATCTCTCCTCATACGTCATTCCTACCATCCCAGGTATCAGCCTGGTGAATCTTCGCTGAACTCCTTCCATGGCAAGAATATCCTTCCTCAGATAAGGTGACCAAAACGGCACACAATACTCAAGATGTGGTCTCACCAATGCCCTGTACAACTGTAGCAAGACATCCTTGTTCCTGTACTCAAACCCTCTCGCTATGAAGGCCAACATACCATTTGCCTTCTTAACCGCCTGCTGCACCTGCATGCTTACCTTCAGCGACTGGTGCACAAGGACACCCAGGTCTCGTTGCACTTCCCCTTCTCCCAATCTATTGCCATTCAGATAATAATCTCTCCTTTGGCATTCAAAACTATTCTCCCCCCATCACTTCCGTCACCACCCATCACAAGTGCGCACTACACCATCTCTCGCAATCATTCCAAACACACACTCACTTCTTCCTTCCTCCCTCAACATGCAGCCTCACATGGTAGCTTTTGTAGAATTAGCAGCTGCTCTCATTACTCCTTCCTTACTGCACACTTCAGCCACTTGCTTTCCATTCAGCTCCTTCCCACCCTGCTTGTATCTTACTTCTTCTCTCTCTGAGCATGTGCAATGCAAGCAGAAGCCCACACATGTACACTCTCTTTTGTGGGAGGCACTGGCCCTCTCTCTCTGCAGGAGAAAATAGCAAACAACACCATGGAGAGGAGTAAGACTGATGGAGGACCAGCAAACCACTTGGTCACATCAGAGATAGAGCAGCACGTTCTTGAAATAAGTGGCCTACAAGAGCTGTGCACATCGGGGCTTTTGAGGCTGGGGCATATCTGAACAGCTTCTCTGACTATTACTTGTACCTCTTCATGAAGCACAGAAAAACACACATTCAGCCAATTTGACTACATCAAGCTGCCTTGTGATGTGTGTCACCTACAACTGCCCAGCCTCTCAGAACCATCCTAACTATTGTCCTTTTTCTCTTTCTTCCATGTCCTTCTCAACAGCAAGACCATGAAGACACATCAGAGGAACAAAATCCTCCTGAGTATGCAGTGTCACGCATATCAAAGCACTAGCACAGAGATTGGCACCCCAAGTGGGATAGAGAGTGAGTTAAAGGAGTCTGCACATGGTGATGCACCCAGCATGAATAAGCAGGAATTATAGTGGTGGCAGGGACAGCCCAGGAGACAGCTCACCAGAGGGCAAGGGCTTCTCCCAGCTCTGCTGAGGACAGAAATGCGGACTTCACGGGCCCAGCTATGAATAGAAAACAACTTGCCTCACAAAAGCAGTTATACCAGGTATTGGAAGGTTTGCACCATGGCTGAGAGTATGGAGGAGTTTGCTTCCAGCTTGTGTGGCATCACCTCGCATGTGTGGCATCACCTTGTGTCAGCCGTGGCTCAGTGCGTAGCACTCTCACCTCTGAGTCAGAAGGTTGTGGGTTCAAGTCCCACTCCAGAATCTTGAGCACAAAAATCTAGGCTGACACTCCAGTGCAGTACTGAGGGAGTGCTGCACTGTTGGAGGTGCTGTCTTTCAGATGAGAGGTTAAACCGAGGTCTCATCTGCTCTCTCAGGTAGACATAAAAGATCCCATGGCACTATTTCGAAGAAGAGCAAGGGAGTTATCCCCGATGTCCTCCAAAAGTAAAGTGCTTTGAGACGTCTGGTGGTCATGAAATGCAAGTCTTTCTTTTCTTTCTTTATGGAATCATCCCCCTGCAGTCTACCTTGGAGCGTGTGGCCAGTTCCAAGGACATTTCAGCTGGACCCTCATAACAGGAGTCGATGTTAGCAGATTTGGTTGAAGCTTAAATGGCTACCATCCAGACTCTTCCTTGGAGACTGGTGGACTGAATAGATAGGGGCTTTCAAGGCGTTACTAATCTTCTGCAGTCTGCTCTCTCGCAAATCAGTGAGACTGATGCTACATCTGTGTGGTGCTTCACCTGGATGCCAGAGTGATGGCGTAGTTGCTCATTCATTTAACCTGGCGTCATCAAAATACTGCTCACCTCACCATCTCCCGAGCAGCAGAAAAAAAGAAATGCATTAGCTATAATGCTCAAAGTTCAGTTTGGCTGGTCAAAAACAGCATGAAAAATCCAAAAATCACAAATCAAACTAACATGTTTAAGTGGAGCAGCTACAACTCATACAAGCTAAAAGAAACTAAGTGGAATGTTTTTATAGATAAGAGATATCAGCTTCTTTACTGGGATTTGTCAAATACCAGACAGTTAGTAGTTGATTGACTATCAAAAGGGATTTCACTTCCTCACTACATTTTCCCTAGAAGGGTGCCATAAATTTCTTGATGCTATAATTTATTCTGAGCTTTCCATATGCATGGAAACTGTTATTCAAAAATTCAAACCACTGGGAAGCTCTTGGTCAGCTCTGGAAAAAAGTGATTAGATATTACAGAAGAATGTTAATTTGACTAAACATAGATACTTATATGTCAGAAATTGCCTGCCTGGGATAATTATTGAGTTGCTTTTGAATGTCTGTATTCAAATATCAATTTTCAGAGTCAGAGTCTAATCTTGTAGTTAGGTTTCCAAAACAAATACACTTAGGCCTAGAAATTCAGTATAGCCACTTTTGGGGCGGTAAAGTCGGGCGGGCGCTAAAGTTTGCGCCCGCCGGAAAGTGGAGGCCACTTCGCCGATATTCAGTAGCTTTGGCCAAGGAGTTTGCTCGAGCGCTAAAACTGGCGTTGCACCCCTATCTTTAGGCGCTAAGCCGGCGGTGCAGACTGATACCGCCGAGGCCGGGCGCAGTGCAGGTGCAGTCATGTTTTGATTGACAGCAGACACCCTGGCGCCGGCCAGCTCTTAAAGGGGGAAGGGTCGACTTGGTCTGCTGCCATGCCCTGGATACTGCAGCCCTCCAGCTAGGCCTAAACACTGCTGCTGGAGAGAAATAGCGCCAGCAACGATGCAGAGGGCCCGTGAGCGAGCGCAGCGCTTCTCTGCCCATGATTTGAAGGTGCTGCTTAGGGGTTTGGAGAAGAGAAGAGATATCTTGTGCCCGGACAGTGGCAAGAAGGCTCCCAAGAGGCTGTACAGGAGAGCCTGGAGGGAAATCGCCCAGAGGGTCACAGCCAACAGCGATGTCCCCAGGACTGGTGACCAATGCCGGAAAAAGTTTAATGACCTCACTCGGTTGGTCAGGGTGAGTACCCTTTCCATTGTCCTCCTCATCCTTGCATGTGCACCTCACATTATGGGCAAAGGGACCTCAAAGGCCTAATGGCCAGCCCTCCTCCAGCAGCTATGGCACTGGCATGAACATCAGTAGCACTTTCTGCACTTTACACACTGGCCAAGCTATTCGACCATGGGAGGCAGTGCACACAACAACAGGGCACCACACTGGCCAAGCTATTCGACCATGGGAGGCAGTGCACACAACAACAGGGCACCATACTGTACTTAGAGGCCGTCCTTTCTCTTGCAGGCCAAGCTGGCCCAGAATCTGAAGAGCCGGACTGTCACCGGGGGAGGCCGTGCCCAGTTCCAGGAGCTCAGTGACCTGGAGGAGCGCGTGGGTCGACTCATGGGTGCCCGGGTGATTGGCCCCATTGCAATTGGAGATGCCGACCCTGTGCTGGGCCCCAATGGTAAGGACATGAGCGTTTGGACCTCTCTCGTTCCCCTTGCGCTTCAGATCTACATCCTTTGCCACTGTCCGACCAATGCGCATAATGCCACCACTCATGCCTCCCTCGCTGACGCCCTGTCCTCACTCTAAAGCTACTCTTGTGCCTTCCTGCTTTCAGCTGGTGAGGAGGAGGTCCCTGAGGCTGCGAGTGTCAGTCCCTCGGAAGAGGAGGACGACGAGGAGCAAGAGGAAGGCGGCACATCGGGGGAACCTTCATCCGCGCCAGGGGATGGCAATGGAGGGGACACGTCTTGCCTGGAGGAGAGCCAGGGGGAAGTGTTGCAGGGGGGTGTAGCTCCTGTGCCCAGTGGCGTCCAGCCACGCGGGAAGGGTCGGGCAGCACGGCTGCCTTCTCCCCAGAGGGGGGAAGTGTTGCAGGGGAGTGTAGCTCCTGTGCCCAGTGGCATCCTGCCACGCGGGAAGGGTCGGCCAGTTCGGCGGCCTTCTCCCCAGGGGGGGGAAGTGTTGCAGGGGAGTGCAGTTGCTGGGCCCAGTGGCGTCCAGCCACGCGGGAAGGGTCGGGCAGCTCGGCGGCCTTCTCCCCAGAGGGAGAGTCCGGCCTCCAGTCCTCGCCCAGGAGGTGCGCCTCCTTGATCAAATGTCCGCGGACTCGGATCGTCGGCACACCGAGTTCATGGGGGTTGTGGGACGGTTGCCTGAGGCCATTGAGTCCCTGGCTCATAGTGTGGCCGATTTCGGGGCCTCACAGGCCAGGGGTTTAGAAGAACTTGCGGCAGCACAGGCCAGGGGTCACGAACAATTCGGGGCAGCACAGGCCAGGGGTCACGAAGAATTCAGGGCATCACAGGACGCGAGTCGGGCCGATTTCAGGGTAGCACAGGCAGCGAGTGCAGAGTTGATGAGTGGTGCCGTGCAGTCACTGGCTGGTCTGATGCGGGCACAGACCAGGGCAGTACGGGCACTCACTGCTGCCACACTCGCTGTGTCACGCACGCATCGCCAGGGCACCCGCTGCGCTGCTGCAGCACAGCGGTCTGGGCTTCACCAGATTGCTGCGCTTGCTGCAGTGCCAGCCCGGCCGACTGCCAGTGTCTCTGGCGACCAGCGAGCGCCTGGCATCAGCCAGCTTGCCCCCATTGCTGCAGCCGCCACTGTCACTCCCCCAGCAAAGCTGCGACGAGCTGCTGGAGAGACTGATGCTGCCCAGCCACAGCTGCAGCAGTCAGCAGCCGGCCCCTCCAGGGCCGGATCTCGTCTAGGCCGACCCCCAAGGGCATCTGCTGTCACGCATTGTGCCCCTCAGGAGCCTTCCCCCAGCCTTGCAACACCCACAGGGCCCAGGTTGAGGCGGAGCAGCAGGTCGGCCAGGGGCCGGAAAAGCCTGGACAAGGACTCGCCCTCTCGGCACACAAAGTAGAGTGTGTTGCCAAATGTTTTTTTATATGGGGGTGTTTGTGTTCTCTATGGGGGCGGGTTTATTTTGGTAAGGCCGAAGATGAAGGCAAATGTTTTTTTATATGGGGGTGTTTGTGTTCTCTATGGGGGGGTTTGTCTTGGTAAGGCCGAGGATGAAGGCCATTTGGATGGACAAGTTTTGTTATTCCTCCCCAGGTTGTGGGAGTGAGATATGTTTTTGACTGTTTTTTGGGAGTCTTGTCTGTTTTTGGGTTTCATGTGGGAAGGGCCCCGAGTTTGTTCAATAAAGCTTTTTATTTATTCAGCTTGTCCATGTGTGATGTTTCAAGTGGTTGTTGCGTTAACCGGCTGAGGGCTTGCGGAGCGGCTGCATTCAGGTGCGTTCATTGCCACAAGCCATTCCCTGACAGGGGGCCTAGAAGTGTCGTTCAATAAGCCGCCGACGGACGGCCCTTGGACCTTGTGGCTCCCTCCTGGGCTGGTACTCCTCCTCCTCCTCCTGCTCGTCCTCCTGAGGTGTTGGTCCAACGTGAGGTGGCAGTGCCTGAGTCCTGCGGATAGCCAGGTTGTGCAGCATGCAGCAAACGACGACGAACTGGGAGATTCTATCCGGCGAATACTGTAGAGATCCGCCGGAACGATCCAGGCAGCGGAACCGTTGCTTGAGGACGCCAATCGTTTGCTCTATGATGTTCCTTGTGGCTTAATGGCTTTCGTTGTATGCCTCCTCAGCAGGGGTCCTGGGCGCGCGGTCATGAGCCATGTACACAAAGGATAGCCTTTGTCCCCGATAAGCCATCCTCTTGGGGGAGGCTGTGCCTGGAACATGTCAGCCACAGTAGTCTGGCGCAGGATAAATGCATCGTGGCTGCTTCCTGGAAAGCGGGCATTGACAGCTAGGATGCGCTGCCTGTGGTCACACACCAGCTGTACATTGAGGGAATGGTAGCCCTTCCGGTTGCGGCAATCCTCGGCATTGTCGATAGGTGCCTGCATAGCCACATGCGTGCAGTCAATGGCGCCCTGCACCATGGGGAAGTCGGCGATCCTCGCAAATCCGACTGCACGCTGCTCCTGCCTCTCTAGGGTCATGGGGAAGGAGATGAATTGGTGTCTCCTTGCGAAAAGGGCATCGGTGACCTGCCGGATGCAGCGATGCACGGCGAACTGGGAGATGTTCGCTATGTCCCCAGCAGCGGCTTGGAAGGAGCCGCTTGCATAAAAGTTCAGAGCCACCGTGACCTTCACTTCCACCGACAGAGACGTCCTGCACATCAGCTGTGGACGCAGATCTCTGTGAAGCAGCTGGCAGATCTCTGCAACCACCTCCCTTCTGAAGCGCAGCCTCTTAACACACTGCGCGGCAGTCATGGTGAGATAGGACACCTGCTGGCGGTATTCCCTGAGTGGGTAAGGCCTACGTTGCCAACGCCTGATGGCCCCTCTGCGTCTAGGCATGGCTGCCCCTCTCACACAGCGTCTGCGAGCCCTTCGCACATAATGCTGGAACTGAGGGTTGGAACCCCATGCAGCCCCCATAATATACTTGCAAACAGTGAAATCACAATGAGACAAATTTGCAAGCTCTGGCCAGAAGCCAAAAATACCTCTCCTATGTTGGCCCAATTCAGTAAGGTCTCTTCCTTGGTCTCTGTCCAGAAATCCGTAGCACTAAAGTCATTGCAGCAAAATGGCTGGCCTTTATAGTTCAGTGTAAGTGCCCTTTAATTAGCACTCCCCGAGGCCCGCAGGGCCTCTGCTGCGTTCCACTTCACAGTTCTTAACAGCGCCACGCCCACATTGGGCGGGCGCCACTGAAGTTCCGGTTTGGGGCACACAAACGGCGTTGCACGACGAAATGACGTCATAAGCTGCGCGCGCAGCTGAGCGCGCGCAAACACTTTGCGCCGGCGCTAAATGTCAACTGAAGTTGGGCGTAGGCGCAGATCGGTCTGCGCCCGGACGCTAAGTGCCTAGCGCTCGAAATCTACCCCTCTTATGGCGCTAACGGCTGGCGAACGCAACTGAATTTCTAGGCCTTACTGTTTTTAATAGTATTTTAAGGAACAAATTGAATTCTGACTGATATGTCAATGTCTCCACTGCAGGCTTGAAATGAGCATAAAAGTTAAATGAGGTGTGTGCCTTTGAGAAATGGCAGAGTTGCAAAAAATTATCTATGTTTACATTTGTTTTATTTATTTCTGCCTTGCTTTTGATTTTTTTGAGGATTTTTGTTTAAACTCTTGAGTGTTGATGGGATCAACAAGGGAATTCTGTTGGAGGAATCACTGGGTCTAAGACGATGAGGGAGTTCAATTGGGCTTGATCAAACAGATGAGCTTAATTACATATGCATGCTTGGGGCCCTATTCGCTTCACCAGCACAATATTTTTCAGGCCCTTGTTCCAATATTTTCACATTTCATTTGCAACTTATTAATTCCAGCTTTTCAAATTCAGTGCGATTATGCATGCACAATCAATCCCAATCTTTGCTACCTTAGAGTCATAGAGTAATACAGCACGGATAGAGGCCCTTCGGCCCATCGTGTCCGCGCCGGCCATCAAGCCCTGTCTAATCTAATCCCATATTCCAGCATTTGGCCCGTAGCCTTGTATGCTATGGCATTTCAAGTGCACATCCAAATGCTTCTTAAATGTTGTGAGGGTTTCTGCCTCCACAACCCTTTCAGGCAGTGAGTTCCAGACTCCAACCACCCTCTGGGTGAAAAAGTTCTTTCTCAAATCCCCTCTAAACCTCCCGCCCTTTACCTTGAATCTATGCCCCCTAGTTATCGACCCCTCTACTAAGGGAAAAAGCTCCTCAGCATCCATCCTATCTATGCCCCTCATAATTTTGTACACCTCAATCATGTCCCCCCTCAGCCTCCTCAGCTCCAAGGAAAACAAACCCAACCTGCCCAGTCTCTCTTCATAGCTGAAGCGCTCCAGCCCTGGTAACATCCTGGTGAACCTCCTCTGCACCCTCTCTAACACGATCACATCCTTCCTGTAGTGTGGCGACCAGAACTGCACACAATATTCCAGCTGTGGCCTAACCAGTGTTTTATACAGCTCCATCATAACCTCCTTGCTCTTATATTCAATGCCTCGGCTAATGAAGGCAAGTATCCCATATGCCTTTTTTACCACCTTATCCACCTGTTCCGCCGCCTTCAGGGATCTGTGTACTTGCACACCCAGATCCCTCTGACCCTCCGTCTTGCCTAGGGTCTTTCCATTCATTGTGTATTCCTTTGCCTTGTTAGTCCCCCCAAAGTGCATCACCTCGCACTTTTCCGGGTTAAATTCCATTTGCCACTGTTCCGCCCATCTGACCAATCCATCTATATCGTCCTGCAGACTGAGGCTACCCTCCTCGCTATTTACCACCCTACCAATTTTTGTATCATCCGCGAACTTACTGATCATACCCTTTACATTCATATCCAAGTCATTAATGTAGACCACAAACAGCAAGGGACCCAGCACCGATCCCTGTGGTACCCCACTGGCCACAGGCTTCCAGTCACAAAAACAACCTTCGACCATCACCCTCTGCCTTCTGCCACTAAGCCAGTTTTGTATCCAATGTGCCAAGGCACCCTGGATTCCATGGGCTCTTACCTTCTTGACCAGTCTCCTGTGCGGGACTTTATCGAAGGCCTTACTGAAATCCATGTATACCACATCCACTGCGTTACCCTCATCCACACACCTAGTCACCCCCTCAAAAAATTCAATCAAATTAGTCAGACATGATCTTCCCTTGACAAAGCCATGTTGACTATCCCTGATTAATCCTTGCCTCTCCAAGTGGAGACAAATTTTGTCCCTCAGGATTTTTTCCAATAATTTTCCTACCACTGATGTTAGGCTCACTGGCCTGTAGTTCCCCGGTTTTTCCCTACTTCCCTTCTTGAATAATGGTACTACATTAGCGGTTCTCCAGTCCTCTGGCACATCCCCTGTGGCCAGAGAGGTCCTGAATATATGTGTTAGAGCCCCCGCAATCTCCTCCTTTGCCTCACACAGCAGCCTGGGATACATTTCATCGGGGCCTGGGGATTTATCCATTTTTAGGCCAGCTAAAACCGCCAATACCTCCCCCCGCTCGATGTTAATATGTTCGAGCATATCACAGTCCCCCCGCCCTATTTCTATGTCTACATCGTCCTTCTCCATAGTGAAAACAGACGCAAAAAATTCATTCAGAACCCCTCCTACATCT
This sequence comes from Somniosus microcephalus, assembly GCF_052327205.1. Classification (NCBI taxonomy): domain Eukaryota; kingdom Metazoa; phylum Chordata; class Chondrichthyes; order Squaliformes; family Somniosidae; genus Somniosus; species Somniosus microcephalus. The sequence goes on from NC_141003.1 coordinate 58,028,873, forward strand.
TCCGGCTCCACACACAGATTGCCACTTTTGTCCCTAATGGGCCCTATTTTTTCCCTAGTTATCCTCTTACCCTTAATATACTTATAAAACATCTTCGGATTTTCCTTTATTTTGCTTGCCAGTGTTATTTCATGGCCCCTCCTTGATCTCCTAATTTCTTTTTTAAGTATCCCCCTGCACTTTTTGTACTCCTCTAGGGCTTCCTCCGTCTTTAGCCTTTTGTATCTACCAAAAGCCCTCCTTTTTTTCCTAATCCATTCCCGTATATCCCCTGACATCCAAGGTTCCCTGTGGTTTTTGGAACCACCCTTGACCTTTACGGGAACATGTTGCCATTGTATGATCTCAATCTCCCTTCTGAAAGCCTCCCATTGCTCCGATGCGGATTTTCCTACAAGTAGCTGATCCCAGTCCATTTTGGCCAGATCCTGCCTTATCCTATTAAAATCGGCCTTCCCCCAATTTAGAACCTTTATTTCCGGCCCATCCCTGTCCTTTTCCATGGCCACCTTAAATCTTACCATATTATGGTCACTATCACCAAAGTGCTCACCTACTAGCACTTCTTCCACTTGGCCGGCCACATTCCCTAGAATTAGGTCCAGTACCGCCCCCTCTCTTGTAGGACTTTCTACATGCTGGCTCAAAAAGCTCTCCTGGATGCACTTTAAGAATTCTACACCCTCTGAGCCTTTCACACTCTGACTATCCCAGTTAATATTGGGGAAGTTGAAATCCCCCATTATTATTACCCTATTATTTGCACATTTCTCTGAGATTTGCCTACATATCTGTTCCTCTATCTCCCCCTGACTGTTTGGAGGCCTATAGTACACTCCCAGCAAAGTGCTTGCTCCCTTTTTGTTTTTAAGCTCCACCCATATGGCCTCATTGGAGGACCCTGCTAATATATCATCCCTCCTTACTGCAGTAATTGACTCCTTAATTAATATTGCGACACCCCCTCCTCTTATACCTCCCCCTCTGTCTCGCCTGAAGATTCTGTACCCCGGAATATTGAGCTGCCAGTCTTGCCCTTCCCTCAACCATGTCTCCGTGATAGCAACAATATCATACTCCCATGTGTTTATCAACACCTTCAGTTCATCCACCTTATTCGCAAGACTCCTTGCATTAAAATAGATGCCATCCAGCCTTGCCCTTATATATTTGCCCTGTCTACCAAGCTGACTTGTTTTTTTCTCTATAATTGGCAGCACATCCCCCCCTATTTCAGCTCCCCTCTGTATCCCATCCCCCTGCCAAGTTAGTTTAAACCCCCCCCAACAGTGCTAGCAAACCTCCCCGCAAGGATATTTGTCCCGCTCTGGTTCAGGTGTAACCCGTCCGACTTGTACAAGTCCCACCTTTCCCAGAAGCAGGCCCAGTGATCCAGGAAAGTAAAACCCTCCCCCCTACACCAACTCTTTAGCCACGCATTCATCTGCTCTATCCTCCCATTCCTATACTTACTAGCACGTGGCACTGGGAGTAATCCAGAGATTACAACCTTTGAGGTCCTGCTCTTTAATCTGTTACCTAGCTCCCTAAATTCTTGATGCAGGACCTCATCCCTCTTTTTACCTATGTCGTTGGTACCAATGTGGACCACGACCATTGCCTGTTCACCCTCCCCCTCCAGAATGCCCTGCAGCCGCTGTCACTACAGTCCTAAAAAAAGAAAAATCCCAGATGTAGAGACTGAAGAACCCAGTATTCAATGTTAAAAATGTAATTTAAAAAAATGAACTGAGAATCAACAATCAATAAAAGAATGCTGTTGATAATTTATAAAATACTAGTTGATCTCCAGTATACTGCTCATGGAGAAAAAACAAAAAGTATGTCTCTTTCTCTTTGTGTTGTGTCTTTTCTTAACATTGCTGCCTGTTTGTCTTATTTTATCTATTCCGTTCCACTTCATATCTCTGATTTTGCGAGTCCAGCAAAATCAGGACTACAGTCGCCATATGCAGATACACTTACTCATGAAAGCAGGAAGAGCTGGCCTCACTGAATTTTGTGGGGCATGCTCCTCCCCTTCATTTAAGTAGGCTCCCAGCACTTGGAATACCTAAGCAGGAAGACTGGCCTGAAAAATGGTTGGCTGTATGTCAATAAAAATTGGACGAGCCAACAGCTCTTAAACAGCTGCTGCTTGCCCTGAGAGAGAGTTGTCTGCAATTATTCTGCTGGAGATTGAAAGGACAAAGTTGGCAGTATTGTATGCTATGTGGATGGCGCCAAAGTTGTAATTTCTCATTAGTAATGAGTAATTGGAGGTGTTGCTACAGGAATTGCAGCTGTGAACACAGAGCTGGATGAATTTGCTAAACGGAGTGGCTTGTTAAACAGAGTGGCGATGGGAATTTGGTGAGTGTGGTAAATAGTGGATGAGTAGTACAGATAGTGTGTTATCAAACTGAAATTTAACCTAATTTTCTTAATTTAAAACTGCAAGTCAGTGGTAGTTAAGTGGGTCCCTGGCTAGGTGTTAATTATTGTGGCTGGTAGTTGACCAGTTGTAACTAGAGTGTTTCTAAAAGGTGTATATAAGAGGGATATCTGCTGAAGCACAGAGCTGGGTGAATCTACGAAACAGAGTGGCGATGGGAATTTGGTGAGAGTGGGAAGGAGATGCTAAGTAATTTAAACCAAGGGACAACAGTAAATAATCAGTCATTAATTAGATCTAAGGGAACAAGATTAAAATTAACTAAGAGGATACCAACATTAAAGGGATCCGAATTGCATTAAATAAAAATCTGGTATACCAAAATAATGAAATAATAACTAGGAGTAAGGAGATACTAAACTAAAAACATATATATAACATCAGTAGATAGACTTTTGAGCAAAGTGATGGGACAGCTGAGACCTGTTGCCTGCAATTCCTGTGCCATTTGGGAACTCCAGGATGCTTCATGTGTCCTGGATAACAGCATGTGCAGGAAGTGCCTCCAGCTGCTTAAACTCAAGCTCAGGCTTTCTGAGTTTGAGGAGCGTTTAGCGTTATGGCAGGGCATATGGGAGGCTGAGAATTTCCTGGAGTGCACATTTCAGGAGGTGGTCATCCCGCAGATACAGACAGTTCAGGAGGATAGTAAATGGGTGGCCATCCGGCAGGGTAGGAAGAGGCAAGCAATGCAGGAATCCTCTGGGAATATGGCACTCTTAATGTGAGGGTGACAGTACATCGGGGGAAGTGCAGACTAGAGCACATCAATGGCACTGTAGGGCAAATGACTGTATGGGGGGCAAAGTGCAGAAATGCAGTGGTCGTAGGAGATTAGATGGTCGGGGGATAGACAGACATTTTTACAACCGCCAACGTGAATTTCGGATGGTGTGTTGCCTCCCTGGTTCCAGGGTAAAGAACATCAGTGAAAAAATGCAGAACATTTTGTGGGGAGAAGGGGATCAGCCAGAAGTCATGGTCCATGCTGGAACCAATGACGTAGATAGGAAAAGGGTTGAGGTCCTACAGACAGAGTTTCAGGAGCTAGGGAGGAAATTAAAGAGCAGGGCCTCAAAGGTAGTAATCTCTGGATGACATCCAATGCCACGTGCTAGTGAGTAGGAGCAGAAAGATAAGACAGGCTAATGTGTGGCTGGGGAAATGGTGCAGGAGGGAGGGTTTCAGATTCCTGAGGCATTGGGACCGGTTTTGGGGCAAGAGGGACCTGTTCAAGATCGACGGGTTGCACTTCAACAACACTAATGTCCTTACAGGGAGGTTAACTGGTGCTGTGGGGGAGGGTTTAAATTAATTTGGGAGAGGCACCAGAATGAAGCATTAGAGAGGAGATATAAAGTGCACAGAGGACTGGGAGAGACAAACAGTATTTGAATAAAAAGTAGTTCAGAAATTGGAGGGATCAGACAGGGGAAATGCGAGGCAGATTAAGATGGGTTTAGAGTGCATGTGCATCAATGCTTGGAGCATGGTAAATAAGGTTGGTGAGCTGCTGGCTCAAGTAGCCACATGGGATTATGATATCGTGGCAATAACAGAGACCTGGCTCAAACAAGTTGAGGAATGGGAACTTAATATCCCTGGCTACAGAGTATTCAGGAAAGACTGGGAAGGGTCAAAGATACTGGGGGGAATTTTTCGGGGGGTCAGCGGGCGTGTCTGGTGGCAGGTCGGGTGTGAAAAAACATTTTTTGACAGCGGGTCGGGAACCCGCTGTCAACCCACTACCATGCAAATTTCCCAGATGTCGGGTCTGCTAACACTGAACAGACCCAACACACCGTAGTGGGGGAGGCAATTTGGATCATTATGACCTTGTTAAGAACCACTTAAAAAGTATTTTGAGCTCACCTTTAATTTTAAGAGGTCACCCACGGGGTCCACACTGCTTGGGGATCATGTCAGATAAGGAGGTCGGGAGATGTGTTACCATGAAATGATCTCTTTACTTGACAGTTGCAAATGTGCTATAAAAGCTTCCATCTCACAGCTGTTCACTTTCCAAGCCCAGAAGCTGTTGCTTACTGCATTTGGAAGACAGATTGAGCTGTATGCAGGTTGCAAGTGTTTGGAGTAAACTCTGTATCCAGTTTCACCTCATTGGAACAACCTCTCTCATCACTGACAGATCGCTTCTGTCATCTCAAGTTCACCTGCCATCTATTACATCAGCATCGGTGCCCTTGAAATGATCTCACCTTGGTCCTCAGAATCCCACCACGATCAGCCCCAACACCAGCAGCACCAGGCACACCAGCAGCACCAACAACAACACCAACCTTCTCCACAATCAACTGGTGCTGCACCGGACACAGGGCATCAGCACCTGACCACATTGCTGCCTGGGATGCCAGGGATGGCCTCACCATAGCCAGATTTACATCAATTGACGCTTTACACCCTGGCTGCCACATGATGCGCCAGGGTGGCACCACCCCACAACAACACCATAAAGCATTCCTACAATGCCCAAGCCATTCCTTTCACACTCATGACCATTGCGGGGGGTAACGTTATGTCTCACCATTCATTGCAACTCACTAAGCCACTTCCAAAGGTGCACACAAATCTGTCTAAGAACGCAAAATGTTGAAAATAAAGATTTCAATGTTTGACAGCACATTAACAGAAACTTCACATGAACATTGGCTAAAACACACAAGTGGCTACCCTTGTCTGTTGTTAGTTGGCATGATTGGACTAGGTTGAGGGTGAGTGTGAGGGGTGCCTAGTGAGATGGGGAAGTGATAATGTCGATAGAGAGGGATGGGTGGAGGTGCAAGGTAAGCTGGTGTGCGTAAGGATGTGCAGGAGTAGGGTAAGGAAGGCAGAGTGTTGGGGATATGATGAGTGTCACAGCAGGATGAGGTTGAGTATGGCTTTGCAGTAACATTTCGTGATCTACTGAGATCATTGAAAGGTTTGCGCCACGGCGGCCTGGTCCTCCTGCGTTGATCTCCTAGGGAGGTCTCTTCCGCCCATTGAAAGGGAAGAGGACCTCCTTGCATGCTGTGACTCCCTCCATAAACATATGGAGGGAGTCATGGAAGAGCCTGGGTGCAGCCCTGCACCTCTGTGCAGTGCTCGTCAGTGTTTGATACACCTCAATGCTGTAGAACACCAACAGACAACTGTCAAAATCAATTTGCGCATGGTCCCTTTAAGGAAACTGGCTGATGACACGTCATCAAGTGACGTCATCAGACCCGCTTCCTTCAATTGGCCGGCAAACGCGCTGGGCAGACCAATCAGGGTAAAATCATTCTAGAGTGGGCTGGAGCCAGCAACGAGGTCGGGACCTGCCACCAACCCTGGCCGCACCCGACCCGTGGAAATCATCGCCACTTTTACAGCACTAGAAAGGGATAATGTACTTGAGGGTTCAAAGACAGAATCGATTTGGTTAGAATTAAGGAACAATAGCGGAGCTAGTATGCTGCTGGGTGTATACTAAAGGCCACCAAATAGTGGAAAAGGAGATAGAGGAGCAAATTTGCAGGCAAATTGCAGAAAGATGCAAGAATTTTAGAATAGTGATAATGGGGGACTTCAATTATCCTAATATAGACTGGGAAAATAACAGTGTAAAGAGCAAAGAGGGAAGGAATCCTGAAATGTGTACAAGAACTTTCTTGATCAGTATGTTTCCAGCCCAATGAGGAAGGAAGCCGTGCTGGATCTAGTTCTGAGGAATGAAGTGGAGCATGTTTCAACAGAATAGTATTTGGGAAACTGTGATCATAATATCATTAGATCTAGAGTAATTATGAAAAAGGACAAGGAAAAATCAAATGAGAACATTTTCAACTGGAGGAGGGCTAATTTCAGTGAGTTGAAAAGGGACCTGGCCAAGGTGGCTTGAAATTAAAGATTGGTAGGTAAAACAGTAAATGAGCAATGGGAGGCCTTCAAAGAGGAGAAAGTTCAGGTACAGTCTATACACATTCCCACGAGGGGGAAAGGAAAGGCATCTAAAGATAGAGCTACCTGGATGACTAATAGAGATTAAACTGAAACAGGAAAAGGAAGCTTATGATAGATGTCAGGCTCATAATTCAGTAGAGAACCAAGCTGAATACAAAATGTACAGGGGAGAACTGTTAAAGGAAATAAAAGGGGCAAAGAGAGTGCATGAGAATAGATTAGCAGGTAACATAAAAGGAAACCCAAAAGTCTTTTATAAACATATAAATAGTAAAAGGGTAGCGAAAGGAAGGGTGGGGCCGATTAGGACCAAAAAGGACATCTTCTTGTGGAGGCAGCAGGCATAGCTGAGGTACTAAATGAGTACTTTACAACTGTCTTCACTAAAGAAGATAATGTTGCAGTAAAGGAGGAGATAGTAGAGAAATTGGACAGGCTAAAAATAGATAAAGAAGAAGTACTTAAAAGGTTGGCAGTACTCAAAGTAGAAAAGTCACCCGGTCTGGATGGGATGCTTCTTAGGATGCTAAGGGAAGTGAGGGTGGAAATTGCAGAGCATCTGGCCACAATCCTCCTTAGATATGGGAGTGGTACCAGGGGATTGGCTTTATAAATAGAGACGTAAGAGTACAAAAGCAAGGCAGGTATACTAAACCTTTATAAAACACTGGTTAGGTCCCAGCTGGAGGATTGTGGCCAATTCTGGGCACCAGATTTTAGGAAGGATGTCAAGGCCTTAGAGAGGGTGCAGAGGAGATTTACTAGAATGGTACCAGGGATGAGGGACTTCAGTTACATGGAGAGACTAGAGAAACTGGGGTTGTTCTCCTTGGAGCAGAGATGGTTAAGGGGAGATTTGATAGAGTGTTCAAAATCTTGAAGGACTTTGATAAGGAGAAACTCTTTACAGTGGCAGAAAGGTCTGTAACCAGAGGACACAGATTTAAGGTAATTGGCCAAAGAACCAGAGGCAACATGAGGAAAAAAACATTTACGCAGCAAGTTGTTATGATCTGGATTGCACTGCTTGAAAGGGCGGTGGAAGAAGATTAAATAATAACTTGCTGGGCTATGGGGAGAGGACAGGAGAGTGGGACTAATTGGATAGATCTTTCAAAGAGCCAGCACAGGCACAATGGGCTGTATGGCCTCCTTCTGTGCTGTATCATTCTATGATTCTATGGCCTTGAGCCATGAGGGCTGCAATGATGGATTATTGCATGTTGTGTCAGCCAATTGGGTGGGAAACCCACCCACGAGATTATACCCACGAGATTATAATGAGGCCTGGGAGTTAAAATATCCCGGGCCAGTTTTTTGCTGCAATGGGTGAGTTTCTAACTCACCCTGCCACCCACCCACCCAAAACTCAGCCGGTGTTAAAATCAGAGCCTTTGGCTGGACTGTAAACAAGACAACTATTGCTTTAACATCTATATGGTGTGTTTAAAAGTAAGAGAGAGAGGGAATGCACAAAAGGCAGGAGTCAGAAGAGCTTAGTGTTTGGGAGTGGACAGAGGGCTAGTGGAGATTGCAGAGATAAGGCTGATAACTCCTTTACACTGGGAAAGTGATAAAGTTGTTTGAACATAGCATCAGTTACCTGTTTCATACAGTTATGACTGCAGACTTGTTTATCTGACAGATGTTCCATACAGTGGCCTGGAAGAATGCTGTTTCATAGAAACTAATGCCATAGTGACCTTCACAGTCAATGTAACAGCTGTTCCAGTCAAGCATGAGCTTTGATTTCCTTCAACTCAACATTGGGAAGTCCAAGGCCATTGTTATCGGTGTGCCCCATAAACTGTATTCCCTTGCCACAGACTCCACCCCCTCCCTGGTTACTCACTCAGGTTGAACTACGCCATATGAAACCTCAGCATCCTGTTCAACCCAGAACTGAGCTTCAAAATTCATATCCTGTCCATTACTAAAGACTGCTTACTCCCACCTCTACATTTGCAGCCTCCAATCATACCTCAGCCCCTGTGTTACTAAAATTGTTATTTATGCTTTTATTACCGCTAGAGTTGATTATTCTAGTGCTGGCATTCTATCCTCCACCCTCTATAAATTCCAACTTACCCAAAATGTAGGAGCCTACGAAGTCTCACTTGACAATTGCCCCAGCCTTTGTTAACCTACATTGGTCCCTGCCCTCCCAATGCATGAAACTCTTCCTATACTGAAGTCAGGTCCTGGGGTGATTTTGGTAGCATTAACCATGTCAGCCACCTCTGTGAAATAATGGCTCTGGGGATGGTCCTGCGAGTATTCCATCAACTCAAAATTTAGAGATGGACAGGGACTTTCCGGACCAGGGTTCAAACCTTACACCGTCTGACTCGAAGGCAAGAATGCTACTACTATGCCAAAGACTCACCCCATGGAAATTCATGACCATTGTGTATAATTATGGCTTGTTCCAAAGCCTGTGTAACTACTTGTTTTCGCACATCATAAGCTAAGAATTCTTAACACGTCAGCTTTTTTCAAGCTGTTGGTCAGCTCTTGCTAAGTCTCTAAGTTGGCATGTATGTAATGTATTCAAAGGTTCCAAGTTTCTGACATAGGTTAAGGCAGTTTCCTGAAAGGTTAAGGCAGTTTCCTTAAAGTTGTGCAAAACCAGCAATTCAGAACATGGGGGCAGGGGGAGAGTGAATCCAATTAACTACAGCCACACTGCAGTTTCCAAATACTCAAGTACTGTAGTTCCAAATATTGAAGCACACACTACCTCGTTTTACCTTACAACTTGTTAACAGGGTATATAATTCAGCAAACGCAGCAAGAGAATAACATTGCTTTGTCATATCCTGTCTGCCATTATCTGGAGTAGTATTTGTAAAACACATCTTGCTTTTCGAGTTCACAAATTTCCAGTCAGCAGATCTTTGAATATGTTTTAGGGGTCAAGAAGCTTATTTCCTGCCTATGCCTGTTGTGATAAGTGAGCTCTAATTGGGTGATTTGAATTCCTGAGAGGTTTGCATCACACTGCTAAGCAGAAACGACTGAGTCCCAAGTGTTTGAAAGTTTTTGCGAGGGCTGTAATGAACAAAACCTGGAAACTGGCTTCCTCAATTTCTTGTGCTAGAATAGTAGAGCTCACATTAAAAAAAAGCATTCAGCTCTTCCCTCTGGCATAAAATATATTTATGAATACACATTATTAGCATGTTGCAAACCAAAGCCATGGAGACTGGGTTTTGGGGAATTATATTTTTCTTCCAAGCACATTTTCTTTCAGTCTTCATAGGCGATTATAAGGCAAAATACTATGCACACCATTTACTGAGATTCATAAACTGAAGCAAAATAACCGTACTTGATAGATCCAAGATTTTAAACCCAACATCATTCCGTTAAAAGAAGCATACAATTTCAGAACATAAATGTAGCTAAGTAACAATCATAGCCAGTCAAAGCAGTGAAGTAGAATCTGTTTCTATGTCGTGTATAGAGAAATGGGAGGGGGGCTAAACACAACCATTCTCCACAATATGAAATCAGAATCATTTAAAGCATTTGAGCTGGATACTAATCCCCACAGGATCAACATCCCAGTATAAGTGGTGAGAGAAACAGAGTTAACGTTTCAGGTCGATGAACTTTCATCAGAACTGGAAAAAGTTAGAGATATAACAGGTTTTAAGCAAGTGCAGAGGCAGGGAAAGGGGGAGGGGAGGAAAGAACAAAAAGGAGGGTGCATCCCTTTTGTCATTTAAGCTTTCCTGCCTTCCACCCTATCACAGACCTTCCCTTTTGTTCTTTCCTCCTCTCCCCCCTTTCCCTGCCTCTACACTTGCTTAAAACCTGTTATATCTCTAACTTTTTCCAGTTCTGACGAAAGACCTGAAACGTTAACTCTGTTTCTCTCTCCACAGATGCTGCCTGACCTGCTGAGTATTTCCAGCATTTTCTGTTTTTATTTCAGATTTTCAGCATCCGCAGTATTTTGCTTTTGTAACCCAGTATAAGATCTGGGTTGCGCCTATTGGTAACCTTTACTCTTGATCTCTCCAGAGTATGCAGGGTCAGGAGGAGGTTACTTAATTTTGGCCGGAATCTGCGGGCTGTTCGTTTGCTGTTATTACCCCTTTGAAACTGACCACAACTTCAGGATGTAGCGCATGCGCATCCTAATGCAGAAATGCTGAAGTTGCGGTCAGTCATTCACTACTCCAACACTGGCTGCGCCCCCACCCCCCCAGCCGGCAATCAGTATAATCAGGGAAATCAGTGAAACTGACAAAAGCTTGGGCTTTTCTGTGGTAATATCGCTGTTAAATACCCCATTAAAAGTTAGACCTTGTTGGTTAGGTGTAACTGTGGTTTTAACAGCATATTGACTGCTAAACAAATGTTATGGCCCTGAAAAACTGATTTTAATTTTGTGGAGTGTCAAGTTTCTCCATAATGATGAAAATTACAATTTTTAAGAAACTTTAAAAATACATTTTTTTTTAAAGTTTGTTCATATTTATTTCAGGTTTACCTTTTCCCCATGTGAGAGCCTCAATCTTCGTCTTGCTCTCTAACATTTTAAAAAGTCAGAATAAAAGGAGCTTCTTCACTTTCTGGTTCCCTGTCTGAGAATTCTGCATTGTGATTGGCTGCTTAGACAGCATGTTGACATCATAGCAGCTCGGGCTATGGAATTCCACTAAACTGCAGTGATCTCAATTGCACGTCAAAAAAGCCAAACTTCTCGCGAGATCTTTGTGGGCAGCTTTCTTCGGGGCCAGCAGCGATTGGTTTGCTTCGCCACTGACCGCAAATTACGGGTCATTAATGCCAGTGGGCACACAAGTGCCTGCTTGAGACGGAGCCTGCCTACTTTTGGAGGGGGAGGAGGTGGGTGTGGCTAAACAAAATAATTTTTAGAAAACATTTCTTTGGGGGTCCAGGCCACGACTCAGCCCTGGACCCAAAAGCGTGCTCAACTTACACCCCTGGAGTGGGTGGTCCACCTTCTTTCACTGGACAGACAAGCTGCTGCTGTTCCTCCAAGCTGTTCCTCCCTGGCATCGGAAAACCTGTTTGGGGTGGACCAAACCAGACCCTCAGTGTCCGGACTTACGGTGGGAGTGTACCAGAAGGGCCATGGATTTTCGGCTCCTAAATTTGCAAACAACCACTACTAACATGAGATAGAATAAAAGGGGATATATGGCTTTAAGAACCAGACTGGATTTTTGTCTGAGGGAACTGGATATTTCTGGCCTGAAAACCATCTGGAATTCTGCCAAAACCCTGAGGAAACAATTTTTTTAGGCAGCTGGGATTCTGTAACTCCACACCAGCTCAATACCCTTCCCCCTTCCTGCATTACTCAGTCTGCTGCTCTGGGGTGGGATCGTAAACCACACAGATGCTCGAAGAGTATCATTTCTAGTAACAGCAAAAAGTTCTGTAGACCAACCTGAGTACAACCTGAAATGTCTAGGTAGACGAGCCTGTGGCAGCCCTTCCCTGAGGCAAGGTAATTCAAACCTTTATTTGTGAATTTCTTTGAGTATGCTAAGCTCAGATACTGTAGATTCAGACCGAACCTTAAAAGAAAGGAAAGAAAGAAGTAGGGGAGTTTCAGTCACATCACAATTAAGGCACAGAATAGGAAAGTTAATATAGGCATCTACCATGCAAAACTTTCTTGTTGGAATTTTACAAACTGTAGCTTTTGGCAGCATTAAAACAGAAACGGAACACTATTGAGTGATGTAACTGCCATGTATGAAGAGTGAAACATGCAGTTACATTTCCATTGCAAGTATTTTGAAATTGTTCACTTAAACTTACAATAAACAGCCATTCAGCAGATTTACAGATCATTGATTTTTCTTTCGAGTTTATTAGTCAGTAGTAGAATGGGAGAGCAAACTAAAGGCAAGAAAAAAGTGACAAAAATAAAAGTGCAATAGAAATGTAAAATTTACATTTATGAAGCAGAATAACTTGATTTAAAAATAGTCTGAGACACGAGTTTTCTGTCTTGTAACAAATGTACTATCATAGTCTTACATTAGTTTTTAATTAGCCCAAGCGCAGAGCTTGTGCTTCTGGAACAGAGCTAGTCTGGTAACTACTGAACCTAATGCCATCCAGTGTTATTTATAGAATGTTTATTTCCAATTCCCTGCCAGGAAAGCCTTCAATATAGAGTCCAATTGAAAATAATGGAAGTTCCTAGGGCATCTATTAATAAGGAGTTATATTAGATTTACTTTAAAGTATTATTTTGTTCAGCATTGATGCAACTGTTTTGTAAAACAAAGCTTGTTAATATGATAAATGTTGAATTATTTTCAGTGTGCATATTAATTACCCAATCTGGCATACTTCACTATTGAAATGAAAGTGGGAGCTGTGTAATCACAATGCTAAAGCTTAAAATTAGGGACACAAGGCCAAATACTATTCTCAATTGTCATTTGTATTTTGGCATCCTCTAAAGGCCAAATTATAACAATAAATAAGACTAGCATTTATATATTGCCCCGTATGTCAAAATATCTTAAAGCACCTTTACATAATGTATTACTTTTGATGTGACGTGACTGTTAAATTTTTGCCAGTATGAGGAAAAAATTACTGTGGATCCCCTCCCTCATCATTCAAGTGTACATATTGACAGATTAACCAATTAGTTCATTGATGGCATTAACACGGATTTCTACTTCCGCGACCAGTGGGCACCACAGGGACTGGAGTGCATCATCACCCCTGGCAACCAAATTTTAATTTAATTTGTTAAGTTTCATTTGATGTATTTTTGTTAAGTTACAGTTTTTGTTTATTGATCGCACCAAAAGAGCAACACGGATTTCTACTAGATAAATGTGATAGTTAAATTGGACAGAAGAAAGAAAATGGGGAAATGCAGGAGGTGAAGTGTGAAATAAAGAGGTTATGGCACTATCTGAGATAAGCTAGATATGGCTGTAAAGGTCTGGTACAGTAGCTATGAGAGAATTGTAATGGTGCAACTTACTTTGATAATGACCTTAGTGTACCATCACTAACAGCAGTGTAAGCCAGGTTCAGGTACAGAAGTGAAGTACACATTTCCAACACCGTAGACACAAATTCATCCTAAATAATGGGGGGGAAAAATCAAATAGGTGGAAATTTTAAAGAGTATTCCAAAGTAAATATGCATATACTTATACAATAGCAAAATACTGCAGATGCTGGAAATCTGAAATAATAACAGAAAATGCTGGAAATACTCAGCAGGCCAGGCAGCATCTGGGGAGAGAGAAACAGAGTTAACGTTTCAGGTCTGGGAGGGTGCTGCTTGGCTTGCTGAGTATTTCCAGCATTTTCTGTTATTATGCATATACTTATGTTACTTACAGTTCCTTTGAGTAAATCCAGTATTTCCAGATAAGAGCTACTCTGGTTTCCTGCTTTGTAAGTTTCAGCTGTCACATAGAACTGATGAAAATCTATACTACTTTCTTAACGGGACAGCTCAGGTTACTAATGCTGCACACAAATGTAAAACATTCAAGAAAGGATAATTTGCATCATGGCATATATTAATATGTGGATTATGGTACAAAATGCTGATGTCATCTTAGTGTTTGCACTCTACTTAAGTGCTCTTTTACCTAAGGAAACTATGGTACCTAGTTGAAAGAAATGATCACCCCGGTACCGGTAGGAAAATGCAAATGTTATTTCCAGAGTATTGCTGGTGTTTCATCTGTCAGCTTTTAAAATGGCTTCTAAGATTATTCAAGGAAATGGATGATCCTACAAACATAAACGAATGATTGTAACATCATTCATAGAATCTCTTTTTAAATAATCCAGAAGTTAAATTCACTTCGTCCAGACATCAACCCTAGTCCCAGGTTTGTAGGTTTGCAACATGCTAAAAATTAAGGAATGCACAGTGGGAAAAGAAAATTGTGATTCTGACTGGGTTGATGCCTTGGCAAACAATCAGAGAAAATCAAGAAGACAGATTTGGAGACACTGAGATTAGAACCAAAATTTATTTCCTCCCATCAGGTAGGGAAACTTTAGGGTTGCAGTCTTTAAGGAAATTAAGGGCTAGTTGTGATTGTTTTCACTGTGTGGTCAGCAGGTCAAGAGAGATAGATAGAATGAAGAAGAGAATAAATAAAAGCTCTATAGGTGTTGAGAAACGAGGAATGGAAGGCAATCAGAGACAGAGACATGTAGAGAAATAAAGCAAGCAAGCGAAATGGAGAAGGGAAACTTGGCAGGAGCAGTCTTTTTTTGTCTAATTAGACTCTAGAGCAGCACTGCAAAGGGCCACACAGAATTCCAGGCTGCAGACAGTCCAAGTTTAAAGTGAAATGTGATAATGGGTGGGAGGGTGGTGTAGTGTCCGAGTATCAATAACACACGGACTGCAGGAGAACAATAATAACAGGTATTTACTGAACAGAGGGTACTCTTTTATTTGGACCCAAAAAAACCCAATTCGACTGTAAATAAACAAAAGTTCAACTAAAGCTTAACAAATCAAATTAAAATTTGGTTTTCCGTGTTGATGATGCACTCCAGTCCCCGCGGCGCCCACCGGTCGCGGAAATACTCAAGCGCACCGGCGGACACCGCGTGCTCCATCTCCAGGGCCACCCGGGCGCGAACATGGCCGCGGAAGAGATGCAGGCAATCCGGCTGGACGACCCCCTCGACCGCCCGCTGCCTGGACCAATTGATGGCTCTTTTAGCCAGGCCCAGGAGCAGGCCCACAAGGAGGTCCTCCAACCTGTCCGCTCCCCTCCGCACCGGGTGACCGTAGATCAAGAGCGTGGGACTGAAGTGCAACCAAAAATCGAGGAGCAGCCCCTTCAAGTAGTGAAAGAGGGGCTGCAACCTCTCACAATCCATATAAACGTGAAACACGGACTCCTCCAGGCCGCAAAAAATGCAGGCGGCCTGGGAGTCCGTGAACCTACTTAAAACCTTATTGCACGGGACCGCTCCGTGCAACACCCTCCAGGCCAAATCCCCGATGGAACAAGGGAGGACTCCCGCATAGAGAGCCCTCCATTGGGGACCTCCGCTACCGCCGGTCGGCAAAACGCCACGCCAAGGCGTGTCCGGACGGTAGACGAAGATGGCAAAGTGGAGAGTGTGCAGGAGCAGCCCGTACAGGAAACCCCTCCGCGCGGAATGAAAAGGCACGGAGGGTATTTCCTCGAGACGGCTCAAGTTGTGAGGCGCCGGTTCCCGAGGGGAGTTTCGGGGCCGGGCGCCGATGAGGAATTCCGTCCGAACGGGGGTAAGCTCGGACGGGATCACCCCACGTGCTTGAGCCGCCTCGATACACCTAGTGGAGTCGGGGCCCAGTGCCGCTTTTACCGATTCGATGGTTTCGACCGCGAGCTGGACGTTGGCCCAGGACAGGCGCCGCGCCAGCTCCTCCGGCGCCATCCAGCCCGCTCCTCCGCCATCGAGCAGGTCCCCGACTCTGGTCACCTTGCCAGCCACAGCCCTACCCTCCGCCAGCCGCCCGAACCCGTGTTCGTGGAGGTGCGGATTCCTGAGCAGCGGCTCCCGAAGGAGAGCCGCCGCTCCTGACGGGGGAGAGCTCCGCCTGGAAGCGACGTAGTTCCAAACCCATAGTAGTTCCTGGTAGAAGACAGGCAGCTCCCGCAGGCCGGCACGCCTGCTGCCCACTTTCGCAAACAGGAGCTGCGTGTCGTAATTGAGGCCATGCAGCTGGCGGAAGAAAAACGTCGCCAGCGCACACCATCTCGGAGGATTCTCGACGTACAGGTATCTCTGCAGCGTCTGAAGACGGAAAGTCGCAGCCTGGGTGCGAAGGCACACCAGCGCCTGACCGCCCTCCCTAAGCGGGAGACACAGAACCGCGGCAGAGACCCAGTGCTTCCTTTTGTCCCAGAAGAAGTCGATGAGCTTCTTCTGAATCTTGGCGACAAACGCAGGGGGAGGGATCAAAGTGACCAACCGGTACCACAACATGGCGGCCACCAGCTGGTTTATGACCAGCGCTCGACCCCTGTAGGACAACACTCGGAGCAGTCCTGTCCAGCGTCCTAGGCGAGCGGTGACTTTGGCCTCCAGCTCTTGCCAGTTCGCCGGCCAAGCGTCCTCGGCAGGGCTAAGGTAGACTCCCAAATAGAGGAGGTGCGTGGTGCTCCAGGCGAAAGGCCTGAACTCCTCCGGCAGGGAGTCCACCCGCCACTGACCCACCAGGAGTCCGGAACATTTCTCCCAGTTGATCTTGGCGGAGGATGTGTCCGAGTAAATCTGCTGGCATTCCCGCATCCTCCGCAAGTCAGCGGGATCCGTGACCGTGAGGAGCACGTCATCGGCGTAAGCCGAGAGGACCACCTCCACGCCCGGCCCTTGCAGAGCCAGTCTCGTCAACCTCTTCCGCAAGAGGCGCAGGAAAGGCTCCACGCAAATGGCATATAACTGACCGGACATGGGGCATCCCTGACGCACCCCCCTCCCGAAGCGAAGGGGCGCCGTCAAGGACCCGTTAACTTTAATCAGACACTCCGCGGCGGCGTACAGAAGTCGGATCCGGGCGACGAAATGCGTCCCGAACCCGAATGCGCGCAGAGTCCCGAAGAGATACTCGTGATCCACCCTGTCGAACGCCTTCTCCTGATCCAGGGAAAGGAAGGCGACCGACAGACCAGCCCTCTGGGAGTGGTGGACCAGGTCCCGGACCAGATGGATGTTATCGTGGATGGTCCGGCCCGGGACCGTGTAGGACTGGTCGGGGTGGATCATGTGGGCCAGCACGGTGCCAAGGCGAGCAGACATGGCCCTGGCAAATATTTTATAGTCCGTGCTGAGGAGGGAGACCGGGCGCCAGTTCTTAAGGAGGCGGAGATCGCCCTTCTTAGGCAGCAGGACAATGACCGCCCTGCGCCAAGAGAGGGGCATCTCCCCGGTCGCCAAACTTTCCCCCAGGACCCGCGCGTAGTCGCCCCCAAAGACGTCCCAGAACGCCCTGTGGAACTCCACGGTCAGCCCGTCCAGCCCCGGGGACTTTCCCCTAGAGAGCTGGCGGAGGGCGCCGGTCAGCTCCGCCAGACTTAGCGGAGCGTCCAATTTTTCGGCGCCCTCCGGGCCAACCTTCGTCAGGTCCTCCCACAAAACTCTGCGCGCATCCTCGCTGGACGGATCCGGAGAGAACAGAGCCCCGTAATAGGCGTGGGTCTCCGCGCTGATTCCCTCCGGATCCGAGACCAGAGATCCGTCGTCGGCCAGCAGCCCCAAGAGCTGCTTACGGACCCCCCGTCTTTTTTCCAGCGAGTAGAAGAAGGGGGAGCCGCGGTCCAGGTCCCGCAGGAGCTGGATCCGCGACCTCACGTACGCGCCTCGGGACCCGACGAGCTGCAGGTCCTTCAGCGCGCCCTTCTTCTCTTCGTACACCTTCCGCAGGGCCGGGTCCTCGACGACCTGACCGAGACGGGACTCCAGGTCGAGCACCTCCTTCTCCAACCGCCCGACCCGGGCCTCCCGCCTCTTGGTCGACCCCTTCGCGTACTCCTGACAGAAGAGACGGATGTGAGCCTTGCCCACATCCCACCATAGCCTCAAGGAGGGGAAGCCCCCCTGCTTCCTTCTCCAGTCGGCCCAGAATCGACGAAACGAATCCCGGAACCGCGCGTCCTCCAGCAGCAGGTTGTTAAAATGCCAGTACACGGACCCCCCCGCGCGCGCAGCGGAGCGAGCTCCGCCCACACCAGGTGGTGGTCCGTGCACGGCACCGGCCGCATGGAAGCTGCCGGAACGCAGGAGACGAACGCCCGGGAAATGTAGAGGCGGTCGATTCTGGACCTTCCTCCCCCAGACCTCACGCTAGTGAAGGCGCTGGAGTCGGGGTGGAGATTTCGCCAGACGTCCACCAAGTCGAAGGACCCAACCAGGTCCCTCAACTTCTCCATCGCCGTCGGGCTTCGCGGGGGACCCGAAAGGTCCCTCGCCTCGAGGGTGCAGTTAAAATCCCCCCCGAGGATGACGCACTCGCCCACGTCGATGGAGCCCAAGAGAGCGGACACTTCTTCGAAGAAGCGCACTTGCTGCGCACTGGTCTGAGGGGCGTACACGTTCACTAGATGGAGCGGCACGCCCCCCAGGCGAACAGTGACATGGAGCAAGCGGCCCGGCACGTGCTCCTTGACCCCCAAGATCTCCGGCTGAAAATGCGGGGCCAGCAAGATAGCCACCCCGCTGGAATTGTTGGAGAGGTGACTCATGCTGACCCCTCCTTGCCACTCCAGGAGCCACGTGGCTTCGTCTCCCGGAACGGTGTGGGTTTCTTGCAGGAAGCACACCGCATACTTCCCGTCCCGAAGGACCGAGAAGTTATTGAATCTGCGGCGCGCCTCCCTGCTGCCGTTGATGTTGAGGCTGGCTATGGTTATCTTCATGTCAGAAGCATAGTGCAACCTCTACCTACACCTAACGGGGCGAGGAAGCGCAGCCGCTGGTCCGCCGCCACTTCCTCAGCAGCCCAGTGAGAAACGTTGTGAGCCGACGCAGCTCGAGCGGGTTCACACCCTCGTCCGCGCCCAAGATCTTAACGGCGGCGCGGACGGAATCGATGAGCAGCGCCAGCTCCGACCACCTGTCGAGGGCCAGCCGGACCTTATTGCGCTGACCCAGGCACGTGGCCATAAAATCCCGGAGTTCCCTTACGGAAATGAGGGGAGACTCGGCAAGGGGCACGAGGTCATCCATCGCCACGTCGGCGCTGGAGTCCGAATCGTCCTCCGTGCCCATCACCGAGTCCCCATCCTCCTCCAGGGGGTCGTCACCAGCGGCCGACCCGTCCGCCGCGCAGTGCGAAGCGAACGACTCGGCCGCGCCAGCCAGCCCCGCCTCCGCCCGGATCCCACCCCCAGGATCGGCGGCAGAGGATTTCTCCCTGGGCTCCTCTAGGGGTGCCGGGCCAGAAGACGGCGGCGGTTCAGAGCTCCCCTCCGCCTCAGACGCCGGAACGACCGGAGAAACTGGGGAGAGAACAATTTCCAGCTCCTCCAGTACGTCCGGCACCAGAGACGCAGCCAGGGGGCCATCCTCCTCCCCGCCACCAACCTCCGACCCAGCGGACGGGGGGTTTTGAATTAAAAGCTCTACCAGGACGAGCATCCCCTGGGAGACGTCCGGGTCGCATTGGGCGAGCTCATTAACCTCGAGCTCGCCCGACCCAGCCCCCAGGCTGCCCGACCCGGCGAGGGGTAACGACACCGATAAAAGGTCAACTTCAATTAGTGCCGCGGGTTGTTCCGCAACCCCCCCCACGGGCAGGGTCTCATCCCCATCCCCGGGAGGCACGTGCTGGACAGACACATTTGCCTCAGCCTCCCGAGGGACAGGCGACCCCTGCCGATCACTGGTGATGACGACAGCGCTGGGGGGGCGGGGGGGCGCAGTACCCGCGGCGGGCGACGACTCCCCCTGCTCGGAGGGACCTTCCTCCTCCCGGTCCTCCTCCTCATCCAGGGGGTCGCGCCTTCTTTTTAGCACGGAGGGAGCGAGGGAGACCTCCATGTCTGCAAAGGCCTCCTCCTCGACTCCCTCCGGCGGAGCAGGTTTGTCGGGTTCCTCGGGCCCGAGCCCGGCCGCAGGTATTGGCATTACCGCTGCGGCGGTTGCGGCCACAGGCTCGGGCACGGGGCCCCTCCCGCTCACATCTGCCCTGATCAACTCCGCGAGGAGCGCGGGTGTAAGGGGCTCAAGGGGCAAGGGCTCACCATCCACGGGGGGACCTGCCCTAAGGTGCTTCTTTTTTCCCCGCGCCTTCTTTCCGGCCGGACACGCTCCCTCCCCCCCGCCGGAGGCCTTGGTGGCATCGGCCCCCGACGTCAACCGCGCATCAGACGTACTTGACGCGCGGGCAGATCCGGGGGGAAGGGCGGCGGCGGCGGCGCCAGCCTCGGCCGCACGAGATGATCCGGCGGCCTTGGAGGCAGGGCAGTTCCTCCTGATGTGCCCCACCTCCCTGCAGGCATGGCACCTCACACCGTCCGACGTCCAAAAGGCGCGGTAGGCGGTCCCCTCGTGGAGGACGACGAACGCCCCTTCAGTGTCCTCCTCCCGCGCCAGCTGGATAAACAGCTGGCGCCGGAAGGAGAAGACGTGGCGAAGGCTGGCCTCCCGGAAGCCGAGCGGGATGGGCGTGATCCCCGACCTCACCTCCCCAAGTTGTCGCAAATGGGGAAGGAGGAGCTCACCAGGAACATAGGGCGGGACGTTGGAAATAATGATCCTCTGCGCGGTGGCCTCGAGAGGATCCACCGGCAGGAAGGTCCCGCCCACGGTGAGCCCCTTGGCGACAGCCAGGGATACCGCCCGCTCCGACCCCAGGAAGAACACAGCCTTCCCATACATTTTCGAGGCCGCGACGATGGCTGAGGGGCCGACAACCCCAGCCATGGCCTTGACGCAGGCCTCGATGGTCATAGTGGGGTGAGTGTAGCTCTTCACCCCAAGCTTTTTTGTTATTAATCGAAAAGGTGACGGGGCAGCAGGAACAGCGGGAGCAGCTGTGGCTGTGGCTACCACTCTCGCATAGGTCCCGGCTGGCCCCGCCACCGGCGAAGATGCAGTCGCCATTCTGGGGTGCTTTTTTTAAGGGCTACACTCACCCCAAGTCACAGGCCTGAAGGTGTTAATGGCCTCGGTGTATATATATATTTTTTTGTCCTCTATTGAGCAGAGGGAGCTGATTAAAATGAGGACACACCTCTCTCCTTATTGATTTAAATTGGGAGGAGCCCTCGCCCCTCTGCTCAATTGGCAATTAATAAAATAGATGAAACTAAGGTGCCTTAGAAAGACAGGCAGAGAGAGACAAAGAGAGAGAGAGAGAGGTGGGGGGGTGGGAAGGAGGGAGGCCGCAAAGGGCAGTGTTGCCACTCAGGATGGTGGGTGGGTGTAGGCAGGGTTGCACTCTCCGATGGAAAAAGTCTTTGGTGATGGTGGTCTTCTGGCAGGGGGAGAAGACGTCTTCACCTGGAAAAGCTGGAGAAGCCCAGGCTTAGTCCTGCAACAGGTCTTAACGATGTAATTAAATTAAATTAAGGACTTCACCTTGGGCAGCTCCAAGCTCTCCCAGGGCAGGCAATAGAAGGGATGCTAATTAGTGGTGTGTGTGGCCTAGCTTTTAACAAGAGCACACACACACACACACTACACCCCTTGATGATCCGGCCTTGCTTCTTCTTTTCTCCCCCCACCTAAAATACAAAGTCTTGGGAGAGTGCCCCAAATAACACCCACCTGTAGATGTTCCGGATGAAGTTTTCTTCCCTCCTTTCAAGCAGTTGGTTTCTCTCCCCTCTCTCCCTCTCCTGAAGTGAAGGCCAAATTGGGGAGGCAGTGATAGAAAGGCCTCTCCCCTGGTTGATGTTGATGTAGGCCTCCTTTCTCCTTCTCCTCCTCTGTCCTCTCTCTCCAGGCACCTCAGTTGATGTAATGATGGTGGAGTTGGTGGTGGTGGTCCAACGTTCTCCTCCTCTTCCTGGTCAGGGGACCACCACTTTAATCCACTCTCCAAAGTCTGGCTGCTCCCTCTGCTCGTGCTTGCAGCTGAACAGAGGGTAACTTAAGACTGAAGTACAGAAGCCTGCTATGGCTTTATATACAGGGGTGGCCACTGCCGGTACTGCAGTATAGAATCAGTTCTTCTCTTAAAGGTACATACACAACAATTCCTCCCCTTTTAGATAAATAGTACATAACATTCATTTAACAACTAAATAATAACTAATTACAATTACAATTTTCGCTGTACTATATACATCAACTGAAATAATCATTTATAAGTTCAGTCTTTGAGGAGGCTTCCTGATCCTGACTGGATAGCGCCTTTCTCAAGTATCCTGTTCTTGCGGCGGAGTTGATTCTGGCTCATTGTCATTGGTTGGTTCATCAGCTTCCAATACCACTGCTTCTGAGGCAGACGCAATCTGTCCTTCGGGTTTATTATCAGGTGCACCTGCTCGTATGAGTTTGGCTTGTTCCTGTGACTCTAGAATCTGGTCAGCATGGCGTCTCACTATGCTCTCTCCAACGTCCACCGTGTACATTAGTGGTCCCTGCTGTGTGCATATCGTTCCTGGCTGCCATTTTTCTGTTCGGTAGTCGTGGGCCAAGACTGGTTGCCCTATCTTGAAGCTCCTGGTTGGCTTCTCATTTATGTGCTGGAATTGCTTATCCTCAACATCTCGTCTTATGTTTGGTTTGAGCAAATCCAGGCGACATCTTAGCCTTCGGTTGAAGAACATTATGGCTGGAGCTTGGTTGGTGACTGCATGTGTCGCATTCCGGTAAGCAAACAAGAAATTATCCACCTTGTGTTGTAGTGGTATGTCGTCGTTATTGCCGTTTTAAAGGTCTGAACAAACCTCTCAGCCAATCCATTTGTGGCTGGATGATATGGGGCAGATGTGTAATGCTTCACCCCATTATTCCTCAGAAACCTCCTGAAATCCTTGGACACAAACTGTGGCCCATTGTCGGAGCAAATCTGTTCTGGCAAGCCATTCCTGGCGAAGATGGTCCGTAGGACTGCAATAGTTTTCTCCGTGGTGGTGGAGGACATTTTGATGACCTCTGGCCATTTCGAATGGGCGTCCACGGCGATTAGGAACATTGAGTCCATAAATGGACCAGCAAAATCAATGTGTACCCGTTGCCATGGAGATGAGGGCCACTCCCATGGATGTAGCGGGGCCTGTGGTGGAGCGTTTTGGACCTTCTGGCATCCTGTGCATCTCTTGGTCATATCCTCGATTTCTTTATCGATTCCCGGCCACCACACAAACGCCCTGGCTAGGCTCTTCATTTTCACCCCTCCCAGATGACCCTCATGAAGCTCATTGAGCACTCTATCTCTCAACTTGGGTGGAATTACCACTCGGGATCCACACATCAAGGTCCCCCGGCACACTGACAGCTGTTCTCTCCTTGGCGAGAATGCTGGCAACAGTGAGTCGCCATGTGCTGGCCATCCCTTCACCGTCAAATCATAGACCCGAGAGTGTGTCGGGTCATTTCGGGTTTCCTTCTCTATACTTGAGTTTGTAACAGGTAGACATTCGACTATGGTCGCATGGAATATCTCAACAGGGTCCACTGCAGGTGCTTCCTCTACCATAGGCGCGACAGCCCATCAGCGTTTCCATGCTGTTTCGTACCCTTGTACTCTATCTCGTACTGATGTGCCCCTAGAAAAAGTGATCATCTTTGCAGCCGTTGCGCCGTCATCACCGGAACGCCCTTCTTTGGGTTAAAAATGGAGACCAGGGGCTGATGATCAGTCAGTAGGGTGAATTTCTGCCCGTGCAGATAGTGATTGAACTTCTTCACCCCCCACACCAGGCTGAGGGCCTCCCTGTCAATCTGGGCGTAGTTATGCTCGGCTGAGGTTAACGAGCGCGACGCAAAGGCTATTGGCCTCTCTGAACCGTCAAGGAATTTGTGTGACAGCACCGCTCCGATGCCGTAGGGAGACGCATCACATGCTAACCGAATTGGTAGTGTTGGATTGTAGTGGGCCAATACTTCTTTTGAAGTGATTAGGCATTTACATTTCTGAAAGGCACGCTTACACTCATCACTCCATTTCCATGTTACTCCAGTTTGCAGCAGGGCGTTCAGTGGGTGCAGAATTGTAGATAAATTCGGCAAGAACTTATGGTAGTAGTTCACCAACCCGAGGAACGACCTCAGTTGCGACACATTTTCCGGTGCTGGAGCCTTGACTACAGCCTCAATCTTGTCCGGCGACTTATGCAACCCTTCCTCATTAATCATGTGGCCACAATACGAGATTTGTCTCCTGAAGAACTCGCATTTGGGGCGGTTGGCTTGTAGCCCATATTCCTGTAATCTAGTGAGCACCTGCTCCAGGTTGGCAAGGTGCTCACTGTCATTTTCGCCCGTAACCAGGATGTCGTCCAAATAACACTGGGTCCCCGGGATCCCTTGCAGGACTTGTTCCATCGCCCTCTGCCAAATAGCCGGGGCTGATGCAACCCCGAATACCAGTCGATTGTACTGGTAAAGGCCTTTGTGAGTGTTAATCGTGAGGTATTTCCTAGATGCTTCTTCCACCTCCATTTGTAGATACGCTTGGGCCAGATCAATCTTTGTAAAGCGTTTCCCTCCAGATAGTGAGGCGAAAATATCTTCTATCCGTGGAAGTGGATATTGTACTGTGTGCAGGACTGGGTTCACAGTTACCTTGAAGTCCCCACAGATGCGAACCTTCTTCGGCTCCCCAGGCGTGCTGCTCAATGATTTCTTCATTACAGGAACGATGGGTGTGGCCCAGTCGCTCCAGTCCACCTTGGACAGCACACCCGAACGCTCCAGACTCTCCAGCTCTGCTTCAACAGCTGGGCGGATCGCGCAAGATCTGGCGTTAAAAAATTTTGGGTTTGCGTTATCTTCAATTTTTATCGTTGCCGTTACTCCTTTTAGCGTCCCAAGTCCTTGTTGGAAAACCTCTTTTGCGTCAGTTAGAATTTTTGACAGTCGTCCAGGTGTGACGTCATCATCCTTTTTGTCAGTCACAGTTAGCGCCTGAATGGAATGCCAATCCAATTGTATTTTTCGGCTCCATTCACGTCCCAATAATGGTGGTCCTCCACCTTGTAGTATATATAGATACAGTTTCTGTGTTTCCTTGCCGTTGTATTCAACTGGCACCCTTATTTTTCCTCTGGGGTAAACTTTTTGCCCCGTGTATGTCTTCAATACAATGGACGTGTCCTTCAAGGGTATGTGTGAGAATAGCCGCTCATAGTCTCGTCGATTCATGACAGTTAGGGCTGATCCTGTATCCAATTCCATCTTTACTGGGGACCCTGCTATTATGAGGGTGACCCAAATGGTTCGGTGATTCTCCTTTGCGATCACGTTGTGTAACTTTAGACAACTTAGTCTCCTGCTCCCGGAGCCATTATCACTCTCCTGATCTTCCGAACTACTGTCTGTCAATTTCTTTACTTTCTTGTGCTTTTCCTTAGTAGTTCTTGTAGTGTTGGTTTTCTTTCCCGACCTGCAGACTCTTGCTATGTGTCCCATTTTCCCACATTGTCTGCATACTTTGTCCTTAAACCAGCAGTCCTTCTGATCATGGGATGTTCTGCCGCAGCGATAGCACTTTTCTGCTCCGTACGCCATTTCGTTAGCGCTGTATTCTTGTGGTTTCTGTTGTATTTCCGCAGCTCCCCGTGCTGCTGCTTCGTAGGATACTGCCACGCTGAAAGCCTGTTCTAGCGTCAGGTCCTTTTCCGAAAGTAGTCGTTCCTGGGTTCCTTCACTCTGGAGCCCGCAGACAAACTTATCCCGTAAGGTGTCTGCCAGTCCTGCTCCGAACTGGCAGTGCTTCGATAACTTGTGTAGTTCCGTAAGATAGTCAGCATTGCTCTCATCCTTGTGCTGGTTTCTTTTATGGAACTTGAATCTTTCTGCTATCAGCAGCGGTGTAGGGTTTAGGTGTTCCTGTAAGATATTGACAATCTCTTCAAAACTTTTGTCCATTGGTTTAGCTGGGATAATTAAATTCCGCAATAGGCCGTACGTTCTCGCGCCCATCAAATTTAATAATACCGACGCCTTCTTTCCATCGGCCACCTCATTTGCCTTGCAGTACACTTCAATTCTTTCCACATACGTGGTCCAGTCTTCTACCTCGTTGTCGAAAGCAGTGATACTGCCACTTTTCGGCATCTTGGGTGATTTAAAATGGCGCCTCCCGCGCTTTTTCTTCTTCCCCAATGGATTAAAATGACGCCTCCCGCGCTTTTCCTTCTTCCCCAATGGAATAAAATGGCGCCTCCCGCGCTTTTCCTTCTTCCCCTTGCTGCCACGCCGCTCCTAGCGTTCTACAGGGTAATGGTGGCGACCCGTGGCTTCGGCGCGTCTCACTTTTCCTTCCCCTCGTTTGTTTTTGCTACGCTGCCCGGTTCTTGAGCACCGACCGCGCCCTGTGCGCTCCACCCTCTCTCTCTCTCTCTTTTCATCCCGACGACGCTGCACGGCCCCTTTACAGAGCCGCTCGATCGAGCACGAGCCCGCCGCAGTCCGGAAGGGTCAGCGCACTACCTGCTACCAGCACGATTTGCTGGAACACCTTGACTGGGGAGCCAAGCCCAGCTCTCCACAGCCTCTCCTGCAACTCTCCGAACTCCGATGGATCCTTGGGCGGTTGCCCGCGGTCGACGCCCGTTGCTCTGACTTCGACCTCCAAGAAGCTTCTTCTCAGGGAAAGAGCCCCGTGAGGTGATGCAGTACTGCAGGTGAGTTCGAACCTGTTCGTCGCCAGTGTAGTGTCCGAGTATCAATAATACACGGACTGCAGGAGAACAATAATAACAGGTATTTACTGAACAGAGGGTAACTTAAGACTGAAGTACAGAAGCCTGCTATGGCTTTATATACAGGGGTGGCCACTGCCGTTACTGCAGTATAGAATCAGTTCTTCTCTTAAAGGTACATACACAACAGGTGAATAATGCAGTCCCAGTGCAGCAGCTTTCAGGCTGCTATGCATCAGGCATTGTAGGTGCAATGGAACAAGAAGCTGACCTTGTGGTACAATGCAAAGGCAGCTCAGTAACAATAAATATTTGATGCTCCTGGCACCAGTGCATGATGCATTGGGAGTGTTATTGGGTCAAGGAGCACATTGTTAGGCATAACAGGTTTAAAGGGTTGTTGGTTGGCCTTAAAACAGTGCTGTGATTCAGGATGTAAATAGCTGGAGGCAGACAAGGTGTGAGGACAACCCCACTTGGTGACACAACCTTTGGAGATTTTGCATAGAAGAGTGGTTCTTTTTGAAGGGGAGGGCCACCCGCATGGGACGGAAGTGTCAGAGAGAATGAATACTGTCTCATCTGTGGCCCAAACCTAGGAGTGGGTGAGGAAGAAATTTGCTGGGCTATGCAAGATTGCCAAGATAAGTGCAGTAACATGTGACTAACTTTTACAATGTTGCTGTATATTGAATTTGAACTGCACTTTACTCCAATCATCACCTTCACAAGAGAAAGAATGCACTACACTTTGCCAACTGTTCATCTTTTTAAATACAAAGGAATGCTCGTGTTGTTCCTGGACACTAACATTGCCATATCAATGTGTTGACCCTGTGGCATTAAATGTTGCAAGCGACAAGCACCAACTACACTGCCAGCACAAGGTACCCAGATGCTGTGTATCCACATACTCACAGAAGATGGCTGGGGCCCTGGGTGGCACAAATCTTCTCTCACATCTTTCCAACATATGTCCTTATTCTATTTGCTTGTAGGAGGAGGCTGCACATAACAAGAGGCAGCACATGCAAACAGAAGGAGGGTCACCAAAGCTGCAACCCTTTACTCCTATGAGGATAGTGCCTTGGAAATTCTGGGAGGAAAGGATGAGATGAGAAGCTTTCCATATTCACTCAATTCAATTCAATTTTTATTTGCCATATGTAACCAGTACAAGTACAAGTACAATGGAATGCTTACTCCCCGTAGGGACACGTCAGCTATTTTTACAGCGCCACATCCATTCCCTCACACACAGTCTGACAGTGCAGCATTTCAGTGCAAGACATTGGAATGTCTTGTTATGTGGAGCTTTGGGGAAATAATGCAATGCTCAGCACCTGTAGCAATGATGGGCATTGGCAATAGCTCCCTGCATTATGGGCTACTGAAGGCTTTGGTCGGCTAAATATCTGTTTGCCCAGCTATAAATCCCGCCAAACTTCTCTGATATTCCGAGTTGGAGCACCTACTGTGTGCTAGGTGCATTGAGGTCCTAATTTCAATGTAAATTAGGGGGCCTTTTCATAATGCAGCTGTAGTGCCTGAGTGCCCAGGTTAACAGATGCTTCAGAGGAGGTCTGCACAAAAGAATTACAATTTGCTCCTGGATGACCCTCTTCTTGCTTTTATCTGGCTTCAACAGCTAATTGCTGAAAGCGCACTTAAGGGCTGCATCCGAATAGTGCTTCTCTAGATGTTATTCGAGTGGTAAAAGTGCATTAAGTGGCTAGCTCCTCTTCCGTTGCCTGACCTAGTACGGTCACTAAACATCTTGTGACACTGAGTTGCCATATGTGGGATAACGGAGTTGACACCAACTGCCTTGGCTACTTCCTTTCACTGTGCCTAGACAGTACTTTTGAAGGCCTCCTCTATTCAAACTCAAACAGGGCCACTTTCCACTACTTTATTTGGGCAAGCAGCATTTTCGCTGCAGCCATAAAAATTTGTTAGTCTATTAAAAAGTGCTAACAAAGTACTGGGGTTTATTTCTAGAGATATAGATTATAAAAGCAGGGAGGTCATGTTTAATTTATATAGATAGACCACATTTGGAATAATGTGTGCAGTTCTGGTTTCCATACTACAAAAAGGATATTGAAGTGCTGGAGAAATTGCAGAAAAGATTTACAAAGATGTTACCAGAATTGAGAGGCTGTAATTATAAGGAAAATTGAGCAGGCTTTCTCTGAAAAAAGAGGAGACCTGATATAGTTTTTTAGAATTATGAAGAAAATCAATGAGGTCAATGTGGAGAGACTGTTTCCACTTTTGGGTGAGTTCAGAAAAAGGAGGCATAAATGTAAGATAGTCGCTAACAGATCAAATAAAGAATTTAGGAAGAATTTATTTGCACAAAGTGGTGAGAAATGGAACTCGCTGTCACATGGAGTGGTTGAAGCAGTTGGCTTTTTTGGCCTTGATGCACACTTGAGTGAGAAGGGGTTAGAGGAATACGGGGCAGGGTGGGAAGAGGTAATTAGAATAGGAAGAAGATCGTATGGACTATAAACACTGACATTGTAAAACGTTCTGATTGTCTGACAGTTTATAGAGTTCAGACCCGAAGAACAGACAACACAAAACCCAATGAATCTGTGAAACTTCTTTTACTTAAAAATCAACAAGAGGTTACATGTAATTACCAGAATACAAACTGTACTCAATTCATGTACTTATTACAAGCAAGCATCTAAAATCATTTACTTTAAGCTCAGGTGATTTTAAGCAAAACCACATACATACTATTCACCAGATGAGAGGTCAACTCAACGATGACTAGACGTGTGACTAACTTTAACTGGCAACTGACCAGGTCACCATTGACTATAGCCCTGAATGTCAGTGTGCAATAACACTTATACCCAAAACTTGGCAACTCGCCCACTGCGTATGTGTTCCTAACTATATGGCATAATGGTCATTAATATTTTCTCAGACCCTCTTATCACTAGTCCATTAGGCAACTGTGAGTCGCAAGGCTAGGTACATTCCATAGTTTGAAGATGTTTCTGTTATTCCACTGATTTCACAGTCAATAGTCTGCTCCCACAGAACTTCAATAAGCTTGTTTTCCATATCTGTTCAGAGCAGACAATTGGCAGCTTTTACAGCTTACAAGTCAAACAGTTTATTTTGCAAAGTTCTCACAGCAACCAATCTTTGTCCTCGTGAAGCACGATGGTAAAATTTGGTCAACTTTTACAGCAAATAGTGTGTTCTACAACATAGACCAGTTGTGCCAAATGACCTGTTACTGCGCTGTAGATTCTATGTAATTCTATGGTGGGTAGGGTGAGTGGGACAGGAAATCGGTTGCAGAAATTAGCCTTTGTGGGCATGATGGGTGGGAAGGTCGGAGAGGGAGGAGGATGGGCAGTTGGGGTTGCTGCTAATAAGGAGAGAGCGAAGGGTTTCTTGATGGACCTGTCGGAGAATGCCGAGAGATGCACAAAGGGTAGTTGTGGGCTCAACCCAGGGGGGTTCAAGGCAGGGATGACAACAGAAGAATAACAGAAGCCTTATTATAATTCAATACATCCCAGTAGCTGTTAAAAATGATTATCTTAAATTCAAAACGATGGCCCAAAATTCCTCTGGCGTTCCTTTGGTCACTTGCCTTATAGCCCCAGGAAAATAGTGGAGACCCAATTGTGCCACAGTTTGTGGGGTCAGTGGGATTGATGGACACTGTCATGATGAGCATTTTTTATGCACCTGGCTGCCCCATGCTGCTGGAAACTCCAGCAGCCACCAGCTATCTTGAGTGGGGGGTGGGGGAAGCCAGACACCCCCACCTCCAAAAAAGCCTGTTTTGTATCCCTATCAGCTTCCTGTGTAAAGGGGCAAATATATATTTTTTAACTTGCGCATTTCAAGGGTCCAGGCCACTTCCACCTTTTTGAAAGCAGTATGTCTCATCTAACTTGGTAAAAAGCCTCAGATCTTACGCCAGTCCATCTGAGTCAGGGAATTGGGAATGCCCAGCCTCACACCCTTTTAACACAACTGGCTTTCTAAGAGGCAAGTGGAGGCCCCTTACAAGCCCAAGCGGGATTTCCAAAATGAGGTCAGGATCTGGTGCATCTAAGTCTGAACCTGTTTCTGAGCCATTCTGCCACACTCCTACCAGAGTTATGGCAGAAGTTGGGCAGAATGGCCGAGGAAATATGGCTCCAGTAATTCAGACTTGTATTGTAGTTACTATTTCATCCCTTTTTTTAATACACAAAGTAATAGCATAGAGCTCCCCTGATGGCTCAGTGGGTGAATGTGATATGGTAGTAGAACAGGAACGTCTCAGTTTCAATACCTGGTCTATGCTGAATTATCTGATCTCAGCTGGGATACTGGTGGGCAATACAATTGGCCTACGTATTCCTGGATTAGGTATGAGAAAATCAACCAAGTCCCTTTCTCCTGTTTGGTATCCAGTGTCCCCTGTTGGAAAGTGTATGTGTACAGCTATTGGCTGAATAATAGGACTGAGCTAAGCTGTAATGGCTGCCATTTGGTCAGATAAGATGGTAACACACTGGGGAAGATTTTAACCCCCAGCTAGTTTTGGGCACTCGCAGGCTAAGTTTGAGGCCTGGAGTACTTTAACATAAGAACATAAGACATAGGAGCAGGAGTAGGTCATTTGGCGCCCCGAACCTGCTCCGCCATTCAGTATCATGGCTGATCTGATCTTGGACTCAACTCCACTTCCCTGCCCGCTCCCCATAACCCTTGACTCCCTTATCGTTCAAAAATCTGTCTATCTCCACTTAAATATATTCAATGACCCAGCCTCCACAGCTCTCTGGGGAAGAGAATTCTAAAGATTCACAACCCTCTGAGAGAAGAAATTCCTCCTCATTTCCGATTTAAATGGATACCCACTAATTCTGCAATTATGCCCCCTGGTTCTAGATTTCCCCACGAGGGGAAACATCCTCTTTGCATCTACCTTGCCAAGCCCCTTCAGAATCTTATATGTTTCAATAAGATCACCGCTCATTCTTCTAAACTCCAATGAGTATAGGCCCAACCTGCTCAACCTTTCTTCATAAGACAACCCCTTCATCTCCAGAATCAACCTCGTGAACCTTCACTGAACTGCCTCCAATGCAAGTATATCCTTGCTTAAATAAGGAGAGCAAAACTGTACGCAATACTCCAGGTGTGGTCTCACCAGCGCCCTGTACAGTTGTAACAGGACTTCCCTACTTTTATACTCCATTCCCTTTGCAATAAAGGCCAACACTCCATTTGCCTTCCTAATTACTTGCTGTACAGTGGATGTGGTGTATTTGGACTTTCAAAAGGCTTTCGATAAGGTCCCGCATAAGAGATTAGCGTGTAAAGTTAAGGCACATGGGCTTGGGGGCAAGGTATTGACTTGGATAGAGAACTGGTTGGCAGACAGAAAGCAAAGAGTTGGAATAAATGGGTCTTTTTCCGAGTGGCAGGCAGTGACTAGTGGGGTACTGCAGGGATCGGTCCTTGGACCCCAGCTATTCACAATATATATTAATGATCTAGACGAGGGAACTAGATGTAATATCTCCAAGTTTGCAAACGACACAAAGCTGGGTGGGCGTGTGTGCTGTGAGGAGGATGCCGAGGAACTCCAGTATGATTTGGACAGGTTGGGTGATTGGGCAGAAGCATGGCAGATGCAATATAACGTGGATAAATGCGAGGTTATCCACTTTGGTGTCAAAAAAAGGAAGGCAAATTATTATCTGAATGGCAATAGATTGGGAGAAGGGGAAGCGCAACGAGACCTGGGTGTCCTTGTGCACCAGTCGCTGAAGGTAAGCATGCAGGTGCAGCAGGCGGTTAAGAAGGCAAATGGTATGTTGGCCTTCGTAGCGAGAGGGTTTGAGTACAGGAACAAGGATGTTTTGCTGCAGTTGTGCAGTTGTGAGACCACATCTTGAGTATTGTGTGCAGTTTTGGTCGCCTTATCTGAGGAAGGATGTTCTTGCCATGGAGGGAGTGCAGCGAAGATTCACCAGGCTGATACCTGGGATGGCAGGAATGACGTATGAGGAGAGATTGGGTCGATTGGGCTTATACTCGCTGGAGTTTAGAAGAATAAGAGGGCATCTCATTGAAACTTATAAAATTCTAACAGGGCTAGACAGACTAGATGCAGGAAGGATGTTCCCGATGGTCAGGGAGTCCAAAACCAGGGGTCACAGTATAAGGATAAGGGGTAAGCCATTTAGGACTGAAATGAGGAGGAATTTCTTCACCCAGAGAGTGGTGAACCTGTGGAATTCTCTACCACAGAAGGCAGTAGAGGCCAATTCATTAAATATATTCAAGAAGGAGTTGGATATATTTCTTAAGGCTAAAGGGATCAAGGGATATGGGGAGAAAGCAGGGACAGGGTACTGAATTTGGATGATCAGCCATGGTCTCATTGAATGGCGGAGCAGGCTCGAGGGGCCGAATGGCCTACTCCTGCTCCTATCTTCTATGTTTCTATTACCTGCATGCTAACTTTTTGTGATTCATATACAAGGACCCCCAGATCCCTCTGTACCTCAGCATTTTGTAATCTCTCCCTATTTAAATAATAATTTGCTTTTTTATTTTTCCTACCAAAGTGGATAACCTCACATTTTCCCACATTAAACTCCATCTGCCAGATTTTTGCCCACTCATTTAGCCTATCTATATCCCTTTGGAGATTCTTTGCGTCCTCCACACAAATTGCTTTCCCACATATCTTTGTATCAGCAGCAAATTTGGCTACATTACATTCGGTCCCTTCATCCATGTCATTAATATAGATTATAAATAGTTGAGGCCCCAGCACTGATCCCTGCAGCACCCCACTAGTTACAGTTTGCCAACCTGAAAATGACCCATTTGTCCCGACTCTCTGTTTTCTGTTAGTTAGCCAATCCTCTATCCATGCTAATATATTACCCCCAACCCCGTGAGCTCTTATCTTGTGTCGTAACCTTTTATGTGGCACCTTATCGAGTGCCTTCTGGATATCCAAATACACGACATCTACTGCTCGTTACATCCTCAAAGAACTCCAGCAAATTTGTCAAACATGATTTCCCTTTCATAACGCCCGGGCCTTATCTTTATGCTGGCAGTCAAGTTGCCCAAATGGATGGAAAGCAGCAGCCAGCCAGTGGGCCGGAGTGGAAACTTGTGCTCCTTCTGGCTCCACAGAGGAAAGTTTTTAACCTTACCTTAGATGGCCTCTTTTTCCTCCTGACAGTGGCCAACCTGGTTTTGTGGGAAAGCCACAGCAGCTTCCCCACTCAGGTCCGGGTTAAAATGCAATCAGGTTCCCATTGATCTCATGGGGCCCCAATTGCATTAAAATTGCCTGAATCTAGCGGTTGCCTCAACCACTACCAAACCACCAGCATTAAAATCTAAAACCAGCGGAAACAGAGCAGGAAATAGAGCTTTTCCATTTAAATTGTTCACTCGCATCATTCCCACTGAGTGGAGAGAGTGTTAAAATTCCCTCCATACATGAAGAATGGCCACTTGGGCTAGGTACTGGAGGTTGTGCAGCTATACCCCAGCATGGATCACCACCTTAAGAAGCTTGAGCAAGAAGTTTTAGACTTACGGTTAAATTTGCACATTCAGATAAATTTAGATCCTGCAGATTTCGACAGTCACCTGAAATACATAATAAAGAATTTTACAATACACTGCAAATGTTCATTTTGCATGAAAAAGTGTATATAGAAACATAGAAGATTGGAGCAGGAGTAGGCCATTCGGCCCTTCGAGCCTGCTCTGCCATTCAATAAGATCATGGCTGATCATCCAAATTCAGTACCCTGTCCCTGCCTTCTCCCCATATCCCTTGATCCCTTTAGCCTTAAGAAATATATCCAACTCTTTCTTGAATATATTTAATGAACTGGCCTCCACCGTCCTCTGTGGCAGAGAATTCCACAGGTTCACCACTCTCTGGGTGAAGAAATTCTTCCTCAATTTCAGTCCTAAATGGCTTACCCCTTATCCTTAGACTATGACCCCTGGTTCTGGACTCCCCGGCCATCAGAAACATCCTTCCTGCATCTAGTCTGTCCAGGCCTGACAGAATTTTATAGGTTTCGATGAGATCCCCTCTCAATCTTCTAAACTCCAGTGAGTATAAGCCCAATCGACACAATCTCTCCTCATACGTCATTCCTGCCATCCCAGGTAACAGCCTGGTGAATCTTCGCTGCACTCCTTCCATGGCAAGAACGTCCTTCCTCAGATAAGGCGACCAAAACTGCACACAATACTCAAGGTGCAGTCTCACCAAGGCCCTGTACAACTGTAGCAAGACATCCTTGTTCCTGTACTCGAACCCTCTTGCTACGAAGGCCAACATACCATTTGCCTTCTTAACCGCCTGCTGCACCTGCATGCTTACCTTCAGTGACTGGTGCACAAGAACACCCAGGTCTCTTTGCACTTCCCCTTCTCCCAATCTATTGCCATTCAAATAATAATCTGCCTTCCTGTTTTTGCCACCAAAGTGGATAACCTCACATTTATCCACATTATAGTGCATTTGCCATGTTTCTGCCCAATCACCCAACCAGTCCAAATCGTACTGGAGTTTCACGACATCCTCCTCACAGCGTACCCTCCCACCCAGCTTTGTGCGTCTGCAAATTTGGAGATATTACATCCAATTCCCTCGTCCAGATCATTAATATATATTGTGAACAGCTGGGGTCCTAGGACCGATCCTTGCGGTACCCCACTAGTTACTGCCTGCCACTCGGAAAACGACCCGTTTATACTAGCAGATCTCTCTTGGTGTTGCGCATGGAGAGATGGAGGATATGCTGTCTTATAACAATAGGAGTGTTTATGCCATGTAATTAATAGCATCAGGGCCTACAATAATCTACCACCAACAACTGAACAAGTTAAAATCCATTTGTGTATTGTGGGAAATTGTACAGACTGTACATTCTCAGACTGTAGGATCTGCCTTCAGTGTGACTGCTCTGGGCAAAAATATCAAGTTCAAGCCCAGGCATTTGAGAGAGTTTGAGACCTACAAGTAAAACTTTAATGAAGGTTCCAGAAGAAGCAAAAGAAAATTTAATGGATAAACTTAATTATGCAATAAGTAATTATTTGAAGTTTTTCTTTTGTTTTGACTTTATTTTATACATTAGAAAGTTCTAAGAAAAAATAGCAATTGAATTTTGTTCAAAATGCACTTTGAGCGACTTAAATGGTTCATCAAAAATCCATCAGTGCAAAGTGTTAACGTGTTGATATAGGTTATATTGCTATCATAAATTTTAACATGTTTAGATAGGGTTTCCATTATAAACATTGCCATAAAAGGGCTGATTTAAACGTTCAATTCCCCAGAAGCAAAGATCAGGATAAATGGGTTGACATTCAGATTGCTAGGTTTCTGACCCTTCAATGTTGCCCTGGATTTCTTGTGCTTTTCTGGGGATGTGGCGCACAGCTTGGTCTGGACCTGCAAACGACATAGGTTCAAACAAAGTAGTTTAATGAGGCAGCAGGGGGTATCCCAGGCCTCCTGCTTCATTTTGCAGCTCCTGCACTGGTTGGTGCCTCAGTGCAAGGGTGCCAAAAAAGCTGGTGATGTGGCCTGCCCTCAATCGAGTGATTTTTAAAAATTCATTCATGGGCTGTGGGCATCATTGGCAAGGCCAGCATTTATTGCCCCTCCCTAATTGCCCTCGAGAAGGTGGTGGTGAGCCGCCTTCTTCAACCACTGCAGTCTGTGAGGTGAAAGTACAGGTAGACTATCCTTTATCCGAAAACCTCGGGACCAGCCGTGTTTCGGTTTTCGGAAAATTTCGGATTTCGGAAGGTATTTTATAAGACTGGGAAATTTGTCGGGGGTGGGTCGGCGGGGGTCGTCGGCGGGAGTCGGGGTCGGCGGGGGGGGGGGGGTCCGCGGGGGGTCGTCGGTGGGGGTCGGGGTCGTGCGCACGACTTACGCTGACCCTCTGCTCAGCGTAAGTCGTGCGCCACTCTGGTCATGTCGTGCGCACGACTTATGCTGAACGAAAAAACCTTCGGTTTTTAGAGGGTTTCAGTTTTCGGAAGTTCGGATAAAAGGTAGTCTACCTGTACTTCCACAGTGCTGTTAGGGAGGGAGTTCCAGAATTTTGACCCAACAGCAGTGAAGGATCGGCGATATATTTCCAAGTCAGGATGGTGTGCAGTTTGGAGGGGAACTTGCAGGTG
Organism: Somniosus microcephalus; assembly: GCF_052327205.1. Lineage (NCBI taxonomy): Eukaryota > Metazoa > Chordata > Chondrichthyes > Squaliformes > Somniosidae > Somniosus > Somniosus microcephalus. The sequence goes on from NC_141003.1 coordinate 58,065,803, forward strand.
GTGGTATTCCCATTGCGCCTGCTGCCCTTGTTCTTCTAGGTGGTAGAGGTCGCGGGTTTGGGAGGTGCTGTCGAAGAAGCATTGGCGAGTTGCTGCAGTGCATCTTTTAGATGGTATGCACTGCACTCATCCAGGCAAGTGGAGAGTATTCCATCACTTCTGCCTTGTAGATGGTGGAAAGGCTTTAGGGAGTCAGGAGGTGAGTCACTCGCCGCAGAATACCCAGCCTCTGACCTGCTCTTGTAGCCACAGTATTTATGTAGCTAGTCCAGTTAAGTTTCTGGTCAATGGTGACACTCAGGATGATGATGGTGGGGGATATGGCGATGATAATCCCGTTGCATGTCTAGGGGAGGTGGCTAGACTCTCTCTTGTTGGAAATGATCATTGCCTGGCACTTGTGTGGTGGAACTGTTACTTTCACTTATCAGCCCAAGCCTGAATGCTGTCCAGGTCTTGCTGCATGCAGGCACAGAATGCTTCATTATCTGAAGAGTTGCAAATGGAACTGAACGCTATGCAATCATCAGCGAACATCCCCACTTCTGGCTTTGTGATGTAGGGAAGGTCATTGATGAAGCAGCTGAAGATGGTTGGGTCTTGCACACTGCCCTGAGGAACTCCTGCAGTGATGTCCTGGGTCTGAGATGATTGGCCTCCAACAACCATAACCATCTTCCTTTGTGCTAGGTATGGCTCAAGCCAGTGGATAGTTTTTCCCCTGATTCCCATTGACTTCAATTTTACTAGGGCTCCTAGATGCCACACTCGGTCAAATGCTGCCTTGATGTCAAGGGCAGCCACTCTCACCTCACCTCTGGAATTCAGCTCTTTTGTCCATGTTTGGACCAAGGCTGTAATGAGATCTGGAGCCGAGTGGTCCTGGCGAAACCTAAACTGAGTCAGTGCCACTTAAAAGGACTGTTGACGACACCTTCCATCACTTTGCTGATGATTGAGAGTAGGCTGATGGGGCGGTAATTGGCCAGATTGGATTTTTCCTGCTTTTTGTAGACAGGACAAACCTGGGCAATTTTCCACTTTGTTGGGTAGATGCCAGGGTTGTAACTGTACTGGAACAGCTTGGCTAGAAGCGCGGCTAGTTCTGGAGCACAAATCTTCAACACTACAGCTGGGATGTTGTCGGAGCCCATAGCCTTTGCTGTATCCAATGCGGTCAGCCGTTTTTTGGTATCGCGTGGAGTGAATCGAATTGGCTAAAGACTGGCTTCTTTGATGGTGGGGACCTCAGGAGGAGGCCGAGATGGATCATCCACTTGCCACTTTTGACTGAAGGTGGTTGCAAACGCTTCAGCCTTGTCTTTTGCACTCACGTGCTGGGCTCAGCCATCATTGAGGATGGGGATGTTCTTGGAGCCTCCTCTTCCTTTTAGTACTTTAATTGTTCACCACCATTCACGACTGGATGGTGCAGGACTGCAGAGCTTTTGACCTGATCCGTTGGTTGTGGGATTCCTTAGCTCTGTCTATAGCATGCTGCTTCCGCTGTTTAGCATGCATGTAGTCCTGTGTAGACCATATATAGCAGGCACCTCAAAGCACTGGAGAGGTACCACCAACGCTGCCTCCGCAAGATCCTGCAAATCCATTGGCAGTGTTCTCGCTCAGGCCAACATCCCCAGCATCGAAGCTTTGACCATGCTTGATCAGCTCCGATGGACGGGCCACATCATCCGCATGCCCAATACGAGACTCCCAAAACAAGCGCTCTACTCGGAGCTCCGACACGGCAAGAAAGCCCCAGGCGGACAGAGGAAACGCTTCAAGGACACCCTCAAAGCCTCCTTGAAAAAGTGCAACATCCCCACCGACACCTGGGAATCCCTGGCCCAGGACCGCACAAAGTGGAGGAGATGCATCCGGGAAGGCACTGAACATCTAGTCTCTTTGCCAGTAGCAAGCGGAAGCCAAGCGCAAACAGCGGAAGGAGCACACGTCAACCCAAGCACCCCACCCACCCGCCCCTTCAACCATCATCTGCCCCACCTGTGACAGAGACTGTAGGTCCCGCATTGGACTCATTAGTCACCTGAGAACTCATTTTTAGTGCGGAAGCAAGTCATCCTCGGTTCCGAGGGACAGCCAAAGAAGAGGAGACCTGTGTTGTAGCTTCACCAGGTTGGCTCCTCATTTTAAGGTACGCCTGGTGCTGCTACTGGCATGTTCTTCTACACTTCTCATTGAACGAGGGTTGGTCCCCTGGCTTGATGGTAATCATAGTAGTCAGTAGTAGTCAGCTGTGGCTCAGTTGGTAGCACACTCCCCTCTGAGTCACAAGGATATGGGTTCAAATCCCACTCCAGGGACTTGAGCACATAAAGCTAGGCTGACACTCCAGTGCAGTGCTGTCGGAGGTGCCGTCTTTCGGATGAGAGGTTAAACCGAGGCCCCATCTGTTCTCTCAGGTGGACGTAAAAGATCCCATGGCACTATTTCGAAGAAGAGTAGGGGAGTTATCCCTGGTGTCCTGGCCAATATTTCTCCCTCAATCTCAATCAACATTTTCACATTGCTGTTTGTGGGAGCTTGCTGTGTGCAAATTGGCTGCCGCGTTTACCACATTACAACAGTGACTACACTTCAAAAGTACTTCATTGGCTGTAAAGCGCTTTGAGACGTCCGGTGGTCGTGAAAGGCGCTATATAAATGCAAGTCTTTCTTCCTTTCTATAGCGTTGGGGATATGCTGGGCCATGAGGTTGCTGATGGCCCACAGCACCTCATGGATGCCCAGTTTTGAGCTGCTAGATCTGTTCTGAATCTATCCCATTTAGCACGGCGGTAGTGTCACACAACACAATGGAGAGTGTCCTCAGTGTGAAGACGGGACTTCGTCTCCACAAGGACTGTGCGGTGGTCACTCCTACCATACTGGACAGATGCATCTGCAACAGGTGGATTGGTGAGGACGAGGTCAAGTAGATTTTTCCCTCGTGTTGGTTCTCTCACCATCTGGCAGTTATGTCCTTCAGGACTCAGCCAGCTCGGTCAGTAGTGGTGCTACCAAGGCACTCTTGGTAATGGACATTGATGTGCCCTTGCTACCCTCAGTGCTTCTTCCAAGTGGTGTTCAACATGGAGGAGTACTGATTTATCAGCTGCAGGAGGGTTATAGGTGGTAATCAGCAGGAGATTTCCTTGCCCAGATTTGACCTGATGCCATGAGACTTCATGGGGTCCAGAGTCAATGTTGCGGACTCCCAGGGCCACTCCTTCCCGATTGTATACCACTGTGTCGCCACCTCTGGTGGGTCTGCCCTGCCGGTGGGACAGGACATAACCAGGGATAGTGATGGAGGAGTCTGGGAAGTTGGCTGAAAGGTATGATTCTGTGAGTATGACTATGTCAGGCTGTTGCTTTACTAGTCTGTGGGACAGCTCTCCCAATTTTGGCATAAGTCCCCAGATGTTAGTGAGGAGGACTTTGCAGGGTTGACTGGGCTGGGTGTGCCTTTGCCGTGTCTGAATCCGGTGCCTAGGTCGATGCCGGGTGGTCCGTCCAGTTTTATTCTTACTGTTTTTCCTAGCAGTTTGATACAACTGCGGCCTTTCCTGCAGAATCAATTCCAAAACAGAATCTGGAAGGGGAGGTTTTCTGCAAGTTAGGTCATCTGCTTCCAAGCTGACTGCACAATTCTCCTGTGGGAGGCAAGGAGGGCCTGGAGACTTAAAAAGGACTTTCCTGCAGAATCAATTCCTATGTAGAATCTGGAAAGGGAGGTTTTCTGCAAGTGGTTTCCTCATCAGCCAAGTAACTGTACTGGCTCTTTGAATAGCAGTCACACATCTTTGCAGAATGCAGCTGTGCACAATTTCCTGACCTCAAATGATAATGAGCTCCTATCAGTATAATTTTCTGGAACTTTTGCATTGTAAAACATAGATGCACCTTTACAATGCTGCAAGTCTATAGGAAATTCCGGACCAATAATTTATATTTAAAAAAAAGCTACTTTTAACAAAATCTTTCATTTAGATAACAAATTAAAATTTTACATTTTGGCTTCTAGAGTGCAACATTTTCTTTAGTCAGTATACTGCATAAGTATATTACTAATACAATATATTGGGGTAGAAGTTGGATCTCATTGTGCCCATTTTCCGGGTGGAAAAGGGGGCACCAGAGGTCCAATTTAAGGGGCCAACGTCCCGTGCCCAAACAGCATCAGAAACATGTCCAACGTCATTTTGGTTCGGGTGCTCTAGAGGCGTCCCTGTCGTCAGTCTGACATGGGCATTAGGCCCCTTGTATATGCTGATGAGGGGCCTAATGACTATTTAAGGTCCCCTTCCTGAAATTGGGCTGCCCTGAGCGGAGCAGGTACTAGACCTGCTCCACTCAGCGTTTCCAGGAGTAGATGTGGCCCAACAAACAGACGCTAACAGAAAGGTATGGTTTTCTTGAAGTCAATAGAAAAGAGTGTAAAACTGGCTGTCGATTTGCTATCGCCTATTTTGCACTATCGCCCAAGACGATAATGTCACCCGTTGTTTTCAATGTATTGATGAGAATATGATGCTTTATCACTTTGTGTGTTGTGTAATGTGACTTCTGACACTTGTTGAACTTCAGTGTTTTTCTACATTGCTGTAATGATCTTGTAACTGTGTATTTTTTCTCCTTTTACAGACTGCCTCGCATGGAACAACTGGTTTAAATCAGTCTAAAACCCGAATCACTTAAGGCTATTTAGCTCTCAAATTTCATTGGATTCTTGTATATTATCAAGTCATCACTGGGTTATTGGGACCAGCTGGATGTCAGGATGCAAATGGTTAGGATTATTTTGTTGCTTCTTCTTTGTAGAGCAGGAGAGTTCATGAAAACAAGAAATGGCAGGCACAGAAACAGAATGAAGAACTGTGGCGAGAATTGCCTCAGAAAGAGATCCACTCATGTCGAAAGCTTTGCCGAGTTCCTAAGCACCATATGCACTGAGAGTCTGTACGAGAATGAGAAATTACTGATTTGTCAAGATAAGCAACTCCTTACAATTCCTCCTAATTTGCCAGAGGATGTTGTTCATTTACAATTAGCAGGAAATAAGATAAAAAGGTTAAAGGACTCAATGTTTTCAACATTAAAGAATTTGAAGAGCCTCGACTTACAACGAAATGCCATAGCAAGTATTGAACCAGGTGCTTTTGAGGGGTTGGATGAACTCAATACTTTATTACTTCAACATAATCAATTACAATTTTTGTCAGAGGAGGTTTTTATTCCTATTCCTAAACTAAAATACCTGCGTATCTATGGCAACCCCTGGAATTGCAATTGTAAACTAGACGAAATGATCAGGAAGCTGCAGATCCCTGGCCAACGACATTTAGGCAGCCTGGCCAAATGTGAAGCTCCAAAAGGTTTTGCTGGTCATAAGTTGAAGACAATCAATGTGAACTTGCTCTGCCCTGAAGCTGAGGGTGACCTTAGACCAGGCGAGGCTGTGGGCCTGGCACCTATCCAGAAAGCTGTTGATTCCACAAAATGCAATATCTACCTTTTCCCAAAGTCAAGAATAGATTGTCAAAATAAAGGTTAGTATGACTTTCAAATTATAAACAGTATTGAGCTGAACTGTCAGCACTTCATTTGTGACTTAATAGTGGCTTTAAATACAATGCAAGCTCTTAAGACAATTACCTGGAACTTGGTATCTTCCAGAAGTCTGTCATACAATGACATAAAACTATTCTTTGTCTTGCACTTTTGGAACCACCCCAACCTAGGTTTGTTCTTTTTCATTAGTAACCCATCCAAAAAAAAATGTTCAAGAACTGCAGGTTTATAAAGTGAATAACCACAAAATAAAGCCTTGTAATTTAGTCAGGATTTACTTGAGCAACTCTATGTTGAAAATACGAAAAAAAATTGTTTCCAAATTATGTTGATTTTTTTCACATTTTAGTGACGGTTATGCAAACAAATAAATTGACATATGTATCTATATAGATTATGATGTTAAATTAAAAATAATCACACTTTTTCTTAGATTTATATAGTGCAAGTTATTATGATGGATTTCATAATATTACATTGCCCCGAATTTGCGGTCAGCGACAAACGAATGGCATTTTGCCAGCCTATTTCTATTTTACCACTTTTTTAATGTGGTCCACATCGTTCGGAGATCACGTCAGGTAAGTAGGTCGGGTTCTCTATGTCTCCCCATTGCTGTGAATAGGTGACAGCTGCAAAAGTGGTATGAAAGCTACCATTTCACAGCTGGTCACTTTCCAATGTCAGAAGCTTGAGCATTCTTCAGGAATTGAAAGACACTTTTGAGCTGTATGCAGTTTGGAAGTGTTTGGAGTAAACTCTCTATCCACTGTCACCTCCTTGTAGCAAGCTCTCTCACCATTGACAGATCGCTTCTGTCATCTCTACTTCATCTGTTCCAGCAACATCGGTGCCCTTGAAAAAATCTCAACTTAGTCCTCTGAATCTCCCCATGATCAGCCCCAACATCACCAGGCACACCAACATCACCAACAATACCTTCTCCGCAATCACCTGATGCTGCACAGGACACAGGGCATCAGCACTCAACAACACTGCTGCCTGGGAGGCCAGCGATGGCATCACCATGGCCAGATTTACTTCACTTAATGCTGTACACCCTGGCTGCCACATGATGCGCCAGGTTAACACCACCACACACCATCACCACAAAGCGTTCCTACAATGACCAAGCCATTCCTTTCACACTCATTACCATTGTGGGGGATACCGTTATGTCTCACCATTCACTGCAACTCACTAAGACACTTCCAAAGGTAGGCACAGATCTGTACAATAAGGCACGGTGTTGAAAATAAAGATTTCAATGTTTGACAACACATTAACAGAAAATTTACTTGAACATTGCATAAAACACCCAAGTGCCTACCCTTGTGTGTTGTTAGTTGGTATGATTGGACTAGGTTGAGTGTGAGTAGTGGCTAGTGAGATGGGGAAGTGATAATGTAGATAGAGAGGGATGGGTGGAGGTGCAAGGTAAGTTGGTGTGAGTAAGGATGTGCAGTAGGGTAGGGAAGGCAGAGTTACGGAGAGTGATGAGTGGCACAGCAGGATGAGGTTGTGTGTGGCTTTGCAGTAACGTTTCGTGATCTACTGAGATCATTGAAAGGTTTGCGCCACTGCAGCCAGGTACTCCTGACGACATCCCTGCTTTTGCCCTCCTGTGCAATGTGCAACCAGGCTGTGTTGGTGTCCTGCGGAGGTGTCTTCTGCCCTTGGAAGGGAAGAGAACCTCCCTGCATGCTGTGACACCCTCCAGAAGTATATGGAGGGAGTCATGCGAGAGCCTGGGTGCAGCCGTGCACCTTTGTGCAGTGCTTGTCAGTGTTTGCAGCACCTCAATCAGTCCTGCTTCCTTTTAATTGGCCAGGAACCCTGCAGGGCGGGATTAATAAGCCCTATTAATGGGAAATTCTTTTTAGAGTGGCTGCAGCCGGGAGCGGAACTGGAACCCGCCAGCCACCTCTCCCGCTGCAATTCCGCCTCCGCTAGCGAAATCACAGCCAATGTGTTCTTGGATAGATTTGTGTGCACCTTTCGAAGTGGCTTAGTGAGTTGCAGTGAATGGTGAGACATAACGGTACCATCCATAATGGTCATGAGTGTGAAAGGAATGGCTTGGGCATTATAGGGATGCTTTATGGTATTGGTGTGGGGTGGTGCCAACCTGGCGCATCATGTGGCAGCCAGGGTGTACAGCATCAAGTGAAGTAAATAGAGGCTATCCCTGGCCTCCTGGGCAGCAATGTGCTCGGGTGCTGATGCCCTGTGTCCTGTGTAGCATCAGTTGATTGCGGAGAAGGTTGTTGTTGGTGCTGCTGGTGTTGGGGCTGATCGTGGTGGGATTCTGGGGACCAAGGTGAGAGAGTATAAAGAGCACCCATGCTGATGGAATAGATGGCAGGTGAAGTAGAGATGACAGACGCGATCTGTCAATGGTGAGAGAGGTAATGAGGTCAGACTGGATGGAGACTTGTGTAAAGACTTGCAACACAGTGAATCTGTTGTGCAAAGGCACTGAGGAAGAGCTTGTGGCTGAGGGAAGATATCTCTAAGGTGAGAGCTTTTACTTTACATTTGAAGCTGTCAACTCAACAGCTGATTCAGTGGCCACTGAATTCCCGCCTCAGCTTGACAGGCGTGGTCCAAGACCAGCATGGACCCCATGGGCGAGCTGTCAAATGCAAAAGGTAAGCTGAAAATCATTCTTAAGTGGCTCTAAACAAGCCACTAATTACCTGAATTGGGTGCCCCGCCGCTGCGTGTTGGGTCTGCTCAGCGCTGACAGACCCGTCATTGGGAAATCTATTTACCTATGCATGGCTTTCTTGGCTACAATCCTCTTTTTAAAGATTGTGTATCTGCAAACCAAAATCCTATGCAGTATTGAGGGTATATTTTTATTCTTTGTTCCTTTTCCCAAAATGTACTATTTCATATTCATATATGGTGAACTGCATTTGCCACATATCTGTCCACTCTCTCAACCTATGTTCTCCCGCAGTCACTCACATTATTTCTCACAGTTTGTCATGTCCCTAGTTTGGTATCATTACCAGTTGTTGCAGCAGAGTAATGAGAAGTTCTTTCTTTTTGTGCACATTGTTGTTATATTATGTTACATTATACTGTATTAGTATAAGGAAATGGAACTTTTTTATTTTAGTGTCAGCATCATGCTCCTTCCAGTCTACCCCATAACAGGGCGTTGGACAAGTTCCTGACTGTACCTGATATCACTGCATACAAAAAGTAGGTTGGGTATTGGTTGATGTGCCTCATGGTCACTGTGGTCACCTGGAACTCATTTTGATCCCCTTGACGGGTCAGAGAGAAAATTCCAGATTTATTTTCCATGAATTGACCAAGGTTTTTTTTTTAATCTGTTGTTTTGCCTCTCACAGGGGATTATGGCCTAGAAATTTGATGGCCTGTTTTTCAGGCGCTTAACTGGTGCCTAAGCCTCCAATATGGCGGGCAGGAAGTGCATGCACGTTTCTAGCCGGAGGTGTGCAACCCACCATATTGGATCGAGCTTCCCCACTGGTGTCAGGAGCTCATGCCAGATGTATTTAAAACATGAATACGTTATTTAAATTACGTTTTTTTAAAATTTATTCATTCACAGGATGTGGGCGTCGCTGGCAAGGCCAGCATTTATTGCCCATCACTAATTGCTCTTGAGAAGGTGGTGGTGAGCCGCCTTCTTGAACTGCTGCAGTCCTTGTGGTGAAGGTACTCCCACAGTGCTGTTAGGTAGGGAGTTCCAGGATTTTGAGCCAGCAGCGAGTCCAAGTCAGGATGGTGTGTGACTTGGAGGGGAACTTGAAGTGGTGGTGTTCCTATGTGCACACTGCCCTTGTCCTTCTAGGTGGTAGGGTCGTGAGTTTGGGAGATGCTGTCGATGAAGCTTTGGCGAGTTGCTGCAGTGTATCTTGTAGATGGTACACACTGCACCAGTGGTTGAGGGGGTGAATGTGTAAGGTGGTGGATGGGGTGCCAATCAAGTGGACTGCTTTGTCCTGGATGGTAGTGAGCTTTTTGAGTATTGTTGGAGCTGCACCCATCCACGCAAGTGGAGAGTATTCCATAACACACCTGACTTGTGCACTGTGGGTGGTGGAAAGGGTTTGAGAAGTCAGGAGGTGATTCATTCGCCACAGAATACCCAGCCGCTGACCTTTTTTGTAGCCACTGTATTTGTGTGGCTGGTCCAGTTAAGTTTCTGGTCAATGGTGACCCCCAGGATTTTGATGGTGTGGGATCTGGCGATGATAATGCCATTGAATGTCAAGGGAAGGTGGTTAGACTCTCTCTTGTTGGAGATGGTCATTGCCTGACACTTGTGTGGTGCGAAAGTTACTTGCCACTTACCAGCCCAAGCCTGGATGTTGTCCAGGTCTTGCTGCATGTGGACACGGACTGCTTCATTGTCTGAGGAATCACGAATGGAACTGAACACTGTGCAATCATCAGCGAACATCCCTACTTCTGACTTTATGGCCGGAATTCTCCCGTTGCCGAGCGTGCGGGTTTGGGAGCAAGTCGGCAGTAAAAATCCCGGATATTATGAGTGCGTTGGGAACCCACCATCATTCCGCCACCTCGCGCATTTAACTCTGGTGGCTTTGACAGCGCGACACCGACCCGATCGGCAGAGGCATGCGATCTCATTCAAGTCATTAACTGCCTGTTGAGAGACCCTTAAGAGGGTTTTTAACACCAACTTTTGACTTTTACTGCAGCATCACGGGATTCACGCAGCTCGGGTACCTCGCCTGTGATGGGGAGGTGGAAGCTCAGTGGCCATTGGCAAGTCCATTCATTGAGAGCTGGGAAAAGCACATAAATACTCCCAACATTACACCTCATTACTTGCCTCATGGAAAGGCTCTTGCTGACTCCATTTTGTCCACAGATTTAGGTGTCAGCAGTTTGCAGGTCATTTCTAAAACCTCGGAAGCCACTCACCACATTGTTACTCAGTATCAGACCATTGCGGGATTGGTCCTCTGATCACCACTTTACCTGCCATCTACTATATCAGCATGGGTGCCGCTTATACTGTCTCAGCTTGGTCCTCAGAATCGGACCAAGATGAGCCCCACCACCAACAGCAGCCACACCAGCAACCACAACAGCAGCCTTCTCCTCAACGACATGATGCTCTACAGGAGAGGGGGGGGGGGGGGCACCACAGGATTGCAATGTGCTGGAGGCGATACCCCCAACACAGGGTGTACAGGCAGGGGATGAGCTTCCTCAACATGACTCAGCAGCAGTGTTTCAGGAGGCTCAGGCTATCACGCCAGGTTGTTGCAGACATCTGTAGCTTGCTGAAACAAGACCTGCAGCCCAGAGGACCTGGTGGAAATGCCTCACCAGTGGCTGTCAAAGTCACCACCGCCCTCAACTTTTTCACATCAGGCTCCTTCCAGGGATCTGCAGCAGACATTTGCAGGATCTCACAGTCAGCCACCCACAGATGCATCATCCAGATGACCAATGCCATGTTTCACAAGTCAGCCAATTATAGAATCATAGAATAGAATGGTTACAGCACAGAAGGCGGCCATTCGGCCCGTCCCGGCTCTCTGCAAGAGCACTTCAGCTAGTCCCACTTCTCCGCCCTTTCCCCATAGCTCTGCAAATTTCTTCTCCTTCAGACACTTAGCCAACTCCCTTTTGAAAGCCGTGATTGAATCTGCCTCCACCACCCTTTCAGGCAGTGCATTCCAGATCTTAACCACTTGCTGCATAAAAAAGTTTTTTCTTATGTCACCTTTGGTTCTTTTGCCAATCACCTTGAATCTGTGACCTCTGGTTCTCGACCCTTCCACCAATGGGAACAGTTTCTCTCTATCTACTCTGTCTAGACCCCTCATGATTTTGGACACCTCTATTAAATCTCCTCTCAATCTTCTCTGCTATAAAGGAGAACAACCCCACCTTCTCCAGTCTATCAACGTAACTGATGTCTCTCATTCCTGGAATCATTCTTGTTAATCTTTTCTGCACCCTCTCTAAGGCCTTCACATCCTTCCTAAAGTGTGTTGCCCAGAATTGGACACAGTACTCCAGTTGGGACTGAAACAGTGTTTTATACAGGTTCATCACAATTTCCACACTTTTGTACTCTATACCTCTATTTATGAAGCCCAGGTTCCTGTAAGCCTTTTTAACTGCTTTCTCAACCTGCCCTGCCACCTTCAACGATTTGTGCACACATAACCCCAGGTCTCTCTGTTCATGCACCCCCTTCAGGATTGTACCATTTAGTTTATATGAACTCTCCTCATTTTTTCTACCAAAATGTATCACTTCACACTTTTCTGTGTTAAATTTCATCTGCCACGTGTCCGCCCATTTCACCAGCCTGTCTATGTCTTCCTGAAGTCTATCACTCCTCCTCACTGTTCACTATACTCCAAGTTTTGTGTCATCTGTAAATTTTGAAATTGTGCCCTGTACACCCATGTCCAAGTCATTAATATATATCAAGAAAAGCAGTGGTCCTAGAACCGACCCCTGGGGAACACCACTGTATACCTTCCTCCAGTCTGAAAAACTTCACTACTACTCTGTTTCCTATCACTTAGCTAATTTCGTATCCATGCTGCCACTGTCCCTTTTATTCCATGGGCTTCAACTTTGCTGGCAAGCCTATTATGTGGCACTTTGTCCAACGCCTTTTGGAAATCCATGTACACTACATCAACCGCATTACCCTCATCAACCCTCTCTGTTACCTCATCAAAAAACTCAATCAAGTTAGTTAAACACAATTTGCCTTTAACAAATCCATGCTGGCTTTCCTTAATTAATCCACACCTATCCAAGTGACTGTTAATTTTGTCCCCGATTACTGTTTCTAAAAGCTTCCCCACTACCGAGGTGAAACTGACTGGCCTGTAGTTGCTGGGTTTATCTTTACACCCTTTTTTGAACAATGGTGTAACATTTTCAATTCTCCAGTCCTCTGGCACCACCCCTGTATCTAAGGAGGATTGGAATATTATGCCTAGTACCTCCGCGATTCCTCCCTCAATTCCCTCAGCATCCTAGGATGCATCTCATCCGTTCCTGGTGATTTATCTACTTTAAGTACAGCCAGCCTTTCTAATACCTCTTTATCAATTTTTAACCTATCAAATATCTCCACTACCTCCTCCTTCACTATGTCTATGGCAGAATCCTCTTCCTTGGTGAAGACAGATACAAAGTACTCGTTTAGTACCTCAACCATACCCTCTGCCTCCATGCATAGGTCTCCTTTTTGGTCCTTAATCAGCCCCACCTTTCCTCTTACTGCCCGTTTACTATTTATATGCCTATAGAAGACTTTTGGATTATCTTTTATGTTGGCTGCCATTCTATTCTCATACCCTCTCTTTGCCCCTCTTATTTTCTTTTTCACTTCTCCTCTGACCTTTCTCTATATAGCCTGATTCTCGGATGTATTTGCAACCTGACATCTATCATACGCGCTCTTTTTCTGCTTCATCATATTCTCCATCTCTTTCGTCATCCAGGGAGCCCTGACTTTAGTTGCCCTGCCTTTCCCCCTAGTGGGAATGTATCTCAACTGTATCTGAACTATTTCCTCTTATATCAACTTTGCCACTGATGATGCCAGTGTTACTGAGCGGGCGCTCAGCTTTGCAGCTCTGGCTGACTTCCCACAAGTGCAGGGCATCAACGACTGCATACGTGTGGCCATGAAGGCACCCCCTCATCACCCAAGAGTGTTTGTGAACCGCAAGGGCTTCCACTCCCTCAATATGCAGCTTGTCTGCAACCATAAAAAGATTATTATGCATGTGTGCGCCAGCAACTGTCATGACTCTTCCATGCTGCGCCAGTCCACCCTCCCTCAGCTCTTCGCTCCTCCAAACAGACTTACCGGCTGGCTGCTTGAAGACAAGAACTATCCACTGAAGATGTGGTCATGACACCCTTGAGGATGCCTGAGGCCGAGAAGCATTATACTGAGAGCCACATGTCCACCAGATGTGTCATAGAGCAAACTATAGGCATGCTAAAGATGCGCTTCGATTGCCTTGACAGATCTGGAGGAGCCCTTCAGTACACACCAGCCAAGGTCTCCAGAATCATCGTCATTTGCAGCGCGCTGCACAACATAGCGCAGCAGCGAGGATTGCAGCTGCAGGAGCAGCAAGGCACAGAGCACACCGCCTCTTCGAAGGATGAGGAGGAGGAACCGGAGGTGGAGATGGCACCAGCAGCGGCACACATTGATGCCCGGAATGGCCTCAACATGGCCAGATTTACTTAATTTGCTCCAATGCACCAATATGGCTGCCACATGCTGTACTAAGTTTCCCCACCCCCACCAACACATAAAGCATCCTTACAATGAACAAGCCATTCCTCTCACAAAAACCCCCAATGATTAAGGTTAAGTAATGTCTCACCATTCACTCCAAGTGACAAAGCCACTTCCAAGGTACCAGGCAAAAATGGACAGGTGGCGCAAAAAAATACATAAGTTTCAGTTTTTTTGATGACACAACACCAACATTTTTTCATATACCCATGTGCATCTACTTTTGTGTCTTTTTTCTTCTCCAAGTGCTTCTACGAGGTGCAAACCCTGTGCCTTCAACAGAGGTAGAGGAAGGCTGCTTAATTCACTGCTGCGACTGGTTAGACACTTGGCAGATGGCTTCTGGGTTTTGGAGCCTGTGATGGCCCCGCCAAAGTCTGCTCCTCCTGCAACTGTACAGGGGCAGACTAGGCCATCGGGATCCGAGGAAGCATGTGGGGCTCTGACTGAGAGGGAGGCAACAGGGGAGAAGTGGGAGCGCTTTGAGAAGAACCCCCACTTCCATTTCCCCTCTCACCATCATCCCTCTCATGGGCCACCCGTACTTCCCTGCCAGCAAGGAGCTGGAGAGCAGCTTGCTGCACAGCAGTGGGGTGATGAACGCCCAAGTCTATGTTTATATCCCTCCTAGAGATGAGATCTGTGAGCACCTACCATCTGTTGTCCACAGCTAGCATGTGCTCATGTGACTGGCGCATTTGCTGCTCCATGCAGGTGGCCATCTTTCCATGGAACAGCACATCGCTGCCATCGCCTGTGACATGGTGGTGCTCATGTTGGAGATGGACTCCTCCATTCTCTGCACATTTGCAGACATCGCGACTGCAAAAGCTGCCAGAGCCTCATGCAATTGTTGCTGCCCCTTCAAGATCACCCTCTTTCTCGATGGCCCCCGAGGCTCAACGTCTGCATGCAGCTCAGCAGAGCTTGGAGTGTCCTGCGCCCTCCGGCGAGGAGTCTCCAATGCTGTCTCTGTCAACACCATCTGCTATTGCTCACTTGTGAAGTGTGAGACACCAGGTGACAACATTACTCGATCTCGTATCTCGCACAGGACCCATCAAGGTGTGCGTATCTGCGCTGATACTGGCTGCACTTGGGTCTGCTGACAGTGCACCCTCAGAGGCTGGAGGTTCCTTTGAGGAGTCGTCTTCCTCCTCTGGCTGGACAGTGGGAGGGGGAGGCCACTTGATGGACCTGTGGGAGAGTAAAGATTAATTAGAAGTGTTATAATAAAAATGGATAACGTTACCATTATGCATATGATGGCATTTCACTGGCTGCTGACATCCGTCACCATATGAGTGACTGCTTTGTGCCATGTGGCTGTATGAGATGTAATTCTGTCACCAGGTTGCTGGGATGTCCCCCTCTCTCCGTCTCCCACCGCCAGCAGCTCTGCAACTCCTCTGCTGGTGTCAGTTGGGTGAATACTGGAGGGCCACCTCCGGTTCACTGTCTCTCCCACTTGTTCGGGGCTCTTTTTTCCTGCAAGGAGGGAACGAAGAGAAGTTTGAGTGAGAGTGATGGAATGAGTGTAAGGAATGGATGGGTTATATCTGTAGAGGGTAGCTATGAGAAAGTGGGGTGACAATGCCAAATGGCCTCCTTCTGTGTTGTTACGTGCTATGTTTGCATTAGGATGATTGTGAGTGTTAGGGGTGGTTAATCAGGTGGGGATGTGAGTATGTACATAAAGAGAGAGGGATGGCTGGACGTGCAAGGTATGTTGGTGTGAGGAATGATGTGCAGGAGTAGGCTTGGGAATGTGGTGGCAGGCACATCAGGATGAGTGTGGCATTGCACTCACTTTTCTTGACCTCATGAGACCATTGAATCGTTTCTTGCATTGGATCCAGGTCCTCCTGACCACATCCCTGCTGCTGACCTCCTCTACTATCTCCAGCCAGGCCCTTTTGGTGTCTTTGGGAGGTCTTTTGTTCCTATCTGCAGGGAACAGGACCTCCCTGCGTGCTCTCACTGCCTCCACCAGAGTATGCAGGGATCCATCAGAAAATCGGGGTGCAGCATGCTGCCTTTGAGTATCCATCATTGATAGTTTGGAACAGTACTCAGACCTTACTATTTCACCTTCCACACTCCTCTAGCAACCTTCAAATGAGTTGAATGCAAGGCTGCTTTAAATATCGGTGCTGGAAACAAGTCATCGATGATGTCATCAGACCCACTCCATTTAACTGGGCCAGGAAATGCGCATGACTGCTTTAAGTGAGGACATTAAGTTAAAGTCACCCTGAAAAACGTGCTGAGCAGAACATCGCGTTTCCGACCTGCTACACAGCCCGCAAGCACCTGACCCGACTCCAAGGTGTAAATTCTGGCCTAAGATGGAGGGAAAATCATTGATGAAGCAGCTGAAGATGGTTGGACCTAGGACACTGCCCTGCGGAACTCCTGCAGTGATGTCGTGGGCTGAGATTATTGGCCTCCAACAACCACAACCTTTTGTGCTAGGAATGACCCCAGCCAGTGGAGAGTTTTCCCCCTGATCCCCATTGACTTCAATTTTATCCGGGCTCCTTGGTGCTACGCTTGGTCAAATGCTGCCTTGATCTCAGGAGGCGGCCAAGATGGTTCATACACACGGCACTTCTGGCTGAAGATGATTGCGAATGCTTCAGCCTTATCTTTTGCATTCATGTGCTGGTCTCCGCTATCATTGAGGATGGAGATGTTCATGGAGCCTCCTCCTCCAGTTAGTTGATTAATTGTCCACCACCATTTATGACTGGATGTGGCAGGACTGCAGAGCTTTGATTTGATCCGTTGGTTATGGGATCGCTTTGATCTGATCTGTTGGTTATAGGTTCTGCACTTCTTGCAGGATCCTTTTTCGAGTTTGGTATACCCCAGTCCCTGATTCACCACGTGAGCTCACCCAGCAACATGAACAAAATGTAAGGGAGTAATCCTCTCGGTCATTAAAGCTTGTATCGTATGTGAGTTGGGATTAATGGTATTTTTACTAGCTTTTTTGTATCCTACTTAAATGTTCAGATAGTGGACGTTTTAATCATTGTAGCAATTCCTTCTCATTTTTTCCAAATATTAAAAGCTGTATTTTATTTTTCAACTTCAGGCTAAAATAATTTAGCATTGTAAAGATAATAACAAATGCAAAACAGCAACACAGTTCAGAGGTTCAGATTACATCAAAAAACTATACTAGCAAAGCTTAAGTGGTTTCTAGTTATTTGTAGCACAAACATTAGGGGGTGAAATTTGCCTCCTTTGTGCCCGCCGTTATCACCTCCAATGGGGCGCTAATGGGGCACAAAGGGCTTATCGCCTGGGCGGGGCGCTAATACTGCCTGCCGAGAAATTTGGCGGGCCGCTACTGAGGCATTAGCGGATGCTGGAAAACTGAAATAACAAGCACCCCCCCCCCCCCCGGTCTCTGCACCTGCTTAATATCGGTTACATCTCCAGCTTTTTCGTTAACGTTAACTCTGTTTCTCTCTCCACAGATGCTGCCTGGCCTGCTGAGTGTTTCCAGCATTTTCTGTTGTTATTTCAGATTTCTAGCATCCGCAGTATTTTGCTATTGTATTAGTGTTTGGTTCACTGCCACCTCTCTTCTAGGAATGCCCACCTTGAACTTCTGCTCTTCTCTCCGACAGGATTCCCGCTTGTCTCTTCAACCATGTTACATTTTATCTTTCCTGCCTCTTACCTCAGCACAGTATGTTCCTTCAATTACTTCCTCCCCTCCCACCCACCCTGTCTCTGCACCTGCGTAATATCTGTTACATCTCCAGCTTTTTCCAGCTCTGATGAAGGGTCCCAGACCTGAAACGTTAACTCTGTTTCTCTCTCCACGGATGCTGCCTGGCCTGCTGAGTGTTTCCAGCATTTTCTGTTGTTATTTAACATTATTATATACTTGCTTTACATAATTAAAATATTAAGCAAAATGTATGAAATTTATTTTGTGCAACAAATAAAACATAAGAATTTCTGGTATCAAGCTGAGAAGGAACAGGAACTGCATATCTCCATAGGAACATAGGAAGAGGTGTAGGTCATTCAGCTCCTCTAGCCTGTTCCACCATTCAATTAGATCGCGGCTGACCTATCTCTTGACTCCATCTACACATTTTGGCTCCGTAACCCTCAATACCCTTTCCTAACAAAAATCTATCAATCTGATTTTTGAAATTTTCAATTGACCTAGTCTCAACAGCTTTTTGAGGCGAGTACTCCGGATTTCCACTCCCCTTTGTGTGCAGAAGTGCTTCCTGACATCACCCCTGAAAGGCCTAACTCTAACTTTTTTATGCCACCTTGTTCTGGAAACTCCCACCAGAGGAAATAGTTTCTCTCTATTTACCTCATCAATTCCTTTAATCATCTGAAGCACCTTACTTATCTCTTTCCTTCATTCATATATTTTCCTCCAACCACAAGAAAACCATCTGTATTTTGGATGTTGTATCAGTAAACAATTTTCTTTAATGAAGGGATTGGAATCTGAGTGCATCATGGCCGGGCCAAGCACATGAAGAAAACAGTGGTAGGAATACATAAAGCTGATGGGATCACAAATTAACTAATTTTATAATTCATTATTATTGTAATGTCAATTTGTCATGTAGCTATCATTTAGTTGCTATAATTTCAATTTTCTAGTAATCAGGAAATTGAATTAGGCTCATGGCCAGCAATTAAAGATGAATAAAATAAAGCTCTACATTAAAAAGTCCACTTGCTAATAGCTGGTGACTACATCCTTTCAGCACAATGTGATCAGCTATTGTCCACTAAAAATAACAATCACTTTCCTTTCATGTAACATCTTCAAAATAGATTAAAACATTTCTAGCACGATGCAGAATTAATAAAATGTATGAGGCCAAAGTACATTTATTAATTCATCGAATTCTTGGAATAAATTAAGAAAACTGCAAGCTTGCTACATTGATACAGAAATATTACTGCAGTTCTCTGATGATGCAATATGGCTTCATACTAATATGAATTTGCAAACTGCAGCTCTGAGTTATACGGTACTGCCCATTTTGTACTGCTCTCCAATTGGGCAAAAAGTAGAGCTCTGTGTATGTGGTACTTAAATGGAAACACAGAGCTCTGCATGCCAGCATCCAGATGCTGGTGACATTTTTGAACTGACTACTGTATTCTGTCAGGTGCTTGTTGACAGGATAGTACTTCAGAAGACCACCGGGCCATTTTTTAAACTTTAATTTAAAAAACTTAAAGATGACTTTGCATCAATTGCTGTTGTGTTGCAATCAGTACAGTCTAAGTAGTGAGAGCCTACCTCCTACAGCCTTCAAAATATAGGGATAATATTCATAAAATTCTGAAAACACTATAACCACTAATAAATAGGGTTAAAATCATGCAAGAACCAGTCGTGCCACTTTGTCTTTGTGTGGTGCAGCTTTTGAACTCGTTAGAAGGCTGTGGGCATCTATGCTTGCTTGCTCAAATGCTGAACATGGACTGGACCCTATTTTGGATATAGTTATATTGCACTATTTGTATCACTGCAAAGAGAACTGCTGAACAACACAATATGTGCAGTCTCCCAAAGTAAACTTGAAAGGCAGCGACTTGAAAAATAATCCAACAGCTGGTTTTTATTAGCATGTAATTTTATCAATACTGTATTATGTCTACATTTTGCAGGATGGAAAATGGCCAGCCAGTGTACTGGAAAAGAACATACTGGCACAAAAGAAACAATGGTATAGGAGAGCACTTAACGGTATTGTTTTGTGATTATGAGGGTGCCTACATGATTTAATCGGCCAAATAGCCTTTTCATGTTCCTAACTGACGTTAGTTCAATTATTCTTGGTTTAATTAAAATATTCAGAATAAATTTAAGAAAAAAATGTGTTGTACTACTTGTTCATCAAGGATCATTCTATCCATTAGAGCATTGACTAACAGGGTCATCTGGAACCAAGTGGAAAGAATCCCAACCCCAAGTGGCAACTCTTTCCTATTGGGTTCCATTGTGACCCAGGCTGGCCGATCAATTAACAACAGACAACTGGAGTACGACATACCTGCTTGGCTTAAATATTGGATTAGAGTCTGCCATGAAGGATCGACTTAGATCCAAACTTCCATCATCCGGCAAATCATCTTGGAGCCACCTCAACTCCAAAGAACCCCACTTACCCGCCCTCCAAGGGTCTTCGTCACTAGCTGGTAATTAGACAATTGATAAGCACAGGTTTGAGCCTTGCTAGAAAGGCAGCAGGTACTAGAAACTCCGCATGAGTGGTATGGTGAGCAGCACAAGTCCTCTTAAGACGTGTGTGTGCATTTCTACCATCCTCCTGACACTGTGGACACTGTATACCTCACTGAACGGTGTTCCCACCAGTTAGATCAGTGGAGCTTCAGTTGTATCTGCTTGCCTCTCTGGAACCCAAATCGTGGTAGGCACCAAACTATGGATATTTGAACAAGTATTCTCATACCCAGCCTCCAAGTAATGCTCAGTTTCCTCATCAGCTGACATATCTGCCTTCTGGATGGAAAGACCTATATAAAGAAACTTCTGATGTGCCAGCAACTTTGATGATTTTAGTCTGGGCTTATTCATCACCAACTGCTTAATTCAGGCCCTTACGTGAGGCATCCCAACCGTAAGGCTGACTTTCCCTCCAGGGTATTCAGTAGCAGGTTGCTGTAGATGGGACTCTCCTGTTCTGTAACCAGTATCCCCTTTTTGCCACAAATTCACCTTTGTCCTGCATCTCGAATTTCTAAATAGAGGATTTACAATGTTTAATATGAAATGTTACTGTAAATACCCTAAATGTAAATTAATGCTGGATAAGTTATTGAAACAATTAGCAAAATCTGAGCTATGACCAAATTAGCAAAAGTTAAATCCAGATGATCTTTTTAGACAATCTTTTTCAGCCAGTTTTTTCCTCCCTTTCCTGAACTTGTCTCTCTTGCCAGGGTGCTCAGAGTCCAACAGCCCCATTGCACCTCTTTTTTTTATTCGTTCATGGGATGTGGGCGTTGCTGGCAAGGCCAGCATTTATTGCCCATCCCTAGTAGCCATTGAGAAGGTGGTGGTGAGCCGCCTTCTTGAACCGCTGCAGTCCGTGTGGTGAAGGTACTCCCACAGTGCTGTTAGGGACGGAGTGCCAGGATTTTGACCCAGTGACGATGAAGGAATAGCGATATATTTCCAAGTCAGGATGGTGTGTGACTTGGAGAAGAACTTGGAGGTGGTGGTATTCCCATGCGCCTGCTGCCCTTGTCCTTCTAGGTGGTAGAGGTCGCGGATTTGGGAAGTGCTGCCGAAGAAGCCTTGGCGAGTTGCTGCAGTGCATCTTGTAGATGGTACACACTGCAGCCACGGTACGCCGGTGGCGGAGGGAGTGAATGTTTAAGGTGGTGGATGGGGTGCCAATCAAGCGGGCTGCTTTGGCTTGGATGGTGTCGAGCTTCTTGAGTGTTGTTGGAGCTGCACTCATCCAGGCAACTGGAGAATATTCCATCACACTCCTGACTTGTGCCTTGTAGATGGTGGAAAGGCTTTGGGGAGTCAGGAGGCGAGACACTCGCCGCAGAATACCCAGCCTCTGACCTGCTCTTGTTGCCATAGTATTTATGTGGCTGGTCCAATTAAATTTCTGGTCAATGGTGACCCCCCAGGATGTTGATAGTGGGGGATTTGGCAATGGTAATGCCGTTGAATGTCAAGGGACGATGGTTAAAAGCTCGCTTGTTAGAGATAGTCATTGCCTGGCACTTAAGTGGCAGGTAACATTCGCGCCACACATCAGCCCAAGCCTGAATGTCATCCAGGTCTTGCTGCATGCAGGTATGGACTGCTTCATTATCTGAGGAGTTGCAAATGGCACTGAACACTGTGCAGTCATCAGCAAACATCCCCACTTCTGACCTTATGATGGAGGGAAGGTCATTGATGAAGCAGCTGAAGATGGTTGGACATAGGACACTGCCCTGAGGAACTTCTGCAGCGATGTCCTGGGGCTATGATGATTTACCTCCAACCACCACAGCCATCTTCCTTTGTGCTCGGTATGACTCCAGCCAGTAGAGAGTTTTCCCCCTGATTCCCATTGGCTTCAGTTTTACTAGGGCTCCTTGATGCCATACTTGGTCAAATGCTGCCTTGATGTCAAGGGCAGTCACTCTCACCTCACCTCTGGAATTCAGCTCTATTTTGTCTATGTTTGGACTAAGACTGTAATGAGGCCGGGAGCTGAGTAGTCCTGGTGGAACCCAAACTGGGCATCAGTGAGCAGGTTATTGGTGAGTAAGTTCTGCTTACACACGTAAGGCTGCTGGACCTGATAGCATCCCTGGACGGGTACTCAAGGAATGTGCTGATCAGCTGGCTGATGTCTTCACCGCCATCTTCAATCTGTCATTGGCCCAGGCAGTAGTCCTTACATGCTTCAAGACCGCTACCATTATTCCTGTGCCAAAGCAAACGGCTGTGACGTGTCTGAACGACTATTGACCTGTCACACTCATCATAATGAAGTGTTTCGAGAGACTGGTCCTGGCTCACATCAAAGCCAGTGTTCCCGCCTCTCTTGACCAACACCAGTTTGCCTACCGTGCAAACAGATCAATGGAGGATGCAATCACAACTGCTCTACACTCTGCACTGAATCACTTAGACGGTAAAGAGACCTACATCACAATGCTGTTCATAGACTACAGCTCAACATTCAACACTATCGTCCCCAACAAGCTGGCCACCAAACTCCACACTCTTGGCCTGAACACTTCCCTCTGCAACTGGACCCTGGACTTCCTAACAAACAGGCCCCAGTCTGTCAAATTAGGTAACCACACCTCCCCTCCCCTGACCCTGAACACGGGGGCCCCACAAGGATGTGTGCTGAGCCCCCTCCTCTACTCCCTCTTCACCCACGACTGTGTGGCTGTTCATGGTTCCAACACCATCGTCAAGTTTGCGGATGATACCACGGTGGTAGGCCAGATCACCAACAATGATGAGTCAGCCTATAGAGAGGAGGTCCAGCATCTCGTGAAGTGGTGCACCGATAACAACCTGGCCCTTAACATCAAGAAAACCAAAGAAATCATTGTGGACTTCAGGAAGTCCAAAGGCGGAAGTCACACCCCCATCCACATCCATGGGGCTGTGGTGGAAAGGGTGGACAGCTTTAAGTTCCTCGGAGTCCACATCACGGAAGACCTCTCCTGGTCCCTCAATACCTCCTCTCTGGTGAAGAAGGCCCAACAGCGCCTATACTTCCTAAGGAGACTGAAGGGATGTAACCTATCACCCCTGATCCTCTCTAACTTTTACCGCTGCACAATAGAGAGCATCCTGACGAACTGTATCACAGTATGGTATGGCAGCTGTAGCTACTATGACCGGAAAAGCCCTGCAGCGGGTAGTCAAAACTGCCCAACGCATTACCGGCACCCGGCTACCGGCCATAGAGCACATATACCAGAAACGCTGTTTACGGAGGTCACGGACCATCATCAAAGATCCTACCCACCCCAGCCACAGTCTGTTCGCCCTCCTGCCATCTGGGAGATGCTACAGATGCATTCGCACCCGAACGACCAGATTTAGGAACAGCTTCTTTCCCAGGCCTGTCATCCTACTGAACTCCACAAATAAACTCTAAAGCCTGCACATCTGCCAATGCACTTTATTATGTTTATGTTAATGTATTACAAGCCAAATGAATGTTGTATGTTTAAATGTCTCCAAATGTACACTCTCGGGAGCCGCAAGCCTACATTTCGTTGTACTGCACTTATGCACTAACAATGACAATAAAGTTGATGATGATTATTATGATTATGATTGATAGCACTGTCGACGACACCTTCCATCACTTTGCTGATGATTGAGAGTAGACTGATAGGGCGGTAATTGGCTGGATTGGATTTGTCCTGCTTTTTGTGGACGGAACATACCTGGGCAGTTTTCCACATTGTCGGATAGATGCCAGTGTTATAGCTCTACTGGAACAGCTTGGCTAGAGGCGCGGCTAGTTCTGGAGCACAAGTCTTCAGCACGATAGCCGGGTTGTTGTCGGGGCCCACAGCCTTTGCTGTATCCAGTGTGCTCAGCCGTTTCTTGATATCACGTGGAGTGAATCGAATTGGCTGAAGACTGGCTTCTGTGATGGTGGGGGCCTCAGGAGGAGGCTGATATGGATCATCCACTTGGCACATCTGGCTGAAGATGGTTGCAAATGCTTCAGCTTTGTCTTTTGCACTCACATGCTGGGCTTCACCATCGTTGAGGATGGGGATATTCATGGAGCCACCCTCTCCCGTTAGTTGTTTAATGGTCCACCACCATTCATGACTGGATGTGGGAGAACTGCAGAGCTTTGATCTGATCCGCTGATTGTGGGATCGCTTAGCTCTGTCTACAGCATGCTGCTTCCGCTGTTTAGCATGTATGTAGTCCTGTGTTGCAGTTTCCCCCAGGTTGGCACCGCATTTTTAGGTACGCCTGGTGCTGCTCCTGGCATGCTCTTCTGGTCCCCTGGTTTGATGGTAATGGTAGAGTGAGGGATATGGCAGGCCATGAGGTTGCAGATTGTGGTGCAATACAATTCTGTTGCTGCTGATGGCCCACAGCGCCTCATGGATGCCCAGTTTTGAGCTGGCAGATCTGTTCTGAATCTATCCTATTTAGCATGGTGGTAGTGCCATACAACACAATGGAGGGAGTCCTCAGTGTGAAGACAGGACTTCATCTCCACAATGACTGTGCGGTGGTCACTGCTAACAACGCTGTCATGACAGATGCATCTGCAACATGTAGATTGGTGAGGACGAGGTCAAGTAGGTTTTTCCCTTGTGTTGGTTCTCTCACCACCTGTCGCAGGCCCAGACTGGCAGCTATGTCCTTCAGGACACGGCCAGCTCGGTCAGTAGTGGTGCTACCGAGCCACTCTTGATGATGGACAATGAAGTCCCCCACCCAGAGTACATTCTGTGCCCTTGCTACTCTCAGTGCTTCTTCCAAGTGGTGTTCAAGATGGAGGAGTACTGATTCATCAGCTGAGGGAGGGCAGCAGGAGGTTTCCTTGCCCATGCTTGACCTGAAGCCATGAGACTTCATGGGGTCCGGAATCAATGTTGAGGACTCCCAGGGCCACTCTTCCCGACTGTATACCACTGTGCCACCACTCCTGGTGAGTCTGTCCTACCGGTGGGACAGGAGATACCCAGGGATGGTGATGGAGGAGTTTGGGACATTGGCTGAAGGTTATGATTCCGTGAGTATGACTATGTCAGGCTGTTGTTTGACTAGTCTGTGCGACAGCTCTCCCAATTTTGGCACAAATCCCCAGATGCTCTTCATGTGTGAGCCTTAGGCAGCGCTTAAACTGTGGAGACCATCATACCAAGGTATTCATGTTCTTACATGATGTTCACACACCAGTATATTCCAGCAAGAGACAATGAAAAGCAACCAGGAGTATCCCATCATAGAGGCACTAAAGCCAATAATTTGACAACGTAATCTGCAATTTTGAATTACTTTACTGTATTGTTGTTCAGTATCTCTTTCATGTCTTCCTTTTTCCTCAACCGAGGATTCCCCTCTACTGTGGTTGACACGGCCCTTGACCGTGTCCGTTCTATTTCCCGCACTTCTGCTCTCACCCCTGCCCCTCCCTCCCAGAACCACGATAGGGTTCCCCTTGTCCTCACCTTTCACACCACCAGCCTCCACATTCAACGGATCATCCTCCGCCATTTCCGCCACCTCCAACGTGATCCCACCACCAAACACATCTTCCCCTCACCTCCCCTTTCAGCATTCCGAAGGGACCGCTCCCTCCGCGACACCCTGGTCCACTCCTCAATCACCCCCAACGGCCCTGCTCCTTCACCTGGCACCTTCCCGTGCAAGCACAGGAGATGCAACACATGCCCTTTTACCTCCTCCCTTCCCATTGTCCAGGGCCCCAAACACCCCTTCCAGGTGAAACAGCGATTTACTTGTACTTCTTGCAATTTAATATACTGTATTCGCTACTCATGATGCGGTCTCCTCTACATTGGGGAGACCAAACGCAGATTGGGCGACCGCTTTGCGGAACACCTCCGTTCAGTCTGTAAGGGTGACCCTGAGCTTCCGGTCGCCTGTCACTTTAATTCACCGCTTCACTCCCACTCTGATCTCTCTGTCCTCGGGCTATTGCATTGTTCCAATGAAGCTCAACGTAAGCTCGAGGAACAGCACCTCGTCTTTCGATTGGGCACTTTGCAGCCTGCCGGACTCAACATTGAGTTCAACAATTTCAGATAATTATCCCTGCCCCCATTTTTCATGCAGTATGATTTTTGCCATTCCCATTTGCAACATTTTATCTTTCCTGCCTCTTACAAAAGTACAGGATGTTCTTTCTATTTCTTCCTCCCCTCCTAACCACCGCCCCCCCCCCCCACTGTCTCTGCACCTGCTTAATATGTTACATCTCCAGCTTTTTCCAGTTCTGATGAAGGGTCCCAGACCTGAAACGTTAACTCTGTTTCTCTCTCCACGGATGCTGCCTGGCCTGCTGAGTATTTCCAGCATTTTCTGTTGTTATTTCAAATATTTAAGTAGTTTAATATGGGCGCAGTAAATGTTGCTTTTTACAGTATCTGCATTTGAGGACAAAGCAAAAATGTGTTATCTATTTTGGTACTTCAGAGCATATTATTGGAAAGAGTACTGTACTTTGAAAAGGCTTACATGTGGTTAAAAAAATATTCAAATGGCTTTCATTTTGTTTATGGTTTGGTATAATAGCTTACTTATGCCAACAAAAGAAATAATCTTTAATTATCTATTTTCTTGAATTGCTGAATCAGCGCATGATCTAGAAGCTACATTTAGCCTATTTTATGGTCCAGTGACACTGCAGGGGATTATCCAAACCTCTCAACAATATTCATCTGTTATAGTTTTTGATTTTAAATCATTTTGATCATGAATGTTAGATAGTTATGAATCACTACCAAAAATCTCTGCTGTCTTTCATATTCAAATTCTAGTTTCATAGGCCGGAATTTTAAGGAGGAAGGCGGGTTGGCTTCGAGGCGGTCGAGTAACTCTGGGAGGCCAGGTTTCCTGCAGGCCCTGCCGACTTTAATGGCAGGGCCTGATTTGCATGCAACGCCTCAGTTTCCTGCCCACAGCCAGTCAGATTGAGAGGCTGGCTGGCTGCGGGCGGGTAGGCCTGTGGCCGCAAAGAGGAGAGTGGGAGGGTATGCCGGGCCGTTAAATGGCTCGGTGACAAGGGCAGGGGCGGGGGGTAGTAGAGGATTGGGGGCCGGGCCATTAATTGAATTGGGGGAGGGGTTGAGGATCGGGTCGGGCTGGGCTGTCAAATGGATCTGGTGGGGGGGGTAGAGGATTGGGAGGTGGGGGGGTGCGGGAGGTGGGGGAGAAAGAGAGGATTGGGGCCGGATGATTGGGGGGGAATGAGTGAAGGGAAGATCGTGGCCGACCACCAGAGAATCGGGGCCGGCCTCAGCATCAGCTGGAGGGAGGGGGGGGGGGGGGGGGGAAGTGATTGGGGGGTCTCGTGAGGGGGTCTCCGATCACGAAGAGGGTGAGTTAGGCAGGGACCTTGGATCCAGGAGATAGGTGTAAAGGCACTAACCTCCTGGGTCCAGCAGTCCTTGCCTTTCTGTAACTACCAGGTTTCACGAATTGTGTGAAACCCGTCCACATGCAGTTAAAAGCAAAGTGGAGGTTAAAAAAGAGGCTTCCAGCCTCATTACAATACTTAAATTGACGCCCCGTCCCCTGGGAGCAGGTTGGTCGCCCACCCCATCCACCCCCCCGTCCCGCCTCCGTTAAAACCCGAAGTGGGCGGGTTCAGGTCGGGAATCCGATTTTTAACAATTTAACTACCCCCACGCTCCAAACCCACCAGTTTTTTAAGGTTAAAATTCCCCCATAGATTATACTGTTGCTGTAGACCTCCAGCTGTTTCTTTCTATTTGTTGTTTTTAATTCTCATTAAAGGGAATACTGGCTAATAGAATGTCTACTCAGTGGGCCAGCAAAGATTCTTGATGGGGAGGTGGGGGTAGGCATTAGTTGGTTTGGGGTATCATTGGAGAGACAATGCTTGAGGACGTCAGTAAATAGCAAGGTTTCATCTATATCAAGATAGACTACTGCAATAAAGTGCGAGATTTAATTTTTGATCTGGAATTATGTACTTTGAAACAGCCTTAACAACTTATGAGGAGCGCTACTCATACAGAGTGTGTAGAAAGGTCTGAAGTCTGCAAGTGTAGGGTGGTACCTCAAAAGAAGAAAGTTGATAGCATTTTACATCAACAGAAGAAATCATTATGAAGGACATCTGCAGAAGGAACAGTTCTCAGAAAGAGATGATTTTTATGTAGAAGAAAATAACTTGCATTTACTTAGCACCTTTCACGACTTCAAGACATCCCAAAGTGTTTCACAGCCAATTAAGTAATTTTGAAATGTAGTCACTGCCATAATGTAGGGAAACGCAGCAGCCAACTTGTACACAGCAAAGTCAAATAAACAGCAATGAGATAACTGACCAAATCTGTTTTTGGTGGTGTTGGTTAAGGGATAAATGTTGGCCAGGCTACCATGAAAGCTCTCCTGCTCTTCTGCTAATAGTACCATGGGATCTTTTACATCCACCAGAATGCAGACTTGGGATTTCTTTCATCTGAAAGATCCCACCTCTAACAGTGCAACACTCCCTCAGTACTGCACTGAAGTGTTAGCCTAGATTATGTACTCAAGTCTCTGGATCAGGGCATGAACACATGACCTGCTGACTGGAGGTGAAGGGGCTACCACCTAGCCATATATGGATACCTTTCTGATGCTGAGCCACCCTGTGGCTTCTGTGAGGAAAGGCATGGTGAATTACTTGGTTAATATAGGTCTTCTGTGATAACTTGTGTTACGCAATTGCTTTTTACCTTGGGCCCAGAAATTCGGGTCTCCACGGGTGAGTACGCACGGGGTACTCACCCGTAGGCCCAATGGAAGTGCCGGTTTCCTGCATGCACTGTGCATGCGTGGGAAACCGGCACTTCCGTTCCTCTGAACGAAGGGGTTCAGAGGTCGAACGCGTGCGCAGGAGGGGCTGCGCGTGCGCAGCGAACTTCGGTCTTTTTTACAGGTTTTCCCGGGAACGTAAGCCTGCAGAATTTAGAAATGTAAAAAGCAGGCGTAAGGCCTGCTTTTTACAAGTTAAGTGGTGAATTAATTAAAATTAAAACATTTTTTCCACAGGTTTATTATTTTTAAATACTTTAAAGCAAGGTAAGTTTATTTTTAGCCCCGTTAGAAAATAAAATGATTTTTTTCAAAAATTTAAATTATTGTTTAAAATAGTTATTTCATGTAATTTATAGTTTATTTAAAAAATGTGATTTTAAAAAAATGTATTTGAAGATTTAGTGCTATTTTGGGGCTGTAGTATTTATAAGTCTTAACAGCACTTCCTGTCAGACTTATGAATGGAGCATTCCCTGCTCCGATTGGCTCCCCATGGCCCACGTGATCCCAGGGGATGCACTGAACTAACTGCGGGGGCCCAGAGCTCAACGGCCGGCGCGCAAGGTAAGTGCAGATCGGGGGCTTGCACCCGCGGGAAGCCCCCGGCCCGAATTTCTGGGCCAATGCCTATCATAGCACCACCTACAGGCCTAAGTGGCGCTGCAGGTAAATGTTAACACTTTTAAATGGTATTCCGTTAGAGAATCTTCAACGCAGTTTGAAATGGAATGCTGCCACCCAGTCAACATTTTAAATATATAATAGATTTCCCCCAGCAGCAGCTGACGAAGGGTCTTCGACCTGAAACGTTAACTCCGTTTCTCTCTCCTCGGATGCTGCCCTGGCCTGCTGAGTTTTTCCAGTGTTTTCTGTTGTTATTGCTAGCTGCACTTTCCTGCCTTCCCCCCCCATGGTTGCATCTTTCCTTTTGTCTCTCTCTCACTCCACACCTCCCCCCCCGCCCACCCTTACTGGCACCTTTTTCCTTCCCCTCACTGGCAGCATTTTTCTTCTTCCCGCCCTCCTGCCTCCCAACCTTGCTGGCTATATTTTCCTTCCTCTCCACCGACATCCAACAATGGCTGAAATTTCTGGTCTATTTCCTGAGCCGCTTTTTGGCCCTAGAGCCCTTCTGCCTACAGAACAGTGTTTTGTCCTCTGCTACCCATCGCCCTCGCACACCCCTCGCTCCTTACCTCTCTCATCCTCCTCTCTCCTTCACCCTTTCCTCCTCTCTCCTTCCTCTCTCCTTCCCCCTTTCCTCCTCTCTCCTTCCCCCTCTCCTCCTCTCTCCTTCCCCTCCCCTTCCCCTCTCCATCACCCCTCTTCCTGTCCCTCTCCCTAACCTTTTACCATCCCCCTCCTGCTTTGTCTTTCCTATCCTTTCTGCATCCCTCTGTCCCCGCTCCACTCCCTCTCCGTTCCTGTACCCTTTTATGCTCCCCACTTCCCCTCCTACCACCTCCCAACTGCCTCCTCTCCTGCTTTGGTCCAATTACCCACCCTCCGAACCTGCTTGACCTGAAAGTGCTCTTGGTCTTGACTTCCTACGTGCAACATCATGGCTTAACATTGACTGGCTTAACATAATTTTCTTATTTTCACAGACCTGGCGAAAGTTCCCATCGATATTCCTGCTGAAGTTCTGGAAGTTGATCTCTCCAGAAACAAAATCAAGCAATTGAATGCCAAAAACTTCATGAACATTAAGGAATTAGAAATATTAAACCTCAGCAGCAATGCAATTGAATACATAAATCCTGGTAAGAATATTCCCATATGCCTTAACATGCAATTGTTATAATGTAGGTTTAAAACAAATACAGAGGGTGAAACTGCATAGTTTGCAAACAACCAAATCACAACTACGTTCAGAGTATGGATGTGCAAATATTTATCCAGATACAATTCTCCGTCTGTATAGAATTTTCCTAACTAGGCTGCATTGATTCAGAAATACCATTGACATTTTTGAATCACTTGATAAATTTTGAAAATAGTTAATTAATAAAACATAACCTGATGTAACATAAACTGAAAACAATTGTTTGGATCTACTCTTGCAAACTTTGTGCCATGTAGGGGCAATTTAAAAAAAAGACAGCACTTTTTTCCATTAGATGAGGCCATCAAAATAACTTAAATTAAAAAAAAGCTCTGACGAAGGGTCACCGACCTGAAATGTTAACTCTGTTTCTCTCTCCACAGATGCTACCTGACCTGCTGAGTATTTCCAGCATTTTCTGTTTTTATTTAAAATTTTAAAAACTCCACATGAAGTAATTTCCAAGAAAAAGTTATTGTATTTTTTTTCAATTTCAGCTGCATTTGCTGGTCTTTTGCGCCTGAAGAAGCTGGATCTATCTTGGAATAATTTATACAACTTTGAATATGGCGTCTTGGAGCACCTGTACTTTATAGAGAGGCTAGTTCTTAGTGGAAATGTATGGAGGTGTGATTATCAAATCCACTACTTGGCCTACTGGCTGCAGGTTCACTACACTGTACAGTTTGAAGGCCTTGCGTGTACAACGCCCAATGAGTATAAGGGCTGGACTGTGCAGAACTACATCAAAAAATATTATGAGGGTTGCCCCAAGGAAAAGGCGATAGCAGATTTTGATACATATGATTCTGATAAGTTAGAAGAGGAAGAAATCAGAAGGATACCCTGACTCGTTGAAGTATAAATATTTCATGCTTGCCTTTTACATATGAAATAGAACTACACATAGAAGGAATATGTAACCATAATTCACACAGACATTTATATATGTCAGAATCATTTGTTTCTAGCCTGCCTTGGTTATATTACAGCATTATGAAAAATGAAAGCTTCAGATTATGCATATTCCAAATTGTTCAAGGAATTTCACACAGGTTTTTTGTAAGACAACTGCATCATATTAGTACTGAGAAAAATTATACCTATATTTTATTGTATCGCTTCATTTTTTTAACGAAACCTTTTAATGTATCTTATTCTTTGTAATAATCTAGAAAACATACAGTCAGTAGCAGTACGAAATATACCACCAAATGACATCAGGCTTTCTAACCAATTAGCACCTTGAATGCCTTGTTACTTTGCGATGCATCTTATACACTCTTCCTGCCATGTGCTAAATTGTGATTATGCCATGCATTGAGAATTTTTGCAACATTTTTTTCTTTGTGTATGCATATGAAGCAACCAAATAGCAAACCCTTATTTAATTGCCATATAATCAATCATTTCAGATCTGTTAGCCAAGTATTTTAATGTATTGGTCTTCCTCTCTGTAACTGTCCCAGCTTTTCTCTGATTGCCTTAGCTCATCTCATGCTGCCCCAGCATCAGTCCCATGTAGCATGTCAGCCAAAATGAAACAAATGTTTAACCATGCTCCTGAATATGGAAGAAGTTATAGAAAAGCTGTAAAGCTATAGAATTTTTCCAGTGCTAATGAACATGGTAATCACCACTGCTATTTTGGCTCAAATATTGCACAGGTCGGAGTGGAAAAGTGAGAGCAAAGCTGGGACAGTCACAGAAAAGTTGTGTGAAGGAGATAAAGTAAAGGTCAAAAGCTGCAATGGATGTTTCAACTCTTACATAAGAACTTATGAGGATCACGTTTCAAACCTTGTTGTAATCAATAGAAGCATTCAGGAGCTAACAAATTAGCATGCTATACCTAAGCTAGGCTTGCAGCTAAAAGTCTTAATGTGAGAGTGGACTGTATTGTATCTCTTAAATGTCCTGAATTGAATGGAATGTCTTGCATTTTAACAACGGGCAACAATCTGTCCTGCTAAGGTCTCAAAACTCCTTCAAAGGAAGTGCAGCTGTTTCCAGTTTCTCTAATTGACTGTAGTATAGCTTATCATTCACTCGCTGAACCAGTAACCTGCTGCTATTCTGGCTTGATTGAACTGTCACAGGAGTTGTTTGCACTGCACTGGTGACCAGCACAAGTGTCAAAGTCCTGTACAGTCCCATTGCAGGTCCCAATGGTATGTTACCTCCTATTCCACTCTATTCTTGATGTTGGGCTCCTCCTAATCCACTCTGATCCCGATTTTCAGCTTATTTCCCCATAGATGAGATACCACTACTAGGGGATTGATCTGCTCCATTTCTGTCCTAGGCCAGTTTACCCCTCTATATGCAATTATTCACTCCAGGCTCCCCAGGATCACCAAATTAAAATCAGGCATAGTGCAGATACTTGATTGGCACAGTCCATCCCAGCCGTCAAGTTACTACAATTTCTTTAGATTCACCAGCACACTTCACCTCAAACATGTAAACTTAGCTTCAAGTAATTTTTCTATATAAACATAATAGGGGTAATTTTAATTCCTGCTACCGGACGGAAATGAGGTGGTGGTGAAAAATCGCAGCAGTGGACTCACTGCACAGTTGCCGCTCGTTACCTGCCCGTCACCGTATTGCTTCTGGAGTTTTTATGTGTGTATAACCAGTCTATTGTGTTAACTCAAACTTAATTTGTTGATGGTGAATTTTTGCATTGTTTTGGATTTTTATCTTTGTTGTTTTTATTCCATCTAACTTAATGTTTTATTCAGTTTTGCATTTTATAGTCTTATTTTTAAAGCTTTGTAAACATTTTGTTACAATAAAAAATATCAATAAAATGTTATACATGCTGGGAAAAGGTGGTGTCCCATATTTTGAGTGTCATGGCGTAATTTTAACCTAACTCGCCAGGTGGGAGACTGATGGGATTGCACCAGACACCTGCTTTACCCCCCTCCCAATTTTACTTTCTATTAACTTCAATGGAGAGTAAAATTGAGCAGGGTATAAAATGGGTGACTAACCCGAACCTGCCCGTTTTCCGCCTAGTTAGATTAAAATTAACTCCTCAGTGTCCCCATATTGACTGATATTTTAGAGGTCTGTGTCCTATAGTGCAGAGGTAGGTTAAGAGGTATGACAAAAGGTGTACTGTTTGGGCATTCAATTTGAGGTCATGTAATAATGCAGTTTCTGTTATTCAAGTGTTATTACTATTCAGTACAATATTAAGAGTTTAATTAGCATTAAAAGAGGATAGCTCAACGGACATTACTTTAGGTACAAAGTACTCCCCGATCTGCATACGTATTATTTAAAAAATATTGAAGATTTATCTTTACTAAGAGCTCACACGACCATGTCACTGCGGAGCCCTCAGTCAGAGCCCCACCAGAGTCCTCACCCAACTGAGATGGCCGTCTCAGGCCCTGCA
Organism: Somniosus microcephalus; assembly: GCF_052327205.1. Taxonomy (NCBI): domain Eukaryota; kingdom Metazoa; phylum Chordata; class Chondrichthyes; order Squaliformes; family Somniosidae; genus Somniosus; species Somniosus microcephalus. The sequence continues at coordinate 58,099,983 of NC_141003.1, forward strand.
CAGCCACAGGAGGAGCAGACTGTTGCCAAGCCCACCCAGGCTCGCAAACCCAAAGGACGCCTACAAAAGGTGTCAAAGCAGGAGCAGCATGAAAGTGAGCAAGGTGCCTCCACATCTGCTGAAGCCACAGGGGAAGCACCACGTAGAAGCACGCATAAGAGAAAGATTAAGCATCTATAGTCACAAGGATGTTTTGATGTAATACATCTTTAATATAAACATCACCATTTCAATTTCAATAAAGAAATGCGATGGCAAACATTCAAAGTGTTGGCCTATGTGTGCCCAGAAATGGAAGTGTCACAGTGAGGTGCCAGGGTGCCTTTCATCTGTAATGATGGTGGTGAGAGTGATAGGAACCCACACTTTATTGTACATTGTGTATGGTGTGTTAAGAAGGTGGCAGCCACGTGTGTTTGCTTCATAAACTTGAGCGAATCTGGCATAGATTAGTGCATCCCTTGCATCATGGGCAACAATGTGCAAGCTGTTAACTGCCTTAAGTGCCTCTCCCTTGGTGACGGGACCGATTGGAATTCCCAGAGCCGGCACTTGGTAAAGTAGCGTGGAGGCGGATTGACGGGATCACAACCTGCCGTCAATCAAAAAGATTTTAACCTCTGACCTGCCTCCAAACCCGCCCTCTCAGCGCTGGCAAAATCGTGGCCAAAGAGTCTGCAAAGGGATATAGACTCAGTGAGTGGGCAGTAAGGTGGCAGATGGAGTATAATGTAGGGAAATGTGAGGGTATTCACTTTGGTAGGAAGAATAGAAAAACAGAATATTTTTTAAATGGTGAGAAACTTTCAAATGTTGGTGTTGAGAGAGATTTGGGTGTCCTCGTGCAAAAAACACAGAAAGCTAGCATGCAGGTACAGCAAGCAATAAGGAAGGCAAATGGCATGTTGGCCTTTATTGCAAGGGGGTTGGAGTATAAGAGTAAGGAAGTCTTGCTATAATTGTACAGGGCCTTGGTGAGACCACACCTGGAGTACTGTGCACAGTTTTGGTCTCCTTATCTAAGGAAGGGTATACTTGCCTTGGAGGCGGTGCAACGAAGGTTCACTAGATTGATTCCTGGGACGAGAGGGCTGTCCTATGATGAGAGATTGTGTAGAATGGGCCTATACTCTCTGGAGTTCAGAAGAATGAGAGGTGATCTCATTGAAATATACAAGATTCTGAAGGGGATCGACAGGGTAGATGCTGAGAGGTTACTTCCCCTGGCTGGAGTGTCTAGCCAGGGGGCATAGTCTCAGGATAAGGGGTAGGCCATTTAAGACTGACATGATAAGGAATTTCTTCACTCAGAGGGTTGTGAATCTTTGGAATTCTCTGCCCCAGAGGGCTGTGAATGCTGAGTCTTTCAGTATATTCAAGGCTGAGATAGAGAGATTTTTGTACTCTATGGGAATCAAGGGATATGGAGATCGGGCGGGAAAGTGGAGTTGAGGTCAATGATCAGCCACGATCTTATTGAATGACAGAGCAGGCTCGAGGGGCTGTATGGCCTACTCCTGCTCTTATTTCTTATGTTTTTATGTTCAGCCCGCTACTCACTAACACACTCCCTTTCCTGTTACAGGACATAGAAACATACATAGAAGATAGGAGCAGGAGTAGGCCATTTGGCCCCTCGAGCCTGTTCCACCATTTAATGAGACCATGGCTGATCATCCAAATTCAGTACCCTGTCCCTGCTTTCTCCCCATATCCCTTGATCCATTTAGCCTTAAGAAATATATCTAACTCCTTCTTGAATATATTTAATAAGTTGGCCTCAACTGCCTTCTGTGGTAGAGAATTCCACAGGTTCACCACTCTCTGGGTGAACAAATTCCTCCTCATCTCAGTCCTAAGTGGCTTACCCCTTATCCTTAGACTGTGACCCCCTGGTTCTGGACTCCCCGACCATCGGGAACATCCTTCCTGCATCTAGTCTGTCTAGTCTTGTTAGAATTTTATAAGTTTCAATGTGATCCCCTCTCATTCTTCTAAACTCTAGCGAATATAAGCCTAATCGACCCAATCTCTCTTCATACATCATTCCTGCCATCCCAGGTATCAGTCTAGTGAATCTTCGCTGCACTCCCTCCATGGCAAGAACATCCTTTCTCAGATAAGGTAACCAAAACTGCACACAATACTCAAGGTGTGGTCTCACCAAGGCCCTGTACAACTGCAGCAAGACATCCTTGCTCCTGTACTCGAATCCTCTCGCTATGAAGGCCAACATACCATTTGCCTTCTTAACCACCTGCTGCACCTGCATGCTTACCTTCAGCGACTGGTGCACAAGGACATCCAGGTCTCGTTGCACTTCCCCTTTTCTCAATCTATTGCCGTTCAGATAATAATCTGTCTTCCTGTTTTTGCCACCAAAGTGGATAACCTTGTATTTATCCACATTATACTGCATCTGCCATGCATCTGCCCAATTACCCAACCTGTCCAAATCATACTGGAGTTTCTCTGCATCCTCCTCACAGCACACACGCCCACCCAGCTTTGTGTCGTCTGCAAACTTGGAGATATTACATCTAGTTCCCTTGTCTAGATCATTAATATATATTGGGATACTTACATTCTATGCCTCAGCTAATAAAGGCAAGAGCAGGGAGGTTATGCTTGAACTGTATAAAACACTAGTTAGGTCTCAGCTAGAGTACTGTGTGCAGTTCTGGTCACCAGATTACAGGAAAGATGTGATTGCGCTAGGGAGGGTACAGAGGAGATTTACGAGGATGTTGCCTGGACTGGAGAATTTTAGCCATGAGGAAAGATTGGATAGGCTGGGGTTGTTTTCTTTGGAACAGAGGAGGCTGAGGGGAGACATAATTGAGGTATATAAAATTATGAGGGGCCTAGATAGAGTGGATAGGAAGGAACTGTTTCCCTTGGCAGAGGGGTCAACAGCCAGGGGGCATAGATTTAAAGTAAAAGGTAGGAGGTTTAGAGGGGATTTGAGGGGAAATTGTTTCACCCAGAGGGTGGTGGGGGTCTGGAACTCACTGCCTGAAAGGGTGGTAGAGGCAGAAACTCTCACCACATTCAAAAAGAACTTGGATGTGCACTTGAAGTGCCGTAACCTACAAGGCTACGGACCAAGAGCTGGCAAGTGGGATTAGGCTGGATAGCTCTTTGGCGACTGACGCGGACACGATGGGCCGAATGGCCTCCTTCCGTGCTGTAAATTTGTATGATTCTACTGGTATTTGGGTTGAGAGGTGCTCCAAGGATGGTGGTAGGACTGGGACTGATGTTGGGAGGAAATGATGGTGCAGGGGAATAGGAGGTAGTCAGCTGAAGTGCTCCTCAGTGAGCTGCTGTCAAACTGCTCTTGTGGTTGGCAGGATAGGTGCGTCTTGCTCTTCCACATCATCTTCTGGGTGTTCCTGTTGTTCATGCTCCTCTGCCACCACATCTTCCTCCGCAGGTGGCTCAATGGGGTGGCCCCTCTGGATGATAAAGTTATGGAGACCTCATGCAGCAGACATTGACAATCCTGGAGACTCTCTGGGGGCAGCCTACAGACTTATGCGGGCAATGGAAGCACTGCTTGAAAATGCCTATGGTCTGCCTTTATCAGGGCTCGGGTGGAGGCATGGCACTGATTATACCTCATCTCTGGATCTGTGCTCAGGTTCCTTAGAGATGTCCAAAGATGGGCGGGTTAGGTTGATTGGCTATGATAAATTGACCCTTAGTGTTAGGGGGATTAAATATGTGGGGTTACGGGGATAGGGTGGGATATGTGTTGGTGTAGGGGTTACGGGGATCGGGTGGGATATGTGTCGGTGCAGGCTCGATGGGCCGAAATGGCCTCTATCTGCACTGTGGGGTTTCTGTGATTCTGTGAGATGTCATGAGCCAAGTCTGCAGGGGATAGTCTTTGTCCTCTAACAGCCAGCATCTGACCCAAAAGTATGCACGAAAGAGAGGGTGAATTGAGGACTGGCACAGGATGAAGGCATCATGGCAGCTGCCAGGAAACCTGGCATAAATACTCAGGACCATAGTGACTTTCAGACACAAGCAAGGACATATGTGATCTTGTGCTGCATTGCAGTTGGTACTGCACCAGGTGACATAGCAGTGCGATGGCTTCCCTAGTAAAGCGGAGCTTCCTCACACTGCTGAGCTGCAGGTGTGTAGTTCTGGACCTGTACACTCGAGTGGACGAAGGCCTCCTGGAATCTTCCCTCCTTCTGCCTCTTCTCTCTGCAGCTGCAGGTCACTGGACTCTAGCCTGCTGCTTCTCCAGCTGTCAGCTGTGGCTCAGTTGGTAGCACACTCGCCTCTAAGTCAGAAGGTTGTGGGTTCAAGTCCCACTCCAGGGACTTGAGCACATAAATCTAGGCTGACATTCCAGTGCAGTACTGAGGAAGTGCTGCACTGTCAGAGGTGCTGTCTTTCGGATGAGACCGAGGCCCCATTTGCTCTCTCAGGTGAACGTAAAAGATCCCATGGCACTATTTCAAAGAAGAGTAGGGGAGTTATCCCCGGTGTCCTGGCCAATATTTATCCCTCAATCAACATAACAAAAACAGATTATCTGGTCATTATCACATTGCTGTTTGTGAGAGCTTGCTGTGCGCAAATTGGCTGCCGCGTTTCCCACATTACAACAGTGACTACACTCCAAAAGTACTTCATTGGCTGTAGAACACTTTGAGACATCCGGTGGTCGTGAAAGGCGCTATATAAATGCAAATCTTTCTTTCTTTCCACGCCCTTCTCTTCTTTCTGCCACAATGGCATTCCAAGAGCTACACCCATGAATTCAATGGGTTTGCCAGAAGCCCATGTCAATAATCCTCTGTAGACTCACCCATATAAGAACATTAGGAGTAGGCCATACGGCCCCTCGCACCTGCTCCGCCATTCAATAAGATCATGGCTGATCTTCGACCTCAACTCCACTTTCCCGCCCAATCTACATATCCCTTGATTCCCCTAGGGTTCAAAAATCTATCTATCTCAGCCTTGAATATACTCAACGACTGAGCATCCACAGCACTTTGGGGCAGAAAATTCCAAAGATTCACAACCCTCTGAGTGAAGAAATTCCTCCTCATCTCAGTCTTAAAAGGCTGATCCCTTATCCTGAGACTATGCCCCCTAGTTCTAGACTCTCCAACCAGGGGAAACAAAGTGGCTGCTGCATCATCGGGGTTTACAAGACCACCGACCCCATTTTAAGGCCATTAATGCCCGTTAACGCTATGTGAAACAAGTTACAATCGACCCCTTAGTTTCCTGTCAAGCACTGGGTGAAGCCAAGTTTCTGTAAAACAATGATTTCATATTTTCTACAGCAATCATCGCTTCCAGTTCCCCAGCTTTGTTCCTTACGCATCTTGCATTAATGTACATACATTTAGCCCTTTTACTTGTTATTAGTAACCTTCACTACTTTTCGTCTCTTACTAACTTTTTGTTTTTGTCTCACTTTTCCTCCTTCTTTACCTTTCTAGTGTTGTCTGGTTTGTGTTATTTTCCCTCTCTTTGCTATTCATGATGCCTATTTTATCTATAGTTAACATTTTGGGAACCTCAATGCTCATCAACTACCTTCACTCTTCCTTGTCCCACCATACAGGGATAATTTTTACCTTTGTTGCTTGGGCTGTAAACTGGCAGAGCGGATTGCCTACTTGTTATAGAACTCGCCCAATTTTAATTTCCAATCTGCTGGTTTACCCACAAGCGGTGAAGGTGACAATTATTCTCTACAAGTTTAAATCCTCCTCTCCAATCTAATAATACCATTTCTGTTCAGGTGGACCGTCTCTCCTGAATGGTTTCTACCTTTCCCAGAATTTGCCCCAATGCCCCAGAAATCTAAAACCCTCCCTTCTGCATCATTTCTTAAACCATGCATTGATGCCTCTATCCTTCCTCTCCTTAACTGTGTGTCACTAGCAGTAATCTTGAGAACAATGGCCTTTGGTGGTGTGAACTGGGCTCAGGGAACGGTCCCAGAGCCAGAACATGTAGGCCCTAGGCCCAGCTGATATTGGGCCTTGGGCCTCATTTACATGAGACTGACATGAGCTGCAGACATCAAATGGGCATCTCCTGACAGCTTGCCAACAAAGGGGATTGCAGTTTAGGGCCGATGTGTCACCAGCAACAGCCCTTAGATAGGTCTGGAAGGGGTGTGGGGGAAGCAATCAGGAGGGAAGGGTTGACCGGGAGTTGCCGTCTTCATATGATGTATTTCCCATCATTTGTGCCTAATTATAATATGGCTGCCTATATTTGGGTCGACGCATTATACAACTATGCAATTGATTGCCCTGCGATCCAATTACATAGGCTTTAGAGCTCTTTCATTTTTGGGTTTAACCTTTAACTGAACTTCCAGAACTGATTCTCCCATTTCTTTGCAATCATGGAGGAAATACTTTGTACCTGATGCCGTACAATTATGTCCCATTTTTATTTTCAGCACTTGGATGCAAGAGCTTCACCTGTTATGAATGCTCATCCCAAATTCAGGCACAATTACGGGTCAGAAATTATGAATATTTATAGGTGTTTCTGGCAAAGGAAGCTGTTCAGCCCAGGCACTGAAGATGAAAATTTGAGCCACAATGTCTAAACATGTTTGATTAATTGTTATTGAAGATAAATGTGAAGTTAAAGGGTGTCAGCTGTGGCTCAGTTGATAGCACTCTTGCCTCTGAGTCAGAAGGTTGTGGGTTCAAGCCCCACTCCAGAGACTTGGGCACAAAATCCAGGCTGACACTCCAGTGCAGCACTGAGGGAATGCTGCACTGTCGGAGATGCCGTCTTTTATACCGATGTTAAATCGAGGTCCAATCTGCCTGCTCAGTTGGACGCGAAAAATCCCATAGCACTATTCCGAAGCGGAGAAGGGGAGTTCTCCCTGGCCAATATTTATCCCTCAACCAACATCACTAAAACAGATTATCTGGTCACTATCACATTGCTGTTTGGGGGTGCTTGCTGTGCACAAATTGGCTGCTGCGTTTCTTACATTACACCAGTGACTACACTTCAAAAAGTACTTCATTGGCGAGAAAATGTTTTGGGACACCCTGAGGTCATGAAAAGTGCTATAAAAATGCAGGTCTTTCTTTAACCAGAAGGCATCTCTTCGTCAAGCATGAACAAAAATGAATGTGCAGAGATGAAAACTGGCAAATGTACTCACTAATGCCTTTGAAGGTTGCCCAACTAATGTTGCTGCATCCACGAAGGCTCAAATGGATGACAGAAGGGCGGTATCTTCGCAGAATATATGCTACGTCATTGTCTTCGATACATTTTCTTACTGGGTAAAAGTTCATCTGGAATGAAACGTTTCAGAATCAAGACACAGTAAATTGTCATGTAGACATAAAGATAATCAAATTTTTATATTACAATAATCTAAAGAGGGTCTTTCATATCTTATGTCAAAGGGCTTTATACAATTAATTACTTTAATTTTTGAACACAATAACTGTTATTATGTAGGCAAATATAGTGGTCATTCTGCACCAGGTAATGAGGTGAATAACCAGTTAATCTGTTTTTAGGTGGTATATCAGTTGATAAAGGAATCTTGAGCAGGAGACTGCAAGAACTCCTTGCTCTTCTTTGAATGGTGGTATAGGATCTTTAACATCTACCTGAACAGCTGAAATAGGCAAGTGGGATCTCAGTTTAATGTCTCATGCAAAGTACAGCATCTACACCACTGCAGCACTCCCTCAGTACTACAAGTATCAGCCTGGATTATGCACTTAAGTCCCGGTCAAGGACTGGAAAGCCACCATCTTCTTACCCAGAGTGAGAGCTCTACCACTATCACATGTAAGTACAACAGAAAAAAATGTATGTTTCTTATTAGGGTTATTGAGAATTAGGGACTGGGAGTTAAAACATACTGGAGGTAATTTTGATTTTGTGTGATAATGTAAAACAGGTGATAGCGAATCAGCAGCCAGTTTTACATTTCTCCCGATTTTTATTTCTGTTGAATTCAATCACCGGCCGATTCGCTATCACCCATTTTACACCATCACACAAAGTCAAAATTATCCCCACTGGTTCTTTCACCTATAGAATCTGGGTTGAAGTCTAGCATGAACTGACAAAATGAGTATATTTCTCTCTGCTCACTGTAAAAATCCTTTTGTCAAGTGAATATGGGTTGTTGTCACTAAGTTCCAACTGAGTTTGAGATACTAGCACAATGCTGCCCTAATTGGCAGTAAACTTTCTGCCTCATTCAAATAGGTCATAAGGATAACTGGCAGAGGAAATAGAAAAATTCACATTGGTGCAGTAAGGTTGAGGTTAAGGCATATTGTTGAGGTAGACTAGGGGAAACTTTACTCTGCATCTAACCTTTGCCACCTGATCTGAGAGTGCTCAAAGCAGACACTATACACCAACATTTTCATTTTCCTACCACTAAATGGCCATCACCTTACTGACAATCATCTATCAATTTGTTTTTAACGAGCATACTTAATGATTAGATTTCTGACAGCTGCTACCTCAGTAAGTAATGCAGTGTGTTATAGTGTGGTAATGAGACGTACAGAACAAAAGGCATCAGCTTCAATCAGTGAAATAACAAAAAACAGGGCAGAAAAAGTACTCTATTGGGGTCAATTTCTGACTTTGTGCTCCCAGCATGTAGTCTTACTTGCGGGGAGCAGATATAACAACAACTTGCATTTATATAGCGCCTTTAATGTAGTGAAATGTCCCAAGGCACTTCACAGGAGTGTTATCAGACAAAATTTGACACTGAGCCACATATGGAGATATTAGCACAAAAGCAAAATACTGCAGATGTTGGAAATCTGAAATAAAAACAGAAAATACTCAGCAGGTCAGACAGCATCTGTGGAGAGAGAAACAGTTAACGTTTCAGGTCAATGACCTTTCGTCAGAACTGGAGAAGGTTAGAGATATAGCAGGTTTTAAGTTCTCCAGTTATGACGAAAAGTCATCGACCTGAAACATTAACTCTGTTTCTCTCTCCACAAATGCTGCCTGACATGTTGAGTATTTCCAGCATTTTCTGTTTTTATTTAAGGAGATATTAGGACAGCTGACCAAAAGCTTGAACAAAAAGGTAAGTTTTAAGGATGACTTAATGGAGGAGAGGCGCAGAGGGGTTTAGGAAGGAAATTCCAGAGCTTAGGGCCAGGACAGCTGAAAGTATGGCCGCCAATGGTGGAGCGATTAAAATCGGGGATGCGCAAGAGGCCACAATTGGAGGAGCACAGAGATCTCGAAGGCTTGTAGGAGGAGGCTACAGAGATAAGCAGGGGCGAGGCCATGGAGGGATTTGAAAACAAGGATGAGAATTTTAAAACTGAGGTGTTGTAGGACCGCGAGCCAATGTAGGTCAGCAAGCATAGGGCGAAGGGTGAATGGGACTTCATGAAAGATAGGATATGGGCAACAGAGTTTTGGTTTATGTAGGGTGGAAGATGGGAGGCATTGGAATAGTCAAGTCTAGAGGTAACAAAGGCATGGATGAGGGTTTCAACAGCAGATGAGCTGAGGCAGGGGCGGAGTCTGGCGATGTTACGAAGGTGGAAATAGACGGTCTTGGTGATGGAGCAGATATGTGGTCGGAAGCTCATCTCGGTGTCAAATACAACACCAAGGTTGCGAACAGTCTGGTTCAGCCTCAGACAGTTGCCAGGGAGAGGGATGGAGTCGGTGACTAGGGAACGAAGTTTGTGGTGGGGACCAAAGACAATGGCTTCGGTCTTCCCAATATTTAGTTGGAGGAAATTTTTGTTCAACTAGTACTGGATGTCGGACAAGCAGTGTGACAAATCAGAGACAGCGGAGGGGTCGAGAGAGGTGGTGGTGAGGTAGAGCTGGGTGTCATTGGGGAACATGTGGAATCTGACGTGTTTTTGGGTGATGTCGCCGAGCGGCAGCGTGTAGATGAGAAAAACGAAGGGGCCAAGGATAGGTCCTTGGGGAATGCCGGAGGTAGTGGTGCGGGAGCAGGAAGAGAAGCTGTTGCAGGTGATTCTCTGGCTATGACAGTATAGATAAGAATGGAACCAGGTGAGGGCAGACCCAGCTAGCTGGACGATGGACATGAGGCTTTGGAGGAGGATGGTGTGGCCAACTATGTTAAAGGATGCAAACAGGTCAAGAAAGATGAGGAGGGATGGTTTACCATGGTGACAGTCACATAGGATGTAATATGCGACTTTGATGAGGGCCATTTTCAGTATTGTGGCAGGGGCGGAAACCTGATTGGAGGGATTCAACATGGAATTGCGGAAAAGGTGGGCATGGATTTGGGAAGCGACAACACAGTCAAGGACTTTGGAGAGGGGTCAAGGGTGGCTTTTTTGAGGAGAGGTGTGATGACAGCAGATTTGAAGGGGAGGGGAACAATACCTGAGGAGAGGTAATCATTAACAATATCAGCTGACATGGGGGCCAGAAGGAAAAGTTGGGTGGTCAGCAGTTTGGTGGGAATAGGGTTAAGGGAGCAGGGGGTGGGTCTCATGGACAAGCTGAGCTCAGAGAGGGCATGCTGGGAGATGAGAGAAACTAGAGAAAGATGCACGTTCGGGGCTGGGGCAGAGGGGAATCTTAGGAGAAGTTTGGTCCGGTGGGCTAGAGGGAGAGAGGTAAGCAGCAGAGGCAGCTGATCGGATAGTCTCAATCTTTGTGACAAAGAAGTCCATGAGTTCCTCGCACTTGTTGTTGGAGGTGAGGGTAGAGGAGGTAGGGGAGAGGGGTCTAAAAAGATGGTTTCTAGTGGAGAAGAGAAGCCGGAGGAAAGTCATGGTGTGCATATGCACAATTTTCTGACCATTAACTCAAATGGTCAGATAAGCATATGCAGTGTGCACCTGAAATTTCTGACATGCGCTTCTGGAGGGCGAGGCTCCCCACTGGGAGCACAAAGTTGGAAAATGACCCCTTACGTATGCTAGAGACAGAAATGCCCTTTATTCCTACTACTAGTTGATCTCCCACGGCATTGGTTAGGGACAAAAATGTAAAAATAAAATTGCATTTCTTCTTGTAACTACCTTTCATTTTTTTCCACTCTTATTATTTGTTCCCCTCTCTATCTTTCTGTTTGTCTTCCACTCATTTCTTCACTTTCTTTCAGTATGCTTGTCAAACACTTTTCTCATTTTGATGCAAACATTTTGTCAATGACTGTTTTTACCACTCCTTATCTCATTCTTTACATCTGTCCCCCCTCATGTCTTCTCTTATGTGTGTCCCAAGCCCTCACATGTGTTACCTTTTTGATGAACACAATTACTACCTGTTGCCCCAGTGTTATCAAACAAAACTGACAAAGGTGTCCCCTTTTAGAGTACAATCTAAGATAACACTTTGGTGCAGTACTGAGGGAGTGCTGCATTCTCGTAGGTGTCTTTTGGATAAGATGCTAAATGAGGCCCCGTTTGCCCTCTCAGGTGGACATAAAAAATGACACTATTTGAAGAAGAGCAAGGGAGTTCTTCCAGTGACCTGACCAATAGTTATCCCTCAACCAACAGAAATAGTGGGACAAGCTGGATGGACCAGAGGGTCTTTTCCTGTCTGTTCATTGTTCATATGTTCGTATGTTTAAAATAAATTATCTGGTCAGTATCATATTGCTGTTTGTGGGATCTTGCTCTACGCAAATTGACTGCCCCGTTTCCTACATTACAACAGTTGACTACACTTCAAAAGTACTTCACTGGCTGTGAAGCGCTTTGGGACATGAAAGGCGCTATATAAAGGCAAGTCTTCTTTCTTCATAATATCATCAGGCCTTCAAATCATCTTGCATTAGGCAGCAGTTTTATATATTACGCTATGATCTACTACCTTATGATCACAATATCACACAAAGAATGACTTGTATGGACGGTGTCAGTTTTTGTTTCTGTTGCTTGTCAGGGTAGATTTTCAAAGTCCTCACACATAGCAAGGTATCGCACATGCTATGAGTACATATCGGAAAAATTGCAGACAAACTGCCTCCAATTTCTGTCTGTTGAAATTAATGTACAGCGAGTTACAGTGGGCACCCCCACAATTCTCTGATGCGTACTTGTGTTAGGATTCAGAAAATGTTTCCTTTCATATTTATATACAGAGTGGGAAGAGAAAATCAATCACATGGGCAATGCCCCCATATTGAATGTCATTAAAGTCAAACATTTCTTAAAATTGTATTGCTTTTGCGATTGTGCCTATTATTTTATTTCTAATATCTGGAGTAAATGGAAAAATAATTAATTTTGTTTATATTTTTAGCTTGTACAAAGGTCACAAAGGTTAGCAATTTTACATTATATAAAAGTTGCCAACAGATTTGTGTAAAGAAATTATATTCAAAATCAGGCTGTTTTCAGTCAGCTAATATGTTTCAAATTATAGCAATATCATATCATACAATCCACATTAATCTCATGAGATAACATATTTTTTACAGGTTTCCAAATGTCTTATTCCATTCAACAACAACATCTTGCACCTATATAGTGCCTTTATTCAAGGTGTAATCAGGAAAAAATTAACACTCAACCAAAGAAGATGATATTAGGATGGGTGACCAAAATTCTGGTCAAAGAGCTGGGTATTAAGGAGGGTCTTAAAGGAGAACAGGAAGATGCTCTGTTTTCTGTCTCTATCTACCTGGCATGATGCCTATTTTTCACGTTGTTAAAAAAGCCTCCTTCTTTGCATCTAGAAGAAAATTTGTTTCTCGAACTCTGCTAAAAAGTTATGTCTTCCCATATTTTAACCATGTTAAAACAGTAGGGGGGGTTTTAACTTGAGGCGCACCATGGGTGGGAGGGTAGAGCATACCCATGCTCACCCATCATTGCTGCCATGAAGCCCGAGCCATTTTGAGGCCTGGACCTCACTTACATGCCACTGGTGAGCTTGAGGTGCCAAGCAGACACTTTGCTGCAGCTCGCCGGTAGTAGGAGGGTAGGAAATCGCCGGCTCCCAATCTGAGCCAGTTTACAATTGGAGCTTGGGGGGAGGGAGGCAATCTGGTGAGGGGTGGGGAGAGGAAGCCTCGGATGGGCTGGCAGTGGGCCAAGTTTTTTGTGAATCCAGGAGGAGCAGGAGTGCCCCTCCTGGCCCCACCAAAAAAGAATTGAACATTTACTGGGTCGTTTTCTGAGCATTTCCCAGCGGTCCCTTTAAGGATTGCTGGTTACTCCACTCAATACCTGATCCAAATGGCGGAATCCACTCATTTGTACCTTCAAATTGCAATCGGGATCCTATGTATGTCATATGATTCCAATCTGTATATTATAAGTGGTAACCCACCCAAAACAGGCAGGCAGATACCGACCATCTCAGAACCCTATCCAAGATGGCAGTGGTCAGAGTGCCAGCATACACGGGGTGGTAAATGTCCCAATTCCAATTTTGGGTTGCTACCGTTGCATTGATGTCGAACGGAGTCAGTCAAAATTGGCCCTAGTGACATAGGAACATGAGTAGGCCATTCAGCCCTTCGAACCTGCTCCACCATTCAATTAGATAATGGCTGGTCTGTACCTTAACTCTATTTACCCGCCTTAGCTCTATATCCCTTGATACACTTACCTCACAAAAATCTATCAATCTCAGTTTTGAAAGCTCCAATTGTCCCTCCATCCACAGCATGTGAAACGCTTCAGGAGATTTCTGAGATATCTGACAAGGTGCAATATAAATGGATGTTTCTTCTTTTCTTAGTAATGATTTCCGTTCTCAATCACTAAACATACCTTGCTCCAAAGAGAACTTGTCTGTGTAATAATTTTCCAGGATTGACAAACTTGTGCACATCGTGCCAGCTCCCTAACACCAAGCTGATTGAAAATCTAGGATGGAGCAAATAATATTTAGAAAATGGTTATTCAAACACAACTTCAGTACATTTAACTATTAAATGCACTTGGCAATCTTCAGTAAGTGTTTTCCATGATCTTTTAATGCAACATTATCAAGCCTTGGAGATGGCTTGATGAAGCAAGCTAAAGCTCTCAAGTTACGTTTTTCTTACTTGCAAGTAATAGTTAACTTCAAACTTGTATCCAAATCAGGGTTTAAAAAAATCTAATTTACTCAAATATAATCTATTTAGCGTGACGATGGTAACCCTGCCCATTCTCCACAAGTAAAGTATCAGATAACGCAACCCTGAAGCTACACTCTTAAAAGTACTACTCCTTCAATCTGAATTTGGGATTTGCAGATCTAAACAAAACTGTTCCTAAATCGGATCTTTGAATTAGATATCCAGAATCTTGCCCACTTGCAAGTAAGAAAACAGACATAGAATTACATGATCGTATTTCTGTGATCTCTACTAGATCTCCTCTTAACCTTCTCTGCTCAAAGGAGAACAATCCCAGCTTCTCCAATCTCTCCATATAACTGAACTCCCTCATCCCTAGTATCATCCTGGTAAACCTCCAAGGCCTTGACATCCTTCCTAAAGTGTGGTGCCCAGAAATGTAGACAATACTCCAGCTGAGGCCTAACCAATGATTTGTAAAGGTTTAGCATGACCTCTGTTTTTGTATTCAATGCCGCTATTTACAAAGCCAAGTATTGCATATGCTTTCTTAACTACCTTCGCAACTTGCCCTGCCACCCCAGGTCCCTCTGCTCACGCACCCCCCCTCAAAATCGTAGCATTTAAATTATACTGCCTCTGCGTGTTGTTTCTCCCAAAGTGTATCATTTCATATTTATCTGCATTAAATTGTATCTACCATGTGTCTGCCCATTTCGTTGGTCTGACTATGTCCTCCTGAAGTCTGCTATCCTGCTCACTATTTACTAGGTTGCCAAGTTTTGTATCATCCATAAACTTCAAAATTGCACTCGCTAAATCCAGGACATTTATATATAACAAAAAATGGTCCTAATACCGATCCCTGGGGGACCCCACTGCATACTTCTCTCCAGTCAGAAAAACATCCATTCACCATGACTCTCTGCCTCCTATCCCTTAGCCAATTATGTATCCAAGTTACTACTGTCCCTTTAATAGCATGTGCTTCTATTTTCTGAATAAGTCTGTTATGTGGCATTTTATTAAATGCCTTTTGAAAATCCATATATACATCTACTGCACTACCATCATCAACCCTCTCTGTTACTTCATCAAAGAACTCAATCAGGTTAGTCAGACACGATTTAACTATAACAAATCTGTGCTGACTGTCTCTTATTAACCCATGCTTCTCCAAGTGAGAATTAATTTTGTTCTTGACAATGGTGTATTTTCCCTGTCACTGACATTAGACTGATTGGCCTGTAGTTACCAGGTTTCTCCTTCTGCTTTTTTGAACAGGGGTGTAACATTTGCAATTCTCCAGTCTTTTGGCACCACTCCTATATCCAAGGAGGATTGAAAGATTATGGTCAGAGCTTCTGCTATCTCCACCCTAGCTTCCCTCAGCAACCTAGGATGCATCTCAACTGGATCAGATGACTTGTTAACTTTGAGTAATGCCAACCTATTTAGCACCTCCTTTCTATCTATTTTTATCCTATCCAATATGTCTACTCCCCCCCTCCTCTTCTGCAATGTTATCTTCATCGTCTTCTTTTGTGAAGACAGATTCAAAGTAGTCATTCAGTGCACCAGTTATGCCCTCTGCCTCCACAAGATTTCCTTTTTTGTTCATAATTGGCCCCACCATTTCTTTAACTATCCTAATACTTTTTATATGTTTATAAAAGATTTTAGGGTTCCCTTTTATGTTACCCGCTAATTTTTTCTCATATTCTCTTTGCCCTTCTTATATTCTTTTTCAATTTTCCCCTACACACTCTGTATTCTGCCTGGTTTTCGACTGTATTCTGTACCTGAACAATAAACAGCTTTTTCCCCCATTACCTGAAGAGGTTTATTTACGTAACTATATTATCTATTTATTTGTTATTATCTACCTGCAGAAGGTAAGGAAAATGCTATGGGGGCATTTTTTTTATTTGAATGTAAATCAGCAGGTGGGGATTGGGTGTGCGTTGTGCCTGCCTGAAGGAATCGGCTTGGGGCTTGTGTCATTTTCATGGCCAGGCCTCATTTACATAAATTTGGTGAGCTGCCAGCATGAAATGCGCTCCCTATAGGCAGCTCGCCGATCTGGGGGAAGGAGATTTGGTAGGGCTGATTTTGATGGCCCCACTACAGCATCTTAAAGGGAGGGGTTGGAAGGTCAAGACTGAAAGGAAGCACTGATCTTGAAGTGGAGGCAACATTTTTCCGAGCACCTATAGCAGCAAGGACATTAATTGTGGAAGCATTTAAGCCTCAAGACACACACGCAACTACAAAAAAAGTGCGTCAGTCCTGCTTCCAACTTTTCCTGACTGTTAACGTATGCCTCCCAACTTCTACTGCCAATGTTTGGTGGATGGGAGCAGCAACTGGTTGTAGTCTGGTGCACAGTAGCAAAATGGCTTTGGGGGTTATCTGATTTTGATTATCATATATTTGTGCAGCACCTGCCTGTTTGTGACATGAGGCAGCAGGGATATGAAAATTGCCCTGTAGCGGTACATAATTCCCTTTAACTATGTTTGTATAGAGTTTGCATACACAGGGCGTTGCCCCTTTAAGAATGTGTACGGGGCGTTGCCCCTTTAAGAACGCAACCTAACGCGATGACGTCACGTCGCACATCATGTGACCGCCCTAAGCGCGGGCAAACGCGATGACGTCACGTCACACATCACGTGACCGCCCCAAGCGCGGGAAAACGCGATGACGTCACGACGCGATCCTCGGGACTGCCCAGGCAGTCCTCGTGGCGTCCCCGTTCGGGTAAGACCTGTTCCAAGGCTCTCCTGCATCGATCCTTGTTGTTTTCTGTACTTCGTCAAATCCTTCATTAAAGACCTGCTGGATTGTTTCTCCTGAGTCGACCTCAGTGATTTGGTTAGGAATACACCTATTCCTACATTGGTGACCCAACGACGTGAGGACGGGAATTCATCAATACTTACATTGGTGACCCCGTCTCTGTGAACGTTTTTCACGGAAGAAGCGCACAGCCTGAACCCCGTCTCTGTGAACGGTTTCACAGAAGAAGAGCACGCCGAACAACAACCGACGAACACCAATTCCTACATTGGTGACCCCGAGTTTCGTGAACGTTTTTCACGAAAGAAGCGCAGCCGGACTCCAATTTTTGTGAACGATTTTCACAAAAGCAGCACGCCATGGAAGCACCAGCCGTTTCGCTGTCGCTACCGCAATTCAGGAAGCAGCAACCGCCCTCGTGCTTTATTCAGGTAGAAGCCCCGTTTGCCAAGAACATCGATGCGGCACAGACCAACGAGGTCTCCGTATTCGACAGCTCTACCGCCTCACGGATCGTCCGCCTTCTCGACATCTCCCAACGGAACAGCAAGTATGAGACCCTTCCAAGCGCAGGTTCTGCAGGTTTTCGGGCCCACAAGATCGGAGCACGCCCCGGCGGAGAGGCCACGAGGACTCAGTCCTCGCAAACCACCCCTCGCAACCCACGAGGCCTCACCCCTCACAACCCACGAGGACTCGCCCCTCGCAATCCACGAGAATTTGCCCCTCGCAATCCACGAGGATTCGCTCCTCGCAACCCACGAGGATTCCTCCCTCGCAAACCACGAGGATTCCACCCTCGCAAACCACGAGGACCCATCCCTCGCAAACCATGAAGATTCGCCCCTCGCAAACCACGAGGACCCATCCCCCGCCGACGCCGCACCAGCCCGTCAGCCTGCTGGTCTGTTTCTTCTACCACGCTTTTCGGCGCGAAGGCGAAACGTTGCCGCCCTCCTGGCAGTTTTCCCCCTAAATCAACAACTAGAAGCGTTGCTGCCCTCTCTACAGTTTTCCCCTTAACAAAAGCAAACATCTACTGACGCTGCGACCATCGAGGATGGGTCCAACGGGCATCCCGCGGCCGCGATCAGCCACGCGAACATTGCTGTCACCACTGATCACCGATCAACACAGCATCGGGTCACTCTCGTCTGCGTTCCCGACTGCCGAAGAGTTCGCTGATCAACACAGCAACGGTTCACTCTCTTCTGTGTTACCGTAGTAGCACTACGGCACGCACCGTTCCGTGCGTTCCCGACTGCTGAAGAGTTCGTTTGCCTGTCGGCGAGTTCACCAACCTGCCTAGACCCATGTTCATTTCCTCCTGGATTGCCCGTTCGGCGTTCCTGCAGATTTCGTCAGACTGGGGACCTTCTTCCAACAATGACAGCGCCATGGTCCGAGTCTGCCCAACCTGCCAGTCACTATGACGCGGCCAGCTGTTTCGCCCCGGCGCCCGCTTTGAACCACGGGCTGCAGAGGTCACACGCTTCCACGGTCCTTCGCAGGGCTGAATACGTTTTATTCACCCTTACACACGTTGGGATCCGCTCAAGACCCCATCTACCGGACCACATATTTGGACCTCGCCCACCAAGTCGAGACAGCACGACCGCCGAGACCACCCATCGTCGTTATGGTAGCCCAAGTGCGACCACCCGCCAGCCACCCAACAGTCTCCGTCTCGAGATTACAGGAGTCGTTCGGACAGGCTCGTCAGACCATCTCATCATTTGACGTTGCCTGTTAAAGCGAATTCTGGGGGGGCGTATGTAGCAGTACCACCATGTGTCTCTTACTTACTGTACATAATTCCCTTTAACTATGTTTGTATAGAGTTTGCATACACGGGGCGTTGCCCCTTTAAGAATGTGTACGGGCGTTGCCCCTTTAAGAACACGACCTAACGCGATGACGTCACGTCGCACATCACGTGACCCCTAAGCGCGGGCAAACGCGATGACGTCACGTCGCACATCACGTGACCGCCCTAAGCGCGGGCAAACGCGATGCCGTCACGTCGCACATCACGTGACCGCCCTAAGCGCGGGCAAACACGATGACATCACGTCGCACATCACGTGACCGCCCCAAGCGCGGGAAAACGCAATGACGTCACGACGCGATCCTCGGGACTGCAGGCAGTCCTCGTGGTGTCCCCGTTCGGGTAAGACCTGTTCCAAGGCTCTCCTGCATCGATCCTCGTTGTTTTCTGTACTTCGTCAAATCCTTCATTAAAGACCTGTTGGATTGTTTCTCCTGAGTCGACCTCAGTGATTTGGTTAGGAATACACCTATTCCTACAGCCCCCTATTTTCCATAACCAATCAAAATCACTTATTTCATTGTCTCTCATTTCCAAATTCTTTCACTTGAAATGCTTTCTCCAATGCCAATTGATCTCTTGGATATTAATTCCCATTGCAATTAGGAAATGACATTGTGGGTCCACTTATGACACTCGTATGGCGTGTATACCTGCATCATGCAGGTGTACTTTCTGTTGCCTGATCACTGGGAGGAGCTCCACTGCAACGGGGGTAGTGGGGTGGAACAAATGCCTCCCTTCCCCATTAGAATTTTACAATGTGGCTAGAATGTATTAGAAACGGTTTCGACTTGAAATTCCTCCCACTACCCAGACTGTGTCATTTCCATTTCCAAAATAGGTCAAAATTTCTCGACTTTGATTACTTACATATATGTTTATTTTATGGACATAAAGGCCAAAATTTTAATCTAAGGTGAGTTGGGAGTGGGGAGGGGAGGCTAGAAGGCGGTCGGGAAACCTGGGAGGGCGGGTTTCCCGCAGGCCCTGTCAAATTTAATGGCAGGGCCTGATTAACATTTCAAAGCTCTGTTTCCCACCCGCAACCAGCCAGCTGGAGAGGCTGGGGGGGTTGGAGGCTGGGGGGGGTGGGGGGGGAAGGGCGTTGGGGGCCGGAGGTGCATCGGGGGGTGTGAATCGGGAGGTGTGAATCGGGACCGGAGGAGGATCGGGGGCGGGGGGTGGTCAGGGGCTGGAGGAGCATCAAGGCCAGAGGGGGAAGGCCGGGAAGGTGATCAGAGGCCGAAGCAGGAAGGTCAGAGGCCAGAGGGAGGGGATCGGAAGTCTTGGGGAGGGGAGGTCTGGGGGGGGGGGGAAATTGGAGGGCTCGGGAGGGGATGTCCGATTGTGGGGGGGGGGGGGGGTGGTGGTGAGGCAGGGACGCTGGATCAAGCAGGTAAATGGAAAGGCACTTACCTCCTGGATCCAGCAGTCCTCGCCTTACTTTAGCTGGCAGGTTCCTCGAGGCCTGGGAAACCTGACCAGCCAGAGTTAAATTTGTAATGCTGGATCACCAAGGAGGCACGCCAGCCTCATAATAATATTTAAATGGACGACTCGACTCCTGGCAGTGGGTTGGCTGCCCGCCCCCCACCCCCCACTCCGCTTCCATTAGAACCTGATTCCCCCAAAGTATCTGTTAAAGCATTTGAAGTACTCTCTTAATGTAACATACCAAAATTAAAGCAAACAAAGTAGGAATATATATATACACAACCTTTAGTGCTGCTGACCAAGGTAAGTGGGAAATATTATCTTTCATCTCTTCCGTGGTTACCATTTGCATATCACTCTCATCATCCAATTTCCCTTGTTCCAGGCGCTATAAGGAGAGAAAATAGCAGGACGTGGAAGACACAGTGAAATCTGGCATTAGACCAACATCATGAATTTAAGCAAAGTGTCCTTTACATTAAAACAAAATAGCCTGGATTTTCCATTGTCAGCCATTTTTTGCAGCATAAATTGGATATCTGGTAAACAAATTTGGGAACTCCGACACTTTGTACAATAGCATAGTTTCCGAAGTGGGGTGGGACCAGTGGCATTGGAAGTGACTGCATCAAACAGGCATGCACTTCACTTAATTATGTATTTAGTGGCATATCATCCTGCAAACTATTTCCCATCATTTTATCATGCAGGATTTCAAGTATAAAGCACACTCATTTGAAATGGGCATCCTGGATTTCCAGGAAATCAGCTGTGGGAATAGGTGATTTAAAGGGCCCAAGTAAGTTAACGATTATCTTTCATACTTTATTCACTTTTTGAATTTTTCTTCTACTAGCACCTAGGTTCTCACAAGCCGTTCTGTTGTTTTAATTTTTTCTCCCTCCAACACCATTATTGGCAGCAATGGATTCCCCCAATGGGAATCTCCCTATCTGACATCATGTTTAGAAGAGGAAGAGCATCAATGGAGGAATGCCAGGCAAGTTTGGCTGCATGGGAGATGTTCTATGCCCAACTACTGGTACCTGTATACCTGTTTCTTAAGACACAGGTACTCTGGCAAACAATAAGTGTTAATGGAGACTCTTATCCCAAAGGAAGTTGGGGCAGCACACCCAATGGCATCACTCAGATATGTGAATCTTTGCCTATTGTATGGATCACAGTGAATCACACTATAGCAGCACTGCATGAAATAAGGCATATTAAGATCATTAATAGTCAGAGTAGCCCGATTGGCCACTTCCACCAAGATGCCACCAACCATTTTTGCAGAACTCTATATAACTAGCTGACAATGATCATGAGGAATGGTCTTCAGAGAGTCAGGGTCAGCAGAGAGCCAAATACAACTACCATGCCGCATAGGGCTGTCAAATCAAGTGACAGGAGTTCTCAACGTGGCCTGAAATATGGCTCCGCCTCCTTGACGGCATGTTCCAATGCTGACCTCTGGGGATGGTGTCTTACTCTTCAGCAGTGTTCTCTGCTGTCTTACCTTGCAGCCTCTGGAGGAAAATACAGTAGTTAACATTGGCGTGCTTAAGTAGAATTCTAACTACTTTGTGGATTTCTTATCAGGAAAGTGGTAGCTGGCGAAGAGATGGAAGAATGCACAGAAACATTAAAAAAGACACTGAAGGCACAGAAACTCCCATATCTCCATCTTCAACTGTCAGGAAGTCGAGAGGAAGCCAATTATGGCCATTGCTTCAACTTCATGTGGTATCAAATACCCGATTTCGCTATGTTCTCTTCCAGTAGCCTGGCGTTCCCTGGCATTGTGTACTATATTCTTCTGCAAGGAATGCATAATGTTGATTGGCTGCTGCAGTTTCCGGATTCTGCAGTCACAATTAGTTAGGATTCATGGAATGCATGGTAATAATTGTAGGTGTCAGGGAGCAAGGTTGTGAGACTCATTCTGCTAGCATGCATTACAGAATGTGAGACATTTAACACGAGTACTGCTAAATTACTTTGCTTCCATGACAAAGGACAGTGTGAGTGGAATGTGATACCCTAAAGGGAAATATTTGACTACTGCTCCACGGAATACCCATGTGCTTCTTTGTGAGCTCTCTGTTCCGTTATTCATTTGAAAACACTCTTACCTTTGCTGACCTAGCGAAGTCATTAAACATTTTCCAGCACTGCAAGGGGGCTCTTGGGGTTATGGAGCTTCCACTCACAGCCGCTTAAGTTGCAACCTTTCTCCATCCCTTCCTGGGAAGACCAAAGCCATCATTTTCAGCCCCCATCATAGACTCCTTATTCGCGCCATCAATTCCATCCTCCTCCCCAGCCACAGTCTCAGGTTGAACCAGACTGTTCACAACTTCAGCATCTTTTCTGACCCAAGCTGAACTTCCAACCCCATATCCTCTCCATCACAAAGACCACCTACTTCCACCTCCATAATACTTTTTAAAAATCTATTCTCGGGATGTAGGTGTCACTGGCAAGGCCGACATTTTTTGCAGATCCCTAGTTGCCTTTGAGAAGGTGGTGGTGAGTTTTCTTCTTGAAACGCTGCTGTCCATGTGATGAAGGTGCTCTCACGATGCTGTTAGATAGGGAGTTACAGGGTTTTGACGCAATAACGATGAAAAAACAGTGATAATTTTCCAAGTCAGACTGGTGTGTGACTTGGAGGGCAACTTGGACACGATGGCGTGCTGCCCTTGTCCTTCCTGGTGACGCAGGTCACGGGTTTAGTTGGTGCTGCCAAAGAAAGCCTTAGTGAGTTGCGCATTTTTGCAGATAGTACACATTGCAGCCATGGTACGCCAATGAAAGAGGGAGTGGATGTTTAGGCTAGTGGATGAAGTGCAAAACAAGCGGACTGCTTTGTTCTGGATGGTGTTAAGCTTCTTGAGTGTTGTCCCCACCAATCCAGTGTTAGACCATCTGCTGCTGAAACCTTCATCCATGCCTCTGTCACTTCCATATTTGAGAGTTCCTTTGCTCTTCTGGATGGCCTCCTATCCTCCATAAACTTCACCTCATCCAAAACTCTGCTGCCCGTATCCTATCCTGCACCAAGACAATTCCTGTCCGCGGAGACCTATATCAACTCTCAGTTCCCAAACGCTTCAAATTTAAAATTTTAATTTCTGTGTTTAAATCCCTTCATGACCCCACCCCTCCCTAGCTTTGTAACCTCCCCCAGCTCTGGCCTCTTGTGCATCCTTCACTCCCTTTGCCCCATCATTAGTAGCCATGCCTTAAGCTGTTGAGGCCCAAAGCACTGGAATTCCCCCCCCCCCTAAACCCCGCCACCTCTCCTACTATGACCCTCCTTAAAACTGACCTCTTTAACAAAGCTTTTAGTCACTCCTAATAAATATTTTTTTCTTTGGCTCGGCATCCATTTTTTTCTGATTATGCTTCTGTGAAGTTCCTCCGGATGTTTTCTACATTAAAGGAACTATAGCAAGTTGTTGCTGTTGTTGTATTTTCTGGGCTCCCCTGTCGTTATCTGGCCTTCTGTTGGCAGACATGGGATCCCCGCCAACCGCACCCGCCAACCGTCCCCGCCAACCACCCCCCCCCAACAACTAGTGTTGTCAGCCCCACACAGCTGAATTTTGCCGGTGCTCAGAGTGCAGGTTTGGAGGCAGGTCCGCTGTAAACCCGCCTCCTTGTCAGTTTCCCAAGTGTCGAGTCTGTCATCTCTGAACAGACCTGACACCAAGCAACGGGTCAGCCAATTTAGATAGTTAAAAGCTTATTAAAAGGTAGTTATGAACCATTTTCCCATGTACTTACCATTTTGCAAGGTTTTCAACGAGGTTCCCGGAGAGCGGCTATCGCATCAGGTAAGTGTGTCGGGTTCTTAATGACTGTGGATTGCTGTGAATAGGTGAAAGCTGCAGAAGTGGTATAAAACCTACCATTTCACAGCTGTTCACTTCCCAATCTTAGAAGCTGGAGTATTAATGATTTGGAACCCACTTTTGAGCTTTATGCACTTTTGAAGTGTTTGGAGTAATCTCTCTATCCACTGTCACCTCCTTGGAACAACCTATCTAAACATTGACAGATTGCTTCTGTCATCTCACGTTCACCTGCCATCAGAATGGGTATGGTTTTTACTGTCTCACCTTGGTCCTCAGAATCCCACCACAATCAGCCCCAACACCAGCAGCACCAACAACAACACCAGCCTTCTCCGCAATCACCTGATGCTGCACAGGACAGAGGGCATCAGCACCCGACCACATTGCTGCCCGGGAGGCCAGGGATGGCTTCACCATGTCCAGGTTTGCTTCACTTAACACTGTACACTCTGGCTGCCACATGATGCACCAGGTTGGCACCATCCCACACCAACACCATAAAGCATCCCTACAATGCCCAAGCCATTCCTTTCACACTCCTCACCATTGAACGGGGTACCATTATGTCTCACCATTCACTGCAACTCACTAAGCCATTTCCAAAGGTGCACACAAATCGGTCCAAGAATGCAAAGTGTTCAAAATAAAGATTTCAATGTTTGACAGCACATCACCAGAAACGTCACATGAACATTGGCTAAAACACACAAGTGCCTGCCCGTGTGTGTTGTTAGTTGGTATGCTTGCAGTAGGATGAGGATGAGTATGAGGGATGGCTAGTGAGATGGGGAAGTGATAATGTAGATAGAGAGGGATGGATGGAGGTGCAAGGTAAGTTGGTGTGAGTAAAGATGTGAAGGAGTAGGGTAGGGAAGGCAGATTGATGGGGATGTGATGAGTGGCAGAGCAGGAGGAGGTTGAGTGTGGCTCGGCAGTAACGTTTCATGATCTACTGAGATCACTGAAAGGTTTGCGCCACTGCGGCCTGCTCCTCCTGTCGACATCCCTGCTTGTGTCCTCCTGTACAATGTGCAACCAGGATGCGTTGGTCTCTTGGGGAGGTGTCTTCTGCCCATTGGAAGGGAAGAGAACCTCTCTGTGTGCTGTGACTCCCTCCATAAGCATATGGAGGGAGTCATGGGAGAGCCTGGGTGCAGCCATGCACCTTTGTGCAGTGCTTGTCAGTGTTTGCAGCACCTCAATGCTGCAGAACACTGAGAGCAGAACTGTCAAAATCAATTTGGACATGGCCCCTTTAAGGAAACCGGCTGATGACGCGTCATCAAATGACGTCATCAGACTCGCTTCCTATTAATTGGCCAGGAACCTTGCAGGGCGGGCTTAAGAACCCCCTTTAACGTAAAATCCTATTGGAGGCCAGGATCGAGACAGATGCGAGGTCCCCACACGCCATGGACATCGCCCGCCACGGACCCACCAAAGTTGGAAAAATCCAGCCCTCTGCCTCTCCCTTCACTGCCGACAAAACACTAGGAATCCACCAGTGAGCTAAACCTCACATTCAACCTCCAGCTGTGTCAAACCTCAGCTTCATCTCCTCAGTAATGCCAGATCAAAGGATCTCCCATGCTGCAAACTCCTGAAGCATTCCTCAGTGCTACCAAAGCCCACGTCATCCCCCAGTGCTACCAAAGCATAGACTGCTAACAAAGCTCTCAAGTGCAGCTAAACCCAATTCCCCTTCCCAGAACTGCTAACTACCAGCGGGTAAAAGTTTCTTGGGGATCCTCCCAATCTCTTAGCAGATCGGCAGAAACCCTGTTTATGACATTTCTCCAGGGTTTCTGCCAATATTCGGCCGAAGTTTTGTCAGCCGTTCAGGAGAAACCTCTGAGGAAATTTTACCCCATAATATCGATCTCCAGTTAGTGCATATTGTCCACCACCCTGCTATGTATTCTCCGCTTTAAAAATGGTAAAGGATAAAAATTAAAAACAGTTATATATAAATTATAAAGGCCACTCATTTACAGTTTTCACAGAATAATGGACAGAGTTGTGAAATCTAACACCCAAAGCACCAGTAAAAATATCAGAATACATTTTAATAAAAATGAAATTTGACTCCGTTATGGTTAATGAATGGCCCCAATTTATCCCATACATGCTATAAATATCCCTATTGCTATGAAACTGTATTTTCTGACCGTGATTGATGCTAGTAATATATTAAAAATCATACATGTCAACTTTTTCTATTATAGATTCCTATCTCCACATATAATAGAAACCAACATAATCTTGTCACACTGTAATCACACTCTCCCACCAGTGAAGACGCTGCACCACCACCATTGCTGGGAAGGTGTAAATACAGCCTAATGTGGCAGTTTTCATTATAAATGTGGCCATAGGAATTTATGATGGAATATAAAAATGACAAAATCTAAGCCTTTGTAGGGACTGAATTATGTTTGCAGCCCTGATCCAATTAGTAGGGTAGCCCTGGTCCTGCCTTTTAATCCCACTTCACCTGAAGACTACATACAAATGGTCTTGACTCCCCATATGTAACACCATGGAGATCAACTAGTTCAGAAAAAGGTCTGTTTGGAATGTCCATTCTAAAATGCCATTTTACGCTTTAAAATTCATGGCTATCAAAATGGGGAGAACACGTTAAGAGAATTTGCACTCCCGTTATATAGAATGGATACAGCATAGAAGGAGGCCATTCGGCCCGTTGCGCCCATGCTGGCTCTCTGCAAGGGCACTTCATCTAGTCCCACTCCCCCGCCCTTTCTCCGTAGCCCTGAATTTTTTTTTCCTTCAGGTATTTAACCAATTAAGTTTTAATGTTTCTTGGATGCCTGTTTTCAATGATCATTCGGAACACTGATCCACCCCAGCATAAAACATGGGAGCATATGTGCTGCCATATACACGTATTTGTACATTCACATTAAAATTAGCCTCCAGCCAGTTTTGATAAGATCGTCTTTCACAGTTGGGCAGCATGAAATGAGTAGGGAAATTGTGTTGCCATAATATGGTGGCCCAATACTGACTTTATTCTACTGTTGTAAGCATAAGGCAGTGAAAAATCCAGCATGTTAATTTTGCTTATGATTGGGATGACTCCACGCTAGACTGGAGCCATACCTAGCACAAAGGAAGATGGTTGTGGGTGTTGGAGGCCAATGATCTCAGCCCCAGGATGTTGCTGCAGGGGTTCCTCAGGGCAGTGTCCTAGGCCCAACCACTGCTTCATCAATGACCTGCCCTCCATCAAAAGGTCAGAAATGGGTATGTTCGCTGCTGATTGCATAGTGTTCAGTTCCATTTGCAACTCCTCAAATAATGAAGCAAACGGTGCGCGCATGCAGCAAGACTTGGACAACATTCAGGCTT
This sequence comes from Somniosus microcephalus, assembly GCF_052327205.1. NCBI lineage: Eukaryota > Metazoa > Chordata > Chondrichthyes > Squaliformes > Somniosidae > Somniosus > Somniosus microcephalus. The sequence continues at coordinate 58,127,332 of NC_141003.1, forward strand.
GGGCTGAGAAGTAGCAAGTAACATTTGAACATATCCCTGGGTATGTCCTGTCCTGTCCCAACGGACAGACCCACCAGAGGTGGTGGCATAGTGGTATACAGTCGGGAGGGAGTGGTCCTGGGTGTTCTCAACATTGACTCCGGACCCCATGAAGACTCATGGCTTCAGGACAAGCATGGGCAAGGAAACCTCCTGCTGATTACCACCTAATATCCCCCTCCCTCAGCTGATGAATCAGTACTCCTCCATGTTGTACACCACTTGGAAGAAGCACTGAGGATAGCAAGGGCACAGAATATACTCTGGGTGGGGGACTTCAATGTCCATCGCCAAGATTGGCTTGGTAGCACCACTACTGACCAAGCTTCCTGGGCCTGCGGCAGGTGGTGAGAACCAACATGAGGGAAAAACGCACTTGCCCTTGTCCTCACCAATCTACCTGTTGCAGATGCATCTGTCCATGACAGCAGTGGTAGCAGTGATCATCGCACAATCCTTGTGGAGACGAAGTCCCGTCTTCACACTAAGGACACCCTCCATTGTGTTGTGTGGCACTACCACCATGCTAAATGGAATAGATTCAGAACAGATCTAGCAGCATCAAACTGGGCATCCATGCAGTGTTGCAGGCCATCAGCAGCAGCAGAATTGTATTCCACCATAATCTGTAACCTCATGGCCTGGAATTACCATCAAGCCAAGGGACCAACCCTGATTCAATGAGGAGTGCAGAAGAGCATGCCAGGAGCAGCACCAGGCGTACCTAAAAATGAGGTGTCATCCTGGGGATGCTGCAACATAGGACTACATGCATGATAAACAGCGGAAGCAGCATGCTAAGACAGAGCTAAGTGATCCCACAATCAACAGATCAGATCAAAGCTCTTCAGTCCTTCCACATCCAGTCGTGAATGGTGATGGACCATTAAACAACTAATGTGAGGAGGAGGCTCCATGAATATCCCCATCTTCAATGATGGCGGAGCTCAGCACGCAAGTGCAAAAGACAAGGCTGAAGCATTTGCAACCATCTTCAGCCAGAAGTGCCGAGCGGATGATCCATATCAGCCTCCTCCTGAGGTCCACATCATCACAGAAACCAGTTCAGCCAATTCGATTCACTCCATGTGATATCAAGAAATGGCTGAGTGCACTGGATACAGAGCAAAGGCTATGGGCCCCGACAACATCCTGGCTGTAGTGCTGAAGACTTGTGCTCCAGAACTAGCCGCACCTCTAGCCAAGCTGTTCCACAACAGCTACAACACTGGCATCTACCCAACAATGTGGAAAACTGCCCAGGTATGTCCTGTCCACAAAAAGCAGGACAAATCCAATCTGGCCAATTACCGTCCCATCAATCTCAATTATCAGCAAAGTGATGGAAGGTGTCGTCAACAGTGTTATCAAGAGGCACTTACTCACCAATGACCTGCTCACAATTGCTCAGTTTGGGTTCCGCCAAGACCACTCAGCTCCAGACCTCATTACAGCCTTGGTCTAAACATGGACAAAGAGCTGAATTCCAGCAGTGAGGTAAGAATGACTGACCTCGACATCAAGGCAGCATTTGACCGAGTGTGGCATCAAGGAGCCCTAGTAAAACTGAAGTCAATGGGAATCAGGGGGAAAACTCTCCACTGGCTGGAGTCATACCTAGCACAAAGGAAGATGGTTGTGGTTGTTGGAGGTCAACCAGCTCAGCAACAGGACATTGCTGCAGGAGTTCCTCAGGCCTAGGCCCAACCATCTTCAGCTGCTTCATCAATGACCTTCCCTCCATCATAAGGTCAGCAGTGGGGATGTTCGCTGATGATTGCATTGTGTTCAGTTCCATTTGCAACTCCTCAGATAATGAAGCCGTCCATGCCAGCATGCAGAAAGACCTGGACAACATTCAGGCTTGGGCTGATAAGTGGCAAGTAACATTTGCACCACACAAGTGTCAGGCAATGACTATCTCCAAAAGGAGAGAATCTAACCACCAACCCTTGACGTTCAACAGCATTACCATCGCTGAATCCTCCAAAATCAACATTGTGGGAGTCACTATTGACCAGAAACTTAACTGGACCAGCCACATAAACACTGTGGCAACAAGAGCAGGTCAGAGGCTGGGTATTCTGCGACAGGTATCTCACCTCCTAACTCCCCAAAACCGTTCCTCCATCTACAAGGCACAAGTCAGTAGTGTGATGGATAACTTGCCTGGATGAGTGCAGCTCCAACACTCAAGAAGCTCGACACCATCCAGGACAAAACAGCCTGCTTAATTGGCACCCAATCCACCACCTTAAACATTCACTCCCTCCACCACTGGCGCACCTTGGCTGCAGTGTGTATCATCTACAAGATGCACTGCATCAACTCGCCAAGACTCCTTCGACAGCACCTCCCAAACCCACAACCTCTACCACCTAGAAGGACAAGGGCAGCAGGCGCTTGGGAACACCATCACCTGCAAGTTACCGTCCAAGTTACACACCATCCTGACTTGGAAATATATCACCATTCCTTCATAGTCGCTGGGTCAAAATCCTGGAACTCCCTCCCAAACAGCACTATGGGTGTAACTTCACCACACAGACTGCAGTGGTTCAAGAAGGGGGCTCACCACCACCTTCTCAAGGGCAATTAGGGATGGGCAATAAATGCTGGCTTTGCCAGCGACGCCCACATTCATGGGACTAATAAAAAAAAAACTTGCATTTCTCTAACACCTTTAACATAAAAAGTGTCCGAAGGCATTTCACAGAGTCACAAGGGAAAAATGGATACCGAGCCGAAGGATAGATTAGGAGTGGCCAAAATCTTGGTCAAACAGGTAGATTTTCAGGAGGGGGAGGTGGAGGTAGAAGGTTTAGGGAGGGACGTTCAGAGCATGGGGCCTAGGCAGCTGAAGTCATAGCTGCCAATCAGTAGAATAGGCAAAGACACACATTAAGGGAATACATAAGGGTGATGAGTTGATGTCATATAAGAACATAAGGAATAGGAGCTGGAGTAGGCCATTTGGCCTTTGAGCCTGCCCTGCCATTCAACAAGATCATGGCTGATTTTCTACCTCAACTGCACTTTCCCCATATCCCTTAATTCCCAAAAATTTATCGACCTCTGTCTTGAATATACTCAACGACTGAGCATTCACAGCTCTCTGGGGTAGAGAATTCCAAAGATTCACAACCTTTTGAGTGAAGACATTTCTCCTCATCTCAGTCCTAATTCTGAGACTAGATTCCACAGCCAGAGGAAACATTTTCCCAGCATTAACCCTGTCAAGCCCCTTAAGAATTTTAGATGTTTCAATTAGATCATCTCTCATTCTTCTAAACTCTAGGGAATATAGACCTAGTCTACTCAGTCTCTCCTCATAGGGCAATCCCCTCATCCCAGGAACCAGTCTAGTGAACCTTCGTTGTACTCCCTCTAAGGCAAGTATGTCTTTCCTTAGGTGTGGCGACCAGAACTGTACACAGTACTCCAGGTGTGGCCTCACCAATGCCCTGTATAATTGTAGTAAGACTTCTTTACACTTATACTCTAATCCCTTTGTAACAAAAGCTAACATACCATTTGCTTTCTTAATTGCTTGCTGTACCTTGTGGGGAAGCTTTTAGAAATTATAATCAGGGACAAAGTTAACAGTCACTTGGACAAGTGTGGATTAATTAAGGAAAACCAGCACAGATTTGTTAAAGGCAAATCGTGTTTAACTAACTTGATTGAGGTTTTTGATGAGGTAAGAGAGGGTTGATGAAGGCAATGCAGTTGACATGGTGTACATGGACTTCCAAAAGGTGTTTGATAAAGTGCCACATAATAGGCTTGGCAGCAAAGTTGAAGCCCATGGAATAAAACAGACAGTGGCAGCATGGATACAAAATTGGCTAAGTGACAGGAAGCAGAGTAGTGGTGAACGGTTGTTTTTCGGACTGGAGGAAGGTATACAGTGGTGTTCCCAATGGGTCGGTACTAGAACCACTGCTTTTCTTGATATATATTAATGACTTGGGCTTGGGGATACAGGGCACAGTTTCAAAATTTGCAGAGGACACAAAACTTGGAAGTACAGTGAACAGTGACGAGGATAGTGATAGACTTTAAGAAGACATAGACAGGCTGGGGAAATGGGCGGACACGTGGCAGATGAAATTTAAAGCAGAAAAGTGTGAAGTGATACATTTTGGTAGGAAGAATGAGGAGAGGCAATATAAACTAAAGGGTACAATCCTAAAGGGGGTGCATGAACAGAGAGACCTAGGGGTATATGTGCACAAATCATTGAACGTGACAGGCAGGGCAGGTTGAGAAAGTGGTTAAAAAAGCATATGTGATCCTGGTTTCATAAATAGAGGCATAGAGTACAAAAGCAAGGAAGTCATACTAAACCTATATGAAACACTGGTTCGGCCTCAACTGGAGTAGTGTGTCCAATTCTGGGCATCGCATTTTAGGAAGGATGTGAAGGGCTTAGAGATGGTGCAGAAAAGATTTCTGACAATGATTCCAGGGATGAGGGACTTCAGTTACGTGGATAGACTAGAGAAGCTGGAGTTGTTCTCCTTAGAGCAGAGAAGGTTGAGAGGAGATTTGATAGAGATGTTCAAAATCATGAGGGGCCTAGACAGAGTAGATAGAAACTGTTCCCTTTGGCGGAAGGGTCAAGAACCAGAGGACACAGATTTAAGGTGATTGGCAAAAGAACCAAAGGCAACATGAGGAAAAAAATGTTATGCAGTGAGTGGTTAGGTTCTAGAATGCACTGCCTGAAAGGGTGGTGGAGGCACACTCAATTGTGGCTTTCAAAAGGGAATTGGATAAGTACCTGTAGGAAAATTTGCAGGGCCATGGGGAAAGGGCGGGGGAGTGGGACTAGCTGAAGTTCTCTTGCAGAGAGCTGGCACGGGCTCGACGAGCCAAATGGCCTCCTTCTGTGCTGTAACCATTCTATGAAACAACATCCATAGACATTCCCCTGTCCACTACTTTAGTCACCTCTTAAAAAATTCAATCAGGTTCGTCAGGCATGACCTACCTTTCACAAATCCATGCTGGCTCTCTGATCAACTGAAAATTTTCAAGGTGTTCAGTCACCCTATCCTTAATTATAGACTCTCGCAATTTCCCGACAATAGAAGTTAGGTGAACTGGTCTATAATTCACTGGTTTCCCTCTCTCGCCGTTCTTAAGAAGTGGAGTGATGTACAATTTTCCAATCTAGCAATATGCAATGTGATCACCTACTTCCTTTAAAACCCTGGGTGGAAACCATCTGACCGTGGGGATTTGTCACTCTTTAGTGCCATTATTTTCTTCGTTACTGTTATTTTACTTATGTTAATTTTATTGAGTCCCTGTCCCGGATTCAATATTTTCAATATTAGTTTCCTTGGGATTTCCGGCATGCTATCCTCTTCTTTGACCCCCACCTAAAGCTCTGTATCCTCACTAGTGATTCCACTCCCATTCCAAGGCATTGCCTCAGGTTAAACAAGACTGTACAGCTTTGCCATCCTGTTCAGGCTGGCTGTTGGACAGGTAGGCCTTTGGCACCAGGCTGCAGCCAGGGAGTGGAGAAGAGGAAGGGAAGAGACGAGATGTGGGAGGGAGAGATCGGGGGTCAGTATCGATTGGGGTGCCGGGAGGGGACATTGATGGGGGGACCGGGAGAGATCAGGGGTCGGGAGGGGGATATCGATAGGGGGCTTGGAGAGATCATAGTGACATCAATGGGGGGGGGGGGGCAGGAGAGATTGGGGAGCAGGGGGAGGTCATGGAAGAGTCCAGAGAGATTGGGGAGGAGGCAAAAAGATTACAGGGGGCCCATGGAGGACATCGGATCTCGACGGGGGTGGGGTGGGGAGGGGTGGTGGGGGCATCAGATCGCTGGGGAGGTTAACAGTTTGCTTGGTGGGCTGGGGAAAGCAATCCTGATCCTGTTGGCCCTCAAGCAGTGCTGGAAAGGCACTTACCTCTTCCATGCAACAATCTTTGCCTCCCTTTAACTGCCGGGTTTCCCGGGGCCCGATTAAAACTGGGCTCTGTTAAAACCGGAAGTGGGCGGTTGGGTTTGGTTTGAAATTTTTTTCATTTTTACTTCCCACCTGACTGAAACCTACCCATTTTTGGGGGTTAAAATTCCCCCCAATGGCTTTGGTCTTCACAATGTTTAGCTGAAGAAAATTATGGCTCAGCCGAGACTGGATTTCAGACATGCAGTCTGACAGCATAGAGGCAGTGGGGAGATTGAGAGAGGTGGTGCAAAGATAGAGCTGGGTGTCATTACCTCCATGTGGAAGCGAACAACAACAACAAAAAGTTGCATTATATAATGCCTTAAACTTAGTAAAACATCCCAAGGCGCATCATAAGAGTGTAATCAGACAGAAATTGACACCAAGCCAAAGAATAAGACAATAGGGGAGGTCAGAGATAGGTTTTAAGGAGAGTCTTAAAGGAGGAGAGAAAGGTGGAGGGGGAATTCGAGAGCTTAGGGCCTAGACAGCTAAAGGCATGGCCGCCAATGGTGTGGCAAAAGAACTGGAGGATGCACAAATGGCCAGAACTGGAGGAGCACAGAGTTCTCAGAGAGTTGTAGGACTGGAGGATGTTACAGAGATAGGCCTTGTTGGGATTTAAACATGAGGGTGAGAATTTTAAAATTAAAGCATTAGTGGACCGGGAGCCACTGTAGGTTAGCGAACACGGGTGACGGGTGAACGGAATTTGTTGTCACTTAGGATATGGGCAGCAGAGCTTTGGGTAAGCTAGTTGCACCAGTGTTCTGAGATTTTAAAAGTGCAAGAGAGTCATAGGTTTCAGTGTGTAATCATCATCCCACAGCTGACCATTCAGTAGGCTCCAATCTCTTTGACGGAGGTAAGCACCAATTTTTATTCGGGACAGGAGTGCCAGGTCTGGGGGCTGGAGTGGGAGGGAAAACTCCGTGAAGTCGTCAGTGGAAGGCCCGGACAATTTTAAATCCCGAGTCTCATTTCTATTTGAAGGGTCGGATGCCCACCCGAACCCAGCAAGCTTCACTACCTGGCCAGTGAGCAGGACTGGTATTTCAGGCAGCCAGAGACCACCTAAATGGTCGGAGGTGGGGATCAATTTCAAGGGTAGGGAGAAGTGCCTGTACACCTTACTTCATAGGCACAACAGCTAAAACGCAGCCTAATCTATGAATATGTGGCACAGAGGGTAATTTGGTAAAGGTGCTTTTTTGGATGCTCAATTATTGTTCTTTTCCTGGAAATAATTCGACAATGCTTTGCTATGTAATATAAATTGAGACTTCTGAACTAGCTTACTTTGGCAATCCTCGAGTCTGAGCTGCAGATCCATGAGGATTAGTGCTAGGCTATTAGAATTGCAATACTAGGGGTCAGAAAAATCACTTTCCATAAATGGAAGAATATAGTTGGGCCTAGTATTACATCTTGGCCAGTAATACACTTGAATCTGGAAAGGATTACTTTTCAACTGGAGGATCATCTATATATATAAAAGGATACATCTGTCTGTCTGTCATTCCATCTGTCTGTCTGTATTGAATTAACTCGAAAGTTATAGAGCGTACCTACACGTGCATTACGTCGAAAGAAAGCTGACGATTCCAGAACCGTCCTAAGCGTATTTATGTTTTGGCCGGACAAAAATTGTTCGCGCGTTATGCAAAAAACCTTCAAAATTAAACTCATTATCTGCTAAGTAGCATTGACTGACGTCAAGGTCAACCAATCCTGTGCCGGCACGATTGGCCAATCCTACAGTTCAGTCGCCTGATGGTTGGCCAATCGCTGCGTCTGTGGGCGGGACTAATGCTTTTCAACTCAGGCATCGGGCAGCCATTGCTTCACTACTTCCAGCTCAAACTACTCTACTAATCCAGCTTCGAAAAAGTTAGTATCTCTTTTAAAAATAACATAAGATTGACCAAAAATGTTTTATAAGTACTTTCACTTTCATCTTTCAAGGTATTAAAAGGTAGAAATGTTGCCCGGCAGCAGATTGAGAGAGGGACAGAGACAGGGCCCAAAAGCCTGGGACTCGATTTAAAATGTTGCCCGGCAGCAGATTCACAGAGGGACACAGAGAGGCCCCAAAGCCTGGGACTCGATTTAAACCGCCCGGCCCAAAACAGCCCTGGCAAAGCCGGGCTCCCCCAGCTAGTATATTTATAAATGCTATGACCCTTGACACTGAAGTTCCTGCAAAAACAACAATGCTAGTGGAAACCTATTTGCAGTCCACTTAAAAGAGATTATGGTAGCATTCTGACCAATTAATTGCACAACTAGATAATAATTCATAATTATCCATTTCATTCACCGGTTGGTCAAGGAATAATAATTAAAATATGCAGAGATACTGGGGTCGAAAATCCATGAGAGGTGCATTTTAGTACAAGTGCCTGCCTGGGACCTGCTTACCCTACAGAATTTCACAGCTCAGGGGGAGGATATCCCTTGATTTGCATCCAAATGCCAGGCACCCATGCCACTGGGAGTACAACTGGAGTGCCTGCCCACCAGTTAGGCCATATACTGTAAGGGGGCTAATACTAAATCAAAAAATAAGCACCTTTGAGGTTCAAACAATGTACTGGCCACTGATAATCCACTGTCCTCTGAGAGGCTGGGGTGAAATTGAACTTCCAGTGTTGGGATCCCTGCCCCCTCATACCCCCCTGACCTTGTTTGGGCAGACCGAGGCAGGTGGAGGCTTCACCCCCGCCAAGGCTGAGTAGGAACTCCTGCACAAGGCCGAGCAGGAACTCCTGTTCAAGGCCAGGAGCTAAGCATATCTAGGTTAATTTCCAGCCCTTCTGGTGCATTCTTACCAGAGTTACAGCAGGAATGCAGCAAAAGGGCTGCAGATTTTCTCCTCAACAGACGGAAAAGCAAGGATGCAACTCTCCAAAATTAGAGAAGCAATGCAGCTTACATGGTTTTAAAATATCTGCAGCCACCTCTTCAATCTTCCATGGTGATTTACTTTTAGACATTAAACCCATTTAACATTGTCCAATGTAGAGGGCTGATCCAATTCCTCCTTCAGTCTCTGTCCCACTTAAAGAAGGAAGACTATTTGAGGGCTTTCCCTCTCATGTGTTACCTTCAAGAACAACGCTACTAAAAACTAAAACCGGAGTCCTAGGCCAGCTGTTTCTACTTTCTTAGCAGTTTGTAGCAGATGGGAATTCAGTCTGCAAGGCTTTACCATTCACTTAATGGGCATGATCATCAAAACAAAACTCAGATAACCCAAGGATTCCTGCAGATACACATTTGGGAACAGTGGAATTCATAATTTTTTCTATACAGGAGGAAGGTCCAAGAATTCATGACTGACAATTATTTGCAAGTTTTGGTGGCCTCCTCACAGGTAGAATTAACTGAAAATTTTCAAATGCACATTGGGCAATTTATTTTGATTAAAATAATTACTCTTTTTGTTGTTTTGATGGGGATTGTTACCAGAACACTAGAAGTATACTACTTTTCATCTTTGTCAAAATAGCTGCCACTGCCTTTTATTGAAAATAATGTAAATGAAACTGAAGTAATATAGGCTTTGCTAATGAATGTTGTATGAAATCATCAGGAAAATAATAGATAAGGTTGGATGCGAGGTGGATCAGAAGAAAAGGTTATTCAAATGAAGGAAAAAATTGAGAGGTCAGAGCTCTGTGGGATTTCTGAAATAATGAAAAACAATAGAGGATTATCCATCAATTTAGACACATACAGAGCAATTTGGGGGAAAAAACTAGCGTGGGTGATATTGAGGCTTTGGAATAGGTTCAGAGGAGGGCCACAGAAAAGATTCTCAGTTTAAAGCATGTTAGCTACCCAGATAGGCTGAAAGAGCTGGGTCTATATACATTAGAAAAGCATAGACTTAGGGGTGATTTGATTAATTCTATAAAATAATGAAGGGACTAGATTGTGTGCACTCTGACAAATTATTTCAGTTAGATAGGTTGGAGAGGACGAGGTGTATAAATTTATGCAAGGGAATAATAAAAGAAAAGGACTTTACGAGAATTATTCCAGGGATGAGCGATTACAGTTACGTAGATAGACTAGAGAAGCTGGGGTTGTTCTCCTTGGAGCAGAGAAGGCTAAGAGGAGACTTGATAGAGGTGTTTAAAATCATGAAGGGTTTAGATAGAGTAAATAAAGAGAAACTGTTTCCAATGGCTGAAGGGTCAATAACCAGAAGGCACAGATTTAAGGTGATTGGCAAAAGAACTAGAGGTGCCACGAGGAAAAACTTTTTTACGCAATGAGTGGTTAGGATTTGGAATGCACTGCCCGAGAGGGTGGTGGATAGAGATTTAATAGTAGCCTTCAAAAGGAAATTGTATAAATATTCGAAGGAGAAAAAATTGCAGGGATATGGAGAAAGAGTGGGGGTGTGGGGCTAACTGGATTGCTCTTCGAAAGAGGCGGCGCAGGCACGATGGGCCGAACGGCTTCCTTCAGTGCGTACTATTCAATGATTCTACGACTTACATTTATATAGCACCTTTCATGACCTCAGGACGTCCCAAAGTGCTTTATAGCCAATGAAGTACTTTTGACGCGTAGTTACTGTTGTAATGTAGGGAAACGCTGCAGCCAATTTGCAAACAGCGAGGTCCCACAAACAGCAATGACGTACATGACCAGATAATCTTATTTTAATGATGTTGGTTGAGGGATAAATATTAACCAGGAAACCTGGAGGAAACTACCCTGCTCTCTTTCGAATAGTGCCATGGGATCTTTTAAGTTTACCTGAAAGTGTAGACGGAGCCTGGGTTTAACGTCTCATTTGAAAGACGGGTTAGATGTTACATGGGTCTTCTTTTCCCAGAGAAGTAGACTTATAGAACAAGTTGTTGGCTTGTATAGTGAGTGCTGATTCACTGTATACCTTCAAGAAAGAGCTGGATCAGTTCTTGACTGGGGCAGAGAGCACACCATACAAGAGCTAGGTACAAAATAGTATAAGTCATGGTTGATGTGGTTTCCTGGACTAGCTTCAATTGCCTGTAGGGATCACAGATGAATTTTCCAGATAATTTTCCTCAATTGGCCTTGGGTATTTTATCTTTTCTTTCGCCTCTTCCAGGAGTCTACATGGCACCTAGGGAATAAGGAGGCCTAGAAATTCGGGGTTTTAGCACAGTCATTGAGGCCCGTTTTGATGAAAAAATAACAGCCGACTCATTTCCGCTTGCTTCCGCGGTGGCCATCATTTTCGGCAGGTCGGCAGTGTTGCCGTTGCCAGCACTCGCTGCAGAAATGGAAATGAGACAAATCGTGACGTCAATGAGTGTGCAATGCCCATTTGATGCACGATCTGCCATTTTCAACGTCGCCACTCCACTTACCATCTTCTCTTAATCACGACCAGCTGACCAAGCGTTCAGCAGCAGGAAGAAGCCCCCAGTAGCACTATTTAAAGTGATTGACGTAAGAAAACTACTAGGCACTTGGTCTAAATGTTAAACAAAGCTTTAATCAACTGTTTTACAACATGAAGGTCGAGTTGTGTCCTTCACTAGTTCCTGTTAAGAATGTCCTGCGCAAGCTGGGGCCGTGCCCGAATATTTATACTCTCCCTGGACAGCGCCACCTGCAGGCCGCTCAATATTATTTCATAAGTCTTTCTTTCATGAATGACTGATTCATGTCAGTGATCATCATCAACAACTTGCACCTGACATGGTTTCTCGGTTTGACTGGCTCTGTCTAAGTTTTTGCAACTCTTGCAGCTTTCTAAACTTGTTTAAAGTTGCTGAGGCCACAGGCTGTGTTGCTGCAAATGGAGAATGCCTTGATTCTCATTTAAAGGCTTCTGCTCACACCACTTGCTCACAGTCATGGGGGCTCTACTTGCAGTCCCCCTTGCGCTCGAGTATCTTCGGGAGAGGGAGCGGAGGCAGCAAAGAAGAAGAGATGCTCACAGAGGGAGGAGGGGCAGGAGGGCTTTCAGCAGGAGGCCTTACCCACCTAGGATCATCCAAGAGCACTTCTCTTATCTCCACTTAAACAAGGAGCACTGTGTTAGGAGGCTCCGCTTCACCAAGAAGGTGGTCACAGAACTCTGCCACCTCCTGCAACCAGACCTGCAGCCTCAGAACAGCGACCTCGGCTCTCCCAGTGGCCCTCAATTTCTTCGCCAGTGGATCCTTCCAGTCTGCAGTGGGAGACTTAGCTAACAACTCACAGTTCACTGTCCATCGCTGCTGCCGGGAGGTCATAGAGGCTCTCTACTCCATGAGAAGGGACTACATTGTCTTCTCTCTGAACAGAGAAGCAGGATGAACATGCATGTGGCTTTGCCAGGATAGTGGGCTTACCCATGGTACAAGGCGCCATCGACTGCACACACATAGCTTTGTGGGCACTGTATACCAATCCTGAGATGTTCCGTAACGCAAAAGCTACCACTCACTTGATGTGCAGTTGTGGTGTGACCACGCCCAGCGCATCATGATGGTGAATACCTGCTATCCTGGCAGCAGTCATGATGCCTTCATCCTGTGCCAGTCCAGAATGCCAGCCACTATGTCAAACCCAAGGGTGGCTGTTTGGAAACGAGGGCTATCCGCTCTGCACCTGGCCGATGACTCCCTCCTGTAACCCCACCACTTGTGCCCAGCACTCATAATAACAGCCATGCTTCCACCAGGAACATCATCGAGCATACCATCGGGTTGCTCAAGCAACAGTTCCACGTCTTTGAACACTCGGGCAGAGCCCTCCTGTACTTGCCGGAGTGGGTGTCCCATTTCGTGGTGGTCTGCTGCATGCTCCAAAACTGGCCAACATGAGGGCGCAGCTCTTGCCACCAGGGATTGTGGGACCACCTTAAGAGGAGAAGGGAGAGGAGGAGGAGGAGAAGGAGAAGGAGGAAGAGGACGAGGAGGAGAAAGAGAAAGAGGAGGGAGGGAGGAGGCAGGCAGCAAATCCTCGTTCCAGACAGACTGTCCGGGAACGGCTCATCAGACTCCGATTCCAGTGAATGAAACCCCAGATCCCCATTGCTCACCACTTCCCCATCATACCATACCTCTGTCACAGAACATCACAGCGTCCTCCTGGGCACAAAGCCGAAATGAGAGCCACCATAAAATACACATTCCAAACAAAAATCATAAATTTATCCGAATGCAATCAAAATTATAGTATCAATAACAACAACAACTTGTACTTATGTTGTGCCTTTAACGTAGTTAAACGTCTCAAGGCGCTGCACAGGAGTATTTTAAGACAAAAAAATGTGACACCGATCCACATAAGGATAAATTTGGGCAGGTGACCAAAAGCTTGGTCAAAGAGGTAGGTTTTAAGAAGCGTCTTAAAGGAGGAAAGAGAGGTAAGCGAGGCAGACAAGTTTAGGCAGGGAATTGCAGAGCTTGGGGCCTAGGCAACAGAAGACACTGCCACCAAAGGTTGAGCAATTATAATCAGGGATGCTCAAGAGGGCAGAATTAGAGGAGCGCAAATATCTCGGGGGTTTGTGGGGCTGAAGGAGATTACAGAGATAGGAAGAGATATGAACTAATCATATTTGTGCATTCCCTTATTGTCTGTCATTCGTGTTCCTTTACCTACTCTAGTAGCTCCTATGCAGTGCTCCCCCAGTGGCTGTAGCATGGCTGGTGGAAGACTGCTGACTCTCAGTGGGGGAGACTACAGATGGCCTTGCACGACGACCTTGACCAGCTGTGGACCTAGAAGGCCCGGCTGTAGAGTGCACCATCTTGGCATGGGTGGCAGCAGTCTGGGCGGGCTGGCTGGCTGATAGGCAGCGGCAAGGGCATGGCGGAGTGGCAATGGGAGTAGGAATGCTGTCCTCTTGAGAGAGGACAGCAGGTTCTTGCTCCACAGACCCACTGCCACTCCCCCAGGGGCACGCCTCAGCAATCCTGGCAATCTGTTGGAGGACAGATTGCTGGCCTGCTGCAACACCCTGAAAGCCCCTTTCAACACTCATAAACCCAGCGATGATGGCAGCAGTCTAAGCTTGCGTGGCAGCAAGTTGAGCCTGCAGGAGAGCAATCTGTGCTTCCACTGCAGCACAAAGACTTTGGGTTGCTTCCGCCTGTGCTGCAATGGAAGCCGCGACATTGCCCATCACACGCAGCATCATGGCTGGGTCTACAAGGTCTCTCCTGGAGTTGTCCATCATTTCCATCCTGGAAATCATGGGCTCCAAGCTCTGCGCAAAGCCCCATCTAATATTGGAGCCAGACTCCTCCATGCTCCTTGACACTGACAAGATGCTCTCTGGCAGGCTTGCCATTGCACCTAGCATTTCTGTGTGCATGCCCATCACCCTTCTTCTGAAGATCACCCCATCAAGGTCATCATCTGAGTCGTGTGTAGCAGAACTCGTGTACGAACTCACCCTCCAGGGAGCTGGCACCGAGCTACCCTTTCCCCCTGGCCTGACTGCAGCCCATTCATGTCGGGTGCCTCAGTGTGTGCAGATCCCGCCTCTATATTACCCTCTAAATTCCACGTAGTGCCATTTTCTGAGCTGGCATCTGCGAGTGTCAAATGCAGTGCCAGTGTCTCTTCTTCTTCTTCTTGTTTGTCTCCTCCTTCACTTTGGTCAACATGAGGCACAGGCTAGCCTGCTGGCAGTTCTTGGGTATCTGAAAGCAGAAAGGCACAAGGGTCAAGTTGTGGTGAGAGGAGGGGGGGAAAGCAAGATATCCACGCATACACCATCAGCAGCTTGTAAGTGAGAACAGATTGTGGGATGAGGGGGAAGTGGGATGTGAAAAGAAGGATTAGGTATGACCATACCGTCATCATCAGCAACGGCTTCAACTTCTCTGGCGGCCATGGACTCCGTCACTGCCGCTCCAATAATGTCAAGCACCGATTCCTCCAGGTCAGTGAGGTTCTGTATTGCAGCTTGGCCACCTCCCGTCTGCCATTGCTCCCTCCTATTATGTGCCACATTTGCCTGCAAGAAAAAGGGAAGTGTGTCCGTGAGTGTAGAGCAATGTATCTGGGCGATATGTCTGCCATAGTTGAATAGTTGTCAGTGTGTGCAAGGCGTGAGATGTGCATGCGAGTGTCGTAGCAGTGGCAAGGTTGTGAGGGTGAAGTGAAGCAATGATTGTGAGGTATGAGTGGCGATAGCTGTTTTAATACATTCATACATTCGTATAGATTTGGTAGGAGGTGAGAAACTGTTTAAAAGTGCACAGTTCCAAGCATTTTCAACAGTTTTGGAGATGTGCAGGGCAATGACAATTGATTCACCAAAGGGTTGAAGGGCAGTGTGTAGTATAGGCAATAAGGTCATAATAGGAAATAAAATATTGCCATAATGCAAATCACGCCATCCCTGGAACTGCCTGCTTCTTCATGCTAGTCTCAAACTGGTCCAAAACAAGTTATAGCCAGAGAATTGCAGCAAATGATTTTGAAGATTTGAGAAAATGTCGAATCATGAAGCTATACAAAGCAACATAATATCTTGTGGCTGCTGTTCTGATGTCTTGTGTGAAACATATTCATGGTAGTCTGCCTCAATAATTTGCAGTTTGACCTTTAAGCCACAATTTTAGGAGAATAATTAAGCTGGCACATGGCTCAGTTTGCAACAGGTGGGCCGTGCCATACTTATCTATAGGAGTCCCTGCCCATAATTTGATTAGGCTAGTGATATATGAAAAGCTTGTATTGAGACTTTGGCCTGTAGCGTAGTTGATTGAGGAGTGTAATATCCTGTGAGGCAGAAACTCTTAATGGCCTACAATGTGCCATTAAATTGTGGTGGTGGCAGAGAAGAAGACTACATGCTCACAATGGCACAGAGGAGACATGTGGACAATGCTGCTCCCTTTGATGCTGAAGAGTTGGAGGTTCTGTTGCAGGAGTGGCGTTAAAGGAGCGTGTATCTATTTCTGGGAAGAGAAAGTGACCAGACATAAAATGTCCACGTAAGACAGCATGAAATAAAGCAGCTTTAGCAAGCGTAACTTGCTTGACCCATTATGAATTAAAATTGGAAACAAAAAGCCTTGCTTTGACATTAAGTCCAGTAAGGACGGCTGCGAATGGAGGAAATAATATTAAATGGTGGATGAAAAATAGATTTTCAGTGAGCCAAAAACATTCTGCGAAGGAATTTTTTGGACCCCGTTTTGTGCCTCTTCCACACGGAGACCCTGCCTCGCACCCAATGCTGACCAAGTTTTCAATTCCCCAGATTTCTGTGAAATGAAGTAAGCAAATCCAAGGACAGGCATGCATAAATAAAATATGATATGATGGACCCAAAATTAATTTGTAGTGAGCTGGAAACTGAAATGTAACGCACTGCTGAACAAACTTTTGGTCCCCATCTCCCTCACACCCAATGAGCAAGCTTTCAACCATCTCCTTCTCCCCCCCCACTCCCCACCCACCCCCGAAGAAGATCTCCCATCCCCGCACAAAAATTCAAACTTGTCTTACCTGTGAACAATGCCATGGTGATCAACTAGCACATTTTATATAATATGCATTCTATTTATGTACATAATTTCACATATTATTTATTGTGAGTGATCCCATACTCATCTATTCCATTTCTAATTACTTAAAATGCACGGATTTATTTATCTAACACTATTATCTAACACATTAATGTAACTAAATTAACTTCACTGACTTATTTACCCAATTGTGATACTCGAGCAGCACAATTTTATTTCTTATTTGGGTGAGGAGCACACTATTTATATATGCTCATTGTTGAAATCCGTGAGGAATGCCACTGATGATTCTCTCGTATAAATACATTTTATATATCCAGATGAGTGATTGTACTTATAAGTTGCACTTACAAATACACAGTAACATATATAGTTGTGTACAAATTAACGATGACGAAAGGTCATCGACCTGAAACGTTAACTCTGTTTCTCTCTTCACAGATGCTGCCTGACCTGCTGAGTATCTCCAGCATTTTCTGTTTTTGTTTCAGATTTCCAGCATCTGCAGTATTTTCTGTTTGTATTAGTGTTTAATTCACTGCCACTTCTCTTCCAGGAATGCCCACCTTGAAGAAGTTCTGCTCTTCTCTCCGACGGGAGTTCCATTTGTCTCTTTTACCTTGTTCATCTTCATTGCTTTCTGTCTCCCTTCTCGTGTTTAATCAGGTATCTACCAAAGCTCGCTTTCACAGCCACATATCTTTTCTCAGCAACTGTCTCCGGCTCCGACTTACTCAACGTGGATTCCAACTGAAATTCCACCCTTCATGTTTTGGATCTACCCAGGACTACAGATATCTCCAAGATATTCAGCGATCCTCGAATCACTGCTCTCGCCGCATCCTGAGATCCACACTGAATGCAATGCGACGCCACATGCACACCCTCGACCTCTCTCTTCAGCAGCACAGACTCACTATCTCAAAGCTGTCCTGGTCCGTAGTTCCATTTCATCCTTCGCCTCATCCAGCGCTTTAACAAAAAACTTTTTGTCTTCCTTTCAGGTGTCAAGGAGCGCACAATTCAACAACTCTTGGACACCAACGCCCCTCCGGAACCTTCTTCCCCTTCACTTTCCTCTGACCCCATCCCATCTTCCAATCTCACCCCCGCCGCGTTTTCACTATCCCCTCTGACCTTCCCTTCTCTGACCCCAAACGATCAGTCCTTAGCAAAGGCCTGCACTTCATCCCCTTACGCCCCCACCTCAAATGAATTTCGAGCTTGGTGCGATGCTGAGCTCTTTTTCCGCCGCCTTCGTCTCCGTGCCCACTTCTTTGGCCAGGAGTCTTCCCCCCGCACGGCTGACCCTTTCTCCCGCTTTCGGAATTCTCGTTCCACCTGGACCCCTCCTTCTGGCCTCTTACCCTCTCTAGATCTTTTCATTGCAAACTGCCGGCGTGACATCGGCCGTCTCCATTTCTCTGCTCCCTCACTCACTCCAACCTACCTCCCTCTGAACTTGCAGCACTCCATTCTCTCAGATCCAACCCCGATATTGTCATTAAACCCACTGACAAGGGTGGTGCTGTTGTTGTTTGGCGAACCGACCTCTACCTAGCGGAAGCTGAACGCCAACTCTCCGACACCTCCTCCTACCTCCCCCTGGACCATGACCCCACTACCGAACATCAAGCCACCGTTTCCAAGACTGTCACTGACCTCATCTCCTCTGGAGATCATCCCCCCCACGGCCACCAACCTTATAGTTCCCCAACCCTGCACAGCCCGCTTCTACCTCCTTCCCAAGATCCACAAACAGGACTGCCCTGGTAGACACATCGTTTCAGCCTGTTCTTGCCCCACAGAACTTATCTCTTCCTATCTCGACTCTATTTTTTCTCCCCTTGTCCAGTCTCTTCCCACCTACACCGCGACTCTTCCGACACCCTCCGCCACTTTAACAGTTTCCAGTTTCCCGGCCCCTTTTCACTATGGACGTCCAATCCTTCTACACCTCCATCCCCCCACCAGGATGGCCTGAGGACGATCCACTTCTTCCTTGAACAGAGGCCCAACCAGTCCCCATCCACCACCACCCTCCTCCGCCTGGCTGAACTTGTTCTCACATTGAACAACTTCTCCTTTGATTCCACTCACTTCCTCCAAATCAAAGGTGTTGCTATGGGAACCCGCATGGGATATGTGGAACACTCTTTGTTCCAGTCCTACTCAGGTCCCCTCCCTCACCTCTTATATATATAGATATTTTGTCTGTGTCTTTTTTTCTTCTCCCCCACACGGCAGCTGTCTCTCATTCTGCCAGCACAATTTACACTTCATCTAGAGCCATCCTTTGTTTCTTAACCTGTTCATTACCATCTCCTTTTGCCTTGAATATCTCTTAATGTCTCTTAATCTCTCCCGCCTTCCATCCCATCACAGACCTTCCCTTTTGTTCTTTCATCCCCTCCCCACTTTCCCAGCCTCTTCACTTGCTTAAAAATCCGTTTCATTTCCTGCTTTTTTCCAGTTCTGATGAAAGGTCATCGACCTGAAACGTTAACTCTGTTTCTCTCTTCACAGATGCTGCCTGACCTGCTGAGTATCTCCAGCATTTTCTGTTTTTATATCAGATTTCCAGCATCTGCAGTATTTTCTGTTTGTATAGTTGTGTACAATTAGGTTGCATTACACATAGGCAAGGTTGAGGCTTTTTGTTTACAGGTTGCTGCAGGCCAAATGAGTGAAAGTAAGGTCAAGTCATAGGCCTATAAATTCGAGCGCACCCTAAAACGGGCGCAAAGGGGACACAGGGAACAATCTCGAGGTGCAACTAATAATGAGCCTCGTGCCTCATCGAGCCGGTGAGCTGCAAACACCTAATGGGCATCCCTATGCAGCTCACTAGAGAAGAGGACTGGTAGATCAGGCCGCTGTGTCAGATGCTGCGATTCTCAGCTAAGTCATTAAGGGTGACCAGAAGAGGGGGCGGCAATCGGGAGAGGATGGAGGGTGGCGTTGGTGATTGGCGAGGATAGCAGTGGTGATCGGAGGGGGTCGAGGTCACAATGAGGGAGGGGTGGGAAGTGGTGGCCGGCAGCGGGCCATGTGGTTTCAGATAACTATATTTTTAAATCTTACCTTTTTGGCGGTGGCCCTTTAAGAACCGCCTGATGGCCTCATGTAAACTACATTTTCCTGAATGCAGTAGACGCCAGCATTGGCTGCCTCAGGGCGACCCAATATTGCAGAGAGTGCCTCAAACAGGTGTTAGGCTCCTTATGTCCATATGCAAAGAGCCCAACGCCTGTTTCAAGCATTCAGTCATGGGCCCTGGATACCTGCTTCCTTGACGATAACAGTGTGGCGGGACACGTACTTCCAGCTCTTAATAAACGTTCGCTTCCTACCTATTGGAGGCTTAGGAGTCCGTTTAGCGCCTGACAAACTAGCACTGCACGATCAACTTTCTAGGTCGTGATGTTCACTGCGTGGTTTTCAATTTGCTTTGGTTGTGCTAGCCATTGTGCATGTTTAGATGACTTAAACGATAATTCGTATTACTGAATGCTTGCAAATATGATGGATACATATTTAAATACATTGTAAACGCATGCTGTAATTGAGTATTATTTACCTCAAAGTACTCTCGAGTTCTTCTAGTCTCTTTTGCCACAGCATTCCACTCTCTTAAAATGGCCTTGCACAAAAGCTGATCATTAACATGCTGTAGGTGCTTCATTGCCACTAGAAAAAAAAATTACTAAATTATAAGAATGTGATGCTGACTGGTTATTTTTGCAATATTTCAGCCTACAATAAGATTGCCACATAGTAAAATGCTTTAAACGCTGTGACCCAAAACAACATGCGACTGCAGGGTTCATAATGTCACATATATACAAGACCACATTTATGGGAGGTTACAAGTCTCTAATCTCATAAGCACCATTTTAGGAGCAGGCAAAGCGCAACTACTCTCCAAGTGGTAATTTTGAGGGTGCACTGCATCCTAATCTGAGTGCATTTGTAGATCCCAAACTGTCAAACTGATAACTGCCTCACTTGGAGATGCCCACTGCATGGCACAGCATTTTTACGGTCACTTTCCACAGTAACAGTTGTCTTCCTTTGAGTCCCAAGCATATACTAAGGTGAGCCCCGTCATCCAAATGATAATGGCAGTGGATGTTCGCACATTCGGTCATGTGCATGTACGCTGTGGGAAATAGGAGGAAGTGTATCCTAAATCTAAGGGTGGGAGCTCAGCAACCGAGCACAGCTGTTCTGATGAATACAGTACAGCAGAATATTTGTTGACTCGACCAACAAAAGTCTGCCTAGCAATATCGGAGGAAAACAGTAGCTAAAACTGCCATGAACCTGCATAACAACGGTGGAAGGCAGGCAGGCATGGGCTTGGAGCAACCTGCCTTACTGAATTCAGAAATTAATGTCCTCGAGTTAAAAGGTACCTGCCAAATTGTGCATGCAATAAACTTATCTAGTACTGAAGGTGTAAAAGAAAAAGAACCGGTGATGAACGTGATGTCCAAAGCCTATGTATTTTAACTCCTACGCTGGTACCAACATAGGAATTTGCTCTATAGATATTGTAGAATAATTGTAATTAGATTAACAGATCCTAGCATCATCTGGATGTTCTCATTGTAAAAAATTTGAAATATTCCAGGCACTGATCAGAAATCTAAATAATTAATCAAAATTACATCTGTGAAAACCAATCAGCAGTGTTAGCTTCCGAAATAATGAATGCTGTACCTCCTCACTTCTGTTGCCCCAAAGATCCACACAAGTCAATGTTGAAACTGATCATTTAAAAACAGATCAAATAGCTATGCACTAACTCATTATCAGCAAGCATCCATGACTACAATAAGTCCCTCCACAAGATTAAAATAAATTGGGCTCCCCAATGCTTCAGCAAGTTAAAATGGTGAGTTATTTATGGATCAGGAAGATCCCCAATATGCACTTGACCTGGCCATATGGTTGCCGCGGTTGGATTCAACTTCTTAGATTAGGAAGGGAAAATCAACCAAGACTTGCTCATCACTATCCAATGCCCCTGCTGAAAGAGCACACTTGGATGTCGGGTAAGGACAGGCTCAGGGACAGGCTCAGCCTAGATACTCTCAGTCAATTCGCCTGCTGACACTCAAGCCCAGATTTTCTTTTAACAGCATAATTTGGATCCAAAGAGCTATTGGCAGATTTTAGGCAGACTCAAATGAATATTTTTGCACCTAATTCCCTTTATTTAGCCCATTAGTACAACTTCAGGTGCTGATTTTAATAGCATGCACACTAGTGGCGGAGCAGAAAATGTTGTCTAACTAAAATGGAAAAGGATGGAGACAAATAAAGGGGAATGGTAAAAAAATGATAAAAAATTCTGGAAGCCTTTGGAGATCAAAAAGCATCTCAAAGCTGAAGAAACTAATAAGAGACAAGGAAAAATGAACGGAAAGAAAACCATGGTGCAGTCATGAGTCTGCAGGCAAGTAATGGAGAAGTCCAACACCCATTGCCAACCTCTCTTTGATGGCTACTAAATTGAGGTGGTGCTGCGTGGTTCACAAGATCATAAGGTAATTACGGATAAGGATGGTCATTCAGCCCAACTTCATTCATTAAGAAGCCATTAAGAACCACCCTACTGTGCTCCCGTTGCAACATTCAATTGTATCTTAAATTAGTTGAAGGTTTTCACTTCCAGTAGTATATCTGTTGATCACTCCTTGTGTGAGGAAGAATTTCCTGACATCAGCCCTAAATTTAACCAGTGTCCCTTTGGCCTACTCTCACCGTTTAATTTAAACGAATATTATGGATTTACACTTTCCATACCTCAACTACCTTGTATACTTCTATAAGATGACCTCTCAGATGCCTCCTTTCCAGGCTGAAACTCCCACGTTTTTCCAATCTTTCCTCATACATCAGACCTCTAACAATGATGATAGGTTTTGTGGCTCTTCTCAGCACTGCCTCCAGTGCTTGAATGCCTCTCGTATGTCCCGAATTGGATGTAGTACTCGAGGTGTGATCTGACCAGAGTACTGTACATGTTTATCAGCATTTCCTATGAATTATTTCCAATGTTTTGGCTATACATTCTGTGGGCTCTGTTTGCTGCTCTATATTGGTTGGACAGGTTTGGCGACAAGTCTACTAAGGCTCCTAAGTCTCTGCAGCTGCATCCTTAGCTATTTCACCACCATTCATTGAGTACTTGTGTCACTTATTTTTCCTTCCTATATTCACCTCTGTGCACGTATCCATATTAAATTTTATCTGCCACTGTTCTGCCCGCATACTTATTTTGTCCAACTCATTCTGTAATTTTTGATTTACTTCCTCAGTTTCTATTACCCGTCCCAATTTGTTGACATCAGCGAGAGGAGTGGGATCAGCTGTGCTATAAAATGCACGAGAGCAGCAGCATGAAGAGCAGGCTCAGCGGCGCTATAAAGAGCGCGAGAGCAGTAGTGAGAGGAGCGGGATCAGCGGCAATATAAAGAGCCTTCAAACAGGAAAATCAAGGAGTGACAGCACAGGGCAGCAGGTAAGTGATTGGTTGGTGAGTATGGTTGGTGAGTATTACAGTTCTTTTTAGTTTCTAAGCTAGCTAAGAAACTAAACTGCTAGAACTTTATTTTATTAAATTAGTAACTAAAACTAGATAAACAAATTAAGTAATAAAACTAAAATAATTGATTAAAAAATTTGTTTAAAAAAAATCAACTAATCAAATAAATAAAGAATGTTAGATAGACATGGCAAGGCAGGTGGTGTGCTGTAACTGCAGCATGTGGGAGTTTGTGGAGACCAGCGAAATCCCGAGCAACCACATCTGCGGTAAGTGTCTGCAGCTCGAGGAACTTGGGCTCAGAGTTGTTGAGCTGGAGTACGAGGTGTAGACATTGCGGGGCATCAGGGAGGGGGAGCGATACCTGGATATTTTGTTCCAGGAGGCAGTCACACCCCTTAGGTTAAGTAGTACTTTAGAGTTTGTCAATGGTCAGGGACAGGAGGGTGTGACTGCAAGTCAGGGTGTAGTGATGGATGAACCTCGGCCCTTGTCTTTGACCAACAGGTATTAGGTACTTGCTACCTGTGTGGATGAGAACAAGAACTTCCAGGTGGATGAGCAAACTGACCATGGTACCATGGTGTAGGAGGCCATTCAAGTGGGGGGAGTAAAAAGGAATGTAGTTGTGGTAGGGGACAGTATAGTCAGGGGGATAGATACTGTTCTCTGCAGCCGCGACCGGGAGTTCCGAAGGTTGTGTTGCCTGCCCAGTGCCAGGGTTAAGGATATCTCGTCGCAGCTGGAGAAGAACTTGGAGTGAGAGGGGGAGGATCCAGTGGTCGTGGTCTATGTAGGAACCAATGACATAGGTAGAACTGGGAATGAGGCTCTGCTGAGGGAGTTTGAGCAGATAGGGTCGAAATTAAAACGCAGAACCTCAAAGGTTATAATCTCTGGATTGTTACCTGAGCCACGTGCAAATTGGCATAGGGGCAGACAGATCAGAGAGTTAAATGCGTGGCTCAAAGAGTGGTATGGGAGGAAGGGGTTTCGATTCATGGGACACTGGCATCAGTACTGGGGAAAGAGGGAGCTGTTCCATTGGGACGGGCTACACTTAAACCGGGTTGGGCCCAGTGTCCTGGTGAATCAAATAACTAGGGCAGTAGATAGGGCTTTAAACTAACGAAGGGGGGGTGGTGGTGGGAGGATTCAGAAAAGGGTAAATTCAAAAGCAGTAAGAGAAATATCAAGCTGTAGAGCAGAGTAGTGATCTGGGTGAAGATAAGCAGAGTGGGTCAGGAAGGGACAGAGAAATGAATAAAGGTAATAGGGCACCAGTGAATAAAGTAACATCAGGGAAAAAAGTTAAAGCTAAAGGTACTATATCTGAATGCACGAAGCATTCGCAACAAAATAGATGAATTAATAGCACAGATAGAAATAAATGGGGGCTTTGATTTAATAGCTATTACAGAGACGTGGTTGCAGAGTGACCAAGGTTGGGAACTAAATATTCCAGGATATTTGACTTTTAGAAGAGACAGGCCAAAAGGACAAATGTAAGAAGTCACACAACACCAGGTTATAGTCCAACAGCTTTATTTGAAATCACAAGCTTTCGGAGCGCTGCTCCTTCGTCAGGTGAAGTGAAGAGATGCATATAGGCACAGCATATATAGTCAGAGAATACTGCCAGATGATTACAGGTAATCTTTCTAACTGCCCTTTATCACACCTCGGCAGAGGGATAATCACAGCAATCAAAGGTGTGAATGATGTCCAAACAGGTCAGTCAGGAAAACATTACATCAAAGAACAATGAGGTGGGGTCACAAGGGGTCAAATGTTGCAGATGCTGGGGTCTGTATGAAAAACAAAAAACAATAAAAAAAAATAAAAAAAATTTTTGCTGCAAATCACAGCAGGTCCAGCCACATCCGTGTAGAGAGAACAAGCCAATGACGACTCGAGTCTGGATGACTCTACGTCAGGTGGGGTTACATGTAGCGTGACATGAACCCAAGATCCCGGTTGAGGCCATCCTCATGAGTGCAGAACTTGGCTATCAGTTTCTGCTCGACGATTTCTACTGCCTCCCAAAGATACACCAAGCCAACACACCCGGACGTCCTATCGTATCAGGCAACGGAACCCTGTGTGAGAACCTCTCTGGATACGTCGAGGGCATTCTGAAACCCATCGTACAGGGAACCCCCAGCTTCTGTCACGACACTACAGACTTCTTACAGAAACTCAGCACCCACGGACCAGTTGAACCAGGAACACTCCTCGCCACGATGGACGTCTAGGCTCTCTACACCAGTATCCCCCACGATGACGGCATCACTGCGACAGCCTCAGTACTCAACACCAACAGCCAATCTCCAGACGCCATCCTACAACTCATCCGCTTCATCCTTGACCACAATGTCTTCACCTTCGACAACCAGTTCTTTACCCAAACACACGGAACAGCCATGGGGACCAAATTCGCACCCCAATACGCCAACATCTTCATGCACAAGTTCGAGCAAGACTTCTTCGCTGCACAGGACCTCCAACCAACGCTATACACCAGATACATTGACGACATTTTCCTCCTATGGACCCACGGCGAAGAATCACTGAAAAGACTACACGATAACATCAACAAGTTCCATCCCACCATCAAACTCACCATGGACTACTCAGAATCGGTTTCATTCTTGGACACACGAATCTCCATCAAAGATGGACACCTCAGCACTTCACTCTACCGCAAGCCCACGGACAACCTCATGATGCTCCACTTCTCCAGCTTCCACCCTAACCACGTTAAAGAAGTCATCCCCTATGGACAAGCCCTGCGAATACACAGGATCTGCTCAGACAAGGAGGAACGCGATGGACACCTACAGACGCTGAAAGACGCCCTCGTAAGAACGGGAAATGACGCTCGACTCGTCGATCGACAGTTCCGACGGGCCACAGCGAAAAATCGCATAGACCTCCTCAGAAGACAAACACGGGACACAACCAACAGTGTACCCTTCGTCGTCCAGTACTTCCCCGGAGCGGAGAAACTACGCCATGTTCTTCGCAGCCTTCAACACGTCATCGATGATGACGAACACCTCGCTAAGGCCATCCCCACGCCTCCACTACTCGCCTTCAAACAGCCGCCTAACCTCAAGCAGACCATCATTCGCAGCAAATTACCCAGCTTTCAGGAGAACAGCGACCACACCACCACACAACCCTGCCACAGCAACCTCTGCAAGACATGCCAGATCATCAACACAGATACCATCATCACACGTGAGGACACCACCCACCAGATACATGGTACATACTCATGTGACTCGGCCAACGTTGTCTACCTCATACGTTGCAGGAAAGGATGCCCCGGAGCATGGTACATCGGCGAGACCATGCAGACACTGCGACAACAGATGAACGGACACCGCACAACAATCGCCAGGCAGGAGTGTTCCCTCCCAGTCGGGGAACACTTCAGCAGTCAAGACATTCAGCCTCTGATCTTCGGGTAAGCATTCTCCAAGGCGGCCTTCGAGACACACAACGCAAAATCGTAGAGCAGGAACTGATAGCCAAGTTCCGCACTCATGAGGACGGCCTCAACCGGGATCTTGGGTTCATGTCATGCTACATGTAACCCCACCTGACGTAGAGTCATCCAGACTCAAGTCGTCATTGGCTTGTTCTCTCTACACAGATGCGGCTGGACCTGCTGTGATTTCCAGCAAAAAAATTTTTTTTTTTTTTTTTTAAATTGTTTTTCATACAGACCCCAGCATCTGCAACATTGGACCCCTTGTGACCCCACCTCATTGTTCTTTGATGTAATGTTTTCCTGACTGACCTGTTTGGACACCATTCACACCTTTGATTGCTGCGATTGTCTCTCTGCCGAGGTGTGATAAAGGGCAGTTAGAAAGATTACCTGTAATCATCTGGCAGTATTCTCTGACTATATATGCTGTGCCTATATGCATCTCTTCACTTCACCTGACGAAGGAGCAGCGCTCCAAAAGCTTGTGATTTCAAATAAAGCTGTTGGACTATAACCTGGTGTTGTGTGACTTCTTACATTTGTCCACCCCAGTCCAACACCGGCATCTCCACATCAAGACCAAATGGAAAAGGAGAGAGTGGCCCTAATAATAAAGGAGGGGATAACGACAGTAGAGAGAAAGGATCTTGGCTCAGAAAAACAAAATGTAGAATCAGTTTGGGTGGAGCTAAGAAACAACAAGAGGCAGAAAACACTAGTGTGTGTAGTTTATAGGACCCCTAACAGTAGTTGTAGTGTCGAGCAGAGTATAAATCAGGAAATTATAGATGCATGTAACAGGAGTAATACAGTAATCATGGGGGATTTTAACTTTCATATAGACTGGGCAAACCAAATTTGCAGTAATAGCGCAGAGAAAGAGTTCATGGAATGCATTCAAGATAGTTTTCTAGATCAGTATGTCAAGGAACCTACTAGGGAATTGGCTATTTTAGATCTAGTATTGTGCAATGAGACAGGGTTAATTAATAACCTTGTAGTAAAGGAGCCTCTGGGAGCAGTGATCATAATATGATAGAATTTTATGTTGTGTTCGAATGATTTAGTTAAGTTCGAAACTAGGGTCCTAAATCTGAACAAAGCAAACTACGTAAATATGAGAGGCGAGTTGGCTAAGGTAGGTTGGGAAACTAGATTAAAAGATATTATCAAAAGAAAAGCAATGGCAAACATTTAAAGAAATAATTCATAATTCACAACGAATATGCATTTCTTGAAGGAATAAAAACACCACGGAAAAAATGGTCTACCCATGACTAACAAGAGAAATTAAACATAGATTAAAGGAAGAGGCCTATAATGTTGCCAAAAAGAGTAGTAAGCTTGAGGATTGGGAGGATTTTAGAATTCAGCAAAGGAGGACCAAGAAATTGATAAAGAAACGGAAAATAGAATGAGTAAACTAGCGAGAGACATAAAAACAGACTGTAAAAGCTTCTATAGGTATGTAAAAAGAAAAAGATTAGCGAAAGTAAACGTAGGTCCCTTACAGGCTGAGACAGGAGAAATAATAATGGGGAATAAGGAAATGGCAGAGAAATTAAACAAATACATTGGGCTGGATTTTACCAGCCCTGAGGAGGCGGATTTGGAGGCGGGGCTGCTGGGAAAGTCAAAAGAATGGGAGCGGGTCCCAAACCCATTCCCAACCCACCTCCAATCAATCGTCCCGGGAGTCGGGTCCCCGATTTGCACAGGGACCTGACTCCTAGCAGCGGGAAGAGGATTATAGCTACACAGGTAGTTAACAGGCAGTTAAGAGGCTTTTTCCAATTTTTAGACTTCTGCTGCGGGCTTCCCGATGCCGGAGAACCCAGCCAGGGTAAGTGAGGCGTGCTGTGGGTCTGTTGTACTGGTGGTGTACAGATGACAGCTGCAGAAGTGGTGTGATGGATGCAATGGGACACTGGTGAGTATCAGAGGTAAGGAAATGTTGGGAAAGTCATTTTTAATGTGTTTAGATTTTTCTGTAGGTGACAAGCTTTGAAGTGTTTGTGTGGCCTCACCTCAATGGGAGAAGTGACAGATCGCTTCTGTACCCTCACCTGCAGCTACCATCTGTTTCATCAAAAGGAGAGAGTCATTCGAGAGCCTGGGTGCAAGGGCTCACATTTGAACTGTGATTGTCAGTGTTTGACACAGCACCGCAATGCTGTCAAACACTGTCAAATCATCTGTCAAGAATTTGTGGTTCATGTGCCTTCAAGAAAACCGGTAGATTTTTAAAAAATTCGTTTATGGGATCAGGGCGTCGCTGGCAATGCCAACATTTATTGCCCATCCCTAGTTGCCCTTGAGAAGGTGGTGGTGAGCCGCCTTCTTGAACCGCTGTAGTCCGTGTGGCGATGGTACTCCCACAGTGCTGTTAGGTAGGGAGTTCCAGGATTTTGGCCCAGCGACGATGAAGGATCGGCGATATACTTCTAAGTCAGGATGGTGTGTGACTTGGAGGGGAACTTGGAGGTGGTGGTGTTCCCATGCGCCTGCTGCCCTTGTCCTTCTAGGTGGAAGAGGTCGCGGGATTGGGAGCTGCTGCCAAAGAAGCTTTGGCGAGTTGCTGCAGTGCATCTTGTAGATGGTACACACTGCAGCCACGGTATGCCGGTGGTGGAGGGAGTGAATGTTTAGGGTGGTGGATGGGGTGCCAATCAAGCAAGCTGCTTTGTCCGGGATGGTGTCGAGCTTCTTGAGTGTTGTTGAAGCTGCACTCATCCAGGCAAGTGGAGAGTATTCCATCAAACTCCTTACTTGTGCCTTGTAGATGGTGGAAAGGCTTTGGGAGTCAGGAGGTGAGACACTCGCCACAGAATACCTAGCCTCTGACCTACTCTCGTTGCCACGGTATTTATGTGGCTTGTCCAGTTAAGTTTCTGGTTAATGGTGACCCCCAAGATGTTGATAGTGGGGGATTCGGCGATGGTAATGCCACTGAATGTCAAGGGGAGGTGGTTAGACTCTCGCTTATTGGAGATAGTCATTGTCTGGCACTTCTGTGGCGCGAATGTTACCTACCACTTATCAGCCCAAGCCTGAACGTCGTCCAGGTCTTGTTGCATGCGGGCATGGACTGCTTCATTATCTGTGGAGTTGCGAATGGCGCTGAACACTGTGCAGTCATCAGCGAAGATCCCCATTTCTGACCTTATGTTGGAGGGAAGGTCATTGATGAAGCAGCTGAAGATGGTTGGGCCTAGGACACTGCCCTGAGGAACTCTTGCAGCGATGTCCTGGGGCTGTGATGATTGACCTTCAACCACCACAACCATCTTCCTTTGTGCTAGGTATGACTCCAGCCAGTGGAGCGTTTTCCCCGATTCCCATTGACTTCAGTTTTACTAGGGCTCCTTGATGCCAGACTCGGTCAAATGCTGCCTTGATGTCAAGGGCAGTCACTCTCACCTCACCTCTGGAATTCAGCTCCTTTGTCCATGTTTGGACCAAGGCTGTAATGATTTGTCCTGCTTTTTGTGGACAGGACATACCTAGGCAGTTTTCCACATTGTCGGATAGATGCCAGTGTTGTAGCTGTACTGGAACAGCTTGGCTAGAGATGCGGCTAGTTCTGGAGCACAAGTCTTCAGCACGATAGCCGGGATGTTGTTGGGGCCCATAGCCTTTGCTGTATCCAGTGCGCTCAGCCGTTTCTTGATATCACGTGGAGTGAATCGAATTGGTTGAAGAATGGCTTCTGTGATGGTGGGGACCTCGGGAGTTGGCCGATATGGATCATCCACTTGGCACTTCTGGCAGAAGTTGGTTCCAAACGCTTCAGCCTTGTCTTTTGCACTCACGTGCTGGGCTCCACCATCATTAAGGATGGGAATATTCTTGGAGCCTCCTCCTCCAGTTAGTTGTTTAATGGTCCACCACCATTCACGACTGGATGCGGCAGGACTGCAGAGCTTTGATCTGATCCGTTGATTGTGGGATCACTTAGCCCTGTCTACAGCATGCTGCTTCTGCTTTTTAGCATGCATGTAGTCCTATGTTGCAGCTTCTCCAGGTTGGCACCTCATTTTTAGGCACGCCTGGTGCTGCTCCTGGCACGCTCTTCTGCACTCCTTGTTGAACCAGGGTTGGTCCCCTGGCTTGGTGGTAATGGTAGAGTGAGGGATATGCTGGGCCATGAGGTTACAGATTGTGGTGGAATACAATTCTGCTGCTGATGGCCCACAGTGCCTCATGGAAGCCCAGTTTTGAGCTGCTAGATCTGTTCTGAATCTATCCCATTTAGCACGGTGTTAGTGCCACACAACACAATGGAAGGTGTTCTCAGTGTGAAAACGGGACTTGGTCTCCAAAATGACTGTCCGGTGGTCACTGCTGCCAATGCTGTCATAGACAGATGCATCTGCGACAGGTAGCTTGGTGAAGACGAGGTCAAGTAGGTTTTTCATGAGGGTTGGTTCACTCACCACCTGTCGCAGGCCCAGACTGGCAGTTATGTCCTTCAGGACTCGTCCAGCTCGGTCAGTAGTGTGCTACCGAGCCACTCTTGGTGATGGACATTGAAGTCCTCCATCCAGAGTACATTCTGTGCCCTTGCTACTCTCAGTGCTTCTTCCAAGTGGTGTTCAACATGGAGGAGTACTGATTCATCAGCTGAGGGAGGGCAGTAGGTGGTAATCAGCAGGAGGTTTCCTTGCCCATGCTTGACCTGAAGCCATGAGACTTCATGGGGTCTGGAGTCAATGTTGAGGACTCCCAGGGCCACTCCTTCCCGACTGTATACCACTGTGCCAGCACCCCTGGTGAGTCTGTCCTGCTGGTGGGACAGGACATACCCAGAAATGGTGATGGAGGAGTTTGGGACATTGGCTGAAAGGTATGATTCTGTGAGTATGACTATGTCAGGCTGTTGTTGGAGTGTTTCAGCTATGAAGAGAGACTGGACAGGCTGGGGTTGTTTTCCTTAGAGCAGAGAAGGTTGAGGGGGGACCTGATTGAGGTGTACAAAATTATGAGGGGCATAGATAGGGTAGATAGAAAGGAACTTTTCCCCTTAGTAGAGGGGTCAATAACCAGGGGGCATAGTTTCAAGGTAAGGGGCAGGAGGTTTAGAGGGGATTTGAGGGGAAACTTTTTCACCCAGAGGGTGGTTGGAATCTGGAACTCACTGTCTGAAAGGGTGGTAGAGGCAGGAACCCTCACAACATTCAAGAAGCATTTAGATGAGCACTTGAAACGCCATAGCATACAAGGCTACGGACCAAATGCTGGAAAATGGGATTCGAATAGATAGGACTTGATGGCCGGCACAGGCATCGGAGGTTGAACTCCAAACCATCGTAAACACCTTCACCGAAGCATACGAGAGCATGGGCCTTACACTAAACATCCGTAAGACAAAGGTCCTCTACCAACCTGCCCCCGCCACAAAATCCACGACAAGGCCTTGGACAACGTGGACCACTTTCCATACCTCGGGAGCCTACTGTCAACCAGGGCAGATGTCGACGACGAAGTCCAACACCGCCGTCAGTGTGCCAGTGCAGCCTTCGGTCGCCTGAGGAAGAGTGTGTTTGAAGACCAGGACCTCAAACCCAGCACTAAGCTCATGGTCTACAGGGCAGCAGTGATATCTGCCCTGCCTGTATGCCTCAGAGACATGGACCATGTACAGCAGGCACCTCAAAGCACTGGAGAGGTACCACCAACGCTGCCTCCGCAAGATCCTGCAAATCCATTGGCAGGATAGGTGCACCAACGTCAGTGTTTTTGCTCAGGCCAACATCCCCAGCATCGAAGCTCTGACCACGCTCAATCAGCTCCGATGGACGGGTCACATTGTCCGCATGCCAGATACGAGACTCCCAAAACAAGCACTCTATTCGGAGCTCCGGCAAGGCAAGAGAGCCACAGGTGGGCAGAGGAAACGCTTCAAGGACACCCTCAAAGCCTCCTTGAAAAAGTGTAACATCCCCACCGACACCTGGGAATCCCTGACCCAAGACCGCACAAAGTGGAGGAGAAGCATCCGGGAAAGCACCGAACACCTCGAGTCTCTTCGCCGGGAGCAAGCGGAAGCCAAGCACAGGCAGCGCAAGTCAACCCAAGCACCCCACGCACCTGCCCCTTCAACCACCGTCTGCCCCACCTGTGACAGAGACTGTAGGTCCCACATTGGACTCATCAGTCACCTGCAAACTCATTTTTAATCTGGAAGCAAGTCATCCTCGGTTTCGAGGGACTGCCTAAGAATGGGCCGATGGGCCTCTTTCTGTGCTGTATAACTCTATGACTATGTTTGACTAGTCTGTGGGACAGCTCTCCCAATTTTGGCACAATTCCCCAGATGTTGGTGAGGAGGACTTTGCATGGTTGACTGGGCTGGGTGTGCTGTTGCCGTGTCCGTAGCCGGTGCCAAGGTCTATGCTGGGTGGTCCGTCCGGTTTCATTCTTATTATTTTGTTTCGTAGCGGTTAGTTACAACTGAGTGACTTGCTAGGCCATTTCAGAGGGCAGTTAAGAGTCAACCACGTTGCTGTGGGTCTGGAGTCACATATAGGCCAGACCAGGCAAGGACGGCAGATTTCCTTCCCTAAAGAATATTAGTGAACCAGATGGGCTTTTACGACAATCTGATAGTTTCATGGTTACCATTACTGATACTAGCTTTTTATTCCAGATTTATTTAATTAACTGAATTTAAATTCCACAGCTGCCATGGTGGGATTTGAACTCACGTCTCTGGATCATTAGTCCAGGCCTCTGGATTACTAGCCCAGTGACATTACCACTACGCTACCGTTCCCGTATGAAGCATCATCAACTGACGTCATCTGACACCGGCTTTCCCTTAATTGGCCAGCAAGCCCGCAGGGCAGGCTTAACAAGGCCAGTCAGGGGAAAATAGCGTCTGTGCGTCGGACGTCGTTGGGGGCGGGACTAGAACCCAGAAGGCAGCCCCCAACTCGTCTCGGTGAGTAAAATCCAGCCCTTTGTGTCTGTCTTCACGGAAGAAGAAGCAAAAAAATTCCGGAAATAATGGAGAACTAAGGGTCTAGTAAGGATGAGGAACTGAAAGAAATTAGTATTAGTAAGGAAATAGTACTGGAGAAATTAATGGGACTGAAAGCCAATAAATCCCCTGGACCTACTGGCATATATCCTAGGGTTTTAAAAGAGGTGGCTATAGAGATAGTGGATGCATTTGGTTGGCATTTTCCAAAATTCCATAGATTCTGGAACGGTTCCCACGGATTGGAAGGTAGCAAATGTAACCCCACTATTTAAGAAAGGAGGGAGAGAGAAAACGGAGAACTACAGACCAGTTAGCTTGACATCAGTAGTAGGGAAAATGTTAGAATCTATTATTAAGGACATGGTAACAGTGTGTGGTAAACCACTGTTTGTATTCCACTGTGTACATGCCTGGACATGCCTCGGCTGACTCCTCCCACAAGTCCTAGTATAAAGGTGACTGCTCCCCAGCCCCCTTTGTATTCTGGACCGGTCGACCACTCGAGGCAGACCTTCATTCTTTTGTTAATAAAAGCCTTTAGTTACTCTCTTAACTCTCAGTCTTTTATGAGTAATTGATAGCGCATCAATTTTATTAACAAACTTTTATAATGGAGAAGATCCTCACACCAGCATGCCTGGACTTAGATCATCGGGAGGCGGACTCATCCACCAAGTTTACTCACTGGCTTAAGTGTTTCGAAAAATTCCTGACCGCCTCCGCAGCAATCAAATCGGACGAGGACAAACTGGATGTCCTGACCTCCAAAGTGAACCACCGAGTGTACTCGGTCATCCAAGACGCGACCTCGTACGCGGACGCTATCAAGCTCCTCAAGGACCAGTACACGCGCCCAGTGAACGAAGTGTACGCCAGGCACCTTCTGGGGAGTCGTAAACAACAACCTGGGGAATCGGCCGTGGAATACCTTCAGGCACTGTCTGTGCTTGGCCGGGCCTGTGGTTGTAAGGATGTAAAGGCCGCCGTGTACACAGAGGAACTTATCCGGGACGCTTTTGTAGCGGGCCACAGATCCAATTACACCCGACAGCGACTGTTGGAGCAGAGTGACCTCGACCTCAACAAGGCCTCTGAACTCGCACTATCACTGGATGCAGCCTACCGGGGCATGGATGCCTACTCCTCTGCACCGTGGACGCCGCGGGGAATGACAGCCTGGGAGACGGTAGGACCGCCTCATAGCGCCGTGCCACCCCAGCCACACCCCAGCAACGGCCCAACTACCGCAGCAGTGTCCCAAGGCCAGACAGCAGTGCCCCAAGGCCAGAAATGCTACTTCTGTGGCCAGGCAAAACACCCCAGAGCGCGCTGCCCGGCGAAAAACGCGATCTGCTCGGGCTGCGGGAAGAAGGGACACTACGCTAACGTCTGCAGGGCCAAAGCCACCCCGAACCCCAGCAGCGCCACGTGTGGGCCATGCGGGCCGCCATCTTGGGCCTCCCCGGCCATGTGCGAACCACCGGTACAGCAGCCATTTTGGACGCCTCCAGCCACATGGGGATCATGGACGCCGCCATCTTGGACGACAGCCGGAACGCAGCAGGCCCCCAACACCGCCTCATCTGATACCCGCAGCGACACACCGACCCCTACGCTGGCATCCGTTACACTGGACCAAGCGAGGCCGCACCAGCTGGCCAGCTCCACAATGGACATTAAGGTAAATGGCCACGATACAATCTGCCTTTTTGACTCTGGGAGCACGGAGAGCTTCATCCACCCCGACACGGTGCGGCGTTGCTCTCTCCCAGTCCTGCCTGCGCACCAGCGGATTTCTATGGCCTCCGAGTCCCAGTCGGCGGACATCGGCGGCTACTGCGTAGTGACACTCGTAGTAGACGGGACCGTGTACGATCATTTTAAACTTCTGGTCCTGCCCGACCTCTGCGCTGCCGTCCTGCTGGGGTTAGATTTTCAGTGCCACCTTAAAAGTGTTACGATGGCGTACGGTGGACCCCTACCCCCACTCACAGTCCGCAGCCAGCAGCTCCCAAATTGCCCGCCGCGCACCAGGTGCAACCTCTCCACACTCAGAGTCACCCCCCCACCACTGTTTGCTAACCTCACCCCCGACTGTAAGCCCATCGCCACAAAGAGCAGGCGATACAGTGCCGGGGACAGGGTTTTCATTAAAACCGAAGTGGAGCGGCTCCTGAAGGAAGGGATTATTGAGGGCAGCACCAGCCCCTGCGAGCCCAGGTTGTGGTCGTTAAGACCGGCGAGAAGCAGCGCCTGGTCATCGACTACAGCCAGACAATAAATCGCTACACCCTGCTGGACGCCTACCCACTCCCCCGCATAGCTGATATGGTCAACCAGATCGCGCAGTACCGCGTCTTCTCGACCATTGACCTGAAATCAGCGTACCACCAGCTCCCTATCCGCCCTGAGGACCACCAGTATACTGCCTTTGAGGCAAACGGCCGCCTCTACCACTTCCTTAGGGTTCCCTTTGGCGTCACCAACGGGGTCTCCGTCTTCCAAAGGGAGATGGACCGGATGGTAGATCAAAATGCGTTGCAGGCCACTTTCCCATATCTGGACAATGTGACCATCTGCGGCCGTGACTTGCAGGACCATGACGCAAACCTCGAAAAATTCCTCCGCACCGCCCAACTCCTGAACCTGACATATAACAAGGAGAAGTGCATATTCCGCACAAACCGCCTCGCCATCCTTGGCTGTGTTGTGGAACACGGAGTCATCGGCCCCGACCCCGACCGGATGCGTCCCCTTATGGAACTCCCACTGCCCCACTGCCTCAAGGCCCTGAAGAGGTGCCTAGGGGTTTTTCTCCTATTATGCCCAGTGGGTCCCCTACTATGCGGACAAGGCCCATCCGCTGATCAAGTCCACCTCTTTTCCCTTGACGGCAGAGGCCCGCTTAGCCTTCCACCGTATCAAGGAAGACATTGCCAAAGCCACCATGCACGCAGTGGACGAATCCATCCCCTTCCAGGTGGAAAGCGACGCGTCCGACTTTGCCCTGGCCGCTACCCTCAATCAGGCGGGGAGACCCGTGGCCTTCTTTTCACGAACCCTCCAAGGCCCGGAGACCAGACACTCCGCTGTTGAGAAGGAGGCCCAGGCGATTGTGGAGGCTGTGCGTCATTGGAGGCACTACCTGGCCGGAAAACGATTTACCCTGCTCACTGTCCAACGTTCAGTTGCTTTCATGTTTAACAACAAGCAGAGGGGCAAAATCAAAAATGACAAGATCTTGAGGTGGAGAATCGAACTTTCCACCTACAATTACGAGATCTTGTACCGGCCCGGGAAGCTCAATGAACCCCCGGATGCGCTATCGCGTGGCACCTGCGCCAGCGCGCAGATCGATAGACTGCGGGCCCTCCACAATGACCTCTGCCACCCGGGGGTCACCAGGTTCTTCCACTTCATCAAGGCCCGCAACCTGCCTTACTCTATTGAGGAGGTCAGGACCATGACCAGGAACTGCCAAGTCTGCGCTGAGTGCAAACCGCACTTTTATAGACCAGACAGGGCCCACCTGATAAAAGCCACTCGCCCCTTCGAGCGCCTGAGCGTTGATTTTAAAGGGCCTCTCCCCTCCTCCGACCGCAATGTGTACTTCCTCAATATTATTGATGAGTACTCCCGTTTCCCGTTCGCCATCCCCTGCCCGGACATGACCAGTGCCACGGTCATTAAATGTCTGAACGACCTCTTCACCCTGTTCGGTTTCCCCAGCTATATCCATAGTGACCGGGGCTCATCGTTTATGAGCGACGAACTCCGTCAGTACCTGCTAACTAGGGGTATTGCCACAAGCAGGACCACCAGTTACAACCCCCGGGGGAACGGACAGGTGGAAAGAGAAAATGCGACAGTTTGGAAGGCCGCCCTGCTAGCCTTAAAGTCTAGGGGCCTTCCAACCTCCCGCTGGCAGGATGTGCTCCCCGATGCGCTCCACTCTATTCGGTCACTGCTCTGCACTGCCACTAACGCCACCCCTCATGAGAAAATGTTTGTCTTCCCAAGGAAGTCCACATCGGGGACATCGCTACCGCCATGGCTGACGTCCCCAGGGCCGGTCCTACTGAGAAGGCACGTGAGGACCCATAAAACGGACCCCCTGGTCGAGAGGGTCGACCTCCTCCACGCCAACCCCCAGTATGCTTACATTGCATACCCGGACGGGCGGGAGGACACAGTCTCCATAAGAGACCTTGCACCCTCGGGGGCCGCAGTAACCCACTACTCACTACCACCCCCCCCCACGATCCGATATCCAGCCCCAGCAGACGGCAGGCCTGGGCCCAGCGACCCGCTCGACACCTACGAGGACGACACGCCTGTGCCACAGCCTACGCGGGACTCGACGCCGGAAGCTCCACTACCCCTGCCGTCTCCACGCCGATCACAGCGGCAGACAAGACCTCCGGAGAGACTCCAATACACTAACTTTTAATACACTTCACCCCGCCGGACTCAATTTTAAACAAGGGGTGAATGTGGTAAACCACTGTTTGTATTCCACTGTGTACATGCCTGGACATGCCTCGGCTGACTCCTCCCACAAGTCCTAGTATAAAGGTGACTGCTCCCCAGCCCCCTTTGTATTCTGGACCGGTCGACCACTCGAGGCAGACCTTCATTCTTTTGTTAATAAAAGCCTTTAGTTACTCTCTTAACTCTCAGTCTTTTATGAGTAATTGATAGCGCATCACAGTGCACTTAGAAAGTAATAATAGGACTGGGCAGAGTCAACACGGATTTATGAAAGGGAAATCGTGTTTGACAAATCTGTTAGTTTTTTGAGGTTGTAACTAGCAGGATAGATAAGGGGGAACCAGTGGATGTAGTGTATTTGGATTTTCAGAAGGCATTCAATAAGGTGCCACACAAGAGGTCATTAAACAAAATTAGGGCTCATGGGATTGGGGGTAATGTACTAACATGGATTGAGGATTGGTAAACGGACAAAAAACAGAGAGTAGCAATAAACGGATCATTTTCGGGTTGGCAGGCTGTAACGAGTGGGGTACCACAAGGATCAGAGCTTGGGCCTCAGCTATTCACAATCTATATCAATGATTTGGATGAGGGGACCAAATGTAATGGCCCAGTAATTCCATTCCAAACGCGTGAGTACGGTTGGGGTACTCACGCGTCTGGCCGGAGGAAATGCCGGTTTTCAGCATGCACATCGCATGCGGAGAAAACAGGTATTTCCTGTCCTCTGAACGAAGGGGTTCAGAGGCACAGCGCGTGCGACTGCACAGGCAGCGCGTGCACAGTGAACTTCGTCGATTTCATTCATGGATTCAGTGAGGTTAAGTCCTTACAACTTACACATGAAAAAAGCATGTGTAAAGTTGCTCCAGAGGCTGCGGAGGAAG
Organism: Somniosus microcephalus; assembly: GCF_052327205.1. Classification (NCBI taxonomy): domain Eukaryota; kingdom Metazoa; phylum Chordata; class Chondrichthyes; order Squaliformes; family Somniosidae; genus Somniosus; species Somniosus microcephalus. The sequence continues at coordinate 58,166,254 of NC_141003.1, forward strand.
ATATATTTTATCGTGGAGCTTCTGAAAGGCAATATTTTTGTTTGGGAAAGGGAGGAAAGTTATTTTAAGAAATGATGAGGTAAGTTTTAAAGTTTAATTTTTTTTTTTTAAACGGGTTTTCAGTACTATAGGTAGAAGGAGCAATTGTGGCTGTGTGAATTGAATTTGCTGTGTTTATTAAATGTGAATATGACTGTTCTAAAATGAGTAATGTAACATTTCCAACATTTTTAAGAAAGAGACTTTTCATCAGTAATATATTCTTTTAAGTAATTATGTATGTATGTCCGTATATATTCCTTTACATATATGTATATATTCCTTTACTTGTGTATGAATGTATGTATTTAATTATGATTTTCCAATAAGTTACTTTCTCTGAAAGTCATAATTAAATACATACATTCATACACATAAGTAAAGGAATATATACATACATACATATACGCAAAGGAATATATACAGACATACATATTACTTAAAAGAATATATTACTGATGAAAAGTTTCTTTCTTAAAAATGTTGGAGTCATTTTCACATTTAATAAACACAGCAAATTCAATTCACATAGCCACAATTGCTCCTTCTACCTACAGTACTGAAAACCCGTTTTAAAAAACAAAAATAAACTTTAAAACTTACCTCAGCATTTCTTAAAATAACTTTCCTCCCTTTCCCAAACAAAAATATTGCCTTTCAGAAGCTCCACGATAAAATATATCTTCCTCCGCAGCCTCTGGAGCAACTGTACTCATGCTTTTTTCATGTGTAAGTTGTAAGGACTTAACCTCACTGAAAGCATGAATGAAACCGGCGAATTTTACTGCGCACGCACTGCCTGTGCAGTCGCACGCGTTCTGCCTCTGAACCCCTTCGTTCAGAGGACAGGAAATGCCGGTTTTCCCCGCATGCGCTGTGCATGCTGAAAACCGGCATTTCCTCCGGCCAGACGCGTGAGTACCCCGACCGTACTCACGCGTTTGGAACGGAATTACTGGGCCAACATTTTACATGTCAATAAAATGAAAAATTTAACAATTGCACGATTTGCCCCCTCGCATCTGCGACTGAGGGTCCAAGGAGGTGCATTGCGCAAGAGGTCATCGTCGTACGTATCCTCACACTGTTCCCTTTCGGGAACTGTATGAAGTGGTGGAAGGATTTCTGGCCACGTTAACACTCCTTCCGTGACCATAACCATCTTCATACCAGCCATTAGGGTGGTTAGTCCTATGGCGTGAGGGTTTTACGGGCTCCCACAACCCATCTGAGGGGGGGGGGGGCTACCCACACCCGCGGACGCAAGTATCCCGCTGGATGTCCACCCAGAATTTATAGTTGGAGCTCCGACTCCACTTGCCGGGACTGTCTGGAGCGGGGTTCAAAACCCTACTCCTTCTGGCCCAGCGGCGGGGATGCTTACCGCTACGCAAAAGGCCCACTCCGCGCAAAAGGTGACACCCATACGTTTCCTGCACCTTTTCCCTCCCCGTGACTGGAGCCCTATGCTGCCACTTGAAAGACCAAGCTATCATCTGTCCTTTTTGCGGCGCCTTTGACTTCTCATTACCAATGATGAGCAGGCGCTGCGCCTCCACCTCGTTGAGGAGATTGCTGAGGTCATCATCAGTTCAATTGTGAGTTCTTTTAATGCCGTGAATTGTGCTCATTCCAGCCATTTCACGTTGCTAATCGGAGTGGGCCTTTGGCGTAGCAGTAGGATCCCCGCCGCTGGGCCAGACGGGGTAGGGTTTCGAACCCCGCTCCAGACAGTCCCGGCAAGTGGAGTCGGAGCTCCGGCTCTAAATTCTGGGTTGACATCCAGTGGGATATTTGCGTCCGTGGGTGTGGGTGGCCCCCCCTCCTCGTATAGCTTGTGGGAGCCCGTAAAACCCTCCCGCCATAGGACTAACCACCCTAATGGCTGGTTCAAAGATGGTTACGGTCACGGAATGAGCGTTAATCACGGCCATAAGTCCTTCCACCACTTCATACAGTTCCCCAAAGGGAACAGTGTGAAGACACGTATGATGACGACGTTGCTAAATAAATAAATGGAATGAAAAAAATTCTTTCAGGGCTTTTAAAAGTCTTTAAATTGCTTTAATTCTGTTTAAAACTACTTCAGATTCTTCAAAATAATGTAAACGTTTTTTAAAGTTTATAAAAGTTACCAAAAGCTTCATAAAAATACCAAAAACCTATTTGAAATGCTGCTCTGCATGTAAAAATGCTTTTCAGTTTGTGAGAAACATTGGGGGGCGTGTCCTATTAAACTGAGACCTCAAGGGGCGTGTCTCACTTGCACTGCGCGCTACAGGCTTCGCGCTGGCTGCACTCCTGGGCGGCGTGACGTCAGACGCTGCCCGGGATTCTTCTCTTTCAAACAGGAATTCCAGGCGTTCCTGGAGGTGAACGGCAGGCGCGTCGGGTAAGTGCAGATCGGGGGCTTGCACGCGCGGCAAGCCCCTGACCCGAATTTCTGCCCCAATGTATCCAAGTTTGCTGATGATACAAAGCTAGGTGGGAATGTAAGTTGTGAGGAGGATGCAAAGAGGCTGCAAGGGGATATAGACAGGTTAAGCGAGTGGGCAAGAACATGGCAAATGGAATATAATGTGGAGAAATGTGAAGTTATCCACTTTGGTAGGAAAAATAGAAAATCAGAGTATTTTTTAAATGGTGAGAGATTGTGAAATGTTGGTGCTCAGAGGGATCTGGGTGTCCTTGTACACGAATTGCTGAAAATTAATATGCAGGTACAGCAAGTAATTAGGAAAGCAAATGGTATGCTGGCCTTCATTACAAAAGGATTTGAGTATAAGAGTAAAAATGTCTTACTGCAATTATATAGGGCCTTGGTGAGACCACATCTGGAGTATTGTGTACAGTTTTGGTCTCCTTACCTAAGGAAGGACATACTTGCCTTAGACAGTGTAACGAAGGTTCACCAGACTGGTTCCTGGCACCTTCCCGTGCAAGCGCAGGAGATGCAACACATGCCCTTTTACCTCCTTCCTTCCCACTGTCCAGGGCCCCAAACACCCCTTCCAGGTGAAACAGCGATTTACTTGTACTTCTTGCAATTTAGTATACTGTATTCGCTGCTCACGATGCGGTCTCCTCTACATTGGGGAGACCAAACGCAGATTGGGCGACCGCTTTGCGGAACACCTCCGTTCAGTCCGTAAGAGTGACCCTGAGCTTCCGGTCGCCTGTCACTTTAATTCACCGCTTCACTCCCACTCTGATCTCTCTGTCCTCGGCCTATTACATTGTTCCAATGTAGCTCAACGTAAGCTCGAAGAACAGCACCTCATCTTTCGATTAGGCACTTTAAAGCCTTCTGGCCTCAACATTGAGTTCAACAATTTCAAACTATAACCCTTACCCCCATTTTTCATGCTGTATGATTTTGCCGTTCCCATTTGCAACATTTTATTTTTCCTGCCTCTTACAAAAGCACAGTATGTTCCTTCATCCCCTCCTATCTCTGCACCTGCTTATATCTGTTACATCTCCAGCTTTTTCCTGTTCTGATGAAGGGTCCCAGACCTGAAACGTTAACTCTGTTTCTCTCTCCACGGATGCTGCCTGGCCTGCTGAGTTTTTCCAGCGTTTTCTGTTGTTATTTTTTTTTTTTTTGGTTCCTGGGATGGGTTGATAAAGGGGAACCAGTAGATGTGGTGTATTTGGATTTCCAGAAGGTATTTGATAATGTGCCACATAAAAAGTTACTGCATAAGATAAGAGCTCACAGAGTTGGGGGCAATATATTAGCATGGATAGAGAATTGGCTAACTAACAGAAAGCAGAGAGTCAGGATAAATGGGTCATTTTCTGGTTAGCAAACGGTAACTGGTGGGGTGCCACAGGGATTGGTGCTGGGGCCTCAACTATTTACAATCTACATTAATGACTTGGATGAAGGGACCGAGTGTAATGTAGCCAAGTTTGCAGATGATACAAAGATGGGTGGGAAAGCAAGTTGTGCAGCGGACTCAAAGGGGGGGATTTTAATTCAGGTGCGGGATGATGTCGTGTTATCCGAATTTCGTGTTTCCCACACGAATCTAAATGGATGTGGGAGATTGCTGCAATTTTAACTGAATTGGCCAATTGATTTCCAACGTGTGGGAAGCCTTTGCAAATGGGTTTTTCATGACTGAAAGTCCCCTCCAATGACATCATCGTTGCTGCTGCATTTAAGGTCCACAGCAAGCCTTGCTTCTTCTACAGACTGCCAAGCTTCTTGACTGTGCAGTGTGAGGGAGCTGCAGCAAATATGACAAGCGGGAGGGCCAGATCAGCTCCTCGCTTTGACGAGGTGGCACTGCAGGCATTAGTGGATGGGGCTAGGGCCAACAGGAAGGTGCTGTTCCCTTCATCAGGGAGGAAGAGGCCTCCCACTCAGACCAAGGCAGTGTGGATGCAGGTGGCGGAGGAGGTCAACGCCTTGGGAGTCACCCGCAGAACCTGGCTACAGTGCAGGAAAAGATTTCATGACCTTCAGCGCACTGGAAAAGTGAGAATGAATTTCCCATCACCCTCAATCTGATCCCCATTGCCTTTCCTCACCAGCACTCAGCTTTAGCAATCTCTTCCTCCACATCCCACTTGACACTGACATCCATGCACCCTTACCCATTCCCTCTCTCTCTGTGCTCACATTCACATAACTATTCGACCATGCAGCCCTCACACTCCCTATCACTCTGATGCTTTGAACACAACTGACAACACACAGGGAGGGCCCTTGGTGTTGCAACCTCACTCCATCTTTGTCTCCTTCTAAGTATCTATGCTATGCATCTCTACACTCACTCCTTCATTCTCACTCAACCTCCACTTGTCTCCCTCATTGCAGGAAAAGAGAGCTCACAACAAAAGAGAGCGAGCCAGGACAGGAGGAGGGACAGCCTCAATAGCCCACCTGACCCCCTGGGAGGAGGCTGTCCTGGAAATTATGGGAATAGAGGATGATTCGCGCGTGGGGGACAGACAGATGGGTGTAACACAGCAAGCTGGTGACAGAAAAGTTTCCCATCTCTCTCTTTGACATTGCATGAGTCGCTGATAATGATTGTGAAGCTGTAACAGATGGACTTATGAGCATCTGCAAAAAGCTATGTGCATGTAGCCTTTGCATCACATCTCTGACTCTTTCCTTTACTCCCCCACAGGACCATCACAAGCATCCGTTCCCCCTAGCCAGGAAGAAGAGGCTGAGCAGCCAGACTCCTCAGAGGAAGCTGCAACCTCTGAGGGCGCAGCGTCAGCAGAAGTAAGCGCACCCAGCACCAGCGCAGACACTCACATCTCAGTGGGACTTTTGGGACATAGTAGTGTTGTCACCTGGTGTATCACAGCTCACAAGTGAGCATCAGCAGATTGTGGAGAAAGGGACAGCAGTGGAGAGTCCTAGTCGGGAGGGCGCAGGACTCTGCCAGCTCGGCTCAGCAGCATGTCGACCCTCTGCCTCTGGGTCCATCCATAAGATCAGAGGTGATGGAACTCCAGGCACAGATGCAGGAGTCTCTGGCAGGTTTTGTCTCTAGGGTCGCTGCGAGTGTGGAGCGAATGGAGGAGTCCATAGCGAACATGAGCAGAGCCTTTGTGGAGTCATTGGCACATGAACGCATCACCGCGGAAAGGATAGCAACCTCCGTGGAAAGGATAGCTACGGTAGAGGAGAGGATGGCTACGGCCATGGAGGAGCTTATTCGCCAGGGTATGGAAAACATGGTCATTGTTCAGAATCGAATGACATCTCTTGAGGAGCGATGGGCATCTATTGAACAAAGAAACCAGACCTTCATGGAAGTCCTTCTGAGTAGGACTGCCATTGCAGATACGGGTCCCCATGGCCCCCCTGATGTGCAGCAAGATGCTCTCCAGCCACTTCCAGGCGCTGGCCCCTTCTGGCCTGTGCAGCTTCAGGTGGGTGAGCAGCAGCCTGGCGCTCCTGCTGATGCTGATGTTTTAGGTGCTGCTGTTGTTCCTGGTTCTGCTGGTGCCGCGGCTGGTGCTCGAGCTCCTCTAATGCCCAGATCAGAAGGAAATAAATGGCTCCCATGCTTCTGGTATATGCCTCCGTTGAGGAAGCGCTGAGTGAAGGTGGAGAGAGGGGTTTCCCAGGAGGTCACACTGGAGATGGGTGTGAGGCTCCAGCCTTCCACAGGAGTGGTTAAGCCTTCTAAAAGTTGCCCCAGACCTGAGACCACTAAGTCCTGCAACCTGCAAATGATGGCTGATCAAATCTCCTCTTTAATGGTTGACCTGCAGTTGATAGTCAGCAATCCAATAGTGCTCCCGCCAGGTTTCACATTCGTGTTTCCCACCAGCGTGGGAAAAGGGTTAAATTTGCAAGGACCTGTTAAAATAGGATTATAGAGGCTATTTCGTGGTTATTAAAGGCCTTAAAGACCAGTCCAGCCTGTTGGATGCGGGACGGAGTCGGGACCATCAGACGCGCCCGAGTTAAAATTGCTCGGAGTCGGGAACCAGGCCAGGGGGGGGGCGGGTCCTGCCCGCCAGTTTTTGCGATTTTAAACCCCCGCACGCCTCCAAGCCCGACTCCACAGCTCAATGAAAATCGAGCCCAAAGAATCTGCAAAGGGATATAGACAGGCTAAGCGAGTGGGCAAACATTTGGCAGATGGAGTATAATGTGGGAAAGTGCGAGATTATCCACTGTACAGGGTATTGGTGAGACCACACCTGGAGTACTGCGTACAGTTTTGGTCTCCTTATTTAAGGAAGGATATACTTGCATTGGAGGCAGTTCAGAGATGATTCACTAGGTTAATTCCAGAGATGAGGGGGTCGACTTATGAAGAAAGGTTGCGCAGGCTGGGCCTATACTCATTGGAATTTAGAAGATTAAGAGGTGATCTTATTGAAACATATAAGGTACTGAAGGGGCTCAACAAGGTAGATGCAGAGGATGTTTCCCCTCGTGGGGAAATCTAGAACTCGGGGCACAGTTTCAGAATAAAGAGTCGCCCTTTTAGAACTGAGATGAGGAGGAATTTCTTCTCTGAGGGTCATAAATCTGTGGAATTCTCTGCCCCAGAGAGCCGTGGAGGCTGGGTCATTAAATATATTTAAGGTGGAGATGGACAGATTTTTGCAAGATAAGGGAGTGAAGGGTTATGGGGAACGGGCAGGGAAGTGGCTTTGACCCCAAGATCAGCCATGATCTTATTGAATGGCGGAGCAGGCTCGAGGGGCCAAGTGGCCTATTCTTGCTCCTATTTCTTATGTTCTTAGGTGCAGCAAGTAATTAGGAAGGCAAATGGAATGTTGGCCTTTATTTCAAGGGGGATAGAGTATAAAAGTAGGGAAGTCTTGCTACAACTGTATAGGGCTCTGGTGAGACCACTGCGTACCTAGAGTACTGCGTACAGGTTTGGTCCCCTTATTTAAGAAGGAATATACTTGCATTGGAGGCAGTTCAGAGAAGGTTCACTAGGTTGATTCCTGGGATGGAAGGGTTGTCTTATGAGGAAAGGTTGAGCAGGTTGGGCCTATACTCATTGGCGTTTAGAAGAATGAGAGGTGATCTTTTTGAAACATGTAAGATTCTGAGGGGGTTGGACAAGGTAGATGCAGAGAGGATGTTTCCCCTCGTCAGGGAATCTAGAGCGAGGGGGCATAGTCTCAGAATAAGGGGTCGCCCATTTAAGATGGAGATGAGGAGGAATTTCTTCTCTCAGAGGATCTTGAATCTTTGGAATTCTTTACCCCAGAGAGCTGCGGAGGCTGAGTCATTGAATATATTCAAGGCTGAGATAGACAGATTTTTGAGCAACAGGGAAGTCAAGGGTTATGGGGACTGGGGAGGAAAGTGGAGTTGAGGCCAAAATCAGATCAGACATGATTTCATTAAATAGCGGAACAGGCTCGAGGGGCCGAATGGCCTGCTTCTGCTCCTATTTCTTATGTTCTTATGTTTATGTTTTCACCTCCTGTTTAAGTATTTCCCACTGGTAATTTACAGTTCTATTTGACAATTTCTCTCTCCATTTTATTTGGGCAACGTGTCTTTTTATATCGCTATGATGATTTGCTTTCCCCCAGTCAAGTACCTCTTTCCTCGACTTGTTTTTCCTATTCTTACAATGACTCTTGTAATACGGTGGTCACTGTTTCCCAAATCTTCCCTCGTGTTAGGTTGCTTACTTGCTCTGCTTCAGTACTCAGAACCATGCTGAGAAATGCTGCCTCTCATGGTGGCTGCACATCCCTCATAAAGGATTGAGTGAGAGCAGATGCTGGCTGTCACTGCAATGTCTGCACTCAGAGGATCATGGCCATAACTACCGAAAAGCTTGCAGCACCCCAGATCTTCCTGCCACCACAGCTGCACCTTCCACTCAGAAAGCATTTTGTCACAGAGCATGCTTGCAAAGTAAATCTAACATAACTTACACAGTCATCAAGGGGTGTCACCGGTGTAGGAAATAGATCAATTTAATTTTGTGTACGCGTGTAAATAGATTGTGAAACATCATTTTGTCCTGCTGGAAGTGCACGTTTGGATGCCAGATGAGGACAGGATCAGCTTAGTTGTGATATGGTCGCCATATTATAAAAAGGATAGAGAAGCACTGGAGAGGGTGCAAAAAAGATTTACAAGGATGATACCAGAAATGCGAGGTTATACCTATCAGGAAAGGATGAACAGGCTGGGTGGGTCTCTTTTCTCTTGAAAAAATGTTGAGGGGGTGACCGAATAGAGGTCTTTAAAATTATGAAAGGTTTTGATAGAGTAGACACAGAGAGTGTTTCCACTTGTGGGGAAGAGCAAAACTAGAGGCCATCAATATAAGATAGTCATCAAGAAATCAAATGGGGAACTCAGAAGAAACTTCTTTAACCAGAGAGTGGTGAGAATGTGGAACCCTCTACCACAAAGAGTGGTTGAACGAATAGTATAGTTGCATTTAAGGGGAGGCTAGCTAAGCATATGAGGGAGAAGGGAATTGAGGGTTATGCTGATAGCATTAGATGAGGAAAGATGGGAGGAGGCTCGAGTGGAGCATAAACGCTGCCATGGAATGGTTGGGCTGAATGGCTGTTTCTGAACTGTATATCCTGTGTAATCTCTCACTGTGGAATGGCCTGCTATCTAGGCTCACACATGGTCATACGAGGGCGATCAAATCATCATCAAAGCATTGGAGGGTGTCTGCACCCATGTAGCCATATCTCAGCAAGCCCTCTGGACAGAAGGGCAAGGACAAAATTAGTAATAGAAAAAAATACTTTAGGTTTTTCCTGACCTTACACTGCCACTCCTGGGAATCAATGCCTTACTTGCATCAAAGATACTTTTCATTTAAGGATTTACTTTAAGTAAACAGTTAGATAGCAGAATTCAAAAACTACACAGTATTTAAACAAAAAATACAGCACATATGTGCAGACAGAAGTATTAATTCCAGTTCTTTATCATATAAAATGCATTTCAACTCACAGGCTTGTCGTTGCTTTCGGAACTGCACCCATTTCACCCATGTATTAAATGCCGCTTTTAATTTGTTCTGTGCATACTTATTCATAGCCTTTAGTAGATTATGTAACTTTTTCATCTGTTGCCTTCTTACATTTCTGAGATACGCCTTCCACGCACTGTAAGTAAAAAGGGCAGAAAAATAAAAAAATTGCTTGCAAAGGACTTACCTAGCAATGAATAAGAGTACGCATACAATACACAGCACAGTAATACTGAATCTAGCATGATGTAACCTCTATTGTTTAGCTTTAAAGCAGTAGTTCTCTAACTGTTTTCAGCCAAGCCCCACCAAAAATTCCCATTGGTTTTGGCGTCCTATTACTTATGGACACTGAAAGGTTAATTACAGCACAATCGTTGCGTACAGCAGTGGACATCAAGAATTCAAAGAGAAATCAAAAAGGATCTAACACAAATGCATTCCTTCTCTTCCTTCAGTGCACAGATGCTTACTGCGTGATTTCAGCATATCTTCAGATCAGAAGTGGCCTTGAGTAAAAATGCCAAAGAGCTTTCCCAATGGTTCATCAAATTTTCTGATCAGTAACTAAGCCGTACAGACCAGCACGGTCCAGGTTTGATCATGATCTCTTATACGTTCCAGGAAGAACATAACAATTGGTCTCAGTATCTCCTGGGTTAGGGAGATAAAGTCAGCCAGTATTCCTGGTCCTGATTGTTATCCATGACTCCTCCTTTCTCCACCCTCCTTCTCCTGTCTGCCTCTTCCCTCCTCCTACTCCCCATTCCCACTCCCTTCCTCTCCACTCCCCAAATTCTTGCCCCTCTGCTCCTACTGGATTTGTGCCCCAAAACTCTGGAATTTCCAGCTCTGCTTGTCACCTGCTTTTTCAGCAGTGGAGAGTGGCACAAAAAGAGGGGAAGTGGAGAAAACAATAAACACATTAAAATAGATTTTTGCTTTAACTCTGGACTGCAAGGACTGGTTTCAAACCATCTCCCGAGAAAGGGAATCAATTATTCTTTGTTCCAGAGGATATACAAGGACAATGTAACATTAGCAAAGCACCTTTTGTAAGTTTTTGTGCTGAAACTCTGCATCATACATTATTTATGGTAAAAGAATATTGTTGCAGCATTACAGTATATTAATTCTAGCTTCTACTGAACCTATGCAATTACCATCTGTTTTATGACTTTATTAGGACAGTTTGACACAACAGAATTCCCAAAGAAATAAGTGAAACAGAATCTGCGGAAGGGCAGGGAAGGGAAGGAGAGATGAAGATAGAGGGCAGGGGAGCGGATGTGAAAGGAAAGGGGGGTGGAGATGGGGGAGTGGAGAAGGGGACAAGGAGAGAGGAATGGTGGTAATCAAGGGTCAGAAAATCAATCAGGCGGTCTGGTGCAGGAAAATCATCTCAGTTGGTGGGTGGGCCTGGCGAAAGACTACTAGCGGAGTGGGGGCAGTTTAAACTCGATGGCAATGGATGTTGTCTCAGAAGTCTTGTTGCAATGTTGCCCAGTGGGACTCTACACCGAACGAACATGTGTAAGGCACAACGGGGTGCTTAGAGAAAAAGTCTCAAAAGCAACAGGGGCGTTCCCTGAAAGCAGACATGGCAAGGTGAGCAGAGAATTGTCAAGTCAGTTGGTGCGCATTTTATTCTTCTTGATGCCAGCTTACCTATGTGATGACTCTCGTCAGCCAGAGGAAGGAGCCTGGCAAAAACGTTCTTAATGGGTGGAGTAGAAATTAAACCACAATGCAGGAATGGGCCACTGGAATTCTACTCATGGAAATGGAGAAGCTAACAGGGGGTGGGACAGATCTTCAAAATCAGCCAGGAGTGCAAATTTCTGTCGACAAGAGGGGGGAGAGAATAGAACTGGTTGACTTAAGATTTCTGCCCTATTTTAATAGATGCTGCTTTGGAGTGCTGCTGGTTTCAGTTTCTGTCCCAAAACAATATGCTTAGGTTCTCAGCACTGCATCTCCTATCGGGGCGAATTTTGAGGCCTCCCGCATCATGGAAACAATGTGATAGTGCTGCAAAAATCATGGGGAAAGACTTATTGCCCTGTTTCTGTCGGCATCATTTTCTTGGGTCCACAGCTTAGGTGGCTGCCTGAATACTAGTGGTAGACTAATACATTTATGCAAATTGGGGTCCTATGACACGATTAGGACTCGGGTGTTATTTTTGGTGGCTAAAACTGTTGTACGGATTGGTAGGACCACTCAGTAATCCTTGGTGGTAAAGGTTGGAATCGGCATTTAAGAACCTGCTTTAAAGAGGCAAGCACCTGCAGACAAAAAAATGGTGAGTACTTCTGCTCAAATTCTTAGTTGGATGGTGTGGAAAGATTTGCAACTTCAATACGGAGTATAACAGAGCTTTTTGAAAATTCTTGGCAGAATTTCTTAGCCTTCAAGGAGGGTGATTGAGGATAGGATGAATGGGAGTGATTGAAGCAACCCGAATGTGGGCAGTGGAGGACAAAGTGGGGCAAGAGGAGCACCAGCAGCAAGGACAGCATCAGGTCCTGTCAGAGCACCACATAGAATAGGGGTTGCGCAGCCCCTACTCTTCACATAGTGCCAATAGACCAGAGTTACCAGAAGCTCACCAAGGAGTAATGTGTAAGGAGGAACAGGTTCTCGCAGCAAACAGTAACAGACCTGTGTAGCCTCCTACAGAACAAACTGCAGCCTTCTGTGCCATCTGGTCACTCTCTGCCAGTGGCAGTCAAAGTGACAGTCTCCCTCAATTTTTTGGCTTCATGGTCATTCCAGGCTGCAATGGGGAATATGGCACATGTTAGCCAGTTGGCTTCACGTACCTGCATAAAACAAGTGACGGATGCTTTGTTCACGAAGGCAAGTCAATATATCAAGTTCCCCATAGATGCCACCAGTCAACATGACAGAGCAGTGGGATTTGCAGCTGCCGGGCTCCCATAAGTCCACGCTGCTATCGACTGCACTCATGTGGTGATTAAGGCACCACCACATAATAGTCTATGAATTATGCAGGTGTGTGCATGGTACCGTGGTAGCAGCCATGATGCATTCATTCTGTATCAGGCCAACATCTCTGCCATTTTTGACCAAGAGCACCAGGTCCAAGGATGGGCTATTAGAGGAAAAGGGCTACTAAGTGAAAAGGCCTACCCATTGCTGCTGACACCCATCCATCACCCACAAACGACAACTGAAAGTCGGTACAATGATAGCCATGGGAGCACCAGGCCAATAATCGAGCAAGCCATTGGCATGTTGAAAGAGCATTTAGGGTGCCTGGATAAATCTGGGGGTTTCCTTCAATACAGACCCCCATCACAACTCCCATAACGTGGTTGTCTGCTGCATCCTACATAGCGTTGTCTTTAATTGAGGCAAGATATTGATCCAGCAGCAGCTGCAGAGGAGTTATTATCAGAGAAAGAAGAGCCCCAGAAAGGAGGAAGCAGGAGAAGCTGCAGCAAGACCTACCCAGCAGAACTTACTCTTGGAGACACTGAACAAATAGTAATTGCTGAGAAATCACAGAAAATCAGCAGGACAAACTCTTCTTAGGGAGACTTGGCATCTCACAAAGAGGTGCATTCAGCCTTTAAATATTGCAGATCTCAGGCAGAAATCCCACCCCCAGTTGGGTAGGCTGCCTGTCAGCAATCCCAATGCCTGAGAAACCCAGCAATGAAATGCAAATAAGGCTAAGGTCTCAAAATGGGCTGGGCCTTGCATCCATGTGATCGGGTGGCCGATCATTGCTCTGCCCACCGATCGCCCAAAGGAGAAATCCGCTCCGCGATCTTCAACATCCCAACTCAAAACTGAAGAGCAGTATTACTTTATTCCATGTGTTAACTTCAACCTCATTGCAAAAATGTCATAGTACCAACAGAGAAAGCGATTTTGTTGAAAAAAGATTTGAAGAAATTAGTTGCTCCAATCCATGAGGGGGGATTTTACTGTCAGTGCAGTGGAGCTGTCATGTAACATTTGTTGAGCTCCATTGTATAGGCACGGAATTTACTCAATCCCATTTACATGGAAATTATGCCAAAATTTACGCTGGTTTGCAGGCCGATCTTGCCCATCAGAACTTGCACCTAACTTTCCTGTGGCGCACATTTGCCTACATCTGAAGGTAATAACAGGCATAAAACAAGTGCAGATGCAGTGACATCAATAGGGGTAATAGCACGAGTATAAAAAGATGTGTGCTGTCTTCTGCCATGGCTCCTTACTCTAAGGCCCCAACATTTACTGGGAGGTGGGGAGGGTGCGGAGTAGTGCGGGGAAAACCCAGTTAGGTCAGGGTCCTGCTGAATTTAACGGCAGGACCTCATTAGGATTTCTTTTCCATTTCCTGCCGGCAGGGGGAAGAGAGAGGCCATTGTGGGAGGGACGGAGTGAGAGATCGGGGCTTGGGGGGATGGAGGAAGACGCCATTGCGAGAGGGAGGAATGTCAGAGATTGGGGCTGAAGTGGGGTTGGGGTTTGCCAATCATGGCAGGGGGTGCTGTAAAAGGTACTTCCCTTCTTGAGCGGGCAGCCGTCGAACCCTTTTACTGCCAGGTTTTCGGAGCTCTGGGAAACCCGCGTGGCAACTGTTAAATTTAAATTACATTCCCAGTTGCACTGTGGGAGCCTGATTTAAATATGTTAATGAAGTGTCCCACCTCTCAACAGCGGGACACTCGCACGACACGAAGGGTTGGGGCACAACCCCCGTTTTAACATTTTTAAAACCCCCCCACAACGCTCTCCCATTCCTTGTGGTGGGGGTTAATATTGAGGCCAAAGAGTATCCTGCTTCTGCTATTCCTCTTCCTTTATCATGCAAATCAGTGGTATGCCCATTGGGAAGGCCATGCCAATTTAGTCCTTCTGATGTCCCACTAAGGGCCCAGGACGTTCTAACATAGGGAATCCCTGTTCCCACCGCATGACAGTGGGCATGTTTGGGGTGGACAGAGGCTCTGCCCTTCTCAACAAGCCACTGAGGAACTTCAGTGCAAGTCTGGGACCTGGCGTATCCGGATCCTGACCTAGTTTTCAGCTGTTCCGACGGATTCCTGCTGAAGTTATGACGGGAGTATACCAGAACAGCTGTGGATTTTCAAGTCTAAGTTACATAGAACTAGAATTACATGTGATTAAATAGAATTTTACAGCACAGAAATAGGCCATTCTGTCCAACAGGTCTATGCTCCACATAAGCCTCCTCCCACCCACTTCATCTCAACCTATCAACATATCTTCTATTCCTTTCTCCCTCATGTACTTATCCAATGTCCAATTAAATACATTTATGCTATTCGCCTTAACCATTCCATGTGGTAGCGAGCGAGTATCACATTTTCATCACTCTCGGAGTAAAGAAGTTTCTCTTGAATTCCTTATCGGATTTATTAGTGACTATCTTATATTTATGGCCCCTAATGGGAGCAGCCTCAGTGGGAACAGCAAGCAAGGACTCAGGTCTTGTGCATTCCCTCTCCCATCTCATCATTAGTGCTCATGCCTTCAGCTGCCTGGGTCCTACTCTCTAGAATTCTATCCCTAAACCCCTCCCCTTCTCTCCTCCTTTCAGACCCTCCCTAAAACCTCTGACTTTTTCTTTTGCTCACCCCTCCTAACCTTTCCTTCTTTGTCTTAGTTTCTGTTTCTCCTCACATCTCTGTGAAGCATCTTGAGTTGTTTCTCTACATTACAGGTGCTATGTAAATGCAAGTTCTTGTTCTTAAGACCAGCCAATGATGAATATTTTGTCAGCGCTTGCTGTTGCCAGTGGGATATCCATTGGAACTTCACACTTTTTTTTTTAAATCACAGATGGGAAGGGAGATGCTGGTCAAATTACTGAGAATTGAAGATTGACAAATGGCAACAAGTATAACCTACACCTAATGAAGCTGTGTGATTTGTCTTGTTGTCCTCATCAACAAACTTAACTATGTGGAACTACAATAAATGAATGCCACACAGATAAGCCAGCCTTCATAAAGCACTCTGAAGGGAGAATCATATCAACACTATCAATTTCAAAAACATCTTAAAGCAAATGTATCCATGGTGATTCTCTATGTTGGCAACCTGGAAGTATTCCTGAAGCATGTGTATTATATGCTAAATAAGGAAGAGGTCTATCTTTTCCAGTGACTTTATGAAATATATAAAATATAAAAATCAGAAATCAAGCCTGATGATTTTATTTATTTCCACCAAACAGCTCCTACAAATGTACTCACCAAAAGCATTTCTTCAATAAAAAGTTTGAATAAAACCAATATGCTTTCTCATACAATTCTGGAGCAAGCTGCAAAAATATATTGAAAAGGTATATAATTAACATTTTGATTCTGGTCTCAAAACATGCTACTTTATTAAAGACCATAGCCCCGATTTTAACTGGAGCGAGGCGAGCGTGGTGCTTACGGGATTAGCTGCAGGCTCACCTCGAACTGCCTGCATGAGACCCGAGCCATTTTAACTCCTGCGCCTCAATACATAATACAGCCCCAAACCCGATGGAAATGATATGAGGCTGGCAGGCAAGCACAGCAGGTGGCCACCATCAGAGACTCACGGGAACGGTGAGCTGCTGAGTGGATCGGTGGAGGGGCCCAGACACTGAATGAGGAAGAGGTCTATATTTCTACAGTGATTTTATTTTAAAAATATAAAAATCAGAAATCTAGGCTAAGAGAGAGGTGGCGTGGGGAGAAACCTGGGATAGGAGAGGTCCAAGGACTCCTTGTGGGGTCCAGAGGAGGACTCCTATTCTTCCTGGCCCATGGGGAAACCTTAAAAAAAATTAATTTCTTATTTACCTGGGCTTCGTCTTGCCTTCTTATGCCAGCTTTCCTGGGTACAACTGGCACTGTGCTCGAGTCCTATGGCCCTGGGTTAAAATAATGTTGGGGTTCCCGTCATCAGACCATGACTTTTGCACGTCAGTGAGGCCTTCACCGGCCTGAGGCAAGGGCCTTGGACTTTGCTTAAAACTTGTCTGTTAAAATGGCGTGACTTTTGCAGTTCAGACTAGTTAAAAAGACTGCATTTATGTATACAACTGACTTGTGACTTTGCTGCTGACAAGTTAAAAGTTATATTTACTTGTGAATTATAAATATTATTAATTTGACACTTACCCTATTATTGTCTTATATATGGTTCTAGGAAAAAGACCAGCTGCTTACCACCTCACCCGACTCCAGATCAAAGAGAAAGCTTAGATAACTGCCCATCATTTTTTTCATGCTCTGTCTGAATTCAGCATTGATAAACATATCCCTACATAAGAAAGGAGTAAAATATTAAAAGTACAATTAAAAGAATAACAATCTACATAAAAAACAATGCATGTTGTAAGATGCAGCACTGGGTGTAAAAATTGACCAATATTAAGTAGCAAAACATTTAAAATAATTATTTCTATCCATATTTTTACTCCTTTACAAGCTCTCACCACCATATATCCTGCAGCTAATGAGGATAAGACAACCCAAAGCATAGCCTTATCCTTGGCCTACAAGTACAGAATTAATTAGCATGATTTAACTGTGGCGAAATGGGCAGTGTCAAGACACCACAATGGTGCATTTTATTGGAGCACCAGTTTCTAAGGTTAATGTAGCATTGTATGATTCAAATACAAGAACAACTGCTTTGAATCTGTATATAACTGCAGGCTTTGGCCAACTGATGGCACTGTAGGCTGGCAATTTCTCCCTCAGGCAGGTCTTTGTCCACCATGATTTGTGTTTTAGTATTTAATATTTGGCTAAGTATACAGATGTAGTTAACTAATTTTCCCCTTCCAAGTCATACTTCCCCCCCACCCCACCAACTTATTGGCCACTTCTCTTTGGGACCTCCATGTCCAAGCCAAACACTACTAGACCTCTGAAAACCCATCCCTCCCACCACCATGCCCTGGGATTTGTCAGTTCAAACTTTCAAACTTGTCACCTCGAATCCTACATGGCACATACCATTTTGGAATACATATAGGAGATATTTGAGACATGACTTGTGGTAAAGTGTAGCATGCTTGGCAGGAAAAGGTGACTTTGGACCTATGGTTCTCAAAGCTCTCTACTGCTGGGGATATCCTCGCGTCAAGTCTGGGTCTGTTGTAGACTAACTGATAGAGACTGATTGTTATCATTAGTCAACAACTCATTATCATTGCATTATGCGACTACCAGGATGGTGGAAGGCAAACTAGGCGGACCTTTGGTCTTTTTTCATCTAACAATTAATATGTTCTTATGTACATAGCCTCTTCAGCCAAGACCCCATAGTGCACTCTGTGAGGAGTGGCCTTTTTCCAATATCACACCCTATTTCCTTGCTGGAATGTGTTACTGAAACTCATTTTCCCAAATTGATGTAGTATGTAATACCATTGCTCTAATCACTTTGTCTGGATCTGATCCATGTTGCTAGCAGTAGCGTGTATTGTATAGATTTAATCCCTTGTGAGCTGAATTTTCCTTAATAACATCAATGTAAATTAATCTGAAATCTCTACAAGGCCAAAAAGTCAAAAATCTCGAAACATGACAAAGGTTTTCTTTGTTTGTTGGCTGTAATAACTTATATGAAATGAGTTCGGCTGTCTCAACCCAGTTCCTAGTGACATGGGCCCATAGCACAAGAGTGCATTTATTTAGCACTAATTGGCAGTCTCACTTGACAGGGATGCAGAACAGCTAGAGTAGAAATGGAAAAATTCATGCTAGTGTAACACATTAGCATTGTTGGGATAAAGAGGGAACTTTACTCTATATCTGGCTTACATTATATTTAACCTAGCTTAGTGGACTACATTTCTTTACGGACAAAAAAAGGCTAGAATGTATGTTCATACTTGGTCTAACTTCTTTAGTTGGGAAATGTTGCTCCTTTAAGTAGTACAAATACTATGGGGGAGATACTCCACCCTAATGTTAGCAAAAAAGTCAACATGAGTTCAAAGCTAGTTTTTCACTAACATTAGCAAATGAAGGCAAATATACATTACTGCTCTTTTTGTTTAAACATTCAGAGATTTTGGGGGTGATATTCCCAGCCCTGGGGAGGCAGGACTGCCGGGAAAATGGCAGAATCTGGGTACCCATCCCACCCCAAACCGCCTCCGGAGGCGGCTATCCGACCCGCGCCGGGTCCCGTCTCCTCGAGCGGGAAGGGGATTAGTGCCAATTAACTGCCTGTTACCAGGTAGTTAACGGGCAGTTTTTTGGCTAATCCCTATTTTGAGCCCTAAAGTGTGGGCTTCCCGACAGCTCCGAACCTCGCCAAGGTCAGCGAGGCGAGCCTTGGGTCTGCGGGGGTCGGAGGGGCCGAAATGTCCGGTGTGCAGGTGAGTGATGAGTGCAAGTGTGGAGAGGTAAGTGTGTGAGGTGAGTCTAAAGTGTTTTATTAAGATATTACTTACCTTTGCTTCTTCCTCCAGACTTCATCCCTTTAGGCTGCGGAGCTGCCTCATCTCACCGCAGAGAAAGCAGAATGGCCGCTGCATTCTTAAATGCAGCAGCCTTCTGCTTTCTGCTCAGGAAAGCTTTCTAAGTGAGCCTGTGTCCAATGTCTCACCTTAGAAGACAGATTCGGTGTTTGACTTCACAGAGCTCCATCACAATGCTCCATCTATTGAGGGAAAGGTCCATTATTGGACGTACACTTGTGGTTCATGAGAAGGAAGATGACTTGGGCAAAGGTGGAAATGAGGAGAGCATTCGAACAGGAAATGCTGGAGGATGTTTGACCTGTGGTGTGATTGGAATTGCTAAAGAATGAAATCAATATATCTGTGGGGTGGAGAATTGACATTGTAACGTTTCATCTGTCAAGAATCTTGACAGATGAAACGTCATTCGCTGATGTCATCTGTCACCGGCTTTCCCTTAATTGGCTGGCTAAACCCGCTGGGCCAATCAAGGGAAAATAGCGTGGGTTGGCCAGACGTCGATGGAGGCGGGACCAAAACCCGACAAGCAGCTTTCCCGCCTCCATCACGTCGCCATTGATAAAATCACCCCCTTTGGTCTGAGTAATAAAGAAAAGTGTTAAAACATCTTATATTGGGGATATGCCATATGGTGTTGACATTCTTATAACTGCTAAAACTTAAAGAAAAGTTTATCTTTTTTTCTCTTCATGTTCATACCACATGACTATCCATATTCCAGATAATATTAATAGTCAAGGAGGCACGATAAATTTGAAGTTATGGCGCCCTCTTACCGAATAGGTTTGTAACGAATGTAATAAACAATTTGGCCCGGAATTTGCGGCCAGCAGCGAAGCAAAGGCATTCGCTGTTGGCCCCGAAGTACACGCCACACAGGGATCTTGCAATCCCCGTGTCGAGAACTTTGGGTTTTCCGACCTTGAATTCAATTCAACAGAACTTAATGGGGATCCCACTTGTGTGAACTGCTGTGACGTCAACAGGCTGTCTAAGCAGCCAATCAAAAGGCAGCATTCTCACAGAGAGCAAACAAGGAAGTGGGTAAGCCCTTAAAATTCTAACTATTTAAAATAGTTAGAGAGAGCAAAAGAAAGATTGGGGTTCTCACATGGGGAAAAAGCAAACCTAAAATAAAGATGCACAAACTTGAAAAAAAATTTTAGAAATGTTTCTGAAAAATGTTATGAACAACTTTCACACTGCACAAATTTAAGATTAGTTTTCCATGCTCTTAACATTTGTTTAGCAGTCAATACGTGGGGAATTTAACAGCGTACTTACTGCGGAAGAACCAAAGTTTTCGTCAGTTTCAATGATTTACGAGATTTCACTAATTGCTGGCTCTGTGGGAGAGGGCACAGCGCAGCCAGGTTCGGAGCCGTCATTGACAGATCTCAACTTCGGGTTTTCCGCATACGCTGTCATACCGACCGCAAATTCAGGGCCATTATGAGATACAGCAAAGTCTAAGAAATGTTATACTTGTTGTAATTGTGGAGACAGGCACTTTTCAGTTATTTAGCCACTTTACAGAATTTGGCTCCTTCACAATAATCACATTTGGATCTTTTCAAGCCAAAATTACTGCTTTAACTGCTTTCAATTAAAACTTGTAGTTTTAATTGAAAGCATGTATTTAGTGACCCTGCAAGGTTACTGCACAATATTTGGCATCACTTCATTTGTCCTGCAGCATGATTTTGAAAAGATTCATTATTTTTTTTATTGTTTTACAAGTTTGTGGTTGTTGATATAGAAACATTTTGATTACAAAAAACCCAGAGGAATGCTGGAAACGCATAGCATCTGAAAGAAACAATGTTCAATGTAAATTTTACACTTTGATCAGAATTAAATTGCAAACTGGATCATGGTTGAATGTTAGCTGTCCTCAAATCTGCAAGTAGACATTGTAAATGTTGAAGAACCTACCAGCTCAATTCTAGATAGCTTTCCTTTGTCCTGTAACAAAAGAAAAAGTTAGTTTATTAAAATTTAAGTTATTTGATGCAATTATTTAAAATAAAATATACATTTCCAAATAATTATTGAGGACTATTTCTTCTTGATTCTGTGATATTGTTACATTCATTCACGAGCTAAAGTGTCCAGGAGAAAGTCATTCCAGCAATCCAGTGGAAAAGGACATAGACATTTTTTAAGGGCTCAACATTATTTTCTTAGCAATAGGCAGAAGAGTACATGTCAAATATAATTTCGAATTATTTTGGCAAATTCTAATTATTTTGGCAAATGCACCGCGATCGAAGGCTTCCTAGAATAATCAGTAACAAGTCGCGTGCACCGAATAGAGCTATGTTACATTCTAAGGCCAAACTGCCCTCAATTAGCTTGGTGTGGTGCTCGTAGCGATAAAAATGTCTTACGGGTTGAAGCAAACGGTAATTCTGAATTTGATTTTATACTCACAAAAGCAAAGCTTGATCTTTCTTTTGGTTTATCAGTTCTTTAATTTTCTCCTCCAAAAATATTAATGGATCATCTGGACACTGAACAAATAACCCTGCAAGCAACGCCTATTAAAAGATAAAAATATTAGATAGGCTGATGAATTAATAAGAGTATTGCAGGCTTTCTGTAATTAATTTGCTTGTTGCTCTTCTGGATAAGGTTCTCTTGGTCTTACAGTATGGAATATTTTCAATTGGGTGAATTCCAAATGGTTTGTAACCCACCCAAAGGAAGTTCAGCAATTTGCACAAATCCAAGTATTTAGTGACCCTGCAAGGTTACTGCACAATATCTGGCATCACTTAGTTTGTCCTGCAGCACGATTTTGAAAAGATTCATTATTTTTTGGATTGTTTTACAAGTTTGTGGTTGTTGATATAGAAACATTTTGATAACAAAAAAAAGATGAATTCTGGAAACACGTAGCATCTGAAAGAAACAATGTTAATGTTTCAGGTGGGACCGTTTAATGAAATGTCCGCAATTGCATGGGTCCCTGGCAATAGTAAGCACCCAAGTATTTTGATAACGGCTTCGACTCATAACTTCAGAAAACTAGCCAACTACTGTAATAGCAAATGATAGTGTATTATATTGTCTCCAAAACATTCCCGGCTCCTAAAGATAAACAATTGTTTATTTATCACTAGGATGGTTTATGTGGAAATGATGCTGAATGATTTGAATTTACACTGCCTGAATGGTAGTGTGAGCATCTTCAGTATTATTTTTTTGTGGAGCTTATTCAAATGTCACAGATCCAAGATTGGACAGACTTCCCAACTCACTGAGAAGAAAATGCTGGGAATTATATGTATTTGAGGACTCTACCAATTCTCCATTCTGGCTGGTAAAGGAGGGATTTTAATGGTCATCTGGGCAGCTGCTTGAACTACATAAGCAGCACTCTTGAGAAGAAAAGTCACTGCTGTTTTTGTGAGGGATGAGGCATATAAAGTCCCAAAATCTGGGATCTCACGATCTAAATGTACTGTCAATGCTTTGCTCCAAACTTTGGAACCAATTGATAAGAGCCGAAGAATATAACCAAACAGAGGGGTATCTGTAACAGGTACCACTTAAAATGTAATACTGGACAGAACTCATAATGCCATTAGCAGTCCTGACCCCACTCATGCCAGGAAAGATCACTCAACACCAAGACGTTGTCTGATACTGGCTCTGATCAGCCACTAGAGTACTACTACTTGCATTTATATAGTGCATTTAATGTATAAAAACATCCCAAGGTGCTTCACAGAGGAGTAATGAGACAAAAATTTACACCAGTCCAAAGAACAAGCTATAAAGAGGGTTGACAAAACTTGGTCAATGAGTTGGCTTTTAAAGACGTTTTAAAGTAGCAAAGGAAGGTAGAGATTTAGGGAGGAAATTTCAGCGCATAGGGGCATAGACCGCTGACGGCACGGCCACCAATGATGGAGCAAAAGGACAAGGGGATGCACAAGTGAGGGGTGAGGCCATTAAGGTATTTAAACACAAGAATTTTAAATTGGAGGCACTGGGGAACTAGGAGCCAATGTAGGTCAGCAAGGACAGGGGTGTTCAGTGAGCAGAACTTGATGCAGGATATCATATGGCCAACAAAGTTTTGGATGAGCTGAAGTTTACAGAGGTTGGAGGGTGGGAGGCTGGCAAGAGAAACATTGGACTAATCAACTCTGGAGGAGACAACAGCATAGATGAGGGTTTCAGTTGCATATAGAATGAGGCTGGGGTGGTGTTGGGCAAGTAGGTGGTCTTCGCGATCGGAAGCTCAGCTCATGGTCAAATACCACGCCAAGGTTGCAGACAGCCTGAGACAGTGGCCGAGGAAGGGTATGGAACTGGCGGAAAGGGTGCGCAGTTTGTGATAGGGGCCACAAATTTGGTTTCTGCCATTTATTCATTACAGCATTTATACTTTATGGCACTTTAACACTCAAAGAAAGCAGTATAAAGTCACCAACAAACTGTTTCGATACTTGCAATGGCATAAAAGCATAAATTTTGTTTTGTAACTTTGTTATTTTTATGTTAGGAGACCAACACCTCTAGTGAAGGTGTATCATATTGTCCCAACAACAACTTGTATTTAGATAGTGCCTTTAATGTAGTAAAATGTCCCAAGGCGCTTCACAGGAGCGATTATCAAACAACATTTGACACCAAGCCACATAAGGAGCTATTAGGACAGGTGACTAAAACCTTGATCAAAGAGGTAGGTTTTAAGGAGCGTCTTAAAGGAGGAGAGAGAGTTAGGGAGGTGGAGAGGCTTAGGGAGGGAATTCCAGGCCTTAGGGGCCAGGCAGCTGAAGGCACAGGCGCCAGTGGTGGAGCGATTAAAATCGGGGACGCACAAGAGGCCAGACTTGGAGTAGCGTAGAGATCTCACTCTTACTGCATCAAGACATATATATAAGGTGTTATGGCTTACAGTGGTTAAGATAGTTTGACTCAACAACATAAAAAAGAGCTATAATACACAAACTTTAATTTGACTTGCTCATTTGATAACGCTCAATGTTAGACTTACAGTTCCACCTAGTGGTCAAATTATGAGTAGTATCTAGATAACTAACGATGCAGCCTCTCAAAAACAGCAAATGTCTTGTTCACAGACAAAATCAAATTCTGCAGCTAACAACAAAAGAATAGTTTTTTGTCTTCTGTAATAATATATTCTTGATACTTTGCAATAATTTATGTAAGCATGGAGTTAAACAGCAATAAGTAAATGTTTACAATATTAACACGTTTGATAAGATTACAACTAAAACCTTCCCCCCCCCCCCACCTTACATAGCCATTTAATTTTGGAACACAAAAGAATATTCTGAGCTTCTGATGCTTGATTATCTTACACTGGAGCAAAATTTGTCTTGTATCCACTCACATCCGAGTTAATTTTAAGAACGATTCCGTTAATTGTCCGTCCACAAGTCCATCTCTTCAACCAATAAGGGTATGGTGGCGGACCAACTCATTGTACCAAGCAGTTGTTGGATATGGATCTTGCCCATAATTGCTCCATGGCAATTTCCCAGTCTTTTCCTGGTCAGCAGGGAAGATAGCTTGCAGAAGCTTCCTCCCTACAGATAGGAAGAGTAAAATAAAAATCAAAGATTGAGTCATTGTAATCCTTGGTTTTGCACCTTCCAACACCTAGCTTCACAACAGGTTAGAGGCTGGGAGCAGATTGCCTTGTTCATACCACTGGCCAGAAAATGGTCCGTGGTATGTGTAATGTATATACCTTTAAGGGGGGAACTATCTTTTACAGCTCATGTATACTGCAGTACCGGCAGTGACCACACCTGTATATAGCCCTCAGTAGTAATCTGTACAGATCAGTTCCAGTGTGAGCCACGTTGAGTAAACACCTGTTGTACCGTTCTCCTGCAGTCTGTGTCTTATTATACACGGACACAACAGTATGGGTTACTAAAACACTTGCAGCAAAGTTTAAATTGCTTGTTTGATTTACATAAAGATCAGATTGCATCTTTGGCCAATAGATCAAATTGGCCATTTCCTTGATTTAATTTGCAGCATCATTGCTCTGAAAACTAACTGGTTTGTTCAGTGTGAAGACGCACATGTCTGACACAGACATGAATTGATCTAACCTCCTACAAGATAATCTGGATAATCATCATTGTATTTTGACATGAGGGTAGATTTCCTGATTAATTATTTGCACTTCATGCCCATTTATGAGCTGGAACAAAAAAGTCAGGAAACTAGGTAGAGATCTATAATGTTTGGTTTCTGTCCATTTGATGCCCCGACTAATTTTGCAATCAGATTTTATACTGGCACTGGAAGTGCTTATCAGTTTCCAATTTGGTATATTAAAACTCGGCCCCGATTACTTCATTTGGAGATGCACAAAATTTTCCAGCATTTATGCCAAGTCAACATTCCTTTGCAAAGGCTACCAATGTTTTTGTTTCCACGCACAGAGACTTATCTTTAAGAAATCAATCACATCTCAAGTCACAAAGACACTATGGGACCGATTTTCATATGGCCCTATTAGCCCTAAATAAGTTAGGTAGTTTGTGGCTTGAATAGGCTTGAATCCACTGAATCCCACTGCATTTCTGGACTAAGCTCATTTGCATGTGAAGAAGGTGAATACCAGGTGGGCCTACCTTCTCCTAATCAGTGCTCGCCTAATATGGGGCAGGTGATTTGTGTGATACTGCAGGTCTTAAAAGAGGCAAGCATTTATTTTTTAAATGACATCTACTGATACAAGGACAGCAGCTGAAAAGAAATTCGGAGCAGTCGTGACTGCAGCAGGGTACGCCACTTCAAGGTGGAGACCATTGAAATCAATTCCAGCACCGTCACTATATTTATTAATGACTTAGATAACATAGTAGAGAACCATACATCCAAGTATGTCGATGAGACAAAGATAGGTGGCATAGCAAGTAGTGTAGACAGGAGCATAAAATTGCAAAAGAGCTATTGATAGATTAAGTGAGTGGGCAAAACTGTGGCAGATGGATTTCAACGAAGGTAAGTGGGAGGTCATCCATTTTGGACCAAAAAAGGATAGATCCAACTATTTTTAAATGGCAAAAAGCTAGGAACAGTGAAGGTCCAAAGAGATTTAGTGGTCCATGTGCACAGATCACTAAAATTTAGTGGTCAGGTACAAAAAAAATCAGAAAGGCTAATGAAATGTTAGCCTTTATGGCTAGAGGACTAGAATATAAAGGGGAGGAAGTTTTGCTACAGCTATACAAAGCCCTGGTTAAACCAGATCTGGAGTACTGTATACAGTTCTGAGAACCACACCTTAGAAAGGATATATTGGCCTTGGGAGGAGTACAGTGCAGATTCACCAGAAAGTCATTAGGCCATACTCTATACTTCCCATCATCTCCTTTGCCCAACACCACTTCCTTCAGTAGGATCCTGAAATGGTACAACTCATTCCATATACAGCATCTCCATGATGTATGTTTCTGTTTATCCATTACCTATGGATAGCACCCTGATACATGACTTTCAATATATATCATGTCAGCAAATGTCAATTACGTATACATGCCCCTGCTTTTATAGAACAAAAGAGTGCATAACAAGAAGGAGAATGGAAGGAAGCTCAGCCAAACTGCATTCTTTCCACTATTGAAGAGCAGGCCCTCTAAGATCAGGGATAGGAATTTGAAGAGAAAGCAGGAGATGAAGGAGGAGGCCTGGCTGCCCAGCTGAGGGTTTGTACCACACTTAATCCTCCACTCTCCACAAACTCCAACTTGTGCAAAACTCTGCTGCTTGTATCCTATGGCGCACCAGCCTTGCCATGACTCCCATCTCTTCCATCTTTGCTGACCTACTTTGGCACCTAGTCCCTCAAATGTCTCATCAAAGAATTCTTGTCCTTACCTTTAAATCCCTCCATGGCCTTGGCCCCTATTTCCATAACCTTCTCCAACTCTATAGCTCCTGTCCCCCAATTCTAGTCTCTTATGCATCCCCCTTATCTTTTAGCTTGGTGGCATACCATCAGCCATTTCCATCTCTAGAATTTCCTCCCCAACCCCTTCTACATCTCTCCTCGCTCCTTTAAGACCACCCTTAAGACCCACTTCTTTGATCAAACTTTTGATGATCTCTTCTAATCTCTCCTACTTTGGCTCGGCATCCATTTTCCTTATACCTTAGGATGCTTTTCTACATTAAAGGCGCTATATAAATGCAGGTGTTGTTTAGTCATTCTATTCATTCATGTGTTCATTGTTATCAAAGCATACACTGAGTAGCAGGTCAAGCCAGTATTGTAGGCAAAGAATCATGCACTAAACTATAGCGAGTAGATGTTGGTGACACTTGTTCTCCCTGTTTCTTTATGTGTGACAGAAAAAGTTAGGGCGCTGGTCAATGACCAGGAACCACTATGCATATTACAGCACACTTAGTCAATAAGTATCACCCTGGCAAATGCAAGAACATCATATTAGGAGATATAGAAAGCAACACAGAGCAAAGTACACAGGATGAAATGCAAGTGAACAGGAGCAGGTGGAGGTAGCACAGAAAGAGCATGGTGCAGCTGACCGAAGGGTCACATCACAACTATCCACAGCCGATGAGGGCAAGGATCCTGATCTCTGGGGCCCAGCATTTAAAAGACGGATGTTCTTTGAGCATGATAGGTTGTTGGACTCAATGAGGAAAGTGCCTCACAACTTTCATCACAGGAGAGCTAATGTGGTGGATTCTACAACCTGCATGTGTGGTGTTCTGATGCACAGAATAGAAACTCTGCAGTCCACCTTGGAGGATGTTGTGACTCCAGAGAAATATGCAGTGTAGGCACCCATGGAAGAAACCCTAATGTCAATTGTTACATCGCTTAAGAATGCTCAGATTGCTATGTACAGGTCTTGGACATAATGTCACCTCCTCCTTAGACAGGATGCCCAAGCAATTACATAGAACCATTCATAGGGGCTTCAATGTCATTGGTGCCATAGGGTCTGATCACCCACAGATCAGCAGGCACAGTGGCACTGAACCCAGGAGCAGGGACAGGCATGAACTGGCAATGGATGATGCTGCTGTCTCTCCAATAACACACCTACCCCCTTCTACCACTCCCTTCCTGTGATTTCACATCTGCCAGGAAGTGAACAGGACCAGGCTGCACCTTCAGCGGCGAAGTATAGCAGCTGCAGCTGGGCTATCTTGGACCAGAGTTTGGCAAACTTTTTTTTTGTTCAAGAGAAAGATACTGAAGATCTGTGCATCATTTTCATCACAATAATGTAATACGTGATGCTAGTGTTAGTTTTTTAAACAATTGTCACTACATCATGTTTTTACCAATCAAGTTGTCATGAAAGGCATGCCTGGGATTACATTTCAGCAAATACAATCTCCAGTTTCAAGAAGCACATGAAATTCTTTCACAAAGCAATTCTAATCCACCAGCAGTTACACCAGATAACTGTGAATCTCATGAATCTGTTTATTCTATGTGTCTGGATGAGGTGGAGGCATGATTTAACAAGCTGGTGAAGCTTTGAATACTGTTCCTAATCTGTTTAAGAATGAAAATAAGTATGTTGCTATTGAGAGCATTATTTCCAAGTATCGAAAATTATAAACAAAGAACCTGTTCACTGCTGGTACTATTGCCAACTTGTGCAACACTACTGGTGATGAACCAGAACTACAAAATCTCCTCCTAGACCACTGCAGCACAAGCCTCATTGCTGTTTGAGCTTTACTGCAATACTCACCTAATAGTCACATTGTAGACATGACTGTTAGAAACCAGCTGGGCATGATGCTAATCGGGAAAACAGTTTTGTATCAAGCTTTAATAAACCAATCGATCTCTCATACTATAGGTCTTAGATTCACAGGCACAAAATATTGTTTATCTATCATTTTACAAAACTTAAGATACAATTAACTTTGTTCTTCCCTCTCCACAACTGCTTATTCTCAGGATATTTACAATAAATATTTTGCCTTCCTCCCTATGGTGGATTTATAGTATTTGCTTAAGGTGGAAGTACTTTATTTGTTTATTCTCCCTTTCCCAAAATCTTCCTTCTTTTTCTCAGTTATTTACATATGCATTTTAAAAGTCATTTTTTCTCCCCCTTACTTCCCATGGTAGACTTGTAGTTCTTGACATAACTGCACCAAGAAGATTGTTCCCACCTATTATGTCCGTGTATAATTGAGACACGGACAGCAGGAGTTGATTATAACAAATCTTTACTGAATGGAGACAATCAGGGACTGAAACTACAGAAGGCTGCTAGCGCCTTTTATACAGGGGTGGTCACTGCCGGTACTGCAGTCTGAGACCAGTTATTCTCTTAAAGGTACATACACAACAATTCCTCCCCTTTTAGATAAACAGTACATAACATTCATTTAACAACTAAATGATAACTAATTACAATCACAATTACGGTTGCTAGATACATTGGTTGAGGTTAAGCAATTATAAGTTCAGTCTTTGAGGAGGCTTCCTGATTCTGTCTGGATAACGCCTCTTTGGGGTATCAGGTTTTTCTGGCAAGATTGAGTCGGGATCAATGTCGTTGTTTGGTTCATCTGCTTCCAATATCACCGATTCTGCGGTAGATGCAATTGGTACGTCGGTTTCATCGCCAGGTGTATCAGATCGTGGTGTGGCGTTGACGTTTTCCAGTGACTCTAGAATCTGGTCAGCATGGCGTCTTACAATGCTCTCTCCAACGTCCACGGTATACATGAGAGGTCCTTGCCGTGTACAAATCGTTCCTGGCTGCCATTTCTCTGTGCGGTAGTCCCGGGCCAAAACTGGTTGACCTATCTTAAAACTCCTGGTCGGTCTTTCATTCATATTCTTAAACTGCCTGTTCTCCACATCTCTTCTGATGTTCGGCTTAACCAAATCCAAGCGGCATCGTAGTCTTCGATTGAAGAACATCATGGCAGGAGTTTGGTTGGTAACCGCATGTGTCGCATTCCGGTAGGCAAACAAGAAGTTGTCCACCTTGTGTTGTAGGGGTATATCTTCATTACACATTGCCTTGATAGCCTTCTTGATAGCCTTCTTGAATGTTTGAACAAACCTCTCGGCCAATCCATTAGTGGCTGGATGATATGGGGCAGATGTGTAATGCTTAACACCATTGTTCTTTAAGAACCTCCGGAACTCTTCAGACACAAACTGTGGTCCATTGTCAGAGCAAATCTGTTCAGGCAGCCCATTCCTGGCGAATATGGTTCATAAGACAGATAGTTTTTTCTGTGGTGGTTGAGGACATTTTTATTACCTCTGGCCACTTTGAATGTGCATCCACCGCAATTAAAAACATCGAGTCCATGAAGGGACCAGCAAAATCAATGTGCACCCTTTGCCATGGAGATGAGGGCCACTCCCATGGATGTAGAGGGGCTTGTGGTGGGGCGTTTTGGACCTTCTGGCATCCTGTACAGCTCTTGGTCATCTCTTCGATTTCTCTATCGATTCCCGGCCACCACACAAACGCTCTGGCTAAGTTCTTCATTTTTACCCCTCCCAGATGACCCTCATGAAGCTCATTGAGCACTCTATCCTTCAATTTGGGTGGAATTACTACTCTGGATCCACACATCAAGGTTCCTCTGCACACTGACAGCTGTTCTCTTCTCGGCGAGAATGCTGGCAGCAGTGGTTCGCCATGTGCTGGCCATCCCTTCACCTTTAAATCATAGACCTGGGACAGTGTCGGGTCATCTCGAGTTTCCTTTTCTATGTTTGCATTCGTCACAGGGAGACATTCGACTATGGTCGAGTGGAATAACTCCATTGGATCCACTGCAAGTTCTTCTTCCACCGTCGGCAACGGTAGGCGCGACAATCCATCAGCATTCCCATGCTGTTTAGTTCCTTTGTACTCGATGTCATATTGGTGTGCCCCTAGGAAAAGGGACCACCTCTGTAGCCGTTGTGCTGTCATTATCGGTACGCCCTTCTGAGGGTTGAAAATGGAGACAAGAGGTTGATGATCAGTTAGGAGAGTAAATTTTTGACCGTGCAGGTAGTGATTGAACTTCTTCACCCCCCACACTAGGCTGAGGGCCTCTCTGTCAATCTGGGCGTAGTTACGCTCGGCTGAAGTTAACGAGCGTGACGCAAAAGCTATCGGCCTCTCTAAACCATCAAGGAATTTATGTGACAGTACCGCCCCAATGCCGTCGGGAGACGCATCACACGCCAGTCTTATCGGTAGTGATGGGTTGTAGTGAGCCAATACTTCTCTTGAAGTGATTAAGTCCTTACTCTTCTGAAAGGCCCGCTTACAGTCATTGCTCCATTTCCATGCTACTCCCGTTCGTAGTAGGGCGTTCAGTGGGTGCAGAATTGTGGACAAATTCGGTAAAAACCTATGGTAGTAATTCACCAATCCGAGGAATGACCTCAGTTGCGACACATTTTCAGGCACTGGGGCCTTAACAACCGCTTCAATTTTGTCAGGGGACTTATGTAACCCCTCTTCATCAATCACGTGGCCACAATACGATATCTGTTTCTTAAAAAACTCGCACTTGGGGCGGTTGGCTCGTAGCCCATGTTCACGTAGTCTAGTGAGCACCTGTTCTAGGTTGTTAAGGTGTTCACTGTCATCTTCACCTGTCACTAGGATGTCGTCCAAGTAACACTGAGTCCCCGGAATCCCTTGCAGGACTTGTTCCATCGCTCTTTGCCATATCGCCGGAGCTGATGCTACTCCGAATACCAATCGATGATACTGGTAAAGACCTTTGTGAGTGTTTATCGTGAGATACTTCCTAGAGGATTCTTCAACCTCCATCTGCAAATACGCCTGTGCTAGGTCAATTTTTGTAAAACGCTTCCCTCCAGATAGTGAGGCGAAGATGTCTTCTATCCTTGGAAGAGGATATTGTACTGTGTGAAGGACTGGGTTCACCGTCACCTTGAAGTCCCCACAGATGCGAACCTTCCTTGGCTCCTCAGACTTATTGTTTAACGTTTTCTTCATGACAGGAATGATGGGTGTCGCCCACTCGCTCCAGTCTACCTTAGATAACACGCCTGCATTCTCCAGATTCTCCAGCTCTGCCTCCACGGCTGGGCGAATTGCATATGGTACCGGTCTTGCTTTGAAAAACTTGGGAATTGCATTCTCTTCTATTTTCATCGAGGCGGTTACGCCTTTAAGAGTGCCCAGTTCTTGTTGAAATACCTCTTTGGCGTTAGCTAAGATTGTTGACAATCGTCCAGGAGTGACATCGTCATCTTTTTTACCAGTCACCGTCATTGCCTGAATGGAGTGCCAGTCTAAGCTTATCTTTCTGATCCATTCACGACCCAATAACGGTGGTCCACCATCTTGCAGTATGTAGAGATACAATTTCCGTATTTTCTTGCCGTTGTATTCAACAGGCACCCTTATTTTTCCTCTGGGGTATACTTTTTGCCCCGTATACGTCGTCAAGACGATGGATGTCTCCCTCAAGGGTATGTGTGAGAATAGCCGCTCGTAGTCTCGTCGATTCATGACGGTTAGCGCTGATCCTGTATCCAATTCCATTTTAACTTGGGACCCTGCTATCGTGAGGGTGACCCAAATGGTTCGGTGATCCTGTTTTGCGATTACATTGTGAAGTTTGAGACAGCTTAGTCTCTTGTTCCCGGATTCACTATCGCTCATCTGGTCTTCGGAACTACTGTCCGTCATCTTTTGTACTTTCTTGTACGGTTCCTTAGTAGCCTTTTTGTTGTCGTTGGTCTTCTTCCCAGACCTGCAAACTCGTGCAATGTGTCCCATCTTTCCGCATTGCCTGCATATTTTGTCCTTGGACCAGCAGTCCTTCTGGTCATGGGTTGTTCTGCCGCAGCGATAACATTTTGCAAATCCCCGTGTCATTTCGTGGGTGCCGTATTCCTGTGGCTTTTGTTGTATTTCCGCAGCTCCCCTGGCTGCTGCTTCGTACGATACTGCCACGCTGAAAGCCTTATCTAGCGTCAGCTCTTTCTCGGAGAGTAACTTCTTCTGGGTTCCTTCACTCAGGAGTCCACAGACAAATTTGTCCCGTAGGGTATCTGCCAGTCCTGCTCCGAACTGGCAGTGCTTTGATAGCTTGCGTAGTTCCGTAAGGTAATCAGCATTGCTCTCATCTTTATGCTGAGTTCTCCTGTGGAATTTAAATCTTTCTGCTATCAGAAGCGGTGCAGGGTTTAGGTGTTCCTGTAGGGTAGCAACAACTTCGTTAAAACTCTTCGCCTTCGGTTTGGCTGGAGTAATCAGGTCCCGCAATAGGCCGTACGTTCTTGCGCCCATTAAGTTTAGCAGTACCGATGCCTTTTTCTCATCGGCTATTCCGTTTGCCTCGCAATATACCTCGACTCTTTCCACATACGTGGTCCAGTCTTCTATTGCATTATCAAAGGCAGTGATATAGCCAGTCTTCGGCATCTTGGAAATCTAAAATGGCGCCTCCCGCGCTTTGCCTTCTTCCCCGGTTTAACAAAATGGCGCCTCCCGTGCTTTGCCTTCTTCCCCGCTGGATTAAGATGGCGCCTCCCGCGCTTTGCCTTCTTCCCCGCTGTTGCTAGCGCTGCTTTCCGCGGTTTCCGTGGCAACCTGCAGCTCCTCGCGGCTTTCTGCACGTTTAATATTTTTTTTAATTTTATTATTTTCCCATCGTGGAACAACCCTGTGGGACTCTTGCCTCCCTCTTCTCGGGTCTGTACGCTGCCCGGCTTCATAGCACCGGCCGCGCCCTGTGTGCTCCACCCTCTCTCTCTCTCCTCTTCCCGACAACGCTGCTCGGCCCCGTTGCAAGCCACCCGCTCGAGTTCTAGACCGCCGCAGCCCAGGAAGGATCAGTGTACTACCTGCCACCAGCCCGATTAGCTGAAGCACCGTCGACAGGAACCAAGCCCCGCTCTCGACAGCCTCTCCTGCAAATCTTCAACTCCGCTGACTCAGGGGCGGATGCCCACGGTCGACGCCCGTTTCTACTGCTTCTTTCTTCCTTCTGGCCTCGACCTCTGCTCACTTCGCTTCAGGAATGGATCCCATGAGGTGGTGCAGACTGTAGGTAAGTTTGTATCTGCTCGTCGCCAATATTATGTCCGTGTATAATTGAGACACGGACAGCAGGAGTTGATTATAACAAGTCTTTACTGAATGGAGACAATCGGGAACTGAAACTACAGAAGGCTGCTAGCGCCTTTTATACAGGGGTGGTCACTGCCGGTACTGCAGTCTGAGACCAGTTATTCCCTTAAAGGTACATACACAACACCACCAAACCCCAATGACCAGCACCCTGAATAGGTAGTTGTTCACCATTACCCATGCCTGACTGACTGGCAGATGCCACTCCCATGCCCAAGTTCAGAATCAAAGTTCTTCATAAGTATCCTCCATGACTCCAGTGCAACACAAAAAAATTATTCCAACTATATATGCTATATAGACCACTAAAAAAATCCTTCTCGTACTTTTCTCTGCTGTTTTTACCTCAAAAGGGCAGGTTGTCACAGTGCATCTGGGTAATTCCATAGAAGATGGGTGGAAACTACCACTCTAATGATGCAGCGCACACACATACAAAATCTGTCAACAGGAGCTGCAAAAAGCCAGCAGTGAGAGGCAACTGAATGAGTAGAGTGAGTTGGCCTGAACTGGGTGCAGTAATTATTAAATTACAATTTTTCACTATTAGTTGTTAAATAGGGTTGACTTATGCAAATTGTGATGAAAATGACTGGGCTAGTTTATTAGAGAAGCTAGCTAGTAAGTGTCAAAAGTACTGGTTCAATTTTTCATTGATTGGCTAGTTTGAAAGTGATACCCATTTTGATTTGGTAGTTTTTCCTGACTGTTGTTCTGAGTGAATTTAAGTAGATCGTACAAGCAAGGTAGTGAAGTTACAAGAGGCTAGCTGATTGAGTAAATGGAGTTGCCCTGATCTAGAGTGAGTCGCTGAAGTTTAGTGGCTTGAAGCTATATTCAACTATTTAAGTTTTTGAGCCCTTTGATCATAGCAAGACAGTGCAAAACTGTTTTGTGTGGAACTTACATGATGTGGGAGGTTCTAGAAACTGCGAGTGTCCAGAACAGCCACAGTTGTAAGAAGGGTTTCAGGTAGACTCACTCAAGCTCAAAGTTACTGAACTTGAGGAGCAGTTGGAGGCATTCCACGCCACACACTACACAAGGAAAGAGAATGAGCTACAGGAGGTGGTCACCCTGCAGTTTGAGGGGAATAGTGAGGCAAATGTCGGGAAATGGGCAACCATCCACTTGAGGGGGAGAAGTGGGAATCCCAATTTGCCCAATAGACAAAGCTTCTATTTTTCTGCGATTCTGCAGTTACTGAGGAATAAAAAGTAATTTTTTAAAAATCAGCCACAGAATTTAGGCACAGCACAGATTTGGTCTTCATCTTATTGTAATACTTTCCTAGCTTTAAACATTCTTTAAATATTTTCACTGGGTGCTGGAAAAAATGTGTTTCCCTGAATTTTTAGTTCTCCTATTGCATCAGAATCCCAACCAAGTATTCTGAAGGTATTTGGCATTTCCATCTAGTAGCCAATTACAGCTATAGGGGCAGAAATTTGTTATTGCCCATTTTCGGGCACATAACTTTCGGCGCACTTCCGGCGAATGCCCAAAACAGAAAGCCTAAGTCTTGTCAGTTATTGCCAAAGTCTTAAAATGCATTTAGTGGCTCCCAAAGGAAAAATGTGGTGGCAGTGTTTTACAGTGAAAGGGAAATTTCTGTAAGCATATAAAGTTAATATGCTTTGAATCTATTTCTAATGTTCTTTTTATTTCAGATTTTTTTTTAAAATCTCTAAATGAATCAGCTTTTTTTAATCATCCTAACACGAACAAAGTTGTCACCACTGTCTTCACTCCAACATTCGATAACTACCACCAAAGCAACTTATTATTTATATCTTAGATCCCCATGTCTCAAAAACAGTGCAATCAGACATGTTGGTACGTTTTCTTTGTATGAAGAAATTCCATCTTTCACTTAATTGTAATTTTCATAGCTAATTGTCCCATAATCATCACACTCCTCACCTTTCTCCCATTGCATCAATGGTGAAATTTGAAAACTTCAGTCTATATATGTATTTTTATCAGTTAATTAATAAGGTTTGGGCTTTGTTAAACTTATACATTAAAAAACAAATATCCAAATTCACTTACTAGTTTGGGAACTGATGAGGTATATTCATATATTTACATTTTACATCTTGGGGGCAATTTCTGTAAAGACATGAACTTTCTACTACAGGATTTTCAATTTTTTGTAATTCATCAAAATTTTGAAAAGATTGATTAACCGCAACTATATACAGTATAATAATCCTAATTATTTCTTAAACTGTGTACAGTCAACAACACAAATCATTTAAATGAGATCAGTGAATTTGACATTTGCAATTGAAAACTTACTTCCATTTGCAGTTAAACTTTAACGACCTAGGAGTCTTGTATTAAATCTATTTTTCATAATAGAATTGGATTCTGCGGGTTTATTACAACAAAATATACCCTTCAACAAAAGCAATGGACTTGTCCTTTGGTTCATTAATTTATAGCAGCTTATGTTTTCAAGTTGTCGGGATGCAGAGTGTATCTTGGAAGTAGCCCAGGGGCATACTGACCCATCAAGATACAAGGAAAAATGGCAAGTGGGCTCGCCAACTAACACAAACATTCTTCTTCAAGGTAAGGGGAACCCTGTCAGGCCACTGGCCTGGACACCACGAGTTATCTAAACTGCTGCCATTTTATAGTGCCAGTCAGCTGAAAGTCAGAGAGATTTTCACTGGATTTATAAAATTAGAGTACAAGAAACTATTTGGATTTGATTGTAATTAGAACAGCAATTTTATAGAATTATTGCTGCATGATGTGAACCATCCACCTATTTGGGTGAACTCAAAACAAGCCAGCCAATTTTTTGTAAATGTAAGGAAGTTTAAAAAAAAACTACAAACAGCATAATTAGTTGTGCATTATGTAGATTCCTGACTGAAGTAATTTAGAAATCAGAAAAATTCGGCTTGGTTCTCCACCCATGATGGTACAGAGGTCAATACAGTCTGCCCATTAATTTTTGTTTTTTGCTCATGAAATGTTGAATCATCCAGTAATTCAATTTATGCAATAAAAAAAGTGCCAGTGCTTTTTTTCTGCACAATTTTAATTCAAAATTAACATAATTCAAATTAAGAGTAGACTCTTAAATTAAGAATGTGAATGTAAAAGGTATGATCAGTAAGTTCGCAGATGACACGAAAATTGGTGGGGTGGTAAATAGCGAGGAGGGTAGCCTCAGTCTGCAGGACGATATAGATGGGTTGATCAGATGGGCGGAACAGTGGCAAATGGAATTTAACCCTGAAAAGTGTGAGGTGATGCATTTTGGAGGGACTAACAAGGCAAGGGAATACACAATGAATGGTAAGACCCTAGGAAAGACAGAGGATCAGAGGGACCTTGGTGTGCATGTACATAGATCCCTGAAGGCAGCAGAACAGGTGGATAAGGTGGTTAAAAAAGCATATGGGATACTTGCCTTCATTAGCCAAGGCATAGAATATAAGAGCAGGGAGGTTATGATGGAGCTGTACAAAACGCTGGTTAGGCCACAGCTGGAATACTGTGTGCAGTTCTGGTCGCCACACTATAGGAAGGATGTGATCGCTTTGGAGAGGGTGCAGAGGAGATTCACCAGGATGTTACCTGGGCTGGAGCGCTTCAGCTATGAAGACTGGACAGGCTGGGGTTGTTTTCCTTGGAGCAGAGAAGGCTGAGGGGGGACCTGATTGAGGTGTACAAAATTATGAGGGGCATAGATAGGGT
Organism: Somniosus microcephalus; assembly: GCF_052327205.1. NCBI lineage: Eukaryota > Metazoa > Chordata > Chondrichthyes > Squaliformes > Somniosidae > Somniosus > Somniosus microcephalus. Next base: position 58,204,074 of record NC_141003.1, read on the forward strand.
AGATAGAAAGGAACTTTTTCCCTTAGTAGAGGGGTCAATAACAAGGGGGCATAGATTCATGGTAAGGGGCAGGAAGTTTAGAGGGGATTTGAGGAAGAACTTTTTCACCCAGAGGGTGGTTGGAATCTGGAACTCACTGCCTGAAAGGGTGGTAGAGGCAGGAACCCTCACAACATTCAAGAAGCATTTGGATGAGCACTTGAAATGCCATAGCATACAAGGCTACGGACCAAATGCTGGAAAATGGGATTAGATTAGACAGGGCTTGATGGCCGGCGTGGACACGATGGGCCAAAGGGCCTCTTTCTGTGCTGTATAACTCTATGACTGTAGTCAGTCAACATATTTATACTATATCTTCACATTTTTAAGAGATTTCAGTAATTCAACAACACCTTGCATCTATATAGCACATTTAACGTAGTAAAACATTCCAAGCTGCTTCACAGGAGCATTATCTGACAAAATTTGATCCCGAGCCAAATAAAGAGATATTAGGACAGGTGACCAAAAGCTTGGTCGAGTAGGTTTTAAGGAGCATCTTAAGGAGAGAGAGGTAGAGAGGCAGAAAGATTTAATTTAATTTAAATTGCTCAGTGGAGTGTCTATGCCCAAGTCTTTCGTTGATCAGTAACCTCGCAGCCAAAGGCCCCAGAATGATGCAGACCAGTTGCAAACTGATGGGCTGCAAGTCTAATTTTTCTCCCTTTTTGTCTTTACAGACAAGGCTGTGCACAACACCCAGGGTTTCGGGGGGGTGGGGGTGTGGAGGGGAGGGGAAGAGAAGAAGCCCCAAACCTCCATTCTCTAACCCTCCATGAGAAGCCGGTGGAATTTTGGGCTGTTGCACCACTGTCTCTGTGGTGAAGGCCAAGGATTGGGTGGGGGGGGGGGGGCGGCAGAGGGAGAGAACAGAGTCCAGATGCAGGTGCTATCTCTCAATGCTTCCCCTCCCCACCCCTTATGCAACATCCCAACAGGGACAAGGGTAACTATTCTAACCCTTTGTTTTTCTTTCCACAGGTCATTTAATGGGCTGGAAGCCAGTCACTTTGGGGGAGAAGGGGGTGGACAGGGAGGGGGAGCAGGATCCAGAGGAGCTGGAGGACGTGGACTCTAACCCTTTTGTGTAGCTTATCCTCACTGAGCTGGCACACAACAGGGCAATGCTAGGCCAGAGCTGTACACTTCACTTCTTGCATGGGAGTGTACACTTCTCTCCACCTTCAGGCCATCCCCAAGCAGAGTCAGCATCACCCAGCTCTCCTCCTCCAGGGACGAGCACAGACACGTTCCATCAGGTAAAGTGTGCAAATCAAAGCTGGGTGAGCTCTTCAATGTTGCAAGCCAGTTCCGGGAACAAGGGAGATTCTGAAGAGGTGTAGGGTGTCACCACCTTTCCGGTGAGACTGGTTAGAAGATGGCCAGGGATGAGCCATGGGACTCTGATCTAACAGCTGAGGGATGACGAGATGCCTGCTGGTGGCGCATCAGAGGGGCATGAGGACTCTGAGGTCCATCAGCAGGAACCTGGAGCTTCTCACAGGTCTGTCTTCCAAGTGATGCTGAGGGATGTTGGAGCTGGAAATGTTAGAGCTGTGAGAACGAATGCAGCAGGTGGCGGCTGCATTAGGATTTGCAGCAGGTCCCCAGGTAGGGTCACGGGGAGCAGTCAGGCTTTTCACCCTAATGGAAGCACAAATTTCTGCTCGAGGCTTTGGGCGACATACGGGAGGGCTCTATGATGGCTTCCAATCTCTTACGGAGGCCTTGCTGGGTCTGACAGCTGCCAGCATTCCAGCCATCAAGCTGATGACTAGGGCCGCAGATCCAGGTGCGGTCAAGTCCATGCTAGTGCCAACGTTTATTGTGGCTGCACCAGCCAGGGTGCAAGCCTTCCAACAGCAGGAATCTGTGCCACCTATACATGGCAAGCTGCATGATGCAGCCAAGGATCACCCTCCTTCACCCCATGGTCCAGGAGCACATAACTGTCAGCATGGACTCACCACACTTCCACGACTTATCAGCTCACCACGTCCTACCTTTCCAATCCTAAGAAGACTACAACCTGGCGCAGGGGAGCAGTTGACCAAAGAGCTCGCCTGTGCACTGGAGCCAAGTGGGGTGTCCGGAGGAAGTAGGGTGAATTAAATTCCTGTCTCTAACGCCCTCTCTTTCTCCTCCTTTGTCCAGGGGTTGGGGGCGTGGGGAATTAAGCTGCCTGGCTGGATTATTCTGACCATCACTGTTATGTCATGCTTATTCAATGACTACTTTAATTTTGAACAGCTGCTAAGTAAACACTTCAATTAATTTAATTAATTTAACAAAGGAAGATGGTTGTGGTGGTTGAAGTTCAATCATCACAGCCCCAGGACATCGCTGCAGGAATTCCTCAGGGCAGTGTCCCTCTTTTGGTAGGACCAGAAAATAAACAAGTAAACTTTAACTAATAAACCTTTACAAAAACGTTAATAAATCAAATTAGAATTTGGTTATCCAAATTAATTATGCACTCCAGTCCCCGCGGCGCCCACCGGTCAGGGCAGTGTCCTAGGCCCAACCATCTTCAGCTGCTTCATCAATGACCTTTCCTCCAACATAAGGTCAGAAATGGGGATGTTCACTGATGACTACAGTGTTCAGCGTCATGCACAACTCCTCAGATAATGAAGCAGTCTATGCCCGCATGCAACAAGACCTAGACGACGTTCAGGCTTGGGCTGATAAGTGGCAGGTAACATTCGCGCCACAGAAGTGCCAGGCAATGACTATCTCCAACAAGCGAGAGTCTAACCACCTCCCCTTGACATTCAACGGTATTACTATCGCTGAATCCTCCACCATCAACATCCTGGGGGTCACCATTGACCAGAAACTTAACTGGACCAGCCACATAAATACTGTATCAACAAGAGCAGGTCAGAGGCTAAGTATTCTGCAGCGTGTGTCTCACCTCCTGACTCCCCAAAGCCTTTCCACCATCTACAAGGCACAAGTAAGGAGTGTGATGGAATACTCCGCACTTGCCTGGATGAGTGCAGCTCCAAAAACACTCAAGAAACTCGACTCCATCCAGAACAAAGCAGCCCGCTTGATTGGCACCCCATCCACCACCTTAAACATTCACTCCCTCCACCACTGGCGTACTGTGGCTGCAGTGTGTACCATCTACAAGATGCACTGCAGCAACTCGCCAAGGCTTCTTCGGCAGCACCTCCCAAACCCGTGACCTCTACCACCTAGAAGGACAAGGGCAGCAGGCGCATGGGAATACCACCACCTCCAAGTTCCCCCTCCAAGTCACACACCATCCTGACTTAGAAGTATATCACCGATCCTTCATCATCGCTGGGTCAAAATCCTGGAACTCCCTCCCTAACAGCACTATGGGAGCACCTTCACCACACGGACTGCAGCAGTTCAAGAAGGCAGCTCACCACCACCTTCTCAAGGGCAATAAATGCTGGCCTTGCCAGCAACGCCCACATCCCATATACAAATTTTTTTTTAATGTAAAGGTTGAGGGTTCAAATCCCACTTGGGCTTGAATACCAAATCTAGGCTGTCACTCCTGTGGGAGTGCTGCACTGTCAGAGGTGCATCTTTCAGATGAGACGTTAAACGGAGGCCCCATCTGCCCTCTCAAGTAGATGTAAAAGATTTCATAGCAGTATTCCAAGAAGAACCTGGGATTTCTTCTCGTGTTATAGCCAATACTTATTCCTCAACCAACATCACTGAAAAAAATGGATTATCTGGTCATTATCACATTACTGTTTGTGGGATCTTGCTGTACATAAATCGGCTACCCTTTCCTACATTACAACAGTGATTGCACTTCAAAAGGTACTTCATTGGCTGTAAAGCGCTTTGGGACGACCGGAGGTCGTGAAAGGTGCGATATAAATGAAAGTCTTTTCTTTCTAGGTATACAACTATAATTAAAACTACAAGAATGATAGAAACTTGTACTGGGGACGGGCGGATGGCAGCAATATAATTTGAACGTTGTATTTAACGGGTTAGATATGCTCTGCCGTGATTTCATTGAATTTCGGTTTGGCTTGTATTTGTTTTCTATTTGCCAAAACACAAGAGAAACACTATTTTCAATACAAGTATCAAATACAAAGCAGATTTGTTTTTAAATGCCAGCGAATTACCTCATAGATCTGTGGGAGTGAGTGTGATTTGATGTAATCTTTCAACTCGGGATCTGCGTGCGGTATGAAGGCCATGTCTGCTCCCTCAATGGTTGGAAGGCGCCCCTGAGCAAGCGCGCCTATACTGTCGCCATGGTAACAAGCTTTGAACCGCCGAGACCAACCGTAAGGGCGGCGGCGGTCCGACTGCCCGGAATTCAGCGCCAAGAGATTTCTAATCTCATCTTTATGACGGGCCCCTGTTGCCCTTCTGATGAATTGTACCAGAATTTTTTTCTTAAATTCACAGTCCACTTTTTGAAAAACATCAACTCATAAGGGGCAGCACGGTGGCATAGTGGTTAGCACTGTTGCCTCACAGCGCCAGAGACCCGGGTTTGAATCCGGCCTCGGGCGACTGTGTGGAGTTTGCACATTCTCCCCGTGTTTGCGTGGGTTTTCTCAGGGTGCTCCAGTTTCCTCCCACAGTCCAAAGATGTGCGGGTTAGGTTGATTGGCTATGATAAATTGACCCTTCGTGTTAGGGGGATTAAATACGTGGGGTTATAGGGACATGTGTTGGTGTAGGGGTTACGGGGATCGGGTGGGATATGTGTCGGTGCAGGCTCGATGGGCCGAAATGGCCTCTATCTGCCCTGTGGGGTTTCTGTGATTCTGTGATAAGTAAAAAATCCACCGGAAATTTGGCAGAGGTTTTGGCAGTTTATGCGATCAGTTTGAAAACACGCCCACTTGGTTCAGGTGTGCGGGTGGATATTAGTTTTCAGTGTTGTGCTTTCATTAAAGAACCTCAATGCCCGTAAAGCTTATCTACAACTGGCTGAAATCATTCCGTGTGCCAGGCATGCTGAGTGATCCGACCGGTTCCTTTGGGATAAATAAAGAGCGCTATAATTAAATCAAACCCCCGCTCCTGTCCGAAATAAAATCAGGAGCGCTGTTAAATCACAGCAGCTCCATAAGCATCTAGAGTTTTTAAAAAAAAGGTTACGTTTCAAATTGGTATTAGATCCGAAGGTTAATCTGTGTTTTCTCTTGCAGATGGTGACGGAACTGTTTAATCTTTTAAGCATTTCTGTATTAATTTAAATCCGGTAAATGGAGCTTGGATAACAAGAACAACTTGCATTTATATAGCGCCTTTAACATGGTTAAACGCCCCAAGGCGTATAACCAGACAAAAATTGACAGAAGCCAAAGAAGGAAACATTAGGACAGGTGACTGGTCAAAGAGGTTTTAAGGAGGGTCTTAAAGGAGAGGTGGGGAGTTTTAGGGAGGGAATTCCTAGACAGCTGAAGGCATGGTTGCCAATGCTGGAGGGAAGAAAGTGGGAGATGCAGAAGAGGCCAGAGTTGGAGGAACACAGTTCTTGGAGGGTTATAGGGTTGGAAGAGGTTACAGAGATAGGGAGGGGTGAGGCCATGGAGAGATTTGAACACGAGGATCAGGATTTTAAAATTGAGATGTTGTTAGATAGGGAGCCAATGTAGGTCAGTAGCCACAGGGATTATGTATGAATGGGATGGTGTGAGTTAAATTACTGGCAGCAGGGTTTTGGATTAGCTTAAATTTATGCAGGGTGGAAGATGGTAGGCCAGCCAGGAGAGCTTTGGAATAGTCCATTCTGGAGGAAACTAAAGCATAGATGCAGTTTTCAGCAGCAGATGAACTGAAGCAGGAGCAGAGACCAGCAATATTACTGAAGTAGAAGTAGGTGGTTTTGGTCCCTCTGTCTGGAGTCCTGGCTCTTATGATGCTCTTTAGTACACACCAAATGTTTTCCTGGAACTCTGTCTGGTAGTCTTCTTCTTCTTAAGCAGTCCCTTGGAACCGAGGATGACTTGCTTCCACATTAAAAATGAGTTCGCAGGTGACTGATGAGTCCAATGCGGGACCTACAGTCTCTGTCACAGGTGGGGCAGACGGTGGTTGAAGGGGCGGGTGGGTGGGGTGCTTGGGTTGACGTGCGCTCCTTGCGCTGCCTGCGCTTGGCTTCCGCTTGCTCCCAGCGAAGAGACTCGAGGTGTTTGGCACCTTCCCGGATGCTTCTCCTCCACTTTGTGTGGTCTTGGGCCAGGGATTCCCAGGTGTCGGTGGGGATGTTACACTTTTTCAATGAGGCTTTGAGGGTGTCCTTGAAGCATTTCCTCTGCCCACCTGGGGCTCTCTTGCCGTGCCGGAGCTCCGAGTAGAGCGCTTGTTTTGGGAGTCTCGTATCGGGCATGCGGACAATGTGACCCGTCCATCGGAGCTGATTGAGCATGGTCAGAGCTTCGATGCTGGGGATGTTGGCCTGAGCAAGAACACTGACGTTGGTGCGCCTATCCTGCCAATGGATTTGCAGGATCTTGCGGAGGCAGCGTTGGTGGTACCTCTCCAGTGCTTTGAGGTGCCTGCTGTACATGGTCCATGTCTCTGAGGCATACAGCAGGGCAGGTATCACTGCTGCCCTGTAGACCATGAGCTTAGTGCCGGGTTTGAGGTCCTGGTCTTCAAACATTCTCTTCCTCAGGTGACTGAAGGCTGCACTGGCACACTGAAGGTGGTGTTGGACTTCGTCGTCGACGTCTGCCCTTGTTGACAGTAGGCTCCCGAGGTATGGAAAGTGGTCCACGTTGTCCAAGGCCTTGTCGTGGATTTTGATAATCGGGGGGCAGCACTGTGTGGCGGGGGCAGGTTGGTACAGGACCTTTGTCTTACGGATGTTTAGTGTAATTGTGACCATCTTCAAGAAAGGTGACAAGTCCGATTGCGGTAATTACAGAGGAGTTTCCCTGCTATCTGACACAGGGAAAGTCATCGCAAGAATCCTCAATTGCCTTCTCCCAGTGGCCGAAGAGCTCCTCCCAGAGTCGCAATGCGGATTCCGCCCACTAAGGGGCACAATGGACATGATCTTCACCGCGCGTCAATTACAAGAGAAATGCAGGGAACAGCACCAACCACTGTACATGGCCTTCTTTGATCTCACAAAGGCCTTCGACACCGTCAACCGTGAGGGATTATGGAGTGTCCTCCTCAAATTCGGCTGCCCTCAAAAGTTTGTCACTATCCTTCGCCTGCTTCATAACGACATGCAAGCCGTGATCCTGACCAACGGTTCCACCACAGACCTAATTCACGTACGAACCGGGGTCAAGCAAGGCTGTGTCATCGCACCAACACTCTTCTCAATCTTCCTTGCTGCAATGCTCCATCTCACCCTCAGTAAGCTCCCCACTGGAATGGAGCTAATTTACAGAACAAACAGGAAACTGTTCAACCTCCGTCGCTTCCAGTCCAAATCCAAGGTTGTCCCATCCTCTGTCATCGAATTACAGTATGCAGACGATGCTTGCGTCTGCACTCACTCGGCGGTCGAACTCCAAACCATCGTAAACACCTTCACCGAAGCATACGAGAGCATAGGCCTTACACTAAACATCTGTAAGACAAAGGTCCTCTACCAACCTGCCCCCGCCACACAGTCTTGTAGTATATCCAACAGGACTACACTAGTTCATTGCCTGAAACCTCCCTGTTTTCTAGCTGCACTCATCCAGCAAAGTTCTAAAGCTCTCTAGCTCTGTTCCACTTGGTGCTACTTATGCAAAGAATACAGCTCCTTACTTGTGGTTGTTATTCCCCTTCTACCATACTTTGGAATGCAACTGTAGATGTGATTCAACATATCCCACAGTATAATAGTAACCATGAATAATGTCCAAAGTTCCTGTAAGTATAATTGAAGCCAATGGCGTCGTTCAACATTGTATAGTAGTGAGGTGATTAGCACCAATAGGTAGAGTGCTGCATGTTCCAAAGTACATTAGTAAGCTAAATAGTAACTACATTTAGGGTCCAACATGTCTTGGTCTACAATGGCAGGCCTTCAGCATTAAGTAGGACTCAATGGCCTCTGCCTTGACTTATCTGTAATTCCTATCCAGCATGATAGGTAACTTGGGACACAAGCGATCCACTTAATAGTTTAACTTACTATTGGATGCTCTTTTACCTATGGTTCTTGCTTGTATCTTATGTGACAATCATCATTAGATAAATAAATTGCGAATCTTTGGAATTCTATGCTCCAAAGGGCTGTGGATAGATAGATTTTTGGACTCTAGGGGAATCAAGGGATATGGGGATCGGGCGGGAAAGTGGAGTTGAGGTCGAAGATCAGCCATGACCTTATTGAATGGCGGGGCAGGCTTCATAGGCCGTATGGCGTACTCTTGCTCCTAATTCTTATGTTTTTATGTCTTATAAATACATGAAAAACACACTCTCAGTTCTCCTTAATTATTATTACATACTCTTTTAATTAAAAAAAGTTGTTTGACCCTCTCAGACATGAATTCCCATAACTTCTTTAATAAATAACAATCTCAGTTTGACCTTTCCTAAAGAAAATTAATCCTAATAAATGCCCCGTCACCAAGTAATTCAGTATGATTTTGTTATCGATTTATTTTCTCCCAAAAGAATTTAAAATCATTTGGCGTCATTGCTTTGACCTAGCTTCACTTTCATTATATTTGACAGAAATGTATATAATTAATTCGCTAATAGATTCATCTTCTTTTGAATTTTTGCATAAGTTACTGTTAAACCACAGTATACTTTTTCATCCACTGATGTCAGATTTACCTCCCATTTCACTCCTCATGGCATGGACTTATACTAGGTATGGTTTCACAGTTGCCAGTAACCCCCATGTAACTCATCCAAAAAGCCATTCTTCATATGTCAGTCTAGACAATGTATGGGCTGGCTATTTGATCATTGAGAATATTACAGCTAAGCATAATTCTATGGTTGTGTACTTTTCCAGTAGGAATTAATGTCTGATTTTAGCCATGGTGCTGAGGCCAATTATAGTGCACTAACACTAGACTGAATGAGAGAAGCTACCTCAGCACAAATTGATCTTACATGGAACCTTTCTGGTCTGTGTGATACAGTGCAGGGCAATGTAATTAAACACCAAACTTGGGTTATAGGGGTGGGGAGGGAGTGGTCCGTTACTCAATTTATTTTCCACATCCTCAGCACAACTGTTCAGTAACATCATGGCTGATCTTCTACCTCGACTCCACCTTCCCGCACTATCCCATTATCCCTTGATTCCCTTAAAATCCAAAAATCTATCGATCTCTGTTTTGAATATACACAACAACTGAGCCTCCACAGCTCTCTGGGGTAGAACAGTCATAAGATTCACAACCCTTTGAGTGAAGAAACTTCTCCTAATCTCAGTCCAATTTGGCGGACTCCTTATTCTGAGACTGTGACCCCCCTAGTTCTAAACTCCCCAACCAGGGGAATCATCCTCCCAGCATCTACCCTGTCAAGCCCTGTAAGAATTTTATGTTTCAATGAGATCACCTCTCATTCCTCCAAATTCTAGGGAACATAGGCCAAGTCTCCTCATAGGATAATCCCCCCATCCCAGGAATCAGTCTGGTGAACCTTTGTTGCACTACCTCTATGGCAAGTATATCCTTCCTTAGGTAAGGAGACCAAAACTGTACACAGTACTCCAGGTGTGGTCTCACCAAGGCCCTATATAATTGCAGTAAGACTTCTTTACTCTAATACTCCAATCCTTTTGTAATAAAGACTAACATACTATTTGCTTTCCTAATTGCTTGCTGTACCTGCGTGTTAACTTTCAGTGATTTGTGTACAAGGACACCCAGGTGCCTTACTATTATTACTGTTACATCATGTAGATTTTTAGGCTGCCTTAGTTCCTGGAACAGGCTGCTGTGAAAATTATTTTAGCCTCACTGCTTGGGTAAGTGTGTTGCAGCTGAGGCATATGTGTGCACAAGCATAGCTTATCATTGTGGTTTCCAGCTTTTGATTTTAATGCTTACTCAACCTACTTTAAATTGTGGCATACATATTTTGTTGGTAGGAAACCTGAAATATTAATTTTGTTTCTCATTCTTTTCACATATTGATCTTCAAATCCAAAAGCCTTAGCTTGGTTCATGATGCTTATAAATTACCAACTTGTGATTCATTGCCAATTATATTATCTTATTTATATTATATAAAATAACAGATGGTGAGGGTTTTATAGGATGTCTGCACTTCTAGAATAATTTCAAGTATGTATTACATTACAATTTACACCAAATTTGTACCCATAGTTCCAAAATCTTTACATGAAAATGTTAGCATGGAACCATTGAATTTCTGTCCAATTTAATTGTACTGCCCCCTCCCATCCAATTGAGTTTTTTAAATTTGTTCTTGGGATGTGGGCGATGCTAGTAAGGCTACATTTATTGTCCATCCCTAGTTGGCCTGAGGAGGCCTTCTAATGAGAAAATGGTGCTAGGCAGCGGGTGGCAAGTTCTCTAGCCTTCCCGGAAGGAAATTAGTGAACCAGTTGGTAATATGTACCCTATAAATCTCCCTAACCTTTCTCCTTTTATATGCTTCAAGGCCATGTACCTGCTATAGCTAAAAACATATGCTACTCTCAGATTATTGCCAACGCCATTGGCGCCAGCCACTAAGAAGTGAGCCAGAGCAGTCCAGTGAAAATGCTGCTTCCTTCACACCTGTCAAAATATCTTCATTGTATATACTTGGTTGCTCTGGTCTGTACTTGGTTGCTCTGGTCTGTACATGATACTGAGTTTTGAAAGAAAACCAGAAACACCAGTCTATATAAAAGCAAAATACTGTGGATGCTGGAAATCTGAAATAAAAACAGAAAATGCTGGAAATACTCAGCAGCTCAGGCAGCATCTGTAGAGAGAGAAACAGAGTTAACGTTTCAGGTCGATGACCCTTCGTCAGAACCGGAAAAAGTTGGAGATGTAACAGGTTTTTAAGCAAGTGTAGGGGCAGGGAGAGGGGAGAGGGGAGGAAAGAACAAAAGGGAAGGTCTGTGATAGGATGGAAGGCAGGAAAGAATAACAGACAAAAGGGATGATGGTGCAAGGCAAAAGGAGATGATAATGGGACAATTTAAGAAACAAAAGATGACTCTAGATGAAGTGTAAATGGCAATGGCAGGATGATTAACAGCTGCCATGTGAGAGAGAGAACAAAAATGATGGGGCAGAGGTTATGGTCTGAAATTGTTGAACTCGATGTTGAGTCCAGAAGGCTGTAAAGTGTCTAATCAAAAGATGAGGTGCTGTTCCTCGAGCTTATGTTGAGCTTCATTGGAACAGTGTAAGAGGCTGAGGATGGAAAGGCCAGAGTGGGAGTGGAGCGGAGAATTAAAGTGACAGGCGACCGGAAGCTCGGGGTCACCCTTACAGACTGAACGGAGGTGTTCCGCAAAGCGGTCACCCAATCTGCGTTTGGTCTCCCCAGTATAGAGGAGACCGCATCGTGAGCAGCGAATACAGTATACTAAATTGCAAGAAGTACAAGTAAATCGCTGTTTCACCTGGAAGGAGTGTTTGGGGTTCTGGACAGTGGGAAGGGAGGAGGTAAAAGAGCAGGTGTTGCATCTCCTGCGCTTGCACAGGAAGGTGCTGGGCGAAGGGGAAGGTGTGTTGGGGGTGATAGAGGAGTGGACCAGGGTGTTGCAGAGGGAGTGGTTCCTTCGGAATGCTGAAAGGGGAGGTGAGGGGAAGATGTGTTTGGTGGTGGGGTCGCACTGGAGATGGCAGAGGATGATCCGGTGAATGTGGAGGCTGGCGGGGTGAAAGGTGAGGACATCTGCTCTGACGATTTCACCTTCCATACTAGTGCTTCCGACATGTCTTCCTTTTTCCTCAACCGAGGATTCCCCTCTACCATGGTTAACATAGCCCTTGACTGTGTCCGTTCTGTTGATCATCCTGCCATTGCCATTTACACTTCATCTTTTGTTTCTTAACTTGTCCCAATACCATCTCCTTTTGCATTGCACCATCATCCCTTTTGTCTCTTAATCTCTCCTGCCTTTCATCTTATCACAGACCTTCCCTTTTGTTCTTTCCTCCCCTCCCCCTCTCCCTGCTCCTACACTTGCTTAAAAACCTGTTACATCTCCAACTTTGTCCAGTTCTGACGAAAGGTCATCGACCTGAAACGTTAACTCTGTTTCTGTCTCTACAGATGCTGTGTGACCTGCTGAGTATTTCCAGCATTTTCTGTTTTTATTTAACACCAGTATATATATATATATGGTGAGTATAAACCAGCTGCACATGTTGTATCTATGTTAGCAACTTCATAGAACCATAGAAGTTTACCTCATAGGAGGAAGTCATTAGGCCTATTGTGCCTGTGCCAGCTGTTTGCTAAAGCAATCCGAAGCAAACTCCACTGCCCCGTTCTCGTCCCATAGTCTTGTATCTTCCTCTGCTTCAAATATTTATCAATTTTTCCTTAAAAGATGCAAGGTCTCTGACACAACCTGTGGAAAAGCATTTTATGCTTCAACAACCCTCTAAATAAATTCTTGCTAAATTAATTCCTCACTCTCTTAGTAATAACTCTGAATTGATAACCTCTCATCACTGACTCCACAATCAAAGGAAATAGTCTTTCCCTATTCACTCTATCAAAATTCTTCAGCACATTATCGAAACTAACTGAGTTGTTCAGCACTCCATTTAATCTGCTCTACATGAAATAAATATTTTTCGCATCAAAGTTAGAAAGTTAACTTGAAATCATATTATTGCTATTTTGAACTCTGCTGAACACATGCGGTAATCTTGGAAACTGAATCTTACTCGTATTGGGTTGAACTTAACTAATGATGTAGATTCTGTTATCTTATACTAAGTATCAGTTACTTTTATTATGATCACCGCTATTGCACCGTATAATGGTACATGATACTGAGTTGTGTAATGTTATAGATGTAATTAAATAAAGTAGTTGTTAAATAATGTGTTGATGTCAAGTCCTTGAGGTCTTCCAGGTATGTTGAGTTAATAGTAAATGTTTGCCATACTGCATTACACTCGCGTTAACCATTGGCTGTGGCAGTTTCTTATTTGAGTTAGTTTGTGTAGGATTGAGTCAAACACCATCACATACAAAACCCAATACACAAATTGTAAATCCCAGTTTAATATGATTGTGGACATCTTTTGGGATTTTTCAGCCAATTCTTCCTATGAAGCTGAACACATCAGAGATCAGGCTTCGAACACAGCATTGTAACAGTAGCACACCTATACTACTATGCACCACAGAAAATCAAGCACCAAAAAAGCATTGTGCAGGACCAAAATTCTGTTCAAAACAACTTGAAGTTTGAGTAGGGTTAGTTAACCAGTTACTAACTTTCATACACATACATGTAGAAGTTCAAGTGTAGTACAATCTGCTTTTATTAATGACACAGACCCAGTATCCTGATTTCACTCCTAAATGACCTAGCACTCATTTTAAGATTATGCCCCAGGTTCTGGATTCCCCCACCAGAGGAAATAGTTTACCTGTTGCTATCAAATCCCTTTATCATTTTTAATATCTTGATTCAAGGGAATACAAGGCAAGTTTATGTAATCTGTCCTCATAATTTAACCCTTTAAGCCCTGGTACCATTCTGGTGAATCTGCATTGTACTCCCTCCAAGGCCAATATATATTTCTTGAGGTTCAGTGCCGAAAACTGAACGCAGTGCTCCAGATGGGGTCTGACCAAGACTCTCTACAAATGAAGCATCACTTCCTCACTTTTGTATCCCAACCCCTTTGCAATAAAGGCCAACATTCCATTAGCTTTTTTGATTACTTACGCACTAACTTTTAGTGATTTGTGTACATGGACACCTAAATCTCTTTACTCCTGTATAGCCCCTAGTCTCTCACCATTAAGAAAACACTCTGATTTGTCTTTCTTGGATCCAAAGTGGATGACCTCACACTTCCCCACATTGATCGCCATCTGCCATCGTTTTGTCCACTCAGTCCGTCCATGCCCTTTTGTAACTTCCTGCACAACATACTTGACCTCCTAACTTAGTGTAATCTGTAAACTTTGATATACAGCTCTCGGTTCCTTTATTCCAAGTCATTAATATATATGGTGAAAAGCAAAGGCCCCAATACAGATTCCTGGGGAACACCACTTGTCACATCCCATCAATCAGAGAATGTTCCTTTTATCCTGACTCTCTGGGTTGGATTTTCATTAAGCTGTTGGGAAGGAGGCGGGACTACAACTTTCGGGTTTTAGTCCCGCCTCCATCGACGTCCGGCCAATCGACGCGATTTTCCCTTGATTGACCTTGTTGAGCCCGCCCAGCGGGCTCAGCAGGCCAATTAAGGGCCACCCGGCAACAGGTGATGTCACAGACTGAAATTTCATCTGTCAAGAGTTTTTGACAGATGAAATATCAGTGTTTCACAGCTGTTTGAAGCTGTCAAACACTGACAGTCTGACTTCTAACATGAGTTCTTCTATGCAGACTCAGTTAGAACTCTCACCGGCACTCAAAGTTGAAGGCTGTCACTTTTGACAGATCGCAGCCATTCAGCTTTCAGTTCCGGCTGAATGATGGATTCCCGAAGCCTAGAGGAAGAAAGGCTGTAAAAGTAAGTACAGGTAATTTAAACTTCTTTACACACTTTAGACACACCAAACACACTTACCTTTGCACCCATGCACCCATCATTCACCTGAACACCGACATCGCGACCCCTCCAAGTCCTTCAACCCGACGGCCCGCCTGCTCTAACCTGGCGTGGTTTGGAGCCGTCGGGAATCCCACATGCCACCCCTCAAAATAGGGATTAGGCCAAAAACTGCCTGTTAACTACCTGTTAACAGGCAGTTAATTGGCACTAATCCCTTCCCGCCTCGGGTCAGCGGGTCCCAGTGCGGGGCGGGTACCCACCTCCCTTGAAACTTACGTGGAGGCGGGTTTTGGGCGGGATGGTGTCGGGACCCCCAAATTCAGGATTTTTGCCCCCTACATGCCTGAAAGCCTGCCTCACGGCACACTGAAAATCTGGCCCTCTGTCTCCAACCTCCCAGCAATTACCAACACAGGTCACAAGCTTGCCTCCAATTCTGTGCACTTTCATTTTTGCTAACAATTTATTGTATGGAACCTTATCAATATCCATATAGACAACATCCATATACACTGTCCTATCTGCCATGCTAGTGACCTCCTCAAAAGTGCAACTAGATTAGTCAGACATGACCTACCCTTCACATCCATGCTGACTCTCTTTAATTGGGGGTAATATAGTAGCATGGATAGAGGATTAGTTAATGGACAGAAAACAGAGAGTAGGGATAAACGGATCTTTTTCAGGTTGGCAGGCTGTAACTAGTGGGGTGCCGCAAGAATCAGTGTTGGGGCCTCAGCTATTTACAATCTATGTTAATGACCTAGATGAAGGGGCCGAGTGTAATGTATCCAAGTTTGCTGATGATACAAAGTTAAGTGGAACAGTAAGCTGTGAGGAGAACACAAACAGTCTGCAAAGGGATATAGATAGATTAAGTGAGTGGGCAGTAAGGTAGCAGATGGAGTTTAATGTAGGGAAATGTGAGGTTATTCACTTTGGTAGGAAGAATAGAAAAACAGAATCTTTTTTAAATGGTGAGAAACTTTCAAATGTTGGTGTTCAGAGAGATTTGGGTGTCCTCATGCAAGAAACACAGAAAACTAGCATGCAGGTACAGCAAGCAATAAGGAAGGCAAATGGTATGTTGGCCTTTATTGCAAGGGGGTTGGAGTATAAGAGTAAGGAAGTCTTGCTATAATTGTACAGGGCCTTGGTGAGACCACACCTGGAGTACCGTGCACAGTTTTGGTCTCTTATCTAAGGAAGGATATACTTGCCTTAGAGGCGGTGCAACAAAGGTTCACTAGATTGATTCCTGGGATGAGAGGGCTGTCCTATGATGAGAGATTGTGTAGAATGGGCCTATACTCTCTGGAGTTTAGAAGAATGAGAGGTGATCTCATTGAAACATAGAAGATTCTGAGGGGGATTGACAGGGTAGATGCTGAAAGGTTGTTTCCCCTGGCTGGAGTGTCTAGCCAGGGGGCATAGTCTCAGGATAAGGGGTAGGCCATTTAAGACTGAGATGATAAGGAATTTCTTCACTCAGAGGGTTGTCAATATTTGGAATTCTCTGCCCCAGAGGGCTGTGGATGCTGAGTCTCTGAGCATATTCAAGGCTGAGATAGAGAGATTTTTGGACTCTAGAGGAATCAAGGGATATGGAGATCGGGCAGGAAAGTGGAGTTGAGGTCGATGATCAGCCATAATCTTATTGAATGGTGGAGCAGGCTTGAGGGGCCGTATGGCCTATTCCTGCTCCTATTTCTTATGTTCTTAATCAGCTTTTACTTATCCAAGGGCTCAGTCACTCTGTTGCTGATGATAGATTCCAGTAACTTCTCCACAACTGATAATTAAGCTGACGAGTCTGTAGTTGGTTTCTCTCTCCTTTCCTTCTTAAATAATGGAGTGACATTTGCAATTTTCCAATCCAAAGATACAATTCGAAAGATTGCAATAATGACTGAATAATTATGTCTGATTATATGACATATCATTTCAATTAAATATTTTTAAGCATTTTTGAGAATCATCACATCAACGATGATGATTGCAGGCAAAAAAGCCTTCATGCTAATTGCCAGGTGTATCCTTGGCTAAAGAAAAGGTGATTTTATTTCCTCAATGCTCACTTTCTGCCTGCTGTACAGATTGAGCAGCTGAATTGGTTTAGGTCTCAACGACACTTAGAAACATAGAAAAATAGGAGCAGGAGTAGGCCATTCGGCCCTTCGAGTCTGCTCCGCCATTCAATATGATCATGGTTGATCCTCTATCTCAATACCATATTCTCGCTCTCTTCCCCATACCCCTTGATGCCTTTTGCATCTAGAAATCTATAAGAACATAAGAAATAGGAGCAGGAATAGGCCACTTGGCTCCTCAAGCCTGCTCCGCCATTCAATAAGATCATGGCTGATCTTGGGCTCAAAGCCACTTCCCTGCCCGCTCCCCCTAACCCTTCACTCCCTTATCTTGCCAAAATCTGTCTATCTCCACCTTAAATATATTTAATGATCCAGCCTCCATGGCTCTCTGGGGCAGAGAATTCCACAGATTTGCGACCCTCTGAGAGAAGAAATTCTTCCTCATCTCAGTTCTAAAAGGGCGACCCTATATTCTGAAACTATGCCCCCGAGTTCTAGATTTTCCCATGAGGGGAAACATCCTCCCTGCATCTACCTTGTCGAGCCCCCTCAGTATCTTATATGTTTCAATAAGATCACCTCTCATTCTTCTAAATTCCAATGAGTATAGGCCCAACCTGCTCAACCTTTCTTCATAAGTCGACCCCCTCATCTCAGGAATCAACTGAGTGAATCGTCTCTGAACTGCCTCCAATGCAAGTATAACCTTCCTTAAATAAGGAGACCAAAACTACACAGTACTCCAGGTGTGGTCTCACCAATACTCTACAGTTGTAGCAGGACTTCCCTGCTTTTATACTCCAATCCCCTTGCAATAAAGACCAACATTCCATTTGCCTTTTTGATTACTTGCTGTACCTGCATGCTAACTTTTTGTGTTTCATGCACAAGGACCCCCAGGTCCCTCTGAACTGTAGCATTTTGTAATCTCTCTCCATTTAAATAATTTACTTTTTTATTTTTCCTGCCAAAGTGGATAACCTCACACTTTCCCACATTATACTCCATCTGCCAAATGTTTGCCCACTCACTTAGCCTGTCTATATCCCTTTGCAGATTCTTTGAGTCCTCTTCACAACTTGCTTTCCCACTCATCTTTGTATCATCTGCAAACTTGGCTACATTACACTCGGTCCCTTCATCCAAGTCATTAATGTAGGTTGTAAATAGTTGAGGCCCCAGCACCGATCCCTGTGGCACCCCACTAGTTACCATTTGCCAACTGGAAAATGAACCATTTATCCCAACTCTCTGCTTTCTGTTAGTTAACCAATTCTCTATCTATATGCTAATATATTACCCCCAACTCTGTGAGCTCTTATCTTATGCAGTAACCTTTTATGACTGCATTATGATTTTCCAAATGCCCTGCTACTTGCTTCCTTAATGAAGGATTCCAGTATTTTCCCAACGACAGATGTTAGGCTAACTGATCTATAATTTCCTGCTTTTTGTCTCCCTCCTTTCTTAAATAGGGGTGTTATATTTGCTGTTTTCTAGTCCGCTGGGACCTCTCCAGAGTCCAGGGAATTTTGGTATATTGCAACCAATGCATCCACTATCTCTGCAGCCACTTCTTTTAAGACCCTGGGATGCAGGCCATCTGGTCCAGGGGACTTGTCGTCTTTTAGTCCCATTATTTTATCAAGTACTTTTTCCTTAGTGATAGTGATTGTCTTTAGTTCCCCCCTCCCTGTGGCCCCTTGATTATACATTATTGGGATGTTGTTAGTGAAGACAGATACAAAATATTTGTTCAGAGTCTCTGCCATTTCCCCATCCCCCATTATTAATTCCCCAGTCTCATCCTCTAAGGGACCAATGTTTACTTTAGCTACTCTCTTCCTTTTTATACACCTGTAGAAGCTCTTACAATCTGTTTTAATATTTCTTGCCAGTTTACGCTCATAATTCATCTTCTCTCTATTATTTTTTTAGTCATCCTTTGCTGGTTTTTAAAAATTTCCCTATTCTCTGGCCTCCCGCCAATCTTGGCAACATTGTATGCCTTTGTTTTCAATTTGATACCATCCTTTACTTTCTTAGTTAGCCACAGATGGTGCTCCCTTCTCTTAAAATCTTTCTTTCTATCTCCTTCTTAAATATATTCAGTGACTTGGCCTCCACAGCCTTCTGTGGTAGAGAATTCCACAGGTTCACCACCCTCTGAGTGAAGAAATTTCTCCTCATCTCAGTCCTCAATGTCCTACCCCATATCCTGAGACTGTGACCCCTTGTTCTAGACCCCCCCCCCAAGCCAGGGGAAACATCCACCCTGCATCCAGTCTGTCTAGCCCTTTCAGAATTTTATACGTTTCAATGAGATCCCCTCTCATTCTTCTAAACTCTAGCGAATACAGGCCTAGTCGACCTAATCTCTCCTCATACAACAGTCCTGTCATCCCAGGAATCAGTCTGGTGAACCTTCGCTGCACTCCCTCTATGGCAAGTATATCCTTTCTTGGGTAAGGAGACCAAAACTGCACACACTACTCCAGGTGTGGTCTCACCAAGGCCCTGTACAACTGTAGTAAGACATCCTTGCTCCTGTACTCAAATCCTCTTGCAATGAAAGCCAACATACCATTTGCCTTCGTCATCCATGAAGAGATATACGAGATGGAAAGGTCTAATCGTGTTTCCATCAGCTTATAAAGGCAGAAGCTTGTCTCGTCTCCATCATAGTTAAAGACTGAAATTAAACTTTGTCTCCCTTTTACAGATGGTTGCAGCTTGGTTTTTGAGATGTGAAAATAGGTTTAGATAGCAGTTTAAGAGATTGCCCAACAGCAGCTTGAATCAGAAGGATAGACTCTGAAGTATCTAGTGCATTTGTTGTGAAAATAAGTAGGGTCAGGAATGGGATGTTGGTTTGAAAACTGAGAGACTTTCAAGTAATTTGAGTCAGTGTGATGTTCTGACCTTAATCTTACAGATTAAAATGTTGTGCTTGTTATTATGTTAATATAGCAGGAGGATCCAGGAGCAACTCCTCCAGAGACAGGAGTGCTGGCGGTGGGACCGTCAGGATCCACAGGGGGGCGAAGACCTCAGCTAACTGGTACGGAACTTCTCGACATGTGTCGGGCCCGAGTGATCACTC
This sequence comes from Somniosus microcephalus, assembly GCF_052327205.1. Taxonomy (NCBI): domain Eukaryota; kingdom Metazoa; phylum Chordata; class Chondrichthyes; order Squaliformes; family Somniosidae; genus Somniosus; species Somniosus microcephalus. The sequence goes on from NC_141003.1 coordinate 58,223,978, forward strand.
GTTAATTCGGTGTCAAAGACCAGCTACTTTCAAGGACCTGCCGAGTCCTCCAACTCCCAAGTTAGTGTGTGTGGGTCGGTGTGATAAACCCCGGATACACTTGCAGTTGGCCGAGATCGCGTCCCTCCCATTTCCACACTCGCGGTGTAGCCGGGCCGCCTCAGGCTTCACATCTCGCTGAGAAAATGATCGAGCTCAGGCACCAGGCGATTATTGAGGGTTGTTCTCGCACTGGCCCTTGTCGGCGGGGCATGAGTGTGTGGTGGTAGTTTGACTTCAAGAAGTGGGTTTGCGAGTCCTCTGCCGGACATTGGAATGGGCGCTGTGGCTGGGGGGAAGTGGCCACTGAGGCTGGCCATGGGGCTGTTGGCGGCAGCAGGCGGACTGTACGCGCTGTATAAACTGGCAGCATTAAACCGGCACCAGGAGGAGGAGCGAGGCGGCGGTGACTGTGAGTCGAAGAAGCAGAACTTACTACACCGAGTGTCCGGCCTGAAGGTAGTGGGTGACAACGAAGGTACTGCGGGCACTCAACAGGGTACATGAGGCAGAATTACATAAAGTATGAAAGGAAAAAAGGGCATTCAGCCTATCAAACTTACTCCTTTCACAGTATAATGGACTATTACCTCATCCCATTAAACCCCCTGAAGGAAAGTGCAACTTCCAAGATCCTCAAATCAGGGGAGAACTGCAGATTGTTCAGTACGATAGCAAAATACTGCGGATGCAGGAAATCCGAAATAATAGAAAATGCTGGAAAAGCTCAGCAGGCTAGGCAACATCCGTGGAGAGAGAAGTGTTCTTTTATCCCCATTTCCCAGCCCCCAAACTGGCCTTTTACTCTTGTTTCATTTCCTGTGTTTTTTCAGTCCTGACGAAGGTTTTTGACCTGAAAAGTTGACTCCATTTCTCTCTCCACGGATGTTGCCTGGCCTGCTGAGTTTTTACAGCATTTTCTGTTGTTATTGCAGATTATTCATCCACACTCACATCTGCATTATTCAATCCTGACCTGTTGCGTTTGACTACAGCATCCCCCATTGTCCTGTAGGGTATTTGAACATCTTACAAGGAAGGAAACAAGCAGAAGAGGAAGCAGCATAAACTTAATTGTTTTTGTACTTAGTTGGAGATGAAGGCAGCATGGTTTTCTGGGTGCCTGCATTAAGGCACTAAACCTGCTTGTATACACTAGCAAGGCATAACTAACTCACATTTGGATAGCATCTTAAATGCAGAAAAAGTCACGTGAGGTGGAAGAAGAAAAAGTAAAAACAGTGGTTGATGAGCCATGGTGCAAAAGTAAGGAAAGGTGACCAAAAGCTTGGTCGAAAAGATGCGTTTTGAGAGGTTTTTTTAAAAAGTGGCAAGAGTATAGAGACGGAGGGATTTAGGCCAGAAGTTCCATTAATGGTGGGCCAACTACAAAGGTCAGCGGGGCGCAGCAGAGATTGAGGGAGAGTGATATAAGGCGGGAAGAGATTGTAGAAATGAGGTGGGGCAAAGCCATGGAGGGATTTTAACATTAATTTGTTGGGGGTAGGCAAATAAAGATCACTGAAGATTGGGGTGATGTTTGGATGAGTGAGTCAGTGCACAGGATATGGGCAGCAGAGTTTTGAACAAATTGGAGTTTATGGAGGATAGGAAGAGATTGAATAAGTTGAGTCCAGAAATGACACAGCCATGGATAGTAGTTTTAGCAGCAGTGAGGTTAGTTGGGGAAGAGGCAGGTGATATGACTGAAGTGGTGTATCGGATGTGAGGTTTGAAGCTCGGCTCCGGGTCAAACAGGATACCATAGATTCATACAATCTGATTCAGCTTGAGTAGGTGGCTGGCGTGAATGGCCAGGACATGGTTTATTGTGGAGGCCTAAAATAATGACTGTGATGATCAGTTGAAGGAAATATTGACTCAACCACAACTTAATGTCAGTCTAACAGCATAGAGGTGGTCTAGAAGTCAAGGGAAGTGATGGAGAGATGGTTATCATCAGCATACATTTTGAAGCTTAGACTGTGCCTGTAGATGGTATCAAGGAGCAGCATGTAGATGAGGAAGGTGGAGGGGATGGAATTCCAGAAGTAAAGTGCAGAGGTGAGAAGAGAAGCCATTGCTGGAGATGTGCTAGCTGCTTTCAGACAGGTAGGAGTAGAACCTCACCTGACCAGTCCAGGTTGGTCAGTGGAGGAGAGGAAAATGGAGGAGAATGCTGTGGTCAGCCACATTGGACACTGCAAAGAGCTTGAGGAGGGAAAGGAGAGATAATGCTCAATGGTCACAGTTACAGAAAGATGTTATACCCTAATGGCTGTGGAAAGTACATGCAGCCTTTGGAGAAGATACAGTGGATTGAAACAAAGTCTTGTGCAGTCTTTTTTCTGCTGTGGAATTTGTTCTGCAGTATATGCTGGTGGTTTTTGCAGCAGCAGTGTGTAACGTCATTTTTTGTTTTCATTACATTTGATTAATACATATATCACCAAATACATAGGCTGTACATTAACATAAATTACAGGTTAAAGTAAAGTTTGTAAATGTGAAATAAAAACAATGCTGGAAATACAAAAGCAAAAAGACATGCCTTGCATGAATTACATCGTTTTAACGCCCGAGAGGCAGACATTGGCATATTTTAGCAATGAAAATTCAATTTTTATTTGTCATATATGTAGCAAACATGTGTACTGCACAATGAAATGTTGATTTTTACGAGTCCTCCCAACATTGGAATAAATATTGCATAGCAATAATAAAAATACTAATAGAAATACAGTAATAATAAATAAAACAACAGTAATAAATAATAAATTATTCGTTCCTGAGTCTTATGGCCTGGGGGTAGAAGCTGTTTCGAAACCTGCTGGTACGAGACCGTATGCTTCGATATCTCTTGCCAGACGGGAGCAGGGCGAAGAGGTTGTGGCTGGGGTGGCTCGCGTCTTTGATGATTCTTAGGGCCTTCCCCCAGCACCTCTCGGGGTAGATATCCTGCACAGCAGGTAGTTTAATTCCTATACTGTAGTATGTTGTGCAGCTTTCACCACCATCTGTAGAGCCTTGCGGTCTATGGCGGTGCAGTTGCCATACCAGGTAGTGATGCAGCCGGACAGGATACTCTCGATGGTGCACCGGTAGAAGTTGGTGAGAATCTGGGGGGCCATTCCAAATTTCCAATGAAGAAGCATCCTGGAAGTTGTAATTCAATCCAGTAGTACGTTGAGAAAATGGTACTGTTCCTGAACATCCGTTTGATTAATATGGGAGCTGAAACTAAATTTAGACGTGGGGCACAAGTCTGTTTTTGCTTTGTAGTTCTAAATCTGAATGAATGTGTAGTGCAGTGGAATTCTTATGCCATTTCTCGTCTCCCATCATGGTCAGCTAACTCTTTGTTGGGATGGAGTGGCTGGTGTCAATTTGTGAAATGACCTCGCCATACACTGCTGCTATGGGGACCAACATAGCTTCATTTTTCTGTGTGGGGAATGGAATTGATTTTTAAATTCAGACTATGAGGGAGGCAGGGGAAGAGGAGAAAATCCACCAAGGTTTCAGCTCTGGACTGCTATCCAGTGACCCCTGCTGGATGTGCATGTATAGATATTGGTGGACTTAGCCGTGTTGCTCCACAAAATTCAGTAGCCTGCTGACCTCGCCATCATCACTGACATAATAATGGCTTTGGCTGTTTGGATGCAGTACAGAAGTGTCCTGTCACTTGTGAAATTGTACCTCAGTAAGGAGTCATCAACAAGTGGAGAAAACTGATGAGGAGAAGAGAACTTAAACTGTATTCATTTTATCCTGTTGATAAGAGGATTAGATACTTTAATTCGATACTTTTACATTTCATAGGTCTGTTCCAAAATAACAGTTTTAAACCCTCCTTCACATGGCTAAAGTTTGCCGTCACTCTTCACTGGTTCTCTCTCTACAGTTCTTGTAAGATACATACATTTGTCCTTAATTAAGTTTAAGATATTGCTACAGTATTCAACATCTGTAAAGCTACAAATCAGATATCAGAAGTCTCTGGTTTCTTCAACATAATGGGCCAAATTTTGCTGTGCAAAAAAAAAAAGGATTGAGAGAGAAAAAAGAGACAGAAAGGAAACGTAAAAAATTAATTTTTTACATTTTTAAAATCTCCAACAACAATTAAACAGCATCTACCGTTAGTTAGACTTGCCCTTGCAAGCTGCTGAAAGTGCGAGTTGATAACAGTGCAGCGAGGGAAATGAGGCGTTTGTGACCTGAGTGAAGAAGCCAAGCAACTTTGTATCTCCTTAACCAATCAGATTGAAGGATTGTGAAATTAACAGTGCGAGGACTGAGAAGGAAGTGTAAATTAGAGTAGGTGAATTCAATGTCAAATCAGGGACAGAAAGAAAGAAAGAGAGGGGAAAAAATCTGGTATTCCAAGAAGAATCACGTAGATGCACTTTTACTATAGCACAAAATTTCAGCAAATTCTGGGCCAATATTACTCTCAGGCTGGCCTTTCAAAAAAAAAAAGCTGCAATGTGGCTGAGCTGACTCTTTGCTGAGCCAGTTCTTTCACGGCCTTTTATCCTGTCTTGCCCCATCCCAGGTGTGTAAATCAGCTTGGAGTTTATCAGCTAAACGCAGTACAGTACAGAGCGTTAACCCTAGGGTCGTTAGGTCAATTCTTTCCTATAATGTCCATTACCATTGTATTTTTCTTTAGCCTTCGGTTTAGGTTGCTTTTTTGACCCATACCAGCTTTTGGCAGAAGCTTTTGTGTTTTTTTTACATACTTGTCCAAGAACTGAGATAACTCTTCTCAGCAGTAAAAGACAATGAGGGACTGATTGGAGTCTTTTTGTTTTAAAAGCATTGATGTGTTGTTTCCTCCTCTCCTCCCAGGGGGTCTGCTTGCAAAATCTCCTGCCGGCCTGGAACAGCAACATTTACAAGTGGTTCTGGGCCTACTTCAGGGGACCTCTGATGCTTCCACTCGAGAACTTGCACTGGTGACTGTAGGTAACAGTGCTGCATTCACTGTTAATCAGGTAAACCCAATTGCATTTGCCATCCATTTAAAAAAAAAGAGTGAAACACATTTTAAGGATCAGTTCTGATATGAAGAGAAAAAAAAGTAGAACAAAGTTGTTACAATCATATAGCTGTACTTAGTGTATATATATTTGTTCTTGGAATACCAGATTTTGGAGAAATTTTCCATCTGCTCAAACAAAATTCACTATTTTTCTGAGCTGATGTGAATTTCAAATGATCTTACATTCTTTACTTGTTTAATAGTATATTAAAACACAAAGGCTACATTGATTTTCCTAAAAATATATTGTAAGTACGAATTCTTAAATTGACTGCTCTCTTTATATTTTCAGGATCTTATTCGCAATCTAGGTGGTCTCAGTGTCATTGTAAATTGCTTGTTTGATGAAGTCACATCAGTCAAAGTTAAGGCAATGAATGTCCTGAATAATCTCTCCATGAACGTTGCTAACCAAGAAGAGCTGAAGGTAATGAGACATTACAGTGTTTGAGCTAGGAAAATCTACTCTCACAATGTGGTAACTCAACAGTAGAACTGCTTCCTCATTTTCTGTATCCCACTGCTCACTGTAATGAATAGAAGAACATGCATTTACGTAGCGCCTTTCACCTCATGACGTCCCAAGATGCTTTACAACCAATGGATTACTTTTGAAGGGCAGTCATTTTTTTATGTAGGCAAATGTGGCAGCCCAATTTGCATACAAGGTCTCACAAACAGCAAATGAATCAGTCATCGCATAATCTGCTTTTGATGATGTTGGTTGTGGGAGGAATGTTGGCCAGGACACTGGAAGAAGCCACTGCTCCTCTTCAAATGGTACCATGAGATCTTTTACATCCATTGGAGCAGGCAGGTGGGGTCGTGGTTTAAAGTGGCATCTGAAAGACAGCTCCTCTAACATCACAGCACTCCCTAGTACTGCACTGAAGTGTCAGCCTAGATTATGTGATCAAGTCATAGTGGGTTTGAACCCATAACATTGTGACTCAGGCAAGAATTCTACTAATGGAGTTAAGCTGACACTAACTCCAAAATATTTAGAAATTGGACAGTGTATAGGCACTCAATGTGTTTTACATCTGTGCTGTTGGCTTGAGAGCCTCTAGATTTAATCCAATTCATGAATGAATTAAATAGAAAAGTTACATAAATAAGTACGTCCCTCTGCATACCTTTTCTAAAGGACAAAAAAGGCATGAAATCTGCTCCGACATCTCTCAATTCTGCTTTTTGGACAACTGCCAGGAAATGCACATAAGCAGCTGTGGGTGACTTATCCTCCAAGTTTCTCTCTATTCCTGTGGAAAGTGTCTGTCCTCTGCTCTACTACTTTCAACTACAATGGATAGATTGATTAGACACTGTGTGGCTGTTTACAGACATGAAACGTCCTACCACCGTGCAGTGGTGTACTGGAGCTCTCCAGGGCACTGTCCACCATAAAGCCGTCATGTCGTATTGTTGATATGCTAAACTGTCATCTGTATGCTGTTCCATCCCGCTTCCGTAGTCAGTGTAGGGGTGGGAAGAGAAGCCATTGCTGGCAATGCTCTGGATATGATTGGATAGGTAAGAATGGAACCAAGCGAGGGCAATCTCCGTGAGCTGGACAACAGAGGAAAGGTGGTTGACTGTGTCAAAGCCGGAACAGAGGACAAGAAGGGATGATGTAGTACAGTCGCAATCATAAAGGATGTCATTTGTGGCTTAGATTAGGCTTGTTTCATTGCTGTTGCAGAGACTGAGACCTCTGGAGAGATTCAAACATGCAGATGGGCATGGATTTGTATAGCAACAACATGTTCAAGGAACATTGGAGAGGAAGAGAAAGTTGGAGATGAAGGTGGTAGTTTGCAAGGACAGAGGGGTCAAGTGTGGGACTTTTCAGGAGGGGGATGATAACGACGATTTTGAAAGTGATAGGTACAGTGCCTGAGGAGAGGGAACCATTTACAATGACTAAGGTCAGGAAAGGAAGTTGAGTGGTCAGCAGTTTAGTGGGAATGGGATCAAGAAAGCAGGAGGTAGATAAGATGAGCTTAGAGAGGGCATGAAGGATGTAGGAGAGAAACTGGACAAAGATACGGGTCCAAGCTTAGAGTAGGGGGCAGTGTGGTGGGAGGTTTGACTTGATGGGCAAGCGGAACAGGAGGAAGTAGCAGAGGCAGCTGAATGGATGGTCTCAAGCTTAAATGATGTCTATGAGCTCCTTGCACATTTTTTGAAGCAAGAGTGGAAGGGGCATGGGAGAGGAGTTTTAAGGAGACTGTTCATAGTGGAGAAAAGAAACTGGGCTTTCTTTGCTCTCCAGGATTTTTTTTTTATTCATTGATGGGATGTGGGCATCGCTGGCTGGCTAGGCCTGCATTTAGTGCCCATCCCTAATTGCCCTTGAGAAGATGGTGGTGAGCCGCCTTCTTGAACCGCTGCAGTCCATATGGTGTAGGTACACCCACAATGCTGTTAGGAAGGGAGTTCCAGGATTTTGGCCCAGCGACAGTGAAGGAACGGCGATACAGGTCCAAGTCAGGATGGTGTGTGGCTTGGAGGGGAACTTGTAGGTGGTGATGTTCCCATGCGTCTGCTGCCCTTGTCCTTCTAAGTGGTAGAGGTCGCGGGTTGGAAGGTGCTGTTGAAGGAGCTTTGGCGAGTTGCTGCAGTGCATCTTGTAGATGGTACACACTGCAGCCACAGTGCGCCGGTGGTGGAGGGAGTGAATGTTGAAGGTGGATGGAGTGCCAATCAAGCGGGCTGCTTTATCCTGAATGGTGTCGAGCTTCTTGAGTGTTGTTGGAGCTGCACTCATCCAGGCAAGTGGAGAGTATTCCATCACACTCCTGACTTGTGGCTTGTAGATGGTGGAAAGGCTTTGGGGAGTCAGGAGGTGAGACACTCGCCGCAGAATTCCCAGCCTCTGGCCTGCTCTTGTAGCCACAGTATTTATATGGCTGGTCCAGTTCAGTTTCTGATCAATGGTAACCCCCAGGATGTTGATAGTGGGGGATTCAGCGATGGTAATGCCATTGAATGTCAAGGGGAGATGGTTAGAGTCTCGCTTGTTGGAGAAGGTCATTGCCTGGCACTTGTGTGGTGCGAATGTTACTTGCCACTTGTCAGCCCAAGTCTGAATGTTGTCCAGGTCTTGCTGCATATGGACACGGACTGCGTCAGTATCTGACGAGTCTCGAATGGTGCTGAACAGTGTGCAATCATCAGCGAACATCCCCACTTCTGACCTTATGATGGAGGGAAGGTCATTGATGAAACAGCTGAAGATGGTTGGGCCTAGGACACTGCCCTGAGGAACTCCTGCAGTGTCATGTGATTGAGATGAATGACCTCCAACAACCACAGCCAACTTCCTTTGTGCTAGGTATGATTCCAACCAATGGAGAGTTTTCCCCATGATTCCCATTGACTTCAGTTTTGCTAGGGCTCCTTGATGCCACACTCGATCAAATGCTGCCTTGATGTCAAGGGCAGTCACTCTCACCTCACCTCTTGAGTTCAGCTCTTTTGTCCCATGTTTGGACCAAGGCTGTAATGAGGTCAGGAGCTGAGTGGCCCTGGCGGAACCCAAACTGGGTGTCAGTTAGCAGGTTATTGCTGAGTAAGTGCCGCTTGATAGCACTGTCGACGACACATTCCATCACTTTGCTGATGATTGAGAGTAGACTGATGGGACGGTAATTGGCCGGGTCGGATTTGTCCTGCTTTTTGTAGACAGGACATACTTGGTCCTGTAGGGGAGAGTGTGGTCCAACAGTGTTTGATGTGATCCAGCCAGATCTGGTGATGGATAGTTAAACCAGTTGTGCATAGTCTGCATTTTTGGACTTGAGGGAGTGAAGATGAGTGCTAAACAAAACAACAACTTGCATTTATATAGAATTTTGAACATAGTAAAACATCCCAAGGTGCTTCACAGCGTTTTCAAACAAAATATGACACTGAACCACATAAGGAGATATTAGGACAGGAAAAGCTTGGTCAAGGAGGTAGGTTTTAAGGAGCATCTTAAAGGAGGAGAGAGGCGGAGAGGTTTAGGGAGGGAATACCAGTGCTTAGGGCCTAGACAACTGAAGGCACAGCCGCCAATGATGGAGCAATGAAAATCGGGCATGCGCAAGAATTGGAAGAGCGCAGAGATCTCGGAGGGTTGTAGTGCTGGAGGAGGTTACAGGAATATGGAGGGGCGAAGCTATAGAGTGATTTGGAAAAAAAGGCTGAGAATTTTAAAATCAAGGCATTGTCGGACCAGGAGCTAATGTCGGTCAGCGAGCACTAGGGTGATGGGTGAACTGGTCTTGGTGCGAGTTAGGATATGGGCAGCAGAGTTTTGGATGAGCTCAAGTTCACAGAAGATCAGGAGGATTGACCTAGCTAGGAGAGTAGAGGTTCTGCTAGGGATAAGGGCAGCAGAGGGGTCGAAGGTGTGGTTAAACATATCGATGGCGGTTGAAGTATCATGGTGAAGGGCCAAAGGATAGTCGGTGTCATATTTTGTTTGAAAACACTCCTGTGAAGCACCTTGGGATGTTTTACTATGTTCAAAATTCTATATAAATGCAAGTTGTTGTTTTGTTTAGCACTCACGCAGACTATGCACAACTGGTTTAGCTATCCATCACCAGATCTGGCTGGATCACATCAAACACTATTGGACCACACTCTTCCCCTACTGCACACTATTCCAGGATCATCCTGGAGAGCAAAGAAAGCCCAGTTCCTTTTCTCCACTATGAACAGCCTCCTTAAATTCCTTTCCCATGCCCCTTCCACTCTTGCTTCAAAAAATGTGCGAGGAGCTCATAGAAATCCATTCAGCTGCCTCTGCTACTTCCTCCTGTTCTGCTTGCCCATCAAGTCAAACCTCCCACCACACTGCCCCCTACTCTAAGCTTGGACCCGTGTCTTTGTCCAGTTTCTCTCCTACATCCTTCATGCCCTCTCTAAGCTCATCTTATCTACCTCCTGCTTTCTTGATCCCATTCTCACTAAACTGCTGACCACTCAACTTCCTTTCCTGACCCTCGTCATTGTAAATGGTTCCCTCTCCTCAGGCACTGTACCTATCACTTTCAAAATCGTCGTTATCATCCCCCTCCTGAAAAATCCCACGCTTGACCCCTCTGTCCTTGCAAACTACCACCTTCATCTCCAACTTTCTCTTCCTCTCCAATGTTCCTTGAACATGTTGTTGCTATACAAATCCATGCCCATCTGCATGTTTGAATCTCTCCAATGAGGTCTCAGTCTCTGCAACAGCAATGAAACAAGCCTAATCTAAGCCACAAATGACATCCTTTATGATTGCGACTGTACTACATCATCCCTTCTTGTCCTCTGTTCCGGCTTTGACACAGTCAACCACCTTTCCTCTGTTGTCCAGCTCACGAAGATTGCCCTCGCTTGGTTCCATCCTTACCTATCCAATCATATCCAGAGCATCGCCAGCAATGGCTTCTCTTCCCACCCCTACACTGACTACGGAAGAGGGATGGAACAGCATACAGATGACGGTTTATCATATCAACAATAAGACACGACGGGCTTTATGGTGGACAGTGCCCTGGAGAGCTCCAGTACACCACTGCACGGTGGTAGGACGTTTCATGTCTGTAAAGAGCCACACAGTGTCTAATCAATCTATCCACTGTAGTTGAAAGTAGTAGAGCAGAGGACAGACACTTTCGACAGGAATAAAGAGAAACTTGGAGGATAAGTCACCCACAGCTGTTTGTGGGAGCTTGCTGTGTGCAAATTGGCTGCCGCGTTTCCTACATTACAACAGTGACTACACTTCAAAGTACTTCATTGACTGTAAAGTGCTTTGGGATGTTCTGAGGTTGTGAAAGGCACTATATAAATGCAAGTATTTTCTTTTTTTTTAAAGTGAGTCTCCCTCTGTGGGTTCAGTGGGTGATAGTACACATCCCTGGTCTAACTGGATTCCATGATGATTTACTGGGTATAGGCACCTTGGTATTTGTTCATTGTTTTTTTTTCTCTCTTACACACACACACACACACACTTTTCCAGCTGTTTCAAAGTTTGGCCGATCAAGATGACTCATTTTATCACAAAGAATCATTATAAGTGCCAATCACCTTAAACAGTCATGTCAAGCACTTCTAATGAGCATATTTTAATTATTCAATGAAAACAAGATTTGTTCGTTAGCTGTTAAATTCTTTTAACTTTGCCTGTTAAACCAGACAGCACCAGATAAAATTGCCTTTCCTTTGGGTTGCTCCCAGGTACTGCTTATCTTAACTAGACAGAACTCCTGCATTATCGCTAGGCGTGTAACCTTGACAACCTAGGATTATCAGCTCCAATCATTAATTGGAACCAGCTGCTAGCTGTGTCTTTTGTTCTATAAGTGCTTGTATGAACTTTACAAAATGCTTAGCATTAACTGTTTTTTTCCCCAGAGCTCATTCATGTGGTTTAAAACACCATTTTAAGGCCATTTCTCCTGCACTATGTTTATTTTCAACAGTGATCAAGGGTCGGAATCAGGAGTGGGAATCTTGGCCATAGTGTAAGGGTGGCCAACTTTTCAATCTCAAGAACAAGAAAAATAAATTGCATCTGACAAAGAGCTACTTACTGCTGAGATTACAGAGGTTGTTGGGTCATTTAAGTTCAGGAGTGCCATTGTCTTTAATGTGAGAACTGTAGGTTTGCAGCCGTTGCCACACTTATCAAGTTAAAAGAATTTCATATGTTCCAGCCTGTATCACAGTTTCCAAGGGCCTCTTGGCTCCAGAGAGATTTTCAGGCTAGTTTTAAGTTTTGCTGCTTACAATTGAACAGCTATCCATAATTCATAATACCAAAGGGAGAGAAATCTTGCTTCAGAATCTCCAAGCTAGCAGAAAAACTCATGTTTTCAAAGAAAAGCTTTTATTTAAACACCTGTGTGTCACTGCCTGGGCTCCCACCTAGAACTCAAACACAAAAATGTTTTTTTTGCTGTTTTCAGTCTTCCTCTTCCATTACCCTTTTGATCTGTTCTCCATTTTAATTACTGTTCAAATTATTGTCCATAATAATGGCCTTTCCCCACACAAGAGAATTGGATAAATACTTGAAGAGAAAAAAATACAGAGCTATGGGGAAAGAGCAGGGGAGTGGAATTAATTGGCTAGCTCTACCAAAGAGCTGGCACAGGTATGAGGGGCAGAATGGCCTCCTTCTGTGCTGTATCATTCTATGATTCTAACACTTATCATGGAATTTTTTTTATGGTCTATGTCTGACCCACTTAGTTCTCCATTGATGGACCACACTCCCCACTGCTCTCGGTTGCACCCCGCTCAGCGCTCCTTACTGGATGGCATCTCCTGTTCCCCACCGTTCCTCTGGCTATGTTGTTGCTTCTAGCTGTTACTCCTCAGTGTTGCATAAACTACTTCTGTGACTTCCCAGCCAGAAGCAGGCCATAATTGCAGTGTTTCAGCTAATCAGAGAGAGTGCACTATTGCCAATTTGAATACAAGACGAATAGAAGACCTCCGTGTGCCTCGCAAGCTACAAGTTGGCCACAGCCGCTGTAATGTGCGTGTGAGCTTTTTAATCCCTAGCCTTGCTGCACTGAAGCCAATTTTGTTATGCCTCATCGCTGCTCTAGTTGAAACTTGTGAACTCAGCACAGAGCAGTATTGAACTAGCGGCCTGCCTGGTTTTTGTGGCTTAGTACCACATCATGGGGTGCATTTACCTATTCAGCAAGGAGCTCCTAGGTTGTGTTATGTTTTATGGTGCTTGAAGCTCACAGATAACACCGAGACTAGAAAATCCCTGCTTAAAATCAGCTCGGCACCACCACTGGGTCAAATCAATCCCCTTTCAGCAGATTTAAGTACTCCAATTTGGGAAGGGTGGGCTGCTCAGAGTCTGGAAGGATGATATTTTTCAAAATATAATACTATGACTGAGTAACAACTCCATTTCAGATGGACCATATTTATGATTTACTATAATAGTACAATTGTAGTGTTTCCATACATTTCTGTGCTGAATTTATAGTTTTTGAGAATACACTGGAAGATATTAAAGGTTCCTTTCTCCGACTACACCAGTATGGACTTATCCATTTCCAAACAAGCTATCCTGTGGTCTCTGTCAGTGAGGCTGCATATTTAATGCTTTAATAAAGGGAGTTTTGAGCTGTATACTTGTGTTATTTTGAGAAATAAGGTATTGAACATTAACTATATGCTGCCTAATGGACTTAATGAGGGTAGGAATTCAGATGCTAGCTCTACCTACATGTATGGATTAGAGAAAGTTGATTATCTCAGGCAGTTGATCTAGTGACTATTGTACAAAGATGTGCATTTTTAATGGTTTCATCTTTTCACTTGTGAATTAAATGTGCAGATAATGGTTTTCTTAATGTATTCTAAAAAACTATATTTGTTATAGATTTGGATCCCTCAAATATTGGAGATCCTAGAGGCCACCACGTTAAACTCGGAGTTGCAAGTAGCTGGTCTTCGAGTGCTGACTAATATCTCTGTTACCAATAATTATCATCACATGATGACCAACTCCATTCCTCACTTTCTTAAGCTCTTGGTAGAAGGAACTGAAAGCGTAAAGGTATGATTTGCTGACTGCAGCAATTTTGGCTTTCATAAAATATGTATGATGCATTCTAAGGAACAGCATTGTTTCATTGATTATAATTTGTACACTTCAAAGTGGTGTAGGAGATTTAACAAGGTGAATGCCAGAATGTAGCATTCTTCCACTTTGGGTACCCAGGAATAACATGGCCAAATGCAGAATAAAGATACTCCTACTGTGCCCGAGTAACATTTCTCAATTCTTATCTTCAGAAGGACACTCCCTAGACATCTACTGCACCTGTTTGAACTTATCCATTTCTACACAAGCCATCCTGTGGCCTCTGTCAGTGAGGCTGCATATTTATAGGGAGTTATGTGCTGTATACTTGCGCCCATTAGAAATTGGGTTATGACTAGCCAAAATTATTTAACAGACTTTTATATCTGGCTGGACATAAGCCTTCTCTTATGGGTTTGCTAAGCCCTATGCCTCAACTGAAAACTGAAAAGATAGTCTTGCAACCTCCAGTACTTAGGTGCCACAATCACTCTGGGAGAAGGACTGCATTGAATAATATTTTCCCTTATGCCCCAATTTACCATCTTCCCAGAAGGTGTTAACTCAAGTTGGGATATAATACTCCATATGCCAGCAGCTATTTGGTATCTTGCCATTTATTATGTGTGAGTCTTGATAGTATTTTCAAGTTCTTGGCCTTAGGCCTGCAGCCATTTCAGCAGTGCATGACAACAATTGTTTGAGACTTGTGCAGTTATGTATTGTTGAATCAGTGTTCCTCTACATTACAATCCATGTGCTGAGTACAAATCAATCTGAATTCCACCTGCCATTAGAGTGATGGACTCAGTAAACTGGAATGTGCTTGGAGGATGTATCCTCCATCATCAGTTAATGATAGTGGCCATAAAGAGATGAGAAGTCCACCAAAGAACAGCTAGACAAAGTCTGTGGACTTGGAATCAGAAACTCAGTGCACAGAGCTGATTAGAATTGACAGCTAAGGCAAACAGGTTGGTGCAGTAAATTGAACAATGACCTTTTCACCTCAGGAACTTGAGTTCAAATTGACCCCCAACTCAGGAACTTGAATTCAAATTGAGCCCAGACTGATGAGATGAAAGTATCCTCTGTCTTATGGCTGTAAGAGTCCTATGTTAAGTGAATTTGGGCAGTTCCAGTCTAGTTCCTAGTGAGCACAAAACTGTCCTATTTTTGGCATCAAGGTCAACATGATGGTTGATGTGGAAAATGGAAAACAAAGTCACTCTGGGGCAGATGGGGTGATTCTTTTCAGGCTGAGGCACATTGTTGGGGCAGAGTGGAGAGGGCTTAATTCTGCATCTGTCTGTCCTAGGCCTGACCTTGGAGTACTTTTATGTTGGTGTTGGATGTCTGAAATAGGAATAATTCTATTCCTCAATACTGACATCCCTTCATCTTGCTGACGACAATAAGTTTCAGTTTAAATTTGAAAAAGAAAAAATCAGTAGCTGGTCTTGTATTTTTGTGAACAAATGTCAACCAGTCAGTGCACCTGTTGATGGAGCTTTTTAAAATTTGTTTATGGGATGTGGGCGTCACTGGCAAGGCCAGCATTTATTGCCCATCCCTAATTGCCCTCGAGAAGGTGGTGGTGAGCCGTCTTCTTGAACTGCTGCAGTCTGTGTGGTGAAGGTACTCCCACAGTGCTGTTAGGTAGGGAGTTCCAGGATTTTGACCCAGCGATGATGAAGGATTGGCGATATGTAGGAGTGCTCCCGATAAACTTCTATACTCCAACTGATTCTACTTCTGTGCTTCCAGATTGCTGTAAAACTTGGCTATTTAACTATAAAAAGCAATATAAAATCAAATTGTATCCAGATTGCTGTAAAATTTGGCTATTTAACTATAAAAAGCAATATAAAATCAAATTATATTAAAATAATACAATGTATAACTTTAAGATGGGTACTGAATTATGTCTGCACACTGTTCTATTAAAGGTTCATGCAACTTAGAAGAAGCAAATGCTTGATGAGCAGTAGCATAATTATGAAAATTTAGATGAACATATTTTGGTTTCATTGTAAGCTGAGCCTCCCCTGATGATCAGTGAGTTATTCGTGAGTTGCTAAGCCATACAGACCAGGAAGGCCTCAGGTTTGGTACCTGGTGTGTGTTGAGTTCACTTATCTCAGCTGGGGCAGTGGTAGGGATGCAAGGATTGGTCATAGCATTCCTGGGTTAGGGAGAGGTAAATTGATCAGGGTCCCAGTTCTGATAGCTTTCCAATTGCCCCTGCTGGAAGTTTGAAGTTGTGTGAGGACACGATTCAGCTTGGTTGTGATGTCCCCTCAATTCAAATAACCTGCTCACTCTTACTGTGAAGACTCACACATGAATAATGGCAAGGTACCAGAGGGTGACTGATGTCTGATGAACTACACCCCATCAGGAGAAATGATGGGCAAGGGATCCAGTGTGGTGAAAGTAAATGGACAGTTAACAAGTTGTGTTTCCATAAACTGCCCTTTTAATGGATTTTTATTTGTTTAAAAAACAGGTTCAGGTATTAAAAGTCCTGGTAAATTTGTCTGCAAACCCAGACTTAACTCATGACCTTCTCTGTGCTCAGGTAAGATCCAAGCTGATGCTATTAATTAGAGCTATTTTGCAGTTGAATGCTTGATTTTAAACTGGACACTTGAATAGAAATCTTTTACTACTTATCTAATAGTCCACATGTACCGTCGGTACTAATGTGACGCTTTGTTCACAATGATCTTCACTTATGTTGTCCAATCACATTGTTTCAGGTTTGGTGGGGTGAAGATCAGCATTTCCAGAGTTCTGCATATATAAAGTTGAGCACATGCCCAGCTGAAGTACATACAGTTTTAGGCAGTCTTGCTACCGGTGTTGATTTTGAGTTTATGCTACAATTCCGATATTGATTTGGCATCCCAAATGATTGATACTAAAGTGTAGTGAAAATGTAGCATGAGAAACTGAAAATTGGGGTGTAGGATTTAGTACCACTGTTTCTTTTTGATTAGTTGCGTGGAAACCCAGTCTTCTGAGAAGGCCACGCAGGTATAGATTCTGTTTACTCAGTAGAGTGCACCTTCACTTCACTTACCTATGTGCAGGGTGCTCAGGTGCAGGTGGGTGAGAACCAAGGTGTAGGGACCTCTAAGTGTGCACAAGTTTACTGATGGATATTAACCAGTTAAAACCAGCCAACTAACAAGCACGTGCCAGTAAACTTCCTGAAGGTTGCATGTAAAATGTGAGTTTGTTGCCACCATCCTCCTCACACAACATATCCTGTCAAATAATTGGAATACAGGACTTTGGGTTGCAGAGAGGTAAGCGGCTGTTGCCAATCATGGTAGGCATTGAAACCTGGATATATGAGTGTTCTCCTACCTGGCCTGCTGATGAGGCCTTCTAGCTGTCAGCACAAGTTTCAGAGTTTGTATATATGATGGACATCTGTCTTCAGCTTGGTGGAAGGACCTTAGCAGAAGAGCTTGTGATGTGCAGGACATCAAATTCCATTTTCACATACCAGCTGCTTAATACAGATGCTCATGTAGGGGTTTTGGCAAAGAGGCATGCCTGCGGTGAGTAGGGTTGCCAACTCTGGTTGGAGGTATTCTTGGAGGTTTGATCATGTAACGTCTGCAAATGTTCTTTCATTTACCTAATAAAGATTGCGTCCCCTGTGGTTGAGTATCTTTGCTTGTGGTTTTGCGCCACCAGCTGTTGTGTAAGAACTGGCAGTTGAAGAAGGGAAACCATTGGCTCCCAGCTCTGCAGGGAATGCCGGGCCCCACTTCTACCTCATTCCCCAGTTCCCCCCTCTCCCTGCCCAAGCCCCAATCCCCCCTGACCCCTAGATCAGTGATGAAGGTATATTTTTTGTGATTTTTGTATGGGTGTGTTTTGTTTTTAATTCCCCGCCCCCCCCCCCCCTCCCCAAACCATAGTTATTGCTGCTCTGAAATTTCTTCTCTTGTTCATTCTAAGCTTCAAATATACTGTCTTTAATTTTTCCTCCTCCCAGCACCTTTGTGTTAAAATCAAAGTAGTATTGATTAAATAGAGAAAGGCAAGAAACATTGCAATGGGAAGAGAGAGCTTGGAGACGAGAAGTGAGTGAAGGATCCACTGTCCGACGCTGGGCTCTTTGTTGTATCCTGTCCAGGAGTTCAAGAGAGATGTTAGAAAATTCTATCTAGGTATGGGAATAATTTGAAGTCTCAGACACACTTGAGCTTTAGAGAGAATTGCAAGATGTTGAGGGGAAATTAAGTGTTTAGTATGAAAGAGAAAGCAAAGGTTCTTGAAGGCAACTTGAAGTGGGAAGAGTTGTGGAAGTTCCTGAAATCTGAGATGAGGCCAAGAATTTCAATTGAACCATCAAAGGTAACAGGTGTACTCATTAGTTACACTTGGGAGATGTGAAAAACCTGTATTTTTGAAGAAATGAAAGAAACAAGATTTTCATTGCCCCATCGAAGGCATGGAGGAGACCACGGTACAGTGATTAAGCCGTTGTACTTAAGAGTGAAGGTAGTGTGCACTGAAAGGGTGAAATCTAAAGGAAGTTGATGTGTATGGACTGAAATCATTACGAGAAGATTGGATAGGGTTGGATGATAAATGGAGCTTCATTAATATGGAGAAGGGACAGAGTAGAAAAGAGATCACAGCTTTGGGGAACCTGTGAGTTGTAAAGATGAACCATCTCAAAATTATCTTGGGTCGACAGACTATTCCAGTTTTGGGCCTGGTAATATTGGCCACACGCACATTGGTGTCTGGCTTCCACTGAATCTCAGAGTAATATATTTTATCCTGAAACTCTGTGTATATGCATGAGGGATGGTTCCTGTCAAAATTTGAGGCATGTTATGAATGTTGGTTCAGGGTGTTAGGACTTACTCAACAAAGTTAATTAAGTATAACTGTGGTTTGGCGTCAGCTACCATAACTAACAAAGACAGCTGGAACCAGAGAGGTCCCAATTTCAGGCATCTTGCAATATATTTGTAATGGGCTTCATCCACAGAATCTTTTCCCATCTTGTTTCCTAATCAAATAGGAATTCAAATGGCATCTTCATTGTTGGGACAACTTCCCAAATTGTTTCTTAAAAGGACAGTTAAAAAAAATTCTGTTTACTTTTGTTCATTATGAGGAATGTATTTGTATCCAAAGTGTATGAAATAGCCCTGGTTGAAATAGGTTAGATGTAGGCTAAAGTTCCCTTTAAACTGATCCAAAAATGAATCCTAATCTCAACCTCCACAACTTACCCTCATGCCACACCTATTGTGGTTGTTCTGAGTGAGATTGCCAGTTATTAGGATATTAAATGCTGGCGCAAGATTCCCTGACCACAAACAGTCTAGAAAAGACTAGCTGCCGAAACGACTTGCATTTGGGACATTTACAGATGTCCAAGAGAGGACATTCCCAATCCAGATCCTAGAGATAAAGGGTTAGTGTTTAAACTTGCTGAACCATCTAAGCCTTCCTATTTGTGAATTTAGGTTCTTAGTTGGCTGTTGTATTTTATTTTTAACCTTTGATAATGGGCACTAATTGCACTGTAAAATGCAAATATTCAAAAACACTTTGCAACTCTGCTTTTATAATATTTGTAGTCATTTTGTACATCTTTTTTGCATTAAATAAACAACCATTTCAATGACTGGTGTCATAAATAAAATTAGTAACAATAAAATAACTTAGCATGTGTGTTTTACCAAGAGGAAATATACACAGAAGTCTATTTTCCAGACCCCTATTTGAAAATGTGATTTGTAAACTATGCAGTGAACTCGTTTACACTTTGTTCCAGGCACCATCGTCGCTCCATTTGTTGTTTGACAGCTGCGTAAACAAAGAAGTTCTTCTACGACTGCTGATATTCGTGGCAAATCTAAAGGAAAATTTGAATCTGTTGCAGGCCTCTGTTCAGTATGAATATGAAGTGGAGTCGCTCCATTCTGTACTACTTGGGAATCCAACACCGTTTTCTCATAAACTTGTAACGCTCATGTTGCACCAAGATAATGAAGTGAAACAGCAAGTTGCTAGAATTATTACCAAACGGTCTTAGATACCTGTTTTCATTAGTTACTAAGAATTCTATGTTTTGATAACTATACAAGCTAAATGTGTCAATTTGACTATAAATACTCAAGTGTTACAGTAATTTAGCAAACCAAGTTATATTCAGTGTGTATATATTGTTTTTGGTAATGCTGAAGGAGACATTTCCAATACTCATGTAAATTGGTCTTGTGCCAACGCTGTTACTATATTATCTGTAGGAGAGGACGAATGGTTTCTTAAATGCAAATAGCCTTTTCCGAGGCATTAGTCCAAAAAAACTAGTGGTGTAGAGAAAGGTTAAAAATCCATTGTGTATATTGGTTGAAAATTATTTCAATATTTTAAAATATGTATAGTGACTGATCAGGATTTCTGAAATATTTTTATGAATCACTGTAAACTGATGTAATATGATTGATTATGCTCTCATTTTTGTCTAATTATTTAAGCTGTAACGCTGCCCTCATTCCCTTTTTGATGTGGGAGGCTAGAGGTGATGATTAATTGTAATAACCTGCAAAGACATGTAAGTGATAAACATTCTCCTGTATAGTTCCCTGAACTGGATAATAAGTTTTAGCCAGCCTGGCCAGGGAATGGGTAGAGGGGGCAAATGGAACTCGTGAACCCATACTTTCTTTGTGACAAACTGAAGATGATGTTTGGATGCTGCATGCCATTGGGTCCCTACAAGAACAGAGAAAAGTTACATACAAATTGAGTTACAGATGTAAATTGAACTGAAGAAAACTTAAAAAAAAAACAGTTCCCATTGTTTAAAAACTCAACTTGCATCTTAAAATGTAAAAAAAAGTACCAAAACCACGCTAACTGAACACACTACCTGCTTGGAGAGGCGCTTAAGTGTATCCAGGCAAGAAAGGGCCCTTGCTGAAGCGGATTTAAAAGCGTTATTTGAATTTCAACGTTAAGGCTGTACTCTTGAATTCTTGCTTTTTTTTTGAATGGTTATGATTGAACAATATATAATAAGCAAGATAAAGATTTTTTTCAGATATGACTGAACTAGCTCTTTTTAGATCTGTAGCAACAATGGAGATGGATTGAAGTTTAATATCTAATCTTTGGACAAGAGAAATCCATCTGCTGATCATTTATGTTCATGAGACATTTGGAAAAGTTTACTTAAATTTGGGAATTAAGAAGATATTATCTGTGTGTGTCTATTTATCCAAACAAAGTTTGTAGCAAAATGTAGTCACTGCTATAGAACTGGTTTCTCTCTGTGGTGTAGCGGGGACTGTTGGTAAACCAGGGCGCATAAGTATATCATTTAACTGTAGTGTAATTGGTGGGATTGATTTGATTTAATTTAATTTGAATTAATTAAAGGGTAAGTCATGGCAGGAGAGCTCGGCCCCGTGGTATGCTCCTCCTGCGCTATGTGGGAACTTGGACACTTCCTGTGTCCCTGACGACCATGTGTGCAGGAAGTGTATCCAGCTGCAGCTACTGGCAGACCACATTGTGGCGCTGGAGCTGAGATTGGATACAGTTTAAGCAGTTGGTCACACCGCAGGTAAAGGTTGCACAGGCAGAAAGGGAATGGGTGACCAACAGGCATAGTAGGTGGCGCAGGCAGGTAGTGCAGGAGTCCACTGTGGACATCCCCCTCTCAAACAGATATACCACTTTGAATACTGTTGAGGGGGATGACTTATCAGGGGAAAGCAGCAGCAGCCAACTTCCTGGCACCAGGGGTGGTTCTGCTGCACAGGACGGGAGGAAAAAGAGGGGTAGAGCTATAGTAATAGGGGATTCTATTGTAAGGAGAATAGATAGGCATTTCTGCGGCCGCAAACGAGACTCCAGGATGGTGTGTTGCCTCCCTGGTGCAAGGGTCAAGGATGTCTCGGAGCGGCTGCAGAACATTTTGGAAGGGGAGGGTGAACAGCCAGTTGTCGTGGTGCATATAGGTACCAACGATATAGGTAAAAAACGGGATGAGGTCTTAAAAGCTGAATATAGGGAGTTAGGAGGTAAATTAAAAAATAGAGGACCTCAAAGGTAGTAATCTCAGGATTGCTACCAGTGCCACGTGCTAGTCAGAGTAGAAATAGAAGGATATTTCAGATGAATACGTGGCTAGAGGGTGCAAATTCCTGGGACATTGGAACCGGTTCTGGGGGAGGTGGGACCAGTACAAACTGGACGGTTTGCACCTGGGCAGGACCGGGACCGATTTCCTAGGGGGAGTGTTTGCTAGTGCTCTGGGGGAGGGTTTAAACTAAAATGGCAGGGGGTTGGGAACCTGAGCAGGGAGACAGAGGAAAGGGCAACAAGGATAAAAGCAAATGATAGGAAGGAGAAAAACAAAAGTGGCAGTCAGAGAAATCAACGGTTTAAATCAAACATGGCCACAGTAAATAATAATTCTGATAGGTCTAAGCGTTAAAAAACAAGCCTGAAGGCTTTGTGTCTTAATGCGAGGAGCATTCGTAATAAGGTGGATGAATTAGCTGCGCAAATAGAGGTAAAAGAATATGATTTGATTGGGATTACGGAAACATGGCTCCAAGGTGGCCAAGGCTGGGAACTCAACATCCAGGGGTATTCAATATTCAGGAAAGATAGGCAAAAAGGAAAGGGAGGAGGGGTAGCCTTGCTGGTTAAAGAGGGGATTAACACAATTGTAAGGAAGGATATTAGCTCTGATGATGTGGAATCAGTATGGGTAGAACTGAGAAATACCAAGGGGCAGAAAACGTTAGTGGGAGTGGTATATAGGCCTCCAGCAGTAATGTGGAGGTTGGGGATGGCATTAAAAGGGAAATTAGAGAAGCGTGCAATAAGGGCACAGCAGTTATCATGGGTGACTTTAATCTACATATAGATTGGGCTAACCAAATTAGTAACAATACTGTGGAGGAGGAATTCCTGGACTGTTTACGGGATGGTTTCCTGGACCAATATGTCGAGGAACCAACAAGAGATCAGGCCATCTTAGACTGGGTATTATGTAATAAGAAAGGATTAATTAGCAATCTTGTTGTACGAGGCCCCTTGGGTCAGAGCAATCATAATATGATCGAATTCTTCATTAAGATGGAGAGTGAAGTAGTTGACTCAGAGACTAGGGTCCTGAATTTAAATAAAGGAAACTACGATGGTATGAGACGTGAGTTGGGTAGGATTGATTGGGGAATGTCACTCAAAGGGTTGACAGTGGATAGGCAATGGCAAACATTTAAAGACCGAATGGATGAGCTACAGAATTTGTTCATCCCAGTTTGGCATAAAAATAAAACAAAAAAGGTGACTTACCTGTAGCTAACAAGGGAAATTAGGGATAGCATAAGATCCAAGGAGAGGACATATAAATTGGCCAGAAAAAGCAGTAAACCTGAGGATTGGGAGCAGTTTAGGATTCAACAAAGGAGGACAAAGGGATTAATTAAGAAGGGGAAAATAGAGTATGAGAGTAAGCTTGCAGGGAACATAAAAACGGACTGTAAAAGCTTTTATAGATATGTGAAGAGAAAAAGATTGGTGAAGTCAAGCGTAGGTCCCTTGCAGTCAGTATCAGGGGAATTTATAATGGGGAACAAAGAAATGGCAGACCAATTAAATACACATTTTAGTTCTGTCTTCACAAAGGGAGGACACAAATAACCTGCCAGAGATGTTGGGGAACATAGGGTCTGATGAAAGGGAGGAACTGAAAGAAATCAGTATTTGTAGGGAAATGGTGTTAGGAAAATTGACGGGATTGAAAGCCGATAAATCCCCAGGGCCTGGTGATCTGCATCCTAGGGTACTTAAGGAAGTGGCCCTAGAAATAGTAGATGCATTGCTAATCATCATCCAACATTTGATGGAATCTGGAACAGTACCCATGGATTGGAAGGTAGCTAATGTTACCCCACTATTCAAAAAAGGTGGTAGAGAGAAAACGGGGAATTACAGACCGGTAAGCCTGACATCGGTAGTGGGGAAAATGCTAGAGTCCATTATAAAAGATGTAATAGCAGAGCACTTGGAAAACAGTGACAGGATCAGACAAAGTCAACATGGATTTACAAAAGGTAAATCGTGCTTGACTAATCTACTGGAATTTTTTGAGGATGTAACTGGTAAAATAGATAAGGGAGAACCAGTGGCTGTGGTGTATTTGGACTTTCAAAAGGCTTTCGATAAGGTCCCGCATAAGAGATTAGTGTGTAAAGTTAAGGCACATGGGATTGGGGGCAAGGTATTGACTTGGATAGAGAACTGGTTGGCAGACAGAAAGCAAAGAGTTGGAATAAACGGGTCTTTTTCCGAGTGGCAGGCAGTGACTAGTGGGGTACCGCAGGGATCGGTCCTTGGACCCCAGCTATTCACAATATATATTAATGATCTAGACGAGGGAACTAGATGTAATATCTCCAAGTTTGCAGACGACACAAAGCTGGGTGGATGTGTGTGCTGTGAGGAGGATGCTGAGAAACTCCAGGATGATTTGGACAGGTTGGGTGATTGGGCAGAAGCATGGCAGATGCAATATAATGTGGATAAATGCGAGGTTATCCACTTTGGTGTCAAAAACAGGAAGGCAGATTATTATCTGAATGGCAATAGATTGGGAGAAGGGGAAGTGCAAAGAGACCTGGGTGTCCTTGTGCACCAGTCGCTGAAGGTAAGCATGCAGGTGCAGCAGGCGGTTAAGAAGGCAAATGGTATGTTGGCCTTCGTAGCGAGAGGGTTTGAGTACAGGAACAAGGATGTCTTGCTGCAGTTGTACAGGGCCTTGGCGAGACCACATCTTGAGTATTGTGTGCAGTTTTGGTCGCCTTATCTGAGAAAGGATGTTCTTGCCATGGAGGGAGTGCAGTTAAGATTCACCAGGCTGATACCTGGGATGGCAGGAATGATGTATGAGGAGAGATTGGGTCAATTATAGAGGCATAGAGTTATACAGCAAGGATAGAGGCCCTTCGGCCCATCGTGTCCGTGCCGGCCATCAAGCCCTGTCTAATCCCATATTCCAGCATTTGGTCCATAGCCTTGTATGTTATGGCATTTCAAGTGCTCATCCAAATGCTTCTTCAATGTTGTGAGGGTTCCTGCCTCCACAACCCTTTCAGGCAGTGAGTTCCAGACTCCAACCACCCTCTGGGTGAAAAAGTTCTTTCTCAAATCCCCTCTAAACCTCCCGCCCTTTACCTTGAATCTATGCCCCCTAGTTATTGACCCTTCTACTAAGGGAAAAAGCTCCTCAGTATCCATCCTATCTATGCCCCTCATAATTTTGTACACCTCAATCATGTCCCCCCTCAGCCTCCTCTGCTCCAAGGAAAACAAACCCAATCTGCCCAGTCTTTCTTCATAGCTGAAGCGCTCCAGCCCTGGTAACATCCTGGTGAATCTCCTCTGCACCCTCTCCAAAGTGATCACATCCTTCCTGTAGTGTGGCGACCAGAACTGCACACAGTATTCCAGCTGTGGCCTAACCAGTGTTTTATACAGCTCCATCATAACCTCCTTGCTCTTATATTCTATGCCTCGGCTAATGAAGGCAAGTATCCCATATGCCTTTTTTACCAGCTTATACTCGCTGGAGTTTAGAAGAATGAGAGGGGATCTCATTGAAACTTATAAAATTCTGACAGGACTGGACAGACTAGATGCAGGAAGGATGTTCCCGATGGTCAGGGTGTCCAGAACCAGGGGTCACAGTCTAAGGATAAGGGGTAAGCCATTTAGGACAGAAATGAGGAGGAATTTCTTCACCCACAGTGGTGAACCTGTGGAATTCTCTACCACAGAAGGCAGTAGAGGCCAATTCATTAAATATATTCAAGAAGGAGTTGGATATATTTCTTAAGGCTAAAGGGATCAAGGGATATGGGGAGAAAGCAGGGACAGGGTACTGAATTTGGATGATCAGCCATGATCTCATTGAATGGCGGAGCAGGCTCGAGGGACCGAATGGCCTACTCCTGCTCCTATCTTCTATATGTTTCTTCCCAGAAAATAATATAAGTGCTGTAACTGAAAAGAACACTGATTCTCAAGTAGAACCACCACATTTTGAAGCTCATAAGTAGGTTCCCAGCAGGAACACGCAGCTGGAATAGAACAAATAGCTTTCAAACATATTGGTATTTGGGGAGGCTATCTGGAGTTTGTACAATAAATTAGCCTATCAGAGATGCAATGTATAACAACACTTTTTTTTTAGTTTCCTTCCTCTAGACCCAAAATACTGCAAACTATTAAGGAACAAGTAATTTTGGTATATGTGAAAATTCAGTTTTCAATAATGGATCAAAGCAGTGTATTGCAGAAACTATTGATACTTCAAAAATATGCTATATTTTAGTAATGGTGTAAGTCTTCTGGTCAAAATATGCTATATACCTAATGTGCTGAGTTTGCATTGATTTGTACAAGTTTTTAAGCTACTATAATCAACATGCAGACTTTGTATAATAATGAACTGTAGATCCTAGAACTCATCCCTGTTGAAACCCACAGTAAGACTGACTGAAGCAGGAGCTCAAAAGCTGCTAAGTGTTGATCATCATATATTGTTTTGTTGAGATATTCTGAGTGGATTTGAAAAGACAAAACCACAGCTAAAAATACTTAATTGTAAATTGTAATGCAGTTATCATGAAGTCCAAATCGTTTAGCGGCTTTTCTCCCATCTACACAATCTTATTTAAAAACATCATAACTTTCAGGCAGGAGAAAACCTTCAGTCCATCTACAGTATCATATTCCCTTTCAGTCTCCTCTTTCCAAGAGAGAAAAGACCGAGTAGTTATTGTTTCCTCATACATCATTTCCTTAAGTTCTGATCAACCAAGTAGCCCTTCTCTGTACCCCCTCCAATAACTATATCCTTTTTTGAAATATTGGAGCCAAAACTGCATGCAGTACTCCAGATGTTATCTTGGAGCTAAATAGTTTTAAAATGATTGTAACTGGATTTATATGTTACAGTATATCCTTTGCTATACATCCCAACATTCTGTTTGGTCCCAGACTGTTAAAAAGCATTGTGCTGATGATTGTAGTGACTTGTCCGCTAAAACCTCAAGATCAATCTCCTACTCCTGATACTGCAAGCAAATAATCCACATCAACCTTCCCTCTGCCAAATCTCATAACCTTACAGTTCCCTGTATTAAATTGCAACTGCCATTTCTCCGCCCACTGATTGAGCTTGTCAAGATCCTTTTGAATTTGTGCACATTGATATTCATCATTTACCACTGCTCCCAATTTGCTGTTGTCCCCTGTATCCTGGCAACTACGGAGAAAATTAGTTCTTCTGAAAATTTAACCTAGCTTCTAGAACTAATCAAGGACAGCAAAAAGGCTACAGTAATACACTTAATTCCACATCCCACTATGTGGAGATAAGCTGTCCCTCACTCTTGCAACTGGTCTAGACGAGGTGTACCTACAACGGGGGTTCTTGTGCTCTCTGTGGTGACAATATTACACACACATTGGATGCCATGCCCAAATCACATTTTATATCTTAAACACTATCATTTGGCATTAGTTTTACTTGCCCAGTGGGATGAGAGAGTGGAACATGTTTAGCATTTACTTCATAAAGTAAATGTAATAATATTTGCAAAGTGTCTTGTGATTGAACATCATGTGATCAGACATCACGTGATGTCATGTGATCAAACCTCCAGGAATATGTCCAAACAGAGTTGGCATCTCTACCTTGGAGGCAACTTTGTTTCTGTTCTCAGCTACTTGAGCCGGCATTAAGCAGCAAGACAGAAGCTTGTTAAACAGATTTTAAGCAATATGACGAGCAATTTCAATAAATGAACTTACTTAAGCTGGCTTCACTTCAGAATTTGCACTGAAAGTCAGTGCTGGGATGTATGCACTAAAGTCATCACACGTTGCAGGCATAAGTCATCATGCAACTATGTGATGACCAATGTTCCCATGAAGCTCCGCAGCCGCACAGTGGCCACTCACCAGCTTTTAAATAGAAAAACTGCATGCGTGTAAATTTGAATGGGCCGCGTATCCAAAAATTATTCGAGGGAACTGTAGTGTATGTACCCGTCTACCTTTAAGAGAACTATTGTATGTAACCGTTCACCTTTAAGAGAACTATTTTAGGTGTGGCACTACTTTGTTTGGCTTCTGTATACTGTAATACCGACGGTGACCACACCAGTATATAAGTGTTGTGTCAGGATTTATTGGGCAGATTCGCCCTGACCTTCAAATAGTAAAGTCCTGTTTTAAGTTACTCTGGTAGTCTGTGTATTAATTAACTAAACAACCCACAGACTTTACAGTGGCGACGAGTCCGATCATACCCTGCGGCAACAATACTTCCGAAGCAGTTAACGAGCGTCGAGAAGAGGCAACCGCCCTCGTCGTTCTGCTGGGAGAAAACTCGAGGCTGCAGAACTAGAAAGGAGGAAGAATTTAGAGACAAAGACTTCCATCAGCAACGGGCACTGACTGTCCCTTCTGCCACGGTGAGGAGTGAGCCGATCAGCACGAGAAGCAAGGCGGCCACGGTGACTGTGAGTAAGGGAAAGTAAAAAGAATAACTGGAGGATAAGGGCGGTGCGCTCGACCACGGTCGAGGGGGAAAGGAGCCGGACAGAGGTCGGGTCCAGAGGCGCTGAGACTGGGGCAGCGTGGAGCAAGGAAGCCGCGGTACAGACAGGCTGGGGGATGCAACGGCGTCGTGAGACAGCTAGACCGCGACCGGCGAAAAAGGCCGGGCAGCGACCGAAGCCACGAAGCGCTGCGACCGGGAACGTAGGCGCGGGAAGAGATAAACTCAGCCGCAGCCGGGGAGGGAAGCACCGGACTGCGAGAGGGCTGGGAGGCGCGATTGAGAGCCAAGCGAGCGGGAGAGAGACAGAGCCCGAGCAAGGGAGACTGAGCGAGAGCCAGTCCAGCGGCTGAAACTGTTCTCTGTCAACGGGGTGTACCCAGCGCCGGTAGAGCCGAGGGAGCGAGACAGAGCCCGAGAAAGGGGAACTGAGCGAGAGCCAGCCCAGCGGCTGAAACTGTTCGCCGTCAACGGGGTGTACCCAGCGCCGGTTGCCCTGCCGAGAAAAGGGAAAGCACTGAAGCCGACGCGCAGGCTGTGAACCTGAAAGCCAGCGGCCGTCGCCCGTGGGGAA
This sequence comes from Somniosus microcephalus, assembly GCF_052327205.1. Classification (NCBI taxonomy): domain Eukaryota; kingdom Metazoa; phylum Chordata; class Chondrichthyes; order Squaliformes; family Somniosidae; genus Somniosus; species Somniosus microcephalus. The sequence goes on from NC_141003.1 coordinate 58,252,881, forward strand.
AGTGTACCCCTCCCGCCAGGGAAGAAACACGGGAAGCCGCCATTAGGCGGGGAAGAAGACAGAAGCGGGAAACTGCCATTGAAGTGGGCGGGGAGAGAAGATAAGCGCGGGAAACCGCCATTTTCGCGGGAACCGCCATCTTGAAAAAAAAAAATTTTTAAAGCAATAATTCGTGGTGTTTATCAGGAAGAGAGGAAGATGCCTAAGCGTGGTAACATCAACGATTTTAATTCCGAGGTAGAAGACTGGGCCACGTACGTGGAACGCATTGAGATCTATTGTGAGGCCAATAAAATAGAAGAGGACAAACCTATAACCTTGCTAAACTCGATGGGCGCGAAGACATACGGGCTCTTGAAGCATCTACTATCACCAGCTAAACCGGCGGATCAGACTTTCGATGATATTGTGGCTGTTCTGAAGGATCACTTGAACCCCACACCGTTGATGTTGGCAGAACGATTCAAATTCTATGCGAGAACGCAACGGAAAGACGAAAGCAACGCAGAATACTTGGTCGAACTGCGTAGACTAGCGAAATACTGCCAGTTTGGAGGGAATCTGAGAGGCATTGCGAGACAAGTTCGTGTGCGGATTGGCAAAGGAAGGAACGCAAAAGCGACTACTCGAAGAGAACGACCTTACACTTGACAGGGCTGTCCTTATTGCAGCATCGCACGAAGCCGCAGCGAAGGGAACTGCGGAAATGCAGCTAAAGACAGCGGCACTCAGTGTGGATCAAATTACCTCGACAACAACAAAATGTTATCGTTGTGGGAAGACAACACACGACCAGAACCAATGCTGGTTTAAGAACCAGGAATGTAGGAAATGTGGCAAACTGGGTCACATAGCTAAGGTATGCCGGTCAGGGAAGAAGACCAACAACCAAAGGAAGCCATCACAGGAAAAGTACAAGGTACACAAGGTGGCTTAGAAGAGTTCAGACGAACAGAATTCGGACTCAGACCCAAACGGCCAGGAGCTGGGTAGTCTGAGAATTCACAATGTGAGTAAGGAAGCTGACCTACAAACTATCTGGGTCATGCTAAAAATAGCTGGAGTCCAAGTGAAAATGGAGTTGGACACTGGATCAGCTCTATCAGTCATAAATCCACAGAAACCCCACAGTGCAGATAGAGGCCATTTCGGCCCATCGAGCCTGCACCGACACATATCCCACCCGATCCCCTACACCAACACATATCCCACCCTATCCCTGTAACCCCACGTATTTAATCCCCCTAACACTAAGGGTCAATTTATCATAGCCAATCAACCTAACCTGCACATCTCGAAGGGATTACCACCAGCTATTCTCACATATACCCTTAAGAGATACCAAGTTCGTATTGCAGACATACACGGGGCATAAAGTATACCCCATGGGAAAGATAAGAGTCAAGGTGAGAGATAGGGGTAAAGAACACCCAAGAATGAACTTATACGTACTACCTGAGGGAGGACCACCACTTCTAGGACGGGAGTGGATCAAGAAAATAGACATGGAATGGCACTATCTAAAAGCCATAACGAGTGAGGACTCGGTGCAGACAATCAGCTCAGATTCTGAATCGGATGACGATAAGACCAACCCAAATGTGAAAGACAAGGCTAAAATGGACTTGCCGACTAAGGTTGGAAAAACGAAGGCATGCAGAAAGGCTTATGCTCCAGAGAAGAACAAAGTTTCAGAACAGATCTCCACCGAACAACGACAACATAGTTTGACAGAGAATTCTGAGTCTGTTCAGTTTAAGGACATATCCATGACGGAAGAACACCGAGCTCGGACTCAGCTTTATTTCAAATTACGACAACAATTAGAACAATTGAGTTACCGTCTCGTACAAGAGATGAAAACAATGAAAAAGTTCTATGACACCGAATGGGAGAATCTGGAAAGACAACAGAAGCAGCTAGCTCAAGCAGAGAGCGACCATAGAGCCATCGTGACCAATCACCGATCACATCTCCCTTATGATGTTCAGGAGTTAGAATATTTGCAGAAAGAAGCAAATGAAGAGGAATCTTCAGGAAGCCAGGATTTTATTCCAGTTCTTCTCTACGACTCCTTACAAGCAGAGTTTGAGAAGTTGAAGGAACAGTATGAACAGGCCCAGGCTACAATCCTGGAGGGGGTTAACTCGGCAACCTCCGAAAAGCTAGTTTCAGTGGAAGCTTATGAGCAACTAAAGGTTGAACATGAGCAAGAAGTCCAAAGGCTGCAGGAAATTCTTGATGAGCTCAAGGCCAAGACAGACTCATCGGTAGAAGTTCCATCCATAGATGAGAAATTAGAGGTGAAAGACATGGCAGAACATGAAAGTCAAGATGTCCAAGAACTCATAAAAATATTGAAGGAAACCCAAGACAAATATGAGGCGGCAATGACCGAGGTTCAACAACTTGAAGAACAGATTCAACTGGGAATTCTTTCAGTGAAAGAAAAGGCAACTGTAAGAAACACAGAGACTGTAAGAATGGCCCCTGAACATGAGCTAGAGAGCATCAAGGCGCAACTTCTCCGAGCGCTTAAAGCCAAAGTACAAGAGGAAAAAAAGGTGAAAGCATTGGAGGAAAAGGTGGATGAAATGGAGAAGACTCTGATCCACAGGGTCCCCGTGGAAGAGTTAACGGTCAGCCAACTCCTTCATATGTTGAGAGACAAGACTCTGCAATGGGAACCATTTGAACACGAGCTTCAATCTTCAAAGGGAAGGGGTTCGGAGCTCTCAAAAGTTTGGGGAATAGTTGAGGTTGCAACACAGATTTTACGGGGCTGCCGAAAGTACGCTGAATCACGTCAATGTGAACTACAGAATGTTGAAACAGCTGCTCCAGTAGAAGGATTGAATAGCCCGATCAATCAATCCCCGATGGAAGGGGAAGTATTGGAATCACAAATGAGGTCATTAGTGAAGGATTGGCAGGAAACCCAGGAAGAGCGGGATGAATATGAACGCATGAAGAAGTCTCTTCAGGAAAGATGTCTAGGGAGGTCATTAGTGAAGGATTGGCAGGAAACCCAGGAAGAGCGGGATGAATATGAACGCATGAAGAAGTCTCTTCAGGAAAGATGTCTAGGGAGGGAACAACAGTCGGCTAACGTCCAGTTGGGTAAGGAAGAAGTAGCAGGCCCTCTCGCTAGACTAGCTCAGGACGACACCGAATATTACCATGACCTGTTGAGTGACACGGAATATTACGATGACTTGGTCTGCCCAGCTTGTGATGAAAACTCCCAAAGTGCAGAAATCAGGATGAAGCACTTAAAGTCTAAGGAACATAGGGAGATGGTGGCGCTACAGCTGGCAGCGGATAAGGGAGCCCCGAGAGTCTCCAAGAAGCAGAAAAGAAAAAGACGAAGCAGAAGACGATAACCATCTAAATCATTATCACTTCTATCAGATCATGCACGTGGGCCCTACGAAGGGGGCCAAATCAGTTGGAAAGTAGAAAAAATTACCAAGGCAGTCCAGCTGTTTGTAAAAGTCAGCACTGCTGGTTCAGCAGGACGGAAGTTCAAGCTGTTAAGCCAAGGGAAAGACTATTGGATGAGTCACGCTAGAAATGTGAACCGGCTACACCACAGAGATGTTGTTCGGACCGAGTCAAGACCAGAGACTGAATCTGTGAACTGTTCCCGCAGAGACTGAATCTGTGAACTGTTTCCCGCAGAGACTATATCTGTGAATTGTTTTACATGAAGTTGATTATATGTTATGTTTAATGGGGAATAAGTATGTTGTAAGCTAAAAAGGGAGGATTGTAGTGTATGTACCCGTCTACCTTTAAGAGAACTATTGTATGTAACCGTTCACCTTTAAGAGAACTATTTTAGGTGTGGCACTACTTTGTTTGGCTTCTGTATACTGTAATACCGACGGTGACCACACCAGTATATAAGTGTTGTGTCAGGATTTATTGGGCAGATTCGCCCTGACCTTCGAATAGTAAAGTCCTGTTTTAAGTTACTCTGGTAGTCTGTGTATTAATTAACTAAACAACCCACAGACTTTACAGGAACATTGGTGATGACATCAGCAGTATGATGCGTGTTCATCTTGGTAGTCAACAGAATATCTTCAGTACAACTTTACAAATAAATTTGGGGTCAAATAAAAAGCAGCAATTAGAGCTGTCATTGTACTTAGGTCACCCCTTCTAATTTCTTCTTCTTTAGCACCTTATCACATTATCTGGACATCCTAAAATGCTTCACGTCCATGCAATTACTTTTGAAGTGCAGTCATTGTTGTTATGTAGGCAAGTGCAGCAGTCATTTTGTGTATAGCAAGCTTCCACAAACAGCTAACAGGATGAATGCCCAGATAATGCACCAGTTATTTGGTGGTGTGGACTTTTGTTACGGTGGATGAGCGGGAGAACCCCCACGGAAATCTACTCCCTTTGTATTTATGTAAAGAAATAAATCTTAATCTCTTAAAGAATCAGAATGGGAGACAAGCAAAGACACAGTAACAGGAAAATAGAGACTTTTTAATTTTTGTCTGTGAGCAATGTCATTGGGAGACCAACTAGAGTTTTTTCAATTTTTACATCACATTTTTACATAAATTAAAAAGATTTCGCCTCAATTTAATATTTGTAAAGACAAAGTGGCTACTCAGTTCTAATGGTGCGTATACTTGCACCCGCACAATCCTCAAGTGTTAATCAACTGGAAAGTAGTATTACAATAGCTACTAAATATGTAACTATTTGCCATTCAAACTTCTGTTAATATATATTTTTTAAATGGGAAAATAGCACCCCCCCACCCCGAGAAAATTGATTAAAATCATTTAAAATATCTCCTGCCCGAGAGGAGACACAAGGTATTTATAAAACAGCCAAGAATACAAATGTAAGGGTTAATTAGCATAGCAGACAGAGCCAGGGTTACAGCAAAGCACCTTTGAATTAACTGGGTAAGAAAAAAACCCACCTCGGTAACACTACTCTTACCCCTCCCTCCAGTCCTGGATCTTCCCCTGACTCGTAGCATACTCTTATTTTCACAATGATTACCAATCATATGACTTAGGCCCACAAGATCGTTCGTTTAGAAAACACACTGATAATCTGCCTGACCACCAATGCATCCATCATAGTGTCAGTACAATTCCTGCTTATTAAAAAGGCACTTGGCTTAAGGCCAACGTTCCATTTCAAATTCAAGGTCATAACTCAAGCTGCACTGAAATAGCTGCTTATATATATTGTATTTAGTTACAGTAATGTTTTATGCATTTCACATGCTCAAAATATCCATTTATTTAAAAGTGTGCAATCGTAAAAGTTTTTTGGCAAACGTGCAGGTGGCAGGTTGAGTGCATCTACAATGGAAGACAATCACGGATTCACTTTAGGCAGCTGACACACTGCAAAAACCCACATTTATCTAAAGCATTCAGCAACCAAATGGCATGTTTTGGTAGTTTGATAAAAACAAACACTATCTGGAGTTTGATTAATAAACACAAAACCAAAAACATTATGTACAACAGTTTTAATTATGCAAGCCAAACCCAGTATATGCTTACTTTGTGAAGTAAAGAGTTTTCTGATATACCCAAAGCTTCAACCATAAGTTTTGGGTGGAAAGAGAAATTTACTTTGTAAAGCAAGCATACGTGATGCTTGTTTTTAGAACGTGTGCAGTAGGATTAAAGAACTGTGACAATTCATAAACTAATGGCACTTCAATGAAAGCTCAGCCCAAAATTAAAAACAATGATTGACAGAAAGGCGAGCCAAGTTCTACTTGCTCTGTGTGAGATAGCCACACTTCGTTTATAATCAGTTTGCATTTTCATTGAAAACCTTCGTTCTCACTCAAATTCTTTGATTCTCCGTGCTTCAAAACAAAGAAATCCTCCGGTTTCAAGCCGTATCTTTCTCGAGCTTCCTCAAGTTTTCTTCGAGGTTCCAAGTAGTACTGAAATTGAAACAATTCCTTAATGATTCGTATTATAGCTTTAAAGTCATGTCAAGAATGGAGACATACAATTAAACAAAGGAAATTAATGCCAATAAATATTTTATCATTTCAGTATGAGCAATAGACTGCCACCTTTTAAAAGATACACACTTCATTTTTTACAATTTTATTTTCTCTCTGGCCTTTCAGGTTTAAGATCCACTCTACTCCCCACTTGAGAGGTCAAGAAGCCATTTCCCAATAGTATTATTAAGACAAATGACAGGAGGTACAAAGAACAACCTGGAGTCACTGACTTGCTGATTTTTCCCTCCAAGGGGGAAATAACCAGCTTTCACACTTTACCTACCTTGATGCCGATATTGGCAATTGGCCATATGGGATATTATTGGGGCCAACTCTGTCCTACCACTTCGTGGCACAATGCGTTGGAACACCAATCTGGTGCACCACCATTTGGTCCAACAATGCACTTCAGAACTGAATTATTTCAATTGTTTATGAAACCATAAAATTATATATTACATTTTACAAGAATTTTCTGGAGATATTAATTCTAACTCCCAGACTGTAATCCCCAACACTGCAACACAAACATTCCACCAAAACCAAATACTCCTGTTTTCACAATATAAAGTGCGTCACAACTTTAACAATAAATACATTTGCTGCTCTGACAAACTTCCAGCAGTCTAGAGATCAGGAATTTGAAAAGTTGCTCTCAAAATTTGTTAACCCTTTAAGTTATTCTTTGTAGATTACAAATTAAAAATCTAGGAAAAAAATGTATAAATTATCTCCATGTATTACAAAGAAAAATTTTAAAATATGGCATTGGGCACAGAACAGCTCTGGCACAGCCCTCCTCTTCAAAAAAAAATCATACATTGGAAGGTTCCCTTTGGAAATCCCGTTGGTGGCACTAATGAAGCTATTTGGGGAGGGGGGGGGTGTGGGGAGGAAGTAGAACAATTGCCAAAGAGGCTCATGAAAACCTTAGTAGTAACAAAAGCGGGAAAATGGCACAGAAATGACCATAGAACTTTCCACTGAATCTTCTTACAATGCCCTTAAAATTAACTTCCATATTCAGCTGACCTCCTAGCAACCCTGGATATTCACTATATAAAAAGGGGTGAATTACATTGAGCGTCCTGCAGGCATGAACATTGTAGAATAGCATGAAGGAAAAAATTACATCCTTCCCTCCTAGTTTCTCCCCATCTCTTCGGCAAGTGGAAATATGTGGAATGCAGACAGTAGGCAGAGATCTGGCATTATGGATCTCTACCTGAGTATGTCACTTTATAGGGCATAATGAAACAAAACGTGACACCAGTAACTGAAGACAGAAACTGTACAAATAGCTCTTAATTTCTTTTAGGGCACGTTAATCTACAGTGAAGACATGAGCCTTCTTTATGTCCCCCTGCCCATACCCCAAGTTTTTTTCCCCCTCGCTGGCCCCTCTGAGTCACACACCTCCTGGATCTTAGACGTCTGGGTGGGCAGCCTCGTTCCAGGACACCGTCAATACAAATATTAATCAGTACCCAGGACATAGGTGACTGGTTTCATGGAGATGTCCCTCCAATTTTTACTCACCCTTACTGGGAGATCCTTAGTCTTCGCTCAGTGTCTTCCAGCAGCAACGCAATTGAGATTTTTTTTAAATGGAGAAAATCAATCTCTGTCTCTTAGCCTACATGTAGGTGCTCCAAGATACTCTGCCACCACTCCGTTTGTGGATTATGAAATAATTCAGTAGAATTTATTTTCTCTCAAACGCTAAAAGTCTCTGTTCCAACTGAAATCTAATGGCAATAATCAGTTCCAGTTCTAGGGTGTTGACAGCACTGTTGATCATTCTTTGCTTCAAGCCAAAATAATCACCTGGATGTATGCACATCTAATTAATTATTGTCTAATTACAACATACTCAGTATGAAGGAAAATATAGCTCTCCACAAGACTATTCTAAGGTATGAACCAGAGATTTCTTGAAATTGCTATTTATGAAGTGGTAATAACCATAAATTAGGTCATGGGCCAAACTGCATAACATACACACACGCGATATTTTTAAAAGTGCATAGTTTGCCTGTGTGCTCATTTACTGCAATACAACTTCCTTATGGAGCTATATTAAAAATGTATTATAGCACATAGTGTGTTATGGAGCTGTAGAATTCTTGCAGTTCTCAAAGTTTATACACAAGCCCTCTTCCCTCCTCCAGCACACTATTGCACTCAGATATACCAGAATAGCCCAGATTTTGCTGGGGCAGGGCATCTCGTGGCGTGCCCAGTTAGTTAGATTCGTTCCCTCACCCTTTAGCCCTGTAAGTTGCTGTAAGTGTGAGCAGATAACGGCGCGGCGAGGCCAGCGGAGAATCTGGGACCTTAATGAATGACGGGACCAACAGTCTATCTCCTTAACTAATTTAAGGATTGAGAAAAAAAAATAATGGAGGAGGAAATAGTGAATTAGAGTAAAATCAGGTACAGAAAGAGAAATAAAGATTGGATTGAGAGAAAAATGAGACCAAGGAAAAATATGATTTTTCTTTTAAAAACCTCTAACAACTATTTTTACTACCTGTAGGAATGCGACTCCACAGTTTAAATTGTTCCCTTTCTGGGCCGGAGAGGTTGAGCGGCATTATAGGAACATAAATCTCATTAAAAAAAAGGTACTTACGCTGTTAAGTAGCAGCCCTAACTTTCTACAGCGAGTTTAATTGGCAATTAATGTGCAAATACAGAAACTTCATGAAACTCACGGTGAGGGTGAGCTGCCGTTTTCATGAGGCTAACGGTGGAGCGGCGCAGATCGTCCAGCAACTTATGGCGATTCGCAATTCACGAATTAGCTCTTCCTCGCCACAAGTTGCTGGATGATTTACACATTAGTAGCGGCATGCGCATTAAACTCGCCATTATTTTGGCAGCAAATTCTGGCCCAATATCTCACTCAGCCTGTACTGCTTAACATTAAACCTTGGCCTAGCAACCATCTAGTATAACAATACTTTTCCAATATTATTCCAAGGAGGGATTACAAGATACATAGTTGAGAACCCTTCTTTTGGATATCACAAAACAAAAAATACCTGTGGTTTATTCACAAAAATAAAGTACTCTCATTGGGTGATTGCCCTGATTTTTCCAAATCAGATACAAATTGGGATATCACTCAGGCGGTCAGCAAATTTATATTACGACAGTGCAGGCACACAATCAACCTCGCACTCTACTGTTTATCATTTAACATTTGCATTCAGATTGTAAGAGCTGGGTACTTACGTTCTGATCAAAATACAATGTGGGAAAGAAACACGTAACCATTTTGTTACATACAGGAAACTTTCGTTTAAACGGAGGTTAAATCTCCGGAATGCTCTATCCACCGGCAAAATTCAGGAGTCGGTTCAGATAACTTTTTTTAACTTTTCGTTGCTTTTTTTCTCCATTCCTGGCTCTGCAAGCGTCTAGCTGAAGCTGTTGCTTAGCTAGAGACGCTTGCAAGCTGCGCCGACTGTTTTGAAGCTGTTTAAGCAACAGGGTTTGTTGCTAGATACGGAGCTCAGAAGCTCCGTATGTTTTAACATTAGCGCTGGTTTCTCCGGCAGTGTTGATCGACCGGCACCAGCTCGGTCCCGTCAGTGCCGGATACCAGAAAGTTTCCTGTAGAACCATTTTGTTACTTATTTTTGGCTAAATTTTATTGGCCTGTAATTTGCGGTCAGCAGCGACGCGATGGCGATCGGCGCTGACTTCAAAGGAAGCGGCCCACAGAGATCTCGCAGTCTCTGTGGCGAAAACTTTTAGGTTTCTCAACGTGTAATTGATTGTAGCGCTGTCAATAGGGGATTCCTAGCGCAATGCAGTAGTGACATCATCAAGCTGTCTAAGCAGCCAATCACATTGAAGAATTCACACAGGCAGCAAACCAGGAAATGAAAAGCACTGATTATCTGCACTTTAAAAAAAAATGTTACAGAGTAATAAAGATTGGGACATACACATGGGGTTAAAGTAGAATTTCAAATATTGTGAACAAACTTTTTAAAAAAAAGTTTTTTTTAATTGTAATTTTTATCATAATGGAGAAATTTAGCATTCCACAAATACAAAAAAAAGTTTTTCAGGGCCATAATGTTTGTTTAGCAGTCAATACGCTGTTAAAACCCCAGTTACACCTATTCCAACAAGGCTTAACATTTAATGGGGTGTTTAACAGTGATATATTAGCGTGGAAAAGCTCAAGTTTCCGTCGGTTCCATTGATTGCCGGCTTTGGGGGGGGGGGGGGGGCGGGGGGCGCGGGTCCATAGCGCAGCCAGTGTTAGAGCAGTGAATGACTGACCGCAACTTCAGGATTTCCACGTCTAGATGTGCATGCACTAAATCCTGAAGTTGCGGTCAGTTTCAGAGGGGCAATGATGGCGATCGCTGACATCACTGCGAAACCTGGGCCATTATGTTTAGAAATGCCTCAAATCTTATGTTCTAACAATTTTCTCTGCCAGGTTTCTCCATTCCTCTCCTGATGGCACAACTGCTTGGTTCATGTTTCCATCAGCACTGGTTCCCTTCCCGCACCTCCCCTAAATCACTAGTACTCACATCGACGTGGGAGGCACCACAGCCAAGTCTGATCCTGTCTTGACATTCACACACACTTCCACCAAGAGTCACTGAAGAGTGATCAGGAACAAGATCCTGGCTGACTTTCCCTTTCCACTGAGGCCAACTGTTGCACCCCTAGGTCTGTATGGCTCATCTGATCACAGAGCCAGAATCACTTGCTATAAGCTTCTCATATTAAAAAAAAAATCACCAGCATTGGGATATCAGTGAGGGGAGCTCTGGGTTTACAGTTAATTTCTGCTTTCCCTTGGTGGAGAGTGCTGTGCGTGTGTGTGGGGGGTGGGAGTAAAATTTGATGCTGACTGTAGGAACTGCTCTCAAAGCAGGTACCAGTGTTAAAGCCGGTACAGATAACCACAGCATAAGAACACTAAAGCATTTTCAGCAACAAAATTAATTTGATCAAGTTTTGCTTATTCAAATAGAGTTACTACACTGCACTTTCACCTTCAGAACCTGGGTGTAAATCCAGTCCACATCGATGGGCTGAAAAACTCCCTCTCAGCTGGCTGTAAAAGGCCCATTTGAACTGAGCTTCACACAATCAGCGTGGGTCCACAGCATAAAGTTGCCTACATTTCAGCACAAATTGACAATGTGATTCAGAAAAGGCTGTAAGGATGATTAATGTGGAAATAAAAAAAAACTGTCCAATCTGTTCTACTCTCTAGGGATTTATGAAGAATGGGTTTATTATTTTGTTACACAATATACACAGGGGAAATGTTCCCTTATTGTTGGGGCAGAGTAACAGCAGTTTTATTCTTACATCCAGCTGTGCTCCGAGGCTGACATAACTGACATCTTCACTCACCCCAAGGAGCGTAAAAATCCCCGTTTTAGTATTCTGTTGCATACTGGAAATTGTTAGGAAATCCAATTGAACAAAATTGCACAAAGAAGTCACCCCTTACGAGGTTAGTCAGGTTTCAACATGTTGGCTATACCGGTTTTATTATTTTTTCTTCACACATTCAAGTACAATTTTGTTTAGGTTGTAATTATCACCCATACTACAGAAATCTGTTTCCTCAACCAGGCACTGGTTATTATAACCCGCTTGGTACGAGCTCATACTGTAGCTGATATTCTAATTTGCTGTTTTAATACACAAACTCAAACATTATTGGCCAATTGAAGTCCTTCCTGATGTTGAAATATGATGAAATCTCAATATAATAAGAACCTCTTCACTCCATGGTGCAGTGTGCAGGTGTTCTAGCATGGGGTATAATAGCACGGTGAGCCACAAAATTACTGTTTTTAAGCCAGTTATTCAGCTGTATGTGAATTTCTATTTCATTCAGTCACTAGAAGTCAGAAATCAGTTGTCGAAGTCAGAAAATAGGCCAGAACACACTCAAAAGTTAGCTAGTAGCCTGCAAGGACAAACCGGCAACTAAATTGTATGTAGTGGATGAGCCTTTTAAATAGTGCTGCTGAAGGGTCCTTGCTGTCTGTTAGCGCCATGGATTGCTGAGTGAGTTTATCATGTGGCGAGGCAGGTGCTGGGGCAAACCAATTTCACAAAAGGGTCCTACAAGTGTAGGATCTTTATTTAAATATATTAACAGGCGCTTTAAATACTGCCGGCACGCACCCTGGACCCCTACAGAGGAGGTCGATCCAACATGGCGGGCACCACACATCTGGCACGGAATGAGTGCGCGCCGCCCGCGATGTTGGACGCTTAGGCGCCCGTTTTATACCTGCGAGGCGCCAACAAATTTATAAGCCAGTCCAGACAATGTAGGGAGCGGTTTATTTCTGGGGCTGCGAGTGTATGGTGCTGTAGAACAAAACATGCAACTCTGAAACTAACTGTTTCGTCAAGGAAAAGGTTCAATTGTGAATTAATAAACAGGAAAATGAATAAGAATCAGAAGAAATGAGGGAATCTATAATAGATACATTAACAAATAAAAATCATATTTTACTGTACATGCTTGCATTGTATGCAACATACAATTACAGTGAAATGATTTTACAACAGCAATTGCTTAATAACAGTGCAGAAATTATATTTCTCTGGATTATATTATTAAATTCTGGAGCAGATAAGGAAATAGTAATTTTAATAATTATTATGTAGGTACAGTGTACTTTTTTAAACAGTCCACAGCTCAATTTGTTAAACAGTCTTAATTTTATGGTAATTAAGGCACATCATGCTATGCAGTGCAATAAAACATGACTCACTAAAACTGTATATTACTACAATTCCTGCCCCACCTTCAGGAACAATGACTGGTTTGTTAAGAAGCTTAAAGGCTTGTGCTCTTTGTGAACAATGCAATTTCACTTATTTTGTTCCCAGATTTAGACTTTAGGATTGTTCCTGAAGAATAGTAGGCTCCTTTATTGACCAATAATGTGCAGCTAATTCTTTGTTGCCCTTAAATTGAATAAATGGTTCCTGATGCGAGGGTCTAATTCCAGCGTCTCTGTATCAAACAGCAGTTGCCCGATCCAGGAATCAATGAATTAAAACTACAAAAACGTGTCTATAGCCAGACTTTACGGCAAATTTGGCTCACAGACAACAGTGGCTCTTGCCCGTGTACAAGGCTAGAGCTCAGGCAGTTTAGCACATGCTTTGAAACAATCACATTCCATGCACAGAAATTCCACTGAGAGGAACTCTTTTATTGCTTTCGCTAATGATCAGTTTGCAGGATTAGATAAAATCCCCACCCCCATTTACAATTAAAAAAAATATTCAATATACCGTCTATTACAATTTCCACTGGCAAGTCATTTTTGCTGTATTCAGTTTGTTTTTTCAAGGTAATTCTCCCAATTCCTGTTTTTGCTGCCATAAGAAGGATTCCTACTAACTTGATTCCTGACCTCTTTACCAATGCCCTCCTTTGACCACTGTTTGGAAGGGTGCATTAAAAGACATCCCAGATCACCTTGAGCATTGTGCGTGTTGGTGGTGACGGGAGTGTAGAATCCACATTCTCTCACTCTTTGGCACTAAGCACCAGTGTTCCAACACTCAGCACTGTCTAAAAATCAGTAACCATTGTAACTATTATTTCCTACATTACAACAGTGACTACACTTCAAAAGTACTTCATTGGTTGTAACGCTTTGAGACGCCCATGGTCGTGGAAGGTTCTATATATATATATATATATATATATGGAAGTCTTCTTTATTTATTGAAAAATATTTGATTTGAGCAGTAAAATAGGTTTGGAAAAAAAAAGCTTTTTTTTGGCACAACGTCGCTGAACAAATTTCTATGAAGAAAATAGAGGGGAGGAAGGGAAAGATGATCTTTGGCTCAGAATCTCCCTTTGCATTACACATTTTTACACCAACTGCTGCCTCAACCCTTTGTTCGAGCTGTGCATCTAGCTTTATACAGCAACTCTAATAGTATCAATACAACATGAGTGGCCAAGAGCAGCAATACATACATACTTGTTATCGCACAAATGTCAAATGCAGTATTTAGTCTATTTACCCAACCAGAACCAGCTTCTTGCAAGCCACTGACAATATTTTAAAATTGTGGCACATAAGCTGCTAAATATTCACTCTCCCCATCAGGAATTCTAGCTGGAGCCACAGCAACCTCCTCGCTATGATTGCCTCCAAGCATTCTGGACAGTACAAGAAAACTCGCTCACCTGTGCCGCACGGCTCACCCACAAATTACATTATATAGCTCACAGCAGATGTGCACGGACATCACTTAAACAAACCTCCCAGAAAGGTCAGTACAGGCAGATACACCCCATTACTTAATCTACTTTCTACAACATATTCCCCTAATGGGTTATCAGATGAACACACCATATGTTAATGAGCCATAGAGAGCAGGAAGATCCCCGGTTCAATCCCCTAGTTAGCTGATCTCGGTGAAGGCAGCAATAGGGCTGCTACAATTAGTCCTTGCACCCCTGGGCTACGAAGGGGAAAATCATTCACAATTTCCACTCCTAACAGCCATCCAATGACCCCTGCAGGAAAGTGCATGTGGCAAACAAACCTTGAACATCCTCTCAAACACAAAAAAACAGAGAGCTGACTAAGTTCAGAACACGATATTTCATATCACAAAGTGGTTTTGATGTGCACACATATTTACAATGGATAATTCTTATTCTCACTGTGCCTACCCTTGGTGCCTCTCTGTGCTGTTTTTAAACGTATCCTGGAGATGCACCGAGGTGATAACAGAGGGCAAGGAGCGCCAGTGCTGCTTGGCTGTGCTATGGTATCATGATCCTGTTGGAACTTAGGTGGCTTCTGAGTCCCAGGAAAACTCTTCAGCAGGCTATGTAACCATTGCAGGTGTGACAGCAGCCTGGTCCTGTATCCTGGCTCTCTGCATCAGAGGGGTTGGCTAGAAAGGTCACATGAGCTGTCATCCTAAACCTCTTGGAAGCCACTTTTCATTGTTTTTTTTTCCCCCAAATGGCCCCCAAAAGGTCTAAAGGCAGTGGACAAAACATCATTTTTGGATGAGTTTATGAAGAAATAATGGCCCGGATTTTCCGTGGCCTATGACCGTGTACGCAGCCATAAGTGTCTTACAAGTTCTGGGTTTACGCACGAGCTGTGCATGCACAAAAATCCTTAACTTGCGATCCGTCTTGTCCAACTACTGCCCAGCAAATGGCCATGAAACTATTACGCCTGGTAAAAGCAGGTGTAGGGCCTTCTTTTACCAGCGTAAGCATGAATATATTAAAATAAAAATGTTTAAATCATTTTAACATTCAAAAACCTGTAAAGTAAGTTTGTGTTATTTTTGGGCCCTTAAAAAATTTTATTTTTCAAAAAATTAAATTTTTGTTTTAAATGTTTAATGAAATTGTATTTTAATTAATCTTAAACATGTAATGATTTTTTTTATTTCAGTGATGTGTACATGTATTTTTTGGGTGATTCCTATTAAGCTTATGGGGATTCTGTACGTAAATGGAATCCCCATAAGCATAATGAGAATCCCCCTTCTGATTGGTTGGGCCGGCCCACGTGATCCCAGGGACACTTGCAAACCACAAGCACCCCTGGGATACCTGGGCCTTTCTGCAGGTGTATGCCTGCAGTCCCAGGAGCACGAGTCGCCGTGGATCCAGGATCATCAGGTAGGTTCGTAGATTTTTTGCCGTTCAGAGGCCTCCTACCGGAAATTCAGGCCCAATTTGTTTTGGGCTGGCTTCCAGGGTAAAAGGCTGAAAAATGAATCTGTAATTTTGATGTCGGGGGGATGGGATGCAGGGTCAAACTCAGCTCTGTCATCAGAGGGAGGCATGGAACAAATGCCAGGCTCCTCTCTACAGGACCGGGGGGGGGGGGGGTCATTCTCAAAGTCACACTCTACTGCAGTTCTCAGCGGCTGCGCAAAGTGACACCGGCAGAATACTTGGACTGGTTACATAGCTCAGGAACAGCTTAGGGAAGACTAACGGCAAGGAAAGGGGAACAGAAAATAAAATAAAAAAATTTAAAAACCATCTCAGTGCCAGTGAGATGAAAGGATAGAGATTCTATTAAAATAGTTGAGGAGTATCCAAGTGACAGTGTGTGGGTAGTGTCGTCAGTGGTTTTTACTCATTGCAGAAGAACCTTTGTAGTCTGTAACTGATAGCAAGGCAAAACCATAGAAAATGGTTAAGGAAATAAAGTGGGTTGACAAGAGACTGGGAGATTGAGAGCAGGGGTTTACAAAACAGCACATTGTCTGTATTAGGTGAAACCGACAAGTTACCCAACAAAGAAAGCAGACTGGAGTGGCATTTTGATGTGTGGTCAGAGGAGGGTCAAAAGATTAACTACAATTGTGGATTCAGGAATTTACAACTAGTCGAAAGAAGAATATTCAAACCACAGAGGTTTGTGGAGCCACTGGATCCTCCTGCAGAAAATGATCAACAGGGGTCATAAGCCAGCCTGAAATATTAGGAAACTTTCCCCTTTGCAATTTTTAAATTAAAATTAAAACATTTATTTGAAGGATAGGCTTAGATTAAAGCAGTAATAAATCAGTTATGATGCGCAGTAGATGAATTCATTGAAACTCAGCAATCAGTTTCAAAAAACAAACTGACTGTGGGACTACTGAAGCCTCGGCCATATATTGCAGCATACATTCACTCAGTCTTCCTGCAAAAACAGTCATTTCAGTGCCACTCCACAGCAAATCAAATCGCCCAAAATATTTGACCTTGCAAACTGTAATAAAGTTGAACTTTAGGAAGGCTCAATTTAGTTAAATTATTTTAAAAATACATACACAATTCCCTGCAGCTTTTTAATGCTAGGGGAGTGATCTATAAGTATAGATAGATGTCTCATGGCCAATTTTTGACTCCTCTGGGTGGGGTCGAGTCAAAATCCATCAGGCTACCTGCTAATTAAAATAATTACATTACTCCAGTTACCCAGGCCCAAAAGCAGCTTCAGTTGAGGCTGAAAATGATTTTAAATCCACAGGCTTAAACAGAAAGCGAAGTGATTGCAAACAGGCAATTTTGCAAAAGCTTTAATTACTGTTTTGGAGAGTCATAAACTCATTTAAAGTAAGCAGGGTACTGGGTAAGAATATCCCATGAATAAATATGGCAACTATTCTCTTATTACACACACACTGGCCAGATTGCAATTAAAACTACAGCCTAGAACAAGAGTGGTGTAAAGTGAGTCTCCACACTGCCCCAACCACCAGCGTGATCAGTGAAGGGTGCAATTATACCGTAGCTGTAGCATTGCTTCCCGCCAACACCGCAATGATGATGTAAACACAGACTCAATCTGGCATTAGGCCCCAATGTGATATGGGGCGAGACTCCCTGGAGGACAGGTTCTGCCTCTGTTTTGCTGTCAATTGGGGCTCTTACATTCAATTTACACTCCAAGTTTAATATTGTTGTCAAGCGCTTTCCCATTTACAGCAACATTAAACTTGTGGAGTGAAACTGCTCCTTAACACAGATCCCCAGAACATGGTCAAAAGTTCAGAAATTCAAAAAAATAGCTTTTACTTTTTATGGCGTGTCTCTTCTGGTTATTTCCAAGTAAGAACGTTAATTGGAGGGATAATTTTATTTAAGTGGAGGGCTCTGTGGTAGGAATTTTGTTTCTAAATGAAGTGAGCATGAAGTCACTTGAGTTGTGGCGAGTCTCATGAGTGGAAATTAAAGCATATTTTAAAGAATCTGTATAAAAATTTAGCATTAAATAGGAATAATCTCCCTAGGAATTCATGACCTTGTGCTTTAATTTCTTCCTGAATTTTCTGCAGTTACCAATCTTCTCCACACATGCTTGGGAACAGCTCCATGGGTAGCAGCAACTCTCCAATATCTTCCCCAAATGGTCACTCATCACGAGTAGGCCAAGACAGGAAAGACGATAAGGGGAAGGCATCGTAGTGTAGTCTGGTCCTGTCCTCAGCCTACATCCACACAGATCCACAATACAGCAAGGGTTGCAGTACAGCAATCTGGAGCAAGAACCCCAGTTATTTTCCCCTCGCCAACCTTGGGTTGCTAAGGCTGTTGGCAAAGCTCTGGAATTTATTGGGCTGATAAGTGGCAAGTAACATCCTGTGGTAAACCACGTTCACTATCGTATCACTGTTAGTAGTTAGCACTGTTCACCACTGTTCGTTATAACTGTATCACTGACCACTATTGTATCACGGTACGAGGTCGCCTCTTGCCACACTGCTATACCTGGGATGACCACTGCCGACTCCGCCTTGGCTCCACCCACCAGGCCAGGTATAAAGGTGAGCAACTGGCTGGTATTCCTCCTGCTTGGATCGGATCACCCACGAGAGTGGGCTCTGTTATTTAGTCAATAAAAACCTTTAGTCACCTTCGTAACTCTTCGCCTTTTATTGGAGGAATTGATAAGTATATCAATTTTATTGACTAAATTTAATGATGTCCGACAACGAGTCACAACCGGCGGAGGAGCCACCAGCGCAGCTCCCAGGAGCACAGCCACACCAGCCAGCTTGGCTGCGAGCCCTCAGACCGCCGTACCTGGACCTGAACCCACGAGCAGCAAACTCAGCCGCAGACTTTAAACACTGGCTGGTCTGCTTCGAATCATACCTGAGAGAATCCAGCGTCCCTCAGGCATCCAAACTACGTGTCCTGCAGGCACAACTGAGCCCGAGAGTATACACTCTCATCGAGGACATGACTACCTACGAGACCGCCATCAACCTGCTGAAACAGAAGTACCGGACCCCGGTAAACTACATGTACGCTAGGCACCTCCTAAGATCACGGCCGCAACAGCCAGGAGAATCAGTAGCCGAATTCTCACAGGCGCTATATGCACTTGCCAGGAACTGTGACTTTAAATCGGTGTCGGCAGCCGAAAATACTGAAGATAATATCCGCGATGCATTCCTGAAAGGCCTACGGTCCGAGTACTCACGGCAAAGACTGCTGGAAGCTAAAGACCTCAGCATGGAAAAAGCTGAAGCCCTCGCTATCTCCCTGGAAGTGGCCCACCAAGATCAGGAAGCATTCACCAGGTACTGCTCGCGACCCTGGGACTCGGGCCCGACCCCTACCACAGCACCCTTCCCAGCGCCGCCCCCAGGACCTACCTCTGCGTCGGCGTCCCGGACCCGACCGGCCCCGCCACCCCCGGCACCGACATCGGGCATCCGCGATCGGGCCGCCGGCTGTTTTTTTTGTGGCCAGGAGAAGCACCCGAGGTCGCGCTGCCCAGCCAAGAACTCCATATGCAAAACCTGCCTGAAGAAAGGCCACTTCTCCAAGGCCTGCAGGAGCGGATCCTCAGAGGCCAGCAGTGCCGCATGCGAACTATGGGGGCGGCCATCTTCGTTTAGGGCAACTGAGGCCAGCATCCCCACACATGAGTCATGGGGGTGGCCATCTTTGTTTAGGGCAACTGAGGCCAGCATCCCCACACATGAGTCATGGGGGCGGCCATCTTTGATTAAGGCAACCGACCCCAATAGTGCCTCATGTGAGCTACGGGGGCAGCCATCTTCTCCGTCATTTTGCCCTACCTCGTGGGAGACGCCATTTTACTCACCACGCCCGACCGCCTCGCCCGCAGATGACAACGACTCGCTCAGCTACACACTAGCTTCCGTCACCCTGGACCAAGCCCGCCCGCACCATCTGTCCAAGTCAATGATGGACATCAAAGTGAACGGCCACGCCACGACCTGCCTGTTCGACAGCGGAAGCACGGAGAGCTTCATCCACCCAGACACGGTGAGCCACTACTCCCTCTCTGTCCTACCAACGCGCAGCCGAATCTCGATGGCATCGAGGTCCCACGCCACGGACATCAGCGGCTACTGTGTCGTGACCCTGTCGGTTAAGGGCACGGAGTATAAAAACTTTAAACTCCTCGTCCTCCCCCATCTCTGCGCTGCCGTCCTACTAGGGCTGGACTTCCAATCCCACCTCCAAAGCGTAACCCTAGTATACGGTGGACCCCTCCCCCCACTCACAGTCAACAACCAGCAAACGTTAAACCGCCCACCGCGTAACACCTGCAGCCTCTCCACCCTCAAGGTCCCGCCACCCTCTCTGTTTGCTAACCTTACCCCTGACTGCAAACCCGTCGCTACCAAGAGCAGGCGGTATAGCGCCGGGGACAGAGCCTTCATTAGCTCTGAGGTGCGGCGCCTCCTGAAAGAGGGCATTATCGAGGGGAGCAGCAGCCCCTGGCGTGCCCAGGTCGTAGTCGTAAAGACCGGCGATAAAAACCGCCTGGTCATCGACTACAGCCAGACCATAAACAGATATACCCAGCTGGACGCATACCCCCTCCCCCGCATATCTGACATGGTCAATCAGATTGCACAGTATAAAGTATTCTCGACCATCGACCTGAAGTCGGCCTACCACCAACTCCCTATCCACCCTGAGGACCGCCAGTATACCGCCTTCGAGGCGAATGGGCGCCTATACCACTTCCTTAGGGTCCCCTTCGGTGTCACTAATGGGGTCTCGGTCTTCCAAAGGGAGATGGACCAGATGGTTGACCAGAACGAACTGCAGGCTACATTCCCCTACCTAGATAACGTCACTATCTGCGGCCGCGACCGGCAGGAACATGACGCGAATCTGGAGAAATTCCTCCGTACGGCCCAACGGCTGAACCTCACCTACAATAAGGAGAAATGCGTGTTTAACACCACGCGCCTTGCCATCCTCGGCTGCGTAGTGGAGAACGGAATCATCGGCCCCGACCCAGAAAGAATGCGCCCCCTCATGGAGCTACCCCTCCCCCACTGCCCTAAAGCACTTAGGAGAACCCTGGGGCTTTTCGCCTACTATGCCCAATGGGTACCCAATTACGCGGACAAAGCCAGACCCCTCCTGAAAGCCACTTCCTTCCCCCTCACGGAGGAGGCGTGCGCGGCCTTCTCCCTCATTAAGGGAGACATAGCCAAGGCCACGATGCACGCAGTGGACGAGTCCATCCCCTTTCAGGTGGAGAGCGACGCCTCCGACTTCGCCTTAGCCGCCACCCTAAACCAGGAGGGGAGGCCAGTGGCCTTCTTCTCAAGGACCCTACAGGGCCCCGAGATCCGACATTCGTCGGTCGAGAAAGAGGCCCAGGCGATCGTGGAGGCAGTACGGCGCTGGAGGCACTACCTGGCAGGCAAACGATTTACCCTCCTCACCGACCAGCGTTCGGTGGCTTTCATGTTTAATAACAAGCTGAAGGGCAAAATCAAGAATGACAAGATTTTGAGATGGAGAATCGAGCTCTCCACCTACGATTATGAGATCTTGTACCGGCCAGGCAAGCTGAACGAATCCCCTGATGCCCTTTCACGAATGACATGCGCCAGCGCGCATATCGATAGGCTTCAGACCCTCCACGACCAGCTCTGCCACCCCGGAGTCACCAGACTCTACCATTTCATTAAGGCCCGCAACCTGACCTACTCCATCGAGGAGGTCAGGACCATGACCAGGAACTGCCAGACCTGTGCGGAGTGCAAACCGCACTTCTATAGGCCGGACCGAGCAAGCCTGATCAAGGCCACCCGCCCCTTCGAGCGCCTGAGCATCGACTTTAAGGGGCCCCTCCCGTCCTCTGACCGTAATGTGTACTTCCTCAACATCGTTGATGAGTACTCCCGTTTCCCCTTTGCCTTCCCCTGCCCCGACATGACCAGTAGCACGGTCATTAAGTGCCTGAATGCCCTCTTCGCCTTGTTCGGGTTCCCGAACTATATACACAGCGACCGGGGCTCCTCCTTCATGAGCGAGGAACTCCGGCAATTCCTCCTAGAGAGAGGTATTGCAGCAAGCAGGACCACCAGCTACAACCCCAGAGGTAACGGTCAGGTGGAAAGAGAGAACGCGACGGTATGGAAGGCCGTCCTCTTAGCCTTAAAGTCTAAGGGCCTCCCAACCTCCCGCTGGCAAGAAGTCCTCCCGACAGCGCTGCACTCCATCCGGTCATTACTTTGCACGGCCACTACCACCCCCCATGAACGAATGTTCGTTTTCCCCAGGAAGTCGACTACGGGAACCACTCTACCAACCTGGCTGACCGCCCTGGGGCCGGTCTGGCTGCGGAAACACGTGAGGGCCCATAAAACGGACCCCCTGGTCGAGAGGGTGAACCTCCTGCACGCCAACCCCCAGTACGCCTACGTGGCGTACCCAGACGGGCGGGAGGACACTGTCTCCCTACGAGACCTCGCACCCTCAGCCGATCCGGAAACACCGCCACCACCCCCCCCAACCTCAGCCCAGGTAGACGGCATGCCGGACCCACGAGCCCTCACCGACCACGCAAACACCAGCATCAACACCGGATAAGGCACCAGCACCGGATAAGGCAACACCACCGCTGCGGCGATCAGAGAGGCTTACGAAGCCTCCGGACAGACTGACCTACCAGAATTGGTAGTACACTTCACCCCGCCGGACTTAATTCTAAACAAGGGGTGAATGTGGTAAACCACGTTCACTATCGTATCACTGTTAGTAGTTAGCACTGTTCACCACTGTTCGTTATAACTGTATCACTGACCACTATTGTATCACGGTACGAGGTCGCCTCTTGCCACACTGCTATACCTGGGATGACCACTGCCGACTCCGCCTTGGCTCCACCCACCAGGCCAGGTATAAAGGTGAGCGACTGGCTGGTATTCCTCCTGCTTGGATCGGATCACCCACGAGAGTGGGCTCTGTTATTTAGTCAATAAAAACCTTTAGTCACCTTCGTAACTCTTCGCCTTTTATTGGAGGAATTGATAGGTATATCACATCCGCACCACACAAGTGCCAGGCAATGACCATTTCCAACAAGAGAAAGTCTTGACATTCAATGGCATTACCATCGTCGAATCCCCCACCATCAACATCCTGAGGGGTCACCATTGACCAGAAACTTAGCTGGACCAGCCACATAAATACTGTGGCTACAAGAGCAGGTCAGAGGCTGGGTATTCTGCAGTGAGTGTCTCACCTCCTGACTCCCCAAAGCCTTTCCACCATCTACAAGGCACAAGTCAGGAGTGTGATGAAATATTCTCCACTTGCTTGGTTGAGTGCAGCTCCAACAACACTCAAGAAGCTCGACACCATCCAGGACAAAGCAGCCGGATTGATTGGCACCCCATCCACCACCTTAAACATTCACTCCCTCCACCACCAGCACACCGTGTCTGCAGTGTGTACCATCTACAAGATGCACTGCAGCAACTCGCCAAGGCTTCTTTGGCAGCACCTCCCAAACCTGCGACCTCTGCCACCTAAAAGGATAAGGTCAGCAGGCGCATGGGAACACCACCACCTCCAAGTCACACCATCCTGACTTGGAAATATATCGCCGATCTTTCATTGTCGCTGGGTCAAAATCCTGGAACTTCCTACTTAACAGCACTGTGGGAGTACCTTCGCCACACTGACTGCAGCGGTTCAAGAAGGTGGCTCACCACCGCCTTCTCAATGGCAACTAGGGATGGGCAATAAATGCTGGCCTTGCCAGCAACACCCACATCTCATGAATGAATTTAAAAAAAATTAGAAACTTCTAATGACATTAAGGTGAAGTTACTAACAATGGATCACAGCCAATATGACTTCTGAGAATTTTCTGTGTTTTAATGGTGCAGTTAAGGAAAGTTAAGGAAAATGCTAAATATGCTAGTCTGGGAAAAAGATTTCTAAAACTTACAATTCATCATAGGAATGTATAGGACCAAAAAAGACAAAGACAATGTAGTCCATCTGGTTGATCCCAGTGTCTAAGAAATAGCACATCTCACGATTGCTCTCATGCCCCTCTTAATTTTTCTCCAGATACTCATCCAACTCTTTCTTGAATTTGCTGATACAATCAGCTCAGACTGCCTCCCTCAGCAGTCTGCTCCATACATTCACCACCCTCAGCGTAAAAGTAGTTAAACCTAAACTGTCTTTCAACCTCCATCTTCTAAATTTAAAGCTTGCTGTAGTATCTGTGACTGTTAAACATTTATCTTTTCTATACCTTTTAGGATCTTGAATACTTCAGTCAGATCACCTCTGAGCCTTCTCTTCCCCAAAGCAAACATTCTCAGGTTCTGCTGCCACTCCTAATAACTCAAGATGACTAAACCCAACTATCAATTTAGTTACCCATTGCTGCAATTTCTTCAATACCTGTTCAATATGTTTTATTCATAAAACAGTGACCAACATTTTATGCAGTACTCCAGGTTGTACTGGACCTAGCACTTTCTACAAACTCAAAATCCCTGCCTGAGATTTGTGTTCTCCTCCTCTGGCTATACAGCCCAAGATCCCATGTGCTCTCTCTACAACAACAACAACTTGCATTTATATAGCACATTTTAAAGTAGTAAAATGACCCAAGGTGCTTCACAGGAGCGTTATCAAACAAAATTTGACACCAAGCCACATAAGGAGATATTAGGACAGGTGACTAAAAGCTTGGTCAAAGAGGTATGTTTTAAGGAGTATCTTAAAAGGAGAGGTGGAGAGATTTAGGGAGATAATTCCAGAGCTTGGGCCCAGGCAGCTGAAGGCACGGCCACCACTGGTGAAGTGATTAAAATCGGGGATGCTAAAGAGGTCAGAATTGGAGGACAGCAGAGTTCTCGAAGGGTTGTAGGGCTGGAGGAGATTACAGAGATAGGGAGGGGCAAGGCCATGGAGGGATCATTTATGGTTTCAGAGATCTAACCACCAGTACCAATAAACCCCTCTGCAATACTGTCTCCTATATATCACTTATATTGACACTATTAATTATCCTTTCCCAATCTCATGACTTTGCATTTGTCCACGATAAATGCATGTGCCATTTTTCAGCCTAGCTCCCTAGTCTACCCAGGCCTTCTGTATTTGATTAGTCTGCTTCCAGTTTGCAGCCCCTCCCAGTTTGATATCATCTGCAAACTTGGGAAATTTTATTTCTGTTCCCACTTTCAAGTTATTTATATACAGTACATTATAAACAGGAACAGTCCCAGCACAGATCCCCGAAGGACCTCACTAAATTACCTCCTTCCAGAGCTGCTCCAGCTCCACATAGTTACTCCCTTTACCGTTGATGCTGACTGTGCTTTCGCCATTTTTTGATCCATCGCGGAAGCACTCCGCCTATGCCATGCCGTCCAATCCTGTGGACCAATCTCCTATGTGGCATTGAATCAGACTCAACAAAACTGCACCAACTCCTTAGGAACCACCATGTGCAGAAGTGCTATAGTAACTGGTAATATCCAAATTCTCAAAACCAGAATATTTAAAAAAAAATAGAATTGCCCTTATTATGAGTTGCAATGCGATGGATTTGCGAAATTTGGATTCATGCATGGAAAAAGTGCGCGATCTAATTGAAATAGATGGCAATATGATTCATTACCACTTTAAAAGCTGCTGCAACTGAACTGCATAACAATTTGAAGCAAAAACATCCCAAAAGGAAGGAAATTAAAGTAAATATAGGAACAAATATGATATTTAATTGACTGGAAATGTACCAGATCCACCAGATGAAGAAGAAATTGGCTATTGTGGAATTTAATGGCCTCCCCCAATGAGCCATTCTTCCTGTGTCAGCTTAAACAGTAAGGGCCTGAAATTAGTTTGGAGTTTCTGCCAGTCTCCTGCTGTAGCTCCAGCAGAAATCCCAGGAAGACCGCTGTACGCACGCACGCACGCACACACAGAAACAAACACACGCACACGTGCACAGAAACACACACACACACACAGAAACACATGCACAGAAACAAACACACGCACACGTGCACAGAAACACACACACACAGAAACACACACACGCACAGAAACAAACACACGCACAGAAACAAACACACGCACAGAAACACACACGCACAGAAACACACACAGAAACAAACACACGCACACAGAAACATACACACACACACGCACAGAAACACACGCACAGAAACACACACACACGCACAGAAACAAACACACGCACAGAAACACACACACACACACACACACACACACACACACACAGAAACAAACACACGCACACGTGCACAGAAACACACACACACACACACACAAACACACACAGAAACAAACACACGCACACGTGCACAGAAACACACACACACACAAACACGCGCACAGAAACACACACGCACACAGGATTGCTCAGTGTCCTCTATGACTATGAGCGAGACTGATTTTATCCCTACCTTGCTTATGGGTGCCGAGGACGGTTTCTTTGCCTGAGATCAGCTAACACAGCACAGACCAAGGATCAAACCGGAGACCTTCCTTGTCTACATGACTCAATACCACACTCCACAGTGTCCTTTACCCAGCGAGCCATAAGGAATCCCCAATTCTGATGGTTTTTAGCAGAAGCAGACTTGCAACAAGCATCCTTCTAGCCAATGTTTTCTTTTCCCCTCCCCCATCCTGTCACTGTACCCTACTTTCTTTCCCAACATCCTCCTCCACCTTAAACAAAGTTATCGTACAAGAATTAAAAGTCCGAATATAGCAAAAGCTTCCGCCATCACATATTAACATGCACCAGATCTAGAAAGCAGAGGAGAAAGTTGTTGGGAACTGTATAAATTATATCACTGCGAATGATTTTCACTGCAGAGCTGAGACTTGGGAATATATTAAATCTGTGAGGTAGCATTTTTGATTTACTCTTCCAGCAGTGTTAGCCGATCAAAGACTACAATTTATTTCAAGTCGGTGCAAAAAATAATTGGTTTGAAAGTAACCCGCAGGGAGGAGGAGATGGCGATGCATCAGGTTTCCATTTAAATGCTCCCAGAGATTTGGAAAATACTGTCTTCACATGTTTTTGGTTATGGTTTGGGCTGAAAATTTATGCAATTTTTTTACAGACCAAATGCACATCCCAAATGCTAATTACAAGAGGTATCAGAAACACACATCATCTGAAGTTACAAACACCTTCAAAATCAGCCTCTTACTGGAATAACTTCAAAGATAAACGTCAACAAGTAAAGTGCACTCCCTTATTACTGCCAGGACTGTACTATAGATAATTACTCAATTTCCCACAAACATACACTAAGTGGTATTAACTGATACTTAAATTCTCTCATCATTCTTCACTTGTAGACATAATAGGTTTGTACAATGGTGTTGTTTGCAGTTAACCCCACCCTTACAACACAGATAAGTTACTAACGGATGCCCTGGATTTAAAAATGCAATACCGTACTGTACATGTACTAATCTGTTTCTGGAAGCCAAGATGTACAGATTGTGTAACCACTTCCCTCTGCCAGTGGTCATTATTAACTTTAGTGGATAAATGTTCGTTAGAAGTTGGCTCATTTCCCCTATGACTAAACAAACAATATTTACTTGACGCGTTTGCCACATTACAACAGTGACTCCGCTTCAAATCGTCCTTCATTGGCTGTAAAGACATCCGTCCGGTGGTCGTGAAAGGCGTTATATAAATGCAAGTCTTTCTTTTCTTTTGACAAAAATGCCTTAAAACCCACAGAGTAGAAATCAGTTGTAATTACAGTAGAATGCAGTTGTTGACGTACTGAACTTTCCGTCTTTACAGCTACAGAAAATTGTTTGAAATCATGCAAACACTTCAAGGACAATGTTCTTTCAATCCTTCACACTGACTTTATTAAAAGCTCTATTGGCCTTTCATAAGTTTTGATTGATGTCCTGGAGAAGGGGCGACAGTAATGTGGCACAAAGAAGGTTTAATACGCTGTAAGAGTCTGAGGACACAGGCTCATAGCCACAGTTCCTCACATGCCAAGTTACTGATCTCAGCCCCAACTGTTTAATCTTTTTTCTATTCATGCCACTTTATTTTTTTTAATCTTTTCTTTCTAGCTTCATTTTTCCTTTTTCACCTTGCCTACTGTTAAGAACAGGAGTGGGATGTGCAGCAGCTGAACGAGAAGAGGGAGTGGGACTGGTGGTAGCTCGATGGGAATGAGCGGGCAATGGGAGCACAGTGGAGGCAGCTGAATGGGGAGTAGGAGTGAAACCGGCACCAGCTGTGTGGGAGCACAAGTGCTATCAGACAAGCAGAGTTGGGCGAGACAAAAACTGAAAATGCTGGAAATACTCAGCTGGTCAGGCAGCGTCTGTGGGTGAGAGACAGTGGCAGATCAGGGGAATCAAGTGGGAGTCGGCTGATTTGGAGTAAGGGCTCTCTGAACTGGAAAGGTCAGACTTTTCAATGGGGCACCACTCCCACACCAACAGACTGAGAATCATTGCTCTGGTTAAAAACCCATGAAAATTTACCAAAGACATAATCAGCTGACATGAATCCCCCTTTATCTGGCAAAATCTCTACAGGTTCCCTAACTTCATCGCCTCCCCTTTCATTTTTCTTTCACTGAAATCAGTCAGTCATTCATGAAAGGCTGACTTATGAAATAATACTGAGCGACCTACGGGTGGCGCTGTCCAGGGAGAGTATAAATACTCTGGCACGGGCCCAGCTTGCGCAGGACATTCTTAATAGGAACTAGTGAAGGACACAACTAGACCTCCATGTTGTAAAACAGTTGATTAAAGCTTTGTTTAACGCTTAGACCAAGTGCCTAGTAGTTTCCTTATGTCAGAGACATCACAGACAAACCGGTTTGCCTCCTTACCTGAAGTCAATATATTTTCCAGAATGGGTCACTGGATAGCAATCAAATAGGAAATTAGGTTAATTCATCCACCAAGTCAGGGTACTGCGGTCATCTGTTGCACTCAACTGCTGTCCAGTAGAGATCAACAAAGGCCACCAAAGGAAATTGGTAACTTCCCAGTATGTAATCTTCAGTAGAAGTGATTCAGCGCAGCAACATTGCTTGTGCCAATATTTCCTACCTGCCCATGATAGACCAACTCATCTTGGACAAGAGCTTTGTCTCACAACCAAATTGAAAGCAGACTGAATTTATCGGTGAGGTTCGAGTCAGAGTGACCAGTGTCGATCGAACCTGAGACCCGATGATGCGGGTTTCGCTGTTTTCACAGAGATCACTGCAGAGCTGAGTGAGTGCGCTGTCAGCAGAGTGGCACAAGACTTTTTAATCTTCATTTCTACACTGGATCGCCAAGCGGTGGTTGTCTGCAGATAATTCTGAAAGAGTCAGCATTCTATGCTTTCATCCTGCCGCACAACGGGAGTCTTACTGTCAGTGCCTCCATCAAGAAGTTCATTTTAATATTTTACGTCTCTGTATATTTTCAGGATTTTTCTTTTTAACAGTGAGGTCTTATAACATAATCAGGGCAGCTGGCTGTGAAGAGCTGCTGAGTATAAAAACCATGAGGGAGCTGGATTTACATAAACACAGTTGAACTGACAAGCTTTCTGAAGCATCCTGGGCTAATGGCTGCATCCGTCATTGCTAATTCACCTCTCTGACACCGTTAGGTTCAATAACTCCTCCACATCATTCTCTTTCACCCCTTCTCCACTCTTTACCACATACATCATCAAAACAACCAGAAGCTAAAAATCCTTGACCCTTCTGGCAGGAATGAAGCAGAAGGGCCGGAAAATAAACTGGGGCCTGGATTTGCGGAGTGGCGCATTGCACGGGAGTTCCCGTGGGCCTTGGCAGGGACAGAGAGTACCCATATCCCCTGCCCTTGGAGAGACCTGTCGCACAATTGCCGGCAGTACACCTGGTCAGACCAGGCGTACCAACCAGCTGAAGGGCAGAAGTGGGCCCCGTCTAGACATCCAGCCCGGGATCAGGCCCCGCCATGAATCTAAATTTTGTTTTGATTTATAGAACTGCAGGCTTGATTTCTGCGTAATTGCCGAAAGCCTTGGTCCACAAATATTCTGGACTTCACTGTCTAGGGAAATAAGGTTCAAAAGGCACGAACTGTAATAGGTGCAATGTGCATTTTAGTGAAATAATCAGAGCTTTTTTTGAAACTGAAATAGATCAATTAGATTACATTTGCTCTGGGGGGGAAGAGGTCTGCAGTTCAAGAATTAATGTGGGAATTTCCTAATATTCTGGCTCTGTCCCAGCAGACCTTTCCCAGGTTTTTCTATGACAAACGCAGTGTAGATACAGTGGGGTCGATTTTGACTTCTGGCCAGCCGACCGACAGTATGCGCTGGCCGGCCGACCGACTGACTTTAATTTTCTTCTCCCCTCCCCGCCAGGATTGCTCATAGCTTTCCCTTCCACGCTTGCTGCATGCAAATTCCGGTATAGAGGTGAGCCCTAGGTTTCCGGCCCATTTCCCTACAGTTGCACCTCTTACTGGCTGGCGCTCCTTGGGACTGCCAGAAGAAGCCTATTCCTGGGGTTGTGGTAGGAAGGCTCTAAAGCCCCAGGACGGAGGAAGGGGGCCTAGTAATGGCCTCCTAATAGGCCCCAAACATCTACCTTTGTTTGCCTCAGTCTGGGCCAAGGCCTACAGATACTTTACCTAATAGGAACGTAGGAAGTTCTTCTTTGGGCTCCTCTATTTAAGGTGCTCGTTCCCTTGTACTGCTTGGAACTGATGTGTGTGGTAAACCACTGTTATTGTTGCTCACCGTTGTTGTGGTTGTTGCACACTGTTGTATCTATGCATGCCTCAGCTGGCTCCGCCCCTGGCTCCACCCACACGCCCAGGTATAAAGGTGACTGCTCTGCAGCCCCCTGCCTTCTTGGAAACCAGTCAACCACGAGAGGCATGCTCTGTTCTTTGTTAATAAAAGCCTTTTAGTTACTCTCCTAACTCGCCGTCTTTTATGAGTAATTGATAGCGCATCAATTTTATTAACAAAAACAAAATGTCGGCACGAAACGCTGAGCAGCAGGCGCTGCAGCAAATGACGGCACCAAACGCTGAGCAGCAGGCGCTGCTGCATGCCCTCAGACCAACATGCCTGGACCTAGACCCTCAAGAGGCGGGTTCGTCTACCAAGTTCGCACAATGGCTGCGTTGCTTCGAAGCTTACCTGGAAGCCTCAGCCGTGACACTAGATGGAAACAAACTAAAAATCCTGGCCTCCAAGGTGGGCCACCAAGTCTACACGCTCATCCAGGACGCGGCTACCTACGCGACGGCTATCGATCTGCTAAAAGGACAATACACACGCCCGGTAAATACGGTTTATGCCAGACACCTCTTGAGATCCCGCAAACAGCAGTCCGGGGAACCGGTGGAGGCATTCCTACGGGCACTACAGATACTCGGCTGAGCCTGCGATTGTAAAGAGGTATCGGCCGCGACACACACGGAGGGACTTATCCGAGATGCTTTCGTTGCGGGCCTCAAGTCCGACTACTCCCGGCAGAGACTGTTGGAGAAGGGCAAAATCGACCTGAAGAAGGCAGTGTCCCTCGCGCTCTCGCTAGACGCGGCCCACCGGAATATGGACGCATTCTCCCCTAACGCTCCGCACCATGGACGCCGCAACCTTGGGTCATGGGACCGCCACCCCCGGCACCAACTGCTGCAGCGATGTCCAAGGGCCCGAAATGTTACTTTTGTGGCCAGGCAAAACACCCCAGAGCACGCTGCCCGGCGAAAAACGCTACCTGCTCTGGCTGCGGGAAGAAAGGACACTACGTCAGCGCCTGCAAAGGTAAAACCGCTAACGCCAGCAGTGCCGCGTGTGAACCGTGGGGGCAGCCATCTTGTCCGCCATCTTGGACACCTCCAGCCGCGTGGGGATCGGGATCATGGGCGCAGCCATTTTGTCCGCCATCTTGGACGCCTCCAACTCCAATCGCGGGTGACCCGGACTCAACCACCGCCTCGTCTGACGACCACAGCGACTCGCTCGACTATACGCTGGCCTCCGTGACGCTGGACCAATCTCTCCCTCACCAACTGTCCAAGTCCATGATGGACATTACGGTAAACGGCCACGCCACTACCTGCCTTTTCGACAGCGGGAGCACGGAGAGCTTTATCCACCCCGACACGGTGCGCAGTTACTCTCTCCCGGTCCTGCCAACGCGCCATCGGATCTCTATGGCTTCCAAATTTCATTCAGCAGACGTCGGTGGCTACTGTGTAGTGACCCTTTCAGTAAGGGGCACAGAATACAAAAATTTTAAACTTCTTGTCCTGCCCCATCTCTGCGCTGCCGTTCTACTGGGGTTGGATTTTCAGTGCCACCTTAACAGTGTCACATTAGCGTACGGCGGACCCCTCCCCCCACTCACAGTCTGCAGCCAGCAGCTTTTAAATCGCCCGCCGCGCACCATTTGCAGCCTCTCCACGCTTAAAGTCTCCCCCCCCACCTTGTTCGCTAACCTCACCCGCGACTGTAAGCCCATCGCTACCAAAAGCAGGCGGTACAGTGCCGGGGATAGGAGTTTCATTAAATCCGAAGTAGCAAGACTCCTGAAGGAAGGGATTATTGAGGGTAGCACCAGCCCATGGCGAGCACAAGTGGTGGTAGTGAAGACTGGCGAAAAACAGCGCCTAGTTATTGACTACAGCCAGACGATCAATCGCTACACCCAGTTAGATGCATACCCACTCCCCCGCATATCTGACATGGTCAATCAGATAGCACAATACCGGGTATTCTCGACGATTGATCTGAAGTCGGCATACCACCAGCTCCCCATCAGGGCTGAGGACCGCCAGTACACAGCTTTTGAAGCTGACGGTCGTCTCTACCACTTCCTCCGAGTCCCCTTCGGCGTCACCAACGGGGTTTCGGTTTTCCAAAGGGAGATGGACCGAATGGTTGACCAGAACGCGCTGCAGGCCACCTTCCCCTATCTAGACAACGTCACCATCTGCGGCCACGACCAGCAGGACCATGACGTTAACCTAGAGAAATTCCTCCGTACGGCCCAGCGGCTGAATCTAACATACAACAAGGACAAATGTATGTTTCGCACCACGCGCCTCGCCATTCTTGGCTGCGTAGTGGAGAACGAAGTCATCGGCCCCGACCCCGACAGAATGCGCCCCCTTATGGAGCTCCCCCTCCCCCACTGCCAAAAAGCACTGAAGAGATGCCTAGGGTTTTTCTCTTACTATGCTCAGTGGGTGCCCAACTATGCGGACAAAGCCAGACCCCTCATCAAGTCCACCTCCTTCCCCCTGACAGCAGAGGCATGTGCAGCCTTCACTCTCATAAAAAGAGATATTGCGAAGGCCACAATGCACGCAGTGGATGAGTCCATCCCTTTCCAAGTGGAGAGCGACGCATCCGACTTCGCCCTAGCTGCAACCCTTAACCAGGCGGGGAGACCCGTGGCCTTTTTCTCAAGGACCCTCCAGGGCCCCGAGATTCGACACTCCTCTGTCGAAAAGGAGGCCCAGGCCATTGTGGAAGCGGTGCGACATTGGAGGCATTACCTGGCCGGAAAACGATTTACCCTGCTCACTGACCAGCGTTCAGTGGCTTTTATGTTTAATAATAAGCAGAGGGGCAAAATCAAGAACGACAAGATCTTGAGGTGGAGAATTGAACTCTCCACCTACAATTACGATATCTTGTACCGGCCCGGGAAACTCAATGAGCCCCCAGATGCCCTATCACGTGGTACATGCGCCAACGCGCAGGTTGATAGACTGCAGACCCTCCACAATGACCTCTGCCACCCGGGGGTCACCAGGTTCTTCCATTTCATCAAATCCCGTAACCTGCCCTACTCCATCGAGGAGGTCAGGACCATGACCAGGAACTGCCAAATCTGTGCCGAGTGCAAACCGCATTTTTATAGGCCAGACAGAGCAAGCCTGATCAAGGCCACTCGCCCCTTCGAGCGCCTGAGCGTCGATTTTAAAGGGCCCCCTCCCCCTCCTCTAACCGCAACGTGTACTTCCTCAACATAATTGATGAGTACTCCCGTTTCCCGTTTGCCATCCCCTGCCCAGACATGACCAGTACCACAGTCATTAAATGTCTGAATGACCTTTTCGCCTTGCTCGGCTTTCCTAGCTACACCCATAGCGACCGGGGCTCATCCTTTATGAGCAACGAACTCCGTCAGTACCTGCTCACGAGAGGTATTGCTACAAGCAGAACCACCAGCTACAACCCCCGGGGGAACGGCCAGGTGGAAA
This sequence comes from Somniosus microcephalus, assembly GCF_052327205.1. Lineage (NCBI taxonomy): Eukaryota > Metazoa > Chordata > Chondrichthyes > Squaliformes > Somniosidae > Somniosus > Somniosus microcephalus. The sequence continues at coordinate 58,286,987 of NC_141003.1, forward strand.
GAGAGAACGCGACGGTTTGGAAGGCCGTCCTCTTAAACTTAAAATCTAAGGGCCTTCCGACCTCTCACTGGCAGGAGGTCCTCCCTGCGGCGCTCCACTCCATTCGGTCACTGCTTTGTACGGCCACCAATGCCACCCCCCATGAAAAAATGTTCACTTTCCCCAGGAAGTCCACATAGGGGACCTCGCTACCGACATGGCTGACGTCTCCAGGACCCGTCCTACTGCGGAAGCACGTGAGGTGCCATAAAACGGACCCCCTGGTCGAGAGGGTGAGCCTCCTCCACGCCAACCCCCAGTATGCTTACGTGGCGTACCCGGACGGGCAGGAAGACACAGTCTCCATACGAGACCTCGCACCTTCGGGTGCCCCTGAAACACTACCATTGCCATCCACCACTACCCACAACCCAACCCCTGTAGACGGCATGCCGCAGCCCCAGGACCCGTCATTGACCACCCAACCACTCAATGAGACGCCAGATTCAACGTTGGATGCTGCACCATCACCGCCGCCACCACGACGATCAGGACGGCATACAAGGCCACCTGATAGACTTACTTACACGAACCTTTAGTACACTTCACCCCGCCGGACTCAAATTTAAACAAGGGGTGAATGTGGTAAACCACTGTTATTGTTGCTCACCGTTGTTGTGGTTGTTGCACACTGTTGTATCTATACATGCCTCAGCTGGCTCCGCCCCTGGCTCCACCCACACGCCCGGGTATAAAGGTGACTGCTCTGCAGCCCCCTGCCTTCTTGGAAACCAGTCAACCACGAGAGGCATGCTCTGTTCTTTGTTAATAAAAGCCTTTTAGTTACTCTCCTAACTCTCCGTCTTTTATGAGTAATTGATAGCGCATCAATGTGCAACTGATACTCGCATTGAACTTGCCAGATCCATTCTGTAAACCTAGTGGCTATTTAATGTATATTAACAGGAACTTTGTTATTTCTGCGTTTTTGACCAATTAATTTTTACTTCTCTTTTTAGTTTCTCTCCTTTCTCAAATGGAACTCAGAACAAATATGGTCATTTTAGTAAAGATGTGTAAGGGAACTAATGCCCTGGGTATTTCTATTAGATCAGATTCATAAATATTTGTCTATCGACATCCTTCAACTTATTTAAAGAAACCTTTTTAAAAGAAGGAAAACAGACAGCTATACTGAATTAAATACTATCAGCAGAGCAATAGTGAAGGCGTTGCAGTTGGCTTTAGTGCCTCTATCCTTGGGGGAGGTTGAGGGAGAAAAAAAATCATCAGTCAGGATTCCTGTGCATAATCGCCATCTATTGACCTCTCTTGAAAAGTGTGCGTGTAAACATTGGCTGAGGATAGAATCTGACTTGGCTGTGATGCCCTGTACAGTCAAATTCCTTGCCAGCACTCACTATCGAGGAAGAAGAATAGCCAGTTGGGCGAGGTACCAAAGAGCTGCTCGCATCTTTGAAACCACACTCTAGTCAATGCCTTCAGGAAACACACCTTAGTCAATGTCGTCAGGAAACACACCCGAGTCAATACCTTCAGGAAACACACCCTAGTCAATGTCGTCAGGAAACACACCCTAATCAATGATTTTTTTAAATTTATTCATGGGCGTCGCTGGCTAGGGCAGCATTTATTGCCCAACCGTGATTGCCCTTGAGAAGGTGGTGGTGAGCTGCCTTCTTGAACCACTGCAGTTGGTGAAGGTACCCTCACAGTGATGTTTGGGAGGGAGTTTGAATCAGGAATGATGAAGGAATAGCAATATATTTCCAAGTCAGGATGGTGTGTGACTTGGAGGGGAACTTGGAGGTGGTGGTGTTCCCATGCACCTGCTGCCCTTGTCCTTTTAGGTGGAAGAGGTCGCGGGTTTGGGAGGTGCTGCCGAAGAAGCCTTGGCGAGTTGCTGCAGTGCATCTTGTAGATGGTACACACTGCAGCCACGGTACGCCGGTGGTGGAGGGAGTGAATGTTTAAGGTGGTGGATGGAGTGCCAATCAAGTGGGCTGCTTTGTCCTGGATGATGTTGAGCTTCTTGAGTGTTATTGGAGCTGCACCCAGCCAGGCAAGTGAAGAGTATTTCATCAGACTCCTAACTTGAGTCTTGTAGGTGGTAGAGAGGCCTTGGAGAGTCACTCGCCGCAGAATACCCAGCCGCTGACCTGCTCTTGTAGCCACAGTATTTATATGGCTGGTCCAATTAAGTTTCTGGTTAATGGTGACCCCCAGGATGTTGATGGTGGGGGATTCGGCGATGCTAATGCCATTGAATGTCAAGGGGAGATGGCTAGACTCTCCCTTGTTGGAGATAGTCATTGCCTGTCACTTGTGTGGCGAGAATGTTACTTGCCACTTATCAGCCCAAGCCCAAATGTTGTCCAGCTCTTGCTGTATGCAGGCACAGACTGTTTCATTATCTGAGGAGTTGCAAATTGAACTTCATTGGCAAACATCCTCAGTTCTGACCTTATGATGGAGGGAAGGTCATTGATGAAGCAGCTGAAGATGTTTGGCCTTGGACACTGCCCCGAAGAACTCCTGTAGCGATGTCCTGGGGCTGAAATGATTGGCTTCCAACAACCACAACCATCTTCCTTTGTGCTAGGTATGACTCCAGCCAGTGGAGAGTTTTCCACCCGATCCCCATTGACTTCAATTTTACTAGGGCTCCTTGATGCCACACTTGGTCAAATGTTGCCTTGATGTCAAGGGCAGTTACTCACACTTCACCTCTGGAATTCAGCTCTTTTATCCGTGTTTGGATAGAAGGCTGTATGGAGCCTAGGGGTCCTGGTGGAACCCAAACTGAGCATCGGTGAGCAGATTATGGATGAGTAAGTGCCGCTTGATAGCACTGTTGACCCCCACCTTCCATCACTTTGCTGATGATTGAGAGTAGACTGATGGGGCGTTCATTGGCCGGATTGGATTCGTCCTGCTTTTGGTGGACAGGACATACCTGGGCAATTTTTCACTTTGTTGGATAGATGCCAGTGTTGTAGCTGTACTAGAATACCTTGGGAGCCACACCCTAGTCAATGCCTTCAGAAACCACATCGTAGTCAATGATTCAGGAACCACACCCTAAGTCAATGCCTTCAGAAACCACATCCTAGTTATTGCCTTCAGGGAAATAGAGGAGAAATGACAGCAAAGTGGAAGCATTTTTAAAAAGGTACAGTATTTTTATGTTTATTCTGGAGGAAGAAATTATACTCTTCTTAGGTTTTGGGAGCTCCATAATCTTATAGGCAATGCGGAGGGAGAGGGGTAATTTGGAGATTCCCTCAAGGTAGGAAGAGGATAAGGCCTATTAAAATGTGAATGTGATCCACCACAGGGACAGTGACTATAGCAACTTGGAACATGCCTAGTGTAAATAACCCTTTTGAAGACAGTGAAAAATCTGCTCAGATTTGGATTCAATAATAAGTAATTGCAAGAGATACACCCACGACAGAATGAGTCAGACAATTATAAGGGTTGAGTATTAAGCTCCAGATGAAGCTATTTTGATGAAGAATGTCCCTTGCTCTTAGGATTATTTAATTATAGACAAAGACTGTTGATTTATTACTCTCTCTCAAAATGAAGAGGCTACATTAATAAATGCTCAGGAAACAGGAGGTGCTAATCAGGAAATGATCGAACTAAATTCCTCTGCCACCTCAGCAATTCTAATAACACATCAAATTTTAAATATACACTGAGACCCATAATAAAGAGGATGTTGACTTAATTGATGATGAACCCTGCCAATTTATTGCATCTACAATATCCTGTGGAAATTATTCTGCTTTCAGCATTGCAATAGATATAGTCAAGGATGACCGCTCTCTAGTTCCAAGATACAGGAAACTTTTTTTTATCCGGCACGGACGGGACCAACGTGGTGCCGGTTCATCAAAAATTCCGGATAACCGAACGCTATAGTAAAAGATACGGAGCTGAGAGCAACAAACCCTGTTGCTTAGCAACAGCTTTAGAACAATGGCCACAAGTTGCAAGCGTCTCTGTAGCTTAGCAACAGCTGCCGCCATACGCTTGCACAGCAACAAATGGAGGAAGGCAAGTAATAAAAGTTACCTGAACCTACTCCTGAATTTTGCTGGTTAAAGTGCCTAATCGGAGGCACTTTGCAGCCTTCCGGGCTCAATATCGAGTTCAATAATTTCAGATCACAACCTTGGCCTCTATTACTTTTTTCCTTTTAATTTTTTCCACCTCTTTGTTTTGGGTCCTCCTTTCCCACCCACCCCACCCCCTCCTTTCCTTTTGTTTCTCTCTCTCACCTGGCAGCTGTCCTTATCCTGCCAGTACACTTCACACCTAATCTCAGCTGCCTTTTGTCTCCACGGGCCCATTACCATCTCATCTGGCTTCTGATACCTTTTGTCTCCTTTTCTTCTTTTGTTCGATCGCAGCTTTGCCTTCGATCTTTTTATTTTCTTTCCAGTTTTGAAGAAGGGTTTCAACCTGAAACGTCAACTCAAATTTCTCTCCACGGATGTTGCCTGACCTGCTGAGTTTTTCCAGCATTCTCTGTTGTTATTTTGGATTTCCAGCATCTGCAGTATTTTGCTATCGTACTGAATTTGGATGATCAGCCATGATCTCATTAAATGGTGGAGCAGGCTCGAGGGGCCGAATGGCCGACTCCTGCTCCTATCTATCCTATGTTTCTATGTTTCTGTCAACACACACTGCCCCAGGTTCACACCTGAGGAATGGTTGCTTGGATGAGATGGTGGAGATTGCAACTGCTGTTTACAAGTTTTACCTCCGATCTATTCAGGTAAATTACATAAAAATCAATATACATGAATATCAAACACCAAAATAAACTTTGAGCCACTAAGTTAGAAGTTTATAGTGTCTACAAATCGTCACTTTGATAGGCAAAGTACTTACCTCATTGGCTAAAGCAAATGTTCCCCAGTGTATTCCTACAGACCTTTTTGCTTGAACATCTATGTGGATCCTCACAGCCTCCTCTGGGTTCACGTGGTTATATTTCATAAACCATCTGGAGCAGAGACAAAAACATAAGACAGGTAAACTAGGAGCCTCGAATTGAATAGGAGCAGGAGCTGCATATTTCTGTACTGAATATAATGATGTACTACTTCCCCTTTTTCTGTTAGACTTGATCGCTTTCATTAGAGAGAGTGAGATAGCAACAGAGAAAGAAACAGAGAGAGACAGAAACAGAGGAAATCAGTAACAGGTTGGCCAGTGCATGCACAAACTTCAAATTATTAGCTACACTCCTGGCCTCAGCATTACTTTGGTTGATCTGCTTGATAGTCCCAGAATTCTAGGGGATTCCAGGAAAGTTCACTGCTGTCCGAATAAGGGCCCAAATATGCTTGTCTTGCTCCATACTTCCTTAAGTTCTTAAAGCATCACTCTGATATGAGCCGAGAACATACTTGTCCACTTTGTGGCCCCATGAAGTAAATCAATGAACGTGTGCTATCCCAGCTACCATCAATAAAGAACACCACCAAAGCAAGCATGCAAACTATGACCACACAAAATGACCTGTGTGGTAAATAATAATACTTGCATTTATATAGTACATTGTCACATCAAAACATCTCATAACATTTTTTGATAATTATTTTTGAAGAGAATGATTGTCGTTATGTAGGCAAATGCAGCAACATCCCACAAAAAGGAATAAACTGTTTTTTGGGTGGACTTTGTTGAGGAGGGAACGTTGGCCAGGATACTGGGAGAGCTCCCTGCTTTTCTTCCAAAAAGGCCGTGGTATTCTAAAGGCCCACCCGAACCACTGGAACAGCCAGACGTGACCTCATTTTAGCTTCTCATTCAATGGATGGCATCTCTTTAAAAAAAAATGCAGCAATTCCTCACTGGCGTGTCACCTTAGATTATGTGCTTGAATCCTGTAGTGGGGGCTCAAAAGCAGGAGATACTCTTGCAGTGATTGGGACAGTCGGAGTTACGTAACTATAAACTGGTACACTTGTGCTCTAGAAGTCCACTCAGACTCCTGTGCAGAACTTTCAGAAATCTGCCATTGTATTTGAAAAGAAACGAGTAATATTTTCTGCATTGATAGATTTTCGGTCACTAGATGTGTTCAACGGTCACTAGACGTGTTCAACACACATTATTAATTCTTTATATACATGCATGGGGATATATGTGGTGGTGGGGGGAGCTCTTCAATCGCTCAGTGAGCTTGAAGTAGTGAGAAGCTGAGCCATAAATAGCATTAATGTCCCAGGTTTGATCCCTGGTCTGTGCTGAGTTAGCAGAGGTAGCGCTACAAGTACTACAATTAGCTTTAGCATCCTGGATTAGAAAAGGATAATCTCATTCGTATTCCTCAACCCTTGCTTTAAATACACGTGTTGAAATACGTGTGGACCTTGAGCAAGGACAGAATTGGACTTAACCGAGATGCCTCCCACAGTCAAATAGCTTGCGGACACTCACTGTCCAAGCTTGCCCATGAAGAATAGCCAGTTGGGAGAGATACCAGAGGGCTGCGGGTTCATGTGGAGCCATACTCCAGCATTAGCCAGCATCTTTCGGAGAGAAAGGGAAGGGATAAAACTTAAAACATTTTTCCAGGGATATTAGTACTACCTGATTTTCTAATGGGTTTACCAGGCTTTGGAGAGATGAACTGATATTCCACTTGATAACTGCACGGGCAGCATTAAACATTACTGACGTAAGAAAACTACTAGGCACTTGGTCCAAGTATTAAACAAGGCTTTAATCAACTGCTTTTCAACATGGAGATCTAGTTGTGTCCTTCACTAGTTCCTGTTAAAGAATGTCCTGAGCAAGCTGGGCCCATGCCTGAGTATTTATACTCTCCCTGGACAGCGCCACCAGCAGGCCGCCCAGTATCATTTCATAAGTCATTTCCACATGAATGACAAGATTCATGTCAATTACTGTATCTGGTCATCACTAAATAGGAGAGGAAACGCCAGTTTTGTTATTAGACTTATCTCGCACATTGGCAACATTTGTGTACAAACCAGTACACTTTAGTGTTGTGCCACTATGTTTCTTGTGTTCATCACTTCAAACTGCGCTCACCATTACCATTGCCAGTGACAGACCATACCAGCAGCAATTTACACTAGTGTTATGTAGCACAAAATGCTCTCTCCAGGCATAACTCACATTTAGGACAAAATCTATTAATTGGCTGTTTTTCGCAATTGAAGTAATCATAGAAAGGTCCACACATGGCCTTACTGATAAAGTATCCAACACAGAGTATCACACGTTTTGATATCTATTAAATCCTGTAGGTAACTGGATCCTAAGGGACCTTCCATCGCAACCAGCGTACTACAGAAAATATATTTTACTAGCTGAAGTGCCCGGCGGTGCCGAGGCTTTTGAGGGGGCATGTTGTTGTTGGAAGGAGAGAGAGCGACTGGGGGGAAGAGAGCGAGCGACTGGGGGGAAGAGAGCGAGCGACTGGGGGGGAGAGAGCGAGCGACTGGGGGGGAGAGAGCGAGCGACTGGGGGGGAGAGAGCGAGCGACTGGGGGGGAGAGAGCGAGCGACTGGGGGGGGAGAGAGAGAGCGACTGGGGGGGAGAGAGAGAGCGACTGGGGGGGAGAGAGAGCGCGACTGGGGGGGAGAGAGAGCGCGACTGGGGGGGAAGAGAGAGCGCGACTGGGGGGGAAGAGAGAGAGCGACTGGGGGGGAAGAGAGAGAGCGACTGGGGGGGAAGAGAGAGAGCGACTGGGGGGGAAGAGAGAGAGCGACTGGGGGGGAAGAGAGAGAGCGACTGGGGGGGAAGAGAGAGAGCGACTGGGGGGGAAGAGAGAGAGCGACTGGGGGGGAAGAGAGAGAGCGACTGGGGGGGAAGAGAGAGAGCGACTGGGGGGGAAGAGAGAGAGCGACTGGGGGGGAAGAGAGAGAGCGACTGGGGGGGAAGAGAGAGAGCGACTGGGGGGGAAGAGAGAGAGCGACTGGGGGGGAAGAGAGAGAGCGACTGGGGGGGAAGAGAGAGAGCGACTGGGGGGGAAGAGAGAGAGCGACTGGGGGGGAAGAGAGAGAGCGACTGGGGGGGAAGAGAGAGAGCGACTGGGGGGGAAGAGAGAGAGCGACTGGGGGGGAAGAGAGAGAGCGACTGGGGGGGAAGAGAGAGAGCGACTGGGGGGGAAGAGAGAGAGCGACTGGGGGGGAAGAGAGAGAGCGACTGGGGGGGAAGAGAGAGAGCGACTGGGGGGGAAGAGAGAGAGCGACTGGGGGGGAAGAGAGAGAGCGACTGGGGGGGAAGAGAGAGAGCGACTGGGGGGGAAGAGAGAGAGCGACTGGGGGGGAAGAGAGAGAGCGACTGGGGGGGAAGAGAGAGAGCGACTGGGGGGGAAGAGAGAGAGCGACTGGGGGGGAAGAGAGAGAGCGACTGGGGGGGAAGAGAGAGAGCGACTGGGGGGGAAGAGAGAGAGCGACTGGGGGGGAAGAGAGAGAGCGACTGGGGGGGAAGAGAGAGAGCGACTGGGGGGGAAGAGAGAGAGCGACTGGGGGGGAAGAGAGAGAGCGACTGGGGGGGAAGAGAGAGAGCGACTGGGGGGGAAGAGAGAGAGCGACTGGGGGGGAAGAGAGAGAGCGACTGGGGGGGAAGAGAGAGAGCGACTGGGGGGGAAGAGAGAGAGCGACTGGGGGGGAAGAGAGAGAGCGACTGGGGGGGAAGAGAGAGCGCGACTGGGGGGGAAGAGAGAGCGCGACTGGGGGGAAGAGAGAGAGCGACTGGGGGGAAGAGAGAGAGCGACTGGGGGGGAAGAGAGAGAGCGACTGGGGGGGAAGAGAGAGAGCGACTGGGGGGGAAGAGAGAGAGCGACTGGGGGGGAAGAGAGAGAGCGACTGGGGGGGAAGAGAGAGAGCGACTGGGGGGGAAGAGAGAGAGCGACTGGGGGGGAAGAGAGAGAGCGACTGGGGGGGAAGAGAGAGAGCGACTGGGGGGGAAGAGAGAGAGCGACTGGGGGGGAAGAGAGAGAGCGACTGGGGGGGAAGAGAGAGAGCGACTGGGGGGGAAGAGAGAGAGCGACTGGGGGGGAAGAGAGAGAGCGACTGGGGGGGAAGAGAGAGAGCGACTGGGGGGGAAGAGAGAGAGCGACTGGGGGGGAAGAGAGAGAGCGACTGGGGGGGAAGAGAGAGAGCGACTGGGGGGGAAGAGAGAGAGCGACTGGGGGGGAAGAGAGAGAGCGACTGGGGGGGAAGAGAGAGAGCGACTGGGGGGGAAGAGAGAGAGCGACTGGGGGGGAAGAGAGAGAGCGACTGGGGGGGAAGAGAGAGAGCGACTGGGGGGGAAGAGAGAGAGCGACTGGGGGGGAAGAGAGAGAGCGACTGGGGGGGAAGAGAGAGAGCGACTGGGGGGGAAGAGAGAGAGCGACTGGGGGGGAAGAGAGAGAGCGACTGGGGGGGAAGAGAGAGAGCGACTGGGGGGAAGAGAGAGAGCGACTGGGGGGAAGAGAGAGAGCGACTGGGGGGAAGAGAGAGAGCGACTGGGGGGAAGAGAGAGAGCGACTGGGGGGGAAGAGAGAGAGCGACTGGGGGGGAAGAGAGAGAGCGACTGGGGGGAAGAGAGAGAGCGACTGGGGGGAAGAGAGAGAGCGACTGGGGGGAAGAGAGAGAGCGACTGGGGGGAAGAGAGAGAGCGACTGGGGGGAAGAGAGAGAGCGACTGGGGGGAAGAGAGAGAGCGACTGGGGGGAAGAGAGAGAGCGACTGGGGGGAAGAGAGAGAGCGACTGGGGGGAAGAGAGAGAGCGACTGGGGGGAAGAGAGAGAGCGACTGGGGGGAAGAGAGAGAGCGACTGGGGGGGAAGAGAGAGAGCGACTGGGGGGGAAGAGAGAGAGCGACTGGGGGGGAAGAGAGAGAGCGACTGGGGGGGAAGAGAGAGAGCGACTGGGGGGGAAGAGAGAGAGCGACTGGGGGGGAAGAGAGAGAGCGACTGGGGGGGAAGAGAGAGAGCGACTGGGGGGGAAGAGAGAGAGCGACTGGGGGGGAAGAGAGAGAGCGACTGGGGGGGAAGAGAGAGAGCGACTGGGGGGGAAGAGAGAGAGCGACTGGGGGGGAAGAGAGAGAGCGACTGGGGGGGAAGAGAGAGAGCGACTGGGGGGGAAGAGAGAGAGCGACTGGGGGGGAAGAGAGAGAGCGACTGGGGGGGAAGAGAGAGAGCGACTGGGGGGGAAGAGAGAGAGCGACTGGGGGGAAGAGAGAGAGCGACTGGGGGGAAGAGAGAGAGCGACTGGGGGGAAGAGAGAGAGCGACTGGGGGGAAGAGAGAGAGCGACTGGGGGGGAAGAGAGAGAGCGACTGGGGGGAAGAGAGAGAGCGACTGGGGGGAAGAGAGGGAGGGGAGGGGGAGGGGGAGGGGGAGGGGAAGGGAGGGAGGAGGAAGGGAGGGCGGGGGGAGGGGAGGGGGGAAGGAAGGGAGGGAGGGGGGGGAAGGGAGGGCAGGGGAGGGGAAGGGAGGGCGGGGAAGGGAGGGAGGGCGGGATGGAGGGCGGCGGGCACCCCCCCCCCGAGGGTCGCGACCCCCCCCCCCCCCCCCCGAGGGTCGCGCCCCCCCCCCCCCCGAGGTGAAGACCGCCGATTGCGCGCGCAGCAGGAGCTGAGACGCAGCGTCTCTCTCGGCCGGCGGGCCCGGTTGCCAGGGCAACCGTGACGCTGACCAAGCCAGAGAGAGAGATGCCGCGTCTCAGCTGCTCCTGCTGCGCGCGCGGCCCCCCCCCCCCCCCCCCCAAGGGTCGCGGCCTGACCCCCCCCCCCTCCCCCCGAGGTGAAGACCGCCGATTGCGGCTGTGCGAGACGTCCGGCGGGCCCGGTTGCCAGGGTAACGCTGGACGCTCAGCAAGCCCCGGCAGAGAGAGACGTCTCAGCTCCTGCTGCGCGCGCACCCTAGCGGCGCTGGGCTGAGGCTCGGCCCTCCAGCCTTCGAGTGGGGCCGGGAGGTGCCTAGCTCGGGCGTGGGTGCGGAGGAGACGCCGAGGCTTCTAGGCCTACCTGGAAAAACGGGGAAAGGTAGGAAAATTAATGAGATTAGATAAGTTAATTACTTTCTAAATCATTTTTTAAAAAAACAATGTGATTTAAAAGCAACGTTTTTTTTTAAGACGCAGAAAGCGGGAAAAAGAAAGGAAAAGTTTGGAATCAAGATGGCGGCGACTCACCTCGGTTCAGAACGATAAAGCCCGGCCACACGCGCACCGATTGGCCCGGCGGCACACGCCAGCAACCCGGCGTACGATTGGTCGAGCTCGAGGTCACTCTGTCGCTAATGAGCGGATAATGAGATGCTAATGAGTGGAATGTTGAAGGTTTTTGGGATACCGCAGGCGCAATTTTAGCCCAGCCGAAACGTAAATACGCTTAAAACCGTCTCGGAAGCGTAAGCTTTCTTTGGAGGTAACGCGCGCGTAGGTACGCCCTGTAACTTTCGAGTGCATACCCGCAACGCACACGCGATGACAGATAGACAGATAGACAGAAGTACCGATTTATATAGATAGATATAGATATGGTTTCAATGGTAATGAAGGAACCATAAACAAAATATGTTAAGCAAACCTATTTTGAATACAGATGCAAGCGAGATGATGATGAATCTGTACAAAACACTAATTAGGCCACTGTTGGCAAATTGTGTAGTTTTGCACACCCCGTTGTAGAAAGAATAATGAAGCCATAAAAATGTGCAGAATTGATTCGCTAGGTTAATAGCCAAGATAAGAGGAATATAGTTATGATGAGAGACTTGAAAAACAGAGCTGTATTCACTGCTGGAGTAAGGTCAAGAGACCCAATAGACATGCTCAAAATTCTGAAAGGTTTAAAAAAAGTGAAAAATTATCTTGACTGGCTGGTGAATTTGTATCAAGGATTAGTACGAAGGGAGAAGTTGAAAGATTGTTTTTACGCATAAAGGATTAGAATATGGAATGCATTATTTATATTGTGCTTTTCACAACCTCAGGATGTCCCAAAGTGCTTTACAGCCAATTAAATACTTTTGAAGTGTAATGCTGTAATGTAGGAAACACAGCAGCCAATATGTGCAGAATTTGAGAGATAAATGTTGGCCAGGACACCAGAGAATGTCCCTGCTCATCTTTGAAATAGGGCCATGGGATCTTTTACATCCACCTGAGAGGGCAGACAGGGTCTTGGTTTAACGTCTCATCCGAAAGACAGCACCTCTGACAGTGCAATACTGAGAGAGTGCTGCAGTATCAGCCTAGAATTCATGCTCAAGTCTCTGGAGTGGGATTTGAACCTACAACCATCTGACTCAGATGCAAGAGTGCTACCAATTGAGCCACAGCTGACACCGCAGTTGATGAAACAGCGTCCCTCACACTTGAAAAGAAAACTATTAAAAGGCACAGAGAAAGAGCAGGTAAATGGGATTGGAGGAGATAGCTCCAAGCTGAAGCTGGCACTGACGTAAGCATGATGAGCCTCCTTTTGTGCTGAAATTTCTATGATAACCATGGTATTATAGTGAGGCCACTACGAATACAGTTATCTGAATTTACCAGACCGTTTACTAGTCTGAATGGCTAGACTATAAAACAAGAGAGATTAGAAATGCTAGACTATAAAAGAGAGATTAGTCAGCGCACTGCAAATCATTTTGTACGACTGTTCAGAATTCACAGCTTGCTGTTTAGTATAAAGATCCAACTGATGAGAACCTTTTTATTATCAAAATGCTCCACTGAGGACTGAACAAAACCTAGGATTACGTTTGCACGACTGCATGCCATCATTTGAAATTCCTATCCCATAGCATGCAAGTAATCTGCAAGGTACATAAAAATAAAAATGTACCAAAGCATACCAGGATGCAGAGAGGAAAATAAACCGGCAGCTGCTGGGAATATCATTACAAGCACGGAGGAGAAATGGGGGGCAGGGACTGTAAAGTGCACTGTTACAGGACTCTTTCAAAAAGAACATTTTTCTTTTTTAGCACGTGATCAAGAAAAATGATCAAATTAGACAGATTGAGAGTTAAACTTCCAGTCACAAATGTTGCATTAAAAAAAAAAGGCCAAATTTGATCAGTTCCTGTTTTTCTCTCAACTCTGGCTGCTGTTGCGGCAGGAATAGGCTCTGGCTTGGAGTCAGGAACTCAGCTGCAAGCTTGCCCTGCAACCTCAATGACAACCCCCCCCCCCCCCAAACTGGGTTGGGGAATCCAGCGATGTCGGAGGGACCACAACTAGGAGCAGAATCCCGGCCCTTAGAAACATAGAAGATAGGAGCAGGAGTAGGCCATTTGGCCCCTCGAGCCTGCTCCGCCATTCAATGAGATCATGGCTGATCATCCAAATTCAGTACCCTGTCCCTGCCTGCTCTCCATATCCCTTGATCCCTTTAGCCTTAAGAAATATATCCAACTCCTTCTTGAATATATTTAATGAATTGGCCTCTACTGCCTTCTGTGGTAGAGAATTCCACAGGTTCACCACTCTCTGGGTGAAGAAATTCCTCCTCATCTCTGTCCTAAATGGCTTACCCCTTATCCTTAGACTGTGACCCCTGGTTCTGGACTCCCCGACCATCGGGAACATCCTTCCAGCATCTAGTCTGTCTAGTCCTGTTAGAATGTTATAAGTTTTGATGAGATCCCCTCTCATTCTTCTAAACTCCAGCGAGTACAAGCCCAATCTCTCCTCATACGTCATTCCTGCCATCCCTCGACTCTTATAGAATATGTAGGATGAACCAGGACAGTTTTTTGTCTTTGTCACTACTCTGACATGGAGACAAAGGGGGGGAAGTTTTCGGGGGGTCAGCGGGCGAGTTTGGTGGCAGGTCGGGTGGGAAAAATTTTTTTGGACAGCAGGTAGCATACTCGCTCTCAACCGGCCGCCATGCTAGTTTCCCAGATGTCGGGTCTGTCAGCGCTGAACAGACCCGACACAAAGCGGCAGGGGAGGCAATTTAGGTGATTAAGAGCATGTTAACAACCTGTTAAAGAGGATTTTGAGCTCACCTCAACATTTTACGAGGTCGTCCACAGGTTCCACGCTGCTCGGGGATCACGTCAGGTAATGAGGTTGGGGGTTGTGTCACCATGAAATGATCTCTACTTGACAGCTGCAAATGTGGTATAAAAGCTCCCATTTCATAGCTGTTCACTTTCCAAACTCAGAAGCTGTTGCTTACTGCATTTGGAAGACAGATTGAGCTTTATACAGGTTGCAAGTGTTTGGAGTAAACTCTGTATCCAGTGTCACCTCATTGGAACAACCTCTCTCACCAATGACAGATCGCTTCTGTCATCTCAAGTTTGCCTGCCATCTATCACATCACTGCCCTTGAAACTATCTCACCTCAGAATCCCACCACGATCAGCCCCCAACACCAGCAGCACCAGGCACACCAGCAGCACCAACAACAACACCAACCTTCTCCACAATCAACTAACGGTGCACATGACATCAGCACCCGGCCACATTGCTGCCCGGGACGCCAGGGATTGCTTCACCATAGCTAGATTTACTTTACTTGACGCTGTACACCCTGGCTGCCACATGATGTGCCAGTTTGGCACCACCCCACACCAACACCATAAAGCATCCCTACAATGCCCAAGCCATTCCTTTCACACTCATGACTATTGTGGGGGGTACCATTATATCTCACCATTCACTGGAACTTACTAAGCCACTTCCAAAGGTGCACACAAATAAGTCCAAGAACGCAAAGTGTTGAAAATAAAGATTTCAATGTTTGACAGCACATTAACAGAAACTTCACATGAACATTGGCTAAAACACCCAAGTGCCTACCCTGGTGTGTTGTTAGTTGGTATGATTGGACTAGGATGAGGGTGAGTGTGAGGGGTGGCTAGTGAGGTGGGGGAAGTGATAGTGTAGATAGAGAGGAATGGGTGGAGGTGCAAGGTAAGTTGGTGTGGAAGGGAAGGCAGAGTGATGGGGATGTGATGAGTGGCACAGCAGGATGAGGTTGGGTGTGGCTTGGCAGTAACATTTTGTGATCTACTGAGATCATTGAAAGGTTTGCGTCACTGCAGCCAGGTCCTCCTAGCGACATCCTGCTTGCGTCCTCCTGTGCAATGTGCAACCAGGCTGCGTTGGTGTCCTGGGGAGGTGTCTTCCGCCCTTGGAAGGGAAGAGAACCTTCCTGCGTGCTGTGACTCTGTCCATAAGCATATGGAGGGAGTCATGGGAGAGCCTGGGTGCAGCCGTGCACCTCTATGCAGTGCTCGTCATTGTTTGCAGTACCTCAATGCTGTAGGACACTGACAGCACAACTGTCAATCAATTTGCACGTGGTCCCTTTCAGGAAACCAGCTTATGACGTGTCATCAAATGATGTCATCAGACCAGCTTCTTTCAATTGGCCGGCAAACGCGCTGGGCAGGCTTAACAAGCCCAATCAACGTAAAATCACTTTGGGCAGCAGGCTGGAGCCAGCAGCGAGGTCGGGACCCGCCATCGACCCCGGCCGCACCAGACCTGCTGAGGTAGAGGAAATCGCGGCCAAAGAAACTCTCTTCTAGCGGAGGCCACTGGAGAAGCCAACTTTTAAATCACATTTATCCTGTCTATCCAAACTCACAAAATATATAGTTCACAGGTTTTTATTTTGCTAGAGAATAAATACTTTGCTTTCCTCACACCCGGCACCGATGTGATTGTGGTTCTGCAAAGGGTCAATGGGGGTCATTTTGACTTTGGGCGATATCGGATCAGCCCCCCGTTCTACATCTCTCCAATTTGAATTTCCACTGAAGTCAATGGAAATGATTGCAGAGGGGTGACCCGAGAGAAGTCTTTAAAATTATGATGGGGTTTGATAGGGTAGACGTAGAGAAGATGCTTCCACTTGTCGGGCAGTCCAAAACTAGGAGCCATGAATATAAGATAGTCTCTAATAAATCCAATAAGGAATTTAGGAGGAGAAACTTCTTTAACCAGAGAGTGGTTAGAATGCGGAACCTGCTACCACAAGGAGTAGTTGAGATGACCAGTACAGATACAGTTAAGGGGAAGCTAGAGGAGGCTTGTGTGGAGAATAAACACCGGCCAGACCAGTCGGGTCGAATGGCCTGTTTCTGTGCTGTAAATCTAAAAAAAAGAGAAGGGATAAGAGGAAAGTACATGAACACTGGAGCACTCATACTATTCCACTCTCATCCTGCTGAGCTTCTCCCTTTAGTTCCCTCGATGATGTCAAAACTGACTCTTTTGACTTGAAGAAAAACAATGTTTTTGGTGAGTGTTAGTTTTCTGCCCTTTTCTCACAATTTGGTCTCCATGCAGCACACCCGATCCCCAGAGAAAGAAGCAGACAACTTACAATCAGGCCTTTGCCAATGTCACTTTAGGGCCAGCCAGAAAGTGGAATGTAACACCAGCCCAAGGCGAACATGCTCTGATCGGTCTCCCCTGTGGGGAAGCGAGTTACCTTCATAGCAAAACAGCTGTGATTGGCAACTTAGTGAGTGGAGGGTGAAGAGGGCCGATTTCCCCGTCCTACCACTTCACAAATCAGTACTACAATTTGATACCAACGCAAAAAAAAAAAATGAATGTTAAAGTTAATGATAATTCTTTGCAACAGTTTGCTTTATACACAGGTCAAGGCTGCTGCTCTTTAAATGGCACGATTCAGTGTAGTGACAAGAGATTTTGTGGAAAGATAATGAACTGATAAAGGCACTGAATGAAATTCCCACAGCTGGTATCCCAGCTTCCCTTCCTCCTTACTTGCTGCTTATTTGACAAACTCGAGTGAAGCCGGGAAACCTGCAGCAGGTTTATATACCAGCAACATCCAATATGATTTTTCCCGTTCTCTTCTGCTGAAGGTGCCGATATGTATTTACGATTCTACTGGCATCACAGACTTTCTAATATCTTGCCCAAGAGGTCACTCCAAATACTGGGCATGCACAGCGAGTGTCAGCAGGAGATTGAACTGTTGCAACATCACAGTTGAGCCCAATCTTGTCCTTACCCAGCACAGTGGCATAGTGGTTAGCACTGTTGCCTCACAGCGCCAGGGACCCGGGTTCAAATCCGGCCTCGGGTGACTGTGCAAACTCCACACAGACATTCTCCCCGTGTTTGCGTGGGTTTCCTCCGGGTGCTCCGGTTTCCTCCCATAGTCCAAAGATGTGCGGGTTAGGTTGATTGGCCATGATAAAAATTGGCCCTTAGTGTTAGGGGGGGATTAAATATGTGGGGTTACGGGGATAGGGCTTGGGTGGGATGGCTGTCGGTGTAGGGACCGGGTGCTAGGGTTTGGATGATCAGCCATGATCTCGTTGAAATGGCGGAGCAGGCTCGAAGGGCCGAATGGCCTACTCCTGCTCCTATCTTCTATGTTTCTATCCACTATGCAGAGGTCCGTAGATAGCAATCGTGAGCTAATTCCTCCCGCCACCCCCATCCCCACAAATCCAAGGGGCACGTAGGCTGCCACCCAAGATCAGCAAACTGAGAATCAGACCAGGGGGACTTCCTGTTCTATATGTTTCAGTTCCACACTAGGCACTGCACTTACTAACTAAATCATAGCTTACTACATTTTAAAAAAAACATTTTATTTCAAGGGGTGGTAACACCCATGGTCACCCACACAAAAAATGTATTTCTAGGGAATGGTGGCCATTTCTGTATACTGGGTGGTATAATAGGGAATGGTGGCCATTTCTGTATACTAGGTGGTACAATAGGGAATGGTGGCCATTTCTGTATACTGGGTGGTACAATAGGGAACGGTGGCCATTTCTGTATACTGGGTGGTATAATAGGGAACGGTGACCATTTCTGTATACTGGGTGGTACAATAGGGAACGGTGGCCATTTCTGTATACTGGGTGGTACAATAGGGAACGGTGGCCATTTCTGTATACTGGGTGGTATAATAGGGAATGGTGGCCATTTCTGTATACTAGGTGGTACAATAGGGAACGGTGACCATTTCTGTATACTGGGTGGTACAATAGGGAACGGTGGCCATTTCTGTATACTGGGTGGTACAATAGGGAACGGTGGCCATTTCTGTATACTAGGTGGTACAATAGGGAACGGTGACCATTTCTGTATACTAGGTGGTACAATAGGGAATGGTGGCCATTTCTGTATACTAGGTGGTACAATAGGGAATGGTGGCCATTTCTGTATACTGTGTGGTACAATAGGGAATGGTGGCCATTTCTGTATACTAGGTGGTACAATAGGGAATGGTGGCCATTTCTGTATACTGTGTGGTACAATAGGGAATGGTGGCCATTTCTGTATACTGTGTGGTACAATAGGGAATGGTGGCCATTTCTGTATACTGGGTGGTACAATAGGGAATGGTGGCCATTTCTGTATACTGGGTGGTACAATAGGGAATGGTGGCCATTTCTGTATACTGGGTGGTACAATAAGGCGGCGCTGGAGACGACAGTGAGGAGGCATGTCTCACATATGTGACTTAGTAAAACATAAGCCAAAAGGCACCTCAGAAGTACTCAGCCCACGATGCCAGGAATGTTTTCTTTTTGGGAAATGTCTCCTCACAAGTCATTTTTTGGCTTTACACTCTGTCGCCGTGCTGTAGAAACAGAAAGGGTGACATCCTGCCTTGTGGAAAATGGCATTTTCAGTAATCAGTCATACTTGGCTGATATTTTTTGACACTGATATGCATTTACGTGGCAAATTGTTCACACTGGTGGAGTAAAATCATCAATTTAGCTAATTATTGGGCTGGATCAAATGAACTAACCTGGAAGTACTTTATTCTGACAAAAATCAGGAAAAAAATTATTCTCCATCCATTCAATGTCAGTCAGCACCTAATACACACCATTTTTTAATAAGTAGAAATTGGAAATGATGCAAGATCTACATACCTTGGCTCATAGGCTCCAATAGGAATGGCAGCAAGGTCAAATGGTCCATATCGTTTCCCTATTTGTTCAAAAGCCACACAGTAACCCGTATCTCCGGCAAAAAAAAATCTATTCCAGGGTCCCAGGACACACCAACTGCCCCACAGCACCTTGTTGTCATCTGTTACAGTCCGTTTGCTCCAGTGTTGCACAGGTGTAAACACAAACGTGACCTCATCATGTCCAGGGACACAGTTCTCTTCCCACCAGTCCAACTCGATTACGTTCTCACAGCCACACTTCTGCATCCAGTCTAAGAGACCCAATGGTACAAACCACCTCAAGTCACCCCCAAATCGCTCATTAAGACTTAGCACTGTATTGTAATCCAAATGATCATAGTGGGTGTGACTAATAACCACGGCATCAATTTTGGGCAACTGTGCCACTGTGCAGGGTGGGTTTCGGAAACGTTTTGGTCCAAAGAATTGCACAGGTGAAGCTCGCTGGCTGAAGATGGGATCGGTCAGAAAAGTCAGTCCTTCCATTTCCACCAACAGTGACGCGTGTCCCAACCAGGTCACTCGGATTCCATTCCCTGTACTTCCTACCAGCTCCGGGTTTTTGACAAAGTACGGTTCTATTATCGGCAATCCTTCATCAAGCTCCTAGAGGCAGAGAGGACAAGATAAAAAAATATAACTTTGCTCTAAAGCCTGTTTGTACAAATTGTTGTCACCTGACATGTTTAACTGAGCCAACTAAACCTTTTACAGAGATGCAGTGCAGCAAAAGCCATCCATAATAACCACCTCTGAAGTTGACTTTAGATAGTCTTTACAGACAGGCGGACCCTTAATCCAGGTTGACGTCTAAATCACAAATTGGACTGTTAGGATGGTCACTGCTGCCAAGTAGACTTCAGGAATGTTTCCTGTACATTAGAAATTTAATTTTTCTACTTCCCCATTAAATAACCTGCTGAAACTTACTGGTCAAAGCTCACACATGAATAATGGCCTCTTGGGAGAGATATTGGAGGATAGCTGGTACTTGTGAAGCTGTACCCAAATAAGGATTCAACAGCTTCTAAGAGAAGGGAATTCCAGGATACTGACACAGCCATGATGAAGAAATGGCAGTTTATGTCCAAGTCAGAGTGGTTTGTGGCTTGGAGGTGATGGTGCTCCCATGATCTTGCTGTTCTTGTCCTTCTTGGTGGCAGAGATTATGGGGTTGGGAGCTGTTGTTAAAATAAGCTTGACTAGATGCTGCAATGCATACTGCATATTGTACACACTGCAGCCACAGTGTGCCAGTGGTGGAGAGGGTGGATATTGGGTTCAGTAGCAGGGGTGCTGATTAAGTAGGCTGCTCTGCCCTAAATGGTGTGGAGCTTCTTCAGTGTTTTTGCAGCTGCACCCATCCAGGCAAGTGGTGAATCTTCTATCACACTTCTGACTTGAACCTTGTACAGGAAACTTTGGTTTATCCGGAGGTTATATGTCCGGAACACTTGATCGAACGGCAAAAATCAGGAGCTGTTTTCTATATGTTTTTTTAGTTCTCGTTGCTTTTTTTCTCCCCCCAGTCAAACACTGCAAGGTCTGTAGCTATAGCAACAGCTTCAGCTACAGACGCTTGCAGCTGCAGCCGACTGTTTTGAAGCTGTTGCTAAGCAACAGGATTTGTTGATTCACACGGAGCTTCTCAGTTTCGTATGTTTAAACATTAACTCTGGTATGTCCGGCACGTTTGATGTTACGGCACCAGCTCGGTCCCGTCAGTGCCGGATATCAGAAAGTTTCCTGTAGATGGTGGAGAGTATTTTAGGGATGAGGAAATGAGCCACTCATTGCAGAGTACCCAGCCTCTGTTCTGTTCTTGTAGCAAGTTATTGATATGGCTGATACTCTTAAAGCTTCTCCCCAAGATGTTGATGATGGGGACTCAGCAATGGTGGTGGGGCTGAAGGTCAGGGAGGGTGGTTTAGTATTTTCTTGCTGGAGATCTCATTACCTGGCAATTATATGACACAAATACTACCTGCCACTTGTCAGCCAAAGACTTTTCTGGCAGTCTGCTCTTGTATCCATCCTTGGATCAAGGCGGTTAGGAATTTGGGAGCTACGTTTTCAGGCAGAACTTAAACTGAACATCAGTGAACAAGTCACTGGTGAATGGGTTGACTTGCTGGCACTGTTGATGTCTGCTTCCGTCACTTTGCTGATGATTGGGACGACGCGGATAGGATGGTAATTGGCCAGGCTAGATTTGTCCTGCTATTTGAGGGCTGAGCGTACTTGGGCAATTTTTCACATTGTCGAGCAGATGCCAATGTCATAGCTATACTGGAATAAATTGGCTAGGGGAATGACTAGAGGTCAGCCCCGCTCACCATGTAAAGCTCACTCACCACCACAGTGTATGCATTCTATACTATGTATGCTATGCGTGTCAACGTGCTATAACTAAACAATTGCAAAACACCTATTTTTATATTTTTTGGAAAAGTTTCCTTCAATGGTCATACTTAATTTTCTTTGGCCTTTAATTCTTTTAATGACCTGCAGCAGTACTGTGTTAAAATGAAAATGTTATCAACGACAACTTGCATTTATATAGCACCTTTAACGTAGTAAAATATCTCGAGGCGCTTCACAGGACTGCTAGCAGACAAAATTTGACACAAAGCCAAAGAAGGAGACATTAGGACAGGTGACCAAATGTAGGTTTTAAGCAGGGTTTTAAAGGGGGGAGAGAGAAGTGGAGAGGCGAAGAGGTTTGGGGAGAGAATTCTAGAGTTTAGGGTCTAGACGGCTGAAGGCACAGCCAAGTACAGGAAATTCTCTTTTTACCGGCACCTAAAAAACTGGAAATCTCTCTTAACCGGCAAAATTCAGGAGTAGGTTCAGGTAAGTTTTACTTCATATTAGTGGCCGTGTAACCGGGGTTCCTGGATCTGTGGCCGTGTAACTGGGGTTCCTGCACCTGTTGCCATGCAACAGGGACGCCTGGATCTGTGGCCGTGTACGGGGCTCTCATACCTTAGCAAGTATACCTCTCTGTAATCCGGACTTTTTGATCAGCCGGCACCACGCCAGTCCCGGATAAAAAAAAGTTTCCTGTATATATAAAGCATCCAAATTCTATTATTCCAAACTAGTGCATGCGATTGCCATTAGCATTTACAACTGTTTTTACACTAGAAAATAATTCTACATGAAACACAAGAGACTAGATGTTTCAATTGGATATGGTTTTGTACTGGACCTAGATGTGCCCATCAGTTTACAGTTAATTATACTGTATTAAAATTGGTGCTTTTGTATGAACATGTAATTTCCAAGTGTTTATGCCAGTACAGCACTATGTGTTTATGCCGATATAACATGTATAAAAGAGGTGTCCAGGGCTGCTAGAGTGTGCAGGATTCTTACCCTCTCTATCTTCTCTAACCTCAAATGAAACTCTCATATCTCCTCCACTGATAAAGTTGCCTCCAATAAGCTTAATTTCTTTTTTCATGTAAACACCTCCTCAATGTCTCTGAACTTTCTATAAAGCCCAGGTCTGTCCAAAACTTGATTACAATTCCTATATCGGAGGTGGCTTTTCTAAGACTTGAACAGTGAAATGAAAGAATTATGTTTCACTGGTACGGGTGGTGCGCAGTGCCTCAAGCAGCAACGGTTATGTGCAGGAAATAAATACAGTAATAGTGTTCACTGAGGAAATACTCATTTCTTATTCCTGGTTTTGAACTATTCTGGCCAAAAATAAATGGCAACTTGACATCGACCTGCAAATCAGCATGAGTCACTGCATGTAGCATGATCTCAAAGGGTAGTTTAATTTTAGGTAAACCACCAATCCAAAGATATGGTGTAGGTTTGAGATGGAAACTATTACAAATAAACATTTTTTTTTTTTTATTTATAAAAAGAACAAGTCACTCAGTTTCACAGCTATTCACTTACTGAACAGGAAAGCTGTACAGAGTAATACAGATCTGATTAATTATTAAGGGTAAAGTCTTCAGCTTGTCTCCTCCCACGACTAGCATTTTTGTCTTTTTATCTTTGTTATCTATACGGATATGGTTATTGCTTCTCTGAACTTTATTTTCTTCTTTCCTCCTAAGCTCCAATACATTAACATATGCATGGTTGCTTCCCCCTACATCCGGGCATGCTTCTGTAGTGTAGTGGTCATCACATTTGCTTAACACGCAGAGGTTCCTGGTTTGAAACCAGGCAGAAACATTGTCAGCCATGGCTCTGTTGGTAGCACCCTTGCCTTGGAGTCAGAAGGTTGTGGGTTCAAGATCCACTCCAGAGACTCAAGCACAAAAATCTAGGCTGACACTCCAGTGCAGTGCTGAGGGAGTGCTGTACTGTTGGAGGTGCCGTCTTTTGGATGAGAAGTTAAACCGAAGCCACGTCTGCTCTCTCAGGTGGACGTAAAAGATCCTATGGCACTATTTCAAAAGAAGACCAGGGGAGTTCTCCCCGATGTCCTGGGCCAATATTTATCCCTCAAACAACAGCACTAAAAACAGATTATCTGGTCATTACCACATTGCTCTTTGTGGGAGCTTGCTGTGCGCAAATTGGCTGCCACGTTTCCTACATTACAACAGTGACTGCACTTCAAAAAGTACTTCATTGGCTGTAAAGTGCTTTGGGATGCCCGGTGGTCATGAAAGGCGCTATATAAATGCTAGTCTTTCTTTTTTTGCTCTGTTGAAAGCAAAACTCATCGCTCTGTTGCCGACTTTAACTCAATTTTTTCCACCAAATTCAAAACTGGAACTCACTACCTCCCTCAGTCTTCATTTCCTCCTACGATCTGCAGGTTTTGAAAACTCAGCTTGGCATCACCTAACCACTGAACTTGGATTTCTCTTCCGTCTACTCACCCAGACTAGGAACTGTGCGGAGCAGATGGATCGAAACAGGCCCACCTCCCACTCTCTGGACTAAATGTTAGACCTCCAACAAACAGTGCCACCAGACTACCATATAATGTTAACATTTTCACTCACGAGGATTGTAACTCACTCCGAGATAATTAATACCTGCTTATGAAATAAATTATGTATTATGCACATTACCAAAGTGCTGCTTTAAAATGCTGCACCTAATTGTTTCAAATGATCATTCTTTGAGGATACAATACAAATAATAATACAATTACAAAATTCAAACGATTAATAAATCTAACAGTTGAAAAACTTACAAACTTAGATTTGGACCAACCACTCACCGCTTTTGAACTTGGGATGTTGGTGTGGTCCTTCTCCATCACAGCAAACTTCAGCACGTTAGTGAAAGCAGGGGCACTCCAGGTTGGCCAGGGATTGACAAATCTGCCATCTTTGCCTTTCTTGGATTTTGTTACATCCTCTTCCAGGCGGTAATCCAACCTGAAGCTTTTCCTGGAGGATCGGGATGAAGTGCTCCCTCTCGAGTCTCGGCTCACATTTCCCGATCGTTTCTTCACGGCTTCCTTAGGATAATGACTGCTGGCAATAGGAACCTGTTCTTCAAGCTTCACGTCCATGTTTCCTTCAGCTCTATAGTGCAGTCTAAAAAAAATTGGATACATTATAATTACTAAGAATGCAGTTCAAGATTCCTAAAACGTCTATAAACATATATTAAATTGTGTGCAAAATACAAAATCCCAGCTTCGCATTTCTCTCATTGTGTTATCCATATAATGATTTAATGTTAATTAGCACTTTAAGGTCTATATGTAGTTTCAGATGCGGATTGATGTCAAATGGCAGTATAACTCCAAAGTTAAAGTCAGATCTCAATCTAACTGGTGCAATATGGCCAAATGATGAGGCACCCCCCTCCAGGAAGCCATCTAACAACACTTTCAAGCTTGCACCTTGCACCAGGTGCAATATAAATGCAGCCAGCACAAAAGCCATATTTTAAAAGTGCCCAGGTGATCCACTTGACCTTCTGGGGGCTTTATAGACTTTGGATTCTTATTCTAGGAAACGAACACTCTCCTACCCACGTTCTCCTAATGTTGCAAATTAACCTCCCCCATGGCCTTTGCCCATGGGTCCAAGCGCCTCAGTGGGACCTGCAACCCACGCAGTCGGTAGTATAACTCGGTCTAGCAGCTACGAATCACACTCCACCAATACTAATCGGCGACCAATAACTGCACTTTAAATGGCATTGCGGAAACCTTGCTTAGCAACTCGGGGATTTTTTTTAAAAAACAACCACCTAGAAGATGAGCGATCAAGAGTCGCTTGATCAACTGGCCAATTTGAGAGAGATTTATTTAACAGAAATACAAACAAATAAAAACAAAACGTCCTTTAATTTGCCAGTGGTGCGACTGTAACACTGAGCTATGCTAGGTGTTCACTATCGAGTAGATCTTCACGGCAGACCGGCTTCCCTCCTGAAGCAGCGTCCTGTGTGTGAGAGAGAGCCCACGACTCCACGCTGTAAATAACGCTGGTGCCATTAACAACGTGAAGCTATGTGTGTGGGGGTGGGGGGGGGGAAGACACAAACTTTCCAATTGGTTAAAAAAAACACTCGTATACATAATAAAAAAAATACTCGGTTAATTCTCGCGGAAGCCGATCAATAACATTAAAGTTCGCCGCAAAAGCTAGGAATGGTTTTCTCAGCTTACGTCGTTGCATCAAGCGAAAAAGGAGCGGTGAGCTCCAAAAGCAGCAGAGAAGCGAAGGCAGAACACAGAAAAGAGAGGGAAAACATTGTGGACCTTGCCGAGTGAGAGCGACGGCTGGGGTGATGTGCTGGGCTGGAGCGGGTCGAGGAGGGGGCAGCGCCGCAGTCTCTCCCACTTGATCCACTTACTGTGTATATATATTGTATGTATTTTTTTTTTGCCCCTTGTGGTTCCCGCCCGCAGATGATGTGACAGACGAGCGAGTCGGAGCTCTGATCTCAGCCCAGCTCCTCCAGCACGTGATCGCCGCACTCTCCGGCCCATCAACCATTCAGCGCTCGAGTCCAATTAGTCCCCAAAAAAGTGCGAGGCACAAAGGGAGATTCTTTCTGCATCCAACAACTTCCATTACAAAAATAAACAACAGCATAGAACTAACCCCCTCAATATCACTCGCTTTCATTTGCATTCCAGGCACCTTTACAACAGCAGCAAACAAGCGATTTTTTGTTGCTTATGAGATTCTGCAGCTCCGTTTTGGCATTTTAAGAAGTGCACCCAGATTAGTTGGGAAACAAGACTATAAAGTTACTTTGTTTTTGTTACAAAAAACGCTTCTCTCGTTGAGTTTCCATATGCAATAGGACAGACTTAGGCAAAGTTTGACATTGGGTCGAAAATCGCGCGATGGACACGACTGAAGAATTAATCAGGAGAAATTTGCCGGTAACTTTTTTTTTTAAACTTTATTTTGCAAGGACACGATTATTGCTGATTGCGTTGGATTTAAAGGCAGTTAGAACCAAATCCAATTAAAAGGTGAATATTAAAATATAAAACACTCTCTGTAAAAGCTCCCCCCTCCCCGGGAGTTTAGATACATGCAATTCCTCCCCCGTCCCAGCCTCTTCGGGGATTGCTGAACTCCCCCCACCCTTCCGTCTCGGCACCACCTCTATTTTTGGTAAAAGTTGTACACTAGCGACTGGCTACAGCCGCTCCAACAAAAACCAGTGGAAATGGAAAGGAATCGATCCGTTTAAGGAACACAAAGTCCGAACTTGAGTTTTAGATCGTCCCGATTTGAAAAAAACAAACTTTCTTCAATGATTCCTCAAGACAGTGCGGTAGACGGATCAGCTTGGCTGCTAGTCAGATTGCTCAGAGAAAGCCTGAATTACAGTCGATTCCTTTGTTGAAACTCCTCCCAAAAGGTTGCACGCGGTGTCAAAACCTTCACGGGGATTAAGCACCGAAATCTGAGTTGCACAGGATAAAAAAAATATTTTAACAGGTTGCAAGTGTACTCTTCTGATGGGTACATAAACAAATAGACTGTAACTAAAATAACTTTAAATAAAACTTAACAAATTAAATTAAACCAGTTGCCAGTGTAAAACGAAATCCGTGAAAGAGAATATGTGTTTAGTACTTAAAAATTCGGTTATGTCTTTTGCAGTACTTTTTTCTGAACAACTTTTTATCCCCGGTTTATGTCATTAACCCAGGATCTATGCGATTCGATGACTACAGAATTTTCTGTGGCCGCTGTAATAAAAAAAAAGTGGGCGAGAATGCGATCATTTCTGAAATTAAAAAGCGGCATTCAGGGTGAGAATCGGTGCCCCCGGGCACGGCCACAAAATATGGATCGGATCAGTAAAAGGAGCTGAAGGTTAGAGATTCACCTGGGGTGGCAGTGGGACTTTGTCTCTGCCATGCCGCCTCCTGGCTCACTCTCGTCGCCGCACTTCGCCGAGTAGCTGTGGGTGAAACTCAGGGCTTCAGCCGCTGCTGTGACACAGGCAGCCGAGGGAGGCCGACAGATCTCCAGGCACGCAGTCAAAGCCCTCGCTCTGACCATCGCCTCTCATATCGCAAGCCTCGACACGTTCTCCACATCCATCTTTAAAAAAAATGAGTACGGTAACTTCATAAAGACGAGATGCAAGTCAAAGCCAGAGCAATCCGCAAATTTCTCCAGATCAGGTCCCCACTCTACGTGCTTCTGCAGACACCCGGAAACCACAAGCCACGTGTGCTGCATCCAGCTGTTCATTGAATCAAGCCGACTGCACCCCCTGCCCTGCACTTACATGTTACATTGTTCAGCGGTTAGATTATAATTCTGCCCAACCAATTCGGCCGATCTGTTTGAGATTCCCCACGCTTCCAAGTTCTCTTTTTAAAATTATGATGAATTATTATTCTACGGACAGATATGCCAAATCCCAAGATTTGCGGGAAGTTTCCGTGCTTATAGGCTGTTTTCATAACCTCTATTGAAAATATATATTTTTTAAAAACGTTCTTAAATCTGTGGTAATGCACGTTTTGTGCTTGGATACATTTTGTAGTTCCAAATTTATAGCTTCTATAATAAATACAAAAAGCATGCAGTCCTGACATAGAAACATAGAAGATAGGAGCAGGAGTAGGCCATTCGGCCCCTCGAGCCTGCTCCGCCATTCAATGAGATCATGGCTGATCATCCAAATTCAGTACCCTGTCCCTGCCTTCACTCCATATCCCTTTATCCTTAAGAAATATATCTAACTCCTTCTTGAATATATTTAATGAATTGTCCTTGACTGCCTTCTGTAGTAGAGAATTCCACAGGTTCACCACTCTCTGGGTGAAGAAATTCCTCCTCATCTCTGTCCTAAATGGCTTACCCCTTATCCTTAGACTGTGTCCCCTGGTTCTGGACTCCCCGGCCATTGGGAACATCCTTCCTGCATCCAGTCTGTCTAGTCCTGTTAGAATTTTATAAGTTTCAATGTGATCCCCTCATTCTTCTAAACTCTTGCGAGTATAAGCCCAATCGACCCAATCTCTCCTCTTACGTCATTCCTGCCATCCCAGGTATCAGCCTGGTGAATCTTCGCTGCACTCCCTCCATGGCAAGTACATACTTCCTCAGATAAGGCGACCAAAACTGCACACAATACTCAAGATGTGGTCTCACCAAGGCCCTGTACAACTGCAGCAAGACATCCTTGTTCCTGTACTCGAACCCTCTCGCTACGAAGGCCAACATACCATTTGCCTTCTTATCCGCCTGCTGCACCTGCATGCTTACCTTCAGTGACTGGTGCACAAGGACACCCAGGTCTCGTTGCACTTCCCCTTCTCCCAATCTATTGCCATTCAGATAATAATCTGCCTTCCTGTTTTTGACACCAAAGTGGATAACCTCACATTTATCCACATTATATTGCATCTGCCATGCTT
Source organism: Somniosus microcephalus (assembly GCF_052327205.1). Taxonomy (NCBI): domain Eukaryota; kingdom Metazoa; phylum Chordata; class Chondrichthyes; order Squaliformes; family Somniosidae; genus Somniosus; species Somniosus microcephalus. Next base: position 58,315,767 of record NC_141003.1, read on the forward strand.
CTGCCCAATCACCCAACCTGTCCAAATCATACTGGAGTTTCTCGGCATCCTCCTCACAGCACACACGCCCACCCAGCTTTGTGTCGTCTGCAAACTTGGAGATATTACATCTAGTTCCCTCGTCTAGATCATTAATATATATTGTGAATAGCTGGAGTCCTAGGACCGATCCCTGCAGTATCCTACTAGTCACTGCCTGCTACTCGGAAAAAGACCAGTTTATTCCAACTCTTTGCTTCCCGTCTGCCAACCAGTTCTCTATCCAAGTCAATACCTTGCCCCCCAATCCCATGTGCCTTAACTTTACACGCTAATCTCTTATGCGGGGCATTATCGAAAGCCTTCTGAAAGTCCAAATACACCATCCACTGGTTCTCCCTTATCTATTTTACCAGTTACATCCTCAAAAAATTCCAACTTAATTGCTAAAATCACATAAACCACGATTTTAGCGCCTCAGGCAATAGCAGTCAGGGTTGGTTCACTGAAATATTACTAGGAAGTTGCCAATAAAAACAGAAAATGCTGGAAATACTCAGCAGGTCAGGCAGCATCTGTGGAGAGAGAAACAGTTAATGTTTCAGGTCAATGATCGACCTGAAACATTAACTCTGTTTCTCTCTCCACAGATGCTGCCTGACCTGCCGAGTATTTCCAGCATTTTCTGTTTTTACTTCAGATTTCCAGCATCCGCAGTATTTTGCTTTTGTAGGAAGTTGCCGAAATTTGTTTACCTTAAGCTAGAGCTTCCAAAAAAACTCACTCATGTCGGCGTAACTTAAACGCCAGTGTCTAAATCAATGCTATCAGAATGCAATGATTATTTAATTTTGTATTTCACACTTCCAAATTAATCATGCCTTTAATTTATAATTGAGAATACTTTAATATTTCATAACATGTTATATTTAAGGACATGGCCATATAGGCAGTGCTACTAGTGACAATCTAATGGTGTCTGTATAAACAACAACAACTTGTATTTATATAGCACATTTAATGTAGTAAAATGTCCCAAGGCGCTCAGGAGGTTGTGGGACTGGAGGAGATTACAGAAATAGGGAGGGAAAGGCCATGTAGGAATTTGAAAACAAGGATGAGAATTTTAAAATGGAGGCATTGCTTAACCGGGAGCCATTGTAGGTCAGCGAGCACAGGGCTGATGGGTGAATTGGACTTGGTGCGAATTAGGACACGGGCAGCCGAGTTTTGGATGACCTCAAGTTTACGTAGGGTAGAACGTGGGAGGCCGGCCAAGAATAGTCAAGTCTAGTGGTAATAAAGGCATGAATGAAAGTTTCAGCAGCAGACGAGCTGAGGCAGGGGCAGAGACGGGCAATATTATGGAGGTGGAAATAGGCGATCTTAGTTATGCTGCCGATATGTGGTCAGAAGCCCATTTCAGGGTCAAATATGACAACAGAAAATGCTGGAAAAACTCAGCAGGTCAGGCAACATCCGTGGAGAGAAATTAGAGTCAACGTTTCGGGTCAAAACCCTTTTTCAAAACTGGAAAGGAAATAAAATAGATCGAAGGCAGGGCTGCGATAGAACAAAAGAAGTAGAGGTATTCAAAACCAGACGAGATGGTAATAGGACAGTGGAGACAAAAGATGGCTCAGATTAGGTGTGAAGTGTACTGGCAGGATGAGAGACAGCTGCCATGTGGGAGAGAGAGGGAAAAAAAAGGAGGGGGGGGGGAAAAAGGGAAGACCCAAAACAAAGGGGTGGAAAAAAAATATAAGTAAAAATGTAATAGGGGCCGAGGCTATGATCTGAAATTGTTGAACTCGATATGGAGTCCGGAAGGCTGCAAAGTGCCTAATCGGAAGATGAGGTGCTGTACCTCGAGTTTACGTTGAGCTTCCGTGGAACAATGCAAGAGGCCAAGGACAGTGAGGTTCGAGTGGGAATGGAGCGGTGAATTAAAATGACAGGCGACCGGAAGCTCGGGGTCACCCTTACGGACTGAACGGAGGTGTTCCGCAAAGCGGTCACCCAATCTGCGTTTGGTCTCCTCAATGTAGAGGAGACCGCATTGTGAGCAGCGAAGGTTGTGAACAGTCTGGTTCAGCCTCAGACAGATGTTAGGGAGAGGGATGGAGTCGGTGTCTAGGGAACCGAGTTTGTGGCGGGACCGAAGACAATAATTTCTGCTCATCCAGTACTGGATGTCAGACAAGCAGTCTGACAATTTAGAGACCGTGGAGGGGTCGAGAGAAGTGGTGCTGAGGTAGAGCTGGCTGTCGTCAGCGTACATGTGGTAACTGATGCTGTGTTTTTGGATGATGTCGCCAAGGGGCAGCATGTAGATGAGAAATAGGAGGGGACCAAGGATAGATCCTTGGGGGACACCAGAGGTAACCATGTGGGAGCGGGAAGAGAAGCCATTGCAGGTCATTCTCTGGTTACGATTAGATAGATAAGAATGGAACCAGGCGAGTGCAGTCCCACCCAGCTGGACGATGGTGGAGAGGCGTTGGAGGAGGATGGAGTGATCAACCATATCAAAGGCTGCAGACAGGTTGAGAAGGATGAGGAGGGATAGTTTACCTTTGTCACAGTCACAATAGGATGTCATTTATGACTTTGATAAAAGCCGTTTCGGTACTTTGGCAGGGTTGGAAACCTGATCGGAAGGATTCAAACATGGAGTTGCAGGAAAGGTGGGTACAGATTTGGGAGGCGACAACATGTTCAAGGACTTTGGGGAGGAAAGGTAGGTTGGACATGGGGTGGTGGTTTGCAAGACGGAGGGGTCAAGGGTTGGTTTTTCGAAGAGAGGGGTGATGATGGCAGATTTTAAGGAGGGGGACAGTACCTGAGGAGAGAGCCGTTAACAATTTCAGATAACATGGGAGCCAGAAAAGGAAGTTGGGTGGTTAGCAATTTAGTCGGAAGTCAAACTCCAAACCATCATCAACACCTTCACTGAAGGGTACGAGAGCATGGGCCTTACATTAACATCCGTAAGACAAAGGTCCTCTACCAACCTGCCCCCACCACACAGTGCTGCCCCCCCGATTATCAAAATCCACGACAAGGCCTCGTCTACGACGTGGACCACTTTCCATACCTCGGGAGCCTTCTGTCAACAAGGGCAGACGTCGATGACGAAGTCCATCACCGCCTTCAGTGTGCCAGTGCAGCCTTCGGTCGCCTGAGGAAGAGAGTGTTTGAAGACCAGGACCTCAAACCCGGCACTAAGCTCATGGTCTACAGAGCAGCAATGATACCCGCCCTGCTTTATGCCTCAGAGACATGGACCATGTACAGCAGGCACCTCAAAGCACTGGAGAGGTACCACCAATGCTGCCTCCGCAAGATCCTGCAAATCCATTGGCAGGATAGGTGCACCAATGTCAGTGTTCTCGCTCAGGCCAACATCCCCAGCATCGAAGCTTTGACCATGCTTGATCAGCTCCGATGGACGGGTCACATCGTCCGCATGCCCGATACGAGACTCCCAAAACAAGCGCTCTACTCAGAGCTCCGACACGGCAAGAGAGCCCCAGGTGGGCAGAGGAAACGCTTCAAGGACACCCTCAAAGCCTCCTTGAAAAAGTGTAACATCCCCATCGACACCTGGGAATCCCTGGCCCAAGACCGCACAAAGTGGGGGAGAAGCATCCGGAAAGGCGGCGAACACCTCGAGTCTCTTCGCAGGGAGCAAGCGGAAGCCAAGCGCAGACAGCGCAAGGAGCACACGTCAACCCAAACACCCCACCCACCCGCCCCTTCAACCACCGTCTGCCCCATCTGTGACAGAGACTGTAGGTCCCGCATTGGACTCATCAGTCACCTGCGAACTCATTTTTAACGTGGAAGCAAGTCATCCTCAGTTCCCGAGGGACTGCCTAAGAAGAGAAGAAGGGAATTGTTGTATCCGTGTGTTAATGGAGACACGGAATGCAGGAGTTGGTTTAACAGGTGTTTACTGAACAAAGTCTGGAGGTGAACTAAAAGATACAAGACGCTATACAGGCTTATATACCCGAGTGGTCACTACCGGTATTACAGTACACAGGGGCTCTTAAAGGTACATACACTACAATTCCTCCCCTTTTAGATAATTAGTACATAACATTTTAAGTAATCATTAATTAACATGTTTACAAGAACAATAATCTACACATTTGCTGCAGTTAATCAATTATAAGTCAGTCTCTCTGGAGGCTTCCTGACTCGGTCTGGATAACGCCTCGGTGGTGTTGTAGTTTTCGGTGGTGTAGTAGGTTCTTTTGGCAAGGTCGATTCGGCTTGAATGCCAGTGTCGGGTTATCTGGTTCCAGTATCACCGGATCGGAGGTAGATACTATGGGTATCTCTGCTTCATCATTAGGCGTATAGAGTTGTGGTGTCGGTTGTCCCTTTTCGGATGATTCTATGATCTGGTCAGCATGGCGCCTTATTATGCTTTCTCCAATGTCCACGGTATACATCAGCGGTCCTAGTCGTGTGCAAATAGTTCCAGGCTGCCATTTCTCAGTACAGTAGTCCCGGGCCAAATCTTGTTGACCTATCTGGAAGGTTCTAGTTGGCCTTTCATTCATGCCTTGAAATTGCCGGTTCTCTACGTCCCTTCTGATGTTTGGCTTGATCAAATCCAGCCGGCATCTTCGTCTTCTATTGAAAAACATCATGGCGGGAGTTTGGTTTGTAACCACATGTGTTGCATTCCTGTATGCAAACAAGAAGTTATCTACCTTATGTTGTAGTTTTATGTCTTCATTACCCATGGCCTTTATGGCCTTCTTGAAGGTCTGGACAAACCTTTCAGCTAATCCATTGGTGGCGGGATGGTATGGGGCGGATGTGTAGTGCTTAACCCCATTGTTTTTTAAGAACTTCCTGAATTCTTCGGACACAAATTGCGGTCCATTATCAGAACAGATCTGTTCAGGCAGCCCATTCCTGGCAAATATGGTCCTTAATACTGTGATGGTTTTTTCCATGGTGGTGGAGGACATCTTTATTACCTCCGGCCACTTGGAGTGTGCATCAACCGCGATTAAGAACATTGAGTCCATAAATGGACCAGCAAAGTCGATGTGTACCCTTTGCCATGGAGATGAGGGCCACTCCCATGGATGTAGAGGGGCTTGTGGTGGGGCGTTTTGGACCTTCTGGCATCCTAGAAAGCTCTTGGTCATTTCTTCGATGTCTCCATCGATTCCTGGCCACCACACAAATGCTCTGGCTAGGTTCTTCATTTTCACTCCACCCAGATGCCCCTTGTGAAGCTCCTTTAGCACTTTATCCTGGAGTTTGGGTGGAATCACCACTCTAGATCCACACATCAAGGTTCCTCGGCACACTGACAGCTGTTCTCTTCTTTGCAAGAAGGCTGGCAACAGTGGTTCGCCATGTGCTGGCCATCCCTTCACCGTTAAATCGTAGACTCGTGAGAGAGTCGGGTCATTTCTCGTTTCCTTTTCAAATGGTAGAATTTGTTACTGGTAGACATTCCACTATGGTTGAGTGGAACATCTCCACTGGGTCCACTGTAGATGCCTCTTCTACCGTTGGCAACGGTAGGCGCGATAAACCGTCAGCATTCCCATGCTGTTTTGATCCTTTGTATTCTATGTCATATTGGTGTGCCCCTAGGAAAAGGGACCACCTCTGTAGCCTTTGTGCTGTCATAATGGGAACGCCCTTTTTAGGGTTGAATATGGAGATGAGGGGTTGATGGTCAGTCAACAAGGTAAATTTTTGTCCGTGTAGGTAATGGTTGAATTTCTTCACTCCCCACACCAGGCTGAGTGCTTCCCTGTCGATCTGGGCATAGTTACGCTCAGCTGAGTTCAATGAGCGTGACGCAAAAGCTATCGGCCGCTCCGAGCCATCAGGGAATCTATGCAATAATACCGCTCCTACGCCGTAAGGGGATGCATCGCACGCCAGTCTGATTGGCAGTGATGGGTTGTAATGAGCCAACACTTCCTTGGACGTGATCAAGCCTTTGCATTTATGGAAGGCACGTTTACAGTCTTCGCTCCATTTCCAAATTACTCCCGTTTGTAGCAGTGCATTAAGAGGGTGCAGAACAGTTGACAAGTTCGGTAAAAATTTATGATAGTAATTTATCAATCCCAGGAACGACCTTAATTGTGAGACATTTTCAGGTGCTGGGGCTTTTATGACCGCTTCAATCTTTTCAGGTGACTTATGCAACCCTTCTTCGTTAATTATATGGCCACAATATGATATTTGTTTCTGGAAAAATTCGCACTTGGGGCAATTTGCTCGTAGGCCCCGTTCTCTCAGCCTAGTGAGCACCTGCTCCAAATTGGCAAGGTGCTCGTTGTCGTTTTCTCCTGTTACAAGGATGTCGTCTAGGTAGCATTGAGTCCCCGGAATCCCTTGCAGGACTTGCTCCATAGCTCTTTGCCAGATAGCTGGAGCTGATGCTACTCCGAAAACCAGTCGATTGTACTGGTACAGGCCTTTGTGTGTGTTTATCGTGAGATACTTTTTAGAGGCCTCCTCAACCTCCATCTGTAGATATGCCTGTGCCAAGTCAATTTTGGTGAAACGTTTCCCTCCGGATAGTGAGGCAAAAATATCTTCTATCCTCGGAAGAGAATACTGTACCGTGTGAAGGACCGGGTTTACAGTCACCTTGAAGTCCCCACAGATGCAAATTTTTCTCTGTTCTTCAGATTTATCATTATTCAACGTTTTCTTCATGACCGGGACGATGGGTGTTGCCCACTCGCTCCAATCTACCTTGGATAACACGCCTGCCTTTTCCAAATTCTCCAGCTCTGCTTCGACTGCTGGACGAATTGCTTATGGCACCGGCCTTGCCTTAAAAAACTTGGGAATTGCCGCATCTTCCACTTTTATTGAGGCGGTGACGCCTTTCAAGGTTCCTAGTTCCTGTTGAAACACTTCTTTGGCGTTGGCCAAGATGTCTTTTAATCGTTCAGGTATGACGTCATCATCATTTTTTTCTTACTGGTCACCGTCAGTGCTTGAATGGAGTGCCAGTCTAAACGTATCTTTCTGATCCATTCACGTCCCAACAGCGGTGGACCACCATTTTGCAGAACGTATAAATACAACTTCTGTATTTCCTTGCCGTTGTATACAACAGGCACCCTTATTTTCCCTCTGGGGTATACTTTCTGCCCCGTATATGTCTTCAAGATAATGGATGTGTCTTTCAAAGGTATATGCGGAAATAGCCGCTCGTAATCCCGTCGACTTATGATGGTCAGAGCTGATCCTGTATCTAGCTCCATTTTAACTGGGGACCCCGCTATCGTGAGGGTAACCCAAATGGTCTGGTAATCTTCTTTGGCAATTACATTATGTAATTTGAGACAGCTTAGTCTCTTGTTTCCGGAGTCGCTATCGCTCTTCTGGTCTTCGGAGCTACTGTCCGTCATCATTTGTACCTTTCTGTACTTTTCCTTATTGATTTTTTTTCTGTCAGTGGATTTTTTTGTTTCCAGATCGGCATACACGTGCAATGTGTCCCATCTTTCCGCATTGCCTGCATGCTTTGTCCTTGAACCAGCAGTCCCTCTGGTCATGGGTGGATCTGCCGCAGCGATAACATCTCTCGAAACCCCGTGTCATTTCATGGGTGCCGAAGTCCTGTGGCTTTTGCTGTATCTCTCCTCTTGCTGCTGCTTCGTATGATACAGCCACACTGAAAGCCTTGTCCAGTGTCAAATCTTTCTCAGAAAGTAGCCTTTTCTGTGTTCCTTCACTTAGGAGACCACAGACGAATTTGTCTCGTAGAGAATCTGCCAATCCTGCCCCGAATTGGCAGTGCTTTGACAGCTTTCTTAATTCGGTGAGGTAATCAGCGTTACTTTCATTCTTGTGCTGATTCCTCCTGAAGAATTTGAATCGTTCCGCTATCAGCAGCGGTGTTGGGTTTAAGTGCTCCTGTAGGGTATCAACAATCTCCTTAAAATTCTTGTCCATCGGTTTGGCTGGAGTGATTAAGTTTCGTAACAGCCCGTATGTCCTTGTGCCCATCAGATTTAGAAGTACCGATGCCTTTTTATCATCCTCTACTTCATTTGCTGTGCAATATACCTCCACTCTTTCCACATATGTGGTCCAATCCTCTATATTACTATCGAAAGCAGTAATATTGCCAGTCTTAGGCATCCTGAAAATCAAAAATGGCGCCTCCCGCGCTTTCCTTTCTTCCCTGCCGAGAAAAAATGGCGCCTCCCGCGCTTTCCTGCCGCTGACAACGTTGTTCTCCGTGGTTTTTATTTACACAGATATTTTTAATAGTTGGAGACTCGTTCCCGCCGGACTCTCTGGGACTTTTCCCTCCCTCTGCTTGGTCCGAACGCCGACCTGCTTTGCAGCGCCGGCCGTCTCCCGAGTGCTCCACCCTCCGTCTCTGTTTGCCTCCGCCTTCCGACTCGCTGCTCGGCCCCGCTGCAGAGCCACCCGATCGAGCCCCAGCCCACCGCCCAGGAAGGATTAGTGCAGTACCTGCCACCAGCCCGGCTAGCTGGTGAAACCAGTTTTTTTTTCTTCTTCGACCTTCGTCTGAGGAATCGATCTCCTTGAGGTGCTACCGAATTGCAGGTAAGTCCGTTTCCAATTCGTCGCCACTGTTGTATCCGTGTGTTAATGGAGACACGGAATGCAGGAGTTGGTTTAACAGGTGTTTACTGAACAAAGTCTGGAGGTGAACTAAAAGATACAAGACGCTATACAGGCTTATATACCCGAGTGGTCACTACCGGTATTACAGTATACAGGGGCTCTTAAAGGTACATACACTACAGGAATAGGGTTGAGGGAGCAGGAAGTGGGTCTCATGGACAAAATGAATGCGGAGAGGTCATGAGGAGAGATCGGAGAGAAACTGGAGAAAGATGCGAGTTCAGGGCCAGTGTATTGCACTGGCAAAAAATTAAATACAATACTGCCCACAGAATGCAAATTTATATTTGTGATATAAATGTTTTCATTATGCACAAAAGGCACATTATTCCCCCAATTAAATAAAACTCAACTATTACAAAATTATCGTGCACTTTTTAAAGTAGCATAATTTATTCAGCTCTCAAATAAAATTATTTATTTTGAACTTTATAAGTATATCCAGAAGAACAGACATGAAGAGTACGAGAGGTAGAACTACTTCACACCGCTGCAACTCGGAGTTCGCAAGCAGGGCTGGCCATCCATGAAGGGGAAGAAAAGGGGCCTTGGATCGATTGGAACGGCCTGTGCGTGGCCCCCGTACGTGCGCGTGCTGGGCTGGCGGCGGTAAGATGGCGGCGTGTCTACAGCGGCTCGCTCGCATTGCCGGGCAGAGGCTCCTCAGGAGGGACTGGGCCGGCGGCGGCAAGCGACAGGTAGGTTCGGCCTGGCACAGCAGATCAGACCCGCACAGCTCCCGGAGATGGGAAACTGCTTTCATCGATAAGCTGGAGATTTGGACCGCGCGGATGGCTTTAATCTGGGGCCATTGGTGCAGCAGAGACATAACGGCACAGAAGGCGGCCATTCAGCCCATCGAGTCCGTGCCGACACTCTGTGGAGCAATCCAGTCAGTCCCATTCCCCGCTCTATCCCGTAACCCTGCAAGTTTATTTCCCTCAAGTGCCTATCCAGTCTCTCCTTGAAAACATTGAGTGTCTCCGCTTCCACCACTTCTGTCGGCAACGAATTCTAGGTCATCACCACTCGCTGCGTAAAAAAGTTTTTCCTCACATGCCCTCTGTATCTCTTGTCCAAAACCTTAAATCTGTATCCCCTAGTCCTTGTACCATCAACTAGTGGGAACAGCCTTTCCCTGTAGCCTATCCAAACCTGTCATAATCTTGTACACCTCTATCAAATCACTCCTCAACCTCCTTTGCTCTAATGAAAACAAATCCAGCTTCTCCAACCTGTCCTTGTAGCTAAGATCCCCCATCCCTGGGGTTAATATGAGCCACCCAAGGCGAGGCGGTGATTTAGTGATTTATTTGTTGCGGGGAACGGGAAGGTTTGGTTTTTAGTGCCATAAAATCATGTTATTTCGGGCCCTAATCACTGGTTGGTCGGGTAACGGGCTGTTACAGTGACACGGTGAGGTAACAATGACTGAGCTCAAATTGTAGATTGAAGTTCTACTATGGTGACAGGTTAATATCTTCTTTGTTTTGAATATTTGGTTTTGTGTCTCGATTATAAAGTCCTAGGAGTGAGACAGTCACGCTCTCACCTCTGAGTTTTGGGTTCAAGCTCCACTCCAGTAATTTGAGGACAAAATCTAGGCTGACACTCCAGTGCAGTACTGAAGGAGTGCTGCACTGTTAAGAGGTGCTGTCTTTTGGATATTTATCATCTCTTTGGTGAGCATAAAAGATCCCATTGTCACTTTTCGAAGATAAGCAGGAGAGTTCTTCTGGTGTCCCGGCCAATTATCTGGTCATTTATTTCATTACTGTTTGTGGGACCTTGCTGCATGCAAATTAGGTTCTCTACATTATAACAGTCATTGCACTTCAAAAAGTACTTCATTGGCTGTAACGTGCTTTGAGACGTCCTGAAGTCGTGAAAGGTGCTATATAAATGCAAGTTCTTTTTTTCTTTATCTGTGTCTACCTCAGTCTTTGATGTCTCCAACAAGTACAAATTAAGTTACAGTTCATTGTTGGGCTGTGGCCCTGCTGTGTCTCATCAGGTTTGGTCAATAATCTCTTTAGAACTGGGTTAAGTATTGTCCGGTGAGTTAATTTAAGCATTGTATATAAAACTGTAATACGGTACATCTGAATCTAATTCTTGGATGTCTGTATGTTGGCAAAAGGGAACAATCTGATACCCTTCACTATGTAGCCTATATTTGTGGATTTTTATTAGGACAACACCTCCCATGCTTAGGATGTTCTCTATTAGAGGCTTCTCATTAAAATGAAAACTGAAGACTATGTGGACAGACGCATGTTCTGCTATTTTGACAAGTTAGTGAGGAAGAAGGGTAAGGTCAAGTCGCAAATGTAATTCAGTATTGCTGCAGGTCACAGTAATAGAATGACAATGGTTGATTAAAAAGCAACTCATTTTCCTGTGGTAAATAGTTTAGAAATGCAGATAGATAACTGCAAATATGAGGTTCAATTAGATTTATACATGTGACTGTATTGCATGACTCTACAGAAGTTATAATTGATGGAAGGCTTAAAGAATTGACTTTACAGGCATCATGTATATTAGAAGTAATTAGGGAAATTATCAATTACAAATCTTTCTTGTAATGGTATTTTGCTAAAATTATATTGCTTCTCTACAAATTATCATTTTGCTTCATTATTTCAGCCCATCCTACACAACTGGAATCGATTCCAGGCCACTCAAGCAACAGCTGCACACATTGTTCTGAATATTCCAGAAACAAAAGTCACTTATCTGGAAAATGGACTACGAGTGACCTCTGAAGACTCTGGTCTTCCAACATGTACAGTGGGTACTAAGCTGATTTGTGTACTTTGTATTTGTCCTTTATATAATATTTTTTTGTATGTGCATTATGGTAACCAGAGATTTAATTGCCGGTTAGTGTATGCATGTTTCTACCTTATTGCATTATCTGTATTAAGGATGTCCAAATGTTTTCTCGGTGGCAATTTGGTTGGTGTACCTTGGGAGCCACAGACCACCTATGGACATGGTAATGCCATATGTAAATGATTTGGCATCAAAAGCCAAATAATCAGCAAAATTTTGCTAAAAGAACAGTACGTTGAGCATTTTGACTAAATACAAAATGATTACATTCAAAAGTTCCAGTTTATATAGTACTGTCTGCAGACCCAGATGTCTGATCTACATTGTGTGACTCCACCTCTAAGACTTTCCACTGCTGAAACCCTTATTCGTGCCTGTATCACCGACAACCTCAATGACTATAAGGCTGTTGTTGCTGGTTTCCCATCCTCCATAAACTCTAGCTTGCCTAAAACGCTACCAAACGTTTTCTATCCCACACCAAGTTCCATTTGGCTATTATCCACATCCTCATTGACCTACATTGGCTCCTCGACCCCCAGAACATTAGGTTTAAAATTCTGTTCTTGTCTGTAAATCCCTCCATGGCCTTGCCCCACCCTATCTCTGCAATCTCCTCCAGCCTTGTATCCCATCCTGAATGTTCCATTCCTTTGACTCCTGTCTTCTGTGCATTTCCCCCTTCATCCCATGACTGGTGACAAAACTTTCAGCCATCTAGTTCGCCGCTTTGGAACTCCCTCCTTAAGCCATTCTGCCTCTCAACTTTTAAAAACTTCTTCAAGACCCATCTCCGTGACCATCGCCCATCCTAATCTGTCCCTTCCGGACTCTGTGTCTGTTTCCCTTGCATCTATTTGTGAAACACTTTGTGGCATTTCTTGCATTGAAGGCACTGACTAAATGCTTGTTATCTTCATCCAAACTCTTCCTCCTCCTGGAACCACTTGCCCAACATAGCAATGTGATTCTCCAACTTGTATCCTATATAGAGAGCAGGCTTCCTCCTCCTCCCCTACCAACAAGGCTGCACTTGTGGGATCTTAACTGACACATGGGTGCATGATGCTTGTGACAGGAAAAAGTGGCAAAAGATAATTCACGATGGCATGACAAAGCTTGAAACAAGTCCTATCCAGCTCAAAGGAAAGAGAACCCAAAGGAAATCAAGGAACGGTCAGCCCGTAAATCACTCTGACATTTGATGTCCTGTGTGTGGGAAAAGATTCCTCACAAAAATCAAACTTTATAGTCATATGAAAACCCACAACCTGTATTAAATGGAGGTGAATCATAGGCTGTCATCATCGACAACAATGGACAAACCATCATCATCGTCATTAAGATCAAAAGTAAATTTCATTGCTGTGAGCATATCACTGTCAACGCCAAGTTTCTTTGGAAAGTTAAAACCAATCAATAAGATAACAAGAAAATAAGTAAAATATTTCTGTAAAATGTAAAGAAAAAGTCATAAATATTGTCACTTTGGTACTTGCTTTTCAGTTAGTTTGTCATGTTGGCTCAGATTCTGGTTGTCTGGAGGTCTTTGTCCTGGCTTATGCTGATTGCCCTTTACCCTGTGGCTGAGTTTCAAGGAGCCTACAAGGAGAGAAAGGGGTGCAGTGTAGTTCGTGAGATGTTTTTCTAGATCTAGCTGAGCTTCCAAATTCTTAGAGATCATCTCTGCCTTCGGCAACTTCCTGCTCTCTCTGAGATTTGCCACGCATCCACAACAACAGTTTTGAAATTGTTCAGTGATCGTGGTTTGAACTGGTATTTCAAGTATGGGCTGAACATAGCCCTGTCTTACCTATTATGAGCTCTGTCATTTTGACTTTACTTGATTTTACTCTCTGTGCCTTTCTGTCTTTTAAAGCTGCATCTATCTCCTTGAATCTCTCATCTGATGAAATGAAGAATTTATTTGCATCCCTGCCCTTGGTTTATTTCCCCAGATCCTCATTCCTTCTCTACATTGGCTAATGTAATAATATCATATTACATCATTTCCTATGATGTTGCTTTACAGATTAAAAAGAAACTATTAATTGGCCTTGCTGCAACCTAAAAATTGTTATGGTTGATCAACCCAGCAAAGAGCTTTGCTCTTGTTGAGTTGCTGTCTGATAGAATTGATATGGGTTCATTAGAGCTGCTTGATCATTGAGCCTGGAAGCTCCATGGGATGTATTTTATCTTCTGTGTAGCTTTTCTCTGCCTCTCCCTAAGGAGGGTTTGTGTGAGAGAGTTCTAGCTTGACAGTAGCTGTCTCTGACTGTTGCCAATACTGAGGTTGGTGGTGGATTCTCTGAAGAATTTCTTCCCCCCCCCCCCCCCCCCAAAATCCTTGGGATGTTGAAGCTTGTTCGGAGAGTGGATGATTCGGGGGGGTGGGGTAAAAACGATTTTAAAAAACTATTTAATCAATCCTTATATTGTGATGTACATAGAAACATAGAAGATAGGAGCAGGAGTAGGCCATTCGGCCCCTCGAGCCTGCTCCGCCATTCAATGAGATCATGGCTGATCATCCAAATTCAGTACCCTGTCCCTGCCTTCTCCCCATATCCCTTGATCCCTTTAGCCTTAAGAAATATATCCAACTCTTTTTTGAATATATTTAATGAACTGGCCTCCACCGCCCTCTGTGGCAGAGAATTCCACAGGTTCACCACTCTCTGGGTGAAGAAATTCCTCCTCATTTCAGTCCTAAATGGCTTACCCCTTATCCTTAGACTATGACCCCTGGTTCTGGACTTCCCGGCCATCAGAAGCATCCTTCCTGCATCTAGTCTGTCCAGGCCTGACAGAATTTTATAGGTTTCGATGAGATCCCCTCAATCTTCTAAACTCCAGTGAGTATAAGCCCAATCGACACAATCTCTCCTCATACGTTATTCCTGCCATCCCAGATATCAGCCTGGTGAATCTTCGCTGCACTCCTTCCATGGCAAGATCGTCCTTCCTCAGGTAAGGCGACCAAAACTGCACACAATACTCAAGGTGCGGTCTCACCAAGGCCCTGTACAACTGTAGCATGACATCCTTGTTCCTGTACTCGAACCCTCTTGCTACGAAGGCCAACATACCATTTGCCTTCTTAACCGCCTGCTGCACCTGCATGCTTACCTTCAGCGACTGGTGCACAAGAACACCCAGGTCTCTCTGCACTTCCCCTTCTCCCAATCTATTGCCATTCAAATAATAATCTGCCTTCCTGTTTTTGCCACCAAAGTGGATAACCTCACATTTATCCACATTATAGTGCATTTGCCATGTTTCTGCCCAATCACCCAACCTGTCCAAATCGTACTGGAGTTTCACGACATCCTCCTCACAGCTTACCCTCCCACCCAGCTTTGTGTCATCTGCAAATTTGGAGATATTACATCCAATTCCCTCGTCCAAATCATTAATATATATTGTGAACAGCTGGGGTCCTAGGACCGATCCTTGCGGTACCCCACTAGTCACTGCCTGCCACTCGGAAAACGACCCGTTTATTCCAACTCTTTGCTTTCTGTCCGCCAACCAGTTCTCTATCCAAGTCAATACCTTGCCTAGGGGTGTTGTTTGTATGTCAAAAGATAGCATCTTAAAATTATATCTGGCCTTGGTAAGACCACATCTGGAGTATTGTGTGCAGTTTGGTCTCAACCAAGACCAGATATAACTTTAGGATTATATCTCCTGACTTATAAATGACAGCTCTAGCTTTACATCACAATAATCCATTCACATTCTATTGGCCTTTTTATTATTTTTTTTGTACCTGTACACCAGCTTTTAGTGATTTCTCTCTGCTCCTCCACAGTTCCTAGCTTCTCGCCATTTAGAAAATACTCTGGTCTATCTTTCTTGGGTCCAAAGTGGATGACTTCATACTTTCCCACATTGAGCAAAACTATGGCAGATGGAGTTCACTCACTTAATCTATCACTGTCCCTTTACAACTTTCTGCTCCCATCTACACTATTTACTGTGCCACCTAACTTAGTGTCATTAGCAAACTTAGATATACGGCACACTATTCCTTCATCCAAGTCATTTATAAATCTAATGAAAAGCTGCGGCCCCAGTACAGATCCCTAGGGGACACCACTAGTCACATCCTGCCAACTTGAGTACATACCCACTCTCTGTCCCCTAACCAATTCCCTATCCAAGCCAATAGGTTGGCTCCAATTCAATGCGCTCTCATTTCACTGTCTCACTCAATCCACTAGATATTTAACCTCCTCAAAGAAATTCAGTAAATAGGTTAAGCATCACTGTCTGCTCCCAAAACTATGCTTGCTATTTCTAATTAACTCCTATCTCTCCATATGATCCATTATCCTTTCCGTCATCGTAGTTTCAAATAATTTCCCTGCAGTCAAGGTAAGATATACAGGTGTATAATTTAACTGTTTCATCTTTAGCTTCCTTTTTAAAAATAGTCACATTTTGCTTGTTCCAGTGCTCCTGGATGTGACCCAGTCTTTGGCTACATAGAATTCTCTTTTTACCTGCGAAGCTGGGAATATCCAGGAATGATATCCACAATGTTCAAACAACAGCAACAACTTGTATTTATATAGCGCTTTTAATGTAGTAAAACGTCCCAAGGCGTTTCACAGGAGTGTTATAAGACAAAAATCTGACACCGAGCCACATAAGGAGAAATTAGGGCAGATGACAGAGTAGGTTTTAAGGAGCGTCTTAAAGGGGGTTAGAGAGGCGGAGGGCCTCGCAGCTGAAGGCACGGCCGGCAATGGTGGAGCGATTAAAATCGGGGTTGCTCAAGAAGCCAGAGCTGGAGGAGCGCAGATATCGCGAAGGCTTGTAGGTCTGGAGGAGGTTAGAGATATGGAGGGATTTGAAAACAAGGATGAGAATTTTAAAATCGAGGCCTTGCTTAACAGGGGTGATGGGTGAACAGGACTTGGTGCGAGTTAGGATATGGGCAGCAGAGCTCTGGATGAGCTTAAGTTTATGGAAGATGGGAAGCCAACCGGGAGTGCGTTGTCTAAAGGTATGGATGAGGGTTTGAGCAGCAGATGAGCTGAGGAAGGGGCGATGTTATGGTGGAAAAAGGCGGTCTTAGTGATGACACGGATATGTGGTCGGAAGCTCACCTCGGGGTCAAATACGCAACCAAGGTTGCGAACAGTCTTTTGCCAGGGAAAGGGGTGAAGTCGGTGGCTAGGGAACGGAGTTTGTGGCGGGGACCGAAGACAATGGCTTCGACTTTCCCAATATTTAGTTGGAGAAAATTTCTGCTCATCCAGTACTGGTTATCCGATAAGCAATCTGACAATTTAGACACAGTGGAGGGGTCAAGAGAGGTGGTGGTGAGGTAGAGCTGGGTGTTGTCAGCATACATGTGGAACCTGACGCTGTATTTTCGATAATGTGGCGGAGGGCCAGCATGTAGATGAGAAATAAGAGGAGGCCAATAGATCCTAGGGGAACCCCAGAGGTAATGGTGCAGGAGCGGGAAGAGTAACCATTGCAGGTGATTCTCTGGCTACGACTGGATAGCTAAGAATGGAACCAGGCGAGTGCAGTCCCACCCAGCTGGCTGACGGAGGAGAGGCATTGGACGAGGACAGTGTGGACAAGTGCGTTAAAGGCTGCAGACAGGTCGAGAAGGATGAGGAGGGATAGTTTACCATGGTCACAGTCACATAGGATGTCCTTTGTGACTTTGCTAAGAGGCGTTTCGGTACTGTGGCGGGTCGGAAACCTAATTGGAGGGATTCAAACATGGAGTTCTGGGAAAGATGGGCTTGGATTTGGGAGGCGACAGCACGTTCAGGGACTTTGGACTCTGGAGCAGAAATTGCTGTCTTGCGTTAACCATCTTCTCCACTGTATATTTTATCTAACTATCTCTCTCTCGTTCATATATATAATAATCATATGCATTTTGGTATAGGAGGCGGCAATTTGGTCCATTGTGCCTGTGCAAGCTTTCTTATTGAAACTATCCACTCTAGTTCCATTTCCATGCATCACTTCACTATTTATATAATTGGATATCATGACTGACAGCTTCAATAGACATTTGTGTTAAAATATTCATATCCTAATAAGTCTGTATGGGGAAAAAAATTGTCTAACCACTGTTCTATTTTTCTAATACTGATTTTGATTTTAATGCCAATAGAAATAATCTTTTACCCTCTCAGACAGATTCATAATTTTGAACACTTCTGCTACATCTCTCTATAACCTATTCTGCTTCAGTGAATTCAGCCCAAGTCTCTTTTAGTGTCTCGCCTACATATATCATCTAATCGCTGGTATCTTCCTAGTGAATCTATGTTGCAGCAGAGTCCCATTTGCCATATTTTGGCTTTTACCATTTACAGTCTGCCATTAAAGATCTGTGTATCTGTACCCTAATATCACACTGTTCCTTGTTTAGATTTTACTGTTCAGGGTATTTTTCCATTCTCAATTTTTTTCAAAATATACTACACATTTATCGGTGTAGAACTATATTTGCCACATATCTACCTGCTTAACCTGTTGATTTCTCCTATTGTCTCATTCTTCCTGACAGTTTGCCATGTTCCCTAATTGTCAGCAGATTTTGTGCCCATGTTCAGATCATTCATATAAATGCTGAATGAGGGAGGCCCCAACACAGAATGTCACTAGCTGTACCATGCCAACCTAAGAAACATCCATGTACTCTAACTCTTACTCAGCTTTCTGTCCTTTAGCTATCATTCAATCAATGCCAATAACCAGCTGTACCTTTCTAATAGTTATCCCATACTATGATTTTTTTTTTTTTAATTTGTTTATGGGATGTGGGCATCGCTGGCAAAAACAAAACTATTTTCACTGATAAAGTCCCAGATTTTGTGTGGTGAATCAGTTTATAAAAAATAAAAAAAAATAGCGCCTCAAATTTGAGAGCAACCCTCCCCATTGCAATTTCCCATTGTTTTCTTACCAAAAATCAGGTCCAGAGATACACTTGTGTCACATCTGTGATGTCAGCTTGCATGTTGCACGTGCCGTACTGACATCACGGATGTAATGCGAATGCATCTGGACTGGGTTTTCAATTGGAATAAAAGGCTATGTAATTTATTTTTTAGGGGAACCTAGATTATTTTTATCTTTAGGTATTGATGTGTGGAAATTGTTTAGCTTTGATTCAAATTTATATGTTGCCTCCTGAAGTACAGCTTGTTGTTTTCTGTAGGTTGGACTGTGGATTGACGCAGGGAGCCGCTATGAGAATGAGAAGAACAATGGAACGGCTCATTTCTTGGAGCACATGGCTTTCAAAGTAAGACAACACCTACCATCGGTGTATTCAGCTTGTTTTCATGAAGTACTTCAACAACAGCAACTTTTACTCATATAGTGCCTTTAATGTAATAAAATGTCAAAGGAGCTTTATTACGTGGGGATCAGACCTGAGTAGGAGTAGGGAGAAGAATTAGGGGGAGTAGGCCGAAGGGGTAGTTTTAAGGAGGCTTTTGATGGTAGGGAGAGATGTAGCAAGCTGGAGTGGCGGGGGGTGGGGGTTTGCAGAAGGGAGAGTGGAGTGAGGGAGTGGAAAAACTTGTGCCGGGGCAGGGGCCCAATAGTATTCACCAAGTTCGGGGATAATGGATAGTGGGACTTAATATGGGATAGTTGTAGTTTATGAGGAATGGAACTTGGAATACTGGTGAGGAGAGCATTGGAGAAGTTGAGTGTGGAGGTGATCAAGAGATGGTTGAAGGTTTCAGTTGAGGTGGATTGAGGACTGGAGAAGGACGATATCTTGGAGGTGGAAGTAAGCAGTCGATGGACTAGGTGTTAGGTTTGAAGCTCCGGTCAGGGTCAAACACAGCATCAATGCCAGAAAAAGTATGTACCTGTTCTTTCATCGCAATTCAATACATTTCCAGTAAACCTATTCTTCCTCCTTCCCCCACAGGGCACAAAGAAACGCTCTCAGCTGGACCTGGAACTTGAGATCGAGAACATGGGAGCCCATTTAAATGCATACACATCTAGAGAACAAACAGTGTATTATGCTAAAGCGTTTTCTAAAGATCTGCCCAGAGGTGATTCAATTAATGTTTAATTAGCTTTTGAACCTGAATGCTATAGAACATAAAGGTTCTCTTATTTTGAAGAGAGCTATAGTTCTGTAAATTACATTTCTTTTGAGGCCTTGTCACTAGTAACTGGAAGAGATGCCTTTTCCCTCCCACACAAAGAATAATGTGCTCTTTAATCTGCATTCATTGTGAATGTAATCAGTGTTGTGTTTTCCAGAAACTATAATCATTTTTCTGCCCTCAAAACATGATAAGCTGTATAATATTACAGGATTCAGTGAAGAGAACTTGGTCATTAAAAACCTCTAATTAAAACAATAAATCTATGTTTGTAAACCATGTTCTGTTTGGTGTTTTGCATGCAGCTGTAGAAATACTCGCAGACATTATCCAGAACAGCACCTTGGGAGCGGCTGAGATTGAGCGTGAGCGAGGAGTTATTCTAAGGGAAATGCAAGAAGTTGAAACCAATCTTCAGGAAGTAGTCTTTGACTATCTGCATGCAACGGCCTATCAAACCACGGCATTAGGCCGCACCATCCTGGGCCCTACAGAAAACATCAAGTATGTATACTTGTTTCCTTTTTAATAGTCATCTTGAATTTTTTCCTAATTTTAAACTCACTGGAATAATCTTTGTAACAGATCTATAACTCGGAATGACCTGGTGGAATATATCACAACACACTACAAAGGACCGAGGATTGTATTGGCTGCTGCTGGAGGTTATTACATTTTCAGTCAATTCTTCTAATAAGTAATGAGCTTCATTCTAATGCCCACGAGTCACAGTGCTTTCAGGCAACAGAGAATATGGTTTTGGTGCATTTGGTAATTTTTATTTATTTTGTTATTGATATGAACATTTTCTTAGAGGAGGGAATGTTATTGGATATAAAGAAGACAATTTGTTGGGAAATACAGCTCTTTGAGCATAAACTAAGGACAGTAATATGAAGCTTAAAAATACATCTTTTATGATCATTGTAGAAAAACGTGTTGATGTTTTATATTAAAGTAATTGTGCTATCGGATTGACTTTTGTTTGTTGAAGACTTAACATAAAGCAACTGTTTGAATTGTCCATCAATGCTTGTGACTGATCTGTGCACTCAAAATTTCATTGAAGTATTTTAGTGCATTGTAGCTTTTTTTTTAAACTTGCCACAAATGATGCATCCCAAGTGGTTGGGTTTATCCTGTGTGTAATTCTGTTATACAGACGAGGAAGGTCCCAGATTCAATCCCTGATTTGCACTGTAGGGCTGCTACAATTAGTATTCCAGGTTTAAGGAGAGGAAACATCAGCCATGGTTCCCACTCCAATCATTATTGGCCCCTGCTAGAAATGCACGTATGTGAACATCAATTGAGGATAGGATTGGGCTTTATTGTAATGCCCCCTGCAATTCATTAGCCTGCTGACACTGTCCATGTTCACATAATAATAGCCAGTTGGGTAAGGTACTGGAAGGTGATCAGCATGCACAGAAGCACACCCAAACTAGGAGTCAACAGCTTCAGGAGGGAGGGAAGAAATAAATGACTTGAGGTACAGGTATTTAAGTTGCATGCATTTTGCTTAGATTTCTTTTGTCCAAATGATCTTTACAAAGTAAAAAGTACTCTGTGTGCAGAAATTAATTGGATTTTTAGATGAAGTTGAATGTCTTTTTTTGTATGTCTGCCAGTGTAGTTGCGCATTTTCTTCAACACTGATGTTTGAATGCCTTCTTGCAGGAGTGGGACATGATGAATTGGTTGAATTGGCAAAGCATCACTTTGGTAATCTATTAACAACCTATGACGGTAATTCCACACCAGATTTGCCTCCCTGTAAGTTCACAGGAAGTGAGGTATGTGCATAAAGATCTAATCACTTCACAAAGGTTGCATGCTATTGCTAGACTGAGCACGTAGGCAGGTGACCTGCTCCCCTCTATACAATTATGTCTCGACAAGTTGATGCTATGAGCTCAATCTTTGTCTCTTCCCTTTCTATATAGAAATACCTGACCATAACTTTGCACTCTTGTGATCTTGCACAGATCTGCAGCATCCATTTGAAGATGATGTAGCATGGTGGTTCACTAGCTGATGTGCCACCTGGCTGGCTGTTGTCTACCTCTCTTTGTTTTTTTTCCCCAACCGTTAGTGTGTCTTTTCTTCTTTATCCTCATAAGAACATAAGACGTAGGAACAGGAGTAGGTCATTTGGCCCCTCGAGCCTGCTCCGCCATTCAATAAGATCATGACTGATCTGATCTTGGCCTCAACTCCACTTCCCTGCCTGCTCCCCATAACCCTTGACTCCCTTACCATTCAAAAATCTGTCTATCTCCACCTTAAATATATTCAATGACCCAGCCTCCACAGCTCTCTGGGGAAGAGAATTCCAAAGATTCACGACTCTCAAGAGAAGAAACTCCTCCTCATTTCCGATTTAAAAGGGTGCCCCCTTTTCTGAAATTATGCCCCCAGTTGTAGATTCCCCCACAAGGGGAAACATCCTCTCTGCATCTACCCTGTCAAGCCCCTTCAGAATCTTAAATGTGTCTTGTTTATCCCCATGTAGCAAAACACATGTATGTATTATTGTGATATAGAATAGGGAAAGCAAAGGACTGAACGAGGAAAAGGAGGACTGAATGAGTTAATTTATTAGTCACTAGCTGGGGAGCCCTGCGTTGCGAGGGCAATTTTGGGGAGGAGGACTGAATGAGTTAATTTATTAGTCATGAATGGACAGAAATCTTTACTTGATTGCACAACATTGTATAAGCTTGTACTCTGAATGTCAACCAGTGGGAGGGGAGAGAAAAGAAGCAAAGAAAATCTACCTCTGTTATTTGATAATAACTACTTAGATACTTTGTGTTTAAAGTTTGTAGAATTGTATGGATCACCCTATTGGAAAGTATAACCATGTTGTCTAAGAATTTTGATTGAGAAGTATTGAACAGAGTAGGTTTGAGTGACTGCTGGCTCTGGGGACTCCTTATTCCTTGATGATAGCTGTGAATTTCCAATTGCTTCAATTACTGGGCCTTTGGTATATATTCATACAAAATATACAAAAAAGTCTAGTCTGTTATGTTGTACGGTGTTAAAATGCACAATTTTCTCAACTCCAACACATTTAGATTTTAATTCAGATAGTGTATTTAAATTTACAAGTCTTTGATGGACTGATTGTCAAGTTGGTCTAGGGACAGTTCTTGTACTGAGATAATTGCATCAGACTTGCATTAAAGTGATAACTGATTTTGTTTAACAGATTCGTGTAAGAGATGACAAGATGCCATTGGCTCATATTGCAATTGCTATTGAAGCTGTTGGCTGGTCACATGCAGACACCATTCCGCTGATGGTGGCAAACACCCTGATTGGTAACTGGGATCGTTCTTTGGGTGGTGGTGTGGTAAGTAAGCAGGAAAACCTCATCACAAAATAGTTTTGATTTATAGAGCCTATTAATAATTTGTACCCTCCTTTTAAACTTGTGAATATCTACTGGCTCCAGGTTTATGCTTTCAGGAAGATTGTGGCCAATAAAATACAATGTGCTTTCAGTGCTGATCAAGCTACAGGAAACTCTCTGGTATCCGGCACCAACGGGACCAGGATGGTGCCGGTTGATTAAAAATTCCGGATGACGGAGAGGGTTATCTACCGAGGCTATTTTTAACAAACAGAGTCAGACTCCTGTTAGTGAGGTGTTCGGACTTCTGACAGTGCCAAGAAGCTGAGTAGTGGCAGTTTGGAGAACTACCCCCGCTGACTAACTCGGCCACCATGGGAGACTCGGACTCTGCAACATTTCCGGTTATTGAGGTGTTTTCGGAGTATGAATTTTGCCGGTTAATAGAGAATTCTGGATATTTAGGTGCTGTTTAAATGAGAGCATCCTGTAAAATGAGAATTCCATGGATTGTGATAAATCCCAACACCTGAAACTGGGAACTAAACCTCTCTAGTCTTATCACTATGTCAGGCTGCATCAAGAATTTTCTCTCAAATTTAGTTAGCTCCCTTCCTGAAAGTGTTGACTGTGCAGGTAGCACAAAATAGACTGGTAGAATCCTACCAATCTCAACACAATCTTTCATTTGTTGTCATTTTCTGCTTTCTATTATGTAGCCAGTTTGCAAACCAGTTAGCTTTTTTTCTATCTATTTCACGGTCATTTATCACATTAGTTTTGGGCTGTTGCGTGTATACAGGCAATCAAGACCACACCACCCTGGGCCATTTAGTCAGTATTTAACGAGTTCTAAACACCTTGCCTCCTTCCAAATTGGAAACTCTTTATTATCCGGCACCAACGGGACCGGCGTGGTGCCGGTTTATCAAGAAGTCCGGATTAGAGAGAGGTATAGTTAAAAGGTACGAGAGCTCCGTACACAGCAACAAATCCAGGCTTCCCTGTTGCTTAGCAACATGTGCAGGAACTCCGGCCACAGACCAAGCGTCCCTGTTGCTTAGCAACAAGTGCACGAACCCCAGTTACACAGCCACAGATCCAGGAACTGCCACTAATATGAAGTAAAACTTACCTGAACCTACTCCTGAATTTTGCCGGTTAACAGAGATTTCTGGTGCCGGTTAAGAGCGTTTCCTATAAAGAAGAGTAAAATAACCTAACTGTTCTATTCCATTGCCACTATTTAAAAAAAAAAAAAAAAAAAAAAAATGCTTTACATATTGTTTAAAATTAAGTTGGCTCGCTGAATAATTTTTTTTTTTTTTTTTTTTTAAAAACAGAACTTGTCCAGTAAGATGGCACAGATCACTTGCCAGGGTAACCTCTGCCACAGTTTCCAATCATTCAACACCTGCTATACAGACACTGGTCTTTGGGGGCTTTACATGGTTTGTGAGTCTAACACGATCAACGACATGCTGCATTTTGTTCAAAGAGAGTGGTAAGTAAGTGTGTGTAGTGCATCACAAGTCTTTATATATACACTGTATACATGGGTGACTATCTTCATGTGATCTTGGTGATATCAAGCTACTGCTTTTATTGAAAATTGCACTTTTGAGTTTATTTTGTGGAAGTAAAGCTGTCTTAAATAAATAGAATATCTCCACAACCTTTAAAATATTTTGTAAGATTTTGTACTCTTCCATATAGTATTTACACAAAACTTTTTGATGTCTTCTAAAGCACTTGCTGTCTCGTGATAGCATAGCAAATAGTTCAGAGCAAGCTAAATTTCAGCTTTAAACAAGTATCCCTCTAATGCATAACATGTTGATCATAAGGTTAGTTAAATGGCAGGTATTCTATTTACTCTTTCTATTCTAAGTGTTCTCATTCCTAAAGTGAGGAATCAATTAAAATGACTGCTACAATGATACTGAGGCTTTGTCATCACTACACAAGTGCTGCAGGAGGTAATACGGTGTTTTAAGCAAGTGCTGCAATATTCAGCACCACCTATCAACCATTTTGATCCCTACAGTAGTCACAATATACTACAGTAGACTAAAATCAGTGCGTCATGTGCTGAAAGTGGCAGCTACAAATTACTGTGGGAACAGCATTCACTCCTCAAACTTACCATGACTACACCATCCCAAAAACACTTTGGCCTCTTGTGTATCCCCCTATTATTAGTGGCTGTACCTTCAAGTGCTTAGGCCTCACACTGTGGAATCTCCTCCCTAAACCACTGCCTTTTAAGGCCCTTCTCTTTGATCACCCCTCCTAATATCGCCTTTGGATGTTTTTATATACATGTTGAAAGCAGTATTGGGGGGTCAACTGAGCTACTACAACGACTATATAGGCCATTGAGATTATATGATTTTCAAAAACCACTAATTCAGATGTTTTTCTATTTCAGGATGAGATTGTGTACCAGTGTTACTGAGAGTGAAGTTGCTAGAGCCAAAAATCTCTTAAAAACAAACATGCTGCTGCAGCTTGATGGTAAAAACAAGGTTTATCTAGTTGTAGAGTTTATTATCTAGGTTTGTTTAAAGTTTTCATTTGGAATTTCAATATTTGCAGGTTCAACACCAATCTGTGAAGATATTGGGAGACAAATGTTGTGTTACAATCGAAGGATTCCACTCCCGGAGCTTGAAGCTAGGATCGATGTAAGTGAACATTATGTCTACATACTAAAGGTCCATATGCTGTTGGGGGAGTTAAAGAGGGCAGATGTTTAACTGGGGTTTAAAGAGAAAGTTTACAAAAAAAAAGTTTAAGGCCTACCTTTGTGCAATTGTTTTTAATCAATCAACTGTACTTTTATGTGGTATAAAAGTGTGATAACTTCACTTGGTTTTAAACTAAACTAACTAGTGTTTTGCATTTTGATCCAGGCTGTTGATGCCAAAACAGTAAGGGATGTATGCACTAAGTATATCTACGATAAGTGCCCTGCAGTTGCTGCGGTTGGTAAGTGAACATGATAACCTATGTAATAATTTGCATGCAGCTGGTTTCAATGTCTTGTAACTTTTTTTCGTTTCTCCAGGTCCTATTGAACAGCTTCCAGATTACAACAGAATTTGCAGTGCAATGTACTGGTTGAGATCATAAATACCACCAGCTATAAATGTTTATAAAAGTTATATTAATTATAAAATAAAGTGAGACATTTATACTTGGTTTTGTCATTTTATTATCAAATAATCACATGCACAATGATAAAAGGGAGTGGGAACAGCTCATTTCTTCGGTCTAGCAGTGTTAACTTGGTCTTGGGCGGCTTTCTTTGCTTTGACCATTTCAACAAGTTCCTGTTAAGTAGGAGCAGAGAGTTCAAAATGCAGAAATTTTTATAGGGCAGCTTAAAGTCAACTTTGAAATCAGGCATAGCATATAGTATAGGATCCTTGAAGCAAGGTTTAGACCAAAGCTACACTTAAACTCAAGATTAATTAAAATGCTTTGTATATATCAGTTGCATTAGACTTGATTTAAAAACCTTTGAATCAGTTATCTAAAAAGGCAGGTACTTTCTCAAGTCTAAGTTTTATTATACAGGTAGACTATCCTTTATCCGAAAACCTCGGGACCAGCTGTGTTTCGGTTTTTGGAGAATTTCGGATTTCGGAAGGTGGGTCGGCGGCGGGGGTCGTACGCACGACTTACGCTGACGCTCAGTGTAAGTCGGCCGGGGGGTCGTGTGCACGACTTACGCTGATGCTCAGCGTAAGTCGTCGGGGCTGGCGGGGGTCCGCGCGCACAACTTACCCTTTATCCGAACTTCCGGAACCCTCTAAAAACCGAAGGTTTTTTCGTTCAGCGTAAGTCGTGCGCACGACTTGCGCTGAACGAAAAAACCTTCGGTTTTTAGAGGGTTTCGGTTTTCGGAAGTTTGGATAAAGGGTAGTCTACCTGTACTTCAATATATATGTTAACTCAGCATACATTTAAGGCTGCAAATTTCTGTGGTTTTTAAAAGGAGCAGGCTTAGATTTTTCCTTACCTTGTATCTCTTCATGCAATCTTTCTTGGTTCTTCCTGGAACAGTTGCTGCTATCTTTTCCCATCGTTCAGGGGTGTTTACTGGATAGGTTTTTAGTGCTTGTTCCAGAAGTTTCTGTTCTTCTGCTGTCCAAGGGTTAATGTCACAACCAGGCACTATGACACAAAACAAAATCATCTCTTCACATCTGTAAAGGTTTTACAACCAGTAAAGTGAGGGTTTGGTCCTTGTAGTCATCTCTATATTTGCATTTTGGGTGGTATAATAAACAGCATGGAACAACCAAGATGTCACAATTTTGTACCCCTTTTCTCTCCTAAAGGTGCTGATTCATTTTAATGCCAGGTTCCTGCTTAAGTGATCATACTTGTGCAAGCCCAGGCCATAAATATCACCAGCTTACTCCAGTGCAGGGTAGCAATCAAACCAAGACTTATTCCACCACCATGCACTTTGCAGCAGTGGTAGTGAGCAGGAATTTTTTCCCCTCCCTTCCAGGTTCAGGAGCACAGAAGCCAATGTATGCTCTGAGGTTATGTAACTAAAGGACATACCAGATTAACTCCCATAATTATGAAAGGTATTGGAATTTCACTACCTGTTCTAAATTGAACTTAACCCAATTCCCCTAAAAGGAGAAAGAAAAAATACTAATGGCCCACCAGCCAGGAACCATTCCAAACTTTCAAATTATAAGTGCTCAATGGTTACCTCTGCTATTGCAATACAACATTTTGGCCATAAAGGAAACCAACAGACATTGCAGAAAGTGCCTTTTTCTCTTATAGCTTTGTGCATTTTTAATTTGATAGGATGAGGTTTCATTTTTTAAAACAAATTCTCAGTAGGCAATTGGCTGTAACCTAATTGCTCTAAGTTGCCTGAAATTCAGTGTGCATGTTCTCACATCAAAGAGCACACTGGGTATAGGTAGCTAAATGATATGCCAAAAATCTCCAATAGCTCGTGCTCTGCCATGTGCATACTGAGTCATACAAACCAGGATGGTACTAAATTCAATCCCCAATCTGTGCTAAATTAGATGAAGTCAGCCATTGTGGTGGCAGAGGTTGGCCTCGTCGCTCAGGATAGGTAATAGGTGGGTGGGGGGGATGCAGAAATCAGTCAGATCATTATCGAGTGCACGTGCAGACTACAAGGTGAAATCAGAAACCGGCTCAGCCATGGTATCAACTGCAGTTAAATAGCTTGTCAGTACTGTTGGATGCAACCTGAAGAATGGCTACTTGGGTGAGGGGCTGTGGGGTGCCCGTGAACTTATATCTCAATGGGAATTGATGCCTTCAGGAGAGGGTGGCACATAAAACCGGTGTGTTGAACTCAATGCCATATTTGATCAAAAAAAATAAAATTGGAGTGGCTCCTTTTTTATAATAAAAATGAACTTATTTTCCTTCAGTTAAAAAACAGTCCACTGTTGAATCCTGAAGACCCGTACAGTATAATGGCAAACATATTAAACTTTTTACTATGTTCACTTAAACTGAAAGACACCCAGAAGTACAACTGCAGATACTTAACGTTCCAAATGGGTAATTTTATGATTTGAATATTTTTTGCTATAGAATGCCAGGGTGAAGTAGTGGTGGTAGCACTGGGAGCAACAATGCAATCAGTCAGTCAAAAGTACTGTACAACATTATAACGTATTGGCTTAAATGACTTTTTTCCTGTAACATACTGGTACTAAATAGTTTAATGGCAACACTGCACTCTTGTGGTTCAAGCAGTCAATTGAAGTCTGTTGAGGAAATTACTACCACTGATTCTCTACATAATTTCACAATATATGGGTTATTAAAGTTTTTATAGCAATGATTCTGATGTTGAAAATTGCATCTGCAGTGTACAAAATCATGAACAGCATTAGGAAACTTGAGACTGCTTCCATGTCATTAACATATTCAAAGGATAGCAGCTGTTTGTGTCCATGAAGCAGATCACACAAGTTATGGGCGGGTGCAACAAGATTTTGTAAATTAAGTGAAGTTTTTTTTTTACAAACTCATCCATAGTATCTCAAATCCTGTTTTACGCTCCTGCCCTCAAAAATAAAAACTAAATCTAAACTCTATGCTTTCCACTTGCTCATCTCCCAAACGTATACATCAGCTTTGAATGTTTGTAAATGAGTGGACTCGCATAAATGCTGAGAAGTCAACACAGTGCAGATTGATATAATTAAGAAAAGGTAACAAAGCCAATTTCTTACCCTCAAATCTCTCTGAAGGAGTTACCTTATCCACTGCTGCAACTGCTGTACTGTGCTCTTTATTGAATTTTTCAAATGCTTTTTTGTTTATTTCATCTTTTTGTAGAGGATCTGAAGGACAAATAGAAATGATTAACAAGCTACCCACTTTTGTTAATCTATAATGGATAGAAGATGGTCCAAATAAGAAAGCTGAACTGACGGCTGAACTCTTAACTATCATATGCGTTTTTGATATTCCTTCCCGAGTGTCTCTACATGGAAACACTATTCATTACTTTCAAAGTAGAGGTACAGATAGTTAGAAATCTCAGGAATGAACCTGCAATGCACTGGGGCTTCATGCTGCACCACTGCCCAGCTCTGCAACTGATCAAAGCAATACTGACTATCCAAAGGTAATAACATGAATGTTATCCTCAGACGCTAGTCAACATTTGCTTGATAACTCTCTCCCCTCCTACAACTTACGATGTTTTACCTTGTAAACACTGATTAAAGCTTTTCAATTTTCCTATCGCCACTTTCCTACTTTTTCCAAATGGGTGGAACAGGTTATACTGAAGATTGAATAAAAGGTGGTCCAGTACTTACCAAGTTTTTGTAAATTCTTGGCTTTGTTGATTACATCCTTAGCTGTCCTTTTGATTCCACTTGTTGAGTGTGAATTAATAAAATTAGCAATTACTTCCCATCTGAAAAAGAACAGTTCTATATGATACTGGAATTAATTACTAGATAGCATTCCACTTTTGGTTTTTAAAAACATTTAACAAATTTGATGCAGTATGTGTTACTTTTTTTTAAATGGGGGATGAGGAGTGTTTGTGCATCCAATTATCTAAACAGGACATTTCTGATGAAGTGACCCAACCAAAATGTTAACCTTTCACTTTCATATGCTGACAAGTCTGCAGTCTCGCTATGGTGCTCCCTGCTGCAAATGCACACATGGAATATCAGGCGAATACATGACAGTGTTTGGCTGCAATGGCACCACTCACAAACCCTTACATAAAAATGGTCATGTGAACAAGGTTCCAGAGAAGTGCCAGCACCCATGGAATAATACCTTTCATCTCCTGAAGGTTGAGTTAGAGAGAAAATTAGGTGGGTTGGGAAGAAAGAGTCAGAAGTAAAAACAAATATTTGCCTCAACTAGGAATGATTAGAGCGTCTATGCCTACACACCGTTCAGCAGGGCTAGCAAGATGTGTGGTGGTTAAGAGGGTCAATGAATCAAACTACTTGCATTCCCTAATTTTTGGAAATCTTTAAGTTAATCTTGTATTGCTGCTACATGGAGTATTTTTATTCACCATTCCCCCCTCATACATAAGAAATGTGTGCAACAAATGTACAGAGCTAAGGATTCATGCTTTTAACTTGCAATTTTACATTTAGAAATCAGTGCTTCTAAAAGCATTTTCATTTCCTCACAAATCCTTAGGCTGGATTTTCACAGTTGCAGAGCTGCAGCCAGCAAGGCACGCATTCTTACAAGAATAGTTATTTATTCAGCATTTTTCACCGTGTATTACCTTGCATTAGTTCCAGCAGGAAAGATATTTACGCCTTTTATCAAGAGCTGCAAATCATCCTCCAGCCAGGCTTTACCTCCTCCTCCACATCCTGCGGCATGATCGGAGCTTTTAGTAGCCTGGCGCATTCGCGCCTCAGCTTCCTCCTTCTCTTTTGCTAACTGTGCATTCACCTCTTGGATCTTTAAAAGAAGTTAAAATTGAATTAGATTGATGGTCATTCAATGTCAGGATTTCCTCAAATTCTTATTTTTCAAATACAATTGTTCAGTATCAACTTTTCCTCTCCTATATCCGCTACGGGTGCTATCACCCAGCACTTGTGTTGGAATCAGCTTTTGAAACAAAGTAGAGAAGCAGGAACAGAAGACAAGTATGTATTGTTCAAGTTTTGTTCATAGTTGCCATTTAAAAAAATAGGCACCATAGCATAGCAACACAAAAGGCACTGCAATATGCAAGTACTTGTAAAAGTAGCCTGTTCAACTACCACCAAATGATTTTATTGCCTGATACCACCAAAGGAAAGTAAGTGGAAGGCATACATACATTGACCAAACTCAGGGACCAGACACTGAAAATAAACTCTTAAAAAACATATGCAGCCTATGATTGCTGAAATTACATATTTATAAATTTACTGATTGAACTTCACTATATTTTAAACTTGTATAAACAGAACAATTCCAAGGCACACTGGCAATAATGGCCCTGAATTTCTAATCGGAGGCTTCCTGCGTGCGGATGCCTCCAATCGGAAAATATCTACGCACTTACCTGCTGGCTCCGTAGGTCCCAAGACTTCCAATCGTGGGCCTCTCCATTACGAAATGCACAGAGGCCCAGGTATCCCAGGGGTGCATGCGGATCGCAAGCACCCCATGGATCACGTGGGCCATGGGGAACCAATCAAAGAAGGGAATCCCCCTTCATACTTTTGACAGGTCTCTCCGCACAGATCTGTCAAAAGTATGAATGGGGATCACTTAAAAAAGTTAAACATTAAAAAAAAAATTTAAATCACCTATTTAAAATGAGTTAAAATTACATTATTGTATTTTAAACAAATATTTAATTTTTTGAAAAAAAAGTTTAATGGGCTAAAAAAATTTAAATTATAAATTTTTTAAAACTCTTACACTGGTAAAAGCAGGCCATACAGATTTTGAAAGGATTTCAGCAGGCGGAGGTTGTGCAGAAAGCGGAACTCTCTGCCCACGGAGGCCCTTTTCCCAGGCAGGCGGATGATCTGTCAAGTGCCGGTTTTCAGTGCATGTGCTTCCCATGCCTGAAACCGGCACTTGCGAGGCCCCTATGGATGCGTACACACCTCGTACGCACCCGTGGGGGGTAGGAAAATCCAGCCCAATAATTATTGATGCCCCAAAAGTGTCAAGCTCAGCTAATTAAGTTACTTCGTATGTAAATAAAACCAACTGTTAAGATAGCAGAACAGACCAAGGAAAAATGTGTTGAACTTTGTTTACTTTAGCAACCTCAAGTTAGTAAATCAGTGCTAGCACTAGGTACAGTTCGTGTACTAATAATATGTTGGGGGCTGGTGGAGAAAAAAAACGTACTCAAATCAATATACTGTATTTCTGTTGTGATGTTCTTAATTTGTCACACTGAACTGCTCCCACCAGTATCACCAGCAGTATTTCCCCCCTCGTGTAACAAAGCTCTCTTCAAATCCAAATCTGGAACTATAATGTAACATTGCAATGAGTTGAAGTACAGATCAGGCATGATTTGTTTGAATGGCAGAACAGGCTTGAGGGGTTGAATAGTCTACTCCTGTTTCTACAAGCATTTTTTTTTGCAGTTCAAGTGGGCAAAGTCTGAAAATTCACATACACGCCTTTATATTTTAGCAAAAACCTAACCAACACTGGTGAATTGTTGCATTTACAGCACGTCAGGATGGGGCGGAACAGCAGAATCTCAGCATCTAGATATATTAAGGAAAGTTTCTCCAAGCTTTTCTTGCACACAGTTCCATGTCCTTGTCCTACCTATCATAATTGACTTTCATCAGAAAGGTTTCATGCAGACATATGTACCAGTTATCCCTCATCAGTCTCTAAAGGACATGAGCTTGATCAGCAAGATTTTTTCCTGCACAGTGTAAAATTCTATTAATCCTTCCTGACTTAAGGGTTCAGAATCCATAACTTTAACCTAAATAAAATCCATGCGTCAAAATAGTATGTTAGCAGCAAAAGGTTGCTCTCTTTCACACCCCCACGCCACCCCAGAAAACATTATACGTCATACCTGTTTCTCTATCTCAGTTTGGCCTTCATCCCTTGTACTTGATGCAAGTACTTCATTTAAGGCTTGTAGGCTGGAAAGAAGGAAAACATGAAAACACATTGAAACCTACTAAACAAAATGCCACGGTGGGCCGATTGTGCTATTGTTAGAGCATTGATTATACATAAATACTTTTGGGTAGAGTTAATCCAGTCCTTTAATGGACACAAGTATAAAAGAACAAAGTTAGCACCTACTCAGCAGTTCTGTTCCCAGGGGCCACAATTTTAAAGTTTATGCATATGTTAAACCACACTTAATGTGAAGCAGATTGCTGCTCTGGTTTTCAAACTGCAACTTGCATTTATATAACATCTTTAAAGTAGAAAATCATTCCCTATGTGCCTCACAGAGGCGTAATCAAACAAAATGGACTCCAAGCCAAAGAAGAAGCTATTCGGAGGGGTGACCAAAGGCTTGGTCAAAGAGATGGGTTTCAAGGAGAATGTTAGAAGGGGATAGAATTCGTATGATGGGGCAAAGAGAAGGGGGAATGCACAAAAACATGGATGAGGGTTTCATGGACTGAGTGAAGGAGGGAGGCGGGTGATGTTAGAGGAAGTCTTTGTAATGGAGAGGATATGGGGCGAGGAGCTCAGCTTGGGGTCAATTAGAATGCTGAGGCTGCGGACAGTCTGGTTCAACCCGAGACAAAGGCCAGGGAGGGGGATGGAATCGGTGGTGAGGGTACGGAGTTTGTGGCATAGGCCGAGTACAGGAAACTTTGGTTTATCCGGAGGTTGTATGTCTGGAATACTCGATCTAACGGCAAAAATCAGGAGCCGTTTTCTATAAGTTTTTTTAGTTCTCGTTCTTTTTTTTTCCCCCAATCAGGCACTGCAAGGTCTGTAGCTATAGCAACAGCTTCAGCTAGAGACGCTTGCAGCTGCAGCCGACTCTTTAGAAGGTGTTGCTAAGCAACAGTGTTTGTTGTCAGATACGGAGATGAAAACCTCCGTATGCTTCAACATTAACTTTGTATGTCCAGCAGTTTTGATAGATCGGCAACACGCCGCCCGTCAGTGCCGGATATCACAAAGTTTCCTGTAATTAAAAACACCATTTTATGTTTTAAGTTCAGGTTTCCAGTATTTGCATTATTTTCTTTTATTTGTAGTTTTTGTTTCCATCAAGGAAAAATTGAGGGAATTCCTGAATTGTATCTCTCCCAAGGATACTTCATAGAGACACAGAGCACAGGTATAAACTTAAATAAATTAATAGCAAATCATTCACCTGGATTTATGCAGATAAGGAATTTTAAAATAAAAAAAATATTTACCTCATTAGTTCAAGTCGGTCACAGAGTTTCTCCACATCTTCCATCATTTTCACATTTTCAGTATGATTATCAGTGAAGTAATTCCAATTCTTTAAAAAATAAAAGAATGATTCACTCTTACAGTACAATAATCAGACTGGAAAGTCCAATGGTTTAAGTCAGCAGTGATGATAATGACTGCATTATGCCAATGTTGATGCTGTACAATTCTCAGAACTACTTGTACAGGGGTGGCAGCAGTATAGCTAGAACGTGGATAGCAGGGTGCGATTTCAAGACCAAAAGCAGAGATGGTAAGTGCACTGGCTGGTGCAACGCTGAGACAAAGAAATCAGGAAGGCCCAAATTTCAATCCCTGGTTATTAGCTGATAGCCAAGGCAGTGGTGAGGATGCTATGGGTGGTCTTGAGTGCTTCATCTCTAAAGGGGGCAGGAGAGGGGGGGGGGGGGAAATCAGTTGGTTCCCACTCCTAATTGCTATTCCTTGCTAGAACGTATACAGGTGTGGATAGGGTCAGGCTTAGTAATTCTGGCCCTAAACAGCCAGCTGACATTTCTGAGCTTCCGACAAAGAATGACCTCTTGAGTAGGGTAGCTAGAGCTGCTGACACCCTAGGAACTTTACCCCCAGTATGAGGCAGCATCTTCATAACAGAAAACTAAGGTGAAAGATGGCTTGACGTGACGTACTGATTTAAAACCCCAAAGACACTGCCCTCTTTATAATAAACTTCAGACATTCTTGCTTGTGTCAATAAGTTTTTAAAAGCCTTACTTTAGTTGCGATCACTCTGCAAGCTGTGGATGTTTAATGTCATCAGTTTATTTATTTTTAAAAGCTTGTAGGTGGACAATATATATATATATCTCCTTATAGTAAAGGCGAAAAAAAGGGTCGACATAAGCTGAGCCAGTGATTACTTTATGCTTTAGAGTTTGTTATCCATTGCAATTTTCTGTTGTAAGCTGGCAGCTGAGATCAGAGAAGTACAACACTCAGGTGAGGAGTACACATGTGTGACATTACTGGAAGTTTGGTGAACAAATGTGGTGATTTATTGAAAAACAACTTCATATCCAGTATCCATTATAGTGTTCCATATGGAGTCCAGTGTGCAGTTCTGGTCACCTAATTATGGGAAGGTGATCATTGCTTTTGAAATAGTACAGAGAAAGGGGAGACAAAGATAAATCTAGGTTTGAGATTAAATTCATAAAAAGGTTTAAAGTTGGGCTTGCTTTCTATAGAAAAGAGAAATCTCTGAGGTGGCCTAATTAAGGTTTTCAGATTCATGAAGGGGGAAATCAACAAAGTTGGTAGAAGCAAATTGTTCATTATGGCGAAGGGCGTAAACACAATTAAAAAAAAATAAGGAAGAGAAGTCACTTTTTTTTACACTAGGGCAAGAGTTGTGTAATAGTTAGCAGGGGAGGTATTGAAGCGGACAGTATAAATGAGCTCAAGAGAAAAGTAAATGCATGTCTGGAGAGAACAGAGATTGAAATATGGTGATTTGATGAGAAAGTGACTGGGAGGGGTTGAACATGTTTGGACAAACAACCTTTTGCTGTTGTCTTTTCTTAGATGGGAATTTTTGACAAGACAGAACTGTAAATGAAAGGCTTTTCTAATCCACAACAACTACGACTTGCATTTATATAGCATAAAGACATGACCAAGACAATTCACAAATACATACAACTAAAATAGATGCTGAGCAATGAAGGAAGAGATCAGAAGGGGTGACTGAAGGCTATGTTGGAGATAGATTTTGAGAAGGTTTTAAAAGAGAGAGCTGCAGAGGCAGCGAGGGAGTTTCAAAGAGTAGGAATAAAGCGGCAGAAGGATGATCAGGTGAAGGGAAGATGGAGGGAGATGTACAGAAGGCGGGAGTTAGAGCTTTCAAGAGGTAATATAGAGCTGGAGCAGATTGCAAAGATTATATAGAATATACAGCACAGAAACAGGCCATTCGGCCCAGCTAGTCTGTGCTGGTGTTTATACTCCACCCGAGTCCAGCAAGGCCATGAAGGGTCTTATAGATGGGGATGACACTTGAGTTGTGTCGAGGGCAGGGAGATGGGCGAGCACAGACAGTAGTTTTGGACAAGTTGGAGTATATGGAGGGCAGGGAGTCGGAGGCCAGAAAAGGGGGTGTTGCTGTAGTCAAATCCACACATGACAAAGGCACGTAGAAGGGTTTCAGTGGCAGGAGGCTGAGCTAGGGGTGGAGGTGGACATTATTGCAGCCTTCGTGACGATCAAGGGCGTGAGGTTTAAAGCTCAGCTCATGTCTTTACAGGACACCAAGATTTTGAACACTCTGGTTTAGCCCAGAGCGCAGCGGGAGAGGGGGACGGAGTCAGTGATGAGAGTAGAGTTTGTAGCGGGAGCCAAAGGCAATCGCTTCAGTCAGAATATTTATCTTTATATTCATGGCGAAATTCCCAGAAATGACCAGCCACGCCAACTAAAATAATAGTTCATCACACCTTACAGACGGTACGCAGCTTCTGCCTTTCTTTCTTGATTGCTTTCTTCTGTATTTCCTTTTCCTTCTTTGTTTGCAAGGCTTGCTGTCTGGCTTCTTCTTCTTCTTTCTCTTTGGCCAATCGGGCAACTTCTAATTCAGCCTGTTTTTGCTTTTTTTTTATAAAAAAAGGAAATATTTTGAACTTCGTTCTAAAATAGAACATTAAATTAATGCTGAGGTAAAGTGGTTTGTGTAAGTAAAATTTACTGGTGCATTTTGGATTCCTGTACAGGATATCACAATATAAAAGCCCAAATTAAATAACACAGGGAATTAAATCATGTATTTTGCAATATTCCAATATTACTTGTCTTAAAATTTCTAATTTTGTAAGTGTTATAGGATAAAAAAATAATTTAAAACTACAGGAAACTTTGGTTTACCCGGAGGTTAACTGTCCGGAATGCTCGAGCCACCGGCAAAATTCAGGAGTCAGT
Source organism: Somniosus microcephalus (assembly GCF_052327205.1). Classification (NCBI taxonomy): domain Eukaryota; kingdom Metazoa; phylum Chordata; class Chondrichthyes; order Squaliformes; family Somniosidae; genus Somniosus; species Somniosus microcephalus. The sequence continues at coordinate 58,353,105 of NC_141003.1, forward strand.
TCAGTAAGTTTTTTTTCTTTTTGTTGCTTTTTTTCACCAGTCAGGCTCTGCAAGGTCTAGCTAAAGCTGTTGCTTAGCTACAGAGACGCTTGCAAGCTACAGCCGACTGTTCAGAAACTGTTGCTAAGCAACAGGATTTGTTGCTAGATACGGAGCTCAAAAGCTTCCGTATGTTTTAACATTAGCGCTGGTTTGTCCGGCAGTTTTGATGGGACGGCAACAGCTCGGTCCCATCGGTGCCGGATTATCACAAAGTTTCTTGTACTCTTAAGTTTACAAGAGTGCTAGATATTATTTGTTGTTCAGCATTTTTTATTTGCATCATTTATTCAGGTGCAATGACTGGAACCAGTTTCCTACTCTACTCAGTTCTCTCACAATGCAACCAGTGACATAATACTCCTGAGCCTGTAGAGGGCCATTTCAAGCAAAATTACTATGTTTTTACATGATATCCTTCACCCATACATTTGTGATGGTGTAGGTCAAATTCACCGATTTACAATATTGATCAGCACTAAAGAATGAAAAAGACTTGCATTTATATAGTGCATTTCATGACCAAGATGTCCCAAAGCACATTACAGCCAATGAAGTACTTTTGAAATGTAGTCACTGTTGTAATGTAGGGAAGCATGGCAGCCCATTTGTGGACTGCAGGGGCCTACAAACAGCAATGAGATAATGACCAGATCATCTGTTTTAAGTGATGCTGGTTGAGGGATGCGTATTGACCAAGTCACCTTGGAGAACTCCCTACTTCAAATAGTGCTATAGGATCTTTTACATCCACGAGACAGGGCAGACGTCTCGGTTTAATATCTCATCTGAAAGACGGTGCCTCCAAAAGGTGCAGCATTCCCTCAGCCTAGATTATGTGCTCAACCTTCCTGGTTCGGAGAGCTAGATGTGCCACCAGAAGATAGAGCAACAAAGTTGTTGGTTGTAGGAGACTTTTTCTGACTGGTTTGCAAGTCTGGATAATGATGTGCCAACTCTCCCGAGTACATGTTTTTAACAAGAAAGGGAACCCATTTGGTTTCATGGCTCAAATGGCCTGAGCCACAAAAGTCTATAAATACTCTTCAATGCCAAATGACAATGAACCAACTAGTGGCCAGTTTGGAGGCGTAGTATAATAGACAGGTGTTATCTTAGTTTGGGTTCCAGTAGTTATCTGCAAAATTAAACCATTTATTCATTCAAAGGCTCTCTGCAACTGCAGCTTGGCAGTTTATATTGAAAACTGAAAGGGGCTGGGTCTGGACTACCTCAGTGTTCTTACTGCATTCAGAGTTAGAACTATACAAATTTATGGCACAGGAGGTAGTCCTTTAGCCCATCGTGTTGCGCTGGCTCTTTGTTACAGCAATCCAAAATTAATCCTGCTACCCTGCTCTCACCCCACAGCCCTGCATCTTCCTCCGCTTCAAATGATGATCTAATTTTCCTGTGAAAGAGGTCAATGATCTCTGCTTCAACTACTCCCTGTGGCAAAGCATCCCATGCTCCAACAAATCTCTGATTTAAAACCTCTCCCTTCAGTCTCACTGACTATTTTAAATTGATAACCCCTTGTCACTGATTCTCTAACCAGAAGAAATAGTTTTCCCTATTCACCTGATCAAATGCTTTATAATCTTAAAAACCTCAAATCCTTTCTTAGCCTTCTCTGCGTCAATCCCTCCTCGTAATTAGAGTTTATCTGTGATATTCTAGTGAATCGATGTTGTATGTCCTATGAGATTAATATCCTTTCTAATAATGAGACATCCAAAACTACTCAGTACTCTGCGAGCTAACCAAGATTTTGTACAAATTTATTGCTTCTTTACCCTGTATGCTATGCCCCTATTTATAAACCTAAAATGCTGTTGGCTTTTTTTATGACTATCAACCTTCACCCACACCTTCAGAGAATAATGTATTTGCACGCCTTGTTCTCTTGTTCCTATCCATTCTTCAGCATTCTTCCATCAATTTTATAATCCAATTTCCTGCTTTTCCTTCTCCACACTATAATCTTAATTCTGTTCTGACGAGAGGTCATCGACATGAAACGTTAACTCTGTTTCTCTCTCCACAAATGCTGCCTGACCTGCTGAGTGTTTTCCAGCATTTTCTGTTTTTATTTTATAATCCTAATCCTGGTTTACAAATCCCTCCATGGCCTTGCTTCAACCCACCTCTGCAATTTCCTCCTGCCCCATGTCTCAATGTTTTGGAGTCTGGGCTTCTGTGTATGTTCTCCTCCCTCTTCTCAATCAGCAGTGGCAGAGCCTTCAGCCATTGTGGTCCTACACTCTGGAATTCTCCTTCTAAACCCCTTTGCCTGGCCACAGCTCTCTCCAAGATCCAAACTACTTCTGCCAGCACCATGAGATATTTCACTGGAGTCTCTCATTTTGGATTTAATTAAAAACCTTTGGCACATAATGTTATGTGCAAGTTGCTATTGCTGTAGAAAATAGCAAACAAAACATCCGGTGCTAATATTGTCTTGGATCTCTGTGAAAACAATGTTGGTAGTTTGTTAAAATGGTTCCCCCTGCCTTCCGATATATTTCTCAGCTGTCTTGGTAGGTGAAGTATAAAGGTTCCTAGACAAACCTAGGGCATTTTTTGGGCCACAAAGGGGAGCTGTAGTTTCAAGACATTTTCTGATCCAATTTGCAATCTTTGGCATAACCCACATAATATTGCACCACGGCCTGTAGGATGGCACCAGTGGAGGAAATGCCTTTCTGCAGCGGACAGTTCTGGTGTGGCGTGTTGTTCCCACATGACATCTCTTTTTAAATCATTCCAGCAGAAATCAAGTTGTAATACATTCAGAATTAAACCGGATAGACATTACCAGTTTTTAATCCTTACTTTCTCTTTTTGTTCTTGTTCTTTTCTTTTTGCTTCAGCCTTTGCCTTCTTTTCTGCTTCTTTCCTTGCCTTTTCTTCTTCTTTAAACTTTTTTATTCTAGGGTCACAGCTGTATGCAGTGTCTGTCAAGCAAAGCACCACATAAAATCCTGTGTTTCAGTATTGCAAGAGGTTTTATGCGACAGAAATTCATTGGCATATATTGACAATGTACCTTTCCGTGTGAGAGATGTACTGACCAACAGAATTACATACAACAAAGGCAAGAAACAGGCAGGAGTCTATAAATTCTTTTAAAAGGGAATTAGTTATTTGAAGAATATTAGGTAGTGTGCAGCAGTGTGTTTAGGCTGGGCCATGTGAGGACACAGACTTCATGGGTTCAATGACCCCTCTCGGTGCTGTACCAATCTGATGCTAAAATGGGTGAAATTGTTATATGGCTGTCCAGTTCCTTTTAGCCATCAAGTTAACACATTTGTTACATGAGATATCAAGTGTACGGACTGCAGTAAATGGCTGTCAAACAGAAATAATAATGGTACTGAAATGAATATGTAATATTAGTAAGAAGGGACTTTTGCACAGCACATCACGTCCTGAAACGCTTCACAATCATGAATATTTTTAACTGCAGTGTAAACGCAACAGCTAAGGTCCTATGATCAGCTAAACTGTTTTGGGTGACACTAGTTGAGGTAGGAATGTTGATGACCCAGACACCAGGAGAAACATAGAAAAATAGGACCAAGAGTAGGCCATTCGGCCCTTCGAGCCTGCTCCGCCATTCAATATGATCATGGCTGATCCTCTATCTCAATACCATATTCCTGCTCTCTCCCCATACCCCTGGATGCCTTTTGTGTCTAGAAATCTATCTATCTCCTTCTTAAATATATTCATGGCCTCCACAGCCTTCTGTGGTAGAGAATTCCACAGGTTCACCATCCTCTGAGTGAAGAAATTTCTCCTCATCTCAGTCCTAAATGTCCTACCCCGTATCCTGAGACTGTGACCCCTCATTCTAGACCCCCCAGCCAGGGGAAACATCCTCCCTGCATCCAGTCTGTCTAGCCCTGTCAGAATTTTATACGTTTCAATGAGATCCCTTCTCATTCTTCTAAACTCTAGTGAATACAGGCCTAGTCGACCCAATCGCTCCTCATACGACAGTCCTGCCATCCCAGGAATCAGTCTGGTGAACCTTCACTGCACTCCCTCTATGGCGAGTATATCCTTTCTTAGGTAAGGAGACCAAAACTGCACACAGTACTCCAGGTGTGGTCTCACCAAGGCCCTGTACAATTGCAGTAAGACATCCTTGCTCCTGTACTCAAATCCTCTTGCAATGAAGGCCAACATACCATTTGCCTTCCTAAATGCTTGCTGCACCTGCATGTTTGCTTTCAGTGACTGGTGTACAAGGACACCCAGGTCCCTTTGTACATCAGCATTTCCCAATCGATCACCATTTAAATAATACTCTACCTTTCTGTTTTTCCTACCGAAGTGGATAACTTCACATTTATCCACGTTATACTGCATCTGCCATGTATTTGCCCACTCACTCAACTTGTCTAAATCACCTTGAAGCCTCTTTGCACCCTCCTCACAACTCTACCTAGTTTTGTGTCATTAGCAAACTTGGAAATATTACTTTTGGTTCCCTCATCCAAATCATTGATGTATATTGTGAATAGCTGGGGCCCAAGCACTGATCCCTGCGGTACTCCACTAGTCACCGCCTGCCACCTCAAAAAAGACCCATTTATTCCTACTCTCTGTTTCCTGTCTGTTAACCAATTTTCAATCCATGCCAGTATATTACCCCCAATCCCATGTGCTTTAACTTTGCACACTAACCTCTTATGTGGGACTTTATTATAGGCCTTCTGAAAATCCAAATACACCACATCCACTGGTTCTCCCTTATCTATTCTACCAGTTACATCCTCAAAAAACTCCAGTAGGTTTGTCAAACACGATTTCCCGTTCAAAAATCCATGTTGACTTTGTCTAATCCCGATGATATATACTAAGTGTCCTGTTATCACATCCTTTATAATAGACTCTAGCATTTTCCCTACTACTGATGTTAGTTCCCTGTTTTCTCTCTCCCTCCTTTTTTAAATAGTGAGGTTACATTTGCCACCCTCCAATCTGCAGGAACTGTTCCATAATCTATAGAATTTTGGAAGATGACAACCAATGCATCCACTATTTCCATGGCTACCTCTTTTAGTACTCTGGCCCTGGGGATTTATCAGCTTTCAGTCCCATTAATTTCTCCAGTACTATTTTTTTACTAATACTAATTTACTTTAATTCCTCCTTCTCACTAGACCCTTGGTTCCCTAGCATTTCTGGGAAGTTATCTGTGTCCTCTTCCGTGAAGACAGAACCATAGTATTTGTTTAATTACTCTGTCATTTCCTTGTTCCCCATTATAACGTCTCCCGTTTCTGACTGTAAGGGACCTACATTTGTCCGAGTCAGAAATTTGTAGATTCAAACCCTGCTCCAGGACTTTAGCACAGAACTCCCTATTCTTCATCGAATAATGCCATGGTACCTTTTACGTCTACTTGAACAGGCCATTTAATGTCTCATATGAAGGATGAAGGAAGGCACCTCCAACAACATAGCAGACTCTCAGTACTGCACTGAAGTATCAGCCTAGATGTGCTAAAGTCCTGGAGCAGGGTTTGAACATACAAATTTCTGACTCGGAGACAAAAGTACTACCAACTAAGTCAAGCCGACACCCAGACCTATTGTACGTAGGTTCCCTGAAGCCTGTCCTTCCCTACCTTATTAGTATAAGAAAAAATCCCTTTAGAAACAGCTTATATACTGCAGGTCTTTCTAGTATTATATTTATCATTCTGAGGACTAAACAAATAATTGACCCGCCAGAGACTACAAAACTATCCTTGCTCTTTATTTATGTTCAATCATAGATTTGTTGAACACCGAAGGACAGGTCCCCGCGACTGGTGCAATACAAACAATACCCCAGTTGCTGAAGAGCTGATCTGATACCCAAAATCTGATATTCACCGTTAGTACATACACACATACGTACAAAGGTTTATCTATAGATTAGTGTTTGACTAGTTCTAGTCTTTCTCAATCTAGAGCAAACCATGCCGTACTTCACTATACTTATTCACATTACTTGTTTTTTTTTCTTATTTATTCATTCACGGGATCTGGGCATCACTGGCACAGCCAGCATTTATTGCCCATCCCTAATTGACCTCGAGAGGTGATAATGAGTCGACTTCTTGAACCGCTACAGTCCGTGTGGTGAAGGTACTCCCACAGTGCTGTTAGGGAGGAAGTTCCAGGATTTTGACCCAGTGATGATGAAGGAACGACGATATATTTCCAAGTCAGGATGGTGTGTGACTTAGAGGGGAACTTGTAGGTGGTGGTGTCCCCATGCGCCTGCTGCCCCTGTCCTTCTAGGTGGTAGAGATCACGGGTTTGGGAGGTGGTGTCGAAGAAGCCATGGCGAGTTGCTGCAGTGCATCTTGTAGAGGGTACACACTGCAGCCACGGTATGCCGGTGGTGGAGGGAGTAACTATTTAAGGTGCTGGATGGGGTGCCGATCAAGCAGGCTGCTTTGTCCTGGATGGTATCAAGCTTCTTGAGTGTTGGGGAGCTGCACTCAGCCAGGCGAGTGGAGAGTATTCCATCACACTCCTGATTTGTGTCTTGTAGGTTGTGTAAAGGCTTTGTGGTGTCAGACGGTGAGTCACTCGATGCAGAATACCCAGCCTCTGACCTGCTCTTAAATACAGTGGCTACATGTGGCTGGTCCAATTAAGTTTCTGGTCAATGGTGACCCCAGGATATTGATGGTGGGGGATTCAATGATGGTAATGCCGTTGAATGTCAAAGGGAGGTGGTTAGACTCTCTTGGAGATGGTCATTGCCTGGCAATGTGTGGTGCAAATGTTACTTGCCACTTACCAGCCCAAACCTGAATGCTGTCCAGGTCTTGCTGCATGCAGGCACTGACTGCTTCATTATCTGAGGAGTTGTGAATGGAACTGAACACTGCAGTCATCAGTAACATCCCCACTTCTGACCTTATGATGGAGGGAAGATCATTGATAAAGCAGCTGAAGATGGTTGGGCCTAGGACACTGCCCTAAGGAACTCCTGCAACGATGACCTGGGGCTGAGATGCTTGGCCTCCAACAACTATCTTCCTTTGTGCTAGGTATGACTCCAGTCAGTGGCAAGTCCTCACCGATTCCCAATGACTTCAATTTTACTAGGGCTCCTTGATGCCACACTCGGTCAAAGGCTGCCTTGATGATGAGGCTCGCAAAGAGTCATATTATAGATTACTGAAAAGCTCTTCAGCATGTGGATAAGATGAAGGCTCTTAATATTCACCCATTTCTTATTTCAGATGTGAGAAGTCACACAACACCAGGTTATAGTCCAACAGTTTTATTTGAAATCACAAAGCTTTCGGAGCGCTGCTCCTTCATCAGGTGAAGTGGAGAGATGCCTATAGACACAGATTATATAGTCAGAGAATAATGCCAGATTCTTTATTCTCTGACTATATAATCTGTGTCTATAGGCATCTCTCCACTTCACCTGACGAAGGAGCAGCGCTCCGAAAGCTTGTGATTTCAAATAAAACTGTTGGACTATAACCTGGTGTTGTGTGACTTCTTACATTTGTCCACCCCAGTCCAACACCGGCATTTCCACACCATTCTTATTTCAGGACCTTGTTGCTGAGACGCACATGCACTAATTGCCAAGTCACTAATTTTTCCTTCTGTCCTATCTGGCCTCCACTCAGCACATCTCCACGGTAGTGCAACTGAGAGTATGATAGCGAACAGAAGGGGGCAGAAATTGTAATTCAAATGAAGCAATTTAAATAAACAGCACAGGAAACATTTTACGCTTGAAAAAATTGAATTAACAGGTAGTTCAATTTCAATGTAACTTCAAATTAACAGGAGCTTGTAGAGAAGTTTTCAAAAATCATCTCAACTTACCAACTAGTGTCCTTATCCTATTCATTTCTTCTTTTTTCCTTTGTGCCCGAGCTGCTCTGTTCTGCTTCTCAATCCACCTTCTCTCATCTCGGCTGCAGAGAGAAAATCACGAAAAGCATTAAGACTAGATTGCTAATGCTCATTGATCCTTGAGTGAATTCGGACAGGGAATCTGATGAAAACTTTGGCTCTTCCACAGTAATTACACTATTAAATTCCCCATTAAAAGTTAGACCCAAAGGGATTAGCTGTAACTGGGGTTTTAACAGCGTATTGACTGCTAAACAAAGGTTAAGGGCCTGAAAAAACAATTTTAATTTTGTGCAGCGTCAAATTTATCCATTTTAATAAAATTTAAAATTAAGAAGTGTTCATCTTTATTTTAGGTTTGCCTTTTCCCCATGTGAGAACCCCAATCTTTGTTTTTCTCTAACATATTTAAAAAGTTAGAATTTTAAAAGCTTACTCACTTCCTTATTAGCTGTGTGAGAATTCTGCGTTTTGATTGGCTGCTTAGACAGCTTGTTGAGGTCACAGCAGCTCGCACAAGGGGATCCCCACTAACCTCTGTTGATCTGAATTGAATGTCGAAAACCCGAAGTTCTCGACTCAGAGATCACAAGATCCTTGTGTGAAGCTTACTTCTGGGCCCGTGGTGAACGCCTTCGCTTCACTGCTGTCCGCAAATTCCAGGCCATTATTTTGCAAGGAATGGGATTGAGCTAAAAGTCTAAATCAGGCTTGGGGTGGCATAATGGTGCTCTAACGCACAGTGCCATGGATTGGAATGACTCCTGCTTATGCGTACAATTCTAACTTGGCAAGTTCCCAATCTTTTCAAAAGTCAATGTTGGCAATAATGTGTCATCTATAATTGCATCACTATGGTAAAAGTTGAAACTGAAATAATAATTTATAAAAGCTGCATGACCTCACCTAGTAGGTATATCTGCTGCGTATTATGTACAGATGAGAAGATCAACGTTTCAAACCCTAGTCCATGCGAAATTAGTTGAACAGAGCCGAAACTTTGGCAGAGGCTCCAGAGTTGGACTCGGCCTCCGCAGAGACAGGCAGGGAGAGGAGGAGAAGAAACCCACACACGGGCAGCTAGGATTAATGCTCTTGATCTGTACCCAGCAATTCCTACTACAAGCGAGGGTACGTGGATGCCAGCTCTGCAGCTGACTGGATCTTGCTCAGATGATCCCACAGTCAACCAGCCTGCTAAACTTGCTATCCAAGGTCACACACAAAGATTGGCCATTTGGGAAGAACATGCACTTATGCGACAAAGAAAACCCTATCCCAGTTTGGGCCACTGCCTACAGGTTTTTTTCGGTTGGGCGGGTGGGAGTGGGGGGGGGGGGGGGGGGGAAAGGAGGGGAGGGGGGAGGGAACAAGTCTATCCGGGATATTGCCTCCTTCAATGTGGACAAATACTGTTCCATCTCATTTTAAAAATATTCTAACTGTTTCATTTGTATGAATTGTCAGCATTGAAGCTTCAATTGTCAGAGTTGCATTTTTGGTGAACAAATGGATCTGTCCAGAGGAGGATTCACATGCAATGTTTCTACAAGAAGAAGAATTATGCCAAAGGCTTTCAAAAAATATTGAATAAAACCAAAGGATATGAGTGAAAGATTACATACCACTCCGCTTTTTCTTTTTCTTCTTCGTCCAAGTAAGAAAATTCCCGCCAAGAGTCAAAGTTATACCTAAACATAACGGACTTGAGCATTAACAATGAAGCAGACGAAAAACAAATCCAGCAAATACATGACAAGATATTGCAAAATGACGAGATCATATGTTGTACAACTAGAAGCTCAACCAGTACCATAGCAATTAGGATGCTGAATACCCACAGCTGCACATTCAAGTACCAATGACAACACTCTCTGAATTTCACCTGGCACATTTGCAGTCAGGAGAACAAAAAAACAAACTTGCATCTATATGGCAGCTTAACACGTCTGCAGGATGTCCTAAAGCATTTCACAACTAATGAATGACTTTATGAAGTGCAGTTACTTATTACATAGGCAAATGCAGAAGCCAGTTTGCACACAAGGTCCCAGGAAGGATGTTGGTCAGGGCACTATTCTTCTTTGGACAATGCCATGGCATCTTTTATGACTAACTGAACAGCTGGGGGGCCTCAGTCTAAAGTTACGTCCAAAAGATAGCACCTTCGACAATGCAACACTCACGGAGTATTACACCGAAGCCTCAGCCAAATTACATGCTGGAGTAGTGCTTGAAACCACAACCTTCTGACTGGAAGGCAATAGTGCTACCCACTAGATCAACAGCACTTGATATACCATGTGGAGAAAGAGTTCTTTCTGGGGGAGGAAGGGAGAAAGAAAGACAGATACTAAGCTCCTTATCTATAATCTTACCCCTACAACAAGCACACCTCTTATTAACAGAAACACAATAGCTTCAGAACATGCAGAAGAATTCAATTATTCTTGCATTAAAAAGAGAGAGGAAATCATTGCAATATTTGTTTGGGAATCAATTTTCCTTTAAAATTATCAGAATTTGTTGGGGGGGGAAATTGCCCAAGTCCCTGCATTTGCAATATTCAAGATTCAACACATTCAGTTATTGTCATTAATTGCTGCTGAGGAGCTCATTCTTGCAAGTACCAGAGATTTAACTCGGAGAACTACAGCAGTAATCTAGTATCTCACCTAAAAGCTAAACTTACACATTGGCCCTCTATATAATGTTACTGCACGGTCAGTGGAACCATAGCATTTTGAACATTTTTAAGTTTTCCAGATTCCATTGAAATGTACTAGCCTCAAACTTACTATTTTGGGTTTGTTTTTGATTTCATGTATTTCCGCATTATGCTGCCAACCTTAAAATGCCATCCAGTGATTACTGTCCATGATGTCATGCTACAAGTCAATGTTGTGATTGTGTGATTAGCATGTGATGGCCAGATGAGCTCGTTGCTCAAATGGCTGCCACAATTTACAAAACATCACTCGGAAGCATTTGGAATTTTGTCCACACTTTAGGAAGGACGTGAAGGCTTTGGAGAAATTAGAATGGTTCCCAGGATGAGGGATTACAGTTACGTGGATAGACTGGAGAAGCTGGGGTTGTTCTCCTTGGAGCAGAAAAGGCTAAGAGGAAATTTGACAGAGGGTTTTTAAAATCATGAAGGATTTAGATAGATTAAATAAAGAGAAAGTGTTCCCAATGGCTGAAGGGTCGATAACCAGAGGGCACAGATTTAAGGTGATTGGCTAAAGAACCAGAGGTGACATGAGGAAAAACTTTTTTACTCAACGAGTGGTTAGGATTTAGAATGCACTGCTCGATAGGGTGGTGGAAACAGATTCAATAATAGCTTTCAAAAGGGAATTGGATAAATACTTGAAGGAGAATAAATTGCAGGGATATGGGGAAAGAGCCGGGGGGAGTGAGACTAAATGGATTGCTCTTCGCAAGAGCCAGCGCAGACTCGATGGGCCAAATGGCCTCCTTCTGTGTTGTACTATTGTATGAATCTATGAAACAATGAAATAAATAAAAACTTGCATGTATATAGTGCCTTTCATGATCTCAGGACACCCCAGAGTGCTTCATAGCCAATGGAGTAATTGTGAAGTATAGTCACTGTTCTAATCTAGGAAAACACAGCAGCCAATTTGCACACAGCACCCTGCTGCTTATTGCAATAAGGTAAATGACTAGGTAATCTGTTTTTAGTGACGTTAGTTGAGGGAGAAATGTTTACCAGGACACCGGGAGAACATCCCACCCTTCTTCAAATAGTGCAATGGATCTTTTACATCCACCTGAGAGAGCAGACAGCGTCTCAGTTTTAACATCTTATCTGATAGATGGCACCTCTGACATTGCAGCACTCTCTCAGCACTGCACTGAAGTGTCAATCTAGATTATGTGCTCAAGTTTCTGGAGTGGGGCTTTAACCCACAACTTTCTGACTCAGAGGCGAGAGTGCTACCACACGGAGTCAAACCTGACATCTAGACTAAGAGAGTAATTTTCAAGACATCTGCACTGAAATAAGGCGTGTAGATTTGATAATTTATTAAATTATTCTTTTGTCATCCAGTATTTTTAATGTCAGGTGTATGTTTTTGTTAATTAACGCCAAAAATTGATTAGAATCCATCTAGGTATGGATAATTTCCCTTGGTAATAACTAAGCTTGAAAGACAAAGTGCATGACAATTATCTGGTTGACTGCTTAAAAGAGAAGAGAAGTGTCTCTTGATAATGCAGCAAGCTTACCCGGTAAGTAAGTTTAGCAATAAAGATCAGGAAAGTCCCAGGTGCTGGTCTGTGCTGAGTAAACTGACCTCAGCTGCATGGAAAATCAGATAAGGTTCCCGGTCACAATTCCAGCCAGAAGTATGCCTTTTCTTAAATCAATGATAAGGAGATACTGGGTTGCTCCAGTGTCATCAAACAAAAGTGTCCCCTTTTAAAGGGGCACAACTAATAGAAAACTAAATCCTAAAACAAAGGAAACTTCCAACTTAAACAATATTATTGCCCGTGTTCACCAAACCCTTCAGTCGCTGTGGTGCCCACCAGTCGTGGAAGGCCTCAAGTGTACCGACGGACACTGTGTGCTCCTCACAGGGCCGCGGGAAGAGAGGCAGGCAGGCAGCCAGAGTGACCACCCCCATGGGCCGTGCAGCCAGAAGTACATGTGTGGATGTTAGATGAGGACATTTACAGGCCCAAACTTTTCTAGAGCAAATAATGTTTGAATTATCAAGAGTAGACTCTAGTAACTGGTATTGCTCACGGTCAAACTTCAAGCAGGAATAAGGACCGCCTAGGTAATGAAGGACAACTCGAACCTATGAGCTGTAACCTGCTAATACATCAGAAGAGGGAGAGGAGATAATGGGCGAGAAAAAAAAAGTGCAGACCTATGGGTTGAAGGTAGGTTAGTGAGACTTAAATTAAATAGTGAAATGACTATGAGAAGGTTGTAATCTACCTATGCTGGGCTCCTGGGCATCCCATCATTGGAGGCAAATCTTTCAGCAACCTACGCTTTGCTCTGTTGAACTCCCTTCCTAGACCCTGCATCTCACTCGCTAACTGTCTTCAACCCCCTTGAAAACCTTCTCATTCCCTTTGTTAAAACACTGTCAAATGCCGTGGAACATTTTGTACCTTAAAGGCACTATATAAATGCAAGTTGTTGTTATTGTTGTAGCAGTAGATCATACATCTTGTGGATAAACACTAATTGACCTCTAAAATACAGTGCACTAGGAGGCAAAATAAACTCACCAGAATGAATAAAAAGAGTCTACTTCTTCGATGGAAGAATTCAAATTGCCCAGTTTTGGGACATGTTTCTTTTTGGACCACCTAAGAGTAACATTTGTATTTTTCTTAATCAATTGTAGGCAAAACACAATGCAAGACAAATCTCATATACTACAAAAGAAACAAAAATAAATATTGGTATTATAAGGAAGCAGTATTAAACCACATTCAGCAATGTGCAATTGAACAACTAGAAGCTAAATCCAAAATGAGAAAAATACACTGAATAAGGTACGTGAATCATTAGGATTACAAAAACATCTCTAGAATACATGGACAGAGTTCAGAAAACTGTCTGGTGTGCAGTAAACCTGGATTTTGAAATGGGAATGCTGACTGGTCAATGTATGGTATCAAATGTTATAACCTTATCCAAAAATAGAGGAAGGGACAAACAAATTAACTATAAACCAGTGAGTTTAATATCAGTAGAGGCCCAAGGCGGGAGTTTGGCTTTTACATTTTGGGGGGGGGGGGGGGGGGGGGGGCGGAGGGGTGAAGAGCAAATTACCCCAAATTGAAAGGATGGAGCCGAGATTGAGAGTCTAGGTAAATGGATCAATTAGCACGCTCTTTCCACCCCACCCTCCACAAACCAGCAAATCTTGTAATACTAGTTCTATTTTTGCAACATTACATTTACACCATTTCAGTTTTATCCATGTTTATGTGAATGCAACAAAGCTGTTTGAATCTACAGACATGATCAAATTACAGTGCAATATAATCACATCTGCTCAAGAGCAGATTGCCAGTCAGAAGGTCCTTCTGGACATATTGCTGTCTCAGTTATAAAGTTGCTGCTGGCTGGCTCCGAATTATGAATTTTCACGTCTGATATTGAGCTGTGCATTGCAGGATTTAAAACGACATCTGTTATCCAACCAGTCGCAGCTAAAATAAGGAGAGTTGTGAATATGGTGCAGGCACAAAGCCACGACAGTGTTCTCACTAGAACTCCAAAGAGATTGCTTTTCAAAGATGTCAAACGCAGCGTAATTGCATATACCAAATAGGAGCAGAAGCGTGATTTTTTTCATGCTCCTTTAAATAAATTTGCTCACTTCCTAGAAGATTCCAAGTTCTCTCATTAACTATATTAGAAGGAAAAGGAATACACAAATGATAGGTCAACATTAAGGCCATTAGGTCAAGATGTGCATAGATTAATCCAATTGGCTAATGAGCTGTAGTCCGGGAGTCATTTAATCTACTGAATGCACTCAAATGATTATTGTTTACATTAGGAATAGTGCAAAACTAGGCATTAAAATGCCAAAATACACTGAGAAAGTTCAAAGCTATTGTCATAAATCAGCTTGACCAAATTGGAACACACTCTCGTCAGCCGTGTAGCTTTTATCCAATTGTATAAATCAGTGCGACAACTGGATAAATGTTTCGGAAATTGTGATAAGGAATTACTAACACGTAAACCTTCCACTGTGAACACAATCTGCAACTCCCAACAGCTCTAACAATCTGTCACAATGTAACAAGAGCACAACTTCCTAACGGTAACTCTTCAAATGAAATTTACTGTTCTCACCGAAATGGAGCTAGCTACCTTGCATTAAGATTTAATGCTATTGCATTAAGATTTAATTCCTATTTTTAAAAAGCCGCATGTGTGATTTGTGAAAGCAATATATTTTGATATTCAGAAGTGCACATTTTGGCTTGGGCTGTTACTGTTTAATTCAACTTGCTCTCCTCTACTCGTGCGACAGATCTATTCATGGAAAAGTAAGTCATTGCTGAGATTTCAACATGTTCAAACTTTCCACAGTAGAGTATTTGGAGATTGCCCCCTCACCTGGCATTCCGTTCAAAAGCTGCCAAAAACACCTCAATGAAGTTCTCTTTTGCCTCACTTTTAGAAGGTACTGCATTGTCAAATGTAGGATCTACGCTGTCAAATGCTCGGCGTTTCAAGGGATCTGACAGTATTTCATTGGCTGAAATATTAGGAAAAATGCCGTTAATGAATGGAATAGTGCACGTCCCTTCCCAACAGTAGGTACAACCCACCCAACAAATGAAATTAGCCACATTTAAATCCCTCCCCATCACTTTTAAAGTTCAAATATAATTTGAAACTTTTCACAAATTAAACAGTTTTCTACATTACAGCAGGGGGTTTAAAAAAATCAACATCACATTCATTTTAAACAATAAAATAAAGGACATTTGCACACAGTTTACTTACAATTCACACACTAGTACAATTCTCACCTTTTGTAATACATGTAAAGTAGTCATTGTCCCCTTCACCTATCTGTTCTCCTGCCGCTTTCCTTTTGTCAGGATGATGTTTCAATACCATCGTTTTATCTGAAAGAGAATATGGTGGCTTAAAATTGATCTCCGTTGCGCCTGTTTAAATACATTTCTGAGCAAGTCCTGTTTTTAACATTCAGCTTGGTGGAGAGTGCATTTACAATCCTGAATGAATCGAGTCCCCATGGTCTGTACAAAGGCTGCCATGAGATCAGTCATGCACTCGCCAGGAGGGATTAGGTACCCTTTCTATATGTACTCAGTTTGGTTTCCAGTCTAATATGTATTATTCATTTCTTAACTCCCTCAACTTAGTGGCATGCAGAGATCTTAACTCCATGGGCACCACTCATACATAGCTAGCTCTTTACAGAGCTTTTAGATATTATCTCCACGAGAAATAACTAGTATTTTTTATAGTTTTAAAATGTTGGCAAACCAGTGACTTGACAGATTTGGGCTTGTGCGTGCATGCGCGTATGTAGAAACAAAATATTTATTTTTGTTTCAAGTACAGTAAACTCTTTCTTATCCGGCACCTATGGGACCAGGGTGGTGCCGGTTGATGAAAAATTCTGGGTAACAGAGAGGTATACCTACCACCGTGCTGCTTTTCCACTCACCATCACCACTGACTAACTCGGCCACCGCGGGAGACTCGGACTCGGCAAAACGAGTGCTGGATGGATTCGGCAAAATTATCGGTTATTGAGGTGTTGTTTTGTATTGAGATATATCTATTTTGCCGGTTATTAAAGTATTCCGGATGATAAAGTGCCGTTTAAACAAGAGTTTACTGTAGTACTTGAATCATTGAGAGTCCCACATTGGTAATCTTTTGGGAATATTTGTTTAAAGTATGGGTTTTCAAACATCGATCCATGGACCCCTAGATTCTATACGTGGATGATTCACAAAGCTAAACCTTTGTCCACCTAGGGCCAGACATACTGCATGTTACTAGCATGCTATTTCTGCTGCTTTACATTAATCATTAAAAAAAGTAGCAGCAATGATTGAATATCACTGTTTTTCTTTAGGTAGCTGACACTGCGTTTTGACAGTTACGTCAGGGAGGCCCTTGGGCTTGTGCTAATATTTAAAAGGGAGTCGCACACACAATAAAATTTGAAAACTGCTGGTTTAAACATGAATGCTGATGACATCACTGGGATCCTAGCTTGAAAGAATCAATGCTGGATGATTCCTGGGTTGATGACTATATCCCCAATGACAATAAGCCTGATCGAGCTAAAATTCCTTTAAGTGATACTGCCAGTGAGGTCACCAATTACAAAATTAAAATGTATATTTTTTTTTACCCCAAGTCTTGCTGGTGAGATTCTCTCTAATTCAAATTGCTGTTGCTGGGCTGCTTATGTTTCATCCACTTTAGATAATGCTACAAAGGTAAATTTACTTAATTGCCTTCAAGTAAAAAGGACTACCGTATAGAATTATGAAATAAATAATGCCTACAAATGATATTATTTACAGCCAATAAAGTTTTCGAAAGCAAGGCTTGAAAGGTTACTGTCTTCATGAAATGAGGCCAAACCCACAACAGAATGACCCAAAAATTGCTGTCTAAATAACAGCGCTCGCTGTTATGTATGTGCAAATACCACAGCAACTTCTGGCGAGGGCAGATGCGCAATTAAATGTGGAAATCCAAAAGTTGTTGTCCGGGATGTGCCGCTCTACCATTAGCTTTGCGAAAACGGCATCTCACTGTCTGTGTCACCATTCAAATGCATTGAGTGGCGTGAAGTTCCTGTACTTGCATGGTAGATACAAACTAAACTCGCTACAGAAAGTTAGGGCTTGTCCATTTCAGTCTAAGTACCCTTTAATTACTGCCAGTCAACCTCTCTGGCACTGAAAATTAACTATTACAAGTGTGGAGTCTCATTCCTTCAAGATTTTAAATGTTGTTGTTGATTTTCTTTCTGTCTCTTTTTTCCTCTCTCTTAATCCAGTCTTTCTTTCTCTCTATTTCTTTCTCTGTACCTGATTTGACATTGAATTCACCCACTCTAACTTACACCTCCTTGTTCAGACCATGCGCTGTTCATTTCACAATCCTTCAATCTGATTGGTTAAGGAGATACACAGTTGCTTGCCCTGTTCATTTAGATCCCAGATGCCCTGTAGAGGGGCGCTGTTTTCATCTCGCATTTCCAGCAACTTGCAATGCAAAGGTATCGCCAACGTTAAACGGACATTGGAACGTCTAACAACGGGCACCGTACGCTGGCCTGCCACAGCAATTTTTGGGCCAATAACATCAAGTACATAAAAATGTGTTACTGCGTCACTTTCACATAATGTTGTTATATCAAAATGAATGTACGACTGTTCTCCCCTCCCCCGAAATAGCAAAGGGTTGACAAAGCATTTTCATAATCACATTTCAAGTCTTTGCATATAGACCAAGTCCAATAAAAAATACATTTTGATTGACAAATCTAAATTCCTTGAAACATACATCAATAATGATGTAAGAATAAGAGGGACTCAAAGGGAGTGAATTATTCAGATCAGAAAAATACTTACGTGCAGATTTGATTTGCCTCTGTGTTGCTTTATACCTCAACTGTGCTAGCCCAAGAACTGCATAATGATCTTGATTCTATAAAAAAGGTACAAAAATCAACTATCAAATTAACAATGAAAGAAATAGAGAGAGGGACAGCTCAGATTAACTATAAACCATGACACGCCACTCCATTCCACTCTCAGTCCAGGATGAGTTGCTGGCATTTAATAGCTTTTTATTTACCTCATGATTTACAAGCCAACAGAAATTTTTACGACCTTCGCTGCTATACTGAAAATATTTCTCCAAGATATTGTGCATTTCCAGGGCCTTGACTGTACAAGTGTCTTCAACCAAACCTTATCATCTTAACAGCAGAGGAAATAAAAGCCAGATTGCTTCACATTTCATACTTTCACAAATGGTTATGTTATTAAAAGCTTGTTAAGTAGAAGCTAATTGGCATTCCCTATCTCCAATCCATCCTAGTGATCTTGCATCCTTTTGGGTCCTATCAAACTAATTGGTGCTTAAAGTCACGTGCTGTTAGTAGCTTATTCCAAACAGTGGAAGGGATCATATTCAGTTAAGTATAGATATATTTACAAACATCTGGTTTGAGTATTTTTTTAAATAAATAAAACACATGCGTTTTCTTTGCTGCAGAGCCCCTTCTCCCTTCCTGCTAGGTTGCTCCACGCAGAGAGCGTGCCGTGCATCATGGAATGGTTCCACTGAAAACAGGAGTCACAACTTTGGGTAGGTACGAGAATTATCCAGAAGAAACCATACTAGCAAGTGGGGATAAAGGGAAGAAAGAAACTGGAAATATCATGCTAGGAAAAGGCAATGTGTTAGATCAAGATTGAGATATGTAAAATAATATATTAATGGCAAAAATAAAGAAAGAAAAGACTTGCATTTCTATAGCGCCTTTCATGACCACCGGACATCTCAAAGCACTTTACAGCCAATGAAGTACTTTTGGAGTGTAGTCACTGTTGTAATGTGGGAAACGCGGCAGCCAATTTGCACACAGCAAGCTCCCACAAACAACAATGTGATAATGACCAGATAATGTTTTTTTTGGTTATGTTGATTGAGGGATAAGTATTGACCAGGACACCGGGGATAACTCCCTTGCTCTTTGAAATAGTGCCTTGGAATCTTTTACAACCACTTGTGAGAGCAGACGGGGCCTCGGTTTAACGTCTCATCCGAAAGACAGCACCTCCGACAGTGCAGCACTGCCTCAGCACTGCACTGGAGCGTCAGCCTAGATCTATGTGCTCAAGTCCCTGGAGTGGGACTTGAAGCCACAACCTGCAGACCCAGAGGCGAGTGTGCTACCAACTGAGCCACAGCTGACATTAAATAATATTTAAAAGTATGTGGCAGGTTAATAAGGAGGTTCAAAAAATTATATAGGTGTAATAATTGATCAAACAGTCAAATTGTTATCATTGCCCAGGGCAGCAGTTACAAAGGCAAATAGGAACCTAGGAACAGGAGTTGGCCAGTCAGCCCCTCGGCCTGTTCCACCATTCAATGAGATCATGACTGATCTGAATCTTAACCCATCCACCGGTCTTGTCTCCATATCCCTCAATACCCTTGGCTAGAAAAATCTATTGATCTTAAGTTTAAAATGATTAATTGAGCTCGCATTTGTAGCTTTTTGTGGGCGAGAGTTCCACACTGCCACCACGCTTTGCGTGAAGAAGTGTTTCCTAACTTCTCTCCTGAATGGCCTGGCTCGGATTTTAAAGTTACGTCCCCTTGTCCGAGACTCCCCACCAGTAAAAAACGTTTCTCTCTATCTGCCCTATTAATTCCTTTCAAAATCTTAAAAACTTCAATCAATTCACCTCTTAACCATCTATATTCTGGGGAATACAAGCCAAGTTTATGTAACCTCACCTCATAATTTAACCCGTGGAGCTCTGGTAACATTCTGGTGAATCTGCGCTGTTTTCCTTCCATGGCCAATATATCCTATCAAAGGTGCAGTGCCCAGAACTGTACACAGTACTCTAGCTGTGGTCTAACCAGGGCTTTGTATAGCTGTAGCAAATCTTTCTCCCCATTTTATTCTACCCCTCTAGATATATAGACGAACATTCCATTAGCCTTTTTGATTATTTTTTGTACCTGACCACTATATTAATTATTATTTGAGTAATCTGTCTACATGGACCCCTAAATCTCTTTGGACTGCCACTGTTCCTAGCTTTTCACTACATTATTTGTAAAATACTCAGATCTATCCTTTTTTGGTCCAAAGTGGATAACCTTACACTTACCCACGTTAAAATCCATCTGCCACAGTTTTGCGCAATCACTTAATCTATCAATATCTCTTTGTAATTTTATGCTCCCATCTACACTACTTACTATGCCACCAATCTGTGTGTCTTTGGCAAATTTGAATATATGGCTCTCTATTATGTTATCTAAGTCATTAATAAATACAGTGAATAGTTGAGGCCCCAGCACAGATCCTTGTGGGACACCACTAGTCACTTCCTTCCAATTCGAGTACATACCCATTATTCCTACTTTGTCTTCTACCGCCGAACCAATCTCCAAACCAGGTCAATAATTTGCCTTCAATTCCACGAGCTTCAATTTTAGCTAACAGTCTCTTATGTGGAACCTTATCGAATGCCTTCTGGAAGTCCATATAAACTACATCCATGTTTGGGGTACATAAATACCATCCATAGAATTACAACTTTATAATGTATTAGTACGGTCTTATGTACAGTTTCTCTCTCCAGATGCTGCCTGACCTGCTGAGTGTTTCCAGCATTTTCTGTTTTTATTTCTTATGTGCAGTAAAGTGTCCAGTTATGGTCACCAGACTTACAAAAGCTGGGGTAACAACAAAGATTCAGGAAGCTACATCTATTCTCATTGGCAAGTATGCTTTTGGGGTGAGACAAAAAAAGTACAATCTGAGGTTTTAAAAGAATGAAAGAAGTTAATAAAGATGGATATAGAGGTATTTTATGCTAAGGATTGCATTGGCCAAGCCAGGGCTATAAGGCAAAGAGTCAGAGTGGGTCAAGAAATACGAAGCAAGCTGAATAGATTAGGAATGCAAAAGCACATTCACACTCTTACAGTTATGTGTTATGTAACTTGAAGATTATCTTTGGTAGGCAGAGATTTTAAATACTACCATTAGAACAATGTTTAACAAATCAATGCATACCTTCCAGTCCTTTGGGTCAAGTGTTTTCAGCAATGGATATTCCTCTATTTGTAATTCCTCATCTTCTGATTCAGATGATGATTCTTTCTCATCTTCCAGCTCATGAAAGGAGGCCGACACATTCCTCGCCTGTCGCTTCAAGAGTGCTTCAAACCATCTTCCAACTGGTTCCACCGGACATAGCACAGAAGCTGGAAGTAAAAAGAACTTGCCTGAAAAGGTCTTGCTACATATATTCTTATTCAACCAATCTCAAAGGAAACTTTAAAAACTGACATTCCAGTTGAAAGCTCGGGAAATTAACTTTGTGCTATGCATAATTTAACAGCTATACATACAAATATTACAAAATGCCTTTCTTTATAATGAGGAACTGTCAATCCAAGGTCAAGGACCAAAGTTCATAGTGTAGGATACCACCAAATTTGAATAGAGTAATAGAGATTAAATCAGGAAATAGTGATTACCCAAAGCTTGGATTTTTAAAGCCTAATGAATGCAGGAAGCAAAGATTGAGGGAGGCAAGAGTTCTCTGGTTTTGAAGTCCAGAGGAACAATGAGTTACTGTAGGGGACAGTGAATGATGTCAACATAGTGGCCCTGATTTTGTGTTAAGAATAACGGTGAGGCTAACAGCACTCACCATTATCATGGGGTAAATTGGACAGCAACTTCCAGAATCCACACATGCGCAGTTAAAGGCAGAAATCCAGAAGTTGCCGTCTGCTTTACCCTGTTCCTCTGCAACCTTCACTACACTGGTAACCTCGCCAATAGACTCGGCATTGAAATCCATGTAAGGGCGTGAGGTTGCTGTACTGGGAATCAGGGGACAAACTCTCCACTGGCTGGAGTCACACCTAGCACAAAATAAGATGGTTGTAGTGGTTGGAGATCAATCATCTCAGACCAGGACATCGCTGCAGGAGTTCCTCAGGGCTGTGTCCTAGGCCCAACCATCTTCAGCTGCTTCATCAATGACCTTCCCTCCATCACATGATCAGAAGTGGGGATGTTCGCTGATGACAGCACAACGCCTCAGATAATGAAGCAGTCCATGCCCGCATGCAGCAAGACCTGGATGACATTCAGGCTTGGGCTGATAAGTGGCAAGTAACATTTGTGCCACACAAGTGCCAGGCAATGACTATCTCCAACAAGAGAGCGTCTAACCACCATCCCTTGACATTCAACGGTATTACCATCGCCGAATCCACCAACATCAACATCCTGGGGGTCATCGTTGACCAGGAACTTAACTGGACCAGCCACACAAATACTGTCTCTACAAGAGCAGGTCAGAGACTGGGTATTCTGTGGCAAGTGTCTCACCTCCTGACTCCCCAAAGCCTTTCCACCATCTACAAGGCACAAGTAAGGAGTGTGATGGAATACTCTCCACTTGCCTGGATGAGTGCAGCTCCAACAACACTCAAGAAGCTCGACACCATACAGGACAAAGCAGCCTGCTTGATTGGCACCCTATCCACCACCTTAAACATTCACTCCCTCCACCTCCGGCGTATCGTAGCTGCAGTGTGTACCATCTACAAAATGCACTGCAGCAACTCGCCAAGCCTTCTTCGACACTGCCTCCAAACCCACGACCTCTACCATCTAGAAGGACAAGGGCAGCAGGCGCATGGGAACAGCACCACCTCCAAGTTCCCCTCCAAGTCACACACCATCCTGACTTGGAAGTATTTTGCCGTTCCTTCATTGTCGCTGGTCACAATCCTGCAACTCCCTCCCCAACAGCACTGTGGGAGTACCTTCACCACACGGACTGCAGCGGCTCACTGCCACCTACTCAAGGGTAATTAGGGATGGGCAATAAATGCTGGCCTTGCCAGTGACGCCCACATCCCAGGAACGACAAGAAAATGTACCCACTAAACACGCCAGAAAAAGTTAGGGTTGGTGCATTCAGATGCAAGTGAATTTTTAAAGGCATGGTAAGTCTTAATTATTGCCAAACAACCTCTCTGGCACTGAAAGTTTAATTTCACAAGTGTGAAGTTTCATTCCTTCAAATTTTACTTAGAGCAGATTTTTTTTTTAATTAAATTTTTTTTTTAAACCTTTTCTTTCTCTTTTATCGCTCTCTCTCAATCCCATTTTTCTTTACCTCTCTTTATTTCGCTTTCTGTACATGAGTTTACAATGAATTAAATATTCTAATTTATACTTCCTGGTTTAGCCTCTGTGTGTCTCAGTGAGGACTCTTCAATCTGACGCTGTTGCTTGTCCCGCTCACACACACACACACACCACAGGTCCCCTGTAGAGGGCGCTGCGCTGGACCACGCGCCCGATGATGGCAAATTGCTGCTCAAAAACCCGTGAAAAGTCTGTGGGCAGCTGCCAAGCGTAGCAAGCGCCGTTGCTTCACCACTGACCGCAAAATCCGGGCCAATGTCTAACCCAAGAATTAGTACACTACTGCAATGCCCCATCACCAGATACTTCTTAAACTTAAACTGGAGTTTACTGAACCCAAGACAAAATACACTACTATAACATCTCAGGCATAAAACTCAAACAGGAGTTACGGCTGCTCTCCCAAGTTATGTAGCTTAACTTCTCCGTGCAGAGACTGTGCTTGATTTTTTTGTTGTTGCTGGAGGTACATTTTTACAGAATACTGAAACCTAGCTCTCTGAAAGATGTATTTTCAGACTAAGTCTTGGTAGCCAAGACCAAATCTTCATCAGGGTTCCTTCAATTTCTAAAACAAAACAAATTAGCATACTACATTTACGCCTGTTTGGGGAATGTAATAAATGTTAGCATTTCATTTAGGTATCACACTAGAGCACATTGACAAAGAACCCAAATTTCAGTTCTAGAGCCCCAAACACCAGTGTAATTTCTAAATTTAGTCTATAGCCGTGTTATTTTCTTAGATACAGTAGATTGGCAATAGGTTAACCAGTAATAAACTCGAGAGCAGTTGTTCCATAGCATTCAGTAGTAGTGGCTACAATATGCAATGGTGGTGGAAAGTTAGTACTTTCAATCAGAAGTTCTCAGTACTTGAACAATGAATGGATATTTTGACTTTTTTTGTCCGTATAACCAACATGACAGAACTCCTATGTACAGATGTGCTCAAATGATTATATACTACTTTAGGAGTAGTTTATTGGTATTTTCACAGAATTAAGTTCTCAGTTACTGTTCAACCATGGCTCGGTGTTCTGCTCACCTTCGCCACCGAGTCTGAAGGTTGGAATAAACGGCTCTTTTTCCGAGTGGCAGGCAGTGACTAGTGGGGTACCGCAGGGATCGGTCCTAGGACCCCAGCTATTCACAATATATATAAATGATCTAGACGAGGGAACTAGATGTAACATCTCCAAGTTTGCAGACGACACAAAGCTGGGTGGGCATGTGTGCTGTGAGGAGGATGCCGAGAAACTCCAGTATGATTTGGACAGGTTGGGTGATTGGGCAGAAGCATGGCAGATGCAGTATAATGTGGATAAATGCGAGGTTATCCACTTTGGTAGCAAAAACAGGAAGGCAGATTATTATCTGAACGGCAATAGATTGGGAGAAGGGGAAGTGCAACGAGACCTGGGTGTCCTTGTGCACCAGTCGCTGAAGGTAAGCATACAGGTGCAGCAGGCGGTTAAGAAGGCAAATGGTATGTTGGCCTTCATGGCGAGAGGGTTCGAGCGCAGGAACAAGGATGTCTTGCTGCAGTTGTACAGGGCCTTGGTGAAACCACACCTTGAGTATTGTGTGCAGTTTTGGTCGCCTTATCAGAGGAAGGATGTTCTTGCCATGGAGGGAGTGCAGCGAAGACTCACCAGACTGATACCTGGGATGGCAGGAATGACGTACGAGGAGAGATTGGGTCGATTGGGCTTATGCTCACTGGAGTTTAGAAGGATGAGAGGGGATCTCATTGAAACTTATAAAATTCTAATAGGACTAGACAGACTAGATGCAGGAAGGATGTTCCTGATGGCGGGGGAGTCCAGAACCAGGGGTCACAGTCTAAGGATAAGGGGTAAGCCATTTAGGACTGAGATGAGGAGGAATTTCTTCACCCAGAGAGTGGTGAACCTGTGGAATTCTCTACCACAGAAGGCAGTGGAGGCCAAATCATTAAATATATTCAAGAAGGAGTTAGATATATTTCTTAAGGCTAAAGGGATCAAGGGATATGGGGAGAAGGCAGGGACAGGGTACTGAATTTGGATGATCAGCCATGATCACATTGAATGGCGGAGCAGGCTCGAGGGGCCGAATGGCCTACTCCTGCTCCTATCTTCTATGTTTCTATGTTTGTGGGTTCAAGCCCCCCTCCAGAGATTTGAGTGCATAATCTAGACTGACGCTTCAATGTATTACTGAGGGAGTGTTGCACTGCCAGAGGTATTATCTTTCAGATGAGATGTTAAGCCAATGCCTGTCCTTTGTGATGATATTGTAAAAAGATCCCTTTGCACTTCGAAGAGGAGCAGGGAGGTTTTCCTGGTGTCCTTACTAATAGTTATCCCTCAACCAAGCATCACTAGAACATCGAGTTCAACAACTTCAGATC
The DNA here is from genome assembly GCF_052327205.1 of Somniosus microcephalus. NCBI lineage: Eukaryota > Metazoa > Chordata > Chondrichthyes > Squaliformes > Somniosidae > Somniosus > Somniosus microcephalus. The sequence goes on from NC_141003.1 coordinate 58,378,950, forward strand.
ATGACCTCTGCCCCCATTTTTCAGATGGCAGCTGTTGATGTTTCTGCCATTCCCATTTACACCTCTTCTAGACCCATCTTTTGGTTTCTTTACTTGTCCCATTACCACCTCCTTTTGCCTTGTACAATCATACCTTTTGTCATTTAACCTCTCCTGCCCTCCACCCTATCACAGACCTTCCCTTTTGTTCTTTCCTTCCCCTTTCCTTGCTTAAAACCCGTTACATCTCTAACTTTAAGGTCTGACGAAGGGTCATTGACCTGAAACGTTAACTCTGTTTCTCTCTCCGAAGATGCTGCCTGACCTGCTGAGTATTTCCAGCATTTTCTGTTCAGATTTCAGATTTCCAGCATCCGCAGTATTTTGCTTTTGTATCAAACAGTTTGATTGGACATTTAGCTCATTGCAGTTTGTGGGATCTTGCTGTGTGTAAATTGGCTGCTGCGTTTCCCAACATTACAACAATAACGACACTCCTAAAGTAATGAATTGACTGTGAAGCGCTTTGGGATATCCTCATCTACTGCTATATAAATGCAAGTTATTTGTTTCTTCACTGCTTTACAGCTCAATGGCCTGACAGTGAATCTTTGCATTTCACAGATATAGGAGGCTCAGCATTGTTAAATAACCTGTTGGAATGTTACAGGAGCGGCTGGGGCTTAGCATCGGAAAAGGGCAAACCTGAATATTAGATATCCATGTGAGCAGACTTATGTGTAAAGGAGCTCTTTCGTATTGATCCAAGTGTTTTCTATGAAGCAAAGAGCAGTGGTGTTTAAAACTACTTTAGAAAGATTACTGAAGGCAGATAATTAAAACTGTACCAGCATTTAAAATGAAACCTACAAAACATAACCCACATTTTTAGTAAAAGTTATTAAAAAATCTCTACAGAAGATGCCATTACAAGAAGCAATTGCCATGTTGCTAATGTAGCCTTATTGATCAAGAATTTTAGAAACCTTCAATGGTAGCTGCCGTGTGCCTGTAGGCTTGTGCAGACTATTTTTAATATAGTCTTATTAGAAAAGCTGTTTGCTGCATAGCTCAGCAAGGGGACCGAAAAAAAGTGGTAAATTAGGTCACTGCATTTTAATTAGCTCAGTTCCTGTTTATCTACTAATTGTTCCAATCCATGATACAGTACTTAATATTCCCAATGGAAATTCACAGGGTAGGATTTATAATAATTATTGACCAGCCAGATATTTACTGTAAGGTTAAGTGTACATCACATCATACTCAGTTTTGATGCAAAAAAATACCAATTGTAAATCCTTGTTATTAAATTGTTTTCATTGTGAACATTCTCTCAATTAACCTATTATTCAAGGGGCAAAGCAATTTACAAATTTATTTAAGGAAATAAATTGCAAAGATCACAAGATAATTTAGCCCATCTTAGTTCATCTGTACAGCCTCCTCTGCTGCTCCCTCCGCCTACTCGTCCCCGCTGCTGCTAACCTTCGCCTTCGTCACCCCCATTACTCTGCACTTCCTTCCTCCATCTCCCTCACCACCCTTTCCCATCTCATCTCTTGCATTTTTCAGCTCAGGTTCTGTCAAATTGGAGTTTATGAACAGTGCAGGATGAGAGAGCAAGGCAGATACTGGAGAAATCAAGCCCAGAGGTGACAAAAAGCATGGATGGTGGTTTCAACAGCGGAGAGTCCGAGCGTAGGGAGGAGGTGAGCAGTGTAGGGAGGAGGTGAGCAATGTTGCAGATGTAGAAGTGAGCGGTCTTGGTGGTGGAAAGGATGTGGGGTTTGAAGCTCAGCTCTGGGTCAAGCAGGATTCCAAGATTTCACAAAGTCTGGTTCATCCTGAGAAAGTGGGGTGGAGTCTGTGGCAAATGAGAAAACTTTACAACAGGAATTCAAGACAATGACTTTGGTCTTCCTAATATTCAGTTAGTAGCTTTACCCTTAGTCTTTCTTCATCCATCACCATTCTTGGCCCATCTTCTCTGATCTCAAAAAGAACACTTACAAATCGGCTCCCTTTCTAAAGCTGTTTCTAAGAAACTGCTTCTTTTGTAAAACCTATTTTCCCGTCAACATCAACTCTCTATAAAGCCCGTGTCCAACCAAGAATTGAATAATGGCCCCATCCATGAAAAACTCTTCCAGTTCCTCTCTCGCAATCCCGGAAAGGATACAAGGAAAAGCTGGTCATCTGATAGTTGATCTTTCTCCTGCCTCCAGCCTCCAACTTCTCATCATCGCAAGCGTTCATCTCTTTTCTACTTTAGCAACACTACTGTGATCAGCGTTCCTCTGAAATTTTTTCTCGTTCCTTTGAAGCTCCAAGTATGCTCATTTTCAAGCTTCTCTGCCCCCGCACATCCTTACTGTATTGAAATCAAGACTCATTGGACAGTCTCCTACACCAACTCATTCTTTTCCAAAACCTCAAAATTGTGGAACTTCTCACCTCTCCCTTTCTTTACTTCAATAATCTTTAGCTTTTCAAAGTCAAGCTTGGCATCAAGCGATTTCCTCTTCTGTCTTACTCTTTCCAACTGTGGTGATTTTCTCCACTAGGGGCCTTGGAACTTTATCTTATTTTCTCAATATTTTAAAGCAATATGTTCAACTATTCCGTATTGATTAAAATTGGAATGATATTCACACAAATGGCAAGCTTTAACAATTAGAATGCCTCAAAAGTGAATATGTTCAGTTTAATAAGTTATTTCTATGTTATCAATAATTTGAATTTATTACATTTACCCCTAGAGTTCTTATAATACCCGGGTTGAAACACACCTTTAGTTCCTCCCATTGCATTTTGAAAGCAACAATATTTTGTTTCATTTAACCATCCCTTGGTACTGCAAAATTTATCACAAGGCGGCATGAAGTGCCTTTCAGACACTGATCGCCACCAGTCTCGTTGGAGTTTCCAGTCCCATGAAGACCAACAAATAATCTGCAAACTACATTACCGCGGTCTTGGATGAACATCCTAAAGGTCGAGCAACTTATCATGTTTCACAACTTGGTAGTTTAAATCACTTGTTAAAAATTAAAGCCAAGCTACAGAGAATCGGGCCCCCCGGGAGCGCCAGATCCGGCAGCATGCAAGGGTAGGAGTGCGCACTGTCAGCCTTACATTGTGACTTTACTTTGATCTCTCGGTCTGCCGGCTCTCGGGGGACAGACAAGAACGGGTGTTCCCTCTCCCCTTTCTCGGCGCAAACTCTTACCTGGCAGGGGCTTACAGACGGCAGTGGCTAGGCCCGGCTGCGCCTCGCACAGCATCGTCAACTTGCTCACACTCCCCGGTCACAAGCACTGTTCGCGGGACCATGAAAACCGCCGCCAGCCCAACGAGTCGCCCTCCCGCTCGCCAGCGCTCCGGCTCAGTAACGCTGAGAACAGCCGCCGCCGCCGGCTCCGCATGGACGCAACAACCGGCCGGCTGCGCTCACACAAACACTTCCGGGGCACGCTCCACCCCCTCCCCGTGCAACAGCTGAACCAGTCTAGCCAACTACTGGGGAATGCAAACAAACGTTCCGGGCAGCAATCCGCCGGCTGCATGCTACAGTAATACTGCTGGGAATGACAGAATTGCGCTTTTAACGTAGAATAACACCCCAAGGCGCTTCACAGACACAAATTGACACCCAACCAAAGGAGGATGGGGTGACTGATAGCTTGGTCAGAGGTTTTAAGGGGAGTGGGTCAAAAGAGGAGAGAGAGGTACAGAGGTTTAGGGCCTAGACGACTGAAAGCACGCTGGGCAATGGTGGGGCAAAAGGAGTGGGTGACGCACAAGACGCCAGAGTTGGAGGAATGCAGAGTTCTCGGAGGGCTGGAGGAGGTTAGGCTACAGGCAGCAGAGTTTTGGATGAGCAGGTTTATGGAGGGGAAAATGAGAGGCCAGCCAGGCAAGCATTGGAAATAATCAAGTCTGGAGGTAAAAGGCATAGATGAGCAGCAGATGGGCTGAGGCAGTGGTGAAAATGAGCGGTCTTTATCATAGAGAGGATATGGGGTCAAAAGCATATTTAGGGGCCAAATAGGATGCCAAGGTTACAAACAGTCAGCTTCAACCTGAGACAGTAGCCAGGCAGGGGGACAGAATCGGTGGCAAGGATAAGGAGTTTGTGGCGTGAGCAAAGATGATGGCTTCGGTCTTCCCAATGTTTAACTGGAAGAATTTGCAGCTCATCCAAAACTGGATGCTGAACAAGCAGGCTGACAACGCAGAGGCAGTGGGGTTGTCGCGAGAGATGGAGCTGGATGTCGTGAGCGTACATGTGGAGCCTGATACCATTTGTTTGGATCATGACATCCAGGGCAGCGTGCAGTTGTAAAAGAGGGGGGCCACAGATAGGCTTGGGGAATGTAGGGTGGGAAGAGAAGCCATTTCTGGAGATACGCCGGATAAGATTGAATTATATTACCTAACTGTAATCATATACAGCAAATTGACTATCCACTTGGAAGGAACAGTAATGCATAAAAAATCTACTAAATGCTCCACTGGAATGCAATAAAATGCTATCATCAATCCTAATTAATGTAGCATAAGTATGTGCTTAGATAGGAACTGTAGGAAAAATATGTTTCACTGAATATCTACATTACTACAGTGACTACACTTCAAAAAGTACTTCATTGGCTGTAAAGTGCTTTGGGGCGTCCTGAGGTCATGAAAGGCGCTATATAAATGCAAGTCTTGTTTATCCGCTTTGCCTATTTCAAAGATGGCGGCGCCAGGACCAACTAGTCACGGAGCGGAAGCGGGGGTTGGTTTCCGGTGCGGTGCAGTGCAGGTTGGGAGGTGGGGCTTGGCAAAGTGCTGTGTAACGGTGGGAGTTTCGGCCGAGTCCTCGCTGAGCCTGAGCCGCCGCAATGCCCGATTACCTGGGAACCGACCAGCGCAAAGCCAAGGAAGACACTAAAGAGGAAGACAAGCCGATCCGGGGTGAGTGGATTAAAGCGGCCGGCTCCTGGAGTCTGCTCGTCGAAGCCGCCGCAGTGGGAGGCCTGAGGCTGCGGCAAAGGAGGGGACGAAGACCTGGGCGGATTTGGGGAGCAGAGTTGGTGTGAGGCTCTGGCCGACTCTTGCTGATTAGGAGCGAGTTTGGCGCAGTTTATTTTGATGTACTTTATATCTAAACACTTAAATGTCGTTTCCGAGTAGGGGAGGTCTCCTGGTGTCATGGCCAACATGTTTCAACCAACACCATCAAAACCGATTTTCTGACCATTTAAGCACTTGCTGTATGTGGGACTTTGGTGTGCGATAATTGACTGCCACTATTCTCTATATTACAACAGTTACTACACTTCAAACATAATTCAGTGGCGCTGAAGCCCTTTGTAACCTCCCTGAGGTCGTGAAAGGTGGTACATAAATGCAATAAAAAACAGAAAATGCTGGAAATACTCAGCAGGTCAGGCAATATGAGGGAGCAGAATCCACAAGTCTAAAGAACGAATGTGTTCAGAACCACTGAATCTATTCTTTACAAACTACATCTCCACAAATAGGCTGGGTAAAGGTGGCTGCACACAACATCGGTGCCATCATTATCTGACTGTTGGGAGAATTTACATTTATGTATGAAAAGCAGTGAGACTGCCACTTAAACATAGGGAAAGAATGCTGGAAATATTCAGTAGCTCGATAACCTTTCATCACACCTGAAACGTTAACTCAGTTTCTCTTTCCACAGGTGCTGTTTTATTTTTCAGATTTCCAGCATCCGCAGCAATGTTCTCCTCTTAGGCAGTCCCTCTGAACTGAGGATGACTTGCTGCCACATTAAAAATGAGTTCGCAGGTGACTGATGAGTCCAATGCGGGACCTACAGTCTCTGTCACAGATGGGCAGACAGTGGTTGACAGGGCGGGTGGGTGGGGTGCTTGGGTTGACTTGCGCTCCTTGTGCTTGGCTTCCGCTTGCTCCCGGCGAAGAGACTCGAGGTGTTCAGTGCCTTCCTGGATGCTTCTCCTCCACTTTGTGCGGTCTTGGGCCAGGGATTCCCAGGTGTCGGTGGGGATGTTGCACTTTTTCAAGGAGGCTTTGAGGGTGTCCTTGAGCGTTTCCTCTGCCCATCTTGGGCTCTCTTGCCGTGCCGGAGCTCCAAGTAGAGCGCTTGTTTTGGGAGTCTCGTATTGGGCATGCGGACAATGTGCCCCGTCCATCAGAGCTGATCGAGCGTGGTCAAAGTTTCGATGCTGGGGATGTTGGCCTGAGCAAGAACATTGGATTTGCAGGATCTTGCGGCAGCAGCGTTGGTGGTACCTCTCCAGTGCTTTGAGGTGCCTGCTGTACATGGTCCATGTCTCTGAGGCATACAGCAGGGCAGGTATCACTACTGCTCTGTAGACCATGAGCTTAGTGCCGGGTTTGAGGTCCTGGTCTTCAAACACTCTCTTCCTCAGGCGACCAAAGGCTGCACTGGCACACTGAAGGCGGTGTTGGACTTCGTCGTCAATGTCTGCCCTTGTTGACAGTAGGCTCCCAAGGTATGGAAAGTGGTCCACGTTGTCCAATGCCTTGTCGTGGATTTTGATAATCGGGGGGCAGCACTGTGTGGCGGGGGCAGGTTGGTAGAGGACTTCTGTCTTACGGATGTTTATTGTAAGGCCCATGCTCTTGTACGCTTCGATGAAGGTGTTGACGATGGTTTGGAGTTCGACCTCCGAGCGAGTGCAGACGCAAGCATCGTCTGCATACTGTAATTCGATGACAGAGGATGGGACGACCTTGGATCTGGACGTTCACCTGCTCGGTCGCGCAGCGATTGGGAGGTCCCGCGCAGCGATTGGGAGGGCCCGCTCACCAGCTATAATGCTGGAAACAATACCGTGCAGCAAATTTAAAGGGACTGCGCACCTAAAATAAAAATTGGAGGGAACATTGGATCTGTAGTATTTTGCTTTTGTATACAAATGCAAGCTTGTTCATTATTTCCTTCTGTTTAAGTGATAGTCTCACTGCTGTTTGTACATAATGTAAATTCTCCAAACATAAAGATAATGTTGGCACCTATGTTGTGTGTGGCTGCCTTTACCCAGCCTAGTTGTGGAGATGTAGTTTGTAATGAAGAGATTTAGTGTTTCTGAATACGTTTGTTTTTTAGACTTGTGGATTCTGTTCTCTTAGGAGATTGGTGCAGATTTGTCAGGATTCAGAATATGATTTAAAAAAAATAAACTTTTGGGGGTTAATTTGTCTTCACTAAATTATAACGCAGCCAAGGCGTTTTGGTTTAGTGGGTACGTGCTTCCCTGGTACAGACCAGAAGACATCAGGTTTGGTCCCCAGTCAGACAGCAATTAGGATGCTAAAACTGTCGATAGGTTAGGTAAAGGACAAATCGGGCAGAATTCCTGCTGCCGATTGCTATTCAGCATCCACTGCTTGAAGCTGTGTGATAACAGAATTAGCTTTCTTGTAGTTGAATACTTGCTGACACTCCCTTCTCTGCTCCATTGTCTACTAATTAGGGAAATTTAGTAAATTTTGTGCATAAGTGTTCCACACTAATAAATGTAGCTAATGTATGGAAGCTTGGGAGAAAATTTGAAAACTGCGTTGTATTTGAGATCTCTATACAAATTCATGGCAGTTGGCTAAAATGAGTGTATACAGAGTTGTTGTAAATGAAAAATGGGTGGGGGGAGAAATCCAGTCAGGTAAGAGTTCTATGGGTAATTGAATTAAAACATAAGGTTATTACAATCATTTTGAGTAACATAGAAAGTAGTGTGTTTGGGGGAGGGATGATCTAACTGCCAGAATCAGAAATGGGAGAGACAGCAGTGCTGGTAAAGTTGTTTCGTATGTCTGTTAAGGGGGAGTAATCCTGCCTTTTTTTGATTTGGAAAAGGGTTTACGATTATTGGCCACTGAGATTTTGTGACTTCTGAAAATGCACTGATCAGTATATTGCATTTTGATTTTTGTTTATTTCATTGTTTTTCTAATCTTTAAACTCCCTTCCCCCAGTTATTGTCAGTGCTGTGGAAGGACTGAGATATAATAACTGAATAAAATGAGGAACAATTCATTTTTTTTTTTTTTAAAACCTATCGAACTTGAAGAATTTGCATTTTTTATAGCACATTGTGCTGCTCTTCATTACGAGTGTTAAGTACCTGTTGAATCTGATAGAAATGTTTCAAATCACCCAGAACAAAATTCTGGTTCCCTTTTAACTGTTGCTTTTACAATAAGCTTCAGAGTTAATACAAAAGTATTGCGACAGCAGGAGAAACAATGCAACAGTTCCATATGAACTCTCTTAACTTGCTGTAAGAAACTGCTGCCACTCGCCCTCCTGATTTTTTTGCAGCAAATGTTGGTCTGAAATTGTTCTGCGATGCTCGGCAGTGGCTGTGCCTGAGCCCTGGCTTTGCAAGGGCAGCAAATTTGGGGCTGCGCTCTCCTATGGTGCAACGGGGAGGACAGGCCTCACCAAATTTTGCAGGGAAACTCTCCACTAATTTCAATTTGATCCCTGTGTATGGAAAAACATGCATATGTAGCCAGGCTTGCATGCTGGTTGGCTGGGACTTTAAAAATGGGGTGAGCCAGCAACTTTAAACGGGCTGCCGCTTGCATCAAAGCAAGGTTCTGTAGTACTTTTCAGCGATACTGCGATTGAGCATAGTAGTTGGGAGGACCATTGTTTCCATGAGTGTAGTGGGGAATGAGTCCTTAAGTCTTGATGTAGAAAGTGCAGCAAAGAAGGTGGCCATCTTTGGTGCTGAAAGCCTCCTGCCTATTAAAGACCGTGTTGGATAGGTAGAAGTAGCTGAGCAAGCAAATGGAGGCTTCCAAGTCAGTCATACCTTGGAGCAAATATGTAATAACTTCAGTGGCATCTGAATAAGTGTCAAGTAAAAGTGTATCCACGTTGTGTACATACTTACTCTTTTTGTCTATAGAAGGCATGGGCCAAATCTCAGCATTTATCTCCTGGTCTATCCGGGAGATGGGATGCAAAGACTATTTACCAGTTATCGCACCATTCTTTCATACAACAAATACTGTAAGGTTCAACTCATAAAGCGGAAGCAGCATGCAAACTACTTCACAACGGTCTTTGGGACACTTCTGAGTCACAGTGAGGTGCTCTATAATTGCCAGTCTTTTTTCTTTCTAATCTTGCCTTGTAGCTCATCACTTTTACAGTTGTGATCAGTCTTGCTCCTTTCTAATGCATTTTTTTTGGTGTGATCAAACCTGATTGGTGCATTCTAAAGCCTTTGTGTAACTTCCTGTGGACTTGTATATCCACAGAAGTAGACATATCGATTTAAAGTTGAGATCATCTGTTCAGCTGCCGCTTCTGCTTCTTCCCCCTTCCCTTTGCCCACTAAGCTAAATCTCCCCCCGCCCCCCCAACCAGACAACTCCTGCCCTAGGCCTGAACCCATAATATCTCTGTCTAGTTTCTCTTCCATAGCCACTCATGCCCTCTGTGTGTGATTTAAATTCAGGTATATCTCCTTTTCATTTTAAACTGCTGACTTATTTTCCCTGGGGTTTTATTTGTAAGGACTCTATTCCATTCTCCCAGTTTCTCCGTCTCCGCCGCATCTGCTCTGATGATGCCACCTTCCATACCAGTGCTTCCGACATATCTTCATTTTTCCTCAACCGAGGATTCCCCTCTACTGTGGTTGACACGGCCCTCGACCATGTCCGTTCTATCTCTCGCACTTCTGCCCTCACCCCTTCCCTCCCCCTCCCCCTCCCCCCCCCCCCCTCGGAACCACGATAGAGTTCCCCTTGTCCTCACCTTTCACCCCACCAGCCTCCACATTCAACGGATCATCCTCCGCCACCTTCAGTGAGATCCCACCACCAAACACATCTTCCCCTTTCAGCATTCCGAAGGGACCGCTCCCTCCGCGACACCCTGGTCCACTCCACTCCACCCCTTCACCCAGCACCTTCCTGTGCAGGAGATGCAACACATGCCCTTATACCTTCCCCACCACCCCCCCCCCCCCCCCCCCCCCCAACGCACTGTCCAGGGCCCCAAACAACCCTTCCAGGTGAAACAGCAATTTACTTGTACTTCTTGCCATTAGTATACTGTATTCGCTGCTCACGATGTGGTCTCCTCTACACTGGGGAGACCAAACGCAGATTGGGTGACCGCTTTGCGGAACACCTCCATTCAGTCCGTAAGGGGGAACCCGAGCTTCCGGTCGCCTGTCACTTTAATTCTACGCTCCACTCCCACTCGGACCTCAACGTCCTCGGCCTCTTGCATTGTTCCACTGAAGCTCAGAGTAAGCACGAGGAACAGCACCTCATCTTTCGATTAGGCACTTTACAGCCTTCTGGACTCAACATAGAGTTCAACAATTTCAGATCATAACCTCGGCCCCTATCAAATATATATTTTTTTTATCCACACCTTTTGTTTGTCTTTTCTCTATGGCAGCTGTCTGTCTTTCACTCTGCCAGCGCAATTTACACTTCATCTAGAGCCATCCTTTGTTTCTTAACCTGTCCCATTACCATCTCCTTTTGCCTTGAATATCTCTTAATGGAAAAATTCAGTTGTTTGCGCCTCCCGTTAGCGCCTTAATGGGGCACAAAGCAACTAGCGCCCGGGCGCAGCGATGTTTGCGCCGCTCGCGAAATTGACCAGACATTTTGCGGCGGTGCTAAACACTACCGGCACGATCTTCTGCGTCTGCAGATCGTGACGTCAGTCGAGTGCGCAACGCCCCGGACCAGATATTGAGTGGCGCCCCCTGCCTTACTGCCTGCCGCTAGCAACGACAGGTTGAGGGGAGCGTTTTGCAGTCAGGAAGGGACTGGGGAGTGCTATTTAAAGGCGACCGCTTCCTGCCTTTTTTTGTTGGTGACATTTTTGCACCACGCATTGAGAGAGAGAGAGAGAGCGTCAACGCCTGAGCAGTACTTTGCAGGTTCATTTTGATTTGTCCTTCCTTGCTTCGCCAGCGCTCTCAGCGCCTCGCTCCTCGGCCTTTGCACCTTAAGACAGGTGTGAAGCACCTGATTTAGCGCTCCAATCACCTCCAGGGGCGATAAAAGCCAAGTTTGCTGTCTGAGGCGATAATTAGCGCCAGGCACTAAACTTTGCGCATGGCCGATAATGGCGCCCCAAATGGGGCGATACTGAATTTTTCCCCCATGCCTCTTAACCCCTCCTGCCTTCTATCCTATCACAGACCTTCCCTTTTTGTTCTTTCATCCCCTCCCCCCTTTCCCAGCCTCTACACTTGCTTAAAAATCTGTTCCATTTCCTGCTTTTTTTTCCAGTTCCGACGAAAGGTCTCGACCTGAAACGTTAACTCTGTTTCTCTCTTCACAGATGCTGCCTGACCTGCTGAATATCTCCAGCATTTTCTGTGTTTATTTTTATTTTTAAAAGTGGATTTCAATACAATCATCAAATACATTAGATTGATTTACTGAGCTAAAAAGTAGTGAATTTTAGTTGCTGGTAATGTTTTTCATTTCTAATACTTTCCTTTGGTTGATTGCAGCATTAGATGAAGGGGATATTGCCCTCCTGAAGACCTATGTAAGTATTGTGCTAATGTTCATTTGCTATTCTTCCAAAATTGTAAATTTTTAACTGTTTTCTATCGTTATTGCAGCGAACTGCATATGAGTGCAACACATGATGCGCATGTATAGCTTGTTGGTGCATGCATAATGTTTATAGTTTTAGTTCCTTATTTGAATGAAACTATTCCTAAAGGAGCCCCTGCTATCTTCCCTGATGGATCAGCAGGTTTACACAGTGAGCTGGTGATGTTGGCTGTGGAACCAGAACGCAGCAAGGAGTCAATAACTTCAGAGAGATGGGGACAGGAGAAAATCCACAAAAACAAAAAACCCATGCTTTAAAGAATGGCCAAGGCAGTGTGACCCTTCTTCAAAACTGGAGAGAAAAGGAACTAGATCGAAGGCAGGGCTGCGATCGGACAAAAGAATAAAAGAACCAAAAGAAGTAAAAGAGATTAGAAGCTAGACGAGATGGTAATAGGCTGTGATTAGGTGTAAAGTGTACTGGCAGGGCAAAAGATAGCTGCCAGGTGTGAGAGAGAAACAAAAGGAAAGGGGGGGGGGGAAAGGAAAGGAGTGGAAAAATGTAAGTGAAAATGAAATAGGGGCCGAGGTTATGATCTGAAATTGTTGAACTCGATATTGAGACCGGAAGGCTGCAGAGTGCCTAATCGGAAGATGAGGTGCTGTTCCTCGAGTTTACGTTGAGCTTCCGTGGAACAGTACAAGAGGCCAAGGACGGTGAGGTCCGAGTGGGAATGGAGCGGTGAATTGAAATGACAGGCGACCGGAAGCTCGGGGTCACCCTTACGGACTGAACGGAGGTGTTCCGCAAAGCGGTCACCCAATCTGCGTTTGGTCTCCCCAATATAGCAAAGTTGTAAATGCCTCTATCTGTTTTTGTATGGTAGTTTTATTGAGGATGGTCTTTTAGAACAATGTAGGGCTTTTCTGGCCCCTAAAATCATTAGAAAAGTTAATTTGTTGATTTTCAATTAGTCGGATTGTATGACAGTGCATACCAGAGCGTCAGATTTAATTTGCCAAAATGAGTACTGTTGCACTAATATCTAGTTAATGCCAGCCTCGTGCCTGGCTTTGTTGCAGAGATATGACTGTCGTACATCCCATTTTCTGTTTTGTAGGGTCAGAGTACATATTCCAGGCAAATCAAGCAGGTAGAAGATGATATCCAGCAGCTTCTCAAGAAAATTAATGAGCTGACCGGTATGTTTGAATAAAAGTCCCTAAAGGCTACTTGCATGATTTAGATCTGACATCCTGAAAATAGCTTATCGGGTGCCTGTATCCAGTATTTGATTCAAGCAGCCAAGATGGAGAGAACGCGTACAAAAGAAATTTTGGTGCTGGCAGTATTTTAACAGATGTTGTCACTGTAAATAGTATTTGATCCAAATAGTTTATTTGGATACAAAATTGCATTAATCTTCAAGTGTATGGATTTGGGCTGATCTGACCGACAAATCACAACATTTAAGTTGAATTAGAATGAGCTATTAATTGTAAAAAAAAAGTAATGCCAACTGGGGTCAGCTGGTATTTACAACTACTGGGTTAAGTATTGTGGTTTATGGCATCGCTTGAGACACTCAAACAGCCCTGTAAACCACTCTAACCCCACTGCCAAAATGCATTTCATCCGTCTTGCTTTCTCTTATCAAAGGACTGAATTATTTTTAAGCTGATTCTTCACATCAAACTTGCCATAATATTATATATTTTAAAGCTTATTTTTAGTGCTTTCATACGTGCAGGCTTCTATGGCTCAGTCACGAATGAAGGTCACATATAAAGAACTTCCTTATTAAGCTCCCACTTTACAATATGCTTTTGTATAGCTTAGAATGATGTTGATGGGGGTTACTGTAGCTTAAATATCCAGGCCCCAAAAATCCACGGGGCATGGTTACATTGGGATCATGTCCCCATATACCTTCCAGTCAGCTAGGGTCAGCGGGAGAACAGCTAATTTGTATGGGGCCTGTGGGCACATCTCTGGTGTCCACCTGCCCCATGCAGCCAGAAATTCTGCCACCTGCCTGCCATTGGGTGGGCATTACATTCCCTGACTCCTGCCATAACCCTTTGGGCCCCCTATGCATGGGGGAAGATGCAAAAAGATTTCTTTAAAAAAAAAAACAGCTGCTTCCTCTCCTTCCAATGCTTTCCTGGCCAGCCTCCCGTCTTCCATAAACTTCAGCTCATCCGAAACTCTGCTGCATGTGTCGTATCTTCCACCAAGTCTGCTCACCCATTACCCTGTCCTTGCTAACCTACATTGACTCCTGGAGCCCAGTGTCTCCTATATTTTAAATCCTTGTACAGTATCTAAAGCCCTTCATAGCCTTGTACCTCCCCCATCTCTGTAACCTCCTACAGTGCCCCACCCTCTTAACTTTGTTCCTCTGGCTCTTGTGCATCCCACTTTTTGCAGGATATGCCTTCAGCCACCCAGGTCCCATGCCCTGGAATTCTTCCCTAAGCCCCTCCACCTCCTGCTCCTCCTTTTTAAGAGTATCCTTAAAACCCACCTCTTTGACCAAGCTCTTGGTCATCCCTCCTAATATCTTCTCCTTTGGCTCGGCATCATTGTTTCCTTATGCCCCTGCACCATGGGCCACTTTTCCTACATTTAAAAGTGTGTTATAACTGCTTTAGTTTCTTTTCATAGAACAGTTGTTGGCTTACAGTGACAATCAATAAATATATAACTTGCTCAGTTTACACAGGCCAATCACTTGTTATTACTTCTGCCCTTTTAATTGCTGGTAACTTTGTTTTAGGCAGATTTGCTTAACTTCTCACTCATTAGATTTGATTATACTACAATCCTCTGTAATTTGGTAATGTTTTACAATATTTGCTCTGGTTTAATTAGAGAAGAAAATATGAGAAGTTGCTGAGTTACTTGAATTGCCAGCCCTGTAGGGGTAACCTTTCTTGAAACTAATCCCAGATTTCAGAAAATGAATTGTTCATCTTCCACGTGGCACTTTGTGATTCCTCTGGTATCAAATCTCCTAGTTTAAAAAAGTTAGAAATTTCCTGCTCTTAATGAATGGTGCTTTAAGTATTGTGAATGCTAATATTTGCATTGGGCATAATATGCCAGTGGCTTGTTGAAAACTTTCCTGAGAAACCCCACTCTGAACCATGTTTAACTTCACTTGTATGTTTTGTTACTTATTACCTAAGGTATGTATAGCATATTATTTTACAAATATTTGACTTTGGCAGGGATTGAGATCACTTGTATTGTAGCGAGTAATTTTGTTTTGTATTTTTAAATCAGAATCTGAATGAGATGGTTTAATATCTTTTTAGAAGTGAATTTTTACATGTGCAATTTTTTGTACTATGCAATTTTACTTTGCTTAAAGTGACAAGTTAATACATTTTTAAAGCCTGAATTCCTTTGTGTAGGGATCAAAGAGTCTGACACTGGTCTGGCTCCTCCAGCGCTATGGGATCTGGCAGCAGACAAACAGACTCTTCAAAGTGAGCAGCCTTTGCAGGTTGCAAGGTATGAATTCTAAAGTACTCCACCTCAAACTGAAGAAGAAAGTTCTGAATTTCCTAAATATTTTTGAGATTTTTCCTTTTTCTTGTCACGTGGAACTCTTAACTCATGTATATATCCTTAATTCAACTGTTTTTCATTCCTTGTGAATTGATAGTGGTGGAGTATATTTGAACTTTGTTCCCCACAGTGTGGTCCTGCTTCATTATGTAAGCTGTAGGTTATTGATCGATAAATGTTGTAATTTGAGATGCTGGGATTATTTAAACTCATGTAGAGTATTGATATGGTGAATAGGGAAAGACAATTGCCTCTGCTTGGGAATTCATTAATGAGGTGTTGTCATATTAAAATTGTGATTGAGAGTGAGAAGAGACGTTAGGAGAATTTTTAAATTTTGTTTACACAGAGTTGTTAGAAAATTGAATGCTTTGTGACTGGGAGTAGTTGAGACAGAGACAGTTGCATTTTAAGGGAAAGTAGATAAACAACAGGAAGATCCAGGCTAGGGCAGTGGGATTTGTTTAGGATTGCGCTAGCAAAGAACCAAATGGCGGCCTCCTGTGGAGCAGGATCAGTGCAGCTGGGGATAAATTGAATCCTAATAGTTGCTGGAAGCAAAGAAGAATGGAGAAACCTTACCAATTCAGTGTCATCTTCATCACTTAATTGCCCCAGCATAGACCACCTATTAATAAAGCATGTTTTACTCTTTTATAGAGCAGAGCTGTGTAGGGGGCAGAGATTTTTGTCTTCACAATACTGAAGATAATGCACATGAGTTTTGGAGACAGACAGCCTTCCCTTTTCCATGCCATAAGAGAAATAAAACTTCATGTAAATGTCTGTGTTTGATGTGACACTAGTCACACAATGACTACATTCTAATAATCTCCCAAGCTCTGAGACTCCATAGATTCTAATTAAACCATTTGAACCTGGAGAAAGTAACTTTGTGGGAGGAATTATCTTTTAGATTAAAACCTCTTCCTGAACTTGGTGGTAAGAAAGTTGATTTCCTCTTGATTGTCTTTGGTAAAATACTCCAAAAGGAACGATGCGAGTGAGCCTTTTCTCCCGCTTATATTCCACATTTTTACTGTTGCTAACATCAGCCTTCAAAAGGTGTCCCTCCAGCCTCTCTGGTTCACAGATAACAACAATCTCCGTATTTGAGCAAGTTCAGTAAATGCCAATTAATTAATCATAAACTAGTCTCGCCATGTCTTCATTGACACCTACAGGTTGCGATGATTTTAATATTAAATTGTCATAACTTTGTTAGTGTAAACATCAAATGACAAATCACTCACCCAAGTGAAGAATGCATGTATGAACTTACTGTACTTGATGAAATTCAATAAAATGCAAAATGCCTTTCCAGAGTAAGTTGCCCGCCAAAGGTTTTGAGTTGTGCTAGTTCCAATCTAGTGCACAAACGTTTCTAATATTGACCCCTATTTTGGGGTACTTGTATTTGGGTGACCCTAACTTCCAAGCAGGATGAATGGAGGAGTTGTCACTTGGTGTGACTGCTACGCTTCTGAAGATGTGTCTTGAGGCTGTTTAACTAGTTTAAGGGAGTCTAGCATTGCCACTAATATAAATCCAAGCCAGTGTCACTGGCTGAAGCTTAATAAAATGATGAATAAGATTGCATTTTTTCTTTTTGTAGATGTACAAAGATCATTAATGCAGATTCAGAAGATCCCAAGTACATCATTAATGTGAAGCAGTTTGCAAAATTTGTGGTTGATTTGAGTGACCAAGTGGCTCCCACTGACATTGAGGAAGGAATGAGAGTTGGGTATGAACAAAATCTTTCATTTTCTTAGATGCCAGCTGATATGCACCACTTGTATTATGTTATTATACTGGATTACAGAATTTTATACATTTTAATTAGTCCAATTTAAGATAACTTCAGTCTCATGATTTTGTTAATATTCATTTTATATCTGATCAACAAATAATCAATATAAAGTTATTTTACTTCAGACTACGCCACATTTTAAAATACTTTTTTAAATTCTACAGTGTGGATCGAAACAAGTACCAAATCCATATTCCACTGCCTCCAAAGATTGATCCCACAGTTACCATGATGCAGGTAAGCAACAACTTGCATTTGTGTAGTGCCTTTACTGTAGTAAGACATTCCAAGGGGCATCACAGTGTAATCGGACGGGAATTGACACCGAGCCAACGAAGGAGATATTGGGACAGGTGTGAGGTAGGCTTTAAGGACGGTCAGAGGAAAAGAGAAGAGCAGAAGTTTAGGGAGTGAATTCCAGAGCTTAGGACCTAAGCAGCTGAAGGCGGGGCTGTCAATGGTGGGGTGAAGGAAGTAGGGAATGGACAGAGGCCAGAGTTGAAGAAATGCAGACTACTTGGTGGGTTGTGGAGCTGGAGGAGGTTAGGGAGGGGCGAGGCCATGGAGGAATTTGAACATGAAGAGGAGAATTTTAAAACACAGGCGTTCGAGCACCAGGAGCCAATGTAGGCCATCAAGCACAGGAGTGATGAGTGAACGGGACTTGGTGCGAGCTAGGATATTTGGATGAACTCAAGTTTATGGAGGGTGAAAGATGAGAGGCCAGGCAGGAGACCATTGGAATAGTCGAGTCTGGAAGTAAAAAAAGCATGGATGAGAGTTTCAGTAGGAGTAGAGACGGGTGATATTACGGAGGTGGAAGTAGGCGGTCTTGGTGATGGAGAGGAGAGGATATGGGGTCGGAAGCTCCGGTTGGGGCCACATAGGATGCCAAAGGTTGCAAATCGTCTGGTTCAGCCTGAGACGGTGGCCAGGAAGGTGGGATGGAATCTGTGGCTAGGGAACAGAGTTTGTAGCAGGTGCCAAAGACTGTGGCCTCGACCTTCTCGGTGTTTAATTAGAGGAAATTTCAACTCATCCAGGACTGGATGTCGAGCAGTCTGACAAATCGGAGGCTGTGGCGTAGTCAAGTGAGGTGGTGGTGAAGTAGAGCTTGGGTAGTTGTCAGTGTACATGTGGCGCCTGACTTGTTTTCGGATGATGTCGCCGAGGGGCAGCATGTCGATGAAAAATGGGAGAGGTCAAGGATAGATCTTTGGGGGACTCCAGAGGTTAACTGTGCGGTGGTGGGAAGAAAAGCCATTGCAGGGATTCTCTGGCTATGACTGGATAATTAAGAATGGAACCAGTCAAGGACAGTCCCACTCAGCTGGACAACGGAGAAGCGTTGGAGGAGGATGGTGTGGTCAGCTGTGTCAAAGGCTGCAGACAGTCGAGAAGGATGATGTGGGATAGTGCACCATGGTCGCAGTCACGTAGAATACCACTTGTGACTTTGATGAGGGCTGTTTCAGTCCTAGGCAGGGGCAGAAACCTGATTGGAGTTGTGAGGCAGATGGGACTTTGGAGAGGAAAGGGAGGTTGGAGATGGAGTGGTAGTTTGCAAGGACACTGGGGCAGAAATGTTTTTTTGAGGAGGGGGTGATGACACCGATTTGAAAGGAAGGAGGACAGTACCTGAGGAGAGGAAACCAGAGAACTTCGTTGTATTCCAGTACAGTTTTAGTGGTTATCATGAAAGACTTGCATTTATATAGCGCCTTTCACGACCACAGGATGTCCCAAAGCGCTTTACAGCCAATTAAGTACGTTTTGAAGTGTAGTCACTATTGTAATGTAGGAAACGCAGCAGCCAATTTGCACACCGCAAGCTCCCACAAACAGCAATGTGATGATGACCAGATAATCTGTTTTTTTTGTGATGTTGATTGAGGGATAAATATTGACCAGGACACTGGAGATAACTCCCCTGCTATTCTTCGAAATAGTGCCATGGGATCTTTTACGTCCACCTGAAAGAGCAGACGGGGCCTCTAATATCTCATCCGGAAGACGGCACCTCCGACAGTGCAGCGCTCCCTCAGTACTGCAGTGGAGTGTCGGCCTAGATTTCTGTGCTCCAGTCTCTGGAGTGGGACTTGAACCTACAACCTTCTGACCCAGAGCTGAGGGTGCTACCCACTGAGCCACGGCTGACACCTACCATGGAGAAATTTATAATCCTTCAGGGTCCTCTAATAAAACCTTGTGTGAGAATATTAACTAGACATCGTCTACATTTCGTTGTACTGCACTTGTGCACTAACAATGACAATAAAAGTTGATTTGATTTTAAAAACACCGTAACAAAATATTATTGTCAGGAAGGACTACTCTGTTTTCCAAGTAAAAGCACTAATACATAAATGGAGCTCTAAAATAGGTTACATTATTTCTTAAACTTATTTAGTTGGCCTCCACATTCTTTCCAGTTTAGTATTGCACCTTGGTGAGTTATTAACCTGTTCAAATCTAGTCAGTATATATGTCTATACGATCTTGAGGTCTGCCGTTGTAATTTGGAATCAAACTTGAAATGTTGAGTGAACAGTGTTTATGGCTAGAGGGATGCATTATATAACTAGTAATACATCAACATTTTGTTTCAGTTTGTTATTTCCATTAAAGGTTATCATTGTTCGGCAAAATGATGACCTTAATTTTGTAAACTAGCCTCGCTATACTGGAATCTTTACTATTCACTAGTTGGGGTTGTGACTTTTTTTGAGGTACTTAATTAACAAAGATCTGTAATAATTTGACCCTCTTTCCTCCTCTCCACAATACTATAGACATTTTAAAAAATTGTATTTACACTGTAACTTTGAATCCGTTTAAGTAACTAATTCTGCACTTTCAGGTGGAAGAAAAGCCAGATGTGACCTACAGCGATGTCGGTGGCTGCAAGGAACAGATTGAGAAATTGAGGGAGGTTGTGGAAACCCCTTTGCTGCACGTAAGTATATGTCCAGTGTGAAACCGCATAGTATGGATTGCATATGATTTAATCGTTTTTAAGATCCAGTTTGATTGTGTTGTAATGTCAGTATTTTTGTGTGTTGGAACAACATATTTTGGGGGTGGAGGGGGGGGAGAGAGAGATTTCCACCCCCAAGCAAATGGGGATGTAAACAACCAGTTAACTGGGAAAATGGGCACTTGTTTTTTCTTTGGATTGCTTATGCTATTTTAACATCATAGTTACTACAGTTTTGTCTTCCAGTTCTGCGAAGCGAAATATTTATACCGACCAAGTCAGAATTATAATAAATTGCTGTCGGTTTGCTTTTCAGCCAGAGCGTTTTGTAAACCTTGGTATTGAACCACCAAAAGGAGTGCTGCTATTTGGGCCACCTGGAACAGGCAAAACTCTCTGTGCACGAGCTGTAGCAAATCGGACGGATGCCTGCTTCATCAGAGTGATTGGATCTGAACTGGTGCAGAAGTATGTTGGAGAGGTAAAGACCAATATCTTAATATATTTCTGTTCTAGTGATGTGGTAGTACTCTCTCTCCTGAACGTGGATGATCCGAGCCCAACTTTAGTAGTTGTAGAGATAATCTATGCTGACCCTCCAATGCAGTATTTGGGTAGGGCTGTTGTCTCTGAGGATGTGTTCTTTGCACGAGACATTGAAACAATACTTTCAGTTTTGATGACCCATTTCAGCTCCCCTCTAAATTATTTTGTGAAAATTTAAAATGCAAGTTTCTGAAAGGACGGAAGCCCCTATGCGAAGGAGGCTACAGTACCTAATCGTTTGCTGAATCCTTTCATGTAATTTCATATATGAAAAATATTACTTAAAGGTGACCTCTACCACATTATTGCACAGCTAGAATTGTTCTGGATATGCATAATATAAAATTAACACAACTTTTTATTGTATTTAGGGTGCTCGAATGGTTCGTGAACTTTTTGAGATGGCCAGAACAAAGAAGGCTTGTTTAATATTCTTTGATGAGATTGATGCAATTGGAGGTATTTGTATATTTTTTTTTTTTTTTTTAAGCAATGGGGTGTTTCAGTGCTAACTGATGGTTTGAAAATATATGAATATAGTTGATATGTGTAAGGAGATTTAATAAGTAAATAGAAAGCAGAGGGTTGTACTGATGTCACATTAGATGGAGACAGTAATCTGGAAACTATCTGTTTACTTCAACAGACTTTGGTACTATCAACACAAGTGTAAATGAAGCCAATTACTGTGTTTCCTTACTGAAATCTCATAACTAGACAACTTATCAAATGGAGGAATTTAAATAAAGGGAACTATGATGGTATGAGATGCGAGTTGGGTAGGATTGATTGGGTAATGTCACTCAAAGGGTTGACGGTGGATAGGCAATGGCAAACATTCAGAGATCACATGGATGAACTACAGAATTTGTTCATCCCAGTTTGGCATAAAAATAAATCAAAAAAGGTGACTCAACCGTGGCTAACAAGGGAAATTAGGGATAACATCAGATCCAAAGAGAGGACATAGAAATTGGCCAAAAAAAGCAGCAAACCTGAGGATTGGGAGCAGTTTAGGATTCAGCAAAGGAGGACAAAGGGATTAATTAAGAGGGGGAAAATAGATTATGAAAGTAAGCTTGCAGGGAACATTAAAAACTGACTGTAAAAGCTTTTATAGATATGTGAAGAGAAAAAGACTGGTGAAGTCAAGCGTAGGTCCCTTGCAGTCAGAATCGGGGGAATTTATAATGGGGAACAAAGAAATGGCAGACCAATTAAATACATATTTTGGTTCTGTCTTCACAAAGGAGGACACAAATAACCTCCCAGAGATGTCGTGGAACATAGGGACTAATGAGAGGGAGGAACTGAAAGAAATCCGTATTTGTAGGGAAATGGTGTTGGGGAAGTTGATGGGATTGAAGGCCGATAAATACCCAGGGCCTGATAATCTACATCCTAGGGTACTTAAGGAAGTGGCCCTGGAGATAGTAGATGCATTGCTTGTCATCTTCCAAAATTCTATAGATTCTGGAACAGTTCCCATGGATTGGAGGGTAGCTAATGTTACCCCATTATTCAAAAAAGGTGGTAGAGAAAAGCAGGGAATTATAGACCGGTAAGCCTGACATCGGTAGTGGGGAAAGTGCTAGAGTCCATTATAAAAGATGTAATAGCAGAGCACTTGGAAAGCAGTGACAGGATCGGACAAAGTCAACATGGATTTACAAAAGGTAAATCGTGCTTGACTAATCTACTGGAATTTTTTGAGGATGTAACTGGTAAAATAGATAAGGGAGAACCAGTGGATGTGGTGTATTTGGACTTTCAGAAGGCTTTCGATAAGGTCCCGCATAAGAGATTAGCTTGTAAAATTAAGGCACGTGGGATTGGGGGCAAGGTATTGACTTGGATAGAGAACTGGTTGGCAGATAGAAAGCAAAGAGTTGGAATAAACGGGTCATTTCCGAGTGGCAGGCAGTGACTAGTGGGGTACCGCAAGGATCGGTCCTAGGACCCCAGCTGTTCACAATATATATTAATGATCTGGATGAGGGAATTGGATGTAGTATCTCCAAATTTGCAGACGACACAAAGCTGGGTGGGAGGGTATGCTGTGAGGAGGATGTTGTGAAACTCCAGTACGATTTGGACAGGTTGGGTGATTGGGCAGAAACATGGCAAATGCACTATAATGTGGATAAATGTGAGGTTATCCACTTTGGTGGCAAAAACAGGAAGGCAGATTATTATTTGAATGGCAATAGATTGGGAGAAGGGGAAGTGCAGAGAGACCTGGGTGGTGTTGTGCACCAGTCGCTGAAGGTAAGCATGCAGGTGCAGTAGGCGGTTAAGAAGGCAAATGGTATGTTGGCCTTCGTAGCAAGAGGGTTCGAGTACAGGAACAAGGATGTCTTGCTGCAGTTGTACAGGACCTTGGTGAGACCGCACCTTGAGTATTGTGTGCAGTTTTGGTCGCCTTATCTGAGGAAGGATGTTCTTGCCATGGAAGGAGTGCAGCGAAGATTTACCAGGCTGATACCTGGGATGGCAGGAATGACGTATGAGGAGAGATTGGGTCGATTGGGCTTGTACTCACTGGAGTTTAGAAGATTGAGAGAGGATCTCATCGAAACCTATAAAATTCTGTCAGGCCTGGACAGACTAGATACAGGAAGGATGTTCCCGATGGCCGGGGAGTCCAGAACTAGGGGTCATAGTCTAAGGATAAGGGGTGAGCCATTTAGGACTGAGATGAGGAGGAATTTCTTCACCCAGAGAGTGGTGAACCTGTGGAATTTTCTGCCACAGAAGGCAGTAGAGGCCAATTCATTAAATATATTCAAGAAGGAGTTGGATATATTTCTTAAGGCTAAAGGGATATGGGGAGAAGGCAGGGACAGGGTACTGAATTTGGATGATCAGCCATGATCTCATTGAATGGCGGAGCAGGCTCGAGGGGCCGAATGGCCTACTCCTGCTCCTATCTTCTATGTTAACTAATTGAGTATGTTAATTAGTCTTTTCAATGAGTAATTTAGTGTTGTGATTTGGTAGAACAAGTCTTGGTGTACTCTGCATATCAGTTTATGACTGACCATTCAGTTGTAAGAAAGAATGATCTAATTTGAGAAGTTTTTAATCCTCTTTATAAAATGAAAAAAAATTCTTTCTGAACTTGTGTTCATTCAGTAATTTGTTGGTGTTCAACTTGTTTTGATGTGTTTTTACAAAATGAGTGCATTTGATTTGAAATTCCACATTCCTGTGTAAGTGGATAAAATTAAAAAGCTAAGCAAATGCATTGCAACGAAGGGGGTAATTTTAACCCAGAAAAAGTTAACCCAGAACAGTTGGGGTCGGGTGAGATGTAAAAACATTTAAAATCTCAAACCTGACTACAACCTGCCCACTTCTGGGTTTAACAGAGGCAGGGCAGGAGTGCTTCCTCCCAGCCCACCAAGATACCTGCTACCCTGCCATTGGATCCCACCCCCCACCCCGGGAACGAGGATCGGACTCCCACTAGCAGCTGCAGGCTCCCTACCTGCTCCTGCGGCCTCCTCCAGAGTGCTCCCCAACCGACGGGGACCCAAGCCTGCCAACCAGGCTGACTTCCAGGCGGGGATCCTGTCTTTAATTTTAAAAAAAACTCCACAGCATGCTTCCAGGTTTCCCGGTCAAAACTCCTTCTCCACCCAACCCGCCCTGTCAATATCGGGGCCTAAACTTCTCTTCTGTTTGAACACTCTTTTGTCATAAGATGTGTAGGACCACCCCAATTATAATGTGGCACACCCATGTCCAAAAATATAATTGGCTAAATAGTCTATTTTCTGTATTTCAAACCTGTAGTAATGTGTTTAACATTTGATAAGCAATTTATTCTCTCTCCTCCAAGGTGCTCGTTTTGATGATGGTGCCGGTGGTGACAATGAAGTTCAACGCACAATGCTGGAGCTTATTAACCAACTTGATGGTTTTGATCCCAGGGGCAATATTAAAGTACTGATGGCCACAAACAGGCCTGATACCTTGGATCCAGCTCTGATGAGACCTGGACGTTTAGACCGGAAAATTGAATTCAGTTTGCCAGATCTTGAGGTATGGAAATACTTTACTCAATATTCCAAATGTATTTGGCAATTTTTCAGATATTTATTAAGATTTTTTATCAAGGATTGCATTTATTCTGGTTTACTTCTTTGCTTGTTAATGAAACTAATTTTGTGAAACGATATTGAATGTCTATTGTCCTTGTACAAAGAGCTCCGGTTGCTTCATATAGGTTGTGTTAATGCGGGACCCATACAAAATATACATAACTACAGTTGTAATATTGATGCACTTTACATGTACCTGTCACCTGATTTCCAGCACGACCACTTTTCCCTTTACGTGTTTCTGCTAAGATTGAAAGCATCAAATGTGTAAAATTGAACATTATTCTTTCCTACCTGGAATGTATAAAGATCTGAAATTTTGTTGTCGATATAAAATTTGTAGTTTGCATGAAATAAGTTGCATGTGACTTTCATTTCAGGGCCGAACTCACATTTTCAAAATCCATGCACGTTCCATGAGTGTGGAAAGGGACATAAGGTTTGAACTGCTTGCTCGACTGTGTCCAAATAGTACAGGTGGGTTAAACTAAATTTTTTTTAAATCAATTTAAAACACACAGTATGCACTTTATTTCATTTCTATGTTTAGATCTCTCTCAATGTTTACAAGTGTTAATAGATGAAGAATCTGTTGCAGCTGATCTTGGATGCTATTTCAGTGGACGTTTTAAGTACCCATTGGCTGTAACAAAGTCTTGAGGTTACTAGGATGACACACTGTCCTTTTACTTCTGGGATCCACAACCTTCTGATTCAAAAGCTGAGTGCTACCAACTGATACAGAATGATGCTGGGATTTCAGATGGGATGAAGATCTCCCTATCTGTTGGCTATACAGGTCCTGCATAAAATTACATTGACCAGCCTGGTAACTGAGTCTTTAGCACAAATAGAATCATAGAATGGTTACAGCTTAGGAGGCCATTCGGCCCGTCGAGCCTGTTCCGGCGCTCTGCAAGAGCACTTCATGGTGACAATGATGGAGCAACACAGTGAAGTAATTTTTTCATGCTTTGTGATATTATTCTCTACTTCTTTGCAGGGGCTGAGATCCGCAGTGTTTGCACTGAAGCTGGAATGTTCGCTATCCGAGCACGCCGAAAAATTGCTACTGAGAAAGATTTCTTGGAAGCTGTGAATAAAGTTATCAAGTCGTACGCCAAGTTCAGTGCTACTCCAAGATACATGACCTACAACTAATTCACCTTTAGTTTGTTTCTAGTGCGTGACTAATATTTGCATTCTGTAACCCAGTTGTGCTTTTGACTAACTGTAACAAATGTGATGAAGATAGTTTTGATGAACTTTAATTGTTTTCACAACTTTGTATTGCTCAAGTTCCAGTAGAAATAAAAATGTAATCCACCAGTCTGGTAACTGCTATGTATAACTTGATTGTAAAAAAAAAATGCAGAATTTTGTACAAGGTGTGTAAATTTGACTGAAATCCCTGCATCATTCTGGGTCAATTGGTAATGGTCTGCCTTTAAATTTGGGCTCGAGCCCCATTCTGCGATTTTTGAGTACGATTGAAGGAGTGCTGCGCTGTCACCTTTTTGAATGAGACGTTAAACCAAGCTTCCTGTTCGGATGGATGTAAACTACCCTATGGCACTATTCAAAGAAGAGCAGTGAGTTTTCTTGCTGTCCTAATCAGAATTCCTTGCTCAACCAACGCATAGCAAAATCAGAAACTGATCGTTCATCTAATTTGTTGTTTGTGGATCCTTGCTGTGAACAGATTGACTGCCACGTTGACCTATAAGTGACTTCACCTCAAAATAATTTATTGGTTGCAAAGCACTTTGAAACATCATTAGGACATGATGAGGCAAGTTTTCTTTTAAATGCAGTACCATAACCAATTTATTTTGACCTTGAAATTCTTATGCATAAGTTTAAATTCTTATTAAGTTACATTCAGAATTAATCTTTGCTAAAACTAGGAATGTTGGTGCATGTATTAGACTGAATAATCTTTGGCTTAGATGCATCTTTTGAATACAGCTACTATAAAAGTCAAATTTCTGACTGTCTAACATGTAGTCATTTGATGTATATTTATATTAACATCTATGGTTATGAAATGCTAAAAGAAAGAATGACTTGCATTTATATAGTGCCTTTCACAGCCTCAGGCCAGCCCAAAGTGTTTACAGCCAATTAAGTACTTTTGAAGTGTAGTCATTGTTGTAATGTAGGAAACGTGGCAGCCAATTTGCGCACAGCAAGCTCCCACAAACAGCAATGTGATAATGACCAGATAATCTGTTATGCCATGTAACAATTTATTACCAGGCCCACTGATGGTAGTTGAATGAATAAGCATATTGGCATAGAAATTTGTGTTATGTTTTTTTTTGGGGCACAAAGCATACCTGATGTCCCACTGCAGCTCCTGGGGCAGTTTCAGGATCTTTGCCTCCACAACTTTCTATTTGGAAGTTTCCACACATTGATAACTCTTTTGTAAGAAGAATTATTTCCCAATATTAGCACCAAAACTACCTTTAGTAGTTTGAACTTGTGGCACCCAGTTCTACTCTTGCAGTTTAAAGTAATATTTCTAGATCAAAAAGCCCAAATCAATCCAATCTTTTGGACCCCTGACACTGGGGATCAGCCTCATGGCTCTTCGCTACACAGCCTCCAATGTTTGATTTGTGTTTTGTTTCTTGGTGAGCAGAACTGGACACAGTAATCAAGTTGCAGGCTGAGCTGAGCACTATACGCTTTGATCATTACCTTCTTGGACATGTATTCTATTGTTGCGATTATATAGTTCAACATCCTTTTAGCATTGTTGATTGCTGCTCTGCATTGGTTTCACAAGGTTAGACAAGAGTCTAGGGCTGCGATTTTATGCTTCGAGGCAGCTTGGCAGCAGGTCAGCTGTCTTCCAGGTTCCAGATCTGGCCCACAGATGTAATTTGACATCAATTAGCCTTGTTAAGCCTGCCTTGCAAGCTTGCCAGCCAATTAAGAGGAAGCCGGTGGCAGATGATTTAATTTGATTATGTATCATCTGCTGGTTTTCTTAAAGGGACTAAGTGCAATTTTTTTGACAGTTGATTTTTTCAGTGTTTGACAACATTGAGGTGCTGCCAACACTGACGATCACTGTTCACAGGTGAGCTCTTGCACCCAGGCTCTCCAGTGACTCATTAGGCTAGAACAGATGGCAGCTGCAGGTGAGGTTACAGAAGTGATCTGTCACTGGTGAGTGTTTCTCCCAATGAAGTGGGACTACACATACAATTCAAAACTTGTTACCTATAGAAAAGTCAATACATTAAAAATGAATTTCCCAACATTTTCTTACCTCTGAAATGCACCATTGGATCCTTCGCACCACTTCTGCAGCTGTCATCAATGCATAAAAATTACAGCAGACTCAACACGCCACACTTACCTGGCATGGTGTCTGGACGGCGGGAAGCCTGCAGTAGAAGTGTCAAAATTGGAAAAAGCCTGTTAACTGCCTGTTAACCTGTTAAGCATTTAAGTGGCTATAATCCTCTTCCTGCCGCTAGGGGTTGGGTCCATGCGCAAATCGGGGACCCAACACTTGGGAAGATTGATTGGAGGTGGGTTGACCGGGTTTCCGACCTGCTGTCAATCTTTGCGATTTTTGCCGGATGTCCTGCCTCCAAACCTGCCCCCTGAGCGTCGGCCTAAGTCTTCTACTCTCTTAGCTTCATCCTCAGCTATTTCCGCACCATTCATGGAGTATCTGTTTATTTTTTTTCCTTCCTATGTGTAGCACTTTACACTTGTCTGCATTAAATTTAATCTGCCATTGCTCTTCCTATTTACATATTTTGTCTAACTCATCCTGTAATTTCTGAACCATTCCGTTGCCCCTCCCAGTTTGGTATCATTTGTAAATTTGACCACGTTAGCACTGAGTTTCTGAATCCAGGCCTTTTTATGTAAATTAAGGAACAGTAGTGGTCCCAGTACTGAGCCCTGAGGTACCCCACTCAGTACTTTCTCCTACTACAACATAACTACTCTAATTAATACAGAATTTCTATGCTGCAGCCAGTTTCTCACTTACTCCCAGGGTTTACTTTGAGTTTAATTGATAGCCTTTCATGTTGAAATTTTACAAAAGCCTTTTGGAAGTCAAGGTACACCATGTCATGCGGCTTATCACAGTTCACTTAGGTTGTTAATTCCTCAAAGAAGTTGAGGAGGTTGGTCAAGCAGCATCTTCCCCTTCTGAATCCATGCTGACAGCATGTTTTGACTGGTACCTAGCCAATGTCTATTGATGCCACTCTGGGACAAATGCCATCTATCACTGGGGATTTATTTTGAACCCATTTCATCTGTAAGACTTCAATCTCATTTATAATGACCAACATTTCATGTAGTAGACCTTTACCTCAGGGACTAGTTTCTGTAAATTGTTCTCAAAAGCTTTCTTCATTGGGTTGAGCATTATGTTGTGTTCAAAGCACTTATTAATAGATGCCACTGAGATGTAATAGACTGTCACCAAAGTGGAATTATACACCCTGGGTTTAAATGTAAAAACCAATTAATTTGATATATGAAACACTCATTAAATATCTAATTCCTTGGACAAATTTATATTCATTCAATGCTGTTCGTGAATGTTGTCAACTTAGAACAGCCAGTTACTGCTTTGTGAGATTAACATGTCTTTGCCAGCAGATGTCACTGTTAATTAAAGTACTTGGGGAAGCTATCAAAAGTAGAACATGCAAACATAATTTTATTCAAGCTATTTTTATTTGCAACTTAAGTTTTTTGTGTAGCTTTGGCTGCTTGCCCTCTGTTGCATGCAGAATTCTTAGATTTGTATGTAATTTCAATAAGCAGCAAATACTGTAATAGAATGAGATCTGGTGGGGAAAGACTGCTTGCAAGATTATTACAACAACAACTTACATTTTATAGTACGGTACCTTTTAGCAAAGAATGTTCCGAGGTGCTTCATAGGTAGACAGGGAAACAGATGGTGAGTCAAGAGGGAGATCAGAAGGATGACCAAAAGCTTGGCCGAAGAAATGGGCTTTGAGAACATTTTTGAAGGCAGAGAGGTTCAAGAAAAGAATTAGAGAGTAGGATCGAAGTGGCTGAAGGTTCTGTCACTCCAGTGTTGGGGTGAAGGAAGGGTGGATGCACAAAAGGCCAGAGTCAGAGAAACAGTATGTCGATAGCAGGAGAGAAGAGTATAAGGCTGGTGAAGATTGCAGTGGTGTGAGGCAAGACCATGGATGGATTTCTAGATGAGGATGAAGATGTAAAATTTGAAGCATTGTGAGATTGAGAACCAACGTAGGCTGGGAGTGTTGGGCGAGCAGGACTTGGTGCAAGTCAGGATATGTGCAGGAGAGTTTTGGACAAGTTGGGGCTTAAGGAAGGTGGAAGAAAACAGAACATTGAAGTGGTTGAATCTGGAGATGACAAAGGCATGTAGAAATATTTCAGCTGTGAAGGGGCAGAGGCAGGGTAGAGGTAGACAATGTTAGGGAGGTATTGTAATGAAGAGCATATAGGGTGATCAAACAGAGCCAAAGTTATGAACAGCCCAGGTGAGTCTGATTTAGTGGCCAAGACAGCTGGTTGAAATCATGGTAAGGGAGCAAAGTTTGTGACCTGGGGCAGGGCGTGGGGGGGGGGGGGGAGGTTGGTTCAAGACTATTGGCAAGCAGTCTGACAACACAGAAGCTGTCCAGGGAGGTGGTGCAGCGATGAAGCTGGGTATCATACATGTGGAAGCTGTGCCTGTGGTTCATGTCACTAAGAGTAACGTGTAGATAGGAAAGGGGGGTGGGGGAGGGGAACTCTGGAGTTGATGTGGGGAGTGAAGAGAAACCTTTGCTGGAGGGACGCTGGCTATTTTGGAAAGATGGTAGTGAGGATAGTTCCATGATGCTACAAGGAGGAGAAATGTTGCTGGAGGAAGGCATGGTCCAACAGTGTTGAAATCTGTCTGGAGACCAAAGTGGGATAAAGCACCACAGTCAGAGAAGATCTTGTTCATGACTTTTGTGAGGGCCATTTCAGTGCTATGAAAAGGGTGGAAGCTGGAATGAAGGCATTTGAACACGGTGTGATAGAAAAGATGGGCACAGAACTGAGAGGTGATGATATACGTAAGGACATTTAAAGAGGAAAGATGTTTGAGGCGGGGCAGTAATGGTAAGGATGGATGGGTAAAGGGTAGGTTGATGAAAATGGGTTTGAAGGTGAGTGGAAGCCGTTAACATTATCTGCTAGTATGGGAGCCGGGAAAAGGAGTTGAGTGTGAAGGGGATCACTGGAGAGGAAGGTAGGTCTCAGAAATCAAATTAACTTGGAGAGGACAGGAAAAGATCATGAAGAAGTTGCAGGGACAAGCAGAGTTGAGGCAGGAGGTCTGCAGGTATGGGGAAGGGGAGGATGCAACAAAGGCAGCTGCATAGATAGTCTCAATCTTGGAAACAAAGAAATCTATGAGCTCCTGGCACTTGGCCTGTGAGGCGAGAGTGGTGGGTGCAGGGGATAGGGGTTTAAGGAGGTGTGTGGTTGTGGAGAAAAGGGACAGAGTTATTTTTCCCTTTCAGGACAATCTTGGAATAGTGGATGGTTTTGGTTGCCGAGAACAAAGCTTCACATGGTTAAGCTAGTAGTGTGGCAGGAACACTTAAGTTTAGGGCCCTCGAATTTGAGGGATTAAAGTTGGAGGCTGTCGCGGGGGGGGGGTGGTGGCAGGGATAGAGGTTCTGATAGTTTGCTGAAACAAGGACATCAAAGATAGAGGGAACTGTTCAGCAAATCAACAGCGGCAGAGGGATTATGTTGAGTGGAGGGCCAGAGGCAGGATTTGGGAAATTTAGGGTAAGAAATCGGATCCTGAGGGAGAGTTTCCAAGAGCAGATAGTGACAGTGCTTGGATTGGAGGAGGGTAGGGAAATGGTGGTAAGGGAGATGACAAAGCGGTCAAAGATAGTCTTTGTTTTGTTCATGGGACATGGGCATCGCTGGCAAGGCCAGCATTTATTGCCCACCCCTAGTTGCCCTTGAGAAGGTGGTGATGAGCTGCCTTCTTGAACCGCTGCACTCCGTCTCTGGTGAAGGTACTCCCACAGTGCTGTTAGGGAGTTCCAGGATTTTGACCCAGCGACAGTGAAGGAACGGTGATATACTTCGAAGCCAGGATGGTGTGTGACTTGGCGGGGGAACTTGGAGGTGGTGGTGTTCCCATGCACCTGCTGCCCTTGTCCTTCTAGAGGGTAGAGGTCGCGGGTTTGGGAGGTGCTGCCGAAGAAGCCTTGGCGAGTTGCTGCAGTGCATCTTGTAGATGGTACACCCTGCAGCCACAGTACACCAGTGGTGGAGGGAGTAAATGTTTAAGGTGGTGGATGGGGTGCCAATCAAGCGGGCTGCTTTGTCTTGGATGGTGTCAAGCTTCTTGAGTGTTGTTGGAACTTCACTCATCCAGGCAAGTGGAGAATATTCCATCACACTCCTGACTTGTACCTTGTAGATGGTGGAAAGGCTTTGGGGAGTCAGGATGTGGGACACTCACCGCAGAATGCCTAGCCGCTGACCTCTTGTTGGCACAGTATGTGACTGGTCCAGTTAAGCTTCTGGTCAGTGGTGACCCCCAGGATGTTGATGGTGGGGGATTCGGCAATGGTAATGCTATTGAATGTCAAGGGGCAGTGGTTAGACTCTCGCTTGTTGGAGATGGTCATTGCCTGGCACTTGTGTGGCACGAATGTTACCTGCCACTGATCAGCTCAAGCCTGAATGTCCTCCAAGTCTTGCAGCATGCGGGCAGGGACTGCTTCATTATCTGAGGAGTTGCGAATGGCACTGAACACAGTGCAATCATCAACAAACATCCCCACTTCTGACCTTATGATGGAGGAAAGGTTACTGATGAAGTAGCTGAAGATGGTTGGACCTAGGACACTGCCCTAAGGAACTCCTACAGCGATGTCCTGGGGCTGTGATGATTGACGTCCAACCACCACAACCATCTTCCTTTGTGCTAGGTATGACTCCAGCCAGTGGAGAGTTTTCCCCCCCACCGATTCCCATTGATTTCAGTTTTGCTAGGGCTCCTTCATGCCACACTCGGTCAAATGCTGCCCTGATATCAAGGGCAGTCACTCTCACCTCACCTCTGGAATTCAGCTCTTTTGTCTATGTTTGGACCAAGGCTGTAATGAGGTCTGGAGCTGAGTGGTCCTGGTGGAACCCAAACTGGGCATCAGTGAGCAGGTTACTGGTGAGTAAGTGCTGCTTGATAGTACTGTCGATGACACCCTTCCATCACTTTGCTGATGATTGAGAGTAGACTGATAGGGCAGTAATTGGCCAGATTGGATTTGTCCTGCTTTTTGTGGACAGGCCATACCTGGGCATTTTCCCACATTGTCGGATAGATGCCAGTGTTATTGCTGTACTGGAACAACTTAGCTAGAGGCGTGGCTAGTTCTGGAGCACAAGTCTTCAGCACGACAGCCAGGATGTTGTCGGGGCCCATAGCCTTTGCTGTATCCAGTATGCTCAGCCATTTCTTGATATTACGTGGAGTGAATCGAACTGCCTGAAGACTGGCTTCTGTGATGGTGGGGGCCTCAGGAGGAGGCCGAGATAGATCATCCACTCGACACTTCTGGCTGAAGATGTTTGCAAACGCTTCAGCCTTGTCTTTTGCACTCACGTGCTGGGCTCCACCATTATTGAGGATGGAGGTATTCATGGAGACTCTTCCTCCTGTTCGTTGTATACTGGTCCACCACCATTCACGACTGGATGTAGCAGGACTGCAGAGCTTTGATCTGATCTGTTGTATGAAAGACTGGTATTTAGAGGTCCTTAGTAGATGAGAATCATATATGTATAAATTCAACTGCAGCCATTGACCAACTAACCTTACCCATAATTCTCTGTGGGTATGGAAATATTAAGGCTTGTTCAAAATGCAGCCGCAAGGACAGTCAGAAGCAGTTTTGACTAAGCTCTGATAACAAACAGCCACAGGCTGTGAGTGAAGATTAAATTGTTAAATAACCATATTATAATGCTAAGTAGGAATTAGAGTTCGCTTAACAAAACTAATTGCAAAGATAATTAAAAGTTAATTAATATAAGGAACATAAAATGGGAGCAATCATGGGAGTTAAGGTATCCATCTGGTAGATTGAAGTGATAGTCTGGATACCTCAAGACGAGTAAGGCAGCGCTGATATGGGCCCTTTGGTATAGAAAGGCCTTGTACTGCTTGTACCAGGGAAACATAGAAACATAGAAGATAGGAGCAGGAGTAGGCCATTCGGCCCCTCGAGCCTGCTCCGCCATTCAATGAGATCATGGCTGATCATCCAAACTCAGTACCCTGTCCCTGCTTTCTCTCCATATCCCTTGATCCCTTTAGCCTTAAGAAATATATCTAACTCCTTCTTGAATATATTTAATGAATTGACCTCAACTGCCTTGTGTGGTAGAGAATTCCACAGGTTCACTACTCTCTGGGTGAAGAAATTCCTCCTCATCTCAGTCCTAAATGGCTTACCCCTTATCTTTAGACTGTGACCCCTGGTTCTGGACTCCCTGGCCATCGGGAACATCCTTCCTGCATCTAGTTTGTCTAGTCCTGTTAGAATTTTACAAGTTTCAATGAGATCCCCTCTCATTCTTCTAAACTCCAGCGAGTATAAGCCCAATCGACCCAATCTCTCCTCATACGTCATTCCTGCCATCCCAGGTATCAGCCTGGTGAAATCTTCGCTGAACTCCCTCCATGGCAAGAACATCCTTCCTCGGATAAGGCGACCAATACTGCACACAATACTCAAGGTGTGGTCTCACCAAGGCCCTATACAACTGCAGCAAGACATCCTGTACTCGAATCCTCTCGCTACGAAGGCCAACATACCATTTGCCTTCTTAACCGCCTGCTGCACCTGCATGCTTACCTTCAGCGACTGGTGCACAAGGACACCCAGGTCTCGTTGCACTCCCAATCTATTGCCGTTCAGATAATAATCTGCCTTCCTGTTTTTGCCACCAAAGTGGATAACCTCGCATTCATCCACATTTTACTGCTTCTGCTATGCTTCTGCCCAATCACCCAACCTGTCCAAATCATACTGGAGTTTCTCAGCATCCTCCTCACAGCACACACACCCACCCAGCTTTGTGTCATCTGCAAACTTGGAGATATTA
The DNA here is from genome assembly GCF_052327205.1 of Somniosus microcephalus. Lineage (NCBI taxonomy): Eukaryota > Metazoa > Chordata > Chondrichthyes > Squaliformes > Somniosidae > Somniosus > Somniosus microcephalus. Next base: position 58,413,680 of record NC_141003.1, read on the forward strand.
CATCTAGTTCCCTCGTCTAGATCATTAATATATATTGTGAATAGCTGGGGTCACAGAATCACAGAAACCCCACAGTGCAGATAGAGGCCATTTCGGCCCATCGAGCCTGCACCGACACATATCCCACCCAATCCCCGTAACCCCTACACCAACACATATCCCACCCTATCCCCGTAACCCCACGTATTTAATCCCCCTAACACTAAGGGTCAATTTATCATAGCCAATCAACCTAACCTGCACATCTTTGGACTGTGGGAGGAAACCGGAGCACCCGGAGTAAACCCACGCAAACACGGGGAGAATGTGCAAACTCCACACAGACAGTCGCCCGAGGCCGGATTCGAACCCAGGTCCCTGGCGCTGTGAGGCAACAGTCCTAGCACCGATCCCCGCGGTACTCCACTAATCACTGCCTGTCACTCGGAAAAAGACCCGTTTATTCCAACTCTTTGCTTCCTGTCTGCCAGCCAGTTCTCTATCCAAGTCAGTACCTTGCCCCCAATCCCATGTGCTTTAACTTTACACGCTAATCTCTTATGCGGGACCTTATCGAAAGCCTTATGAAAGTCCAAATACACCATATCCACTGGTTCACCCTTATCTATTCTACCAGTTACATCCTCAAAAAATTCCAGTAGATTAGTCAAGCACGATTTACCTTTTGTAAATCCATGTTGACTTTGTCCGATCCTGTCACTGCTTTCCAAGTGCTCTGCTATTACATCTTTTATAATGGACTCTAGCACTTTCCCCACTACCGATGTCAGGCTTACCGGTCTATAATTCCCTGTTTTCTCTCTACCACCTTTTTTGAATAGTGGGGTAACATTAGCTACCCTCCAATCCATGGGAACTGTTCCAGAATCTATAGAATTTTGGAAGATGACAAGCAATGCATCTACTATTTCTAGGGCCACTTCCTTAAGTACCCTAGGATGTAGATTATCAGACCCTGGAGATTTATTGGCCTTCAATCCCGTCAATTTCCTTAACACCATTTCCCTACAAAGACTGATTTCATTCAGTTCCTCCCTCTCATTAGACCCTATGTACCCCGACATCTCTGGGAGGTTATTTGTGTCCTCCTTTGTGAAGACAGAACCAAAGTATGTATTAATTGGTCTGCCATTTCTTTGTTCCTCAATATAAGTTCCCCTGATTCTGACTGCAAGGGACCTACACTTGACTTCACCAATCTTTTTCTCTTCACATATCTATAGAAGCTTTTAGAGTCAGTTTTTATGTTCCCTGAAAGTGTACTCTCATACTCTATTTTCCCCCTCTTAATTAATCCCTTTGTCCTCCTTTGCTGAATCCTAAACTGCTCCCAATCCTCAGGTTTGCTGCTTTTTCTGGCCAATTTATTTGTCCTCTCCTTGGATCTTGCTATCCCTAATTTCCCTTGTTAGCCAATGTTGAATCACCTTTTTTGTTTTATTTTTATGCTAGACAGGGATGAACAATTTCTGTCGTTCATCCATGCGATCTTTAAATGTTTGTCATTGCCTATCCACCATCAACCCTTTAAGTAACATTCCCCAATCCATCCTACCCAACTCATGCCTCATACCATCGTAGTTTCCTTTATTTAAATTCAGGACACTAGTCTCTGAGTCAAATACTTCTCTCCATCTTAATGAAGAATTCTATCATATTATGATCGCTCCGCCCCAAGGGGCCTCGCACAAGATTGCTAATTAATCCTTTCTCATTACATAATACCCAGTCTTAAGATGGCCTGATCTCTAGTTGGTTCCTCAACATATTGGTCCAGGAAACCATCCTGTATACACTCCAAGAATTCCTCCTCCACAGTATTGTTACTAATTTGGTTAGCCCAATCTATATGTAGATTAAAGTCACCCATGATAACTGCTGTGCCCTTATTGCTCGCGTCTCTAATTTCCCATTTACTGCCATCCCCAACCTTGGCATTACTGTTTGGGGGTCTGTATACAACTCCCACTAATGTTTTCTGCCCCATGGTATTTCTCAGCTCTACCCATACAGATTCCACATCATCAGAGCTAATATCCTTCCTTACTAGGGAAGCTAGAAATGATAGATACAAGGTTTTTTTTAATTTGTTTATAGGATGTGGGTGTTGCTGGCAAGGCCAGCATTTATTGCCCATCCCTAATTGCCCTTGAGAAGGTGGTGGTGAGCCACCTTCTTGAAGCGCTGCAGTCCGTGTGGTGAAGGTACTCCCACAGTGCTGTTAGGGAGGGAGTTCCAGGATTTTGACCCAGCAACAATGAAGGAACGGTGATATACTTCCAAGTCAGGATGGTGTGTGACTTGGAGGTGGTGGTGTTCCCATGCGGCTGCTGCCCTTGACCTTCTAGGTGGAAGAGGTCGCAGGTTTGGGAGGTGCTGCCAAAGAAGCCTTGGTGAGTTGCTGCAGTGCATCGCGTAGATGGTACACACTGCAGCCACGGTGCACCAGTGGTAGAGGGAGTGAATGTTTAAGGTGGTGGATGGGGTGCTAATCAAGCGGGCGGCTTTGTCCTGGATGGTGTCGAGCTTCTTGAGTGTTGTTGGAGCTGTACTCACCCAGGCAATTCCAAGGTAAATTCCAATGGGGTGAAGAGCTATAAACAAGATAATGATGAACATGGTAAAGTTGTCGGAAAAATACTGGGGCCAAGATGCTACCCTTAGTCTGAGTAACAATGGTATTTTGACCACTAGAACCAATTAAGAAAGGTGATTTTGTTAAAGACCATATATTGACACTGGCCAAATTGACTTTTGATAAGAAAAGGGTTAAAACCTCGATACTCAAAGAACAACTTCACACAGACATACTGTGAGAACAAAGGAGCAGACTGAAGACCACGTCACCTGTGTCCAAGAGGCTCCAGAGACCAAGGGCTGTGAGCTACTCATTAAACTATCGCCTGTTGTTAACTATATTACGCTGTAAGCTTAATAAATCTTGATCTATTGCTCAAACATACTAGCTGCTGCCTATTGGTGTCTATTCTAAGAACTCAGAGATCATTAAGATCTTACACATTGATTGTGGGATCGCTTAGCTCTGTCTATAGCATGCTGCTTCTGCTTTTTAGCATGCATGTAGTCCTGTGTTGCAGCTTCCCCAGGTTGGCACTGCATTTTTAGGTACGCTTGGTGCTGCTCCTGGCATGCTCTTCTACACTCCTTATTGAACCAGGGTTGGTCCCCTGGCTTGATGGTAATGGTAGAGTGAGGGATATGCCGAGCCATGAGGTTACAAATTGTGATGTACCTTCACCACAGGGACTGCAGCAACGCCCATATCCCATAAACGAATTTAAAAAAAAATTCTGCTGCTTCTAATGGCCCGCAGCGCCTCATGGATGCCAAATTTTGAGCTGCTAGATCTGTTCTGAATCTATTCCATTTAGCATGGTGGTAGTGCCACACAAAATGATGGAGGGTGTCCTCAGTGTGAAGGCGGGACTTTGTCTTCACAATGACTGTGCGGTGGTCACTGCTACCAATGCTGTCATGGACAGATACATCTGCAATAGGTAGATTGGTGAGGTCCAATTGTTGTAAAAATGCACATTAGTAATCCTGAGATTGAATGTGTTAGTGGTTTTACAGCCAATGTTAATTGTAAATTTATGTTTTCTATTCCTCTTTTTCCCATCCCTGATGTGACTGTAGTTTTAAATTATTATTTGTTTACTTTTTTTAAAAATAGATTGAACTATGAGGATCTAATGACAATACAAATACCTAGTCGTATATTTAGGATTTTAACGCTCGACTTCAAGAACTATTCATGGAGAGGTAAAGCCCTGTTCATTATTAATTGTTGTGCATCTAAGAATACCATGAATTAATGTACATTTAGAGATCATATAATCTGGATCCTAGACAGATACTGAATTTTGTCAGTAGGGTTAAACAATGTGCCTAGTGTAAGGCATTCAGACTTTTATGACCCAGGAAAAGTGTACTCCATTTAAAAAAAAAAGTTTTTTGTTTAAATTCAATTTAAATGCAGGATGAAGTTTGCTCTAATTCTGAAGAAAACACAAAGTAATTATATCGAGGATGAGAAAGAATATATCTTTCGATTAGGCACTTTACAGCCTTCTGGACTCAACATTAAATTCAACAATTTCAAACTATAACCCCTGCTCCCATTTTTCATGCTGTATGATTTTGCCACCCCCTTTGCAACATTTTATCTTTCCTGCCTCTTACCTCAGCACAGTATGTTCCTTCCTCCCCTCTCACCCTGTCTCTGCACCTGCTTAATATCTGTTATATCTCCAGCTTTCTCTAGTTCTGATGAAGGGTCCCAGCCCTGAAACGTTCACTCTGTTTCTCTCTCCACGGATGTTGCCTGGCCTGTTGAGTGTTTCCAGCATTTTCTGTTATTACAGAAGTCTTTGCTGGCTTGCTTTATTCTGCATCACATTGTGTGAACCTACATTCTAGCATTCAGTGGCATTGTAATGTTATTACACTACAACCTCATAACAGTCTGGAGCTTGGCTTATAAATATTGTTAAAACCACTTTTTGGCAATGCTTTTGAGCAATTTATTTCATGTATTTGCCTTATACTGTGTTGTAGGAGGCTACCACTACCGTGTCACCAGTGGGCCAGAACTTGCATAAAGTCTTTTGAGGAAACCGGGATGAACGTTGATGAAAACTGGTAGTGAAAATAGATACTTAACTAAATTCTTACCAGCTGCCACAGCATACAAGTCAGCATTTTACTCATCATGTAAGTAGTTTAAAAGATTAAAATATAAGTCAGAAGCCTACAAATATCATCATCTTCCTCCTTCTTAGGCAGTCCCTTGGAACCGAGGATGACTTGCTTCCACATTAAAAATGAGTTCACAGGTAACTGATTAGTCCAATGCGGGACCTACAGTCTCTGTCATAGGTGGGGCAGACGGTGGTTGAAGGGGTGGGGGGCTTGGGTTGACGTGCGCTCCTTGTGCTGCTTGCGCTTGGCTGCCGCTTGCTCCCGGCAAAGAGACTCGAGGTGTTCGGCGCCTTCGCGGATGCTTCTCCTCCACTTTGTGCGGTCTTAGGCCAAGGATTCCCAGGTGGCGGTGGGGATGTTACACTTTTTCAACAGTTCATAAAATTGATTGTATTTCTTTACAGTTTAGAAGACTGTTACCTATCATATGTATGCTATTAAAGTTGTAAGAAAAGTCAATTATTTACATGTAATAAATTCTTTTGAACAGTTACACAGCATCAAGGAACAGCTAGAAGTTGAAACTACAGAATATGAATTGTTGATAATTCCAGAGGCAATGATTGCATCGCCTGTTGACAAGTGCAGGGGTCATATAAAAAGTTTTGCAAACCAAGGTCTGCTTGGATTCCCTGGTTAGGTAAATTAACTTCGGCATTACTTGTTCTGCCCCATGGAAATGGAAATATTGAAAGGTTGTTCAGTGAAGTCAATAGAGCAAAGACTAAAGATGGAAGTTCTCTGAAGGCTGAAATTCTAAATGCTTTACTACATTTGCACTTTAATAAAACAGAGTGAATGCTTCCAGTTCAGACCCTCAAAGGACATTCTCTACCTGTGCAAGTCAAATCAAGAATATAAGAGTCAGATTTTGTAACATTGTTATGAACATTTTGTTATATTAGTCGATCTTTTGTGGCATTGCTCAAGGGCAGTCTAGGGATTGGATAAGGTTTCTAAAGTTTACTGCAATCCCGTCTGTGGTCCCAGTAAGGCACTTGTCCCTACTGTTGTAGTTCATTGACTTCCTGCTGCTAGCCCTCGAGTTTAAGGGCAAGCACTCACCCCCTGCAAATATGTCATTTTTAATTTTATCTATTTAAATGGATAGAGACCAGCTAGTAATACAGGGTACACAAAATCAAACCATTTTGCAAAACATTTAAGACAGTCACTTAAGACAGACAGTTGTGAACAGTTTATTAACTCCAGATTTGCGATGATACTAATACTGTCTACGGGTTTCAGTAACTGCAGGTGAAGTTCAGGTTATCCTACTTTAAGTTGCCAGCTAGGGCTCTCCTGTGGACCTTATGCTGCTGAGCCATCTCCCACCCAGATTCAGAGCCTATGTCCAAAACACAGATGCTGGCAATGCTCCCCTGACTGGTTCCTGGAGTTGGGGCTGGGAGGGAAGCTGGACAGCCACGGGCAGGTAGCAGAAGAGCCCAGATCTGCAGCCAGGGTGGGAAGCAGCGATGGGCCCATGTAGTCTACAAGGGCGGTGTCTGTGCCTGGATACCAGAGGAGGGGTTTAGAAACAGGGGGTTGAGTGTAGTGAGATACCAGGGTTGGATTGTGTCTTTATGCATAGTTGTTCATGGAGCTAGAGTCTACAGCATTGACAGTTTGGGCAAGGGAGGAGATGGTCACAAATACTGTAGAAAGACTGAAACTGACATTTCTCTTGCTCCTGTCCCGTCCTGTCTGGTGTTGCCAAACTTTATTTCCATTGTTGCAGAGCCAATGCAAATATAGAACAGATAGGTGTTTACCAGCAGTCAGAGATTCCTTACAAGCAGCACAAATAATGGCCCAGTAATTCGGGTCCCAACGCGTGAGTATGGACGGGGTACTCACGCGTGGGCCCGTTGGAAGTGCCGGATTTCAGCATGCACAGCGCATGCGCGGAAAACCGGCATTTCCTCTCCTCTGAACCAAGGGGTTAAGAGGCGGTTCCCATGCGACGTTTCAGGCAGCGCGTACGCGTTGAACTTCGGTTTTTTTGACAGGTTTGTCAGTGCGTGAAGGCCTCCACTTTTTACGAATGAAAAAAAGCAGACGTAAGGACTTAGTTTTAAAAAGGTAAGTGGTCTAATGATTAAAGTTAGAATTTTTTTTCCACAGGTTTATTATTTTTAAAGAATTTACAGTAAGGTAAGTGTATTTTTGGACCCGATTTCTTGAAAAAAATTTTTTTTGCAGAAATTTGAATAATTGTTTAAAATAGTTTTTTTACAGTTATTAATAGTTCATTTAATTAGTGAGATTTTTAAAAACTTTTATTTGAAGTTTAAGTACTGTTTTGGGCGCCCGGAGTTTTCATGAGTTTGACAGGTCTCATGTCTAACTCATGAATGGACTTTTGCAAACTCCCATTGGTTGCCCAGTGCTCACGTGATCCCAGCCAGCTCATCACACTAAGTACGCCGCTGGATCACGCACGCACAGTGCGCCGGGAGCTGAACCGGGCCACAGACCGGAAATCCACGCAGGCCCAGTCTTCAAATGTCAGCGCGATATGCAAGTGTAGGTCGGGGGCTTGCACCCGCGGGAAGCCCCCGACCCGAATTTCTGGGCCAATAATGTAATTGCTATTACACAATTGAGATTGCCTGAAAGTGACAAAGAATTGGAAAGATCACATGATTAGTGTTGGCCAATGAGATTAAACTAGAATTTATTACATGTAAATAATTGACTTTTTTTTAACAACTTTAATAGCATACATATGATAAGTAACAGATTGTATTTCTTTACAGTTTAGAAGACTATGAATTTTATGATTTCTGAAATCACTGGCTATTATATATAGAAGTCTGACAATAATCAGGAACATTCAGTAGGTAACGGTTAACCTGATTTTCAGCTGAGGCATTAAACTGAGATCCTGCAGATGTAAAGTTTTTTTTTGGCATTACTCAAAAAAGATCATGTGGTCTCCCCATCTCCTGGCCAATATTTTTCCCTTGGCCAAAATCAGTAAAAACAGATTAACTGGTCATGCATCTCATTTGCTTTGTGTGGAATCTTGCTGTGTGTAAATTGACTGTTGCAGTTGTCTGAATAACATGACCGAGTGCTTCATTGGCAGTAAAGCACAAAAGGCACTATATAAATGCAAGTCTTTGTTTCTTTTCAGAGTTGAAAGTAATTCACTGGTCGTTAGGCTGTTAGACATCCTACAAGTTATTTTTCTTTAAAGTCAGGAGCAGCAATAACATTAAGACCCCAGCAGCTGCTCCCTCCGTTCATCCTGTCCAAGGAGGAAGTGCTTTTTCAGCCAAAGATCTGTCTATTCACATTCTGATGCAAAGACTCCCATGACAGGCTGCACTGCAGCTGCCATTCTTTCCAAGGCTGACTGCCTACTTTCTAGCAGTGGTTCTCAAACATTTTGGTTGAAGGACCTCTTTTCAAATGGATTAGTAATCACAGCCCCCCCATCTAAATTATAATACTTTATATATGAAAGTGCTGCATGTAAAGTGTGTTTTAATAATGCTTTTAAGGAAACAGGTATTTACTTACAGCTATCAATGAGATGGGTGTGCCTGCTTCTCACTGCAGAGTCTGATCACCTTGTCTTGTCCCCCCCAGTTTGGGAACCTCCCTGTTATGGAATCCTCCGTGTTATAGGATTAACGTTGTGTAATTTAAAGTTTAATACGGTTTAGCTGCAATTTGTACATTAATGATTTAATTAGTGAAATGAAGGCGTGGATAAAATTCTGTGAAATTACACAGCGTTACACGGGAGCACAGAAATAATCTACAATCTGTGAATGAAGCTGCTCTCACATCAGCACTGACTGCAGGCCTCACATTTTGTGCCTTCCCCATAGTTCAAACAATATTGAGCTTTGGGGAGTTTCACTTTCGCTCTGTGAAATCTTTGGTTAAATAGGTTTCATTATATAAGATTATTGGGCTAAAACTGTACCTGTTTGTTCACTGACTGTGATGTCAGCATCCACTGATTTGAACCGTCTCACTTCAGGATTGCTCTCAATAAGGCGATGTTTCCCTGTCTTCTCTCTGTCCGTTGAAGCATCGACTCCCACACAAACTGGGATCACCGGTTCTCAGTGACACCGAACTAATAGAAATGTGTCAAATGACAGAACAAAAGATACTATACGCATTTTATTCTGTAGAAAAGATTTACTAGCCCTTCCTCGCTGCTATCAGTGTTCCTGGTGAGTCTCTCTATCCAGCTATGAATTCAACAAACCTTTTGTAACCGTTATCCTTATTTTGTGCATCCTGCTATCCAACGATCAATGGTGTTTAGTGCAGTCCCTGCGTCTGATAATGCAGCAGGGATCTGGGCTGATTTGTCTCCTCGCTCATTATTTCGCAGACCCTCTGGAAAGTCGCTACGGACCCCCATGGGTTGTTTGACTCCAACCATCTCTAACTCCATAAGCACTCTTCTTTAGAGAGCTGTGCCCCAAAGATCAGGATCCCTACCTTCATTGACTGGCGGGTACCTTCCAACCAGGTGCTTGCCACTCCTCTGGCCCCACCTCTACCTGTTCACTTGTGCACTATGGATCACCTTCCTCTAGCAATTCCTATGTTACTACACAGGTTATGGGAAATGCAGATTAGAATTCAGCTAAGCATCTGTCCAGAGTCTTGAGATAATAAGAGGTTTGTTAAAAAAAATCCCAGTAAACATTCACCCAGTTGGGGTTGGAATGTACAATCCATTTGGCTGGTTTGACTGGCAGCTCAGTTGGCCAATCCCTGGCATATGGTCTGAGTGAGGCTGGAAGAACAGTAAAGTAGCCAGACACTGGAAATTAGTGGACTCTCAAGGTAGTGCAGATCAGTCTGCCTTTTGGAAGGTTGGCGATGCACACATGATGGCACATGTAAGATTACAATATCCAGTTCACATACCAACGCATTTCAATGGTAGAGGCCCAGGTCAAGTATGTCTAGATATGGGGCAGTAACCTAAACTCCTGACCTTAACAGATGCAGCATCTAGTAACTGGAAAGACAAGTGACACAGATCCCAAGAGAATATCTAGTGAAAATTCAAATTTGTAACACTAAATCTTCAGAGGCACAGTTGCAGCTTAAAATGGGCATTTGAGAATTCTTTTTCTTTTGTAGCAGTAGTTTAGCCTTCACAAGAACATTTCTGTCAGAATCATTCAAAGTAGATTGGGATTATTTACCTCATCCTAACTCAATTTAGTAAATGATCAAAAGTTGTGATCTGCCCTCCCTTCCTTTCTTTGGAAAAAATATTTTGCTCTGGTTGGTGCATCTTCTGCAACTGAAATAGCAAAGTGAGTGATACTGGGGGTCGAGGACCCTGCTGTACCCCATTGGGGCATTGCTCGGGAAAGGAAATAGAAGCACTGGCTTAATGCAATGCTTGTGACTATATTTGTTGGGGGGATATAAACATTAAAAAAAACAAAAGTTTAATTACAATTTTATGTTACCCATTAAAGTACAAGATGTGATTTCTTTCTTGACCAGATCAAGTATATTTACATTTTAAGCTTTGGAACAAACTGAACTTGATCCTTCTGATAAATCAGTTGCAGTATCTGGGATTGGAGCCATTCTTCATGTAAAACCTGTCTGGCATTGTGTGGCAAAGTGACATTGACATCTCTGGCACAGAATCCGATCCTTCACCAGAAGCAGGTTTCATAGGGCCAAGAGAAGAACTAAAGTATTTATTGAAAAAAAGACAAACATCTTGCATTCTTTCTGCATCGTTTATGAAAAGTTCTTTCCTTGCTAGTTCTGGCAATTGTTTTACTTCTTGCCTTATTGCATAGAACAAATGTGAGTCATTAACTTGTCTGGAAAAAAAATAAAATCGCTGGGCTTAAAAGTACTGTACAAAATGTTCTGTGGTTTACGTAGCTGCTGATAGGTACCTACTCACCTGGTAAATGTCAGGACTTTAGAAAAGTCTCCCAAGATCAGAAATGACCCTGATTCAAATTGCTGCACATCTGAAGGTAAGCTACAAACCTCAATGGAATCTGGTTTGGTTCAGAAAAAAGTCACCATTAATAATGACTTTCGCTGCATCACAAAGTACATTCATAGAATTACATAGAAGATACAGCACAGAAGCAGGCCATTCGGCTCAACCAGTCCATGGCGGCGTTTATGCTCCACTCGAGCCTCCTCCAGTCTTTCCTCGTCTAACTATCAGCATAACCCTCTATTCCCTTCTCCCTCATATGCTTATCTAGCCTTCCCTTAAATGCATCTATACTATTCACTTGCTACCACAGAGAGTGGTTGGAGTTCCACATTCTCAGGGTAAAGAAGTTTCCTCTGAATTCCCTATTTGATTTCTTGGCGACTCATACTGATGGCCTCGAGTTTTGCTGTTTCCCACAAGTGGAAACACTCTTTCTATGCTATTAAAACCTTTCATAAGGTTAAAAGACCTCCATTAGGTCACCCCTCAGCCTTTTCTCCAAGAGAAAGAGACCCACAGCCTGTTCTGCCTTGCCAGATACGCATAACTTTGAATTTTTGGAATCATCCACTACAAAGACAGGTACTGCAAATTGTAAGGCTGCCTGATCTAACATTGAACACTATACATCTATTGGTACCTCCTCAGTGGATTAAATTGGCCGCACTCATTTGCCAACCCCTCTACAGTGAGTCATAATTCTCTGCTAGAACTTCACTAGTCAGTGCCCATGTTGATATCTAGGTCATTGGCATTATCCAGCTCTAACAAGATAAAAAGTCACTGGTTCCAACAAAACAAGCACCATATATTTGTGCCGATTGCTTCCCCTGCTTCAAAAGAAAATTGGTCAGTACCAAAAGTCTCGACATTGGAGAATGACAGTTCATTACTTACCCACAAGAACAACAATTTGTATTTATATAGCATCATTAACATAGTAAAACATCCCAAGGCACTTCACAGGAGTGTTATCAGACAAAAAATGACACCGAGCCACATAAGGAAAAATTAGGGCAGATGACCAAAGAGGTAGGTTTTAATGAGCGTCTTAGTGGAAAGAGGTAGAGGCAGAGGGGTTCAGGCAGGAAATTCCAGAGCTTAGGGCCTAGGTAACAGAAGGCACAGCCACCAATGTTTGAGCGATTATAATCAGGGATGCTCAAGAGGGCAGAATTAGAGGAGTGCAGATATCTCCGGGGGGGGGGGGGGGGGGGGGGCAGGGGGATGGTTGTGGGGCTGAAGGAGATTACAGAGATAGGGAGGGGAAGAGGCCATGGAGGGATTTGAAAACAAGGATGAGAATTTTGAAAATCAAAGCGTTGCTTAACCAGGAACCAATGTAGGTCAGCGAGCACAGGGGTGATGGGTGAACGGCACTTGGTGCGAGTTAGGTCATGGGCAGACCTCAAGTTTACGTAGGGTAGAATGTGGGAGGCCAGCCAGGAGTGTGTTGGAATAGTCAAGTCTAGAGGTAACAAAGGCATGGATGAGGGTTTCAGCAGCGGATGAGCTGAGGCAAGGGAGGAGACAGGCGATGTTAGAGGTGGAAATAAACGGTCTTAGTTATACTGCGGATGTGTGGTCGGAAGCTCATTTCAGGGTTAGATATGACACCAAGGTTGCGAACAGTCTGGTTCAGCCTCAGACAGATGTTAGGGAAAGGGATGGAGTCAGTGGCTATGGAACAGAGTTTGCAGCTGGGACTGAAAACAATGGCTTCGGTCTTCCCAATATTTAATTGGAGAAAATTTCTGCTCATCCAGAACTGGATGTCAGACAAGCAGTCTGACAGCTTAAGAGACCATTGAGGGGTCGAGAGAAGTGGTGGTGAGGTAGAGCTGGGTGTTGTCAGCGTACGTGTGTTTTCGGATGATGTTGCCAAGGGGCAGCATGTAGAGGAGAAATAGGAGGAGGCCAAGGATAGATCCTTGGGGGACACCAGAGGTAACGATGCAGGAGCAGGATTGGATAGATAAGAATGGAACCAGGCGAGTGCGGTCCCACCCAGCTGGACGATGGTGGAGAGGCGTTGGGGAAGGATGGAGTGGTCAATAGTGTCAAAGGTTGCAGACAAGTCAAGAAGGACGAGGAGGGATAGTTTACCTTTGTCACAGTCACAAAGGATGTAATTTGTGACTGAGTAGAGCTGTTTCAGTACTGTGGCAGGGGTGGAAACCTGATTGGAGGGATTCAAACATGGAGTTGCAGGGAAGATGGGCACGGATTTAGGAGGCGACAATGTATTCAAGGACTTGAGAGGAAAGGGAGGTTGGAGATGGGGCAGTAGTTTGCAAGGACGGAGGGGGTCAAGGGTTGTTTTTTTTTTGTTTTTTTGAGGGGGGTGATGACGGCAGATGAGGGAGAGGGGGACAGTACCCGAGGAGAGAGAACTGTCAATGTCAGCTAACATGGGAGCCAGAATAGGAAGTTGGGTGGTCAGCAGTTTGGTGGGAATAGAGTTGAGGGAGCAGGAAGTGGGTCTCAGACAAAAGGAGTACGGATTTGAGAGAGAAACTGGAGAAAGATGAGAGTTCAGGGCTAGGGAGAACCTTAGAGGAAGTTTGGCCTGGCAGGCTAGGGGAAGGAAGGGAAGTGGCAGCTGAATAGATGGTCTCAATCTTAGAGACATAGTCCATAAGCTCCTCACACTTATTTTCGGAGGGGAGGGTAGCTGAGAGTTTAAGAAGACGGTTAGCAGTGGAGAATAGAAGCCGGGGTTTATCTTTGCATTCCAGAATGATCCTGGAATAGTGAACAATTTTGGCATACGAGAGCAGGACCCAATAATGCTTTATGTGGTCCAGCCAGATCTGGCAGTGAATGGCTAAACCAGTTGTTCGCCATATCCATTCAAGTCTGCGTCCCTTGGACTTAAGGGAGCGTGTGTGTGCGTCGAACATGAGCAGTTGCTACTTCTGGTTATCCTTAATTTGAAATTAAGGGTAGCCAGAAGTAGCAACAACAAAAATAATTTAACCGTTAACAAAATAAAAATTGTAGAAACACAAAGTCACACAGAAGCACAGCTTGCAATACTAATCTCTTTCTTTATACTTGGTACAAAAATACATTTCAAAAAACATTAAATTGTGTTCAAATCATGTAATTCCCAATTGTGTAATACAACCTTGAGGAATTTGTTTAATAACCAATACAACTACCTTAGAGTTTAAGTTATGCTCTTGTATTTTATGCTGTTCGATGTGTCCAGATGTCAGAACACAGATTAAACAGGACACAGTTCCAGAATTGTTAAAATGGAGAATCAATGTGATTGGCACCAAGGAAAAGTCATCAGCTCACAAAATTGGTGAAGGAATTTGGACTTTAGTATGGACTTTTAATACTTGCTTTTAAGACAGACTTCGATTGGACATTGTAAAAAGGGCAGAAATTAGTTAAAAGTATGAATAGAAAATGAAAGGATGACCTGTGCCAGTCAATACAATTGAGGCAAAATTACAGGTAGATGAATTTGCGATCAATAGCCTGCTGAGGAACGCATTAGTTACATCAGAACACCACCACTGGAGGAAAGGACTATGCTAAACCTGGCCAAAATCAGACTGCATGATGGTCTTTGCTTACTGTCCAGGATGTTGGAGAAAAGCATCATGGAGCTCGTCATTGTTTCAGACTGCCAGAGAAAGACTGTATGACAGATAAACAAGGCTAAAGACAAGACAGCTGTCTGCTGGACCATGGGAACTAGGAGAAACACCAGCAAGCTGTTCTGCCAAGCAGCTAACCTGGAAAAAGATATAAAAACACAGGCTTTTAATGATTTTTTTTAATTTTTTTTATAAAGGAGAACTATAAGTAAAGTTGGAACAAGACGGCGTAGGAGAGGAATCCTATCATCCAAGAAAAAGGACTTGATCAGTCCTTCATTCTTGAGTTGAGCTTGATAGAAAAGTTGTTACTTACTTTCTTTCTGGTAAAAACTGTCATGTCTGAATGTTAAATCAAATTCTTTAATTAGAAAATAACTAGTGTCTCGCTTGATCCTTGACCTTCTTAGTCTGAACAAGAGACAAAAACCTTACACTGGTTATATTTAAATACTTAGTTTTAAAGACTCAACATTGCTCAATTTGAGACATCTTCACATATTTACTTACAAAAGAAAGCACGTATTTTTAGCAATGGTTTCAAAACATTACCATCAATGCAGTGCATCTAGTACAATTCCTTCCCTCCAAGAAAGTCTTACCAATCCTCAGACCAAACTGGTAACCATGATCGGCTGAATATATGTTGCGTGCAAGAAGAAAATGTTTTGCCCATTAAACAAAAGTGCAATAAATGGCAATAGAACAGAAGCCAACAAAAAATAGTGAAGCAGATTGCTCAAGATATTTTAGCATGTGGGCAGAATGCAAATCAGCTCTAGCAATTAAAATTGACTGCGCTCTTGTTTTGGATCACCTGCCCATCACTGCTGAAAATTCTTATTGGTTCTTGGTTGTAAGTGCAATTTAAATAACTCCAATGGTTTGTACCAATAGTGTACTACTAATTTAAAATTTATCAAAGTGTAAAAAGTGACCTTCAAACATTAAAAAAAGCTACTGGTCACTTCTGAAATCCCAAGGTGATGAAAAATAGCTCCTTTGATTAAAAAAAGAGACCATGTCATAATTCAGAGATTTCAATGAGGTTTCATAGTTTTAAAAAGATCAATAACATTCAGGAGCATCAACTCTATTTACACCATCACAATGAAAGTGAATGTATTACTGCACTCAAGATGCCACCTGTATAGCAGCTTCCTGATATCGGAGTTGGCAGAGTCAGACTGATCAGAAAGGTCCCGCATTTTATGCATGATCTGCGGGTTATCGAACCTCAGCTGGGATAGGCATCCCTTGACTAGGCAAGAGGGGAAAAGTCAGTCAAGTTTCTAATGCCCAAAAGTAGATCCAACAATACTACTTTAAACTAAAGAGAGGGGTTGAAAGAGGAGATGGAAAGTCCAGCAGTGCTGCTCGTCATCACCTGGATGAAAAGCAGGATAGGCCGGAGGATGGGAACAAGCGGTTTGCTTATCTTCCGAGTCAGAGAATGGGATGCGATATATAGGGGTACCTAAAATAGAACTTAAAAAATGCAGAGCGAGGAGAGGAGAAAGAAAATATATTTGGGTAAATAATCCCACATTTTGATCAGTGCCACAATTCCATGAAAATAAACTGACATTACAATATATTTTACATAGTGCAAATAAGAATGATTTAGCCAGAATTATATTTTGGAACTATTGTGCAGTGTACTTTTTACCTGGTTAATGTTAAATTTTTTATAGAATGAAGATGTCTGCATGGGTGCAGGAGAGACAGAAGAGAATAAGTGGGATTATAAATCTACATTATGTGCAATATGGCAGAAGTACAGATAGGTTCTAGTGGTGTGACATTGAGCGAGGGAGGGAGGGGGTTGAAGAGGCAGAGAGTCACCTAGTCAAAGCCTACAAGACTAAGCTGAAGGAGTGTTCATTTACTTTAACCGCAAGAGTAGTGATATTTATGGGACTGAACTTGAAATGAAATGCCACTTACAACTGGTAACATATCAAAGAAAAGCATAGTAACAGCAGCCAAATTCATCAATTAAATGTTTAAAACATATACATTCAAGTTTCACTATATTTTGAATGCTGTATTTATAAAAGGAGTGCAATAATTGAAGTCCATAGTTTCAAACTGTATTTAAAAAAAGTAAAAGCTGCTCACTGGCAGCATATGCACGAGTGATAGCATGGCGGTTCCACTCGACTCTCCACACACTAACAGGAGCAGGGTGGTTGGGGGGGACTTTTGTTTTTTTAAAGTAAGGCACTCCACTCAGCTCAGATACTCTGAAGTATTTCTCAAGCGGTGGTAGAGACCTAGCAGCAGGTTGGGCAATGATGGGGGAGACTTACGTATGAGCAAAAACACAAAAAGGGGCAAGAATAGAGAAAAGTTTATATACATAGATACATATGAAAAGCAAATTCAGAAAATAGTTCAGAGAAAATTTGGTTAATCACAGCTACCAGGCACAACAGAAGTTTCTCTAGTCTCAATAAACTCTTACCATACTGAATAAAAGTTAAAATCCATAAATCTGGCACAAATGCTTGAACTAGTCTTGATGAGTTAAATTTCCTCCAATCTAATATACTTGAAAAAGGTACCATTCTTGAAAATGTGAAGATATTTTCAGCAGCAGCAATTTTTCTAGTAGCCAGAGGATGCCTGCTTCAAGATTGAAGTACCGCAATAGACACTTTTATTTCAAGACAGCCAATTCAAGAGGAGGATATTTCCAAGGAGATTTCGCCAGAAGATGCTTTATACTGGCAATGAAGTACAGCATCGTGTACACTATGAAACAGAAGGTCTCTTGTAATTGATGTGTCAAAAAATTCCAATCTAGTCAGATCTGCCAAAACGGACCCTGCCAGTAAAACAACATACATTAGAACAGAATTTTTTTTATAAAGCCTTACATTTTAGAGTTAAAAAAAAATCAAAATAATGCAGGGGGTCTAAACATAAATGACACAATTTGTCAGCAGAATAGGCTTGGTGATAAAAGCAGAACGTGTATACATCAAGTCCAATGACCTGCACTAGTCAATGATTCAAATTTTAGCTATTAAGTTATTTGACATGGGTAACCTAATCTTGAACAACAGACGTTGCAATTCTAAATGGAAACACCAGCCAATTTGTAGCCTAATTCTATCACCCCATTTTACTGCTGTGTTAACTTGGGAGAGGAGAGTGCATTTTCAGGAGGTGGCGGGTTGGGGGTTGGGCAAACAATTAAGTTATTAATTTAATTTGTTTTTCGTATTTCACAAAAATTGAGATATTTGGATGTTAAAACTACAAAACCAAGCAGTACATCAGACACTAGAAAATTCAACATAAACAGAATTACAATAAAGTAATAAAAAACTTTGCTGTTGAATTTAGCTTGGATTCTTCCTATAAAGGAAAAAAAACACTACTATTTGTGCAGCCATCATACTTTCCAAAGTGGTTGTTACAAAAACCATCTATTATTGGCTCATCCATCATTCAAAAAATGGCTATTTTTTGAAACATTATACCTTCTCAGGGTCTTCGGTTTGAGGCCAACCTAGACTGATGGGATCAAGGTCTCTTGTCTCGCTCCTAGCCATTTGAACCCAAACTGAAATGATCAGTTTCAAACCAATTCTCAACAGGAATGGGTCCCGAACAAAAAATATCCATAAGATGCAAGAAATGTATGCACACTGGTGCAGTAGGGGTTACTCATCTGGAGTTGGGGTTAAGGCACAGTGTAATCTGGACACGGTATACCTGATATGGTAACGGTTGAAATGAAAGCCAAAATGTCCAGAACCAAAATGTATTCCACACGCTAGCACGAGTATGACATTCCAACTTCTCTAACTAGAAAGCATTACACTTACCATTGCACCCAGCTAAGACGACATTAATTCCAACTTCTTCACATTTCTTTATGATCTGAAAAAGTAACATTAAAAGGAAACAAAACAAGTCAATCAGGATCAAATACTGGCTTGAGTGTTGAGATCTGATCCATTAAACAGGATTTTAAAAAGCTCCAAGTTTGGGCTCTTCCAATGGTTTGTTCACTGAGTATCTTAGCATACAGACCAAGATCCATCCCAAGTCCAGTTCAGTTAACTCCGCACAGACCAAGTCAGGTCAGCAATAGGAGCACCCTTAAGTTAGAGGGGCAAAAACAAGCAGGATTCTGCTAACTATCCAATAACTCCTGTTGTGCACAATCAGCTCAGATGTGATGCTCCTCGCAGTAAAACAGCCATTCCATCAAGGCTCACTCATGAAAAATAGCCACCTGAGCTAGATACTAGAGGTCACCCACTGCTGGTGGAAACAATGAAAAGATTTCTGGAAGAAGGAATGATGGGCATCATCTTTCAGGTTCTTGAAAATCAGGAATTTGGTGAGCTGGAGAGCATAAAAGCAAACTACTGAAATATAAAATGAACCATAAAGTTGCTCATAGCTTTCACCAATGGCTCGTCAAGTAAACCCACTGCATCCAGTCTATACTGTGTTAAGCTTTGCTCAGTGACGGCACTCTTGCATCGGAGTCAGAAGATCATGGGCTTTTAGCCCCACTGCTTGAGCGGAGCACACCACATAGAACAACCCTAGAAATTACAACATGGAAACAGGCCATTCTACCAACTCTGTAGGAGGCACCTACACCCTCTTAATGTGCTATTTCAACACTTAGGAAAATCTACACTTGATTTTGTGTTCATTTTGAATATTGACTATTTTGAATACATGCACAACTATGGACTAATTATTATTAATGATTTAAATCACTGGGAAATCTCAGATTCAGTATAAATTTAAAAATTCCTCAAAGTCAGGGAATATCAGCACAAGTCCCATCAAGAAGATTAACACTTACCATTTTAAGTTTTTTTGCTCCAACAGAGTCTACAAAATTAACTGCGCTGAAATCCAGAATTATGGAGTGTGTCTCAACTGCTGATTTGACAAACGCTGCTGGTTCTTCGTCAATGTTTGCATCATATTCCACAGTACCTGGAACACTTGAAATTCCATTCTGAATCTCTTCATTTGGAACTTCTTCAGACACGATTTCATGCTTTGTAACTGCTTTTGCATCTTTTCTCTGTAAAACAAAGAAAGGTTCTGAGAAACCATCCCCTATACAGTGTCTATTGACACCACTGTCAGCCAATGAGTTGGCTATTTGCAGTCACAATATAGGGTTAATATTTCCTGGGAGGAAATGCTTACAATGCAGAAAAGGTTCAACAAAAGCAGTTATTTTGAAAAGGCTGGATGAATATCCATTAAGAAAAGGACTGAAGATTACAAGGATAGTGGAACAAGGTGGTCGCCCAGCCCAACAGCCAGTGCGGAGGAGAACAGTGGCTTGATCCTTGGTGTCAGAGGAAAGAGCTATGAGACAACTTGATAAGCTAGGGGTCTTCAGTCTCAGACTTTTTAAAAAGTGGATCCTTAGAGAGTCAAGATATTTAATAGGAGGATGCATGTAAATGCAAAACATTATTTTAAATCAGTGTTTACACATCAGGGCAGCAGGACAAGAGGGCACATGTCCAGAAAGTAGCTCTTTCCTGAGCAAGGTTGATCAATAGCTGGAAATTGGTTTCTAGAAATGTTGGTTGTGGCCAGTTATTAGACTAATTTCAGAAATAGGCAGATGCTGTGACAGGAAGATGGTAGAAGTTGGTATTTTAGACATCTGAAAATCTAATGGATTGTGGGGCCTTCATTCATTCAAAAACAACTTATGCTTGGCTTAACTAAATTTGCTGCTTGCCCCCAAAAATTGAGAGTGCTTCTCAGTAGCAACCCCCTTAAAAGTAATATGGTCAAGACAGATGCTCCAATACATCGACTCTGCATGACATGGCTGCAGATTCCCATAGATCTAGATCTCAGCTGTGCCATCCAGATATGGCAGTAAATGGAAGCAAAGCACTTCTTCAGAGAAGAGGAAACAAATTGTGCGCATCAGCTACAAACACACCCCATAGCAGCTGCATGGAGGAGATCGAGATAGAAAAATAAATACATCTGAACGACGAGAACAACTTGTATTGATATAGCGCTTTTAACGTAGTAAAGCATCCCAAGGCGCTTCACAGGAGATTATAAAACACAATTTGACACTGAGCCACATAAGGCGATATTAAGGCTGATGGAGGTAGGTTTTAAGAAGCGTCTTCAAGGAGGAATGAGGTGTAGAGCGATTTAGGAAGGGAATTCCAGAGCTTAGGGCCTAGGCAGCTGAAGGCAGGGCCACCAATGGTGGAGCGATAAATGACATTGCTGCAACCTAAATTTATACCATACTGCAGTGGGTGGAGTAAAATGGCCCCCAGCAGACACGGGGGCTCTAAGGGGAGTGCATCCCCTGTCACAAAATGCTAGTCAGTAGGACTGGGCAGCATTTGGAACAGAAGAGAGACACAGGTACTTCACATTTAAACCTCTTACCAGTTACTTTCCTCCTTTCCAAAGCTAAATACTTGAAACAGAAGAAATGTCATACTATGACATTTATATTTACCAATTTTAGGATAGCTTGCTTTTTCCTTCCCTCTGCCAACTTAGCTTTTCGCTTATTTTTTGCTTCAAGTTTTTTCTTTGCCGATAATATTGCAGCTGGATCTATTTCAGTCTGAAAGTGTGCAGAAGAAATAGTTTAAGAATTTTTTTTTTTTTTTTTTAAAGATATTAACCACTTGCAAAATGTTGAATGTTACTCAGTTATGATTTTTAGAAAAAGACTTAATTGTAAACTTCTCATTGCTCACCATTTTCTGCAAAGCACTCACATACATGTCAATGTTTGCAAAGTAAAGAGGCGCGTTTGATTGGAATATCTTTATTCCAGGGATTTCCTGTACCTAGAATATAAACGTTTGCCATCACATTAAAGGCTTTGAAACAGCTGATAGCTAAGCAAATCAATAACTCAAATCTACTTTACAATTCATCCAAAAGCAAACTACCAGCGAGACACTGGGTTCTCACCTCCTCATAAGCCTTTGTGTCCCAGTAGATATCTGTATTGGGTATCTGACCAAGAATTCTGTATTTAGAACTGCAAAAAGAATTTGGATTTACTGTTATGCTAGTTAAAAATAGATATCAACATGTTTTGGTTGGTAAGGATTATCATGTACAAATAAAAGATATGGTTCAAAAATTTAATTCTTAACCTGTAAACAAGATGCACTCAAACAATGTTACAACAACTTGCATTTATAAAGTGCCTTTAACACAGTAAAACGCCCAAAGGTGCATCACAGGAGAGTAATCAAACAAAATTTGACACCGAGTCACATAAGACGACATTAGGACAGGTGACCTAAAGCCTGGTCAAAGAGGTCGGTTTTAAGGAGGAGAGAGAGAGAGGCAGAGAGGTTTAGGGAGGAAATCCAGAACTTAGGGCTAGGCAGCTGAAGGCATGGCCGCCAATGGTGGCGTGAAGAAAATGAGGGATGCGCAAGAGGCCAGAATTGGAGAAGCGCAGAGATCTCGGAGGGTTGTAGGGCTGGAGGGGCGAGGCTGTGGGAGGGATTTTAAAACAAGGATGACTTTTTTTTTTATAATTGGCACCTTGCCAGACCAGGAATCAACGTAGGTCAGTGAGAACGGGGGAATGGGTGAACGGGACTTGGTGTGCGTTAGGATGCGGGCAGCAGAGTTTTGGATGAGCTCAAGTTTACGGAGCGTGCAAAGTGGGAGGCCGGCCTGGAGAGCTTTGGAACAGTTGAGTCTACAGGTAACAAAGGTCATGGATGAGAGTCTCAGCAGCAGATAAGCTGAGGCAGGGCAGAGACAGGCGATGCTACAGAGGTGGAAGTAGACGGTCTTGGTGATGGAGGGTTGGAAGCTCAACTCGGACGCCAAGGTTACGAACCGTGTGGCTCAACTTCAGACAGTAGCCAGGGAGAGGGACGAAGTTGATGGCTAGGAAATGGAATTTGTGGCAGGGACCGAAAACAATGTCTTCGGTCTTCCCAATATTTAATTGGAGGAAATTTCTGCTCATCCAGTATTGGATATTGGACAACCAGCATGATAAATCAGAGGCAGTGGAGGGGTTGAGAAGGGTGGTGGTGAGATAGAGCTGTGGTGTCGTCAACGTACATGCGGAATCAGACACGTTTTCAGATGATGTTGCATCATGTTCGTGGGGCAGCATGTAGATGAGAAATAGGAGGGGACCAAGGATGGATCCTTGGGGGACTCCAGGAGGTAACGGTGCAGGAGTGGGAAGAGAAGCCATTGCAGGGGATACTCTGGTTACCACTGGATAGCAAGAATGGATCCAGGCAAGGGCAGTCCCAGCTCAACAACAGAGGAGAGGCGTTGGATGAGGATGGTGTGATCAACCTTGTCAAAGGCCGCAGACAGGTCGAGAAGGGATAGTTTACCAGTCATAGTGGATGTAATTTGTGACTTTTGATAAAGGGAATTTCAGTGCTACGGTAGGGGTGGAAACCTGATTTGAGGGGTTCAAACATGGAGTTGCGGAAAAGATGGGCGCGGATTTGGGAGGCAACAACACATTCAAGGACTTGAAGAGGAAAGGGAGGTTGGAGATGGAGTGGTAGTTTGCAAGGACAGAGGTGTCAAGGGTGAGTTTTTTTGTGGAGGGAGTGATGACAGCAAATTTCAAGGAGGGGAAACGGTACCTGAGGAGAGGGAACAGTTAACAATATTAGCTAACATGGGGGCCGGGAAGGGAAGTTAGGTGAGTGAATAGACACAGTTTTTCACTGTTTAAACAGCTGTGCTCTTAAAAGGGCCACACTAATTTAGTACTTGTGCTGAATGTGCTTTTTTAAATATTCAATTCACATTTATTGAACATTACAACAGCTCTCAAATTATGCGGCCACCCACCAGAGCACTGCCCAGTTTAAAATAATGGATGGTCTCGTGAATGACCCATCAGTGGTATCCCACAAGGATCGGTGTTGGGGTCTTTGCGCTTACTACCTATATTAATGATCTGAATGAAGGTATTGGGAGAATGATCCGCAAGTTTGTGGATGACAAAGATTTGTGCCAGTGGAAGAGACCAACTGCAAGCAGATCTCGCTGCGTTAGGGGAAAAGGGTAGTTAAACTTAGACAAGCGCAGCGTTATGCATGTGGGCTGGACCAGCACTAAGCACACTTACACCACACAAAAAACAGAACTGTAGTGAAAGAAAGAGATCTTGGTATCATTGTTCATAACTAAAGGTTCATAACTACTGCAGAGAAACTATAGCTAAAGCAAAAAGCATACTGGGCTGCAGTCACAGGACTATCCTTTACAAAACGAAACATACTATTTTGTCCTTGTACAAGACCTTGGGTAGGCCTCATTCACAAGAATGATTCAAAGTTTAAACACTTTAGCTACCCAGATAGGCTTAAGTAGCTGGGTCTATATACTTCAGAGAAGAGTAGAGTCAGTTCTGATTTGATTAAGGTATATAAAATAATGAAGTGACTAGATTGTGTGCACGCTGAAATTATTTACATTTGATAGTTTGGTGAGGACCAGGGTTCATGCGTATAAATTACACAAGGGAAGAAATAGGTAAGTTTTTAGGCAATTCATCTTTTCCAACAGAATAGACGACCCGTGCAGTGAATGCTGATTCACTGTGTACCTTCACGAAAGCTGGACCAGTTCCTGGCTGGGATGGAGATCGTATCATACTAGAGGTAGATACCAATTAATACAAGTCAGGGTCCACGTGGTCTCCTGGACTAGTTTGGACAGCCTACAGATACAAGAGAGGAAGTTTCCAGATTCTAACCCCCCCCACCCAATTAGTCATAGGTTTTTGATCTGGTTTTGTACCTGTCCAAGGAGACTATATGGCACCTAGGAGGTAGGGAGTCTTTTGACCTGATGCACAAGGAATCACAACTGTATGAGACAGGCTAAAATGGACTACCTGGTCTTTTCCTATTCAACATTTTCTTATGTTCACAATACACCTCTGGATGGGAGCAATGGGAGGCACACCTACTGCAAAAGCATTCTGTCCAATAGCCCAGCAGAATTATGGCAATATGTCCACAGTATGCCTACTTTAAGTGAGAAATCAAGACTGGGTTCTAACTAGATGACCATGCATTGCCACTAAAAGGGAAACTACATCAAAGGATACACTACTAAAGCACACAATTCAAAAGGTAAAGAAACAATTATCAGCCATCAAGCCAAAAGAACATCTTTCTGTATCTAACCTTTGTGTTCTGTAAACAACTGTAACAATAGCAAATGCCACTGCAACCATGAGTCCATAGTCCAATCCCAAAAGAAGGGAGGCTATAAATGCTACAGTCCACATTACCTAGGTCAGAAAAAAATGTAATCAGTACAAAAAATACACAATACTTCATATGCTGAAAAGTGAATGGCGGTGCCCCACTATACTGCACCAGGGGTGAAAGGGGAAAAGGGTATGGGTTCACATACACAATGTGACCCTGATGCCAGCCATACTGTTAGGGAGGAGTTGCACACCAGTGGCTGGGCTTTTTCTTGCAGAAAAGGGAGGAAAACCCAAGCTGTTTTCACACACCTGCTCGCAACCAACACTCAAGCACCATAGGCAGGCCTGGTAACAGGGCATATGCCTGTTTTATTGGACTGGGAATAACACGTAGCATTGACGGACCTAAAAGATTAGGAAACATACTAGAATTTCATTTTATAAACAACCTACAGGAGTTATCTAAATTGGCACGTTAGAACATTTGGGTACATCATTTTATGGTAGGAAAAATATAAAAGCAAAATATATATATATATAAAGCGGCTCTTCTGTCCCGATGTCTGTCTGTCTGTCTGTTCTCTATACGTTTGAAAGTTAGAGCGTACCGACGCGCGCGTCGCCTCAAAAGAAAGCTTGCGATTCCGGACCGGTCATAGGCGTATTTACGTTTCGGCCGCACAAAAATCCCGCCCGCGGTATCCAAAAAACGTTCAGCCTTCCGCTCATTAGCATCTCATTAGCGACTGTGACGTCGAGGTCGACCAATCGGACGGCGGGTTCCTTCCTACAGTCGAGTGTCGAGTGACTCGACGATTGGCCAATCCTACGCTTCGGTGACCTGGCCGGTCGACCAATCGGTGCGTGTGTGGGCAGGCCTTATCCTTCTGAACCGAGGTGAGTGGCCGCCATCTTGATTTTTCACGATTTTTTTTCCCCCACACTTTCAGTGTGTTAGGGAAGTAAGGTAAATATTTGAATTATGTGTTAGGGAATTAATTAACAATTTATTTGAGTTTTATATTGTGTTTAGCAACCCCCACCCCCCCCTCCTCCTCACCCTCGCGCAGGGGGACTCGGGGCCTGAAGCTCAAAAAATTTCCCTCTCTCTCCCCCCCTTCTCCTCTTCCCTCTCTCTCCCCCCCTTCTCCTCTTCCCTCTCTCTCCCCCCCTTCTCCTCTTCCCTCTCTCTCCCCCCCTTCTCCTCTTCCCTCTCTCTCCCCCCTTCTCCTCTTCCCTCTCTCTCCCCCCCTTCTCCTCTTCCCTCTCTCTCCCCCCCTTCTCCTCTTCCCTCTCTCTCCCCCCCTTCTCCTCTTCCCTCTCTCTCCCCCCCTTCTCCTCTTCCCTCTCTCTCCCCCCTTCTCCTCTTCCCTCTCTCTCCCCCCCTTCTCCTCTTCCCTCTCTCTCCCCCCCTTCTCCTCTTCCCTCTCTCCCCCCCTTCTCCTCTTCCCTCTCTCTCCCCCCTTCTCCTCTTCCCTCTCTCTCCCCCCCTTCTCCTCTTCCCTCTCTCTCCCCCCTTCTCCTCTTCCCTCTCTCCCCCCCCTTCTCCTCTTCCCTCTCTCTCCCCCCCTTCTCCTCTTCCCTCTCTCTCCCCCCCTTCTCCTCTTCCCTCTCTCTCCCCCCCTTCTCCTCTTCCCTCTCTCTCCCCCCCTTCTCCTCTTCCCTCTCTCCCCCCCTTCTCCTCTTCCCTCTCTCCCCCCCTTCTCCTCTTCCCTCTCTCTCCCCCCCTTCTCCTCTTCCCTCTCTCCCCCCCTTCTCCTCTTCCCTCTCTCTCCCCCCCCTTCTCCTCTTCCCTCTCTCTCCCCCCCCTTCTCCTCTTCCCTCTCTCTCCCCCCCTTCCTCTTCCCTCTCTCTCCCCCCCTTCTCCTCTTCCCTCTCTCTCCCCCCTTCTCCTCTTCCCTCTCTCTCCCCCCCCCTTCTCCTCTTCCCTCTCTCTCCCCCCCTTCTCCTCTTCCCTCTTTCCCCCCCCTTCTCCTCTTCCCTCTCTCCCCCCCCTTCTCCTCTTCCCTCTCTCTCCCCCCCCCTTCTCCTCTTCCCTCTCTCCCCCCCCCTTCTCCTCTTCCTCTCTCCCCCCCCTTCTCCTCTTCCCTCTCTCTCCCCCCTTCTCCTCTTCCCTCTCTCTCCCCCCTTCTCCTCTTCCCTCTCTCTCCCCCCCTTCTCCTCTTCCCTCTCTCCCCCCCTTCTCCTCTTCCCTCTCTCCCCCCCCTTCTCCTCTTCCCTCTCTCTCCCCCCCCCTTCTCCTCTTCCCTCTCTCCCCCCCCCCCTTCTCCTCTTCCCTCTCTCCCCCCCCTTCCTCTTCCCTCTCTCCCCCCTTCTCCTCTTCCCTCTCTCTCCCCCCTTCTCCTCTTCCCTCTCTCTCCCCCCCCTTCTCCTCTTCCCTCTCTCTCCCCCCCCTTCTCCTCTTCCCTCTCCCCCCTTCTCCTCTTCCCTCTCTCTCCCCCCCTTCTCCTCTTCCCTCTCCCCCCCTTCTCCTCTTCCCTCTCTCCCCCCCTTCTCCTCTTCCCTCTCTCTCCCCCCCCTTCTCCTCTTCCCTCTCCCCCCCTTCTCCTCTTCCCTCTCTCTCTCCCCCCTTCTCCTCTTCCCTCTCTCTCCCCCTTCTCCTCTTCCCTCTCTCTCCCCCCCCCTTCTCCTCTTCCCTCTCTC